>NC_141539.1:61240000-62606250 GCF_021556685.1 Rattus norvegicus
ACTGGGTCAATCACCCCAATCCTTAACTTTGCACTATGAAGCACAATTTCAGCAAACTAAATATAAATTCTCTAGCCAGGCACATTCTGCTAACATGAACACACACCCAACTGGTAACAAAATGTACTTACGCAGTTCTGCAAGGGGAGGCACAGATTAAACATTTATAGGAATAAGTTCATTCATCAAATACTGCCCTCTGTCATAATACTTCTTTTAACTGTAGGCAGACACATGCCCATTGTACCAGGCAACCTTTCCTGATATGCACCTATCAATTCCTTAAACCATCTTTCCATGAAACATT
The DNA here is from genome assembly GCF_021556685.1 of Rattus norvegicus. Taxonomy (NCBI): domain Eukaryota; kingdom Metazoa; phylum Chordata; class Mammalia; order Rodentia; family Muridae; genus Rattus; species Rattus norvegicus. The sequence continues at coordinate 61,240,308 of NC_141539.1, forward strand.
TTTAAGTCAATATTGATAATAGCTTTGCTATTTTCTGAGTCTCTGTTGATCAGACACAGCTTCCTCATTTTAAGTCTCTGTTGATCAGACATAGCTTCTTCAGAACAGCTATGTAAGAAGGACCCACTGTTCTCCACACTGCCACAGACTTACTCAGTGTGACTGTAGCTGCTTCTCAAGGGACATGATTTTCGTCCCCAAATACCCAGGATTAATTGTCAAATATGGTGAATAGCTAGAGGCAGAGAGAACAGAGGAAGGTTTTAGCTCTGGATAGAGTGTTGAGAAAAACAGACCCATTCCCAAGTCTTTGATTCTAGCCTTGCTCACAACCCACGGAGTGGAACTAAATATTGTTATGACTATAAACAGCATAGCAAAAGCAAGGAGAACTTGTAGAACAAATGATCTATGTAGTAACCATAGAGGCCACAAAATTCAACACAGGTCCTTGATAAGTGGGAATTGGATTCCATAAGCTTTGCCACAGTAGAACCCAGGGGCTTCTCCATGGCTCTTGCCACCATAGAGTCTCAGCATGAAGCACCCATATGTTGTTTCCTTCAGATGATGCATGGCCACGGCAACTTTTCTAACTTCTTTGCATGTACATGATGCATATACATACATGCAGTCAGGACACTCATACACATAGTGTAAACTGGCATAAATAAATCTTTCAAAAGTAACCTTCCAAATTGGAATCGAAATAGCAAACATTTTGACATGTACCTATGATCCCAAAATTCAGGGTAATGATCTTAAATGATTGAAAGTTCTTGGCCAGGCTGTGTAACAGATTCATGTACTGACCGAAAATGTAAAAGCAAAATGATGCACAATTAAACTTTGAAATTTTTAAAATCTAAAAGGCAAAATATGAAAACATTGCCTTTCATTATCAGTTAGAGCTGTTCTCATCTGTTCATTATGACTACTTCCCATTTTCTCAGTTGTGGGCTACGTTTCCATTCGCTCAGTGGTTTTCAACCTTCCTAATCTTGTGACCTTTCGTGACAGTTGTTAATTTTGTGATGACCTCCATATATAAAATTATTTTTGTTGCTACTTCACAACTCTTAATTTTGTTACTGTTGTGAATATAATGTAAATATCTGATGTTCAGCATGTCTGACATGTGACTCCTGTGGAAGGGTTGTTTGATCCCCAAAGGAGTCACGAACCCCAGATTGAAAACTGCTACCTTGGATCCTTTATCTAGTTATCATTTTTATAGAGCACCTTTATATTGCATGACAAGTCTATAAACTATAATAACTTTTTGGAAAATAATTTGATAATATCTTTTAGAGCTTAAAATTTGAATGTTTTATAGGCCATTTTTCTTATATCTCAAAATCTGAACCACAGGAAGAAAGGACAACAGACAGGGGTTTCGGTTCTATTTATTCACATATCATTGGGAACAAGCTAAATGCTTCTGAATGTAAAAGTTATATCATATAAGTAGTTACAGAAACAAATTTAAATGAGAAAATCAAGTTATTCATGAGCAAACACACCTTCTCGTGTTTTGAGAATGAGAGGATTGCAGAAACTACTTGGAGGATTAAATGATTGGGCGTGTCTCAAGCTCCTAATGAGAATGGTAATGCAGAGGGAGTAGTAGCAATAAAATTCCCATGATTTTACACAGCATTGTCTCTAATACCACGCTATAAAGCCCGGAAATATTGTAAGGTGTTAACAATGGTTTCATCCACAATGTGGGAATATAGAGATTAAATCAATGTTTGTTCCTTACAGTTAGTGTGATTTAAAACTCTGGTGAGACCATATTTCCACAATATAATTCAGATATGCTCAAATGCTCCTAAGCCCACACCACAATACTTAAATTCTCAGCGAGATACCAACCTTTAATGTCAACTTCCTCTTTGCCTACTGCTAACATACTCATACTTCTGTATTGGAGATTTGATGCTTATTCAGTTGCCTAGAGTTTACTGCCACTGCTGGGCTCTATCATCCACACGCATAACACGTGTGTTTTATTTGATTGATGTGAGTGGTTCTATGCAGCACGTTACTTTAAACGCTGGATAGAAAAGAAGAAAGTGGTCTGGGACATATGAGCAGCCCAGTTCCCACCATTGCAGACCCTCTGGTGGGCAAACAGTGAGCACATGTGTTTCAATTGAGTAGAGTTCTCAATTCAAAGATGCAAGTTACTGTGATAGAAAATAACCAAGACAGTTGGAGGTCTCATCTGGTTGCCATTCTGCCTCTCCATGGGATCCTGTATTGTATTATTGATGCCTTTCCCACAGTGAGTTCACCTATGATACACTGTCTTGAGTCATGGATGCTAATTCTTCTATATCAATTGTTTATTCTTTCAATTTGTGCCATAAGATTCATTTGTCCCCACTTAATTTCCCTCAGGGATAAGACATTAGGTGCCCTAAAGTGGTCTAATCCACTGGCTCACTACTTTAGTTTCCTATATTCTAGTTCTGCTGCAAACTGTGGATTATCTGCCCACAACAAGACAGACTCTGCTTTGTCATGGCTTCTTTGTAGCCTTGTGGCTTTGAAGGAATTGGTTTCAAAAAAATCAAATACAAACAAACAAAAAAGGAAAGAAAAGAAAAGAATCCTATGGATGCAATGACTTTAAAATCCATATTCTATGGTAGTTGCCTTGCATTCATTCATTTTTCTTAACTACAAAAAAGAAAAAAATGGAAAAGAGTTTCCATACTTTCTGTGCTGTATAAAAGTTGAAAACAAATTAATAGGAGATACTTCATCCAAAAATTAAGTAACTTCAAGTATTATCTCTATTATGTCCTGTAGTGCTTTTTTATTCTAGCTATACATATAATAGTATAGTAGAAAGGCTTTTTTTACATATTAGGGAGGGAGATGTTAGTGCTCAAAGTGATTTTCAGCATTGGGCACTATTAGGCAGATTGACTCAATAGTCTTCCTTGGATCATTCTTTTGGATATGTAAATGAAACTATTGATATGCACTTAACTTATGACTGTATACTCAACATAGTGTTGTGAAAAATATAATTATGTGACTTTAAAAAATTCTAATATTTCAGTTATTAGTACTTATTTAATTATTGACATCATTTACTAATTTAGTTAAAGTGTTTACTCTAAGTATTCAGCTATTACGGGGGATTCATAGATGACCCTTGAATAGCTTAATTCAAAACTATTAATTATCTCATAACTCCTATATCTCTGAAACCAAGTAAAAGAAAGTGCATTGATCATATCTATGAAAGATTTTGACTAAGATAAATATAAATTATCTTGAGTTGCCAAGATAGATAGTCACAAAACAGTGCTCATGAAGACTGTGCTAGAATAACTCTGCTGTTTTCTACACTGATTATTGATCTTTTTAGCATCTGTTAACCATACTAGAGAGTTTCAACTTGGACCTTCTATGAAATAGAAGTCAGCAGAGTGGGCAGAGACAGCAAGGGAGTAAGTAGCAGGATTTCTGCAACGGCCCACATGCTTTGTAGAACATTTTTTAGAATGCATTTGTATCATATATAGTAAAACAATGAGTGGTTGTAAAAACCAAATATAGTAGTTCTCCTGAAGTCACTGTGGTAGTACACTCTGGGACTAGGAGAAATCTGACAAAGACAAGTAGACTTTTACTGCACCTTGTATATTACCACCTGAATGTCCCATCAAATAGATATTTTCACAGCTATAATATAATGTCTTTCTGCCTCAGTCAGTCACTAAGAGCCTCTTATTCTGCCAGCGTAAGAGAAAATATGACTACATAATTTTCACAGATATAAATTCCAAGTTAGTGGAGCCATTAATGACCTGAATGCCTTTGGTTTTGATCTCCTTCTTATAGTACACAGTATACCTGACAATGGAATGGAAATACCTTTCTGTAGAAACTTAGTAGAGGTCACTGTCTCATTTAGAAAGAAAAAAATACTTGGTTTGGTCTGAAGGCCAATAAAATTTTACTCTGAACATGATCACATTTTAATCTAATTGTTTCGTCTGTGTGTCTACTTTATGTCATTATTATGAATACATTATAGCTCCATGGGAAAGCACTTGTCTACAATGTGTAAGATCCCGTGTTTTATCACCAGCATTGAAGAGGAGAAAAACACAAATAATTACTAAATTTTTCCTATTTTTCTATCACTTAAATTTATTTTTTGGTCAAACTCCATGAGTATAAAGATATTTTTAATCATCTGATGGTCATCTTATACTACTCATAATTTAAAATTAATACGTTACTTTATTTTGTGTTTATGTTTGCTGTGTGGCATTGAAACAAGTGTGGAGGTTAGAGGACAACTTAAAGTTGTCATTTCTAGCCTCCTACCATGTAGTTCCAAGCATCTAACTTAGGTTACCATGTTCTACAGCACATGTTTCTTTACCTGAAGAACCATCTTGCCAACCTTGAATAAAAATTTTACATAGATCACAAATGAATGTAGACTTTGCTTTTGAGAAACTGAAACATTACGATTCACAATACTAATAAAATGGTAAGATCATGTTTATATTTGTTGCAGAATACAATATTCTAAATCTCATTTTATGGTAAAAAGTAATCTTTGTAGGACTATGAAACAATTTCATTGTCCTTGGAAAATTAATTCCCTGTTTGTGTATTTGTATTGGGAGATGTTAGTAGTATTTTTCTCTTATAAAACAGGTTCTTTGTCTTTAGAAAATTTTATTTAACTTAGCAAATGTCTATTACAAAACTCCACCTTATTAATATCAACTACTTGGTGATTATATATCAATCAACTTATTTTACTTATAACTTATTGCAAGTTTAATTTCAACTATTTTCAGTTACTTCATGCTATTTTAATAATTTAGTATATTGAGGAAAAATTTATAAGTATGTCATTTTCTATTGAGCTGCAGATAACTTACATACCAAAATAAAGTATAAACTAGTATTCCTTTCAAAAGAAGACAAGCAGTAATAGATACTGTAACTTGACTTAGTCCCCCAAGTTAAAATAAAGTCTTTATTAACAAATTGATTAAAGAAATGCTGTTTCATTAACTGATCTATTTGTAATTTTCAAATTTCTTTCTTTACACTAGAAAACACACTATATCTTAATAAAGGTTAAATATATAACATACATACATTTACATGCAAATGCATATGTTTGTGAACTTTGCTTTGCTTTGGATTTGTTTCTTCAAGACAGGGTCTCACTCTGTAGCTCTGGCAGAGTAACTCCGCAACTCACTTTGTAGACCGGGTTGGCCTTGAACTCACAGATTGGCCAGCCTTTGCCTTAAGATTGTTAGGATTAAAGGCATGTGCACTATACCTGGTTTAAATTAAATGTATTTTAAGAGTTATCTTTACCCGCGTGTTCTTGTCACTCAAAGTTTGTCACTTATTTTTATTATTGAAAGGAGTTGCTGACCTCTGAGCACATAACATGTCCTGTTGATTACATTTAAAATATTTGTACAAGTGTAATATATCAAATGCAAGTTTCAAGATAAATGGACTGAAATAGAAGAATGGGCACCGTTTCTGAGAAAGAACACTTTATTTCTAGCTGATTTCTGTGTGTGAAGTAGTCAGTGAGCGCTCACCACATCACCAACTTGCTGAGGCATTGATGTTGATGGCTTCTGCCACCCTCTGCTTCCTCTATTCCAGGCCACATTTCTGGTTTTTGTTTGTTTGCATGCTGATTGGCACCTGCGCCTTCAGTGTGTGAATATCGGGAGTAGGTCTGTGGGATTGAAAGAAAACACATACACAGGTCACCCATTTTCAGAGAGTGCCACCAAGGCTTTACTGAGATCTCCTTATATACATGAAGCAAATCCATGGAAAACAACAAGGCAGGTGAAAATCCCCAACCAGGAAAACAGGAAAAGTCTGTGTGATTGAAAGCTCCGGGCCCAATCAGGGGCATAAAGAACTTCTTAAAAACAACAAGCTGTAAGGCTCGGCGGGGAGGAAGGGTGCCTAGGAAAATCCCAGCCCCAAATCAGGGGCTCAGAGCAGCAGCCAAGGGTGTAAACAATTTCTTGCTATAGCAGGCTAAAAGGCTCAGCGAGGGGGAAGGGAAACACCAAGGTAGGGCCCAACAGCAGACTTGCTTGATTAATTTTATTTTATTTACTTTGTCTTGTTTGCTTAATTTTGTTTTGTTTACTTTGTTTTGTTACTATTTTTTGTCTTTACAATTGTTATTTTACCTTTATTCATATTTTTACTTTTGAGATTATAATTACAAGACTATATTATATGCTTATTATTTCAGCATTTCTTCCTTCCTTCCCCCCCCAAACTCCACCATGTAATGCTTCCTACGCTCCTTCAGAGGACTGTTTATTTTATTATTGCATGCATATATGTGTGTGAATACATATGCATATATATGTGTATACATAGACACATACACATATAAATGGTATATTACATATATTTGTAAATATGATCCACTCAATCCATATTATGTTACTTGTACATCACATCTGACCTTTGGCATTGACAAGCAATTTGTGTGCTCTTCCATCATGTCTCCAATTCTGTTTTCCTCAGATGCAGGTAGTTCTTTGTGCAGGGTTGAGGTCACATGGTCTGGGACCTCACTTTGGCATGTCCATCGGGAGGGCCCTTGTTCAGCTCACATATGGGCAGTCATGTTAGTGAGGTTTTATGCGTACATCTTCTGATATTACTGTGAGACATAATCTCACAGCAAACTCTGATTATCTAGTTCTTTACAGTCTTTAATCCCCTCTTCTGCAATGCTTCTTCGGTCTTAAGAATATTTCTCAAATGTATTTATTGAGACTGTGCTCCACAACTCTGTGTTTTGATTAGTTGTTCTTTTCTATCTTTGTCATCTCTGTCTGTTACAAAGACAATTTTCATTGATGAGATATGAAGACTACACTTGTCTGTGGACATAAGGATGGATATTTATGGATTGTTGTTAGGGATTGTGCTGGTTTAGCAAATTGTTGTAGATTCTGCTCCAATACTTGTGACTTCACTAGGACTGAGTAGTCAGTTTGATATCCAGATTTCCAGTCCCAGCCTTGGTTTTTCCATGGTTGAGTGAATGTTAAGTGTGGTCAGAGAGCTGTTTGTTGCAGCGAAGGTCTGTGTGCCTCTACTGCACCTTTAGGGTTATAATGCATTTTGGTAATTGAGATAATTAATAGCTATAATAGCTGAGTAGAAATTTATGTTGCTTAACCAGCCACATTCTTAAATATGTTTGACATCAGGTGAGGAGCTCCAATGCTAGCTCCATAGGGATCAGTCAGTGATGCTAAATGCTTACAACATGTAACCTTGATTTGTCGGTTTCCTTTCTTTCTTTCTGATTCCCTATCTCACCAACACTATATCACCTTCAAATCATTTTGAATAAGAAATTTCTTTGCTCTTTAATTGCTGATGCTCATAGCAAATGTGTTTTAGTTTTAAATGATTTTTTTCTCTACATATGTCTAACTTGTTTTAATTCTTCAGGATTCAGAAGTCATTTGAAAAAGATGTCAGTGTTCTTCACTCATCTAAATCTATGTTTGACATTTCACTATTAGCCAAGAAACGGGATGAATATTGTCTTGGCCTCTTTCCTAAATGTTTCATTTATAGTTATCTAAATGCCAATAAAGTAGGATTCACCTCGGTCTTCATTTCTCTTATCCCCATGCCTCTGCAAGATGTATGTTTGTTTCTCTTCTTTATTCTCAGGTTCAGGTTGGCTGTAGGCCTCCTGGGTCCACTGATTTATGCCAATAAAGTCTAGGTTTTGTATGAAGCCTGTCTTCGGTTTTGCTTCAGGTACAGATCTACAAACTTGTGTGGATTCTGTGATCCATGTCTTGATTCCGTTCCTTTGATTAGATTATGCATACTGTCACTGGGCAGTTCACTGCCCCCCTGTCATTGAATATGCAGGTTGTACGCCATATTCTTACCCATTTCTGATAATGCTTTTAGACCTCACTTCTCTCAAAATGCCTTTTCAATACCAAAATCATTGTTTACACATTTTTATTCCACATTAACCACATCTTGCACATTGCTTTATCTGCTAGGATATATTCCCTTTCACCTTTGGATCTTAAGAAATACAACAACCTTATTGCATCTCTCCCCACCCACCCGCATGTGTGTGTGTGTGTGTGTGTGTGTGTGTGTGTGTGTGTGTGTTTAATATGAGAGCTTATATGTGCCTAGGAATACCTGAGAAAATCTGATAACAACTTTGCAGATACAGGTTTTCTTCTTCTACCAACTTAAGTTGGTGGTCTTATCAGTTAGTGTCTTTATCTGATGATAAAGGATGTACTGCAAACTGATGCTTAAGGATTTTTGGTTATGTAATTGTGCCTAGTCTTATTGGTTTCTGGTGTAGCTCATGGACTGAGAGTTTCTATTACAAGCCTACAGCTCTTGGATTAACATCTAGCATATGAAAAAAACAAAAAAAAATCTAATTTTTGCATGTATATAACATATAGTGTTTATCAAATGGGTGTTATCATTCTACTTTATTTGAAGCTACTGATTCCATTAGCTTACAATATATACAAATATATTTCTATATGTACACTATAAACTATGCTACACTTCAATATTTCTAATATTAAAAGGGGCCAAATATATGTTCAAGAATTCACAATGTGCTGTAGAATCCCCTGAATGCATTTCACAGCAGGAAATTTCCTCCCAAAATGCCATAAAAAACAATAACAGTTTCAAACTGACTTGAGTGATTGCATTAAAGTCTTTTATTTTCATATCTTCATTTGATTTCTGAGACATAAGCTTTTCTAATGTTCCATAGCTAATTTAATCCTACCTTGTCATATGCTTTTAATAACCAAATTTGCAAAGTGTTTCAGACTACGGATCTTTTAACATTGGACATGTCCCTGTCCTCCTGCGAAGAACTGTAGTGCTTCATGAGACAGTGATAAATGAGGGTGTTCTTCTGAAGATGTAATTAGTCTGCAACAGGGTCAGAACAGCTCCTTAGGTAAATGAAACTAAATCAGCTGTGTAGTCTATAATTAACTTACAAGGTATTAGCTCAAGTGTAATGTTATTCATTTTATATGTACCTTATTATTTTCTCCTTATGAAAGTTGTAATTTGCTAAGTAATGATTAAAAATTCAGTTTAATATGCTAGTCATACAACCAGAAGGTAATTGTCACACATTTTCACTTTATTCCATTATCCTTTTTATCTGAAATGCAGAAGTTAGTGTGCCTCTTTTACCTTGTATATTCAGAAATGAAGAATTCAAAAATTAAGTGCAGATATCCTATGATTTGATTAGTTCCTCCTGACTTAAGTAAGGTACAACAGGCTTTTCATGTGTGGAATCATTGAAGACTTGGAGGTTAGTATAATAAATGTTGAGTCAAAACTACATGCGTAATATCCAATCTCCAGTGAGGATTTATGAACAAGCTATTTTGGCCATTTCCCATCCATTTACATACTTTTATTTTATACTGATCCTTCTATATCATAATTTTCTTCACCCTTTCCCATCAAAGGCCCCTTTAGAATACCTGGGATTCTATATGTGCTCCAAATTAAATATGCATATTTTAAAACTCAATGCTGGGATGCCACATGAGGGAGAATGTGTAATTTTGTTTTTCTAGGTCTGAGCTACCATACTCAGTAAAAGACTCACCAGTTCCATTATTTAACTGCAAATTTCACTTTTCACAACTAAGTAAAATTGAATTACATAAAGATACTTCTTTTCCATTGTCCTTCTATTAATTATTGGCATTTAGGTTAGTTCCACATCCTAGTGTCTGTGACTACAGTAACTGTTGGAATAGGTGAACATGTGTATCTGTAGTAGCAAATAGAATATTTAATGGCAAATATGTTGATTTATATGGCTCATCTATTTCTTATTTCATGATAAATAAATATCACAGTGATGTTCAATGTGGCTATACCAATCTTCAGTCCTACGAATAGTATCAGAGTAGTCTCTGTTCTACACAACCTAAGCATTGTATTTTTTTTCTTTTGACTTGTAACCTTAGCCATTCAGAATGGGGTAGGATGAAATATCAAAGTCTTAGTGAGTACAGGAACCACATGATTCATTTATACTAATATGTTCATATACAAGCAAAGGGGGGAGAACAAAATGTAATCAAGGCAAGACTACAATAGAAGTTGTTAAACAGGTAAAGCAGTATGGCATTCTTTTTTTTTTTAAAGATTTATTCATTTATTATACATAAGTACACTGTAGCTGTCTTCAGATACACCAGAAGAGGGCATCAAATTTCTTTACAGATGGTTGTGAGCCACCATGTGGTTGCTGGGAATTGAACTCAGGACCTCTGGAAGAGCAGTCAGGGCTCTTAAACACTGAGCCATCTCTCCAGCCCCCAGTATGGCATTCTTACAAAAGGGAGTAACTATAGCAATGGAGAGAATATGTGGAAATTTTGGCTAATGGTACACTGAAAGAGGAAGGATAGAAATGTGCCCATTTATCATAACCAGGTAAGCTTCTGGGCTTTAGATGATGAAACAGAAAGAGGAAGGAATATCTGGAAAAAGAGTGAATGTCAAAAATAAGAGAATAAGAGGAAACGAGATAAAACCACAAAAGGTTAAATAGGGAACAATATGAGTATTCTTGACCTAATGTATCCTCCAGTGCATTTGGTAAATGAACAATAGCTGTAGATCTGAGAGGAAAAAAAAGAGTGGAGAGGTAGGACAAAGAAGGCAGAGGCCTGGATGCTGATTTTGCTCCTTGCCTGATCCACAACTTTGAGTCCATTGTTATGGTTCCAGTTGTACACTATTAAGTCTTATTGTTCTCCCTCCTCCCTAAAGGATTCCCAGCATTCTTTTCTGGTGAGTTTTCCTGATTATTCTGTGAACTAGGGATCACCTTTGAAAACACATCCAGCTGCCATTGCTATGTTTGGCTTGCACAGCTTTGCCATGCCTAGCTGCAGCACTGTGATGGCCCTGTCAGCAATGTCTGAGAATCCTTTGTCCAAAAATCCCTGTTGGTGCCACTTTGATAGACTTCCTGATAGGCAGGTGTCTTTTCACTCAGTTTTCCTGGTGTAAAATACTTTGGCAGCAGCAAGTTAGAGAAAATTTCTTAGTCTCATAATAGAGGAGATTTTTTTGAATTGAAATTAGAGAAGTAGGTAATGGCATGATAAAATATTCTTCTACCCAGAACCTTGCTGATCCCGGCCCATAGCTCCCTGCTCCCAAACCCCATGGGAGAGAGAGCTGATGTCCCAGACTTGTGGGCAATCCTGAGACTGCAGGACAGGAGAGACCTCAACTTCTGCCCACCTTTCCCACAAACCTGGCCTAAGAGGAAACTGTTTAGGGCCTCTGGGCACAGGAAGATAGGGGCAGTCAAGCTGCAGAAGCCCTGCAGTCCAGACTGCGCCTGGATCTGAACGGACCCGGTCAAACAGCTCCCTGCACCTAAATCCCATGGGAGGGAGAGCTAGACCATCAGAGGGGCAGACATGCCTGGAAAACCAGAGGAGACTATTCTCTGCCCAAATTTCTGACTCTAGAGGAAAATGTCTGGTGCGATCTGGGTGCCCTGCACACCGTGACCCTGGAGAAGTAGGGGCAGGCCCTTCTGTTTCCCACCCACAGGGTCAGCTGAAAGCCAGTAGACAGGAACATGCCTGAAAGCAGAACACTCTACTCCCATAACTGGCTGAAAGAAAACAGGAAAACAGGTCTACAGCACTCTTGACACACAGGCCTATAGGATGGTCAAGCCACTGTCAGAAATACCAAAACAAGGTAACACCAGAGACAAGCTGATAGCAAGAGGCAAGTGCAGGAAACTAAGCAACAGAAACCAAGACTATATGGCATCATCAGAGACTAATTCTCCCACCAAAGCAAACACTGAATATCCAAAAACTACAGAAAAGCAAGATCAAGTTTTAAAATCACATTTGATCATAATGATGGAGGACTCTAAGAAAGACATAAAGAACTCCCTTAGAGAAATGGAGGAAAACACAAGTAAATAAGTAGAAGCCCTTACAGAGGGAACAAAAAAGTCCCAGAAAGAATTACAGGAAAACACAGGAAAATACAGGAAAAAGGTTAAGTAACATATAAAGGCAAACCTATCAGAATTAAAACAGACTTCTCACCAGAGACTATGAAAGCCATAAGATCCTGAACAGATGTCATACAGACCCTAAGAGAACACAAATACCAGCCCAGAATACTGTATCCAACAAAACTCTCAATTAACATAGATGGAGAAACCAAGATATTCCATGACAAAACCAAATTTACACAATACCTTTCTATAAATCCAGCCCTACAAAAGATACTAAATGGTAAAACCCAACAAAAGGAGGCAAGCTACACCATAGAAAGAGGAAGAGACTAATCCTCTTGCAACAAAACAAAGAGAAGACAAGCACACAAACATAATCTAACCTCCAAATACAAAGATAACAGGAAGCAACAATCACTACTCCTTAATATCTCTCAACATCACTGGAGTCAATTCACCAATAAAAAGACACAGATTAACAAACTGGATACTTAATGAGGACCCAGAATTTTGCTGCCTACGGGAAACATACCTCAGAGACAAAGACAGACACTACCTGGGATTAAAAAGCTGGAAAACAACTTTCCAAGCAAATGATCTGAAGAAGCAAGCTGGAATAGCCATTTTAATAACGAATAAAATAGATTTTCAACCAAAAGTCATCAAAAAACATAAGGAAGGACACATCATATTCATCCAAGGAAAAGTCAATCAAGATGAACTCTCAATCGTAAATATCTATGCTCCAAATACAAGGGCATATACATACATAAAACAAACCTTACTAAAGCTCAAAGCACACATTGCACCTCATGCAAAAATAGTAAGAGATTTCAACATCCCACTCTCATCAATGGACAGATCAGGGAAACAGAAATTAAACAGAGACATAGACAGACTAACAGAAGTGATGAACTAAATGGACTTAATAGATATTTATAGAACATTCTATCCTAAAACAAAAGGATATACATTCTTCTCACCACTTCATGTTACTTTCTCCAAAATTGACCATGTAATCAGTCATAAGGCAGGCCTCAACAGATACAGAAAGATAGAAATAATCCCATGTGTCCTGTCAGACCACCACGTGCTAAAGTTGGTCTTCAATAAAAATAAGGAAAGAACGGTCACATATACATGGAAGTTGAACAATGTTCTGCTCAATGATAACCTGGTCAAGAAAGAAATTGAAGACTTCTTAGAATTTAATGAAAATGAAGGTACAATATACCCAAAATTATGGGACACAATGAAAGCTGTGCTAAGAGGAAAACTCATAGCTGTGAGTGCCTGCAGGAAGAAACATGAGAGAGCATATATCAGCAACTTGACAGCACACCTAAAAGCTCTAGAACAAAAAGAAGCAAATACGCCCAGGAAGAGTAGAAGGCAGGAAATAATCAAACTCAGAGATGAAATCAACCAAGTAGAAACAAAAGGACTATACAAAAATCAACGGAACCAAAAGCTGTTTTTTTAGAAAATCAACAAGTTAGATAAACCCTTAGCCAAACTAACCAAGGACACACAAAGGGTGTTCAAATTAACAAAATCAGAAATGAAAAGGGAGAGATAACAACAGAATCAGAGGAAATTAAAAAAAAATCATCAGATCCTAATACAAAAGCCTATTTTCAACAAAATTTGAAAATCTGGAGGAAATAGACAATTTCCTAGACAGATACCTGGTACTGAAATTAAATCAGGAACTGATAAAGCATTTAACAACCCCATAACTCCTAAAGAAATAGAAGCAGTCTTTAAAGTCTCCCAACCAAAAAGAGCCCAGGTCCAGGTGGGTTCAGTTCAGAATTCTATCAGACCTTCATAGAAGACCTCATACCAATATTATCCAAACTATTCCAAAAATTGAAACAGATGGAAGGCTATGGAATTCCTTCTATGAAGGCAAAATTACTCTTATACCTAAACCACACAAAGACCCAACAAAGAGAGAGAACTTCAGACCAATTTGCCTTATGAATATTGAAGCAAAAATACTCAATAAAATTCTTGCAAACCAAATCCAAGAGTACATCAAAACAATCATCCACCATGATCAAGTAGGCTTCATCCCAAGTATGCAAGGATGGTTTAATATACGGAAAATCATCAACGTAATCCACTATATAAACACACTGAAAGATAAAAACCACATGATCATTTCATTAGATGCTGAGAAAGCATTTGACAAAATTCAACACCCCTTCATGATTAAAGTCCTGGAAAGAACAGAAATTCAAGAACCATACTGAAACATAGTAAAAGTCATATACAGCAAACCAGTAGCTAATATTAAACTAAATGGAGAGAAACTTGAAGCAATCCCACTAAAATCAGGGACTAGGCAAGGCTGTAGACTCTCTCCCTACTTATTCAATATAGTTCTTGAAGTCCTAGCCAGCGCAATCAGACAAGAAAAGGAGATCAAAGAGATACAGATTGGAAAGGAAGAAATCAAAATATCACTATTTGCAGATGATATGATAGTATATTTAATTGATCCCAAAAGTTACAGCAGAGAACTACTAAAGCTGATAAACACCTTCAGGAAAGTGTCTGGATATAAAATTAACTCAAATAAATCAGTAGCCTTCCTCTACAAAAAAGAGAAACAAGTTGAGGAAGAAATTTGGGAAATGACACCCTTCATAACAGTCCCAAATAAAATAAAATACTGCTGTGTGACTTTATTCAAGAAAGTGAAAGATCTGTATCATAAGAACTTCAAGCTTCTGAAGAAAGAAATTGAAGAAGATCTCAGAGATGGAAAGATCTCCCATGCTCATGAATTGGCAGGATTAATATAGTAAAAATGGCTATTTTACCAAAAGTGATCTATAGATTCAATGCAATCCTCATCAAAATTCCAATCCAATTCTTCAGAGAGTTAGACAGAAAAATTTGCAAATTCATCTGGAATAACAAAAAACCCAGGATAGCTAAAACTCTCCTCAACAATAAAAGGACATCCGGGGGAATCACTATCCCTGAACTCAAGCAGTATTATAGAGCAGTACTGATAAAAAACTGTATGGTCTTGGTACAGAGACAGGCAGATAGACCAGTGTAAAAGAATTGAAGACTCAGAAATGAACCCACTCACCTATGGTCACTTGATTTTTGACAAAGGAGCCAAAACCATCCAATGGAAAAAAAGATGGCATTTTCAGCAAATGGTGCTGGTTCAACTGGAGGTCAACATGTAGAAGAATGCAGATCGATCCATGCTTATCACCCTGTACAAAGCTTAAGTCCAAGTGGATCAAGGACCTCCACATTGAACCAGATACACTCAAACTAATAGAAGAAAAGTGGGGAAGCATCTCTAACACATGGGCACTGGAGAAAATTTCCTGAACAAAACACAAATTGCTTATGCTCTAGATCAAGAATCGACAAATGGGATCTCATAAAACTACAAAGCTTCTGTAAGGCAAAGGACACTGTTGTTAGGACAAAATGGCAACTATCAGACTGGGAAAAGATCTTTACCAATCCAACAACAGATAGAGGGCTTATATCCAAATATAGAAAAAAACTCACAAAGTTACATGGCACTGAGACAAATAACCTTATTAAAAATGGGGTTCAGAGCTAAACAAAGAATTCACAGCTGAGGAATGTTGAATGGCTGAGAAGAACCTAAAGAAATGTTCAACATCTTTAGTCATAAGGGAAATGCAAATCAAAACAACCTTGAAATTCCACCTCACATCAGTTAGAATGGCTAAGATCAAAACTCCGGCGACAGCAGATGCTGGCGAGGATGTGGAGAAAGAGGAACACTCCTCCATTGTTGGTGGGATTGCAGACTGGGACAACCATTCTGGAAATCAGTCTGGAGGTTCCTCAGAAAATTGGACTTTGCACTACCTGAGGACCCAGCTACACCTCTCTTGGGCACATACCCAAAAGATGCCCCAACATATAACAAAGACATGTGCTCCACTATGTTCATCGCAGCCTTATTTATAATAGCCAGAAGCTGGAAAGAACCCAGATGCCCTTCAACAGAGGAATGGATACAGAAAATGTGGTACATCTACACAATGGAATACTACTCAGCTATCAAAAACAATTTCATGAAATTCATAGGCAAATAGACTATACTAGAAAATATCATCCTGAGTGAGGTAACCCAATTACAGAAAAATACACATGGTAAGCACCCATTGATAAGGGAATATTAGCCCAAATGCTTGAATTACCCTAGATGCACAGAACACATGAAAGTCAAGAAGGATGACCAAAATGTGAATGCTTCACTCCTTCTTTAAAAGGGGAACAAGAATACCCTTGGGAGGGAATAGGGAGGCAAAGTTTAGAACAGAGGCTGAGGAATGCCCATTCAGAGCCTACCCCACATCTGGACCATAAGTATACAGCCACCAAGATAAGATGGATGAAGCAAAGATGTGCAGGCTGACAGGAACTGGATGTAGATCTCTCCTGAGAGACACAGCCAGAATATGGCAAATACATAAGCGAATGCCAGCAGCAAACCACTGAACTGAGAATAGGACCCCCATTTGAAAGAGCTTGAAAGAGGCTCGAGATCCCATATGAACAATAATGCCAACCAACCAGAGCTTCCAGGGACTAAGTCACTACCCAAAGACTATACATGGACTGACCCTGGACTCCAACTGCATAGGTAGCAATGAATAGCCTGGTAAGGGCACCAGTGGAAGGGGAAGCCCATGGTCCTGCCAAGGCTGGATACCCAGTGAACAGGATTTTTGCGGGGAGGGCATTAATGGGGAAGATGGGGAGATGAACCCATATAAAAGGGGAGGGAGAAGAGCTAGGGGGATGTTGGCTTGGAAACCGGGAAAGGGAATAACATTTGAAATGTAAATAAGAATTACTCAATTTAATAAAGATGAAAAAATTAAAAAAAAATACTTATCCCCACCTATCCTTATTTCCCAAATATTCAACTGGTATATTACTTAATGTTTCTATTTCAATGATAAAATTCCATAACCACAAGCAACTTGGAGAACGGAGGGTTTATTTTATCATACATCATGTCGTCCATCATCCGGTGAAGTCAAAGAAAGCAGTCAAGGCCTGAACTTGCCAAGAAATGCTGCAGAGACCGTGGAAGAGTGGTGGTTAATGCTTTGTTCCTCATGACCTGTTTATACAACCCATGATCATCTGCCCAATATTGGTACTGCTCTTAGGGAAGGGGCTCGCTGATATTAATCATTAATCAATAAAATGTACCACAGGCTTATCCACAGGCCAATCTGGTGGGGATATTTTCTCAATGGATGATCTCTCTTCCCAAATGACACTAGCCTTTCCTCCTCCCCATGCCTCTATGAGGATGCTCCCCCACCCTCCATCCCACCTCCACACTAGCATTCGCCTACCCTGGTTCATTGAGCCCCCAACAGGACCAAGGGGTTCCCCTCCCAGTGATACCCAATAAGGCAATCCTCTGATACATATGTAGCTGGAGCCATGATCCCTCATGCGTACCCTTCGGTTGGTGGTTTAGTCCATCGGAGCTTTGGGGGATCTTGTTGGTTGATATTGTTGATCTTCCTATGAGGCTGCAAACCTCTACAGCTCCTATAGTCCTTGCCATAACTTCTCCTTTGGGTTCCCCTCGCTCAGTCCAATGTTTGGCTGTGTACATACACATCTGTATTGGTCAGGCTTTGGCGGAGCCTCTCAGGGGACAGCTATACCAGTCTCCTTATTATACCAGCACTTCTGGGTATCAGCAGTACTATCTAGGTTTGGTGTCAGCAGAAGTGATGGATCCCTAGGTGGGGCAGTCTCTGGATGGCCATTCCCTTTATTTAGTCTCTGCTCCACTCTGTCCCTGAATTTCACTTTTACAGGAGGAATTCTCGATTAATACTTTTGAGGTGGGTGGACAGCCCCATACCTCAACTGGGTGCTGTGTCTATCCACTGAATATGGTCTCTACAGGTAATCTCTCCCATTTGTTGGGTATTCTAGCTAATGTCCTCCCTGTTGGGTCCGGGGAACCTCTTGGGTCCCTGGCATCTGGATCTTTCTAGCTACCACCTGTTCCCCCTTCCCACAGTGGTACATACCTCATTTCAAATTCCTGACCTTCTGAAATTCTCCCTTATCTCCTCCTTTATCTGAACTGCCCCCCCCGTCTTTCCCTCCCCCATCCCCTCTCTCTCCCAGACCCTCCCTCTCTACTTCTCAGAGATTATTTTCTTCGTCTTCAAAAAATAATAATAATAACACCAATGTTTATACGTGCAATTCATTCTCTATATCTTGCCCACGTTTTCAAGGCTCTTTGAACCATACCCTTACCATCTATGTCCACAAACTAGCATCTGGACATGCACCTCCATAACTTTATGTATATTGTATGCCTTCTTGGAAAAGCATTTGATTGGTATTATTTTGTTTTTGTCACCCTCCAATGACTGTCACAGAACAGGAATTAATAGATGAGAAAGAAACTGACAAGACAGTACAATGGTGGTATGTTGAAGAGGGTGGAGACATAAAGGAGGAAATAGTAGTAAGAGGAAAGGAAATAGAAGTGTTTAAAAACAGAGAAAAAAGTGTTTAAAAACAAAGAAAAGATACTTTGGAATGGACAAAAGCATCTGAATGTAAAGTACATGTGGAGTGAAGTTGAAGGAGAACTGAAATGTGGAAGAAAATCAGGAAAGCAGAGAAGGAAGAAGAGACTTTCAGGGGCAACACAGTGTGGTGGGATGGAGTGCAGAGATGGGGTTTTAGAAAAAAAAAGGAAAATGACATTCGTAAGGAATGTAACACTTTGTCCTAGAGAGATTCCTGCCCAAACTGCAGTGTGCCAGAATATTATTGCTATAACTGTGATCCAAACTACCAAATTTTCTACCATTTTAAGTGACTTATATAAATATCCTCCCTGTTAAAGAATAATAGCCTTAAGATTTTTTCCTAACATATATGTTTTTCCTAGCATATATGGGACAGGAAGGACTTATGAGAATGAAATATATTACTGATGTTATATACTAAAATTGGATGAATTTAAATACTAGTGATTTTTAAATATCATTGGTACAGATTTTACATTATTTGATTATTTTTTATTAATTCACTTTACCTTATAGTAATTTTTTCTCGATAATATTATCTTTCAGGCTGATGAAACCTGTTGATGTTATTGTAGCACCTGCAAAGAGAGAAGGACAGGAATCATTGCAACATAATTCTTGTTACAACAATTTGAGTCAGAAAATATTCTTGGTAACATCCTTATTTAAACTCATAGACCTACTCAGAGAAAAGTAGCAGTTTAATTTTTTTTATCAAAACAAGAACCATCTCTTGTAAGCTTTATACTAGTAGACAGTTGAAGTTTCCTATATATGACATGTTCATGTCTAACAATTCTTATACTGTTAGGAAAATAATTTAATTTTCTTGTTTGTTGACTTTTCAGGATTAATGACTAGGTTCTAGAGATAGCAATGGTTTGCTAAGGAAAAGAGCAATGTTTAATAATACGTTCAAATAAAATCTTTTTTCGTTAATTTATTTGTTTATCTACTTTACATCCTGATCACAATGCACACACTCACACACACACACACACACACACACACACACACACACACACACACACTTTCCAGGCTGTGCCTTCATAGTGTAAGGCCATTTGTTTTGTTTTGTTTTGTTTCTGTTTTGTTTCATTTTTGTTAGTCTCAAACACATGAAGTATCAGAGCTTTCCTGGTCTTCTTGAATCATAAATATAGTTGGTTAAGTGTGCACAATGGGCTTCAATTTCTCTATTTAATAATTGTAGTTTTGAAAACTATATGATCACTCTGCCCCCACACCCTCACCCTCTAATATTCCTTTCCCTTTTGTTTTATTGTATTGGGAATCCTATGATGAGTATCGTGGAAAGTATTTATGAAGCTTCGAATCTGGGGGTAGAAAGAGTAAAAGTCCTGATTTTGAAGCTTTTAACCAATAATTTGGCACTGATTGAGAAAACCATTACTTCTTCATTCTTTTACAATGATCTTCTAAATCAATTCTAATTAATCTTCTTTAATCTGATGTATACTCTTACCTGATGCAGTTTTTTTAAAAAGGAATATTTGCTTGTCTTGTGTGTTTGCAAAGTGTCTTGTATTAGTAGTCATCGTGAGACACTGAGAATGATGTGTAAAGTGCTGTCGTCTTACATGCAAAGGTCACTGACATGCAAAACTTATTTTGACCCTGATATTAAGGGGCCCACATGGACCTATCTTTTCAGGAGGGCTCACAGAAAATGAGCTGAGATGCACTCAGATTTTTTAACAGAATTGAGGGAATATGCAGTTTTTAAAATTAGGGCACTTTTTTTGTACCAGCAGATGAAATTCATTGAAGTCTTCTGGATGTGGTTAGTGCACAAGACGGCAGTTCACATCCCAGGAAGATGCCTTCTTCATAATGCTTCCCAACAGAGAATCTGAGCTATGTGCACCCATTTCTGGCAGGCAAAATTCATCATCTCCAGATTAGAATATTAGACATATTGGCCTTTTTCAGGAAGAAGCAGCTACAGTTGATTCTGGCAGCCAGGCAAAAGCTGTAAAATGCAAAACTAGAAAAATTATACAGAAAATCTCTACTGTGTTCTAAGAGAGTGAAGATCTTAATTAAGGTAATAATGTTGGTACCAGTGCAAGACTTGTCAGGAGAGATTGACAGCTCAGACTTGCAGAGGGTCTTTTAGGAAAGATGACCATGACAGAGCAGAGCAAGTGCAATAGGAGCCTCTGGAAAGAGTGCTTACAGAGGCCATAGCTGTCTGAGCCTCAAAATACATGGTACTGGATCCAAACTCAGAGTCCTCTACTCGAGCTCTTTGTGTGATCTTAACCTGTGTGCCGTCTTTCCAGCTCCGCAAATAACATTCTTAATGCAGCATTTCCCACGGGGAAAACCCTGGACAGCTTGTGACACTGCTCTCTCTAGAACGCCCACGAGCTGTTCTGTGGATTCAGATGAAACCACAATCAAGCTGCTTTAGTCATATCTGTCGCGTTTATTTTATTTTAAATTCGTTACCACGTTCGTAGTCTTGTATCCACTAGAAGTCTTTACTAGTGCTGAATGATAACCCTGTACATGATGTCAGGCTATGTCTCTCTTTTAAAAAAAATATTTTGTAGTTAGCATTGTTACTATCGTTTGATTTTATGCACAATCGATTAAAAAATGAGATAGAGCTCGAAATGAGCCCATGGAGAAGAAAACTATGAACAAACCACTCATCAATTGGCACCTGAAACAATGAGTGATGCAAACTACATCACAAAACTGTAAATGGTAAATCTGTACATTAGCATATCAGCAAACTGTCAAGAGCCGTGAGATTGTGCAGACAGAACAAACGCGAGAGTATGATAGGAATTACGAAGACAAAAATCTTTGGAAATGAAATTTTATTAGACTGATGACTTTTGTAACTTCCCCTAGAGCCTTTTAGGCTAGATATCTTCACTAATTTGGGTCATGAACTTTTGCGAAATTTTCTAACAAAGCACAGTCGCATCTCTCCTAACCCAATTGAGTTATTTCACGACAATTGTCATACAATGTTTGCAAAATAAATTACTATTG
Organism: Rattus norvegicus; assembly: GCF_021556685.1. Classification (NCBI taxonomy): domain Eukaryota; kingdom Metazoa; phylum Chordata; class Mammalia; order Rodentia; family Muridae; genus Rattus; species Rattus norvegicus. The sequence goes on from NC_141539.1 coordinate 61,262,049, forward strand.
CTTTTGCCAAAGGCAAGGATGGGACCAGCCCATCTGAGCTATTATTAAAATTTCATGTTCACAGCAAAGTCCATAGCATGTGGACTAAAGCATCAGAGCGGCAACCGAAAGGCTAAGACCAAATGCTCTATTCAAAGTCAAACAATCAGAACAGACAAAAACAAAGAGATAAACACATGGACTGATAAAAAAATTAACTGACTTAAGTGTTACTATGGATTCTGTCACAAAACCAATTACAGATACCTGTATCAAAAAAAAAAAGAAACAAAAACAAAAAACAAAAACAAAACAAAAAACAAAAAACAAATGTAATGACTTGTGGAATATGTTCCACTTCAGTGAAACCCACAAATGGATCACAGAAGTGAGACATACATTCAGTGTCATTGGTATGCTTCTTTAACATTTATATTATAAGTAGTTAGCAAAAAACAACTTTACTAGTTTTATTGGGAACCCCAGTGGTATATCGTGAGCATTAATAAATATAGGTTGTGTTGTACCATTAAAGAGATACTCTTGTTACCCAGTCACGTGCTGTGACTCTTCAATTTGTTGCAGCATGCACATTCTGATCTTAATGAAGTATTGTAGAAAATCAATAGTGTGGAGGTGAGTGAAGGGCATGTACGAAGTACAAAGCACAAAGCTTTCTGGTGCACTGAAGGAGGAGTTGCGTGGCAGCTGCCAGCCAAGCTTTTACATTGTCGAATCACTGCTGCCACCAGGAAGATTATTTACTACATGAGTTTTGAAATCATACAAGAAATAGTTTTCAAAACCTTCCAGACATGGGTGGCAAGTAACCTGCTCAAATTTCTCTTCCAGCATTATCTATAAAACAAGCTTTGGAAATATGATTTGCAGTATAATTCGCCTTTATTAAAACATAGCTCAATGATTTTAGTCAATTTACCATATCACAAAATTATAAATTTTTGCCTTATTTCATAAGCAATTTTAATGACTATATTTTCTTCCTCCTCTTTACTGCCATAGACCAAGGAAAGCACGGCAGTGTCAAGTTTGACTCCTCTTGTCTTGTGTTTATTGAGATATAGTTGGTATACAATCAATTATGTGATATTAATATCCTATAATTTGGTAAGCATGGACTTCATATATTCTGCTATTGTTATAACAAGCAGCAAATATATTCAACACTCCTAAAAGTGTTTATGGAAAATCCAGCATCTTAAAGTTTAATTGAACTTAACCTATCATATATTATAACTTCAGAAATCACATTGAACAGCAGATCTCTGCAACTTAGTCATCTTCATAACCATTGAACAAGTCCATAGTGCTTTCCTCCCCTCTCCTGTCCCATACCTGGAAAGTTCTCTTTACTCTCCACTTCTATATATGCATCTCTATAAATAAATTGTTGTGAAAAATGACGTGAACACATGGGCAAAAATGTCTTTATAAGACTCTGATTTGCGGATCTGGGGATATATATATGTCTAGGCTATAGTGTACCTGTTTGTAATTTTTGTGTGAAAAATCCACCATACATTTTATAACAGAGCCACTATGCTACATTGCCACTAACAACATACAAGAAAAGAATGTGTAAATCACCAAAACTCACATGTTCTGTCATAATAGCAATCCTAACAGCTTTAAGGTGCTAGCTTGTTAGCTGATATGAAGCAATGCTTAGTACATTAATCACTTTCTCTTTTGTGGAGAAACGTCTATTCAAGATTCCCAATGTTTAACTGCTTTTAATTTCCATGCTTTATAGTTTTTGAAGTTCCATATCATTTTTGGAAAACCTAATATTAAATATGTAATTCATAAACATTTTCTAGGATTTTGAAGATACTGCTCTCGTGTTGCTGATCAGTCCCATACCTGGTAGATACATTTTAGTGGAACATAATCCCAAATCTTTATTTTTACTTTCATTGTCTATCCTTTTAATGAGGGCCTCCACGGAGTAGTTCCAAGAACAAGGTTTGGGTTTTGTTCTGGAATATTTAGAACATTATATCTTATGGGGTTTTTTTTAGTCTATTTTGAAGCAATCTTTTGTGATGTAAGATAATAGTCTAAATTTGTTCTTCTGGATTCTGATATCTAGTCTTCCTAAAACTACTTGAACACATTTTCCTTTTCTAGGGTCTATTCTTGGCACCCCTGCTGAAGATCTGCTGCTTGCATATGTGCAGATTAACTTCTGAGCTTTCCGTTCTCCTCCACTGGTCTCTGTACCTGCCTTATGTCCTTGTTGTACTATCTTGATTGCTGTAGGAAGTGTGAAGTCTCAGATTTGTTCAAAGTTGTCCTGCCAATTTGTGAAGTTTTTTATGATTCCATATGAATCCGAGAATTGTTTATTTCTCTTTCTTTAAAAGCACTTTTGAGATTATGTTAAAGATGTCACTGAATATGCAAAGTCTGTTTTAGGGCTGAGGACAGTTATACACCACTAAGTCATTTAACTTATGATTGTAAGAGGTTATCTATTTGTTTCTTAATTATTTGTCAGGGTTTTCTGTTTTTTTAGAAGCCATATTCTGAACAGATTTTTTCTATGTGTTTTACCCTTTTTTTTTTTGCTATTAGAAATGGAACCATTTCCTTAGTTTTATTTTTGAATAGGTTGTTGTTTGTTTATAAAACACTAATACTCATGTTAGTGATCAGGATAGGCAATCTTGCTTTTCAGCCTTATACATAGAGAAGAAATAACATCAACTGAGAAATTGTTTCTGTCTGATTGCCATATCTATATCATCTATATCTATATCTATATCTATATCTATATCTATATCTATATCTATATCTATATCTATATCTATATCTATATCTATATCTATATCTATATCTATATCTATCTATTTATATATGTGTATATATATTATGTACATAATATATATATATATATATATTTGCAGAACATTGCCTTGACTGAAGATTGATGTGAAGAAGGCTCAGTAAGTGGTGCAAGTCCTCCTTAGGTGGTTTGGACTGTATGATTAAACTGCCCGAGTGTGAGTAGGGGAAGCAAGCCAGTAGCCAACATTCCTCCATGGTCATTCTTCAGTTGTTGCCTCCACATTCCTGCATTAGTCCCTGCCTTGACTTCTCTCAGTGATGAACCATAACTATAGTATAAGTCAAATGAATCCTTCCCTTCTCCAAGTTTGTTTCAGTCACCGTTTATCACGTCCTAGAGAAGCAGACCAGTACAATTATAAATTCTATATAGTTATTAAATGTTTTGTTTTTTTTTCAATTTTGTATTTTCTCTGCAGCTCATATCATCATCAAACAGATGAGTTTTCTTTGGCATCTGTAATTTGAACAACTTCTCTTCCTCCTTTTCCTCCTCTATTTCCAATTCTTTTTCAGTTTTCCCTTTGTTAAATGCTTTGGTAGAGACTGTCAATTGTATGGTAAATGAAAGTTGTTACAAGGAGCATCCTTTCTCACAAATAGCTGAGAAGCACTCAATGAAAAAGTCAGCTTCCTTAATCATCAGGGAAATACAAATCCAGCAACCCTGAGATTCCACTTTAAACCTGTAAAAGATTTTTATGTTCCATTTCTATTTCCACGTAACTAGTTGTTCAGTTGGCCATCTCTGTCTTCTTCTAGATCCCTGAATTGATTTATGAGAATGAAATTGAATTCATTATCAGGCGACCTGTAGATCTCCATTCCCTTAGGGTCAGTCATATACCCTGTTAATTTCCTTTGCAGGTTTCTTTTATTTTATTTAAATAATCTATGTTTCTTTCCTTTTCAAATGGAATTTGCACTTTTTAAGAAATACTTCTCTCTGTCTTCATAGACTGTCTTTGATAGGAAAAAACTGACCAATAAGCTCAGCTACAGTAATAAGAAGGGGATCGTCTATGGGAGGTTCCCCTTTGCTGTTCTAGACAATATCACACTTGGCTGGACTCAGAAACTTGCCAGAGCAGATTCAGGTTACTCTGTCATTAGACAAAATAGTTTGTGTCCGCATGGTGACTGATAAAACTTCCCCTTGCTTCTAGTTCCTCCAGATAGCGTTACTATGTACATTCTTACATTCTTTCCACATTCCCTGTGAGATAGAACAGATACAACCATTTCACATGTCTCTGAAATGTAATGAGCAAACTCCTAAGTCTCTTCCTTGTTAAAGCAAACATATGCTTTTGAAAGCCATCCTTGTGTTCACTGTTGTCATGGGGTGGGGGCAAACTTTTTCTCTCTTATACATTTAACAAACAAATAATAAAAATACTGTTTCCTGAGAGCAGATACCCAAGATTTCTGTTGATCCTCCCATGGTTTCCAAAACATTTCCATTCTTTTCTTTCTGCTCATTTGCAAGCAGACCCTTCTCCAACTGTTTATGGCTGGAAAATGCCTGTCTCACCACTCCCTACATTTGTCTTCAAAGAAATTTCCAGTAAATAGCCATACAAACTAACATTGTTTCTAGCAAAGTCCTAAAGCACCTATCACCAATTGCTGAGTAGGGTATGTACGTATGTGTGTGTATTTATATGTATATGTATATGTATATGTATATATATATATTCAATCATACAAAGTCCAGTTACTTCTTATATTAGTTACCACATGAATAATGCACACATTCCATCTCTTGTCTAATAAAATGCCTTCTCAGATAAACTTTATACAGTTGTACATTTATCATGGGGTAGATGCATTGGAGAAGAAATTTGCAGTCACATTGGTAAGTATATGTCAAACTTAAAAGCTGATAAAGTTTGTAACTGACTTGTCCATTTGATGTTCCTATGATAAATGTATTCTGCTCACATTTCATTTCATATCCTGTCACCTTGTAACTTCATCATTTTGAGAGCGCTCTCTCTCTCTCTCTCTCTCTCTCTCTCTCTCTCTCTCTCCTCTCTCTCTGTGTGTATGTGTGTGTGTGTGTGTGTTAATTATATGGATTTTCCTGTTGGCTGATGGTATGCTTTACTTTTTCATATGTAGGATGACAGATACATGAATAGTAAGATATAAGAGATATATGAAAGATAGATGATACAAAGATGTTAAATAAATAGATGATTAACAGGTGAAATTGAAATATGATTGATAGAGATAGATAGATGTCAGATAGAAAAAGGACAGTTGAGAAATGGATGACATACAGTCCATAGATTACAGAAGATGGCTGATAGATAGGTGACATGTGCATAGATCTATCTTCTAATGTTTCTCAATTTCTTTTATCAGTGTAATAAAATATTCACTGTAGATGTCTTTCATTCTCTTTGTTGGGTTCTCTTCAAGATATGTTTTATTTTGTATGAATAATATGAACAAGATTATTATCATTATTGGCTTCTATAAGTTTGTCCATGGTTTAATAGGCCTTATTACTAGCAAGTCTACATATATAAGAGCATTTTCTATACTAGGTAATAATTTTTTCTCCTTTCCAATTGGAATTCCTTCCTCATTATTTTAAACTACTTTCTTGTTTTTATAATCTTCTATGGAAGATTTGTACATAAATGGTAAAAAATAGCCTTCTCTATTGTTACATCAATTGTATGAGAAATAAAGGAAGACATTTGTGGCTACAAAGCCACTCTTTACATGCATTTGCCAATAGAGAAATGTAAAATTAATTTCTATATATTTGTGAGATTGTTTGATAATGTTATCTTTCTCATTAAGTAGTAGTGTTTTGAGTATTTTTGGTTTTGTTTTGCTTTAAGTTTAGATTGCCTGGGTAGAGTGTGCGTTTTCTTAATTTACCTTAAAAACATCCAAGGAACATGAGCTAGGGAATTCATTTTTTTCTGCTAGGATCAACTTACTAGGAAATGGTAACCCAAAGGAGAGGCTTACTTTAAGAAAATTACATATTTGTTGTTGGTTAGATAGTCAAAAAGTCAGTCTAAACTACCATTTGTTTCATTGTTCAAAAATGTATTATAATAGGTGGCTAAATATACCTAATGTTTAAGAGATGCTGCCTAACATTTTATAGTAAACTACCTTAAAGAAAACTGTTTAGTCTCACTATTGCTATGAAGAGACACCGTGACCAAGAGAACTCTTAAAAAGGAAAGGGATTAAATAGGGGTTTGGTTACAGTTCCAGAAGCTTACCCCATTATCATCATGGCAAACCGCATAGTGGTATGCCAGGCACTGGAACAGTAGCTGGAGCTGCTTTCTGATCCACACACAGATGGCAGGAGAGAGAACTATACCTGTCAAGGGCGCTTCAACAAGGCACACTTCCTAATCCTTCTCAAATAGTGCCATTCCCTGAGGAATGAGAATTCAAATAGATGAGACTATTGGGCCCACTTTAATTAAAAACACAATAAGTTTCTTTGTATTTTTGACAAATACCACATTTTAAGTAAATAAATAATTAATTTCCATACTAATACAGGAGATGGAAAATTTTTAATTATGTAAGTTAAAAGGAGTTCAATGAATGCATAGTTACTTATATGTTATTCATACCTTCATAAAGAGGTTTAAAAGGAATAAAGGAGGAAGAACAACTGTGGAGTGAGATAAATCTCTCTCTCTCTCTCTCTCTCTCTCTATATATATATATATATATATATATATATATATATATACACACACACACACACACACACACACACACACACATATTCCCTAATGAAATAACACTCTTCTCAAAGAAACATTGACACTGTAATATGAGGTAAAAATCACTAATGAGTTGTAATTAAAGATAGTACTTTGGGAGTTATACATATATTAATCAATTCTTGTCAATTATATCTACTTTACTACAGTTCTTATTTTACTCTATAAGTAGTTCTTCTAGTTACAATAGTAACATCACACATGACCACTAATACTAGTTTACTTAACTGAATTTATTTCTACCTAACTGTACAAGGCAGAACATAAATTTATTGGTGAATAGAAGTTGATGAAGAAAAACATATTAAGTATTAATCTAAAATAACCCATAGAAATACAATAAAAAGGATGTGTGACTTAATGAATGCCTAACATTTTATAGTAAACTACCTTAAAGAAATACTAAAAATATTTTGATAAAAAATAAATAGGAAAAGAACTCAAATTATTTCTATTTTTAGATGACATGGTATTATACGTAAGAGTTCCCAAAATTTCTCCCAGAGAACTTATAGAAATAATAGACCACTTCAGCCAAGTGGCAGAATATAAAATCAGTAGGCTTCCAAGATACCACTAAAAGACACACTAAAAAATAAATCTTTTTCATACTATTATTTAGAGTAGCATCAAAGACAATAAAATACCTTTGAGTAAACTTAACCAGAACTGTTATGGAACTTTACAATGAAAATTTTATATATCTGAAGGAAGTGCATGAGAAAGACTAGAAAATGGCAAGGGAGCCTGTGTTCATGGATCCATAGAATTAACATTTTGAAAACGACAATTCTGAAAACAATTTTCAGAATCAACGTAACTTCAGTAAACATACCTACAACTGTCTCCATAGAAATAGAAAAAAAGGGAAATGAAAAAATAGAAATAAAAAAAGAAAAAATTGCTATGGAAGATGAAAAGAGCCAAGCTAGCCAAGGAAATGCTGAAGATATAGCGCAATTGCTATTCAAGACTTTAAGAAATATTATAAAGCTATAGTTACAAAAACAATAGGGTACCAGAACAGAAGCATATATATTATATATCAATATATTATATATTATGAACATATACATTATATACATTTATATTACATATAATATATGTTATATAACAGATTTGTGTACATTTCTATATTATATATTACATATTTATATATGTAAAACAATGGAATAAAATAGAAAACCAAACCTGAGAATAAACAAATAGCCATCTGATATTTGATAGAGCCAAAAATCGTAAAATGAAAAGAAAAGACAGTATCCTCAGAAAATACTTTTGGAAAAACTGGATGTCCAGGTGAAGAAGAAATTTAGACTAATATCTGTAAGTCCAGTTGGATCTAAGACCTCAAGTTGAATCTTAAAACACTAGCACTTTTAGAACACAAAGGGAATACGCTATAAGATAAAGGTGTAAGAAAGACCTGTTTGAATAGGACTCCTTTTGCCCAAGAATTACACCCAAAACCAACAACAGATAAGTAGGACAGTACAAAATTAAAAAAGATTTTGTGCAACAAAGAAAACATTTGAATGAAGAAGAAAATCATGGAATGGGAGAGAATCTTTGGCTGATACACATCTAACAGAGAACTGTTACTCAGAACATAAAAAGAATTTTAAAAAAAGACAAGGAATCAAATAAACAAATGGAAACTTGGTAAGGGATTTAAGCAAAGAGCTCTCTATAGGAAAAATTAATTTTTCTAAGAAATACCTCAAGTTTGTTCATCATAATTGCTAAAAAGAACAATTTTGAGATTTTATCTCATCCTAGTCAGAAAGGCTAAGATCAATAAAACAACTGCCAAGAAGTGATGATTGTTGGAAAAAGGGGACACTCATTCACTGGTGGTGCTGTTTGTGCCTTGTCGTTTATACCTTTGTGGATTGACCAAGCAGGGCAGTGAAGGAACAAAGAAAGACAAGCTTAGATACATGCAGAAAAGCTGGGATCAACTGGACCAGGATCCCTGATTTGGCCTCTCTAGCACTTTTGAAACTTGGCACATTTATTATCTAGAGTTCAACAGGAGATGGTGTTAGAGCATATAACTGAATAAAGAAGGCAGGTTTCACAGTTTACAGCGGAGTCTAGGAAGCAGATTTAACTAACTCAGTAGGAGCAACCTCTGTAGGGGAGCAGTCTTCAGTCAGTAAAAATCCGCAAGGAGAAAGACAAGATGGACAATTTCTGAACATAACTATGAACAACCACACATGCAAAGAAGGCTCTGCTACCCCTGGGTACCTCATTGGGGTAAGCTCTTGCCATTGCCATGGGGTTGAGGTGTTGGGGTTCTTGACATACCTATGCTCAAGCAAACAGCTTATATGAACTAAGGATTTTTTTCACTCAGGGCTCCTACCATTCCCCATAGGTGGGAAAGCAAATTGAGAAAACATTTTGGAAATCAGTATGGAGAACACTGAAAAAATCTAAAAATAAATCTACTCTAAGACCCACTTATACCACACCTTGGCGTATTCCTATAGAACTAGCCATCCTACTCCACATACAGTTTCTCAGCAATAATCATGGCCACCTGTTCACATTATCCAGAAAACGGAAACAGAGTAAACAGCCTCTAAACGATGAATCAATATATGAAAATGTGTTTCACATGAGAAATAGAATACTATTCAGCTGTAAGCAAAAATGAAGTCATAAAGTGTACAGATAAGGGGATGGGACATGAAAAGATTATATTGACAGGGTTAACCCAGACCCAGAAAAACACTTGGACAAAGGAGATTCTCCTTGGAACAAGTGGAGAGCAGCATAGAAAACCGCAGCTGGTCACAATGCAGAGATGAACGACATGTGTGAGGTCCAGCCTCAGTGAATACATCTACATCAGCTCCTGCATTTATGCTTCTTGTAACATCATGGAATAGGGGCTGAAAAGGATTGTAGCATTGAGGACACCAGAAAGTCTGTTATGAAATGCTCTTCCTGATGAGTAGCTACATAAAATAGACTAGAAAATATGGCAATGTCAACAGACATGAGAGCATGGAAGGGAGAAAATTTTCATGGATCTCGCTCTTAAACAAAGAACTATAGATAACTAATGACTGTTAGTAGAGGGAGAATTGGCTTCTCCTACAGATGAGCCCCTTCACGGGTTATCCAATACAATGACCAGTCCTAAACTATATATAAAAACAGCAAAAACTGACTCAGCAGGTCTTACTTACATAATGTACATAGATATACATACATATATGTGTGTGTATTTATGTAACAAGAATAATCAAAGAAAATGAGGCTATCAAATTCAGAGTAGAATGTGGGGAGAATAGGGAGGGGTAGAAATTAAAATACTTTGGAGAAGCTGAACGAAGAAAAAGAAGCTGTAAAGTGATGTGATTCTATTTTTAATTAAAGTGAACTTAAAATTAAAATAAATTTTACTTAAAAACTAATGACACTGCCAATTTTTTTTAAATTAAATGTAACCGTGTTTTCTTTTGATGGCATTTGGATAGTATTAGTCATTTTTATTCTTCAGGCAAGAGATTTAAATCCATCACTCAATGGCTTTACAGAAAATCAGTATATTGCTAGTCTAGAATTCCATATGTGTTTTCATATGAAATATCATAATCTTCATGATAGAAAAATATGATCCTTATATCAAGACTTAAATTATTAGTTTTTTCAGTCATCTTTCTTTTTCAGCCAAGGGAAAAGTAGTATGGTCTTTAAATATATTTTCATAATTATTAACTAAAATCATAACTACTCAACATAATATTGTCTCTAAGAACAGTGGTTCTCAACCTGTAGGTCTCAACCCTTTGATGGTTGTATACTGGATATCCTGCATATCAGATATTTATATTCCACTCATAACATTAGTAAAATTACAGCTGTGAAGAGACAACAAAATAATTTTATGGTTGAGGTTCACCACAGCAAAAGGAGGTTTGCTTTTTCACACCCTTAGGGAGTTTGAGAACCATTGTCTTAAAACAAACATTTAAACAACATAATTTCCCCTTTTTGTTACTGAGTTTTGCCAGCCCTAAAGTTATATTTACTTTGGAGTTTTTATAGTCAATGAACTGTTAGAAAAGGCTCCTCAAATATTTGTTTTTAAAGTTGACAAATATTTTTGATAAGCATCTGCATTGTGTTTTGGAATCATTACAAATCATTACATGTAGTGTTCACTGAACTTGATATTCAGAAAGACCTTGGGGCAAATGTAAATGACACCAAATTGAATCTCATGAATTTACTAAGGAAATTAAGCTATATTCTTTTAATTATGTATTTTTAAGGAAGAGCTTTGCTATAGAGCCTAGGCTAATCTCAAACTTGTAAGTATCTTCTCTAAGCTGTTTTAAACCTTTCTACTGGATTACAGTTGCAAGCCACTATTCCTAAAATGAAACATGCTTTTGATTTAGGGTCAACTATGGCATCCAGTGTTCAAACTCCCTTTCTATCATTTCCCCAGTTATGGACACTGCTTCATATTATAGAGTACACTGTTAAATAGCACAATTGCACATTGAAATGCCTTATTGCCTTTTTTGAGGATGTTGTACACATGTATGCATTTTTATTAAATATACCTTAATTCCTCTCCTCTCTAAGATCCTCTCTAACCCTCAACAACTTTTTCTTTATAACTTCAGGTATTTCTTTTTAAATTTGTCTCTACATCTGTCTGTATCTGTCTGTTTCTGTGTCACTGTGTCTGTGTCTCTCTATCTTTGTCTATGTCTGTCTATGTCTATCTCTGTCTCTCTGTCTCTCTCTCTGTGTGTCTCTCTCTGTCTCTCTCTGTCTCTGTCTCTCTGTCTCTCTCTCTGTCTGTCTCTCTCTCTGTCTCTCTCTCTCTGTCTCTCTCTCTCTCTCTCTCTCTGTCTCTCTCTCTCATTTTAGAAGCTGCAGAGTCCATTTATTGTTGCCTCTTATGAGCACGGATATGGAATACTTGTGGAAATGGGTATAATTCCACGAAAACCGAATTCCAGGGAGAATGAGGAAAACTCATTCTAATTCCCTGCCAGTCATAATCTGTCAATAACTTCTTGGCCAGGAGTTACTTCTCATGAACTACCACACCCATGATGCTATTCTGCATTAGTGTTCTTGTGCAGGTCTTGTACATACAATCTACACTGTGATCAACAATGAACTAATGTCATCCATATTTTGCATGCATGCCATAACAAATTATTTCATATATCTACTAACTTGTATTTTGAATAATATAATGTAGTTTCATTGGCTTATCTCTTCATGAAACATGTAGCATTGTTAGTTAAATACTTATCCATTACTAGCGTAGTTTATTGATAAAATGTCCAGTAATTATATTGTGAGAATGATATATCATGTGTATCCTGCAGTCATTTCTCAAAAGAATTACAATTCAAATACATTTTCTACAGCTTACTTCAAGCTACCACGTAGTTCAGTGACTAATCACCATGTTGCTTGCAATTTTTATATCTTGTAAGACTGCAGTTTAAAAGACAGAAATAATCAGATAATTAGTCTTTGATTACATAGTACTCACCCTGTTCTTAAGTGTACTTAAATGGTCAATAATTACCATGTAATTACACAGCAATTATTGTCGTACATTCACACCACTGCATGTAAGGCACTGTTAGTGATTTCATTCTAAGTGTTTAGGAATTTGTGACTCAGTCATAGAAAGGTTACTGCAGGCTGTACTGTGGCAAAAGCTGTCTGAGAGAGTAAGATGTTCTGGAGATCTAAAGTAGCTGTCAGTGCAATGGATAATAAGTCTGTTCAGAGAAAGTTGTGGAGTCTGGCTTGTAAGACTTCAGAAAGGTCACATATATAACCTAAATTGGAACGGAAAATAAAAACCTTAGAATCAGCTATTGAAATCTGCAAATCCATTTTGTTTTGAAAGTCATTTTCTCTAAAATATCTTGTAATTTTACAAGATGTTGCTAATGGATTCCTTAATTTAAAGTATTAAAAGGTTCACAAATTATTCTCTCACTTCCATTTATCAACAATAGTTAGGTTCTAAGACCTGGCACTGAAGCAAAAAATCAAAGCACTATTTTATTGAGGTTTTACATGGCAAGAGTTGACAGCTTCCTATTTCAGGAGTTAAGTAAAATTGCTGCTTTAGAAATAAATATCTATATTGTGTCTTCCTATGAATCTACTACATTCATTAATTGTGTAATGTTTTATTTCAAACATGCTTCTCTAAATTGCAGCTATATTTCATTGAAGAAGTGAAATTACTCCTGTCAGCAGAAACAAAACCTTAAACTACCAAAAATCATGTCATTTTCAGGACAATATAAAACACGATCTTTCTTGAAGCTGTTCCTGTTTTTTTTTCATTTTTAATTGTATATTTTATTTATCTACATTTCAAATATTATCCCCCTCCCGGTTTCCTCTCCAGAAATCCCCTATCCTATACCCCACCACCAGCCTCCATGAGGGTGCACCCCACCCACCAATCCACTCCTTCCCACCTCCTCGCCCTGGCATCCCCTACTCTGGGGCATCACAAGGTGCTCTTCTCCCATTGATGTCCTACAAGGCCATCCTTGCTACATATGCGGCTGGAGTGATGGGACGTTCCATGTGTATGAACTCTTTGGTTGGTGGTTTAGTCTCTGAGAACTCTGGAGTGTCTGGTTGGTTGATATTGTTCTTCTTATGGGGATGCAAACTTATGCCGCCCCTTCAGTCTTTTGTCTAACTCCTCCATTGGTGTCCTCTTGTTCAGTCTAATGGTTAGCTGCAACCATCCTCATGTGTAGAGGAGACAGATATATCTGACTCTTATCAACAAGCACTTCTTCGCATCAGCAATAGTGACTGGTTTTCATGGCTGCATATGGGATGGATCCTCAGGTGGGGCTGTCTCTGGAAAACCTTTTCTTCAGTCCCTACTCCACTCTTTGTGCCTGTGTTTCCATCTGTATTTTTATTCCCCTTCTAAAAGGACTGAAGCATTCACACTTTGGTCGTCCTTCTTCTTGAGCTTCATGTGGACAGTTAATTAAATCTTTGGAATTCCAAGCTTTTAGGCTTATCAGTGAGTGCATACAATGTGTGTTCTTTTGTGATAGGGTGATATTTTCCAGTTCCGTCCATCTGCCTAGGAATTTCATGGAGTCATTGTTTTTAATACCTGAGTAGTACTCCATTGTGTAGATGTACCATGTTTTCTCTATCCATTCCTCTGTTGAAAGGCATCTGGACCCCCACACACCTATGGTCACTTGATTTTTGACAAAAAGGAGCCAAAACCATCCAATCAAAAAAAGATAGCATTTTCAGCAAATGGTGCTGGTTCAACTGGAGGTCAACATGTAGAAGAATGCAGATCGATCCATGCTTATCACCCTGTACAAAGCTTAAGTCCAAGTGGATCAAGGACCTCCACATCAAACCAGATACACTCAAACTAATAGAAGAAAGAGTGGGGAAGCATCTCAAACACATGGGCACTGGAGAAAATTTCCTGAACAAAACACCAATGGCTTATGTTCTAAGATCAAGAGTTGACAAATGGGATCTTATAAAACTGCAAAGCTTCTGTAAGGCAAAGGACATTGTTGTTAGGACAAAACAGCAACCAACAGATTGGGAAAAGATCGTTACCAATCCTACAACTGATAGAGGGCTTATATCTAAAATATACAAAGAACTCATAAAATTAGACTGCAGGGAGACAAATAACCCTATTAAAAAATAAGGTTCAGAGCTAAACAAAGAATTCACAGCTGAGGAATGTCAAATGGCTGAGAAACACCTAAAGAAATGTTCAACATCTTTAGTCATAAGGGAAATGTAAATCAAAATAACCCTGAGATTTCATACCAGTGAGAATGGCTAAGATCAAAAACTCAGGTGACAGCAAATGCTGGCGAGGATGTGGAGAAAGAGGAACACTCCTCCATTGTTGGTGGGATTGCAGACTGGGAGGGAATAGGGAGGCAAAGTTTAGAACAGAGGCAGAAGGAACACCCATTCAGAGCCTGCCCCACATGTGGCCCATACATATACAGCCACCCAATTAGATAAGATGGATGAAGCAAAGAAGTGCAGGCCGACAGGAACCGGATGTAGATCTCTCCTGAGGGACACAGCTAGAATACAGCAAATAAATAGACGAATGCCATCATTAAACCACTGAACTGAGAATAGGACCCCCATTGAAGGAATCTTAGAAAGGACTGAAAGAGCTTGAAGGGGCTTGAGACCCCATATGAACAACAATGCCAGCCAACCAGAGCTTCCAGGGACTAAGCCACTACCCAAAGACTCTACATGGACTGACCCTGGGCTCCAACCTCATAGGTAGCAATGAATATCCTAGTAAGGGCACCAGTGGAAGGGAAAGCCCTTGGTCCTGCCAAGACTGAACCCCCAGTGAACGTGATTGTTGTGGGGAGGGTGGTAATGGGGGGAGGATGGGGAGGGGAACACCAATAGAGAAGGGGAGAGGGAGGGGATAGGGGGTTGTTGGCCTGGAAACTGGGAAGGGGAATAACAATCAAAATGTAAATAAGAAATACTCAAGTTAATAAAGATGAAAAAAAAAGAAGAAGAAGCAGGGCATCTGGCTTCATTCCAGCTTCTGGCAATTATAAATAAGGCTGCTAAGAACGTAATGGAGTACGTGTTTTTGTTGTATGTTGGAACATCTTTTGGTTATATGCCCAGGAGTGGTAACGGTGGGTACTATGTCAAATTTTGTGAAGAACTTCCAGACAGATTTCCAGAGTGGTTGAAACAGCTTCCAATCCCACCAACAATGGAAAAGTGTTCCTCTTTCTTCACATCATTTTCAGCATCTGCTATCTCCTAAGTTTTTTTATCGTAGCTATTCTGACAGATGTGAGGTTGAATCTTATGGTTGTTTTATTTGCATTTTCCTGATGACTAAGAATATTGAACATTTCTTTAGGTGCTTCATGTCCATTTAATATTCCTCAGCTGAGAATTCTTAGTTTAGCTCTGTGCCTCATTTTCAATAGGGTTATTTGAATCTCTGCAGTCTAATTTCTTGAGTTCTTTGTATATATTGGATATTAGTCCTTTATCAGATGGAGGATTTCCCAATCTGTTTGTTGCTATTTTTTCTATTGACAGTGTTCTTTGCCTTACAGAAGCTTTATGAGGTCCCTTTTGTCTATTGTTGATCTTAGAGCATAAGCCATTGATGTTCTGTTCAGGAAATTTTACCTCTTGCCCATGTGTTCCATGTTCTTCCTCAATTTCTCTTCTATCATTTTCAGTGTATCTAGTATTATGTAGAGGTCCTTGATCCACTTGGACTTGAGCTTTGTATAAGAAGATAAGAATGGGTCGACTTGAAATTCTACAGGCTGACTGCCAGTTGAACCAGCTACATTTGTTTAAAAATGATGTCTTTTTCCTATTCCTTTGTCAAAGATAAAGTGAGCATAGCTGTGTAGGTTCATTTTTGGGTCTTCAATTCTATTCCAATGATCTACCTGCTTGTCTCTGTACCAATACCATACAATTTTTATCACTATTACTCTGTAATACAGCTTGAGGTCAGGGATGGTGATTCCTCCAGAAGTTCTTCAATTGTTGAGAATAGTTTTAGTTATGCTGGGGTTTTTGTTGTTGTTGTTGTTGTTTAATTGTTTGGTTTTTTTTGTTATTTTAAATGAATTTCCAAATTGCTCTTTCTAACTCTATGAAGAATTGAGTTGAAATTTTGTTGGTGATTGCATTGAATCTGTAGATTGCTTTAGGCAAGATGACCATTTTTACTATATTAATTCTGCCAATTCATGAGCATAGGATGTCTTTCCACCTTCTGAGACCTTATTAGATTTCTTTCTTCAGAGGCTTGAAGTTCTTGTCACATAGATCTTTCACTTATTTAGTTAGAGTCACATTGAGGTATTTTATATCATTTACCACTATTATGAAGTGTGTCATCCCCCTAAGTTTTTTTCTCAGCCTGTTTATCCTTTGAGTAGAGGAAGGTTACTGATTTGTTTGATTTAATTTTATATCCAGCCACTTTGCTGAAGTTGTTTGTGAGGTTAGTAATTCTCTGGTGGTAATTTTGGGGTTCACTTAAATACATCACATCATCTGAAAATAGTGGTATTTTGACTTCTTCCTTTCCAGTTTGTATCCATTTCACCTCTTTTTTTTTCCATCTAATTGCTCTGGCCAGGACTTCAAGTACTATATTGAGTAGGTAGGGAGAGAGTGAGCAGCCTGGTCTATTCCCTGATTTTAGTGGGTTTGCTTCAAGGTTCTCTCCTTTTTGTTTGATGTTGACAACTGGTTTGCTGCATATGGCTTTTACTATGTTTAGTTATGGGTCTTGAATTCCTGATGTTTCTAAAATTTTTATCATGAAGAGGTGCTGAATTTTGTCAAATGCTTTCTCAACATCTAATGAAATGCCCATGTGCTCTTTTTCCTTGAGTTTGTTTATATAGTGATACATATTGTTTGTTTATATAGTGATATATATATATATATATATATATATATATATATATATATATATATATATATCATTGATAGATTTACATATATTGAACTATCCTTGCATCCCTGGGATGAAGCCTACTTGATCATGTGTTTGTTCTTGGATTTTTATGTGTTCTTGGATTCAGTTTGCAAGAATTATATTGACTATTTTTGAATCAATATTGAAAATGGAAATTGGTGTGAAGTTCTCTTTCTTTGTTGGCTCTTGGTGTGGTTTAGGTATAAGCATAATTGTGGCTTCATAGAACAAATACGGTAGTGTTCACTCTGTTTCTATAGTTTGAAGAGTATTGGCATTAGGTCTTCTTTGATGGCTTTTTTTTGGTTCAGAGACTTTTAATAACTGCTTCTATTTCTTTAGGAGTTTTGGAACTGTTTAGATGGTCTATCTGATTTGGATATAAGTTTGGTATGTAGTATGTGTCTAGAAAATTGTCTATTTCATCCAGATTTTCCAATTTTGTTGAGAATAGACTTTTGTAGTGAGATCTGATTTTTTTTTTAATTTCTCAGTTTCTGTTGTTTTGTCTCCCTTTCTTTTCTGATTTTGTGAGTTTGGATACCATCTCTCTGCCCTCTGGTTAGTCTGGGTAAGGGTTTATCTATCTTGTTAATTTTCTCAAAGAACCAGCTCCTACTTTTGTTGATTTCTTTGTATAGTCCTTTTTGTTTCTACTTGGTTGATTTCATCCCTGAGTTTGATTATTTCCTGCTGTCTCTTGGATGTTTTTGCCTCTTTTTTGTTTTAGAGCTTTCAGGTGTGTTGTCAAGCTGCTAATGTTTGCTCACTCCAGTTAGTTACTTTTGGGGGGCTGTCAGATCTATGAGTTTTCCTCTTAGCACTGCTTTCATTGTGTCTCATAAGTTCGGGTATGTTTCATCTTCATTTTCATTAAATTTTAAAAAGTCTTTAATTTCTTTATTTCTTCCTTGACCAAGTTATCATTGAATAGAGCATTGTTCAGTTTCCATGTGTATTTGTGCTTTCTGGTTATTTTGTTGTTATTGAAGACCAGCATTAGTCCATGGTGATCTGATAGGATGCAAGGTATTAGAAATGATTTGCCTGTGGCCCTATATATTTCTTGGAACTAAATTAAGTTATTGAAAATTATTTAATGCAGTTATTATTATTCCCTAGTAATGTTTTCAAATTTGGTACTCACCACCTATTTAGATATTTAGTTATCTTAGTCTAGTCATTAAGTCTTCAAAGATATTTTTGTGAATTTTATTATAATGAGAACCCAACAGTAAATTGTTATGTCTCAGATCACTCTACAAAATTGATGTACATGTTTTCAAATTATGTTATAGTAAATAAGAATAGAATTTACAATCTAAATATTCAAAAATACATTAATTTTAGTATTCTGAAAATGATTAATGCAACTGTTAGAACATTTATTCAAAATATTTGATTATTCAATAAAACTTTGACACTGAAAATATTAGAATAATTTATTAATGTATGTGCATAAACTCTTTATATTATACAATAATATATATAGTAATTTATATAGCACTTTAACAGTGTGACACTCAGTTTTAATCCTTTTTTCTTTTATTTTTCTCATTTAGTATATTCTAATTATGGTTTTCCCTTTCTCTATACCTCCAAGCTCCACCACATATCCCCTCCTTTCATGGATCCACTTACTTTCAGTCACTCATTCAAAAACAAAAATGCTTCTGAGGAATGATAGTAAAATATAGTATGATAAGAATTTTAAAAAGTAAATAATTTAGAATAAAAAATAAGGAAGTAATGCAAAAATGACTAAGAAAAGGCATAAGAAACAAATATAGATGTTATAGTTATAGCAGAAAATGCTGATAGATGATAGGCTGAATAAAGGCCTTTTGCCCATTCCCCTTATGACTGAGTATGTGTCTTCCGAAGGCCAGTTAGGTAACTTGCTTTAATGACAAGCTAGAGGCATAATGATATTAATGGCAAGAAGGTATAGTTATGCTTCTAAATATTCGATAAAGTTACCTGAGATAATGCTAAAATTATATAGTATCACAAGAGTAGTGGAGGAAAGAAGGAGGGAAAGGGAAAGACAGACAGGGGTGGGGGGAGCAGAGAAGACGCCCTAAGGGAACAATATTTATTCATATAAAAGTTATGTGTAGTATTTATATGATCAATTTTAGTTGCCATATGTGAAGGATTTAATTCATATTTTCCCCAAGATAAACTGCATTTATTGAAAAAAAGATCAAAGTAAATTGGCTGAAATGCATTGGTTGGCTTGCTACCACTTTTGCAGGCTGTGCTCGGAAGTTGCTTTTTAAAATGTCCATTTTTGGAATTCTCACAGAGATTTTCACATTCAGCATGAGATACTTAAAAATATTTTGTTTACTTGATTCATAAGATATTTTTAGTAGGTACACACCTGTAATTCAAGCATGTTAGAGAACAAGGCCGGGACATAAATTTAAGGCAAATGTAAGCTTCATAGTTGGACTATTCTTGCTTTGTTTTTTATATTTTTCTTTTTTTCCCAAGTAAAACATGCCTGAATTTCTTTCCTCTGTATTTATTTTTTATTCATCATTCTATTCGTTTACATCTCAAAGGATATCCTACTTCCTGGTTACCCCTCCACAAACTCTTATCCCATATCCACCTTCTTCCAACTCATTTTGTCTATATGTGGGTGCTCCCCACCCATCCAACCTCTCCTGTTCCACCGCTCCAGTGTCCCCCTATGCTGTGGCATCAAACCTCCCCGGGAGCGTCCCCACCCATTTATGTCAGATAAGGTCATTCTCTGCAACGTATGTATCTGGAGCCACGGATTCCTCCAGGTACACTCCTTAGTTAGTAGTCTGACCATGGGAGTGCTGACATTGTTCTTCCTATGAGGTTGCAATCTCCCTCTTTTCCTCCAGTCCTTCTATTGGCTTCTCCACCTGGGTCTCTGAGCTCAGTCTGATGGTTGGCTCCAAGCATCCACATCTGCATTGGTCACTTGCTCACAGAACCTTCCAAGGGACAGCCATGTCAGGTTTCTTTCTGTCAGCAAACTTTTGGCAACAGCAACAGTGTCCAGCTTGGTGTCTACAGACAGGATGGATCCTCAGGTAGGGCAGTTCCCAGATGGCCCTTCCTTCAGTCTCTGCTCCAAGTTTTGTTCCTGTCTTTCCTTTGGACAGGAACATTTCTGGTTTGAAAACTTTGAGATGGGTAGTTGGTCCCATCCCTTGACCAGGGTCCATGCCTATCTACTGAAGGTAGTCTCTACAGGTTTTACCTCCCCTTCCCTGTGGCTGCACATTTCCACTAAAGTCATCCCTGTTGGGTCCTGAGAGCCTCTCGCTTCCCTGGTGTCTGGGACCCACCAGTGTCTATCCCTACTTCTTCACCCCCCACTGCTACATATTTTATTCAATTTTCTGACCCTCTATACCTCTCTTTTGAGGTATAGAGATATACCTATACCTGATACTGCCCCCTCCCCCATTCCTTCCCCCTGCTCTGGGCTACACTTTGATACACTACATTAAAAGTTGTTTTGAAAGAAAAAGTTTTATTTACTTATTTTGCTTTAGAATACACTACTTAGTTGCAGTCCTTTGCAAAATAATTGAAATTCAGACAGATTCAAAATAAGTCTCACTGCTTTACAGCATCGGTTCATGAGAGATGTGACTTTGCCTTCAGAGAAACCCGATGATATCAGTAAATAATTTGATATCCAGCATAGTGGGGAGGGAAATATATTGCTATCTTATAAGGATGATGCTAATCAATAAATATAGTACATCAGCATACTGTACAGCCCTCTAGACCATAATGGCCCAACTATAACAGTGCTTACATTTAAAAGCTCTAGTCTGAAGGAATGAGGACACTCAGTGCTGGAAAATGTCTAGTTGATCCCATACAATAATAAGGAATGAATTTTACAGCATCATTAGTTCAAACATCACAAAAAAATACTATGCTGTGGGGGAGAAGACAAACATTTAACTAATGTTCTAAGAATTACATCACATTAACTCTAAACTCAAATTTAGTCTGCAGAGCTATAGGGGAATATAAACCTACTTTTAGCTTGTGTAAAATGCCATTCTATTTTTCTTAATTACTTAAAATTCTAATTTTTTTCTTTCTGAACTCATTACACTTTTCAAATACCATCTCTTCACATTTTAACTTTATAAACCTAATTTGGATGGTGTCTACAAATTAATATGTCCTAGGAAATACATTAAAGTATTCATTGTGTGAATAATTTAAAATTTTAAAATATACTTTTCTATCATAAAAAATGAAATTATTTCACTTTCTCTACTAATATTTTCAAAAATTGTATCCATTATGTGGTAAATGGGTCACCACATCTTGCCTGCTATCAATAGAATTATGTGTCTAATTTAAAGGTCGTTCGACCCAGTCACTTAAGTGACCTGCCAAGGACGTGCACCCAATCATTAGACTAACAGGAGAGTATCCCGTGTTGGGCAGAATGATTTTTTTTTCTGCTGCTTAATGAAGACAACTTGATAACACTCTTCACAAGCAGGGTACAAATGTAGCAGAAGAGTATAATTTCCAGAGCAGCCATTGCTTGGCCATAAGAATCAAGCCTAACCCCACAGTCTTCTTGCTCACTTGAACAAAAGTCTCTCTGTCTCTCTGTTTCTCTGTCTCTCTGTCTCTCTGTCTCTCCCTCCCTCTCTCTCTCTCTCTGTCTCTCTCTCTGTCTCTCTCTGTCTCTCTCTCTCTCTCTCTCTCTCTCTGTCTCTCTCTCTTTCTCTCTCTCTCTCTCTCTCTCTCTCTGTCTCTCTCTCTCTCTGTGTGTGTCTCCCCACTTCCCTTCCCTGACAGAAACAAAGACAAAATTTAGAATCTTTCAGAAAACAAAGTTTGAACTGGAATGGAAGTGTTAGCAGGATCAAAGGAGCAAAATAGACAAAGGAAGAAAAAATTACTTGCATGTCATAGGAGTGATTCTTTTATTTGTATCCAGGGCAAGGCCACCAAAGCAAAGGAGCTGAAGGGGTTTGCAACCCCATAGGAAGAACAACAATATCAAGGAACCAGACCCCTCAGAGCTCCCAGGGACTAGACCACCAACCAAAGAGTACACACGGAGGGACCTATGGCTTCAGCTGCATATGTAGCAAAGGATGGCCTTGTCAGATGGACATCAATGGGAAGAGAAGCCCTTGGTCCTCTGAAGGCGCCATGCCCCAGTGTAGGGGAATGCCAGAGTTGGGACTGGGTGCATGGGTGGGGAAGCACCCTCATAAAAGCAGGGGGGTAGACGTTGGGATAGGGAGTTTTTGGAGGGGAAATAGGGAAAGGGGATAACATTTGAATGCAAATAAATAAAATATCCAATAAAATATCAAAAAATATTTGAAACTTTTTTTTATTCTGGAACCATACAATTATACCAAAAGAAGAGTAGCTTTATCAGTTGACATTAAAATGAAAGTTGACAAAAAATAAAAGTTCTTCATTTTTGCAGTAAAAATAAAAATGGCAGAATTGGTTCCCATGAGTACCCTGGAAGTCATGCTCTCTTGCTACTTCTGGCTCCGGCAGGACTTGGAATTAGAGCTAATTTTTATCTGTATTTCAGTGGCTCCACACTGCCTCCATCTACTTTCTGATTCACCTTCCGCAAGCCATTACAACACTGCACCCTGTCAAGCCACCCTGTCCTTACAGCTCTCTTGGCTGATTTCCACCACCATGCCAGACATACACATCCCAATTCCATGGTGGGCCCAGTGCACCTTGCCAAGATACACTCTCTTGAATTAAGTCGCCACATGAAAGAACACATCACACAATATCCTCTGATCTATTTGATAAGATATAATTTGCTCATCTAAACAACACAAAATCCTGTACACACCCATCCCTTAAGAATAGTCATAACAACCTGTGGTATGTGCAGAGAGGAATCTTAACATCTGACACCATGCTTTCTCAGCTCCCTCCTCCACCCTTCGGCTTCCTCTGCCTCTCTAAAACTTTTCTTCCTCAACATCTGGTTGCTTTTACCTCTTGCTATGCTTTTCTTTTCTTCAAGTTTCATCATAGTATAATTACTTCATTCTTCTTTCTCCTCACAGCGTTCCTGATTTCCTTTAAAATTCATGTCCTAAAATTCATTAATTATTGTTTATATGTGTGTGTGTTTATATGTGTATGTGGAGGAAATATATAATATATAATTATATATAATATATGTCGGTAAATACATAGTAGTAAAGTGATATGCAAAATATCTGTATTATATATGGGTATACAAAATATGGGTAAACACATATGATTTATAAATAATATAAACCTATTGAGTCCATTTAGTGTCACAGGTATATATGTTTTTATGGATGACCACTTGGGATTGGATAAATATATATGTCACTCAAGCCTTAATTCTCCATGGTTCAGCAAATTTTAAATCTCAAAAATGATGTTATTCTATTTATATTTATTGAATCTTTCTCATCACTAAAGTCATTTTTTACTATCAACGTGTTAATTTTCAGGATACTTAATATTAATATACATCTCTCAATACTTTTGTGAGTATAGTGAAAATAGATGATATCACATACTCAAATTTGAATTATTTTATTTAATTATGGCATAAAGCATAGACTATTTTTGCCGAAGCATGGAGGGGATGAAAGATAGAACAATAGATAAAAAGAGGAAAGACCTTATTTGTCACCAAGGAAAGGGTGAGATTTGACTGCCTTGTTGTTCTGAAGTAGAATTAGGAAGCCAATGCACCGAGAACATTGCCTTGCTAGCGGAGTGGGGATTTTGATTTTCAAATTAAATGTTAAACTATGACTTATTTTCTTTTTTTCTTTTTTCTTGGATATTTTTATTTACATTTCAAATATTATCCTCTTTCCTAGTTTCCTCTCCACAAATCCCCTATCCCATCCCCCTCTACCTGCTTCTATGAGTGTGTTCCCCCACCCACCCCTTCCCCACCTTCCCGCTGTGACGTTCTCCTACACTGGGGCCTTGAGCCTTGGCAAGGCCAAGGGCTTCTTCTCCCATTGATGCCCAACAAGGCCATCCTCTGCTACATATGTGGATGGAGCCATAGGTCTATCCATGTGTACTCTTTGGATGGTGGTTTAGTCCCTGGGAGCTCTGGTTGGTTGGTATTGTTGTTCTTATGAAGTTGCAAACCCTTCAGCTCCTTCAATACTTGAATATGACTATATCTATATTTTAATATAACAATATAGATATTTGATTAAAACATTTAATAATTATTCCATTTTTCAGGTTTTATTAATAGATGACAGACAAACCTTCTAGTATATTAGTTTAAAGAGATAACAAAATTCCCAGTTTATTTGATATCTCTATCTGCATTCTACAGAACTAGGAATAGTACAGTATATGATTTACATGTGAATACAATGCAAAAAAGAATTAATGTTGAACTAAAACATGAGTATAAAACACAGAATTGCTTAATAACAGTGTATCACACAGCTAATATGTAGTAGAATTAGGACTCAAACACCAATGTACCCATGTTCATCCTCAAGTTCTTCCTACTACTACAAATAATATTTTATATAAAATGCCTTTAGAACCTCCCTTTTTAGCAATATGTATATACAACCATTGTCTGTAGAACGCACAAGGATATAACAATCTCTCAACAATATATTACAGATATTCATTGATATTATTTATATTACAATGTAGTATATTGCAGATAGGTATGTTTATATGTGACCTTGAATTTTAATAGAATTTTAGTAAAAGTTTCTTGCAGGGATTCTTAGCTTGCCTCATGAAAGGCTGTGCTTTGGTCTGGCTATTAAACCTTATGAAGGCATGGCTTCCTACTATAAGTCATGGAGATGTGTTTAGCCAGTTAGGAAGATGACCCTGCACAGCATGTCAGACATCTTGCTTGCTAGAGACTAGAAACAATGTAGCCAACTTATTTCTATGGACAAAAGCAACTGTCATATGTTTAGACTTAGAAAGTTTCTATGTTGCTTTTTGTGAAAAATGATACAAAAATATGCTGCATTTAGAGAAGTAATAACTATACAATAAGTTTTACTTTCAGCATGTATTTTAAACAAATTTGTTGTACTGGAAAGGAATGCAATTAAAGGATATCCACTTGATCTGATTCATAACTTTCTGCTATTGAAATTTATCATCTATTTTATAGTCAATGGTTATTGACTAAAAAGAATAATTCTAATGTCTTATAAGTCAGCTTAGTGTCAATGCTGCTATTAAATTTTCCAGCAAAATGGAAACTGCTCATGCTTTCTTCCTCTGCACAAGAAGACAAGTGTTTGTTAGTTCAACCAAATACCTTTTTATTTTTCAAAAATCTCATGCAAAACAGTCAAATCACAATGGGTAGCAACTGAAGCAAGGAAGTGACAAGACGCTTTTCTCCCCAGCTATTAGCTTTACATTTATGTCAAAATCATGCAGTACATCACTTTTACACTTTAATGTACAAGAACCATATAAGAAATGTTTCTTCATGATTTCGTTTTCTTACTTAAATACAGCATGAATCTGTCTCCTCTTTCCTGAGGGGATACTCCAATGAATCTTGTCTGATTGTATCAACCAGATCAACCTGATATAGGCAAGCTTTAATGCCCCTAACTATGGTTTATCTGGTCTAGAATACTTTCAACTGAAGTGGTTATCTCAGACACGTGCAAACAGGAGAAGATCACTCTTTCATTAGACTGTGTGAGAGCATCTATGATGTGGATGGTACAGACAGAATTCTATTGCAATCATAGTGTCACTTAGATTCAGGCACCCATGATCCATTTTGCAGTGAAAGTCAGTTGCTGTTCATAAAAAGAGGCTCAATAATAGAAAAAAATTTACACTGTATAAGGTGCTACTCTGATCCTGAGAAAGACTCATTAAATATTCATATCAGAAAGAGATCTGTGTAATGGGTAGCAATAATGCATAGTGTTTCAAACACTTGTGGATCATAAAGAAAATTAGACACACATATTTTATATCTATGATATATATTATTATATATAGTAATAGATTGAAATGAATACCATACACACACACACACACACACACACACACACACACACACACACACACAAAATATGGTTCAATCCTCTGTAGAAGAAATTTTTTAGTGGAAATATATCACATGGGAAATAACAAGCCTTCACCTGAAAACCCTAAAAACAAAAGAACACGTCTAACAAAGAAAAGAAAGTAATAGACATTAGAGGAGAATCAAACATCATCACAAAAAAGAAAGAAAGGAAAGTGAACAGAATTGAAGAATTATTCTTCCATATAGTGAATAAAACAGACAAACTTTTAGCTCGCAAGGTTAAACAATGCGAGAGAGAAAGTTGCTTACTAAAACTAAAACAATTTCTAAATAAACATGAAAAAATATATTTTTATGTTTAGAAATATATCTTAGACACAGTAATGAAAATAAGGCCCTTATAGTTAAAAATAATATATCAGCGCCAATAAAATTAAAACTATTCTTTAAAATATTCCAAATAAGAAAATAGTAAAATAATCTAATATAGAGATTTTCTAAATTGTAAAAATAATTATTATTTCTAAAGATCTATTACTATTATTTTAAATTGTGTTTATGTATCTATGCTTGTGTGTGGCATTTGCACATGTGTGTGTTGCTTATGAAACCAGAGCTGTCAGATAGCCTAAGGTGGACTGACACATGTTCAGGAGTGTTGTGACGTGGCTGATAAGCTATTTTTCCAGCCCTTAAAAACAATTTCTATCTATTAAGAGTAATGACTAACAAACAAATCTGAGTGCACAAATGATGTGAAATGATGCATCTTCAGCAAATGGTGCTGGTTCACCTGGAGGTCAGCGTGTAGAAGAATGCAGATCGATCCATGCTTATCACCCTGTACAAAGCTTAAGTCCAAGTGGATCAAGGACCTCCACATCAAACCAGACACACTCAAACTAAAAGAAGAAAAAGTGGGGAAGAGTCTCGAACACATGGGTACTGGAGAAAATTTCCTGAGCAAAACACCAATGGCTTACGCTCTAAGATCAAGAATCAACAAATGGGATCTCATAAAACTGCAAAGCTTCTGTAAGGCAAAGGACACTGCGGTTAGGAGAAAACGGCAACCAACAGATTGGGAAAAGATCTTTACCAATCCTACAACTGATAGAGGCCTTATATCCAAAATATACAAAGAACTGAAGAAGTTAGACTGCAGGGAGACAAATAAGCATATTAAAAAATGGGGTTCAGAGCTAAACAAAGAATTCACAGCTGAGGAATGCCGAATGGCTGAGAAACACCTAAAGAAATGTTCAACATCTTTAGTCATAAGGGAAATGCAAATCAAAACAACCCTCAGATTCCACCTCACACCAGTGAGAATGGCTAAGATCAAAAACTCAGATGACAGCAGATGCTGGCGAGGATGTGGAGAAAGAGGAACACTCCTCCATTGTTGGTGGGATTGCAGACTGGTACAACCATTCTGGAAATCAGTCTGGAGGTTCCTCAGAAAATTGGACATTGCACTACCTGAGGACCCAGCTATACCTCTCTTGGGCATATACCCAAAAGATGCCCCAACATATAAAAAAGACACGTGCTCCACTATGTTCATCGCAGCCTTATTTATAATAGCCAGAAGCTGGAAAGAACCCAGATGCCCTTCAACAGAGGAATGGATACAGAAAATGTGGTACATCTACACAATGGAATACTACTCAGCTATCAAAAACAATTTCATGAAATTCATAGGCAAATAGACTATACTAGAAAATATCATCCTGAGTGAGGTAACCCAATTACAGAAAAATACACATGGTATGCACTCATTGATAAGTGAATATTAGCCCAAAGGCTCAAATTACCCAAGATGCAATCCACAGACAACATGAAGCTCAAGAAGAAGGATGACCAAATTCAATGAGTCACCCCTTCTTAAAAGGGGGAGCAAAAATATCCATAGGAAGGGATACGGAGGCAAAGTTTAGACTGTTGGAATTACCATTCAGAGCCTGGCTCACATGTACAACCACCAAAACTAGATTAGATTGAAGAAGCTAAGAAGTACATGCTGACAGGAACCGGATAGAGATCTCTCCTGAGAGACACAACCAGAGCACGTCAAATGCAGAGGTGAATGCTAGCAGCAAACCACTGAACTGAGAACAGGACCCCTGTTGGAGGAATTAGAAAAAAGATTGAAAGAGATGAAGGGGCTTGCAACCCCATTAGAACAATGTCAACCAACCAGAGTTTCCAGGGACAGTACCCAAAGACTGTACATGGACTGACCCATGCCTCCAACTGCACATGTAGCAGACAATAGCTTTGTTGGACACCAGTAGAAGAAGAAGCTCTTGGTCTTGCAAAGGTTGGACCCCCAGTTCAGGGAATTGTCAGGGAAGAATTGTAAGTGGGGGTGGATGAAGGGGAACACCCTTTTGTGGGGGAGGGAATGGAGGCTTATGGACAGGAAACCAGGAAAGGGAATAACATTTGAAATGTACATAAACAAATAAAAAAAGAGAAATGATATTTCACCATAGTAGGTAATTCCAAAATCTGTGTGCTTGTTAAACAGTGAATAATATTATTTATTATTACTATATCTTAAAATTATAGTGTAACCTTTCATGTGGTAACTTATGCTTGTAATCCTAGGACTGGTGTAGTCACAGCCCAGTCTAGGTTAAATGTCATAATGACCTTATTTGTTCCGTTTCATTAAAAGACACAAGATGTGGTTTGGAACATCTCAAACTATAGTCTTCTACTGGAATATGCTAGACATACAAGATGCCAGATCTTATTCTGAATCTCTGAGGCTATCTGGGTACTAAAGCAGGTAGTGTGTATTTTAACTAGCTCTCTGGTAGATCCTGGAACATTCTACATGTGACAGTCACAAAATTTACAGATTCCCATAGATACACATGTTCCTCTTTTCTTTGACACATAATTTCCTCTAACCAAAAATAATTTATAAAATTTTAAAGTATGGAATTAATAATTATTTTAAATAAAAATATTATGCACACACACACACACACACACACACACACACACTGTGCTTTCATAAAATACAGCAGTATCTGTATGACATACTGAAGGACAGAGCTAAGACACTGTCAATGGAGACCCCTGGAAAGGCATGAATTCTTAGCATTTCTTTGAAACACATAGGTCTCTTCACAATTTTTGTGACACCTTCTAGGTCTAAAATTGCTCTGTGCTCCATGTAGTTTACTTTTCTACTACATATGCTAAGATTTTAAAGCAATAGATTGTGAGAGTAATATCTTGTTTAGTTCACTCGTGTAGATTAGTTTTGTTGGTGTTATTTTGTTCTGGTGTGTTTTTTTGTTTTGTTTTGTTTGTTTTATTTGGGCACAAACTGAAGACAACTGGGAAGAAGACACCTCATCTGAGGAATTATTCCCCATCAGATTGCCATATGGACAAGTCTATAAGACTTTTTCTTGATTTCTGTTAATGGAGGCAAATCCTGGAAAGTTGAGGATAGGCTGTATAAGATAGATAGTTAAACATGCATGTATGTGCAATTCAGTAAATACAGGTCCTCCATAGTGTCTGCTCCAGTAACTTTGGATTCTCCCTGACTTCCCTCAGTGATAGATCATGATGAGTTCGTGTAAGCCAACATCTCTGTCTTCCTTACTTAGTTTCTATAAGCTGTTACCACAGCAACAAAAGGGACAGGACATTTGGATTATGAAACAATTTTTTCCTCATAAAAAGTAGCCTAACTCTTCCATACTCACAACTTCTAGTAAGATGCCACTTTACAACTCTGAAATAATTGTATCATTCAAGCATAATCATAGTAGATTTCAGTCAAAATGGCTTTCAAACACTGTAGTGAGAGAGACAGAGTTTGATATGTAGAATGTGGCAATGTAGTTTGATTGCTTTAATAATGGAACTTTAGAATGTATTACATTTCCCTCTCCTTGATTTGGAGATTGCTGCATAATATATCTTAATTGTTTAAGTAGTCTATTCTAAATTTAATAAATACATGGCTCAATAGAATTTAATTATTAGACAATTTAGATTATTTGGTTCTGTTTTTAGTTTTCTAATGTATTTAGAAAAGCAGGGCGAATGAGTTTGGTCTGCTTGTCACAAATACCAGTAACACAATCCATCTCAAAGCAAACAATTTGCCTCTTTATTATAGGACCTTGCAAATAATCACAAAATCTGCTACAATCAATTTCATCAGAGACTTAGTATAATCTCTCTATAAAAGGTGATTCAATAAAAATAATCAATAAATCATATATGTTACATTGCACTTACAATATTATCTGCCAACTGTCATGATATGCAAGATATGAGCAATTAAAAAATTAACACTATTATTGTTAACATTTCTACCTCTAAAGTTGAATTTTTTCTGTAAGAAATGCTTGGAATTGAAAGAAAATCTCAGCTACAAATGCTGACCTTGAGGCTACTAAGACTATTCTTCCTCTCCTTCCCCTGCCCCATCCCCACTTTATAATCTTCCATCAGTACACAGCCCCTGCTTTATATTTTTTTATTTTTATTGGATTTTTTTAAATTTACATTTCAAATGTTATTCCCTTTCCTCTTTTCCCGGACATAAGGCCCCCATCCCATCCCCCTCCCCTTCTTCTATAAGAGTGATCCCATCCCCAATATCCCCCTTCTCCTCCCCCGACATTCCCTACACTGGGGGGTCCAGCCTTGGCAGAACAAGGGCTTCTCCTTCCATTGGTGCTCAACAAGTCCATTCTCTGCTACATATGCAACTAAAGCCATAGGTTAGTCCATGTACAGTCTTTGGGTATTGGTTTATTCCCTGGGAGCTCTGGTTGGTTGGCATGGTTGTTCTAAAGAGGTTGGGCCCTTTCAATTCTTTCTCTAATTCTTCCAACTGGGATCCCGTTCTCAGTTCAATGGTTCACCTCTGTATTTGACATGCTCTGGCTGAGCTTCTCAGGAAACAGCTATATCTGTCTTCTGTCAGCATGCACTTCTTAGCTTCATCAATCTTATTTAGTGGTGGCTGTATATATATGGGCCACATGTGGGGCAGGCTCTGAATGGCCATTCCTTCGGTCTCTGCTCTAAACTTTGCCTCCATATGCCCTCCTATGAATATTTTCGTTCCCGCTTTTAAGAAGGAGTGAAGCATCTGCACTTTGGTCATCCTTCTTGAATTTCATGTGGTCTGTGGATTGTTATCTCGGGTGATTAGAGCTTTGGGGCTAATATCCACTTATCAGTGAGTGCACACTATGTGTGTTGTTTTGTGACTGGGTCACGTCTCTCAGGACTATATTTTCTAGTTCAATACATTTGTCTATGAATTTCAAGAACTCATGGTTTTTGATAGCTGAAAGTTACTCCATTGTGTAAATGTACCATATTTTCTATATGCATTCCTCTGTTGAAGGGCATCTGGGTTCTTTTCAGTTTCTGACTATTATAAATAAGGCTGCTATGATCATACCATGTGCCCTCTTTGTAATCGTATATCAGTACTGTCTTCCATACAAGGCATTGTAAACATTAACAGAAAACTTTTATTTTGCTGCTATATATGATACCACACAAGCTTAAAAATCTATTTATTTGGATACAAAATGAGATGACTTATCAAATTAATCAATATCTTTATGATTCAGAAAAGCATGCCTTAGACTAGTGACAAAAATATTTAAACCCTAGCTGTGGTGATGGTTTATTGCTAAGCACAATTTCCTTCCAGAAATCAAAGTCTCCTAGGTGTTTAGTTTTTAATTTTGTTTTTGATATTATAATTTATTTAAAAATGTTTTTCTTCCCTTCCTTCCTCCAAACATGCTAGTATACTTGTCTTAGTTCTTCTTCAAACTCACGGCCCATTTTCCACTAATATTTAGTACATGAATATATGTATTTTACATACATCTATAATTCTAAATATACATCATGGAGTCCATAATTAATTTATAAGTTGGGGATACTTTTACATCCTCTGAAAGGTACAGTTAGTAATATAGAGTTCTTTGCATAACATTTTTTTTTGTTTTTTATTTCTTGTTTTTAATTGTTGAACATAATTCTCTTATTTTATTTTATTTTTTATTGGATATTTTTTAATTTACATTCCAAATGTTATCCCCTTTTCTGGCTTCCCATCCATAAACCCCTGATCCCATTCTCCCTTCCCCTTCTTCTATGCCCACCCACATTCCCACCCCTTCCTTCATCCCGGACCTGATATTCCCCTACACTGGGGCATTGAGCCTTGGCAGGATCAGGGCCTTCTACTCCCATTGGTGCCCAACAAGGCTATCCTCCACTACATATGCAGCTGGGGCCATCGGTCTGTCCATGTGTACTGTTTGGATGGTAGTTTACTCCTGTTAAGTGAAAATCTTGTTTGGATACATTTATTTTGAGGCTGTAAAATGATCCTAATCTATTTTGGTTTCATCATTCTAATTTTAGAAAACAACTTTCCCCCCTTTTTTGTATATTTAGGACAAAATGTAACCTTTTTATTCAAAAAGGAAAATCAAATTTTAAAACACAT
The DNA here is from genome assembly GCF_021556685.1 of Rattus norvegicus. Classification (NCBI taxonomy): domain Eukaryota; kingdom Metazoa; phylum Chordata; class Mammalia; order Rodentia; family Muridae; genus Rattus; species Rattus norvegicus. The sequence continues at coordinate 61,294,802 of NC_141539.1, forward strand.
CACTGTTTAGAAAATGACTTTATTGGTTAGAGCTAGAAAACACTTTGAGATTTAACTAAAAACAGAATTTAATCACCTCTCAAATTAATTAGTACATCATTCATTGACATTTCATAGCTATCTGACAATTATATTTTCATGGATTTTTAAGATTTTAATTAGCATTGATTTAAGAGAGCATCGGTTTACTTCAATGGTATTTAAGTACCTAGAAATGTTAGTTGACCAAAAGGAGTGCCAACAAATTTAGCAACAAGCTATAATGTAAACCATCTTAGAAGCTAATAATAGAATCCCCAAAATAGACAGAATATTGTTTTATTTATCAAAGTTATCAAATGAACTATACATTTACTTTCATTTCACCTGAAACATTTTTACTAAGGTAAACATTATGTCCTAGAGTCGAAGTAGGAAGGAATGTATATTATATATCCATAAATACATTAGTACTCTAAGATTTTATATTTTGTTTGTATGTCATGATACAATTTCTTCAATTTTTTTATGATAAAAGTATTGCCCTTTGAGCATTGTGCCTATATGTCAATAAGAACATTGAAAATAATTTTGCTTTTTAAAATTTTTGTGTTACTATAATATGAACATAAGAAGTTCATATTTATTTGAGTCCTAATTGCTTCCAGAATTGGGCCACTTAAGTCTATCACAATCTAGTAAATCTGTGATCATTCTCACATAACTAATACATCTTACTATGAAACAAGTGAGAAGTATAGAAACATTTTTTATAATAAAGACAAATTTAAATGTTATCAAATATGTTAAGGAAATATGATTGCTCTACATGTATGTAAATATCTGCAGTGTCCATATTGATTATTTAAAAAATCTTTTTTACTTTTACTCTTAATTATGCATAATACTGCCAAATGTGGTCAACTCTACTTAATACATGTAGAAGATAGAATAATAAAGTATGGATTCTGTCTTAATCACTCTGTTCTATTAAATATTAAGAGGCTGTTATTAATAGCACTAGTATAATGGATGTCACTTTCTACCTGAATGAAGACTCCATCTCTTTTCATGTGTTCATTGCTGAGGTTACATAATCTGTTCAATTTAGAGTCTTGTACCAGAGAGGACTTTTCTTTCAGACATATACCATATACAGTAAATGTTCACCAACTACTTAGCGGATTCATGGCTACATTATTGAAAGACAGAAGAAAATCATAAAATATCAGTAAATAATTAGACATCCAAAACTCCTGTATTCAGTACAAATACGCAATTGTAGGTTTGGGTGTATAAACTTTGGCTGTTGAATAGATATAATGTGTTGTGTTTCAAAGCCTTAGAGTTGGTAACCTACAACATAATTGAGCCCTAAAACATGGAGAATTACACTGAATAGGGGAAATGATAAAATATAAAGTATTTTGCAATTTGCATAATTCAATTATTATTGGCAAAAAGCTGTATAGGACTATACTAGCTCGTTTGTTTGGAAATGACTGGAATCCCTTGATAATACCTGAGCTATCCGTGGAGCTGCTTGAGAACACACACGAAAACCAGAAATGTCAGAAGAATGTTTTACAAACGTTTCAAATACTCAAAGGCCATTGTAACTAAAATGGTGTTCAAGTTCGCTGAGTAAGAAAGGTTACTTCTTCAGCGCCAGTAAACAACAAGGGAAAATATTTTCTGGATAACCATTGGATGTGCTTATCGAGCCCTTCTTTCTTAATGGGCCAAATGTTTTCATCTCATAAATAAAGCAAGAATAATGTGGGCTTCTATGATATCAGCTTTTGTGATCTTGTTTCTTGTTTTGCCAACATGACCATGTGGATATTGTTGTGAAGTTTGCATTCTTCATTTGCTGATCAAGATAACCTTGATTGACAAGGAATCAAGGCATAAATGCCAGCATGCTGTCCACTCGTTAAAGAGACTGAACTGTCTCTGTGTGCTAAGTATTATGGAATGTGGTATATGGCTTCACTTCTTAGAGAAGATCCATTATGACCTCCATGTGAGGTGAAAACCTTGTGTTCTTATGGCTATTGTCACATACTGCTCACTTGAAGAGTGAGTGTAGTGTTGTGACATATTAATGTAAATGAACTATCCCGATTCTGTAGTCTGGCAGTATGACAAGATTATAGAAAAGCACTGTGGATCTGGAGTGAAAAGACCAGATCAAAATAAATTATATCTCACTGAATATATGCTCAATAGGTTCTCCAGGTCCCAGCTGATTCCTCAGTGTGTCTTCAACCTGGCCTTTAAGACTTCTACATCAGCTGTTCTAAGGAAAACTATAGAGAAAAGTGCCTTGCTAATGGATAATACACAGAGTTGATTTAACGCTATCCCTAGGAGAGCTATAGATGAAGTGTTTCTGGGAGTCTTTCACAGGGAGTCAAAGGAGCTTTTCCTATAAAGATTTCACTTCATCCTGCCTGAATGTCCAAAGTCAACTTGCTCCTACATAATTTTTTTCTTCAAAAAGGCATTTTAATGAGAATCAGTAGCTTAGGTGGCAAGAAGTTAGGAAATTTCAGGCAAATAACTAAAAGAGCAGTGTCGGGGACCTTGTTAATGATCCTGAGATAAGAGACTGCCTAATGTGCATTCACAGGCTCAGGCCTGGTAATAAAGTCCACTATTTCACAAAAGAATTTATAAGGGTTTCTTCCAAAGGGCAGGCAGGGTCCAAGATGAACATTATATACTGACAGTTAGAATGTCACTCTACTCATGACACTTGGTTTCTGAACTTTACTAACATTGTTCCAACCCTGAAGCTTGATAAGTAATTAATAATGCATTTGTTTCCTTGTTATTCATGCCACATGTAGGTATAATATTTTCAATGTGTTCCTTGGTGGTTTGGGGAGGAATCACCTGTGTAAAGTGAACCATCTAAATCCCAACCTTCAGAGAATCATTGCCTGCTTGTTAGCTAGCTTCAGGAGCCAACGGTAGCTTTAAAAATATTTTTAAAAATTAACCTAACAGTGCTAGATTACTGTTGGCAAATCTGCATATCTGTAAGTATGTGCTATAAGCTTAGGATGGACAAGTGTTTGGACTTCCATGTCTGGGAATCATGCCATCAGTACCCACAGTTGATTCTCATGTTTTTTTGGCACTTTCCCCCTGTGCCATCTGTGTGCTTGGCAGAGTGCCTCCTTCTGAGTTGGTCAGACCTGTGCCAACATAATGGAATCTATGGGTGGTTCATTGAATGCTATAAGACAGAGCATTTTAAAGAGGAAAGCTTGCTGTAGGGGGCACCACATTGGTTTAGCATATGGCCTTCCATGGACATCTGAAGAGATGGGAAAAAAAAAAGATATGGAATCCACAGAAAGGCCCAAACGGCAATGAAAATAATCAAAACACCCCAGAAATCTATACAAGATACAAAATAAAAATATCTGCCAAAACTTTTACTTACTGGATGTATATAAATTCTCCACAGTAATCTGGGTCAGATTTTTACATAGACCAATGAATTTTTCAGAGTCATCCTAAATGCTCAGAGGATTTACTTAATTTAAATGCAAAATGTGTTCTAAGAAACTACCAGAGCCTGAATGCCATTCTTGAAGTCTTGAGGGTCAGTTACTAAGATAATAGGTTTAAAAGTGAAAAATGACAGATCTGTGATCCAAGATGACACACACCTATAATCCCAGTTCTTGGGGAATAGGAGAATCAAAATTTTAAGGCTATGCTTGCCTACATAAAAAGTTTGACACTGGGGTTGGGGATTTAGCTCAGTGGTAGAGCACTTGCCTAGCAAGCGCAAGGCCCTGGGTTCAGTCCCCAGCTCCGGAAGGAAAAAAAAAAGCTTGACATCAACCCTGGATATGTCATAACTGTCTCAGGAGAAGGAATAAGAAGCTAGAGAGAAGGCTTGGCGATTAAGAATACTTGCTGTTCTTGCAGAGAAACAGATTTATTTCCTAGCACCCACATGGTGACTTACAACATCCAATGACTCACTTCAGGAGGTGTTACACCTTCTTCTAGTCTCTCAGGCATCTGCACACACGTAATGCCGTAATGCCTATGTTTACATTCAGGATTACAGACATAATAAAAGTAAATAAATCTTTGAAACACAAAAGAACAACATTAACTTTTAAGTCGGCAAGTAAAGGTTTTAATTGTATACAGTTGTTTAAATTAAGCACGGGGCTATGTTAGGCAGCCACAGTAAATCAGACTCTGGATCTCACTTGTGTAACACAGTGGAGTCGTACTTTCCTTTGTTCCAGCAGAACATTTCTGTTATATTATCACCTTGGCATCATCCAGCCTACAGGTGGAATGGGAAAGAAGGCAAAAAGAATAAATATGTTACTATTTCAAATACCTAACAATGCTCCCACTCCTGAACTAGTGATCATCAGTAGGGAGTTGTCATTTGATAGAAAGTACAGATAGAATAGGAAACCTAGTGATCGTGTCTTTCACCACAGCAGACAGTCTTGACAAACATTCTTCGTTAACTGTAGAAAAGTACAAGAGGGTTTTAGTGTTGCTAGTCACTGGTGTCCAGAATTTTGGATGACAAGTGGTTCCCAAAATCCCATCTATGATCACACCCCAGAACAGTAATTCTCTCCAATTCTATATTCCCTATAGCCTTCAACAGTTTGTGACACACCTTGCTGAATGAATGAATGAATGAATGTGTAAAAGTGAAATTCTGGTTTTACTCACAAGATATAAAGTGATGAAGGCCTGCCTGAGTTCAGATGTTGACTAGGTCTTTTAACGTCTTCCATAACTCTGAGACAGTAGAGGAAAAGTTTATTTGCATACCATTTACATTTTCATATCACTGTTTTGAGACTAGATGGGCTGATATTCCACAAAAAATCTTGAAATTGACAATTACAGGATGATTTTCAAATACAAGAGTTTTCTAATCTCCTTACCCCATTGTTTTCTACATATTAAGATCAAGACTTGCCTGGGCTTTCTCAACTGAAACAACATCATCCGGGCCCTCAATAAGAGGTCTTCCATTGATTTGGGGAAAGGTATGGTATTTTAGTCCCCAATCAAGAATTCCTGAGTTTGTAGTTGAGGATTTAGCTGAGTGGTAGAGCTCTTGCCTAGCAAGCACAAGGCCCTGGGTTCGGTCCTCAGCTCTGGGGGAAAAAATGAATTCCTGAGTTCAAATTATCCTGAGTTTCCATGGTATATTGTATTTTTACAGACCGCATTGTAAATCAGACATTATACGTATTAGAAATTAATTATGCAGTTAGAAATGCCATAAAACATTTGCATTTGAAAATTTGGGAAGGCCTGTAGAAATATCTGGACATTCCTAAAAGTGATAGCATTCAAAAGCGCACTATTGTCATTGGACAGGTTCTGTTCTCTTTAGACTTCGCAGTAAACAGATCAGGATAGTAAACATGGGTAAGAAAGATCATGCAAAGGCAGCATTTACACAGGGTCGGAATGAAACACCACACTGGATATTTTTGTATCTGTTGACCTCTGCTCCACTTGAGCAATTTGTATTTCCATTTCGTTTTGGGCAACAGCTCTTGAATTTACTGTTCGGATATGAGTTAAACAGGTATTGAGTCAAAGTCTAACACTAATATAGACGGATCCGCTTAACATGCAAATTTTAAATGGTATTTGGAACCAAAAGATATGTAATGTGGATTGAACATTGTAAAAAAAATATTGCAGGATTGTCTGTAAGATAAGGTAGGATGGAAATTGATAGGAAATATGACGTAAAGTCATCTTGAAACAAAACTAAAGGAAATTTAAAAGAAACAAACAAAAAGCATGAACCGAATAATGTATCCAAATATGAGACATAAATGCTATGTGTGCCATTGGATTCACAAATGGCCCTCAGAACTATGTCATAATTTGTACACTTTTGCCTATTTTTGACCTAGCAAAATCCCCATCTTGTTGCTTTGTGGGTTTAGAAAGGTTTAACCTGTGATGGACAGCATCAGCTGCACCATCACCCTTTGCACCACAGCATCACACTGTTGCATGGGAGAAATCATTTTCATATTCTAGCACTTGCTTGCTACTAGAGAAACAGCCAAATATGAGCAACTCCACATAAGAATTCCCATGCATCTCCAAAATCAACTTCCAGGTGATAAAGTTCCCAAAGAAACCATGTTGTTTTTAACTACTTTAAAATAAAACTTTTGATAATTTAATATCGTTTTGCATTTATTTACCTGTTTTGTGTGCCAAGCTGGAATTATGTGCATGCATGGTACATATGGGACAAGTGAGAGTCAGCTGTCTCATTCCACTGTGTGGTCCTGGGATCTAAAGTCTTGGAGCAAGTGACTTTACTGTCTAAGACATCTCATCAGCCCTTGTTTCAATAATTCTTATTTTTATACACCAAAATTTTTGTCTAGAGACTTACTTCAGAACATTTGTTTATTGGAAAATCTACAAAAAGAAATGATTAGAATTTTACACCCCATTAACAATCACATGGTCCGAGTCGATGAATGATAGTCTTTGAATAACAAGAAGATAAAAAGAGACTACAGTTGGGGGAAAAGACAAGTTCAATTCGAGATATTTCTTCGCTGTAAACCTTGAGCCACTTTTCATTTGTCAAGACTGAACTTTAATGAGTCCCGGATAAGAAGCCAGTCAATGGATATCCATTTAGCTAGTGATAATCTGAACTCCAGCTGATTGTCCTAGCAGCTGTGTGACTTCATTACCATTAGAAAGGCGTGCAGCCAAGCCAGCTGGTATCCAAACCAGTCCTCCATGCACGCAGCATATCTATTTGTTGGTTTACACATCGGAATTACACAGGCTCCATGAAAAGTTTGGAGCATAAAATAGAATCTGCATAAAGATTTAATTTAAAGGGCTTATCATTACTATGCCAAGTGCAGCTAGTTTGTTTTGTTTTTGCTATGATATAGTATATTGTGGTTGTTTTCGGTTCCTCCATAAATGCAGCCTACATGCAAAAATTTGCATTTAGATACCAAACATAACTGCACATCATAATTTCCCAGTTAAGAAAACATCTTTTTGGTTGTGTTTGTTTTAGTGCTTACAACAGTGCATTTTCATTTTCCAAGGCAACTTAATAGAAAGCAGTTTGGGGAACTTCTTAATAGCTAGTTTAGCTCACATCTGTCCCCTGTTCTGTACTCCTAATGGCACTACTGCTCAGATCAGCCCTCTGCTAGCGCTGTTTGTGACTTCTATACGAAATTCTAACAGGACTTTGCTCTCCAATTTCCTCCGATATGATTCTATATGACAAGGACCTTGAATCACATCCATTTCCTTTACTAGAAACAACTGGAACCCAGAAGCAGACGGAAGGTGGAGTGTAAGCCCCATTGCAGAGGCTTCAAATAGGTTCAAGAGCTAATGTTTGCCACATTAACCATTATAAACCACGTTTGTAATAAGGATAACACATGTCAAAGTTGCTTTTTGCCTCAAGGATGCTTCTTTTAAGGAAGAAAGTAATCCTTTGTGATAAATTAAAATGAGTCAAAATATACATTGTTATTTACGTGTCAACGTATGTCAAGAGCTTCTAAGTCATACATGTGGTGATAGCAGTAAATTAAATCTATAATTCAGAGTCACCTCAGCAGATCAACTCTTTAGGTAAGGATGCATCAGTACCTGGGGAAGACGAATGAACAGCTATGCAGATTTTTTCCTTTGAGATTTTTAAGAAGTATATCTTTGCATCAGGAACAATATCTAAAAGGTTCAGTTAGCAAACACATCTTGGCCAACCATTGGCATAGATACAGAAAAAGAACTGAGTTAGTAAATTAGGGAAGTCAATTTAAAAGCCAAAAAAGAAGAGGCAGAGACTTTCAATTATGAAGGTGCTCCTGTTGATTTCAATTGTCTGCAAATAGACTTCTTTCTGATGGAAATACTAGGTCATATTGAAGTTAAGGTAAGAAGAAACTCCCAGTAGAGAGAGAAAGAAATACGGAGATTCACAGTACTAGCTGTCATTTTTGTTTATTTTCTACAAAGGAAGAAAATATCCTGGGATTTGAATAAATGAAGTAGGCAGCAAGAAAAGGCTGTAGTTATTTGAAATTATAGCGGGAATTATAAAACTCAAGGCAAGAAAAATTCATCCTTTTATCATATTTCAACCTAGTTAAAATTACCATTTGTTATATTTATATAAAGTATATTCAACATTTCATTATCTTTACACAACATTTTATTACTAGAAGAAAAATACTATTTCCAACAATATTCCAAAATCCTTAATGTTGATAAAGTTGTGGTTTTCTTGTTTAATCATATCACCTGCTGGGTAATACACAACAGCAGATATAGTGACTTAAAGGGACCGTGTTATTCTGTAAAAAAAGTTTAGAAGGTAAGAGTTGGAAAGTACTTAGCTTGATGTTCTGTGTGCTTTCGTTTTGTTTCATTTTGTTTTGTTTTGTTGCAATCAAGGACATTTTTTCTAGTAGTTAAAATTTAGATAATTCATTCTCAAAATAGTTTCCTCACCAGCATGTCTGGCACCTGTATTCTTGGCTAATCTCTCTCCCCCAGTATGTATATGTATTGTATTCTCTCTCTGTTTCTCTCTCTCTCTCTCTCTCTCTCTCTCTCTCTCTCTCTCTCTCTCTCTCTCTCTCTCTCTCTCTCTCTCTCTCTCTCTCTCTCTCTCTCTCTCTCTCTCTGTGACAAAAATGTAAGTTGGAGGGTTATGGCAATTCTTACATGAAATTTAGCTTCTAATACACATAAAAGTTGCAAGGCCCAAAAGGTTGCTTTAATGAATTATTTTAGTAAAACCTGGATTTAAAGGAAGAATGTACTCTGCTCCAATTAGCTGTGACAGTGTATTAGGTACAGAAATACTTTTCAACCAATTTGCAACAGTACTCTTGCCATCCAAATTTATTACTATTCTATATGGAAAATGTATGGCCACTCGAGGCCATAGATTTCTCTCTATAAGAGAAAAAGAGAGAGAGAGAGAAAGAGAGAGAGAGAGACAGACAGACAGACAGACAGACACAGACACAGACACAGACAGACACAGACACAGACACAGACACAGACACAGACACAGACACAGACACAGACACAGACACAGACACAGACACAGACACAGACACAGACACAGACACAGACACAGACACAGACACAGACACAGGGAAAGATTTGTTGATGTTCCTATGTTGCCATGTGCTTGGCCAAGAATCAGGTTTTCCATAGTGATGTGTGACCATCCAGTCACTTAGTGGCCAATCATAACATGGTAGAGATGATGCCAGCACTCAGCTGATTTTCTCTTTCCCCATTTCTATCTGGGAATACCCAGTCTATAGGATGGTGCAAGAGCAAGGTTCACCCTACACAAATATTTCTTCTGCAGAAAATTACTCACAATCATATCCAGATGTGTATGTTCTTCTCTAATATTCTAGGTAATCCTTAATTAAATCAAGTGGGTTAATCATTAACCAGGAGAATATATATTGACAAAAGATTTTTTCAAAGTTGTTTTAACAATCCAGTTTGGACTTTTAGACACCAATTTTAAAACTCTTGGTTCTACTATATGAGTGCTTAATTCGTTTTAGAAAAAAAAAAACAGTATTTCCTTCAGGAGTTCACTTGCTTGCTATCTTCCTGTAATAGGCTAGGTTTTTCACAATCTTTTCCATTATGTATTATCTCTACCCATTTTAGCTGAATGAGAAGAACTTCTTTGAAATCATATAGGCCTTCTATATGTGTAACCAGAAACATACTCATTAGACAGTAACCATAACACTGATCTCCTCCCAAGAGAAATTTCTCTAATTGTGACTGCCCATATAGTTCTTGTGCAATAACTCACATGAGATTCTTAAAAACAAACAAACAAAATTGACTCAATAAAGGATAGAGAGATAGCTTGGTCATGAGAGAGTTTGCCTTGTATATATGAGGACCTGGGTTCCATTTCCAGACCATATTGTGAATTTTAGAAACTCCTTGACTAAATTTTTAGTACTTAAAAATATTTTTTATTTATAGTCTCATTCCTTTCTGTCTTTCGTAGTCCCTATGCTGTTGGGGTGCACTGGATTAGTTCTTTCTCAGAAGTTGGGTTTTGTATCTTTAGGACTCCTTGCTGGAAGAGAACTGGGGAAGGAAAATAATTTATTTTCTAGTCCATTAAGTTTGACTCATTAATACTTCTCTAAATTATACCTTAAAGCCTGAAATTCATTTTGTTTCTCTCCCTTTTGTATTTTATTATAGACATAATCAGTGAATTAAGACATTTTTGAATTTTGGTTAGAAATTTCCATTGCTTTCATCACATGCCTTTCCTTGTTTTCACGTAACAGAAAAAATGTTGGTAAATATTTCGTCTGATTATTTTAGGGTTATCCTTTTCCTCAGCTGCCCAATAGCTCACAAATTTCCTGAGTTTCTTTCGTCTGATTATTTTAGGGTAATCCTTTTCCTCAGCTGCCCAATAGCTCACAAATTTCCTGAGTTTCTTTCCATCAGCAAAGTCCCACAACTAAGCTACCCCCAGCAATCAGGCACCATAATATACCACCATTAGATACATGAGGGATCCCAGTAGACTATTTTAAAATTTTGACACTGTCAATAACAGTACAAACGTTTCAAAGGTATATGGAAATGTTCTTGTGTATCTTGTGTATCCAATTACTCCACATTCAAGAAGATGGTAGTTAAATAAAATGAAGGAAGTTTATGCTTGAGTCTCTACTGCAGGGGCTAGAAGAATGGAACATGTGTTCAAAGTGCTTGCTGCTGTCTTGGAAGACTCTGCTTTGATTCACAGCACATATGTCAGACTCCTCACAAAAACCTGCTTATTCTAGTTCCAGGAGATCTGATTCCCTTCGATGGCTTCAGTGGGCACTCCTGTGGTATATGCTCCCACAGACATAGTTACATAAACAATTGTTTTCTGAACTCTTAAAAGAAAAATTGTCTAATACTAAGCATGTGGCAACTATTTAATAAATAAATTAGTAATAAGAAAATCATCAGTTTAAGTGCTAAGTTGCCTTCCTCTATACAAAAGAGAAACAAGCTGAGAAAGAAATTAGGGAAACGACACCCTTCATAATAGACCCAAATAATATAAAGTACCTCGGTGTGACTTTAACCAAGCAAGTAAAAGATCTGTACAATAAGAACTTCAAGACACTGAGGAAAGAAATTGAAGAAGACCTCAGAAGATGGAAAGATCTCCCATGCTCATGGATTGGCAGGATTAATATGGTAAAAATGGCCATTTTACCAAAAGCAATCTACAGATTCAATGCAATCCCCATCAAAATACCAATCCAATTCTTCAAAGAGTTAGACAGAACAATTTGCAAATTCATCTGGAATAACAAAAAACCCAGGATAGCTAAAGCTATCCTCAACAATAAAAGGACTTCAGGGGGAATCACTATCCCTGAACTCAAGCAGTATTACAGAGCAATAGTGATAAAAACTGCATGGTATTGGTACAGAGACAGACAGATAGACCAATGGAATAGAATTGAAGACCCAGAAATGAACCCACACACCTATGGTCACTTGATTTTTGACAAAGGAGCCAAAACCATCCAATGGAAAAAAGATAGCATTTTCAGCAAATGGTGCTGGTTCAACTGGAGGGCAACATGTAGCAGAATGCAGATGGATCCATCCTTATCACCCTGTACAAAGCTTAAGTCCAAGTGGATCAAGGACCTCCACATCAAACCAGACACACTCAAACTAATAGAAGAAAAACTAGGGAAGCATCTGGAACACATGGGCACTGGAAAAAATTTCCTGAACAAAACACCAATGGCTTATGCTCTAAGATCAAGAATCGACAAATGGGATCTCATAAAACTGCAAAGCTTCTGTAAGGCAAAGGACACTGTGGTTAGGACAAATCGGCAACCAACAGATTGGGAAAAGATCTTTACCAATCCTACAACAGATAGAGGCCTTATTTCCAAAATATACAAAGAACTCAAGAAGTTAGACCGCAGGGAAACAAATAACCCTATTAAAAAATGGGGTTCAGAGCTAAACAAAGAATTCACAGCTGAGGAATGCCGAATGGCTGAGAAACACCTAAAGAAATGTTCAACATCTTTAGTCATAAGGGAAATGCAAATCAAAACAACCCTCAGATTTCACCTCACACCAGTGAGAATGGCTAAGATCCCAAACTCAGGTGACAGCAGATGCTGGCGAGGATGTGGAGAAAGAGGAACACTCCTCCATTGTTGGTGGGATTGCAGACTGGTAAAACCATTCTGGAAATCAGTCTGGAGGTTCCTCAGAAAATTGGACATTGAACTGCCTGAGGATCCAGCTATACCTCTCTTGGGCATATACCCAAAAGATGCGTCAACATATAAAAGAGACACGTGCTCCACTATGTTCATCGCAGCCTTATTTATAATAGCCAGAAAATGGAAAGAACCCAGATGCCCTTCAACAGAGGAATGGATACAGAAAATGTGGTACATCTACACAATGGAATATTACTCAGCTATCAAAAACAACGAGTTTATGAAATTCGTAGGCAAATGGTTGGAACTGGAAAATATCATCCTGAGTGAGCTAACCCAATCACAGAAAGACATACATGGTATGCACTCATTGATAAGTGGCTATTAGCCCAAATGCTTGAATTACCCTAGATCCCTAGAACAAACGAAACTCAAGACGGATGATCAAAATATGAATGTTTCACTCCTTCTTTAAATGAGGAAAAAGAATACCCTTGGCAGGGAAGGGAGAGGCAAAGATTAAAACAGAGACTGAAGGAACACCCATTCAGAGCCTGCCCCACATGTGGCCCATACATATACAGCCACCCAATTAGACAAGATGGATGAAGCAAAGAAGTGCAGACCGACAGGAGCCGGATGTAGATCGCTCCTGAGAGACACAGCCTAATACAGCAAATATAGAGGCGAATGCCAGCAGCAAACCACTGAACTGAGAATAAGTCCCCTATTGAAGGAATCTTAGAAAGAACTGGAAGAGCTTGAAGGGGCTCGAGACCCCAAAAGTACAACAACGCCAAGCAACCAGAGCTTCCAGGGACTAAGCCACTACCTAAAGACTATACATGGACTGACCCTGGACTCTGACCCCATAGGTAGCAATGAATATCCTAGTAAGAGCACCAGTGGAAGGGGAAGCCCTGGGTCCTGCTAAGACTGAACCCCCAGTGAACTAGTCTATGGGGGGAGGGCGGCAATGGGGGGAGGGTTGGGAGGGGAACACCCATAAGGAAGGGGAGGGGGGAGGGGGATGTTTGCCCGGAAACCGGGAAAGGGAATAACACTCGAAATGTATATAAGAAATACTCAAGTTAATAAAAAAAAAAAAAGAATATCAAATATAATTTTAGTTGAAAGTTTAACAAATACAATATGAGAAACTTTACAACTTTGTTTTTACTGAAAATCACATTTAACAGAGCTTACAGTCTTGTTCAACACAATTAAATGACAATATATTAATAAATTCCAAAATTAAATAGATGTCAGCGTTTATTTCTTAAAAGCAAGTACTAAATTACCGCAAATAAAAATATACACTAATATTTTATGATATGAACCATTTAAAATAAGAACAAAGAAGCATGAAAAAATTTATTTGAGTAATTCTTCAAGGGCTAGCAGATTTTGGGGGGACAAAATTTTTGTTAAAGACATTTAACTTTTGAATGTTCAAAGATGATATATGGAAAAAGGAACATCCTCTCTTCAGTGTCATAAGCTATAGATCAAATTCAGTGTTCTATCATGTAGGTCTTCTGTTTTCACCATGTAGAAAATATATAGATTCCAGCTTTTGTCCTAACACACTGAGACAGTCTTTGAACAATTTTTAATACTTTCCAAAATACCATGTGCTTTTTTACTACTTACTCTATTCTGAAGACATCACTTCTTGGCCTTTTGGCTAAGATCAAGTTTGAAGACATCGTTCCCATCTTTTTCTTTTCTTTTTTTACTTTTTTATTTTACAGTCCAGGCGTCACACCGACCCCCTCCCTGCCATGTCCACTCTCACAGTTCCTTATCCCTTACCTCCCCCCCCTCTGCCCCGCCCCTGTGTCCAAAAGTGTGTCCTCCCTACCTAGCCAGGCATCTCCACTCCCTAGGACCTCAACTCTTTAAAGGGTTAGGCACATCTCCCACTGGGCCAGACCAGGCAGTCCTCCGTTGTATATGTGTCAGGGGTCTTCGGGGCAGTCTTGCATGCTGCCTGGTTGGTAGCTGGGTGTCTGAGAGATCTCAGGGGTCCGGGTTAGTTGAGACTGCTGGTCTGCCTATGGGGTCGTCCTCCTCCTCAGCTTCTTCCAGCCTTTCCCTAATTCAACTATAGGGGTCCCTGACTTCAGTCCATGGTTAAGTATAAGTATCTACTTCTGTTTCAGTCAGCTGCTTATTTGGCCTCTCAGATGACAGCCATGCTAGACTCCTGCCGGTAAACACACCATAGTAATAGTGTTAGGCCTTGGAGCCTCTCCTTGAGATGTATCCCAATTTAGGACGGTCACAGGACTGCCTTTCCCTCAGTATCTTCTCCATTTTTGTCCCTGTAGTTCTCGGGAAGAATTCTGGTCTGAGTTTTTGACTGTAGATTGGCTACCCAATCCCTCCATTTGATGCTCTGTCTTTCTAACTGAGGTGGACACTAAGAGTTCCCTCTCCGCATTGTTGAGCATTTCATGAAGTTATCTCCCTTTGAGTCCTGAGAGTTTCTCATTTCCCAGGTTTCTGGTACTTTCAAGAGAATAGCACCCCATCTCCTACCCCCTGTGCATTTTTTTTCATTCTGCTGGCCCTCGGGGCTTCTCTCCTCCGCACCCCGCCCCTGACACACACATACAAACCACCATACCTGATCATGTAGTTTCCATTTTTATCTACAGGGGATTCCCTGCTTCCCTCACCAATCACAATCTATCCCCTTCATATGAGTGAAGAAACTGTACCGTTATATAAGATTATGAGAAAATTTTGGCTGTAGGAATTCATATTGCCTGACTAAGTCCATTTTAGATTTGCTGTCTAATTTCTATAATTTAAAAAAAATGGGTAAAAGCTTACTATTGTATAGAAAAACTCTAACATTCAATTGAAAGAATGGCATACATTTCAAGGAAATCATTAAACTGACACTTCCTGAAAATTGCTTTAATAAACCTCAATTAAGTAAGTTATCATCATACATAAAAAGATTCGTTTACTTAAATGAAAGTCTTTCATTCTACTTTTGCTTCCACTGGAACTCTGGGCAAGTTATCTTTATTTTCGCAATCTATGAGCATGAATTTCTCATTACTTTTGAAGTTTTTTCAAATTCCATGTTTTGTTATGTATCCTAATTTAAAAAGTGTGTCAGTATGATTATATAATTATATATGACTACCTATTAATTAAGTTGGCTATGATAATGTACTTTTAAAAGAGCAATTAAATAAATGGGGCACTTACATTTATGAATATCCTTTAATGAGATTTAAATAAATTTAAACAAAGTCAGCATTTTTTAAGAGATGTTAAGGGAATGTTTATGAAGACAAATTTGTTTCTCTCAAACTATGTTTATTTGGTGTAAAAGATACTTGTTTCAAATTAAAAGGAATTAATATTCTACCTAAATCTAGAAGAAAGGTAGCTATTTGTCACATATTTTTAATTTACAAGAACTTAAGGAAAAAAATTATACAAAACAGCTAAATAGTTAAAAGTTTCCTAAATATATGTTGATATTCACTAAGATAAAATGCACAACTGATAATAGATTTAGAGCTTTTATATTTATATATTTATTTCTGTATATAATTATTAAGGCAGGTGTGTGCATGCCTTGGTGCACATGTGCAGATCATAATGTAACCCAGGGGACTCTTTTTTTTTTTCACAGTTTGAGTCTTAAAGATTGAGCTCAGGTTAGTAAACACTTTTGCCTAATAAGCCATCATGGCCTCTGTCCTGGCTGGTTTTGTGTGTCAACTTGACACAAGTTGGAATTATCACAGAGAATTATCACAAAGAAAGGAGATTCCCTTGAGGTAATGCCTCCTTGAGATCCAGCTTTACGGCATTTTCTCAATTAGTGATCAAGGTGGAGGGGCTCATTGTGGGTGGTGCCTCCCTGGACTGGTAGTCCTAGGTTCTATAAGAAAGCAAGCTGAGCAAGTTAGGGGAAGCAAGCCAGTAAGTAGCATCCCTTTCTGGCCTCTGCATCAGCTCCTACCTCCAAATTCCACCTGCCTTGTGTGAGTTCCGGTCTTGACTTCCTTTGGTGGTGAACAGCAATGTAGAAGTGTAAGCTAAATTAACCCTTTCCTCCCCATCTTGCTGCTTGGTTATGATGTTTTGTTCAGGAATACAAACCATGACTATGACAGACTGTTAGGTTTTAATAACATTAGAATAGCAATGTATTCTAAGAATGACAGTAACATAGAGTAAAATTTTCAAAAACCAATAGTATTATGAAAATAATGTTGTCTGTGACCAAGAATTGAAGGAGTCAAGTGAACTGTTCAGACTAACACATGATTTTTCCACTGTTGTACAATTTACCCAACATTGATGTACTCACTCTTCAAAAAATGAATAGCAATAACAACCTTCAGGAAGTTAGTGAGTGATTTCTCTTCAGAATGGCACAGTAAACCTCTACTTCCTGTCTAGGAAATCCCTTCTGTGTTGTACTCTCCATTACACAGTGGGTGCTGTTGATGCTGTCTGTTGCCTGGATGCACTATACTGAGCAATATATTGATCCATTCTGTTTGATGCCTATTGGAAGAGCTTTAGAGTATAAATCTGCCTAAGGTAGACCTCTCTTGGGAAATGGAAAATAGATTTTTAGAGTCTCATGTGAAAGTTATTTGTAGTTTACCAACCAGAGTCTTGCAGTAGTGAAAGAAGATTGTCACATACCATTTGCCTTCTGCAATGTATCTGGGAGCTTTCTCACATGTGTTTAAAAACGCATTCCTACGAATATGTTGACTCTTATTCCCTGTACATGGCCCATAAATAAACAAAACAATATATTAGTTATCAAATTACTATAAATATTTAAAGGATCTTTACTGTTTTCTTCAATTTTCAGCTTTAGCCTGAAAGAAAATCACAGCTGTTTTTAAGAATTTAAGAATTATATTCCTGCTTTACACTCACTGATAAATTCCCAGTAAGTTTGATGAAGACTAGACTGAGATATTAAAGAGAATGGGAGCTTTGTAGATATCATGACTTTCCTACATACAGGTCTAAATTAGACATAATTTTGTCATCTAAGACTCTAGATTGGTATGTGGAATGGAGTAGGTGTTGTTAAACATTTGTTAGGGAATAATTTTAAGTTAATGAAAGTGATTGTTTTAACAATCGGATTGTGGAATTTTAGAAATTTATTACTTAATCACTTCTCTGTATAAGAGAGAACCCTGAGGGTTGGGGATTTAGCTCAGTGGTAGAGCGCTTGCCTAGCAAGTGCAAGGCCCTGGGTTCGGTCCCCAGCTCTGAAAAAAAAAGAAAAAAAAAAGAGAGAGAACCCTGAAGCACATTTTGATATGGAAATCAAAGGGAATTGTACCTATTCATAGGTTCCCTTATATTATGTGCTACTAGGTTTTGCTTCATAAATCCATACACAAACTGATCCAGCAGTTATTAAATGTTTCACCATATGGGCATTGCCTCCACAATTTACATTGTAAATAGAAAAAGAAACAGCATATGCATGTTTAATAAATCACCGGCCCTTTATTTAAAGACAAGAAAATGCTACTTCAGTAAAATTTTAAAATGCATGCTGGTCATTAGGTTAAATATTAATTTGAATGTCACCAATAATGGGTACCCATGTTATTCAAGGAAGTCATTTATTCACTGTTTAGTCAATAAGCATATTGATTAAAATTAATTTATTACAAAAAGTCTCCAGTATCACTTAATATCAGTTTTCCTCTTTAACAATTACCCAACTAGTTTTACTCTTAAAGATGGGGTTATTTACTAAAAATTTGCAATTATTTGTTTTGTGATTGCAGAGATCAGGTATGTCAAAACCATGCCATTCGCATGGCTCAAAGACTTTCTCTCTGAGTTTGTTTTTTTCTTTTTGTCTGTAAACTGCTTTGTCTAGCTGTGTTTCATAAAATCAGTTGTGAATAGCTGTTTTCAAGTGCTGCATGCCAGGTTTAAAGAGAGACCACAGACTGCTCAGAGGGTACTAATGAAGATATGGCCGAACTTTCTTTTTGGCATTATAATATTTGGACATCTGTTCTGACTCCTTATATGTGAAATAGAACTCATACCAGATAGTAGAATAAATGAAGGGTTTCATTATCTTAAATGTCATAACATTTGTTTGAATTATCATGTGTGTGTTTTAAATGCTGAAATTGTCATCTTGGTTTTGTTTCATCTATTTTTCAGTCCTTTCAGAAGACTGTATGCCTGAACAATTCTATTTTCAATTGCGTTAATAATTTAAAGGAAATAATTTACAATTTATATGTAATAAAACTGAAATTGTTGTGGGTGAACTATACAGTCTGGTAATTTCTACAAGCATAAATATTTTACTGAGAAACATACCCTTTTAAAGCACAAAAGGTTCTTTTTATGATGGCATTCTACTTAGTGACAAATAATGCATTTTAAAAAGCCATGCATTGACCATTATTGTGGTTCTCTTTGTGTAATGGTATTATAGACTCGTATGTGTTCATTTATTAAAGTGTCCCCATTGTGTGTCTCAGGAAGGATTTGTCTCTGAATTCCATGGTGCCACTGATTAGCGAATACTATATCTAGACCACATGAGTCAACTTGAAACACAGCAGGGATGTATTTGAGGATTTCTTTTAGATTATAAGGAATCAATAATTTGATTCTGATGTCAACAATGCTATCAATTTAATTTAAAATATCTGTCACCAGTTCTGCTTTCTTCAAATGATTTTTAGCACTATTACTGATCAAGTGTAACTACTGCTGAATATAAAGTCATGAATCATACATCCATTAAGCTTATATATATATATATATATGTATATATATATACATATTTTACTGCTTGCTTTGCATATTTGGTGTCAGAAAGTGATTGGTGCTTTCTTTGGCAAAGGATTTCAATCTGGCTAATCCCATAACATTTTGTTTGGGAAACTAGTTTAAGGCAGCTGTACTTCTTAGAAGAAGTCATTATGTTTATTGCTAATTTGACAAATGTAAAGGATGAATGCTTAAATTCATTTTTACATTGTTGCACATATAAAAGCGGATTAATTTTGATCTCAAGAACAGTTGAAGCTCCAATTACAATCATCCAAAAAAAAATCGAAAAAACAAATATTAAATGAAGACTGTCTTAAATTGTTCATGTTTTGAGTCAAACATCAAAGTTCTGGTTAGTTTACTAAATAATAAATCAATAGATAATAAGTAAATTACCATAATGAAAATATATGCTAAAGATAGAATTTAAGAGGTCACCATATTTTATTTGTATACTGGCCGAAACAAGTGGGCAGGTTCTTATAACTTGTTATAAATAGCATTTTAATATATTTTAAACCTTTAAAGACCATTAAAGATTGATGTCAATCTTTTGTGCTAAATTAACATTTCAGCAATATACATTTGCAGATACTATATTGGATGATGGAATGGGTTTACTGTGACAATTCAGTCTAGTTGCTTTTGTCTGTAGGTTGACATGAGGAGAAATGCTGATATTTTGATTTCTTCTCAGAGTTGTCTAAGAAGTTTTCATGTTGAAGACTTCAGAATTTTGAATACTTTATATTTTCAGCATTTATTAATATATCGTGTTGGATCAGTATCTTTTCCTTATTTCTTCAAATAGAAATATAGATCATAAAAGTCTATTTATCAAGTCCCACACCGGCGGATCCCGGACCACAGCAGCTCTCTGCTCCCAAACCCCGTGGGAGAGAGACCTCACCGCCTGATCAGGTGGGCACTCCTGAGGCTGCAGAGCGGAGGAGACCACCAACACTGCCCACCCCTGCCCACATCCCTGGCCCAAGAGGCAACTGTATAAGGCCTCTGGGTTCCCGTAGGGGAGGGCCCGGGAGCGGCAGGACCCCTGCGCCTGAGACACTGCCGGAACCTGAAGGAAACAGACCGGATAAACAGTTCTCTGCACCCAAATCCCGTGGGAGGGAGAGCTGAACCTTCAGAGAGGCGGACACGCCTGGGAAACCAGAAGAGACTGCACTCTGTGCACATCCAGGCGCCAGAGGAAAACACCGAACTTCATCTGAAACCCTGGTGCACGGAGGCTCCCGGAAGGAGCGGCGCAGATTTTCCCGGTTGCTGCCACAGCGGAGAGGACTTGGGCAGTACCCCACGAGCAAACTTGAGCCTTGGAACCACAGGTAGGACCAACTTTTCCCCTGCAAGAAACCTGCCTGGTGAACTCAAGACACAGGCCCACAGGAACAGCTGAAGACCTGTAGAGAGGAAAAACTACACGCCCGAAAGCAGAACACTCTGTCCCCATAACTGGCTGAAAGAAAACAGGAAAACAGGTCTACAGCACTCCTGACACACAGGTTATAGGACAGTCTAGCCACTGTCAGAAATAGCAGAACAAAGTAACACTAGAGATAATCTGATGGCGAGAGGCAAGCGCAGGAACCCAAGCAACAGAAACCAAGACTACATGGCATCATCGGAGCCCAATTCTCCCACCAAAGCAAACACGGAATATCCAAACACACCAGAAAAGCAAGACCTAGTTTCAAAATCATATTTGATCATGATGCTGGAGGACTTCAAGAAAGACATAAAGAACTCCCTTAGAGAACAAGTAGAAGCCTACAGAGAGGAATCGCAAAAATCCCTGAAAGAATTCCAGGAAAACACAATCAAACAGTTGAAGGAATTAAAAATGGAAATAGAAGCAATCAAGAAAGAACACATGGAAACAACCCTGGACATAGAAAATCAAAAGAAAAGACAAGGAGCTGTAGATACAAGCTTCACCAACAGAATTCAAGAGATGGAAGAGAGAATCTCGGGAGCAGAAGATTCCATAGAAATCATTGACTCAACTGTCAAAGATAATGTAAAGCGGAAAAAGTTACTGGTCCAAAACATACAGGAAATCCAGGACTCAATGAGAAGATCAAACCTAAGGATAATAGGTATAGAAGAGAGTGAAGACTCCCAGCTCAAAGGACCAGTAAATATCTTCAACAAAATCATAGAAGAAAACTTCCCTAACCTAAAAAAAGAGATACCCATAGGCATACAAGAAGCCTACAGAACTCCAAACAATTGGACCAGAAAAGAAACACCTCCCGTCACATAATTGTCAAAAAACCAAACGCACAAAATAAAGAAAGAATATTAAAAGCAGTAAGGGAAAAAGGTCAAGTAACATATAAAGGCAGACCTATCGGAATCACACCAGACTTTTCGCCAGAAACTATGAAGGCCTGAAGATCCTGGACAGATGTCATACAGACCCTAAGAGAACACAAATGCCAGCCCAGGTTACTGTATCCTGCAAAACACTCAATTAACATTGATGGAGAAACCAAGATATTCCATGACAAAACCAAATTTACACAATATCTTTCTACAAGTCCAGCACTACAAAGGATAATAAAGGGTAAAGCCCAACATAAGGAGGCAAGCTATACCCTAGAAGCAAGAAACTAATCATCTTGGCAACAAAACAAAGAGAATGAAAGCACACAAACATAACCTCACTTCCAAATATGAATATAACGGGAAGCAATAATCAATATTCCTTAATATCTCTCAATATCAATGGCCTCAACTCCCCAATAAAAAGACATAGATTAACAAACTGGATACGCAACGAGGACCCTGCATTCTGCTGCCTACAGGAAACACACCTCAGAGACAAAGACAGACATTACCTCAGAGTGAAAGGCTGGAAAACAATTTTCCAAGCAAATGGTCAGAAGAAGCAAGCTGGAGTAGCCATTCTAATATCAAATAAAATCAATTTTCAACTAAAAGTCATCAAAAAAGATAAGGAAGGACACTTCATATTCATCAAAGGAAAAATCCACCAAGATGAACTCTCAATCCTAAATATCTATGCCCCAAATACAAGGGCACCTACATATGTAAAAGAAACCTTACTAAAGCTCAAAACACACATTGCACCTCACACAATAATAGTGGGAGATTTCAACACCCCACTCTCATCAATGGACAGATCATGGAAACAGAAATTAAACAGAGATGTAGACAGACTAAGAGAAGTCATGAGCCAAATGGACTTAACGGATATTTATAGAACATTCTATCCTAAAGCAAAAGGATATACCTTCTTCTCAGCTCCTCATGGTACTTTCTCCAAAATTGACCATATAATTGGTCAAAAAACGGGCCTCAACAGGTACAGAAAGATAGAAATAATCCCATGCGTGCTATCGGACCACCACGGCCTAAAACTGGTCTTCAATAACAATAAGGGAAGAATGCCCACATATACGTGGAAATTGAACAATGCTCTACTCAATGATAACCTGGTCAAGGAAGAAATAAAGAAAGAAATTAAAAACTTTTTAGAATTTAATGAAAATGAAGGTACAACATACCCAAACTTATGGGACACAATGAAAGCTGTGCTAAGAGGAAAACTCATAGTGCTGAGTGCCTGCAGAAAGAAACAGGAAAGAGCATATGTCAGCAGCTTGACAGCACACCTAAAAGCTCTAGAACAAAAAGAAGCAAATACACCCAGGAGGAGTAGAAGGCAGGAAATAATCAAACTCAGAGCTGAAATCAACCAAGTAGAAACAAAAAGGACCATAGAAAGAATCAACAGAACCAAAAGTTGGTTCTTTGAGAAAATCAACAAGATAGATAAACCCTTAGCCAGACTAACGAGAGGACACAGAGAGTGCATCCAAATTAACAAAATCAGAAATGAAAAGGGAGACATAACTACAGATTCAGAGGAAATTCAAAAAATCATCAGATCTTACTATAAAAACCTATATTCAACAAAACTTGAAAATCTTCAGGAAATGGACAATTTCCTAGACAGATACCAGGTATCGAAGTTAAATCAGGAACAGATAAACCAGTTAAACAACCCCATAACTCCTAAGGAAATAGAAGCAGTCATTAAAGGTCTCCCAACCAAAAAGAGCCCAGGTCCAGACGGGTTTAGTGCAGAATTCTATCAAACCTTCATAGAAGACCTTATACCAATATTATCCAAACTATTCCACAAAATTGAAACAGATGGAGCCCTACCGAATTCCTTCTATGAAGCCACAATTACTCTTATACCTAAACCACACAAAGACACAACAAAGAAAGAGAACTTCAGACCAATTTCCCTTATGAATATCGACGCAAAAATACTCAATAAAATTCTGGCAAACCGAATTCAAGAGCACATCAAAACAATCATCCACCATGATCAAGTAGGCTTCATCCCAGACATGCAGGGATGGTTTAATATAAGGAAAACCATCAACGTGATCCATCATATAAACAAACTGAAAGAACAGAACCACATGATCATTTCATTAGATGCTGAGAAAGCATTTGACAAAATTCAACACCACTTCATGATAAAAGTCCTGGAAAGAATAGGTATTCAAGGCCCATACCTAAACATAGTAAAAGCCATATACAGCAAACCAGTTGCTAACATTAAACTAAATGGAGAGAAACTTGAAGCAATCCCACTAAAATCAGGGACTAGACAAGGCTGCCCACTCTCTCCCTACTTATTCAATATAGTTCTTGAAGTTCTAGCCAGAGCAATCAGACAACAAAAGGAGATCAAGGGGATACAGATCGGAAAAGAAGAGGTCAAAATATCACTATTTGCAGACGACATGATAGTATATTTAAGTGATCCCAAAAGTTCCACCAGAGAACTACTAAAGCTGATAAACAACTTCAGCAAAGTGGCCGGGTATAAAATTAACTCAAATAAATCAGTTGCCTTCCTCTATACAAAAGAGAAACAAGCCGAGAAAGAAATTAGGGAAACGACACCCTTCATAATAGACCCAAATAATATAAAGTACCTCGGTGTGACTTTAACCAAGCAAGTAAAAGATCTGTACAATAAGAACTTCAAGACACTGAGGAAAGAAATTGAAGAAGACCTCAGAAGATGGAAAGATCTCCCATGCTCATGGATTGGCAGGATTAATATAGTAAAAATGGCCATTTTACCAAAAGCAATCTACAGATTCAATGCAATCCCCATCAAAATACCAATCCAATTCTTCAAAGAGTTAGACAGAACAATTTGCAAATTCATCTGGAATAACAAAAAACCCAGGATAGCTAAAGCTATCCTCAACAATAAGAGGACTTCAGGGGGAATCACTATCCCTGAACTCAAGCAGTATTACAGAGCAATAGTGATAAAAACTGCATGGTATTGGTACAGAGACAGACAGATAGACCAATGGAATAGAATTGAAGACCCAGAAATGAACCCACACACCTATGGTCACTTGATTTTTGACAAAGGAGCCAAAACCATCCAATGGAAAAAAGATAGCATTTTCAGCAAATGGTGCTGGTTCAACTGGAGGGCAACATGTAGAAGAATGCAGATCGATCCATGCTTATCACCCTGTACAAAGCTTAAGTCCAAGTGGATCAAGGACCTCCACATCAAACCAGACACACTCAAACTAATAGAAGAAAAACTAGGGAAGCATCTGGAACACATGGGCACTGGAAAAAATTTCCTGAACAAAACACCAATGGCTTATGGTCTAAGATCAAGAATCGACAAATGGGATCTCATAAAACTGCAAAGCTTCTGTAAGGCAAAGGACACTGTGGTTAGGACAAAACGACAACCAACAGATTGGGAAAAGATCTTTACCAATCCTATAACAGATAGAGGCCTTATATCCAAAATATACAAAGAACTCAAGAAGTTAGACCGCAGGGAAACAAATAACCCTATTAAAAAATGGGGTTCAGAGCTGAACAAAGAATTCACAGCTGAGGAATGCCGAATGGCTGAGAAACACCTAAAGAAATGTTCAACATCTTTAGTCATAAGGGAAATGCAAATCAAAACAACCCTGAGATTTCACCTCACACCAGTGAGAATGGCTAAGATCAAAAACTCAGGTGACAGCAGATGCTGGCGAGGTTGTGGAGAAAGAGGAACACTCCTCCATTGTTGGTGGGATTGCAGACTGGTAAAACCATTCTGGAAATCAGTCTGGAGGTTCCTCAGAAAATTGGACATTGAACTGCCTGAGGATCCAGCCATACCTCTCTTGGGCATATACCCAAAAGATGCGTCAACATATAAAAGAGACACGTGCTCCACTATGTTCATCGCAGCCTTATTTATAATAGCCAGAAACTGGAAAGAACCCAGATGCCCTTCAACAGAGGAATGGATACAGAAAATGTGGTACATCTACATAATGGAATATTACTCAGCTATCAAAAACAACGAGTTTATGAAATTCGTAGGCAAATGGTTGGAACTGGAAAATATCATCCTGAGTGAGCTAACCCACTCACAGAAAGACATACATGGTATGCACTCATTGATAAGTGGCTATTAGCCCAAATGCTTGAATTACCCTAGATCCCTAGAACAAAGGAAACTCAAGACGGATGATCAAAATGTGAATGCTTCACTCCTTCTTTAAATGAGGAAAAAGAATACCCTTGGCAGGGAAGGGAGAGGCAAAGATTAAAACAGAGACTGAAGGAACACCCATTCAGAGCCTGACCCACAGGTGGCCCATACATATACAGCCACCCAATTAGACAAGATGGATGAAGCAAAGAAGTGCAGACCGACAGGAGCCGGATGTAGATCGCTCCTGAGAGACACAGCCAGAATACAGCAAATACAGAGGCGAATGCCAGCAGCAAACCACTGAACTGAGAATAGGTCCCCCGTTGAAGGAATCAGAGAAAGAACTGGAAGAGCTTGAAGGTGCTCGAGACCCCAAAAGTACAACAATGTCAAGCAACCAGAGCTTCCAGGGACTAAGCCACTACCTAAAGACTATACATGGACTGACCCTGGACTCTGTCCCCATAGGTAGCAATGAATATCCTAGTAAGAGCACCAGTGGAAGGGGAAGCCCTGGGTCCTGCTAAGACTGAACCCCCAGTGAACTAGACTATGCGGGGAGGGTGGCAATGGGGGGAGGTTTGGGAGGGGAACACCCACAAGGAAGGGGAGGGGGGAGGGTGACGTCTGTCCGGAAACCGGGAAAGGGAATAACACTTGAAATGTATATAAGAAATACTCAAGATAATAAAAAAAAAGTCTATTTATATTTCTAAATTCATTTAATAAATATTTTAATACATATTTGGAACCCAATCTTAAAACTGCATTGCAAAATCTAATATAAAACTCTGATCAAAGAAGATAAATATGCCTCTAAAATTTACATAGAATAAACATTCAAAGTATATTTGTTAAAAATTATCCTGACTACACAAATACACACAGATGGTTCAACTTTTTGCAAAATTTGACTATGGTTTATACAACATAATACAATCAATAAAAATAAAATTATCTGTTTAATTCCATAAAAGTTTGACTCTTGCTTTGTGCTCCTATGCTCCTAATAATTTTTTATTTACTGTTATTGCGCATGAACTATCAAAATGATTTTCATTTTCTTGTAGTAACCACTGATTCTTATTTTCGGGTTACTCGTGTAATTACTTTAATATGAAATGACTTAGATATTCATCAATTAAAAATAAGTGCTTATGAAAACAGAAGTAAACAAAGATGCTTAAAGATTTTTAAACAGGAGTAAGTTCCTTGACATACGTGTTTGTGAGTGTGTGTGTGTGTGTGTGTGTGTGTATGTGTGTGTGTGTGTGTGTTGTAAGGAATGACTTTGAGTGTAAAATTTTATGGCATGGAATAATTACTATAAAGTATTGTATACGGCTATAAATAAGAGACGTCTATAGGGGAAAAAGAGATATTTAGAAAGAAATTTGACTAGGTGACAATCTAGCGAAACAGAAACCTAGAAGTCCCCTTCTAGGGAACATGATGACCCCAGCCATGGTACATGATACAGGCAGGAAGTTCTTTCCCATAGAGCTTCTTTCCTTGAATTTAATCATGAGGCACTTTGCTACCTAGAAGCAACTATTGCAGTTTGGTATTAATGAGCACATTGTGCCTAGTGGGTTAGTATTTGAGCATACAGTGTCCAGTGCTGGGGGAAACCATTTTTGTCTTTTCTCCCAAAGAAGCTGCAGAACACTGGTACAATTAGAGATAACAAATCTTAAGTTCATTTTTTAATATAAGTCTTTATAGTTTTACGTAGCAGCAAGCATAGATTGTGTTTAAAGTTGCTATTTTGAAAATACAACCCAGCTTGATACCTAAAAATTGTAATGAACGAAGTTATAAATCTTACACTCTTCTTAGAAAGTGCAGTATAATATAAAAGCTTTATATTAACAAATGTAATGGTAATGAGTAAAATCTATCACTATTGAATGTTATAAAACTTGAACTTTTCCAGTTGTTTTATTTCTTAACATTCCAAACGCTGTCCCCTTTCCTGGTCCACCCACCAAGAGCTCTTCACCCCATCCCCCTTCCCCTGTGCCTCTAAAAGGGTGCTCCCCTCCCCACCTTACCACACACCCCCTTCCCCACCTCGCCTCCCACATCCTCCCTTCCCCAGGGCATCAAGTCTCTACATGAATAGTCGCATCTTGTCCTATTGAGGCCAAACAAGGCAGTCCTCTCTACATTCATGCCAGGGACCAGAGAACACCCCATGTATGCCCTTTGTAGTACAGCTTGAGTTCAGGGATGGTGATTCCCCAGGAAGTTCTTTTATTGTTGGGAATTGTTTTCGCTATCCTAATTTTTTGTTCTTCCCTATGAAGTTGAGAATTGCTCTTCCTACATTTGTGAAGAAGTGTGTTGGTATTTTGATGGGGATTGCATTGAATCTGTAGATTGTTTTTGGTACAGAGCCACTTTCACTATGTTAATCCTACCAACCATTAGCATAAGAAATCCTTTCATCTTCTGAGGTCTTCTTCAATTTTTTTTTCAGGGATTTGAAGTTCTTGTCATACAGATAGTTCACTTGCTGGGTTAGAGTCACACCAAGATATTTTATACTATTTGTGGCTATCATGAAAGGTTTTGTTTTCCTAATTTCTTTCTTAACCTGTCCTTAGTGTCTCTCACCTCCCAAGTCTCTGGCAATATGTAGATGGTCTCCCCATGCCCAACACCTAGCTGCTTATTTCCATTCATTCTCTTTTTCCTTCTGGGCTTCTCTCCTGTCCTCTACCCATTCCTGAGCCTCTTTCCCCTTTTAGCTATCCTTTCCCCTCTTCCATTCAGTGTTTGCTTACAGGAAGGCTACTGATTTGCTTGAGTAAATATCCTGCCAGTTTGCTGTAGTTGTTTATCAGATGTGGGGGTTCTCTGATAGAATTTTGTGGGTCACTTATGTAAATGATCATAAAATCTACAAATAATAGTTATTTGACTTTTTCCTTTCCAATTTCATATCCCCTTGATCTCCTTTTGTTGTCTGATTGCTCTGGCTAGACCTTCAAGTATCATATTGAATAGTAAGGAAAGAGTAAGCAATCTCATCTTATTCCAGATTTTAATGGGATTGCTTCTAGTTTCTCTCCACTTAATTTGATGTTGGCTGTTGGTATTGCTTTTACTATGTGCCATGAATTCCCGATCTCTCCAATACTTTTAACATGAAGGGGTGTTGTATTTTGTCAAATGCTTTTGTAGCATCTAATGAGATGATCATGTGTCCTTTTCCCTTGAGTTTGTTTATTTAATGCATTATATTGAAGGCTTTTCATATATTTGACCATCCCCACTTCCCTGGGATGAAACCTACTTGATCATGGTGAATGGTAGTTTTGATGTGTACTTGGATTCAGTTTGTGAGAATTTTATTGAGCATTTTTGCATCGATATTCATAAGCCATATTGGTCTGAAGTCCTCTTTCTTTGTTGGGTTTTTGTGTGGTTTAGGTGTCAGAGTCATTGTGGCTTCATAGAATGAAATAGGTAGTGCTCCTTCTGTTTCAATTTTGTGGAATAGTATGAGGAGTATTGGTATTAGTTCTTCTTTGAAGTTCTGGTAGAAAACTGCTCTAAAGCCATCTGGTTATGAGCTTTGTCTGGTTATGAGGTTTTTGATGACTATTTTTATTTCCTCGGGAGATATGGGACTGTTTATCCTCTTGGATAAAACCGTCTTTCTATCTCCTAACTCATGCAGTCCCCTGAAGCCTGTGGAGATGGCTTGGGTAGAGACCTTTCAAGTAAGACTAAGTGTTCTATGGTCTCTTGTTCTTTGCATTATGTCTGGTTGTCGATCTCTGTGTTATTTCCCCATCTACTGAAAGATGAAGCCGCTCTGATAATGGCTGAGTAAGGCAATGATCTCTGCATATAGAGACTATCACTAGGAGTTATATTTTTGCTACATTTTGTTTATTTGTTTGTTTGTTGAATGTTAGGAGAATAGTGAGTAGTTTTATCCTAGGTCCCTGGGCTATCCACTCTCAGTCTTTTGGTCACTCAAGCAGCATTGAAATGGGTTACATCTGGTAGGTTGGGCCTGGTTCAAATCAGATATTATTTGGTTATACTCACAAGCTGTGCCATTATTTTCCCAGCATAAGTTTTAAAGGGAAGAAAACCATTGTATTTAAGAAGCTTGTTGCTAGACTGGTGTTTGTGACTCACTTTTTAGCAGTATTCATAGTAGAGGTTCTATGTAGGCGACAACTTGATTTCCCTAGGTTCAATGATTTGTGTAGGTTTTTTTCTTCTGTAATGGAGCCATTCCAACAATTCAGTAGAGTAAACTTTGGTTTTGGCAACAGCTTGGGTTGTTTGTGGTTTCCCATGGAACTGGCAAATAATTCAGTTAGATATAGCTCTATCCAGGACTGTGAGTTTTGGTGATAAGAAATGTCCAGTTAGGGCTTTCTTTCATATTATTTAGTGATTTCATTTAGATCTCCTTGAGGTGTGTGTGTGTGTGTGTGTGTGTGTGTGTGTGTGTGTGTGTGTGTTTTACAAAGCTCCTACTGTATTAGATTTCTAGACAACCCCTCAAATAGACCTTAAATTGCCTGTCTCTCCTTATATTCCCTCCTCTGACCCTTTCTTCATTTCCCACTGTACTTAATTCTCCTATTCCAGTCACCACAACCCATCAATAACTATTTCTATTTCTTTTACCTAAATATATATGTTTCTCTTAGCCATTTATTATCTGACTTCTTAGTTATATGGATTTTACTTTTTTTAATATTTTTTTATTAACTTGAGTATTTCTTATATACATTTTGAGTGTTATTCCCTTTCCCGGTATCCGGGCAAACATCCCCCTCCCCCCTCCCCTTCCTTATGGGTGTTCCCCTCCCAACCCTCTCCCCATTGCCGCCCTCCCCACACCAGTCTAGTTCACTGGGGGTTCAGTCTTAGCAGGACCCAGGGCTTCCCCTTCCACTAGTGCTCTTACTAGGATATTCATTGCTACCTATGAGGTCAGAGTCCAGGGTCAGTCCATGTATAGTCTTTAGTTAGTGGCTTAGTCCCTGGAAGCTCTGGTTGCTTGGCATTGTTGTACATATGGGGTCTCGAGCCCCTTCAAGCTCTTCCAGTTCTTTCTCTGATTCCTTCAACGGGGGTTCTATTCTCAGTTCAGTGGTATGCTGCTGGTATTCGCCTCTGTATTTGCTGTATTCTGGCTGTGTCTCTCAGGAGCGATCTATGATACTACTGACTAAACAGCTAATATCCACATATAAGGAATACATATCATATTTGTCTTTCTGGGTCTGTATTACCCAGTGCAGGATGATTTCTTCTAGTTCTATCCATTTGCCTGTGAATTTAATTACTTTGCTGTTTTTAATGATTGACTAATGCTTCATTGTATAAATGTACCACATTTTCTTTGTCCATTCTCTTGTTGAGGGACATCTACGTTGTTTTCCATTTCTGACTACTAAGAATAGCTCAAAATCAGCTAAGCAATTTAAATAGACTTAAAATCCTAATGAAATATTTGTTATTACTACCTTGGAACCAAAATGTTCCAGACCTAGCTGTTTATACCATAGAATTCTACAAAACATTCAAAGAAGGATTAATTCCAGTATACCACTAATTATTTCACAAAATATAAACAAAGGAACATTGCCCAGTTCATTTTCTGAAGCATTATTCTGATACTCAAACCACATAAAGATCCAACAAAGAAGGGAATTACAGACTAATTTCCCGTGTAAACATAGATGCAATTTTCTCAATACTTGCAAACTTATTCCAAGAATGCTCTAGAAAGCAATCCACCATGATCAATCCACAACTTCATCCCAATTACTCAGGGATGATATCATTTTCATAAATCAAAAATATAGTCCACCATATAACCACACTGAAAGAAAAAAACCACATGATCATCTCATTAGATGCAGAAAGTGCCTTTAATACCTCTTCATGATAAAAGACTTGGAGAAATCAAGGATGAAGAGTCCATACCTCAATATGATAAAGACAGTTTACAGGAAGCCTATAGCCAAGTGCAACTTAAATGAAGAAGGACATAAAGCAGTTCTACTGAAATAAGGAGCAATACAAAATTGTCTTCTCCCCCCACCTTTATTCAATATAATACTTGAAGTCTTAGCTATAGCAATAACAATTGAAGGATATCAAGGGAATGTGAATGGATAAGGAAAAGTCAAAGTATCATCATTTCCAGATGATATAATAATATATACACATACACACACACACACACACACACACACACACACACACACACACACATATATATATATATATATATATATAATTTCCCCATGGAATGCTGACAGATAATAAACACTTTTGGGAAGGTGGCTGGTTATGAAATTAGCTCAAAAAACCTCATTATTCCTCCTATATTCAAATGACTAATGGACTGAGAAAGAAATCATGAAAACAATATCTTTCACAGTAGCCTCAAATACTATTTAGAAAATAACAAGAAGAAAACAATTCTAAAAAATGGGGTACAGATCTAAACAGAGAACTCAAGATAGCAATCAAATAACTGAGAAACACTTAAAGAGATACTTAGACGTCAGGGAAATACAAAACAAAAACTATGTATTTTTTTTACTTTTATCTTACATCTGTCAATATAGCTAGGATCAATAAAACAGGTGGCAAGTCATCCTGGTAAGGATACAAGAGAAACTCATCAATTACTGCTACAATTGAAACTTTGTAGAGTCACTCTTTAAATTAGTGTGGCTGCTCCACAGAAAAATGACGCGAATCAATTGATCTCAGGATCAAGCTCTACCGCTCATGGGCGTATTCCCAAAAGACAATTCTTCCTACCTTAGACACACTTGCTCAACCATGTCCATTACTGTTCTATGAAAATTTTCTATCTTTTATAGATTTTATTTCCTCACCTCATTTATGTTTACTGTTGCCTGTTTTACTTCCCTCATGTCTTCCTCCTCTGTATCCAAAATTATTGGTTCCTACTCACATTGCTGTCCTTCACACTCCAGATGGATGCTACTGGTCTTGGACACCATGGTGGTGCATCTTCATTGCCAGTTTAACAAACGTAGATAAAGGCAACCCCAATTGAAGCATTATCTCCATTAAACTGGCCTGTGGCAATGTCTGTATACCATTTTCTTAATTTTTAATTGAGGCAGGAGGTCCCATACCGCCATGAACAGTGCCGTCACTAGTCAGGTTGGCTTAGACTGTTTAAGAAAGCTAGCGGAGTAAGCCAAGGGGAGCAAGTCAGGAAGCAGCTTTATTCCATGGTCTCTGGTTCAGTTACTGACTTCAAGCTCCTCTCTTGAACTCTTGCCCTGGCTTCTATCTAGAATGGACAGTAACCTATTAAAACTTTTCTCCCAAGTTGCTTTTGGGAGATGTTTATCACAGCAACTGACATACTAACTATAACACATAGAAGTTTAATCACATTTATTTTGCTAACTGAGCAATATGATATACATAACACTATGATTGGTTTTGGACTGAATTTAATTTCCCGGCCTTCAAAACTATAAAATTATGAGATTTTTTTCAGTAACAGGTCTGATATAACTGTTACTGAAGCTCCAATTTTTGTGCTGTTGATATGAAGCTTGGATTCTTCCTTACCCAACATCGTATAGTAAGGGATCTGCTGATAACATGATCAACTATAATTGAAGCTGTTATGGGCTAAAGACTTAAAGACTTGAGAGAAGTCTTGGTATTAAAGTACTTGCCACACTGATGAAAGTTTGAATTTCACTTGCAAAATCCCATGTGTATGCAAGGTGTGTCTGGTAGCTTGCTTGCCCTTACTCAGTCTTGGAAATCAGAGGCAGAATCACTTGATTGGATAAAACAAAACATGTTTGACTGAGAAACGATGCCTCAGAGAATAAAGTGGAAGAGTGATTAGCAAAGATTCACAGCATTAAACAAAATCTTCCTCACGGCTGAATGCAAACACACATACTCATAGGAGAGAGAGAGAGAGAGAGAGAGAGAGAGAGAGAGAGAGAGAGAGAGAGAGAGAAGAGAGAGAGAAGAGAGAGACAGAGAGAGACAGAGAGAGAAGAGAGAGAAGAGACAGAGACAGAGACAGAGAGAGAGAGAGATCCTACATATACACATACACATACATGAAAAGAATGAACAGAACAAGCTCTTGAATTAAGTTCTTTTATTCAATAGAAACAAGTTAGTAATTTACAAGGTAAAAGAAAATATGTATATTATAAAGCAATTCCATCATATAAGGCACATAATTATAATTGTAGATTTAGAAAAACAATGTTTCCTTCTATAATTTACACCCAAAACTTGAGGCTACATATTTGAAGAAATTGTTCTAGAAGTTTCTGACAATTCAAATACTGTGTGTTTTGTACAAGATGGAGCAAGAGTGAAACTCAGTATTTATAGTCTTTCCCTGGCCGTCATCTCTAGCTTTGCTAAGGATAAGTATTATTCTGATATACTAACTCAGTCATCCCATTTTCAAGAGCTCTTCTGTGTCAAATATAAGTGTAGATTTTCTGTTTTATAGTTGAACTCAAAGTAATCATTTGAAGCTTTCTCAAATAGTAATGTATTTTAGGTTTTGTTTTCTCAGGAAAATTTTCAAATATTATGCAATAACTATTTTTATTACTCCTTTAAAATGCTATATATATACTACATGTAATGAATCTACTATACATTGTATACTATTTATTACATATATGGCATAATATATACT
This sequence comes from Rattus norvegicus, assembly GCF_021556685.1. Taxonomy (NCBI): domain Eukaryota; kingdom Metazoa; phylum Chordata; class Mammalia; order Rodentia; family Muridae; genus Rattus; species Rattus norvegicus. The sequence goes on from NC_141539.1 coordinate 61,329,171, forward strand.
ATATGTATTATATACATTAATTAATATATATGTATATACTATATGTACATATTATATTATTATACATGTATGCATTATGTATATACTATAAACATAATAATATGCATATATTTGTTACCTTATATTACTCATTTAAAATATTATATATACTTAATTTATGCTTAATACTACACTCACTGTCTTAGTAGTAGAGTCATTTTGTTCTCATAGTCTTGTTAATGATTATATAAACACACAGAAATTTTCTCTTCTGAATGAATTGGGCCATCATTCTTCTACTCCAGGTTTTGTCTTTTCGTCCTTTTATCTCTCTGCCTTTCTCCATATTGCTGCTGACCTGGGGGGAGGCTCCTGTATAGAGTATATCTTAGTGACTTTTAAATTTCTATTATAAGACACCATAAACAAGGCAAGTTATAGAAAAATAAGTTTATTACAGTTTCAGACAGTGGGCCCATAGTCATCATGTCAGGAATCATGGCAGTAGGCAAACAGGCCTGGTGCTGAGGCACTAGCTGAGAGCTTATATCTTGAGACACAGCCACTAGGCAAAGATAGATAATTGGGAACATAATGGGTATTTTAAATTTCAAAGCTTACCTCTAGTAATACACCTTGTCAAAAAAAGCCATACCACCTAATTGTTTCCAGACAGTTCCACCAACTGGGACCAATATTCAACTATAGGAGCCTATGGGGGCCATTCTCTTTCAAACCACCACAGAAGACTTAATAGTTTCTTTGTTTTCTTGTTTCCATTTGAACTGGTCAACCAAATTACCAGCAGGAGATACAAAATATGGAAGATAAAAATTAATGTTCTAATGTTCTTGAGTGTTGTCATCAAAAGATGGCTTGGAGTGAATATTTGTCCTCGTATGGTCACGAGCTCTATTTACTTTCTCTGGTAAACAATCCTGATGTTTTACCTATAGACTTGATTATCAATAATCTCAGTCACATGCTCCAGTATTTTGAAGATCATAACTTTCCATAATCATCCTTACAAAGTCATATTTTGCCAGTTTCAATGATGCAACTGCTTGAATTCAAGAATACCTTCATTTTCAATCAAGTCATAAAAACAGGTACCTTTCTCTCAGTTTACAGTGATCACTTTCCCAAAGGGCTCATCACAGATAGGGTTGATTTAGGCAGGTGATTGAATGCCAGGTTCGAGTTACATGTAGTTTTTTACCTCTCATTTAAGTGTCACTTCGTTCTGTAACATGGTAACAGAAAATGACATGGCCATGACCAATTTCACTGAACTGACCAAATTATGGTAAATTACAATATTGGAAATAATGAAATGTTAATAATAATTTGCCATCATCTTATACAAAGTACTGTCTAAATTAAGGTAATCTTTTAACAATAGTGACAGCATAAGAAAAGAAATAATACTGTAGAAGAACATAAAGGAAAGAATTATTATACATATGACTAAAAGCTTATTTATTCTTTCATACAAAGAACAATTTCACTTTATATATACTTATATGTGTGATTACATCTATAGAAAATCACACAGAAACTACTGTTTAAATAAAATTATGAAACTTAAATTTATTTTGCTTTAGCAGAGATGATATATTTTGTTTACTTCTTAAATTCAATTAACATAAAATAAAACTTTTTATGTTAAGGAAATAAAATCAACCTAAAAGACAAAAAATATATATATTTAAAAATTAAGCAACATTAAGGATGGTTTAGCATCCACTTTACTTTCTGGGACATTCTAGCATGTTCACGAACCATATGAGCATCCTTAGTAAATAAAATATGTTGTACGGAATCACTATGGTTAATCGCTATCACAGCAGAGTTGATATTTTTTCTTTAAACATAAGGAAACTTAACTCTAAGTGAAAAACCAATTTGTTGACAGGCACCTGGCAACTGACTCAAATTGTTGCCTGGATTCAGTTTATATATGCTAGGATGTTGACATTAGGCTGAGACCTCCATTACATGGAGGTAGAAAGGATAAAATTAAAAGGCCATGTTTGGATTTTCTTTCATGATCTCTCATTAGAGAATCCTAAGTATCTCTAAAACAATGGCTGTTAAGCAAGTTGGCAACAGTTGGCTGTATTTCTTCAGGTCCCTTGGGGTAGTGCCAGAGGGACAGGGTCCTTAGGAAATTTAGTCTGAATTCTTCTCCCAATGAACACCTGCTGTCATTGTCCAGTGTCAACCCTACACTCACAATGATGCAACTGCTTGAATTCAAGAATACCTTCATTTTCAATCAAGTCATAAAAACAGTACCTTTCTCTCAGTTTACAGTGATCACTTTCCCAAAGGGCTCATCACAGATAGGGTTGACTTAGGCAGGTGATTGAATGCCAGGTTCGAGTTACATGTAGTTTTTTACCTCTCATTTAAGTGTCACTTCGTTCTGTAACATGGTAACAGAAAATGACATGGCCATGACCAATTTCACTGAACTGACCAAATTATGGTAAATTACAATATTGGAAATAATGAAATGTTAATAATAATTTGCCATCATCTTATACAAAGTACTGTCTAAATTAAGGTAATCTTTTAACAATAGTGACAGCATAAGAAAAGAAATAATACTGTAGAAGAACATAAAGGAAAGAATTATTATACATATGACTAAAAGCTTATTTATTCTTTCATACAAAGAACAATTTCACTTTATATATACTTATATGTGTGATTACATCTATAGAAAATCACACAGAAACTACTGTTTAAATAAAATTATGAAACTTAAATTTATTTTGCTTTAGCAGAGATGATATATTTTGTTTACTTCTTAAATTCAATTAACATAAAATAAAACTTTTTATGTTAAGGAAATAAAATCAACCTAAAAGACAAAAAATATATATATTTAAAAATTAAGCAACATTAAGGATGGTTTAGCATCCACTTTACTTTCTGGGACATTCTAGCATGTTCACGAACCATATGAGCATCCTTAGTAAATAAAATATGTTGTACGGAATCACTATGGTTAATCGCTATCACAGCAGAGTTGATATTTTTTCTTTAAACATAAGGAAACTTAACTCTAAGTGAAAAACCAATTTGTTGACAGGCACCTGGCAACTGACTCAAATTGTTGCCTGGATTCAGTTTATATATGCTAGGATGTTGACATTAGGCTGAGACCTCCATTACATGGAGGTAGAAAGGATAAAATTAAAAGGCCATGTTTGGATTTTCTTTCATGATCTCTCATTAGAGAATCCTAAGTATCTCTAAAACAATGGCTGTTAAGCAAGTTGGCAACAGTTGGCTGTATTTCTTCAGGTCCCTTGGGGTAGTGCCAGAGGGACAGGGTCCTTAGGAAATTTAGTCTGAATTCTTCTCCCAATGAACACCTGCTGTCATTGTCCAGTGTCAACCCTACACTCACAATGATGCAACTGCTTGAATTCAAGAATACCTTCATTTTCAATCAAGTCATAAAAACAGTACCTTTCTCTCAGTTTACAGTGATCACTTTCCCAAAGGGCTCATCACAGATAGGGTTGACTTAGGCAGGTGATTGAATGCCAGGTTCGAGTTACATGTAGTTTTTTACCTCTCATTTAAGTGTCACTAGCTCTCTTTGCTGTGGAATCCATTGAAATGGCCAAAGCTTATCAGTGCTGCATGGTGGCTTCACTTCCCACTCCTTTTAGATTTTCTGAGTATCTTGAAGATAGAGCTGATACTAAGTTTATATCTGGCTAGTGGGCATGGTAATGCTCTACACAAGGAGGTTCCTCACATATATTTCTATCTATTTAAATAGTCTTTGGTTTTTTTTCTTTTCATTTCTCTTTCTCTACCTAGTTTATCTTGTATTTCCAGGACAAGATTTTTATTGCAAAATATATATTTTAAAGAAAATCATCCTACATGAATTATAACAGGAAGAAACAAATAATTCAAGTAAAAATAATTCAATGATATTCTCCAAATGGACAAGAAGTATTGGCTCTTCACTCTCTTAGGCATTGAGTCTCTTTGCTTTGTTTTAGTGTAGTTGTTTGCTGGATTTACACAGTTGGTTGATACTCCAAGTTTATGTTGTATTACTAGGAATGAAGTTAAGACTGATGCTTTTTTAAAAAACATTATAGATCAAAGAACATGAATATCACCAATAGTTTGCTTTGAATATCTGTAAAATTGTGTGCCAATATAAGAAAAATACATAACCTCATTGTTATGTTGACTTCCAAGTGTATATTTATAATACTTGTTTTAAAATATGCAATATATTAGACCAAAAGAATGAACTATATTGACCATATTTTATTTCTGTTTCAAAGTTGCATGCTAGGAACATCAATTCGTGGAGAATTTTATGAGTCAATTTTATTATAAATATTGTTTCTATGTTATTGTATTTACACAGTAATTACTTGACAATTGATAGTGTGCAAAATGTATATAAATAGTTGCAGCTTGCTCTGTCTTACAGAGAGAGCCTCTTTGCCATCTGCAGCTCTTGGTTCCTCTTGTTAGTCCTTGTGCTTTGTTATGCATGAGCAAACACATCAGCCTTTTCATTTCATTCATTAGACTCTTAATCCTTGATTAGTGTTTTCAAGATTCTTTCAAATCCAAAACTTCTTTACTTCTTTTGAGTTAGTTTTATTTTTCCTTTTGTCTTCCATCTGAAGCAAACTTATCATTCAATCACAAAAGCTCTTTTCTATTAAGATGATTGGTAAATATGTTAGTTTTTCACATAAGTGATTAATTATGTGTAGCTGAAAATGGGAAAATATCTCCTCACTTGAAATAATAAAGCTGCTTAAAATTAGATACAGTGCTCTGTGCTCCAAAAGCTTGAGTCACAGCCCTCCATCAGTATCACACATTCAGTTTCATTCTTCAGTTAAAGAGAAATCTGACTGGACTACCAAAAAGAAAGGGGCAGCCATTAGGCTTCAGTACCGTTGTATTTAGCATGAGATGAGTTATATTTGTCGCCAAGTCTTCGTGACCTTCTCACTGTCGGTTTTCTCCATTACAGGAGATGGGTCAGAAAGCTCTATGTGTTATGAACAGTTATTAATTACACATCAGGGCATGCTGAGCAAAGTCTGAAACCAATGATTACACTGCTTTATTAGATCACCAGGCTCTCATTGTCCTTTTACCCACAATCAATCTTAAAGGAGCAAGAACAACTTGGTGTGACATTTTTTCTCCTTAAGCCATCCTTTTTACTCTTATTCTGGATACATTCAACTACTCTTTGACTTTATGACAAAATATATTCCTTTAAGGAGAATCTAAGCATGGGACTGAACCAGGAATTAAAAGATATATAATTTAAATAGAAAGCAATTTCTTATATAAATATGACAACTGAAAGGTTTTGACATGATTATGTAGTCATAGTCTCCTTGACATTACAGAAATGTTAATATTAACTTAACATTCTAATTTCAGAACATCTTCTTGTCAATAATATTGTAAAGAATGAATTGATATAAAATGTTGTTTGTTAACAAGATAATATTTTACAAGATAATAAAAATCACACTATCACTCCTCCATTTCTTCTTTTAGGATGCTTCCATTGCACACAGATTCCACATCATGAGAGAAAAGCACCCGGAGAAATTCAACAGCCGGTAAGGCAACAAATGATGGATTTTGAATTATGATTTCTATGGATAACTATGTCGTTACAGAAGAGCACTAAGTACATTAGACACTTTCTACGTAAGTACTGAATGAAGTTCAGAGTAGATGTTCACATTAAGATGAAGGTATAAGGGGCTGGGGATTTAGCTCAGTGGTAGAGCGCTTACCTAGGAAGCACAAGGCCCTGGGTTCGGTCCCCAGCTCCGAAAAAAAGAACCAAAAAAAAAAAAAAGATGAAGGTATAAATGAATCAGGTTTTCTTCTCTGGTATTAATGGGGCTATAATGTCGAGTGCAGTGAGCATCATGTCTATTTAAATTTCACGTGCTTTAAAATAGATACTTGAAGTATATGTTGGAAGTGACAGTTAATAACACATGGTATAAGCCTTTACTCTGCTTAGTATGTGAATGGTGATCATCCTTTATTCCCAAGGAAAACATGAAGCTTTGGTTTGGTAACTTTCAGTGTTCTTATTTACATAAGTATCTCAGGCATCTACCCTCTGGACCACCATCCCATGTTAGCTTCAAGTAAACGCCAGTAAATATTTTTTCCTAACAATATCAATAGGAAAACATTCCTGCTCTAAATTGTAGACAATTGTATGACATTTGTCCTTACTCAGGGAAATAGAAAAATCTTGGCACTTTGGCTTTTATTCTTTGGGAGCAATCTGCACTCTACCCTAGGAAGATTGGACAAAAGTGATGAATCCCATTCAGTTTTTGTATACTCATTTTCACTTGGTATTCCTTAAAGCAGGAAAACGATATTCTATATGGCTGTGTAGACATTTTATTGCTAATATAGTTGCATTCTGTGTATTGGCTAAGTTGATGATAACTGACCATAAGTGCATGTAATTTAACAAATAACCCTGCAAGTTCTTTTGTCTATGCTAATTACATCATATACTACGAGATGACATAATTTTCTTGCATGTAAACAAGTTTAGATTCTTTCTGGATTTTATTAATCATGTGATCAGCTTCCTTTTCCTCCCATAACACTCAGGTTTAGATGCAGTGTTCCATCAAAGAGCATGGAATCTTGCTCACCAATAGCCACTAGCAAATAGAAGTTCATGAGTCACTACTTAGGAAGAATAATTTCACTGATGGAAATAACAGAAACAGCCCCAACCCCACCCAACCCCAACCCCCCAAAACAAACTGCCATTTTCAATTACTCCCATAATTTCTGCAAAGCATCATTACTACAGAACTTCACAATCAGGGAGAAATTTTCTTCATAGCCACTGCTTGCCTTTCTAAGGCTTCTTATGAAGTAATTCTCATTTTGGACATGTGTCACAATGTAATATTTCCTTGTCCTCCAAGTATATCTTTCATTTTACTTCACATTGATGTATAGGATTTGTGTGTCCCAAACAAGCATCAATGTTTAGCTCTCGCTTTTGTACCTGCATTCTACATAACATGCAATGAAATGAGGAGAGGATATTAGGCTATGATATTAGGTTATTAATCCTCTGTAGTTTCTCTTCTGATATGGAAACTTCAGGTGCCAAATATCAGAAATGAAAGGATCCTGATAGTCTTGCTCTTTGCAAAGTGTTTAAGGCATTATTTACATTCTGACAGCCCCGTATGGCAGTTTAGAACTTCATTTCTGGCCACACTAAGCCATTTTATTGACCAGAAACCAATATACAGAAAAGAATGTAACATATGTTATCAAGTGATAAACTAAGCCTCGAGCTTGCCTTGTCTAGTGCTAGTATCTTCTCTCTAAGGAATGATACCATTTTTAACTGTCACCTAACCTGTAACTGATAGTAGTCACCTCGAGAACTGGCCACGCAGAATAGTTCTGAGTCTACTGCTAAAGAGACTCTAGAAGCTGAGAGGTTTACCTAGTATCTGTGGCAATGAGAAGAGGAGCTGCAAAAGGAAAGGTTCAAAAAGGCACTACTGGTATGAGAAGGCTTCAGTCTACTAGTAGAGAACAAAGAATCTCAATTGTTGGAGTAAACAGAAGTGAATTCAGAGGGAAGGGAATTGTAGACAGAGAAAAGGAGACCTAGTACTTGGACAGGGGAGTTAGTTTGCATGGTTTTTGATTTGACTAAGGCCTTTTAGAATTTATGATATAGAGAGCAGTGAGGTTATGGCGATGAATGCTGAAAAACAAAGACACAAACAAAATACATGTCAAGAATGGACTTCATGGGGTTGGGGATTTAGCTCACCGGTAGAGCGCTTGCCTAGCAAGCCCAAGGCCCTGGGTTTGGTCCCCAGCTCCGAAAAAAAGAAAAGAAAAAAAAAGAATGGACTTCATGAAGATGTTCCATGACCATAAAGGATATATATAGAGAGATATATTAGCCATAACTCCAAGTTTCTGAACATGTAGTCTTAACCCTGTAGCAAACACCAAAGATCCATGAATACATGAAGTCACTCGGCTGCATTGTGTAGCTGAAGGACATTGAACAACAACAACAAAAATCTCAGTTCATTAATCTTGCCAAGGGAAAAAACTGGGAATCTTCAGGTTCAGCCTATCTCTGGACTTCTGAGTAAACCTTTCCTCCCATTCCTACTCTGAATCTGTCTCACATGGCTGTCCTAATCTGTGCTCCTAGTGAGCCTAGTGTAAACCTATGGAGGGTGTATAACTAGATTTTCTTCATACAAACCTAGTGAAGTGGGAAGAGAGAATAATAAAATACATGGTAATAGGGACTTGTCATGGCCTAGGTATTACCACCAGGGACTAGGTTCTCTGTCTTTCCCAACTTGATATGAGATCCCCTCCACAGAGCAATTCATTATAGGTTCATGGCCATTCTCCACCTGTTCCTGAATCAGCATGTGACATAGCACATAGCTTTTCTATAGGGTGGGACTAGATCTCTCTGTTCACAATCTCACTTTGAAGCACTAGCTGTCATAAAACTCAAGATTATGCTGATCTTGAACTCACACAGATCTGCCTGTTTCTGCTTCACAAGTACTGATATTAAAGGCATGGGTAACAGGCAGTACTATTGGACTATAAAACTGTAAGGTACACTAGCTACCTCATGTTGGCTCTTTTGGGGTGTGTGTGTATGTGTGTGTGTGTGTATCTATGTTTGGTATATTGTTTGTGTGTATTCATGTGAATACAGAAGTAAACATGTATGTGAGCATATACATGTAAGAGACCAGAGGTTAATGTCAATAGTTTTCATTCTTTACTCTCCACCTTATTTTTTATCTATTTGTTGAGGGCCAGCCCAGGCAGTTTTCCTGTTTTATTGGTTTTGGTTGTTGTTGTTGTTTGTTTTGTTGTTCTACACCAAGCACCAGTGTAGAAAGAACACACTCATTCTGGATGAAAATAAATATTGTATAGAGAAAGAAAAAGCTTGTATACTTTTATTGCTAAATGAATCAAAACTAAGTCTATAAGAAGAAAACTTGAGTTCATTTTTGTCTGAAAAGGTTTTTTTCTCTCTTTGTCCTCAACACTTATACATCTTTCAGAATACATGATCACATGGTCAAAAGCTCACCACAGGTTTACACATAAATTTAAATCATAAATCAAATAAGAAGTTTACAACAGAAAATGTTTACATGTATATCCATTAAGAGTAATTATCTGGCTAGATATTCATTATCTGTCACTAGCTCTACAGGTTTACAAAACTATAATTTTGTGACTAAGTTACTAGTGAAGTTTTGTATAGATAAACCCTGCATTATTTTATCTTCTGTCTTTTCACCTATAGTAAATTCTCACTTTGCTTTTTATGTCCTCTGGTTAATGGTTTTACCACCTCTTAGAAGGTGCTCTAAGTTGTAAATGCCTGTTTACTGTCCCAGAATCATTTAACTAGTGACTCTTGAAGCCTGTCAGAGTTTTCAATGTAATTTTGATATCAGAAAAGATTTAACAGCAGCCCTATTATAAAAGAACTTAATAATTACTAATGTAATTTTAAGAATTCTTATAGGATCATCATTAAGGATTAAGAAGTCATCTCAGAGAAAGAACTGGAAGAGCTTGAAGGGGCTCGAGACCCCATATGTACAACAATGCCAAGCAACCAGAGCTTCCAGGGACTAAGCCACTACCTAAAGACTATACATGGACTGACCCTGGACTCTGACCTCATAGGTAGCAATGAATATCCTAGTAAGAGCACCAGTGGAAGGGGAAGCCTTGGGTCCTGCTAAGACTGAACCCCCAGTGAACTAGACTGTTGGGGGGAGGGCAGCAATGGGGGGAGGGTGGGGAGGGGAACACCCATAAGGAAGGGGAGGGGGGACGGGGATGTTTGCCCGGAAACCGGGAAAGGGAATAACACTCGAAACGTATATAAGAAATACTCAAGTTAATTAAAAAAAAAAAAGAAGTCATCTATTTGCCTATATAGCATCAATGCAAGACAGTACATCTTTGTTATTTTGCAGAAATCTGTTCAAAAGAATGGGCTAATACCTAGTGATTGTTAGGTATATCTAATAATAATAGGAAAAGCATATGAATAGCAGGAATCTCTCCTGAAATAAAATTCCTCTGGGTCTTGCCTGAAGAAGCAAATCTGTCATTGAACTGAACAGCCCATGGCAAAACCATCTCAAAAATATCACCCTCTAGTTTTTAGCTTCTCCTGGATGTCTCCTGGATCTATTTTTAAAGACTTCAGTGATACTCACTGAACGTGGAGATCACTGATTGGCTAGAATGGCTGCACAGCAAGCTCACGGCATAGCCTGCCTCCATTCCCCCAACCCATCTTTTTCTCTTTTACATGGGATCTGAACTCAGGTTCTCATGTTGCTATGGAGAACGTTTACTGACTCAGCCACCTCCCTGCTATGGAACTTATCATTTGTTCTTAAGAATGGCCTGTAAGGAGGAACAAGAGATACAGATTTGCTAGTTGTGTGCTGCTCTACAGTAGTGTCTGAATGGGTTCTTGTCTTTAAGGAAGTCATGAGCTAGTGGAAGAAACTGTTTTTAGACAAGTCCAAAGGTCTGTGAAGACAGGAATCAGAAGCTTCCGGTCCAAAAGGCAATAATATAAGACATGTTTTCTTTACTAAATTTTGTTTTTAAAATATTTATTTTTATTATGCATATCTACTATAAAAATTATTGAGCTATACTTTCAAGCTTTTGTTTGTGTGTTTATTTCAGTTTCATTAGCTTTCTTCAATTCGAAGGTCAAAATTTGGAAACATGTAGATGAATCCTAGGTATATAGCTCTGAATATACAATTAATCAAATGCTTTATAACAGAAACCATCTCTAAAGCTTCAAGTCAAAATATATTACATATATTGTACCACTTATGCTTTTTATGCTAGGAATCAAAATAATTTGGAAAGATAATGTACTGGTGCTTTAAAAAGTATACTTTGCAAGGTTTATATCTTATATTCTCCAAGTTCCTAGATACATTCCCAGCCTATGATTTTGTAGGTTGATTTTATTTAAATTCTCAAGCATTTAGGCAACTCTATAAGCACTAAGACAAAAAATTAAGATATTAACATTTTCTAAGATAGTATATTATACATAAAACAATTAAATGTGACAGGGAAGACATCTGATTTCAGCACTGAGGCAAGTTCAGCCACAGTACACTTTCATGTTTTCACGTATTTGCAAATGGGCTTTTAGAAGTGATACTAGTAAAAGTGTTTTAGAACAGAGCTCTTGTCACAATAAGTTGTCTACCCTTAATGCCGTATTCCAGCAGGCTTGCTCATCTCGAAATACATTTATGTTGTATAGAACACTATATTTCTAAGATTATATTAACATATATAATATATATTTATATATTGCACTACCTATGCTTCTTATGCTAGGAACCAAAATACATAGCTTTGAATATACAATTAATAAAATGCTTTATAATAAAAACCATCTCTATAGCTTCAAGTCAAAATATGTTGATATATATTGTACTACCTATGCTTCTTATGCTAGGAATCAAAATAATTTGGAAAGACAATTTGCTGGTGCTTTAAAAAGTGTACTTTGAAAGGTTTATATCTCATTCTTTCCAAGTTCCTAGATAGATCTAAGTTAACTGTTAAAATATAACACACTGTCTGTCTTTCTAAAGTTTAAAATTAAACTGAAAATATATAAAGATTTCTCAGATTTAAACTCAAGGCAAAATAGTGTTTGAAGTACACATGTTAATACAATTTAAAACCTTATGTTATATAATATTGGTATTTAAAATATAAATATAACTTGACTGTTAGCATCTACAATCATTTTCAAGCTGTTGTGATTTCACAGATAGTTCACCTCTTCTGGTTATATTTAGAGTACTTTAAATTCTTGTTCTTAAGAATTCTTTTTATTAATTGTTCACTAGTCTCTATAAAGTGTGCTTCTATTAAAATGGTAATTATATGGATCTAATATTTTCAGGAAAAATATTTTAAGTTCCAGAAGCAAGACTACTGAACAATGATAAGAAATAACAAGTCAATTGGAATTTTCTACTCCGGAAGTTTTGGTTATATTGCAGACATTTCCTTTCACTTGAGTTCATAGAATTACTTCACCAGAAGGATTTTAATTCACATTACTAATATATTATCTAAAATAATTTTCTTGGAATGAACTAAAGGGGTCGGTTAGGAAACACCATGATATGTGATTATAGTAGTATAATAGTTTTACCCACACACTGAACTGTGAAAGGATCTGGTTTCATATTTATACAATGAGACATAGTTTTCTTAGCTTTATAGAATCAGAGTTGCCTTGAGGATACATTTATTAGTATATCTGCAAGAGATTTTCTAGATTAGCAAAATGGAGGTGCAAGGTCTCATACACATTTAAGTGACATCATTTGAAGTCCCAGACTACATAAAAAAAAAAATCTAGTTAGGTATGAGCCTTCATCTCTCTGCTTCCTAACTGCAGACTCAGAGTGATGAGCTGTCTCACCCTTTTACCCCCAAACCTCCCATATCCTTATGTTCCGTGTTCCCTTGAACTATAAATCAAAATAAACCCTTACCCCTTAAAATTGCTTCTTGGCACATTCTGTCACATTAATGAAGAAAGTAAATACTGTAAACTACAGATAATGAGAAAAGAGCCACTGCTATGATAAAACTGGTCATATTGTACTTAAGTCCTTGGACATGTTTTGAGGGAGGGCTATTGAAGAGTTTGTAACCGCTAAAGAAGCTCTAAAAGCATTAAACATGAGTTGATCAGGAGTCTTACTTCATAGTTTCAGAGAGGCCCTAAGATCTGTCAATGATTGGCAGATTTAGTCCCTACAGTCAAGGCCTGAGAGACCACTATGTAAAGCCACTACAATGAAACTTGTTATGCAGTGAGATCTCCAATTTATTGAGGAGATAAGAATCACGTGTCTTCCTAGCCAAGTCACAAACACAGTTTGATATAACCCAAGAAATTGTCTATATGTGTTTCAGGCAACAAAGCCTGTAATCTGGGATTATCTAAGCCCTTTCTGCTCCAGACAATTCTATCATGAGCCTGGGTACCTGATTTGGAAGCTGTAACTTTTGTTGATTTCACTGTTTGGTTTTAGTCTTACTTTAGTCTGATATTTCCTTCATATGCCTCCCTTCCTTCTCTTTTGGAATAAGATTTGATTACTCTGTGCAACTGCATGTGTAGCTTATTTTATTAGACGAATGCTCAGTTAAGAGATTGCCTGTGTCTCAGAAGAAATTATACATTTCCATTTTTAACAGGGTTAGAATTGTTAAAGACCAGGGGTACATTAAGTTTGACTGGATTGAGTTTGAATTATGGGATCCTCAGGAGCCTAGAGGTGGATACTTACAGCATAAAAGTCATGCAGGGAACTATCAAGTTGACAAGTATTGAGCTGATGATAGTTTATATTAATTACCAACTTGGTGAAAACAATAACCAACTTAAGAAATGAATCTCTGGGCATGGGTGTGAGGCATTTTCTACATTAAGGAAAGTGGGAAGCCTAAACTGAGGTAATATGATTCCACAGGCCAAACTCTCACACTACAGAAAAAGGATAATGTTAGCTTAGCAACAGCCTTCATTACTTTCTGCTTTCTGACTGTAGAATCAATTTTCCCATTATCTCCTTGCTGATGGACCTTCACTACATTGAAGTATTCCCTTGTAGTATAAACTAAAGAAACTCACCCTTAAGTTGTATCTTGTCGTGAATTATTTTACAGCGTCAAAGGAAGAAAATATTTCACACTTATATATTAGCTTGTACTTCTCATTCTCCATTTACTTGGCTAGCAATGTGTAATTATCAGCTACCTACTAATTCTTATGTGGTATTATATTAATGTACAAAGTATCACCCCTATGTGTTATACAAATACATCTACATATGTGTATATTTTATTTTGTGAACTGAATAACATATGGTATTCATCTATTTCCAAAAGCCAGCAAAATTTAACTCTAAATAAATGTTATCCATCTGAAAAGATATATTACTGAAGCAGTATTTAATTAGTCAAAATAAGTAGCTCATAAATCATACTTATTGATTTTTAAACTGCCAAATTATAGCTACACGTTCTTGAACTGTATGGATAGTGCTTATCTAGCCTTAACTGAGAAGGGGCATTATTCAGTACATTTTTTATCCCATTAAATATTGGAAATTATAATGTCCAAGATAAGAACAGAAAAACAAAATCTATCACAAACTTTCTTCTTTGCTGTAGATAAAACGTACAAAGAAAAAATAATAAAACAGAGGATTATTTCTTATCTAAACAGAAAAAGTATCTTTTCCTCTAAAATGTGGATTTGAAATAATGGAAAGCTTTAGTGAGTTGGGAGTGACATGTGCTAGCCTACAATGTACACAACTACTGCTGACATTTGATTCCTTGCACTGTGTAAAAAAGTTTTAATAATGTCGAAACTAAACATCATCAAGTAATTCTACACTGTAACACATCATTGAAGAGTTAGTCCTCTGAATTTGATTAAATACACTTTGAAACATTAAAGACGTATTCAAGTTCTTTCCTTAATATAATAATTATATATTTGCACATCTTCACTTTCCATAATTATTTAATTCATGCTTAGTAAATGCCAGTGACAGATGCTGTACCAACTATTAGGAGTTCCACAAGAAGACCAAGTTATACAACCATAACATATATTCAGAGAGCCTGTCCCCGCCAGTGGGGAACCAGTTATTCAGGGCCCCGAAGAGGCTTTCTACCTGTGGGCCAAAATGGGGGTGAAGAGAAGAAGGAGACCAAGCAAAAGTTCTGTTGTCAAGGTCTCGTTTATTGGGATGAACATTGCAGCTTTTAAGGCTTTCAGGTAGGGGGAGTGACCTTTGTGAAATATGAAGGAGGGGGAGATGAGGGTATAGGCAGTGATAGCTGGAGGCAAAGAAGTCAGGCGATGAGGTCAGGTGGTGGAGACACTGGGTGTTGACTGAGGAGATAACTGGTATCTGCTCGAGCTGAGGCATCCCTTGAATGTTATACTCCTGTGCCGTAAATTCATGGGAGAGGCTTTATCCAACAATCTTAAGATTTATGGCAGTCATCTTCGGGGTGAGTCTCTGTGGCCAAACAGCCCAGAGTCACTTTGAACCATGCAGTCAAAAAGCAGCTAGGCCCGAGCAGCTCTCTGCCCCCAGACCCTGTGAGAGAGAGACCCAACCGCCTGGTCAGGTGGGCACTCCTGAGGCTGCAGAGCAGAAGAGACCACCAACACTGCTCACCCCTGCCCACATCCCTGGCCCAAGAGGAAACTGTATAAGGCCTCTGGGCTCCCGTTGGGGAGGGCCCAGGAGCGGCAGGACCCCTGCCTGAGACACCACCAGAACCTGAAGGAAACAGACCGGATAAACAGTTCTCTGCACCCAAATCCCGTGGGAGGGAGAGCTGAACCTTCAGAGAGGCAGACAAGCCTGGGAAACCAGAAGAGACTGCTCTCTGCACACACATCTCGGACGCCAGAGGAAAAAGCCAAAGACCATCTGGAACCCTGGTGCACTGAAGCTCCCGGAAACGGCGGCACAAGTCTTCCTGGTTGCTGCCGCTGCAGAGAGCCCTTGAGCAGCACCCCACGAGCGAACTTGAGCCTCGGGACCACAGGTAAGACCAACTTTTCTGCTGCAAGAAAGCTGCCTGGTGAACTCAAGACACAGGCCCACAGGAACAGCTAAAGACCTGTAGAGAGGAAAAACTACACGCCGGAAAGCAGAACACTCTGTCCCCATAACTGACTGAAAGAGAGGAAAACAGGTCTACAGCACTCCTGACACACAGGCTTATAGGACAGTCTAGCCACTGTCAGAAATAGCAGAACAAAGTAACACTAGAGATAATCTGATGGCGAGAGGCAAGCCCAGGAACCCAAGCAACAGAAACCAAGACTACATGGCACCATCGGAGCCCAATTCTCCCATCAAAACAAACATGGAATATCCAAACACACCAGAAAAGCAAGATCTAGTTTCAAAATCATTTTTGATCATGATGCTGGAGGACTTCAAGAAAGACGTGAAGAACTCCCTTAGAGAACAAGTAGAAGCCTACAGAGAGGAATCGCAAAAATCCCTGAAAGAATCGCAAAAATCCCTGAAAGAATTCCAGGAAAACATAAATAAACAAGTAGAAGCCCATAGAGAGGAGACACAAAAATCCCTGAAAGAATTCCAGGAAAACATAAATAAACAAGTAGAAGCGCATAGAGAGGAGACACAAAAATCCCTAAAAGAATTCCAGGAAAACACAATCAAACAGTTGAAGGAATTAAAAATGGAAATAGAAGCAATCAAGAAAGAACACATGGAAACAACCCTGGATATAGAAAACCAAAAGAAGAGACAAGGAGCTGTAGATACAAGCTTCACCAACAGAATACAAGAGATGGAAGAGAGAATCTCAGGAGCAGAAGATTCCATAGAAATCATTGACTCAACTGTCAAAGATAATGTAAAGCGGAAAAAGCTACTGGTCCAAAACATACAGGAAATCCAGGACTCAATGAGAAGATCAAACCTAAGGATAATAGGTATAGAAGAGAGTGAAGACTCCCAGCTCAAAGGACCAGTAAAGATCTTCAACAAAATCATAGAAGAAAACTTCCCTAACCTAAAAAAAGAGATACCCATAGACATACAAGAAGCCTACAGAACTCCAAATAGATTGGACCAGAAAAGAAACACCTCCCGTTACATAATTGTCAAAACACCAAACGCACAAAATAAAGAAAGAATATTAAAAGCAGTAAGGGAAAAAGGTCAAGTAACATATAAGGGGAGACCTATCAGAATCACACTGGACTTCTCGCCAGAAACTATGAAGGCCAGAAGATCCTGGACTGATGTCATAGAGACCCTAAGAGAACACAAATGCCAGCCCAGGTTACTGTATCCAGCAAAACTCTCAATTAACATTGATGGAGAAACCAAGATATTCCATGACAAAACCAAATTTACACAATATCTTTCTACAAATCCAGCACTACAAAGGATAATAAATGGTAAAGCCCAACATAAAGAGGCAAGCTATACCCTAGAAGAAGCAAGAAACTAATCGTCTTGGCAACAAAACAAAGAGAATGAAAGCACACAAACATAACCTCACATCCAAATATGAATATATCGGGAAGCAATAATCATTATTCCTTAATATCTCTCAATATCAATGGCCTCAACTCCCAAATAAAAAGACATAGATTAACAAACTGGATACGCAACGAGGACCCTGCATTCTGCTGCCTACAGGAAACACACCTCAGAGACAAAGACAGACACTACCTCAGAGTGAAAGGCTGGAAAACAACTTTCCAAGCAAATGGTCAGAAGAAGCAAGCTGGAGTAGCCATTCTAATATCAAATAAAATCAATTTCCAACTAAAAGTCATCAAAAAAGATAAGGAAGGACACTTCATATTCATCAAAGGAAAAATCCACCAAGATGAACTCTCAATCCTAAATATCTATGCCCCAAATACAAGGGCACCTACATACGTAAAAGAAACCTTACTAAAGCTCAAAACACACATTGTACCTCACACAATAATAGTGGGAGATTTCAACACCCCACTCTCATCAATGGACAGATCATGGAAACAGAAATTAAACAGTGATGTATACAGAATAAGAGAAGTCATGAGCCAAATGGACTTGACGGATATTTATAGAACATTCTATCCTAAAGCAAAAGGATATACCTTCTTCTCAGCTCCTCATGGTACTTTCTCCTAAATTGACCATATAATTGGTCAAAAAACGGACCTCAACAGGTACAGAAAGATAGAAATAATCCCATGCGTGCTATCGGACCACCACGGACTAAAACTGGTCTTCAATAACAATAAGGGAAGAATGCCCACATATACGTGGAAATTGAACAATGCTCTACTCAATGATAACCTGGTCAAGGAAGAAATAAAGAAAGAAATTAAAAACTTTTTAGAATTTAATGAAAATGAAGATACAACATTCCCAAACTTATGGGACACAATGAAAGCTGTGCTAAGAGGAAAACTCATAGCGCTGAGTGCCTGCAGAAAGAAACAGGAAAGAGCATATGTCAGCAGCTTGACAGCACACCTAAAAGCTCTAGAACAAAAGGAGCAAATACACCCGGGAGGAGTAGAAGGCAGGAAATAATCAAACTCAGAGCTGAAATTAACCAAGTAGAAACAAAAAGGACCATAGAAAGAATCAACAGAACCAAAAGTTGGTTATTTGAGAAAATCAACAAGATAGATAAACCCCTAGCCAGACTAACGAGAGGACACAGAGAGTGCGTCCAAATTAACAAAATCAGAAATGAAAAGGGAGACATAACAACAGATTCAGAGGAAATTCAAAAAATCATCAGACCTTACTATAAAAACCTATATTCAACAAAACTTGAAAATCTTCAGGAAATGGACAATTTCCTAGACAGATACCAGGTATCGAAGTTAAATCAGGAACAGATAAACCAGTTAAACAACCCCATAACTCCTAAGGAAATAGAAGCAGTCATTAAAGGTCTCCCAACCAAAAAGAGCCCAGGTCCAGATGGGTTTAGTGCAGAATTCTATCAAACCTTCATAGAAGACCTCATACCAATATTATCCAAACTATTCCACAAAATTGAAACATATGGAGCACTACCGAATTCCTTCTACGAAGCCACAATTACTCTTATACCTAAACCACACAAAGACACAACAAAGAAAGAGAACTTCAGACCAATTTCCCTTATGAATATCGACGCAAAAATACTCAATAAAATTCTGGCAAACCATTTCCAAGAGCACATCAAAACAATCATCCACCATGATCAAGTAGGCTTCATCCCAGGCATGCAGGGATGGTTTAATATAAGGAAAACCATCAACGTGATCCATTATATAAACAAACTGAAAGAACAGAACCACATGATCATTTCATTAGATGCTGAGAAAGCATTTGACAAAATTCAACAACCCTTCATGATAAAAGTCCTGGAAAGAATACGAATTCAAGGCCCATACCTAAACATAGTAAAAGCCATATACAGCAAACCAGTTGCTAACATTAAACTAAATGGAGAGAAACTTGAAGCAATCCCACTAAAATCAGGGACTAGACAAGGCTGCCCACTCTCTCCCTACTTATTCAATATAGTTCTTGAAGTTCTAGCCAGAGCAATCAGACAACAAAAGGAGATCAAGGGGATACAGATCGGAAAAGAAGAAGTCAAAATATCACTATTTGCAGATGACATGATAGTATATATAAGTGATCCCAAAAGTTCTACCAGAGAACTACTAAAGCTGATAAAAAACTTCAGCAAAGTGGCTGGGTATAAAATTAACTCAAATAGATCAGTTGCCTTCCTCTATACAAAAGAGAAACAAGCCGAGAAAGAAATTAAAGAAACGACACCCTTCATAATAGACCCAAATAATATGAAGTACCTCGGTGTGACTTTAACCAAGCAAGTAAAAGATCTGTACAATAAGAACTTCAAGACACTGAGGAAAGAAATTGAAGAAGACCTCAGAAGATGGAAAGATCTCCCATGCTCATGGATTGGCAGGATTAATGTAGTAAAAATGGCCATTTTACCAAAAGCAATCTACAGATTCAATGCAATCCCCATCAAAATACCAATCCAATTCTTCAAAGAGTTAGACACAACAATTTGCAAATTCATCTGGAATAACAAAAAACCCAGGATAGCTAAAGCTATCCTCAACAATAAAAGGACTTCAGGGGGAATCACTATCCCTGAACTCAAGCAGTATTACAGAGCAATAGTGATAAAAACTGCATGGTATTGGTACAGAGACAGACAGATAGACCAATGGAATAGAATTGAAGACCCAGAAATGAACCCACACACCTATGGTCACTTGATTTTTGACAAAGGAGCCAAAACCATCCAATGGAAAAAAGATAGCATTTTCAGCAAATGGTGCTGGTTCAACTGGAGGGCAACATGTAGAAGAATGCAGATCGATCAATCCTTATCACCCTGTACAAAGCTTAAGTCCAAGTGGATCAAGGAACTCCACATCAAACCAGACACACTCAAACTAATAGAAGAAAAACTAGGGAAGCATCTGGAACACATGGGCACTGGAAAAAATTTCCTGAACAAAACACCAATGGCTTATGCTCTAAGATCAAGAATCGACAAATGGGATCTCATAAAACTGCAAAGCTTCTGTAAGGCAAAGGACACTGTGGTTAGGACAAAACGGCAACCAACAGATTGGGAAAAGATCTTTACCAATCCTACAACAGATAGAGGCCTTATATCCAAAATATATAAAGAAATCAAGAAGTTAGACCGCAGGGAAACAAATAACCCTATTAAAAAATGGGGTTCAGAGCTAAACAAAGAATTCACAGCTGAGGAATGCCGAATGGCTGAGAAACACCTAAAGAAATGTTCAACATCTTTAGTCATAAGGGAAATGCAAATCAAAACAACCCTGAGATTTCACCTCACACCAGTGAGAATGGCTAAGATCAAAAACTCAGGTGACAGCAGATGCTGGCGAGGATGTGGAGAAAGAGGAACACTCCTCCATTGTTGGTGGGATTGCAGACTGGTAAAACCATTCTGGAAATCAGTCTGGAGGTTCCTCAGAAAATTGGACATTGAACTGCCTGAGGATCCAGCTATACCTCTCTTGGGCATATACCCAAAAGATGCCTCAACATATAAAAGAGACACGTGCTCCACTATGTTCATCGCAGCCTTATTTATAATAGCCAGAAGCTGGAAAGAACCCAGATGCCCTTCAACAGAGGAATGGATACAGAAAATGTGGTACATCTACACAATGGAATATTACTCAGCTATCAAAAACAACGAGTGTATGAAATTCGTAGGCAAATGGTTGGAACTGGAAAATATCATCCTGAGTGAGCTAACCCAATCACAGAAAGACATACATGGTATGCACTCATTGATAAGTGGCTTTTAGCCCAAATGCTTGAATTACCCTAGATCCCTAGAACAAATGAAACTCAAGACGGATGATCAAAATGTGAATGCTTCACTCCTTCCTTAAATGAGGAAAAAGAATACCCTTGGCAGGGAAGGGAGAGGCAAAGATTAAAACAGAGACTGAAGGAACACCCATTCGAAGCCTGCCCCACATGTGGCCCATACATATACAGCCACCCAATTAGACAAGATGGATGAAGCAAAGAAGTGCAGACCGACAGGAGCCGGATGTAGATAGCTCCTGAGAGACACAGCCAGAATACAGCAAATACAGAGGCGAATGCCAGCAGCAAACCACTGAACTGAGAATAGGTCCCCCGTTGAAGGAATCAGAGAAAGAACTGGAAGAGCTTGAAGGGGCTCGAGACCCCAAAAGTACAACAATGTCAAGCAACCAGAGCTTCCAGTGTCTAAGCCACTACCTAAAGACTATACATGGACTGACCCGGACTCTGACCCCATAGGTAGCAATGAATATCCTAGTAAGAGCACCAGTGGAAGGGGAAGCCCTGGGTCCTGTTAAGACTGAACCCCCAGTGAACTAGACTATGGGGGGAGGGCGGCAATGGGGGGAGGGTTGGGAGGGGAACACCCATAAGGAAGGGGAGGGGGGAGGGGGATGTTTGCCCGGAAACCGGGAAAGGGAATATCACTTGAAATGTATATAAGAAATACTCAAGTTAATAAAAAAAAAAAAAAAAAAAAAAAAGAGGAAAAAAAAAAAAGCAGCTAGGCCCAAATCCAATATGGCTCCGTGCATCTCCCCCATTTTTCTTTTATAAAAAACCATTAGGTGGAAGTAGTGGTCTGAGAGAGATCAGACATGCCTCACAGAGTGCCCAGCTCGGCCATGGTGAGCCACTCTTGCAGTTAGGACTGCACCCCAATGGCTAGGAATGAACTTATGCTGTAAGACACCGTTCTGGGCTATACGTGTGTGTTATTGGGGGAGAAACTGGGCAGAGGAGCATTTGACCTGCCCGCACGTTTAAACGGGGTGTAGCCACCTCTGTCTTAGGATCGACCTCTCAAACCCCAGCTTTCTGACATAGGATCACCTTGTCGCCCTCAAGGCTCCATGTCTAGATTGGTCAAGGGTCAGAGGAAGTTGCCCGTCACTGAGGAAAGCTACATTGGATCATTTTCTCATTCCTCTTACTTGAGCCCAGGGGCGAAAGAGTAGGAGCCAGATGGCATTAATATAAGAGATTGTGGAAATTGAGCCTCTCCCGATAAGTAGTGGGCACCTCATCTGGTTCTCCTCAGCTGCTATGGCCATACCACCAAGGACCTAGTCAAGCCTCTCCTGTAAAAAAATTTAGAATTCCCAATTGTTAGCAACTACTCCAGAAAGTTCACCCACTGTGCTTGCCTAACAATAGATTGGGGGAGGGTAGCTCCAGACACTGCAGACACAATGGCTGCAGCAGTAATGGCTGCTACAATAGCAGCGAAAATGCCAAGGTCTTTCCCAGGACAGTTCAGGATCGGTCATTCTTCTCTGGAACAACCAGCAGGCAATGGAACCATGTCTGAGATCTGCAAAACCAGGGCAGAGTTCCCCAGTCCACAGCAGCTTCCACCAAGCAACAGTGCACAGAGGGTCGGAGCGCAGGCCGTGGTGGGACGGGACACAATGACTGCAGCAACGCCAGAATTTCTGTGATGACAAAAGATGAGTGGGAATCCTCCATATTCCTCCAAGGACACAGGAATGACTCCAGGTACCCGAACCAGGAGAGCTGAATCTTCATGCTCCCAGGATCAGCAAGTCTCACCAGCCACTCGGGCAGCTGGCACACTCCTGTAGCATCCTGTAGAAAAAACACAAAGATTCCCTCTTCCCCATATAAAATATCTGAACAGGATCATGCCAATATGTGGATCTTTCTATTTCACCTAGGCAGAAGTATGCCTAGCTGTAGGGTGCCATAAACTCAGAGTGTTCCTTGGCATCCAAATTTTAAAATTGAAATAAAAGGAGCATATTTTAGCATACAGGGATAACTCCCCTTTTTATTTATTAAAATATTGTTAAAATATTATTTATTAAGATAAGTCCTTAAGGATTAAATTGAGGACACTGAGCACTTGTATTTATAAATTGACTTTTATACCAAATTATTGTCTCCAGCATTATTGTTTTGGATATATAAAGAATGAGACTTTTTGACTAACTGTTTCTATATAAGGCCTATAATCTGCCTGGTATCATTGTCCTCCCTTGCTAAGTAAGGTGTCCAGGCAATCCAGTTTGAGTTCTTAAATGGCCTATAAAGGAACAGTACTTAGTGCTCTTAACCACTAAGCCATCTCTCCAGCCCCTCACCAGCTTTATTTACCTAAACATAAGCATTAATTAGAGATGCCAAATCCTATAAATACTGTACTAGAAATCCCTTAGCCGGCAAGGTGAGGCTGGGAGTTGAAAGTAAGCAAATGGAGTCTTCCTCTATTTGTGAGGGAGTGTTATCAACTCCATTATCATTTTCAAAGAGCTGGGTCTATGGTTTTGTTTAGTTGTCTGAGCCAGAGCACTGAAAGGACAGTGAGTTGTCAGACAGTCACACTGAAATCACTCACTGATTTTATGTAGAAAACCTGCCTTTAATAAAGCATTAAGTAATTGAAATCAATTGTAAACCACAAGCAGCACATTGGCTATCAGTATATGAATTGAAAGCTTGTTTTTTTTAACATTATAAAAACAGTGGCTAAAGCCAGGAATTTAATAATCTGTGCTGAAGCAGCAGAAACTCAAGAGAATAAACAAGTGATCCAATCATACATGTAGCCTTTTCATTAGATGAACCACCTATAAATACAGTAAGCGCATTTCCTATGGGTTGTATGCACAAATATACAGGAAATACAAAAACATGTAAAGAGTAAAATTATCAATTTTGCCTGAAAAATTTGTATATGTGATAGGCCAAATATCAGTATTTTGTAATAACCAATTTAATTGCTGTTTGGAATAAGATATGTTTTACCAGGTTTCTTTTTTAAAATACTTTCATGACTCTAGTCTACAATTCTGTATTAACACAACTGAAGCTTTATCTCCAATGAGGATAACAAACAAAGACCTAAGTCCTCTGGTAAGGTGAGGTACTTAGCCAACTAACATATCCTTAGTAGCTTAAAATTAGTTTTAAATACTCTTTTCTGGAGTAGTCTAACAGCTACTCCCCAAATATTAAAGCTCATTTAGAGAGCAAAAGTTTGTAGTAAAAATTTCTATATACACTTAAAGATTTAAAGTTCTAACTTCTTACATTGAAGAAGCGACAAAATTACATAATATAAGGCTATTAGCCATTCTTTAGTAAAAATTTTAATGATATCACTTTATGGGCTCTCTAAAATTATAAGCAAGCTCACGAAATGAAAACTCACAATCGCCAGGACGTAAACAAATTGTATAAAAATAATCCTCTAAATGTATCTTGAAATGGCAGTTGGATAAGCAAACAAGCTGTAATGCTCTCACAAGTTTTAAAACCTCATCAATCCTTTTTAAATCCTGTAACAATCTCTACCTGTTTGATTTTTTTTTCTTAATTATAAATAAGTTTGAGTTAGTCAATGTAACACTGACAATCTTTAATCACAATCTTTAAGATCTCTTTGTAACACCAGAGCACAGCCACAACTTTGGAAAGTCACCTGAATTCTGAGTATGTGACTAGGCAGCTGTTCTTGGGGCAGTGGAATTAGCATCAAAATACAGTAACTTTAGGGCAAACGACAACTTTGGCTATGATAGCCAATTCCTACATATGAACGCACGATGGTGCAGTCTCCAATACCTCCACAAAGAGACATTGCCCTAAAATCTTTTAGAAGCCTGGTTTTTAGAATAAGAATTCCATAAAAATATTACCTCAATTTGGACCTGTTTCCCTAGGTTGGCTCATATCCAAATTACAGTTTTAAGCCAACTTTCTGTTACCAATGTTACACCTTTTAAGCTGTGAAGCTCCTGGTGTCTTTAGGATCAGCTAGTATAAACATTTAGCCAGCCCCTGGGGAGCTTGTCCAGCAGACTTAGGCTTCTAGCTACAGATGTAGGCTCCAAAAGCCAATTGAAACTGTTTTTTATGCATTGTTCCCTTCTTGAAACGAGTTAAAACCAAGTCAAGGTGTGAACGACTGGCAGATAAAGTTTTTATCATTTTTTCTTTTGAACACGAAACATAAAACATTTAAACAACGAGAAACAAAGACCACAGACATAAACTGACAGACATGGACAGCTTGGTGCACCAAGGACACACAATAGACATAGAGGGAAAAAACTAGATGGTGTCCCACATATCCTACCTATGGAACCCAGAACCAGAAATGAGCATTTCTCCAATAGGAGCCAGCAGAGAGGCAGGACGTCTCCTGCTTTCCCTCTGTTCCTAGGAGAGCTCTGAAAAGGTTTTTCTTTCTCCAAAGCAACCGCGGAGAGTCCGGGAGGACTGTTTTTCCCCAACCCGTTCTCTCTCATGTCTAGGGTGTAAACTATCTCTAGTCAGGATCCAAAGACTAAAATATAACTCTAAAAGAACGCATATGCAAAAACACTTTACCATTACCTTGTCCCTTTTTTATTACAAGTTTTACTTAAGCTAGCCCCACACTGCTTAAAATTAACCAGGGACATCTTTCATCAATAAAACAAAAAAACTTGATTAAATCCTTTTTCTTAACTCTTAATCCTCTCTCCCTGAGTGAGCGCTTGATCTCTCCTATGAAACAAGCCTCCTAAATCCATACCTTCCCCATGGCAATTAGACGACAATTATTCGACCGGTCCTTACCTCCCTCTCCAGCGACGCACGAGCTATACGGCCTGAAGAGTCCTCGATTCCCGCTGCAGCTCTGTTATCTCCGTCATCCTGTAGTCGGCCTTGCTTCGGGGTCCCTGTTCGGGCGCCACTTGTCCCCGCCAGCGGGGACCCAGTTATTCAGGGTCCCGAAGAGGCTTTCTACCTGTGGGCCAAAATGGGGGTGAAGAGAAGAAGGAGACCAAGCAAAAGTTCTGTTGTCAAGGTCTCGTTTATTGGGATGAACATTGCAGCTTTTAAGGCTTTCAGGTAGGGGGAGTGACCTTTGTGAAATATGAAGGAGGGGGAGATGAGGGTATAGGCAGTGATAGCTGGAGGCAAAGAAGTCAGGCGATGAGGTCAGGTGGTGGAGACACTGGGTGTTGACTGAGGAGATAACTGGTATCTGCTCGAGCTGAGGCATCCCTTGAATGTTATACTCCTGTGCCGTAAATTCATGGGAGAGGCTTTATCCAACAATCTTAAGATTTATGGCAGTCATCTTCGGGGTGAGTCTCTGTGGCCAAACAGCCCAGAGTCACTTTGAACCATGCAGTCAAAAAGCAGCTAGGCCCAAATCCAATATGGCTCCGTGCAAGAGCCTAGGACAGACCATAGGTTCCTTGATTGTTAGTTCAGTTTCTGTGTGTACCTTTGAGACCAGATTAGTTGGTTATGTCAAACTAATGTAGCACAGTCAAATATGGTAACACACGGTTAAAAGTTGTTCCTTTAAATTTGATTTTATATTTGGTTGTGAGCCTAGCCTTTAACGGCTGAGCCATCTCTCCAGCCCTAAATTTGATTTTAAATAAATCCTGAAACAATTGTTTGAGTGTGGGGCCTCTGCAATCTGTTCCCCTCAGTTCCTGGATTAAGTCTCTAGATGACAGTTATGCTAAGCTCTAGTACTTGAGTATAGTACAGTAAAATACCAATAAGGACCATTTCATTTACTTTTTTTCATTTTTTTTTGGTTGTGTTTAGTTCTATCTTAGGACTCAGGGCTATAGAGCATCTGATTCCTGGCCCTCCAGGCAATGTCAGGGTTGGACGTTTTAGGCATTGGTCTCAAGCCAGACCAGTTTTGGTTGCCCACTGCCAAAAGTTCTGTACCACCTCTACCCCAACATTTCTTGCAGTCATGACTTGTAGGTCAAAGGTTCTGTGGCTTGTATGGTGGTTAAAATATGCTTGACCCATCTTAAGTGGCACTATTAAGAGGTAGAGCCTTACTGGAGGAGGTGTAGTCTTGTCAGAGTAAGTTAGCCACAGTGCAAAAGGGGCTTTGAAATCTCATATATATTTTCAACTCTGGCCAGTACAATGCAGTCTTTTGGCTGCCTTTGGATCAAGATAGAGGAACTCTTGGCTCCTCCAGCTCCATGTCTGTCTGCACACTCCCATGCCTCTCTCCATTATGGAAATGGACTAAACTTCTGAAACTGTCAGCCAGTCCCAATTAAATGTTTGCCTTTATAAGAGTTGCTTTGGTCATGGTATCTATTCACAGCAGCAAACCCAAAACTAACTAAAGCAGCTAGGTTGGTACTTCGGCGAAGCCTTGCTAGGTTAGAGGACATGGTCACTTCAGACTCTTTATTTGGCATCACTAGGAGTCTTTACCAGAGTCATCCTCACAGATTACTGGGAGTTACCACTACACAAGGTTTCTCAATTTTCCCCCAAATACCCACTCCAGTTCTAGTCATCTCTTCCAGAACCTTCTCTCTCTATCCTCTTCTGACCTGAACACTCCTGTTCTAGTACCTAACTGCTCCAAGTCCGTACAAAATCTCTATTCTATTTTCCATTTCTAGTGAGATTCATGTGACACCTCACCCCCTGCTGGAGCCCTCCTTGTTACTTAGCATCTCTGGTTGTGTGAATTGTAGCATGATTATCTTTACATCTAATATCCACTTAATAATGAGTAACATCATTGTCTTTAAGGATCTGGGTTACTTCACTCAGGGTTTTTTTTTTTTTATCTTTATTAACTTGAGTATTTCTTATTTACATTTCGAATGTTATTCTCCTTCCCGGTTTCTGGGCCAACGTCCCCCTAACCCCTCAAACTCCCCTTCTCTATGGGTGTTCCCCTCTCCATCCTCCCCCCATTACCACCCTCCCCACAACAATCATGTTCACTGGGGGGTTCAGTCTTGGCAGGACCAAGGGCTTCCCCTTCCACTGGTGCTCTTACTAGGCTATTCATTGCTAGGTATGCAGTTGGAGTCCAGGGTCAGTCCATGTATAGTCTTTGGGTAGTGGCTTAGTCCCTGGAAGCTTTGGTTGGTTGATATTGTTGTTCATATGGGATCTCAAGCCCCTTCAAGCTCTTTCAGACCTTCCTAATATTCCTTCAACGGGGGTCCCGTTCTCAGTTCAGTGGTTTAATGATGGCATTCGCCTATGTATTGGCTGTGTTCTGGCTGTGTCACTCAGGAGAGATCTATATCCGGTTCCTGTCGGCCTGCACTTCTTTGCTTCATCCATCTTATCTAGTTTGGTGACTGTATATGTATGGGCCATTTAAACTACCCCATAATCCTAAAGAAATAGAAGCAGTCATTAAAGGTCTCCCAACCAAAAAGAGCCCAGGTCCAGATGGGTTTAGTGCAGAATTCTATCAGACCTTCATAGAAGACCTCATACCAATACTATCCAAACTATTCCACAAAATTGAAACAGATGGAGTGCTACCGAATTCCTTCTATGAAGCCACAATTACTCTTATACGTAAACCACACAAAGACCCAACAAAGAAAGAGAACTTCAGACCAATTTCCCGTATGGATATTGATGCAAAAAATACTCAATAAATTCTTGCAAACTGAATCCAAGAGCACATCAAGACAATCATCCATCATGATCAAGTAGGCTTCATCCCAGGTATGCAGGGATGGTTTAATATATGGAACACCATCAACGTAATCAACTATATAAACAAACTGAAAGATAAAAACCACATGATCATTTCATTAGATGCTGAGAAAGCATTTGACAAAATTCAACACCCCTTCATGATAAAAGTCCTGGCAAAATAGGAACTCATGGCCCATACCTAAACATAGTAAAAGCCATATACAACAAACCAGTAGCTAACATTAAACAAAAGGAGAGAAACTTGAAGCAATCCCACTAAAATCAGGGACTAGACACTCTCTCCCTACTTATTCAATTTAGTTCTTGAAGTTCTAGCCAGAACAATCAGACAACAAAAGGAGATCAAAGCGATATAAATTGGAAAGAAGAAGTCAAAATGTCACTATTTGTAGATGATATGATAGTATATTTAAGTGATCCCAAAAGTTCCACCAGAGAACTACTAAACCTGATAAACACCTTCAGCAAAGTGGCTGTGTATAAAATTAACTCAAATAAATCAGTAGCCTTTCTCTACACAAAGGAAAAACAAGCTGAGAAAGAAATTAGGGAAATGACACCCTTCGCAATAGTCCCGAATAATATAAAATACCTCGGTGTGTTTTTAATCAAGCAAGTGAAAGATCTGTATGATAAGAACTTCAAGCCTCTGAAGAAAGAAATTGAAGAAGACCTCAGAAGATGGAAAGATCTTCCATACTCATGGATTGGCAGGATCAATATAGTAAAAATGGCCATTTTACCAGAAGCGATCTACAGATTCAATGCAATCCCCATCAAAATTCCAATCCAATTCTTCAGAGAGTTAGACAGAACAATTTGCAAATTCATCTGGAATAACAAAAAACCCATAATAGCTAAAACTATCCTCAACAATAAAAGGACTTCCAGGGGAATCACTATCCCTGAACTCAAGCAGTATTACAGAGCAATAGTGATTAAAAACTGCATGGTATTGGTACAGAGACAGACAGATAGACCAGGGTTTTTTTTTTTTTTTTTTTTTTTTTTTTTGGTTCTTTTTTTCGGAGCTGGGGACCGAACCCAGGGCCTTGCGCTTCCTAGGTAAGTGCTCTACCACTGAGCTAAATCCCCAGCCCCGGTTATTTTTTATAGTTCCATCCATTTGCCTGACAATTTCATGATGTCATTGCTCGTAACACCTGAGTAACACTCTAACGTGTAAATGTGCCACATTTTCTTTATCTATTCTGGACATTACAGGAACAATAAAAATAAGAGTACTCTGAAAACAGCTGAGCAAATGCCCCTGTGGAAGGACAGAGCATGCTTTGAGGATATACTAAGGAGTGGTGTAGCTAAGTCTTGACATAGATCAATTCCCAGTTTTCTGAAAACTGGGAAAAAACGTTGATTGCCAAAATGGTTGTATAAGTTTGCACTCCCACCAGCAGTGGAGGAGTGTTTCCCTTGCCCCAACCTTGCCGACATGAACTGTTGCTTGTGACTTTGATTTAGGCATTCTGATAGGCGTAAAATGGAATTACAGAGTCATTTTTATTTGCACTTCCCTGATAGCTAAGGATGATTAATATTTCTTTAAATGTTTCTCAGCTATTTGAGATTCCTCTGCTGAATATTCTGTTAATTCTGCACTTCTTTTTTAATTGGGTTATTTGGTTGGCCAATGTCTAATTTCTTGAGTTCTTTATATATTTTAGATAGTATCCTTCTGTCAGAAGTCACGTTTGTAAAATTTTTTCCCATTCTATAAGCTGTGTTTTGACTGTGTCAAAAGAAAACAGTGTCCTATTGCTAGTATCCTTTGTCTTTCAGGAGCTCTGGGATTCCATAAGGTCCCATTTATTAATAATTATTCACAGTGCTTATGCTATTTGTGCTCTGTTTATTGTTGTCTATATGGCAAAGCATTTAAGGCTACTCCCTACCTTCTCTTCTATCAGGTTCATTTGTATCTGGTTTATTTTTTTTCTGTTTTTTTTTTTTATTAACTTGAGAATTTCTTATATACATTTCGAGTGTTATTCCCCTTCCCAGTTTCCAGGCAAACTTCCCCCTCCCCCCTCCTCTTCCTTATGGGTGTTCCCCTCCCAACCCTCCCCCCATTGCCGCCCCCCCCCCACAGTCTAGTTCACTGGGGGTTCAGTCTTAGCAGGACCCAGGGCTTCCCCTTCCACTGGTGATCTTACTAGGATATTCATTGCTACCTATGAGGTCAGAGTCCAGGGTCAGTCCATGTATAGTCTTTAGGTAGTGGCTTAGTCCCTGGAAGCTCTGGTTGCTTGGCATTGTTGTACATATGGGGTCTCGAGCCCCTTCAGGCTCTTCCAGTTTTTCTCTGATTCCTTCAACGAGGGTCCTATTCTCCGTTCAGTGGTTTGCTGCTGGCATTCGCCTCTGTATTTGCTGTATTCTGGCTGTGTCTCTCAGGAGCGATCTACATCCGGCTCCTGTCGGTCTGCACTTCTTTGCTCCATCCATCTTGTCTAATTGGGTGGCTGTATATATATGGGCCACATGAGGGGCAGGCTCTGAATGGGTGTTCCTTCAGTCTCTGTTTTAATCTTTGCCTCTCTCTCCCCTGACAAGGGTATTCTTGTTCACCTTTTAAAGAAGGAGTGAAGCATTCACATTTTGATCATCTGTCTTGAGTTTCATGTGTTCTAGGCATCTAGGGTAATTCAAGCATTTGGGCTAATAGCCACTTATCAATGAGTGCATACCATGTACATCTTTCTGTGATTGGGTTAGCTCACTCAGGATGATATTTTCCAGTTCCAACCATTTGCCCACGAATTTCATAAAGTCATTGTTTTTGATAGCTGAGGAATATTCCATTGTGTAGATGTACCACATTTTCTGTATCCATTCCTCTGTTGAGGGCATCTGGGTTCTTTCCAGCTTCTGGCTATTATAAATAAGGCTGTGATGAACATAGTGGAGCACGTGTCTTTTTTATATGTTGGGGCATCTTTGGGTATATGCCCAAGAGAGGTATAGCTGGATCCTCAGGCAGTTCAATGTCCAATTTTCTGAGGACCCTCCAGACTGATTTCCAGAATGGTTGTACCAGTCTGCAATCCCACCAACAATGGAGGAGTGTTCCTCTTTCTCCACAACCTCGCCAGCATCTGCTGTCACCTGAGTTTTTGATCTTAGCCATTCTCACTGGTGTGAGGTGAAATCTCAGGGTTGTTTTGATTTGCATTTCCCTTATGACTAAAGATGTTGAACATTTCTTTAGGTGTTTCTCAGCCATTTGGCATTCCTCAGCTGTGAGTGGTTTGTTTAGCTCTGAACCCCATTTTTAATAGGGTTATTTGTCTCCCTGCGGTCTAACTTCTTGAGTTCTTTGTATATTTTGGATATAAGGCCTCTATCTGTTGAAGGATTGGTAAAGATCTTTTCCCAATCTGTTGGTTGCCGTTTTGTCCTAACCACAGTGTCCTTTGCCTTACAGAAGCTTTGCAGTCTTATGAGATCCCATTTGTCAATTCTTGATCTTAGAGCATAAGCCATTGGTGTTTTGTTCAGGAAATTTTTTCCAGTGCCCATGTGTTCCAGATGCTTCCCTAGTTTTTCTTCTATTAGTTTGAGTGTGTCTGGTTTGATATGAAGGTCCTTGATCCACTTGGACTTAAGCTTCGTACAGGGTGATAAGCATGGATCGATCTGCTTTCTTCTACATATTGACCTCCAGTTGAACCAGCACCCTTTGCTGAAAATGCTATCTTTTTTCCATTGGATGGTTTTGGCTCCTTTGTCAAAAATCAAGTGACCATAGGTGTGTGGGTTCATTTCTGGGTCTTCAATTCTATTCCATTGGTCTATCTGTCTGTCTCTGTACCAATACCATGCAGTTTTTATCACTATTGCTCTGTAATACTGCTTGAGTTCAGGGATAGTGATTCCCCCTGAAGTCCTTTTATTGTTGAGGATAGTTTTAGCTATCCTGGGTTTTTTGTTATTCCAGATGAATTTGCAAATTGTTCTGTCTAACTCTTTGAAGAATTGGATTGGTAATTTGATGGGGATTGCATTGAATCTGTAGATCGCTTTTGGTAAAATGGCCATTTTTACTATATTAATCATGGCAATCCATGAGTATGGAAGATCTTTCCATCTTCTGAGGTCTTCTTCAATTTCTTTCTTCAGTGTCTTGAAGTTCTTATTGTACAAATCTTTTACTTGCTTGGTTAAAGTCACACTGAGGTACTTTATATTATTTGGGTCTATTATGAAGGGTGTCGTTTCCCTAATTTCTTTCTCGGCTTGTTTCTTTTTTGTGTAGAGGAAGGCTACTGATTTATTTGAATTAAGTTTATACCCAGCCATTTTCCTGAAGTTGTTTATCAGCTTTAGTAGTTCTCTGGTGGAACTTTTGGGATCACTTAAATATACTATCATATCATCTGCAAAGAGTGATATTTTGACTTCTTATTTTCCGATCTGTATCCCCTTGACCTCCTTTTGTTGTCTGATTGCTCTGGCTAGAACTTCGAGAAGTATATTGAATAAGTAGGGAGAGAGTGGGCAGCTTTGTCTAGTCCCTGATTTTAGTGGGATTGCTTCAAGTTTCTCTCCATTTAGTTTAATGTTAGCAACTGGTTTGCTGTATATGGGTTTTACTATGTTTAGGTATGGGCTTTGAATTCCTCCTATTCTTTCCAGGACTTTTATCATGAAGGGGTGTTGAATTTTGTCAAATGCTTTCTCAGCATCTAATGAAATGATCATGTAGTTTTGTTCTTTCAGTTTGTTTATATAATGGATCACATTGATGGTTTTCCGTATATTAAACCATCCCTGCATGCCTGGGATGAAGCCTACTTGATCATGGTGGATGATTGTTTTGATGTGCTCTTGGATTCGGTTTGCCAGAATTTTATTGAGTATTTTTGCGTCGATATTCATAAGGGAAATTGGTCTGAAGTTCTCTTTCTTTGTTGGGTCTTTGTGTGGTTTAGGTATAAGAGTAATTGTGGATTCGTAGAAGGAATTCGGAGTGCTCCATCTGTTTCAATTTTGTGGAATAGTTTGGATAATATTGGTATGAGGTCTTCTATGAAGGTCTGATGGAATT
The DNA here is from genome assembly GCF_021556685.1 of Rattus norvegicus. NCBI lineage: Eukaryota > Metazoa > Chordata > Mammalia > Rodentia > Muridae > Rattus > Rattus norvegicus. The sequence goes on from NC_141539.1 coordinate 61,363,038, forward strand.
CTGCACTAAACCCGTCTGGACCTGGGCTCTTTTTGGTTGGGAGACCTTTAATGACTGCTTCTATTTCCTTAGGAGTTATGGGGTTGTTTAACTGGTTTATCTGTTCCTGATTTAACTTCGGTACCTGGTATCTGTCTAGGAAATTGTCCATTTCCTGCAGATTTTCAAGTTTTGTTGAATATAGGCTTTTATAGTAAGATCTGATGATTTTTTTAATTTCCTCTGAATCTGTAGTTATATCTCCCTTTTCATTTCTGATTTTGTTAATTTGGACACACTCTCTGTATCCTCTCGTTAGTCTGGCTAAGGGTTTATCTATCTTGTTGATTTTCTCAAAGAACCAACTTTTGGTTCTGTTGATTCTTTCTATGGTCCTTTTTGTTTCCTACTTGGTTGATTTCAGCTCTGAGTTTGATTATTTCCTGCCTTCTACTCCTCCTGGGTGTATTTGCTTCTTTTTGTTCTAGAGCTTTTAGGTGTGCTGTCAAGCTGCTTACATATGCTCTTTCCTGTTTCTTTCTGCAGGCACTCAGTGCTTTGAGTTTTCCTCTTAGCACAGCTTTCATTGTGTCCCATAAGTTTGGGTATGTTGTACCTCCATTTTCATTAAATTCTAAAAAGTCTTTAATTTCTTTCTTTATTTCTTCCTTGACCAGGTTATCATTGAGTAGAGCATTGTTCAATTTCCACGTATATGTGGGCATTCTTCCCTTATTGTTATTGAAGACCAGTTTTAGGCCGTGGTGGTCTGATAGCACGCATTGCATTATTTCTATCTTTCTGTACCTGTTGAGGCCCATTTTTTGACCAATTATATGGTCAATTATGGAGAAAGTACCATGTGGAGCTGAGAAGAAGGTATATCCCTTTGCTTTAGGATAGAATGTTATATAAATATCTGTTATGTCCATTTGGCTCATGACTTCTCTTAGTCTGTCTACGTCTCTGTTTAATTTCTGTTTCCATGATCTATCCATTGATGAGAGTAGGGTGTTGAAATCTCCTACTATTATTGTGTGAAGTGCAATGTGTGTTTTGAACTTCAGTAATATTTCTTTTATGTATGTAGGTGCCCTTGTATTTGGGGCATAGATAATTAGGATTGAGCGTTCATCTTGGTGGATTTTTCCTTTGATGAATATGAAGTGTCCTTCCTTATCTTTTTTGATGACTTTTAGTTGAAAATTGATTTTATTTGATATTAAAATGGCTACTCCAGCTTGCTTCTTCTGACCATTTGCTTGGAAAGTTGTTTTCCAGCCTTTCACTCTGAGGTAGTGTCTGTCTTTGTCTCTGAGGTGTGTTTCCTGTAGGCAGCACAATGCAGGGTCCTCGTTGCATATCCAGTTTGTTAATCTATGTCTTTTTATTGGGGAGTTGAGGCCATTGATGTTGAGAGATATTAAGGAATAGTGATTATTGCTTCCTTTTATATTCATATTTGGATGTGAGGTTATGTTTGTGTGCTTTTCTTCTCTTTGTTTTGTTGCCAAGATGATTAGTTTCTTGCTTCTTCTAGGGTATAGCTTGCCTCTTTATGTTGGGCTTTACCATTTATTATCCTTTGTAGTGCTGGATTTGTAGAAAGATATTGTGTAAATTTGGTTTTGTCATGGAATATCTTGGTTTCTCCATCTATGTTAATTGAGAGTTTTGCAGGATACAGTAACCTGGGCTGGCATTTGTGTTCTCTTTGGGTCTGTATGATATCAGTCCAGGATCTTCTGGCCTTCATAGTTTCTGGAGAAAAGTCTGGTGTGATTCTGATAGGTCTCCCTTTATATGTTACTTGACCTTTTTCCCTTACTGCTTTTAATATTCTTTCTTTATTTTGTGCGTTTGGTGTTTTGACAATTATGTGACAGGAGGTGTTTCTTTTCTGGTCCAATCTATTTGGAGTTCTCTAGGCTTCTTGTATGCCTATGGGAATCTCTTTTTTTACGTTAGGGAAGTTTTCTTCTATGATTTTGTTGAAGATATTTACTGGTCCTTTGAGCTGGGAGTCTTCACTCTCTTCTATACCTATTATCCTTAGGTTTGATCTTCTCATTGAGTCCTGGATTTCCTGTATGTTTTGGACCAGTAGCTTTTTCCGCTTTACATTATCTTTGATAGTTGAGTCAATGATTTCTATAGTATCTTCTGCTCCTGAGATTCTCTCTTCCATGTCTTGTATTCTGTTGGTGAAGCTCGTATCTACAGCTCCTTGTCTCTTCTTTTGGTTTTCTATATCCAGGGTTGTTTCCATGTGTTCTTTCTTGATTGCTTCTATTTCCATTTTTAATTCCTTCAACTGTTTGATTGTGTTTTCCTGGAATTCTTTCATGGATTTTTGTGACTCCTCTCTATGGGCTTCTACTTGTTTATTTATGATTTCCTGCAACTCTTTCAGGGATTTTTGTGACTCCTCTCTATGGGCTTCTACTTGTTTATTTATGATTTCCTGCAATTCTTTCAGGGATTTTTGTGACTCCTCTCTATGGGCTTCTACTTGTTTATTTATGATTTCCTGGAATTCTTTCAGGGATTTTTGCGATTCCTCTCTGTAGGCTTCTACTTGTTCTTTAAGGGAGTTCTTCACGTCTTTCTTGAAGTCCTCCAGCATCATGATCAAATATGATTTTGAAACTAGATCTTGCTTTTCTGATGTGTTTGGATATTCCATGTTTGTTTTGATGGGAGAATTGGGCTCCGATGGTGCCATGTAGTCTTGGTTTCTGTTGCTTGGGTTCCTGCGCTTGCCTCTCGCCATCAGATTATCTCTAGTGTTACTTTGTTCTGCTATTTCTGACAGTGGCTAGACTGTCCTATAAGCCTGAGTGTCAGGAGTGCTGTAGACCTGTTTTCCTGTTTTCTTTCAGCCAGTTATGGGGACAGAGTGTTCTGCTTTCGGGCGTGTAGTTTTTCCTCTCTACAGGTCTTCAGCTATTCCTGTGGGCCTGTGTCTTGAGTTCACCAGGCAGGTCACTTGCAGCAGAAAAGTTGGTCTTACCTGTGGTCCTGAGGCTCAAGTTCGCTTGCGGGGTGCTGCCCTAGAGCTCTCTGCAGTGGCAGCAACCAGGAAGATCTGCGTTGCCATTTCCGGGAGCTTCAGTGCACCAGGGTTCCAGATGGCGTTTGGTGTTTTCCTCTGGCGTCCGAGATGTGTGCAGAGTGCAGTCTCTTCTGGTTTCCCAGGTGTGTCTGCCTCTCTGAAGGTTTAGCTCTCCCGCCCACGGGATTTGGGTATAGAGAACTGTTTATCTGGTCTGTTCCTTCAGGTTCCGGCGGTGTCTCAGGCGCAGGGGTCCTTTTATCTGGTTTATATTGAGGTCTTTGGTCCACTCTGTGTCAACTTTTGCTCAGTATGATAAATGTGGATCTACTTTCATTTTTCTACAGTCAGACATCCAGGTAGTCCAGCAGCATTTGTTAACAATGCTTTTTTCTTACCATTGTATATTTTTGGTTTCTTATTTAAAAACAAAACAAAACAAAAAATAAACAAACAAAAAAAACCCAGGTGTCCAAAAATGTGGAGATTTACTCCATGCCCTTGTTTCCATTAAGTGATCAAACTTTATTTTTTTCACCAATATCATGTGGTTTTTATTACTATAGGTTTGTATGTAGACTGGGTTTGGGGTAATTAGAGGTTTATGTGCTGATTTCTGAGTTTATCTTTATTGGATTTCTTCCCCTTGGTTTCTGTTTCCTCTCTGTTCTTCTGTCATGAGTTCCCTGTGGTTCTGGTGACCCATGAGTCTCCTTGTCCTGTAACATTCCCTATATGGGATTTTGGCAGCCTGAGAGAACTCTGGGGTTTTGAGTGCTCATATTGCCTCTGTGGTTCTGGGGTTCTGGGCACTGTGGTGACCTCTGGTAGAACAGGAGGCATTAGGGGTTCCAGACACTGGTTTGGTCTATGGTAGAACACTAGGTTTCTTCTGGAGTTGTGGGCCAGGATATGGAGATAAGGGAGTGGTATTGGTGGAAATCTTGGTGGTCTCTGAAAAGCCTTGCTGAGCTGTAGGCTGGTCTTCCGTGGAGTATTGGTATGGTCTCTGGTAGAGCACAGGGCTTCTGCAGATGTTGTGGGCTGGGATATTCTGTGAAGATTTTATCATGTGTTTCCTTGTATTTATTATGGCTTAGTTTTTCTTAGGATTGAATTGGTTAAATTAATTTACCATTTACTCTAAGCTTTTATGATTTACAGTTTGTTCAACACATTGACTTTAATTTTCAATAGCTTCTAGCATGTAGAATTAATTTTTGCATTGCTATATGTATACAACGTTCAAATACTATAATTAAAGACAGAATGGATCTGTTTCTGGTGTTATTTGTAAGGTATTTGTTTTTGCTTTTGTATCAGTTAGGACAGCATTGTTGTACAATGATATACTTTACCATTAAAATTAAACTTAATATGTTGAGCACATATTTATCACTGACCAGTAGAACATTTTTGTTTAATAAGCCAACTGGGTAAATAACACTTTTAAAAATAAAATTTGAGCACTTGTCACTTTAAGAACTTTTAACATAGTATTTACTCATTAGAATTTTAAGTATCTCGTGGAGACTATTTTGACACAATTCTATTGTCATGGGAATTCTATATCTTAAGCTCTTTTGTTTGTTTTCTGTCTACTAGTAACCACTAGTCTTCCTTAAGAAAACACATACTCTAGCAGAGAATAGCCTTGTTGGGGCACCAGTGGAAGGGGAAGCTCTTGGTCCTGGCAAGGTTGGACCCCCAGTGCAGGGAAATGTGGGAGGGGGTGATAAGGGGAATGGATGGGAAACACCCGTTTGGGGAAAGGTAGAGGATGCAGATCTTATGGACAGGAAACTGGATAGGGAATAACATTTGAAATGTAAGTGAAAAACGTATCTAATAAAAATAGTCATCATATACATATGTGTATACAACTGTTGAAGAAGAAATAAAAATATTTTTAAAATAAAAAAAGAAAACATACTCATTTTCCATTCTTATTTTACACAATACTTTAATTTAATATGAAATCCTTTGAACAAGCTCTGAATAATCATTATTATTAATCCAACTTTTGTAAATGTGTCACATGTTGCTTGCAATCAGTGATGGGTAGGTAGATAAATGATAAATTCAAATAGTTGTATGTGTTTGTGTAGACCATAATCCATGGATGCATATCTTTCCATAGATGTATTTTCTAACATATCCTTCATTCATATCATCATATTTATGATAACAATTTTCATAATTATTCTATTTCAGATATAATAACCAGGCTAAAAAAACTATGCTGTTCTCTTCATAAGTTTTCATTTGTATTTTGAGCATCATGCTAATCTGTTAGAGTTGAGTAAATAGGAAAGTGAGTGGTAACACAGTAACAGAGCCTGCACTCAGTAGCTGAGGGTCTCTGATTCCCTGCCGACTCCCCTATCCGTTTGTGGTATCATTACTTCTGAATACAAACTTCTCTGTCCTGGCTTTTGAAAAGCTTGATTTTGAGATAGCTGCTCTGAATGGAGTCTGTGGGAGCTTGGGGATGAGGAAGGATGAGCTTTAGTAGCTTTTTCCCTTCTTACCCCTCTCTTCCTCTTTTTCTGTACACTCCTTTCGCCTTGTCTTGCAATACACCGTGGGGAGGAAAAAAGAGTGAACAACCTCATTTTGGATAATATGTTGCTGTTGATCTGACTTACTTTTTCCTGATCAATGATTCTTATTTTAATGCTTGTCGCTCAACTGGCTGATGAGTCTGTAAGTCACTAAGCAAATGGGAATCTGAACATAAAGTTATGAAGAGAATATAGTCAGATATTCCAAGAAAGAAATTAGCCACAGGGAATTCTACATTGACACTGTACAGGGAAGGTATGTCATGAAGTTCCAAGTTAAGGTGTCTATAGAAAACTAAAGAATGTCATCAAAATAGGGGTAGTTTATATAGTCTCCAGGTGAGGTTAAAAAATACTTATTTCTGGGCTCTGCTTGCAAGATACTTAGATTTAATTCATACAGTCGCTTTGAACATAGTTTAGATATTTTCCTTTTTATTCTTGTTCTATTTCTAGTGTTTATATTTAATTTTACATAAATTTGCATGTGGTCTATGCAAAAATTTTACCTATTTACTTCTTAAGAAAACATGAAGACAAGATTAAAAAATATAAAGAGCTAATTCAGAGATGTCCTCCCAAAACTCATAAGAATTATCTAAGTACTTCCTTGAGTGCTTAACTACTTAACTGCTTGTAGTTTTACAAAATAAAAAACTACTCATACCCATAATTTCTATACCTACAAGTAAATTTTTGGAAAATGTTCATCAAATGAAAAAATAAATAAAATTTTGTTCCCAACTGTGTGGCAGCAAACATGTAATATTAGTCTGATTTCACACAGATATGTATACATGTATATATATATATATACATGTATACATGTATATATATACATATATGTGTGTATATGCTTTAGTAAATTAGCTTCTAAACTGAAAATAAATGAGATTAATTTAGTCAGCAATTAAAACTTTTTTTCTGTCACCCTTACCCCAATTTATCAAATATTTGCCGTGTTGAAGTCTCAGAAATTATTTCTCCCTGTGTTCTGACCTAATCTGCTGGGTTTTTTGTTTTTTTTTTTTTTTTGTTGTTGTTGTTGTTTTTTTTTTCACAAAGGCAAATACATTTATTCTCTCTCTTTTGTAGAATCTAAATTTAAGAAACATATATACACATATGTAATGTTCCATAACATATACAAGAATTCTGCCACTATTGCTGCACTTAAGCATTCCTAAGATGCCTGTTCTTTTTTTTTCTTTTTTTATTTTCTTTTTTTTAATTTTTTTATTAACTTGAGTATTTCTTATATACATTTCGAGTGTTATTCCCTTTCCCGGTTTCCGGGCAAACATTCCCCTCCCCCCTCCCCTTCCTTATGGGTGTTCCCCTCCCACCCCTCCCCCCATTGCCGCCCTTCCCCCAACAGTCTAGTTCACTGTGGGTTCAGTCTTAGCAGGACCCAGGGCTTCCCCTTCCACTGGTGCTCTTACTAGGATATTCATTGCTACCTATGAGGTCAGAGTCCAGGGTCAGTCCATGTATAGTCATTAGGTAGTAGCTTAGTCCCTGGAAGCTCTGGTTGCTTGGCATTGTTGACTAATCTGCTGTTAACCACATCAAATTGTGTTCTGGACATAGAAGAGACTCTCTAAACTAATAACACACGATGAACAACCAAGTTTGAGAAATGATTATACCCTCTTGATGGAAGTTGATAGCAATATCGTTTCCTTCCTTTGTTCATGGAGAATCCAGAGACAGCATTTGTAATTGATTGGAGTTCAATTCTTATTTTCTTAGTATAGATAATCTCAGTGTTATCCAGGAGAGTTGATTTCACACGAAGCTTGCTTGGTTTCTCATCTCTAGTTGCACTAGAACTCACTATACCAACAGTATAACGAAAGCGTTAGGTAGCTTCTCAGGAACAAGATCAATTGATACTTCATAAAAATTATCTGAGGGAGAAATTTGAGGATCCCTGTTGTAATGGTTCTTTATAGGGCATATTAAATATAAAATAAGTCTATCTTGAACTATTTCCAAAGAGGTTAATCACCTCATTATAAGGTAATTTTACCTAGAAAGTAATCCCCTGACATGGCTAATTGGAACTAATTAGCTGCTCTGGGCGACTTCGGGCCCCACCTAAGCATTACTTACTAATACCTTTCCTTCGGAAAATGTGTGCTTACACCGGCATGTGAAGCATCATTTTCTGTCTGAACAAAGGTGATTCTAAAATATTAACTTGTAGAGGCTGTTTTTCTTTGGGGAAAAGGAAAGGATTCCCTCACAGATACTGTTCTTGGAACAGAAAAATAATCGTGTGTGTAGCATTTTTAAGTGTATTTTCTTTTCTGTAATTTTCATGAACCATGTGCACATGAAGTATGGACTGGACCCAAGTCACCCTCATACTTCTATGCATTGGTCAGAAATAGTCCTAAATTTGAAAGAAAACATTGTTTTTGAAGCTAATTCTTTATTATTATTAATGATGATGATGATGATGATGATAGCTTTATAAAGTTACATCCCAAATATTGCTCCCCCTCCCATCCTGCAGATTTCTTTCCTTCACAACCCCTCTCCTTCCACTCTGAGAGGCTTCCACCCCTGTGCATTCCGGTCTTTGGCCATCAAATCTTTACAGGATTATGCACCTCATCTCCCACTGAAGCCAGACATGGCGAAGCCAGACAAGGCAGCCCTCTGCTACACATATGCTGGGGACTTCGGTGCAGTCATGTATGTTGCGAAGCTACTTTGTGCTTTTAGACAGGAGCCTAGCCTAGCCTGTCCTCTGAGATGCTCTACCAGCCGCTGACAGAGACAGATGCAGATACTCACAGCCAATCATTGGACAGAGGTCAGGGACCTCTGTGGAAGAGTTAGGGAACAGACTGAAGGGATGGAAAGAAAGGTATGGCAACCCCATAGGAAGACCAACAGTTTCAACTAACCTGCACCCCTGGGAGCTCCCAGGGACTAAGCCTCCAACCAAGCATTTCTTTAATGGCTAAAGTTTCTGGAAGGATTTAGAGACAGAAAGTATAAGATGTAAATATGAATGTGAATGTCTTACTCCAGTTTCTTAGGAGGATGCACCTTCCGACTTGGCCTTTTAGCAAGAACTCTCTATAGTGATTATCAGGTATTAAATAACCAGTATGTATTGTAGTTACTGTTCAAGATATTCTCATTTTCACCAAACTAGAGCTTCTTCTCTCTAATGCATCCAATTTAATTCCCAGGACTCTTTATTCTCCCAGGCTTTCCTTGTCCTACTTCTGTGACTGTCATTGGAAAACCTGAGCTAATCATTAGGAGCACCCTTGTGATTATCCCGGTGAACAGTACGAAGCAGAAACTGACAGCGATCCAGACAGCTACCCCCAACTCAGAAGGTGACCGCTGAGTACTCAGGTCCAGTGCTTGCACCCCAGAGCTTGTCCATCCTGTAGTGACAAAAGGCTTAAAGGAGAAAGCAGACCTTTGCCTTTCCCCTTAATATATTATCGATGGTGGCTTGGAGTGTGGCTTAGTTGGTAAAGTGCCTGGCCAGCAAGCATAAAGTCCAGGATCTGGTCTTTATCCACCAGATAAAACTAGGTGTAATGGTGTTCGTCTGTAATCCCTGCACTTGGGCATCAGAGGCAGGAAGATAGTAAGGTCAAGATCATCCTCAAGTATATAAGATTTCAAACCCAAACTTGTGTGTTGGTGTGCATGTATCTGTGTATATGTGTACATGCATGTGCATGCATATGTGTATTTCTATATGTATGTGATATATGTATGTGTGAATATGTGTGTGTGTGCGTGTGTGTGTGTGTGTGTGTGGTCACACACACAGCATATTTTATGAAGTAAGACTAAGGAAATATACTTCTGGAAGAAAAGTTTTGATTGTTGCCTTGCCTACAAGTTGAAGAGAATATGTGTGTGAAAGGCAAGAGGCTGGAAACTGAAGTACGTACATGCGGAATGGAATAAAGCTATCCCAAGCAATAATAGGTCAATACAGAGGAAAGGTTCCCTATGGGGTGATGACGACAATGACAAGACCAATTTCCTATCTGTTGGATATGAGATATTGATGCACCATCTATATGGATACCATGGACAGCAAACCTTATTGAACAGTCATTAAGTAAACTGCCTGCTGGAGCCCATCATCTACTGCCATCAAGGGTCACTTTTGTCCCATTATTTGCAAAACTGGAATCATTCCAAGTAGCATGGTCTAGGTTATTAAACTGAGTTAGTTATTTTAATTATAATAGATGCTTTATACTCAAGTTATTCACTTAAAATCATTGTAAAATTATATTTTAGAGCTTTGAGAAAAATTATTAAGCTTACTTTGTGATTGTTCATTTTAGTTGATATTATCAAAAACAATGTATTTGAATTATTTTGTTATAATTTATTTAAAAGATCTTTTTAATAAAGAATAAAAATTAATCAAATTTTTCTGATACTTTAATATAATTAATGTAGGTATGTAATTTAACTGTAAAGTTCAAAGAGTAATTGTATATAAATTTTAGAATTCAGTTTAGAACATACATTCTTAATAAGTTCCCATTATGTGATAGAGTGAGGAGATCAGAAAGTAATGAAGGAGAGAGGGAAGGAGGAAAGAAGGAAGTCACCTTTTCTGAGAAATGATTGTTTTATTTTATTTTATATTGGTTATTTTATTTATTTACATTTCAAATGTTACTCCTCTTTCCAGTTTCCCCTCCACAAGCCCCCTACCCTCTCCTCCCTGCAGCCTGCCTCAGTGAGGGTGTTTTTCCACCCACCCACCCACTCCTGCCTCAGAGGCCTAGCGTTCCCCAAACCTGGGTCATTAAGCCTCCTCAGGACCGAGGGGCTCCGTTCTCTTTGAAGTCACTTTTTATAACTCTCTAAGATTTTTTTTTTAAATACGCCGTCGAAGTTTTAGAATCCAGCCAGCAGAGGGCGCGAGCGCACACGTACTCAGCTTTGCAGCAGTTCAGCCTTCTAGAGAACATTGGATGAGTCCTTGCTGAATGTGCTCACTGGCAAAGGCCTTGTTTGGTTGTTGCGTTGCCAGGACTTAGATTATTTACATCAGTAGTCCTCCTCATGTGGAAGTATGCAGCTCTTCTAACGAAGTGTAATCTGAGTTGCGTTTGAATGCTAGCCAGTGCGCTTGAGAGTCTGTTAGAAAGAGCCAAAGCCTCAGCAGTGTGCACCAGGAGGGCAAAGGACATCAATGCACCCCACCCCACTGACTAATTAAAGAGCTTTGATCACATTGGATGAACAGGCCAGCCCTAACCCTATGCGGAAGGAGCTTTCCTGCAGCCAAACTGAAAGTCTAGGGGTTGATACTCTGCCTTAATTGTAGCATTATTAACTATAGAAAAAGCCAACGTCTGATATTATTTTCTAATGGGAACAGAGTATATTCTTTAAAATGTTCCTTTTTTAAGTAAATATATGAAAGAAATTAAGTATATCATAGCATTCCTGTGACACATTGCACCGCTAATTTTATGTTTAATATAATTAAGATTTTAGAATAATATTTTACAGATTTTAATAATATAATAAATGCTAACTTCTATTGAAATGCTTTTACTTTTCTGTATCTTTGACATGTTTATTCTTACAATTCCTCTTGTATAACCATTATGAAAGCAAAAAAAAATTAACACACAAGCAAGCTACTTGCTAACAGAAACTGTTGGCTACTGTTCATTTGAGGTGATTCGGATACCATTTTTTTTAACAATGCAGGTTCTTTTCCTAGCATTGATCAGTGTGTTGTCATCGCTCCTTACCGTGGCATACAGCACGCTCTTCCATTTGTGTGCATTTTTGCACGTATGATGTATGTATGTGGTGTGTGCAATCTGCTTGCTTTTAAAAGCTGATAGCCAGCACATTTGCTTTTGATCTTCTACGTTGTCAATGCTGTCACTTTCCTTTATGATCCAACACAGTGAGCATGTAGTAAACACTTTAAAAACCTGTGGGAAGTTAATTTAATGTGTAAAAGCGTGAGGGAGGGGGGTTCCATTTCCCTTCTTCATTCAGTGAAGCTTTATAACAATTTTATTTGCAAAGATGACTATTATTTCAAAAGTGACAAACTGCCCCACTGATAGGATATATTAGTTTGCCTCTAAAGCTGTTCCTTGTCTTCCGCAACAAGGTGATAATTGGGTTTTCAGATTAGAATAAAATAATCCTGTCACTTATGGAGATGTTCTGTTAAAATATATTCCACCCTCATAGAAATTTGAAACAATTAAGAGCTGTAAAATAAATTTCTATGTGAACTCTTAGAGCGAGTGGAGCTGTTATTCCGAGTTAATCTAAGACTGGCATGGCTCCCTCTGGAAGGCTAACAGAGAAACAAAGTTTTAAAAAAAAAAAGGCTAACTTTTCAAGATGAACGAGCACCCACGTGGAGTCTCCCTAGAATATCCACTGTGCGGTGTTTTTAATATGAGCTGCAAAAACCCAACTGACAAAGCAAAGCCTCTGGTGCCTGTCCGGAGGCAGATCTTTCCAGCTAGTGTGGGCTTCATGACAACACACTGGCCTAAGGCCGCCCCGGATCCCGGCTCCTCTCACTTTAAATAACCAAAGGTAATTTCCTCTCCTTAAAATTCACAGGGTATTGAAAACTTCCCTGAATCCATTTCCTGAACCAAAATGGAGACTGGTCAGTGCACATTCATTTCAGGTGCCTCTAAATGCTCCGACTCAATTACCTTCAGTAGAGTGGAGAAGGTTTGCTGTAGCTTTGAGTGCACTGCATGAAGGGTTGGGGGTTTTAGTTAGAAAATTAGTTCCTGTGCAAAGGTTATCTCTAGAGAAATACAAGTAACCACAATGCTACACTTACGGCCATCGTGGGGCCCGCCAATACCAAGGACTTTCCCTGGTTTTTTATGTACAGAATTATGTCACAAATGAAGTTATGGTAAGACATTGGCAAGATGAAAACAGGAGAGATTTTTGTTGATAATACGCAAAACGCCACATCTGTTTTTATTCACTCGGTGCTCGTTCCTTTGCGGGAGCATTTTTACAGCTGCGGAAAGCTAGGGAGTTTTTGTACAAAACAATTTTGACAAATGTTCATGATTCCACACCAGTGAAATGCGTTTTAATTTCATTCAGAATCTTCTTAGGACTGCGGCGCATAAACAGCAGAACAACTCGTGCTTAGGTTCTTCCTGCAGGTTTTAACTTCACTGTTCGATTTATGTTTCCACACTGTCCTGATGCTCACAAACAAATACACGGAATTTTAATCAGAATGTATAGAAACCAAGATGATATTGATGGCTTGGAAATGTGAACGCGCTATTCAGTTTCATAGATAGCCTTGCCTCACAACACTTCGTAATGTCAAATAAAAAGCACATGCTTTTTACTTCTGGTCTTTGTGAGAATCTAGTCCTGCTTCTTACGAGCTGTAAAACTTTGGGCAAATTATTTGCTATTTAGGAGGCCCTCATGTCACCACTTACAACGGAGTAGTGATTCCTAGTCTGTGCTGTTGTTATAGTAAGCTTAAATAAATAATACATGTGTGATAAAACTAATGCCCCACCATTTCCCTTCCTCTTTCATTTTCATAGGAATTTGCTATATTAACCACCATTGGCTACAATGGTAGATTAAGTTTCTAATCCTAGCACTCAGGAGGCAGAGGCAGGAAAATTAGTAGTTCAAGGCCATTCAAAGCTAAGTACGAATTCCAGGCAAGACTGCACAACATGAACTCTTGTGTCAAAAATAAACCCAAACATGTCACACAAGAAAAAACTTGGTATCTGACTCCTGTGAGCAAGAAATGTTTAGGCTATAAAGAAATAGCCCATAGGTCCTCTAAACAATGTGTTCTCAACATGTGGGTTGCAACCCCTTTGGAGGGCCCATATCAGGTAACCTTAATGTCAAATATTTCCATATTCAAACAGTAGCAAAGCTATACTTATGAAGTAGCAACAAAATAACTTTATGATTGGATGTTGCCACAACATGAAGGACTGTGTTAAAGGGTCATTAGGAAGTTGGAGAACCACTATTCTAAAACTTAAATATTAAGTTTTAAGTTAATTAAGGCTTTGTATATATCTGATAGTAATTCTCCATAATATTCCTTGGGACACAAGACTGCTATGTGATGATGATGGTGGTGGTGGTATTAGCAGTGTTGCTGGTTGGTGGTGGTGATGACAACATCAGACTAGAAGGAAGTACTTTACTTCCTGATTATAAATGTTTAAAAGCTACGTCCTTTGTAAATTGGGGGAAAAAAGTTCATTTTGGTTTTGTTTGTTTGTTTGTTTTAGGGTATTTTGATTTTGTTGTTGTTTGATACAGAGTTTCTATGTGTAGTCCTGGTTGTGTGAAGATGACCCACAGAGCTGTGGTAGCGACTACAGTCAATAGACCCAATAGACAATAGTTTACTGAAACACATGACACATAAGAATTGGCTTTAACCACAGAACTGAGAACAGGACCCCCTTGCTGGGAATTAGAGGAAGTATTGAAAGAGTTGAAGGAGCTTGCAACCCCATAAGAACGACAATGCCAACCAATCAGAACTTTCAGGGACTAAAACACTACCAAAAGATTATACATGGACTGACCCAGGGCTCCAACTGGTTATGTAGCAGAGAATAGCCTTGCTGGGGCACCAGTGGAAGGGGAAGCCCTTGGTCCTGCCAAGGTTGGAACCCCAGTGCAGGGGAATATGGGGAGGCAGTAAGGGGAATGTATGGGGGAATACCCGTATGGGGGAGGGGGAGGGGATGGGGGAAATTATGGACAGGAAACCGGGAAAGGGAATAACGTTTGAAATGCAAGTAAAGAAATATGTCTAATAAAATAAAGAAAAAGAATTGGCTTTAAATGGTTGTCTAGTCCAGAATCCTGATGAAGATGAGAATACCTGTGTGAGAGACACAAGGAGATGCCATAGGTTTTACTGGCCTTCTAAGTGTGGAGGCAATGTTTCAACTAACTCTATTTCTTTGTATAAGAACAAAACAGAAACTTCCTTTGTGTTATACAAGATAGATCTGGGGTTGGCAAACAAGACCATGCATATATGTTTCAGGATTTCATTTTGGACTTTTCAAAAAATTGTTGGCACACAGCCAAGGTTACTGGTTTCTCTGTCTTATGGCCATATTTAAACCCAAAGGGCAGAGCTGAGTTATGACAGAGACCATATGACCCACAAGGCTGAAAATATTTACTATCAGAGAATGTGTGTCACCCTCGTAACAGATGGGCTTCGCTAACTGTGAGAGAAAGTGTCCAAAGGCTGAGGATGAATCTCAGAGCTGATGAAGGGAACAAGAACTGCAGGGTTTGCTCTCTGTACAGTAGACATGGGCGAGAAAAGAATTGTATGAGTAATGTCCAGTCCTACTCTGGAGCAGTGTCAGAATTCTCAGCAGTTAATGAAAATTCTGGTTGTGATCCATGAAGGCCACCTACAACCCTGAACCAGAGTCACTGGTATACCTCAGCACTGCTTGTCTATGAGTTAGAAATAAGAATGCATCTCAAAACAGAGTATTTGATGTCCATTAGAGACAGGGAACACTCTGCAACATTCCAATCAAATAAGACTTCTGGCTCCTTTGCTTATCCTACCAGCCCAGTGACACTAGTACATGCTACTTTGTAAAATGTCATAGTAGTTGCTCTTTCCCGATAGAGCAGTGGTTCTCAACCTCCCTGATGCTGCAACCCTTTAATACAGTTCTCCCTGTCATGATGACCTAGAACCACACACTTAATCTCCTTGCCACTTCTTAACTGTAATTTTGCTACTGCTGTGAATTGCAATGTAAATATCGGTGTTTTTGCAACGGTTTGAAGGTTTGAGGTGACCCCTCCCACAAAGGGGTCATGACCCACAGATTGAGAACTGCTGCTATAGCTTATAAGTGAATAAGTTAATTCAAAAATAGAAGCTGAGAAGGGTTCCTGGCACACAGGAATCCCAGGCGTGCCAGCCACAGCTACTGTTATCTCCAGAGGCAGTTAGTTGTGTTAGCTTATGTTAGTTTTTCTCATTTTCAGATACTAACTAGACATTTCCCTGCATGGGAAAAAGGCATTCTGATTCACTTTGTGGTTTGCCTTTGTGAATGGAGTTCTCCATTAAATTCCCCCTTAGAGAATTTTATCCACCAATTTCAGGTAAGAAATTTTAGGAAGATACACTCATACTATAAATGCTTGACAGATCTAGATACCGAATCCTGTTCACTCTGCATCTATTTCTTCTGTGCCTCAGTAGAAGGAGGAAGGGTCAGTATCTCCCAAGAAAGGAAGAATTTAAATCCTAGGCTCACAGACTGTTCCTTACTTTCAGGATGGATAGCATTTTGAAGATGGTTTAGAATTCATATGAGAACACTGTGAACAGAGTAGGTACCCGCCTCATTGTTCTTACATTCTAAGAAGGCTGTTGACCTTTACCCTTGTTTTGTAAATGAAGAAGCAGCATATACATACTCATTTAAGGCTTTAGATTTGCACTTATGTAAAATATGTCATGTGATCTTGAAATGTTTACGCCCAGAGATGTATGCCATGCCTGCTCTTTTCTACTTGGCAGGAAATATTGCAAGCATATTGATGGTGATAATTAATATTTTCTAAACAGTCAAAAACAGGTGTACCTTTCCAAATAAAATTCAAAGCAAAATTTGTTGAATGACTGTTTTTTTTAAGAGAATGAGGAAAAATGATCTCAGAAGTTTCAAATCAGGATGATTATTTGTGTCAATTATTATGCTATAATTTTAAAAGTGTGACAAAAATGTCGTGATATTTTTCCTCATATTTCCATTGCCTGCCTTACATGTTGTAGGCAGTAGGTAGGCAGTTAATAACCATTAAATGTTATATAGTTAAAATTTTTGTTGGTCTTTATATATCTATGTGCTTGTAAAATAGAGGTAATGGTAATAACTACTGAGTTAATTACATATATTTTACAATAACTGTGTTGGTACAAGCAATAAGATATACAGCAGTTACATGTTTTTGTGAAAGATTAAGGTTTTTTGAATATCTATAAGTGATTTCCTTTGAGTCTTCATTCCCATTGATGTATTAACAACTGGTTTAACAAATATTCTAGTCTTTCTGCTTTTATATATTTTTCTCACCCATGCAGGTACACGGCTTTCCATGTCTTTCTCTCTCCACTGGTCTCACCCTTGCTTTCTTCCTTTCTGTAACAATACTTAGGGACAAAAGACTTGTATTTCTGCTTAATACAGGTACCCTGGGATCTTCCAGAGAAACAGAACTGAATTAAAAAAAAAAAACCCAAATCACCATTTATTTGCCCTAACCCTCTCCTCCTATTTCACCTTAAGCAATCTTGCTTACTGTGTACTCATCTGAAGTGTATGCTCCCAGGCTAGTACCTGCCTTGGATCTACTGGAAACGGAACCAGTTTGAGCCACTGCTCTTTTACTATTCATGTGTAGTGCAAGTCATTAAAACAACATAGTCTTCCTGGGTCATAAGAGCTTCTTCCATGACTGTTCTTTAAATTCTTTGATAGCCTCTGTGTTTCTTTTCCACTTTGACTTGATGAACGAGAGGGCTAACATCTGCTTCTAAACTCTTCCTTCTGTATTTTATGATTTAGGCTCCATCCTGCCACCCATTACCCCTACAGAGGGCTTTACCTTCCTAGCCTGGGAGATGTCTCCCACGGTATCTCCTTAGGGTGTATAGCATCAGTGTATAGATTCTTCAATCAATCCCCAGTCTCTGGTATCTGCCTCATGATTTGCAACACCTACTGTGGAAATAGAAAAGTATCACTCTTGATATTGACATAAGCCAGAAAGGGATGCTTTACTTTCTGTCTGGACACTGACAGCCTCAAAGAAGATGAGCATGTTGTTGACTTGGAGGAGAGTCATGGAGTTTCAAGACTTCCCATTATCTACCACAATCATACATATAACTTTAAAATTCCAGAAAAAATCAGGTTCTCATTTTTATTTTTATATTTTTATGATAAAACAATTTGGACTTTACTGTTTTCCTCCACAGAATAATTTATCAAAATGTCATGAGATCAAAATTAACCATTGTTGCCTAGCAAGACATTTGCAATAACATTTGAAATCAAAGTGTGCTTATCTAAAAACAATGTATTTCATTGTTGATGTTTTACAAGATAGAATGTTCACGAAAACCCAATGAGACAGTTTCAATAAAAATTTCTATTAGAATTTGACACAAAACACTAATTAGTACACCTAACTGGTTTGGATAAAATCTTGTTCCAAGATCAATGTTAAGTCTCTTACCATTTAAAAGTTCACATTTTTTTTTCTATTCTGTCATGAAAAGAAAGCTTACAGGAATATGCTATTATTCTGAGAGTATGTAGATGTTTGAAAGGAGGTTAAATACCAGAATATGGTATTTAGAAAATATCTTATGGATCTTGTAATGGCAATCTATCTAAGCAGTGCTCAAAAAATGATGCAGATATTATAGGCAATGGAAAGTAGTAGGTGGTTATTGTAGCTGGAAAGCCTCCCAGAGCAGATGGTTTTTTCAGAGTTTTTGAAGGAGAAGAGCAAGGTGGCCTGCCTGGCATGTATTAATTGGGTGTCTGTTCCAAGTGTAGGGGGTGGTTGAAGAATGTGTGATGTCTTGAGTGGGCGAATGATACAAACAGGCACAACTTCAAAATAACCTGAAATTCATATCTCAGATACTTATAGACAATTCACAAAGCCACAGTTTTGTCTGCAAGGAATACAAGGAATATGTAAGATGCTATGGTGGCACATAAACAGAGATTCAATTCCACGTGAAAAAAAGAATATAGAAAAACTGTGGTCCACAATATACTATTTAATATTTGGTTGTACTCACACCCACAGCAATAAATAATTTTCAAATTAGGGAAAACATTACCCAAGCTATTTGAAGAGTCTATACCGATACATAACAGGTCTTGTAAGATGCACACCTGCAATTCTAGCTACTCATGTAATAGAGGCAGGAAGATGGTAAGTTCGAGGCTGCCCTGTGTAACTTAGCAATATACTGTTCCCCCAAAAAACTGAGTGGAGAGAGAGGCATGTTTGTGGAATATGAGGGAATTTGAAAGGCCTAAATGATCATATTTCCCTGTGTACAGCACTCTCACAAATTAAAAAATATTAAATTAAACCAAAATGGTTGTTAGTTAGTGGCAAATTACTCCCCAGTATGTGATACTCTGTGATCTAGCATTTGTGAGATATGATTTTGAAGTTCTAAAATTTCCTGTGTCATTGATGGGTATCATTTTTGAGAAATAACAATTTTACTTTGTATTCCTGTTGAATATTTTATCTAAATTTATTTTTAACTGATACATAAAACATAAAGATTGTTTATACATATTTAGAGAGCTCCATGTGATATTTTTAATGCATGTATCATTGTGTACTGTTTAAATCATGTTAAAAATAGCTATCTCCTCAAATATTCATTTCTTTGTGGTGAAGACATTTAGAATCTTCTCTAAAGTATGTTGAACATGCTTGTCATCCCTAGTCACCTTGACCCACAATAGCAAATGAGAATTTCTTGCTTTTACATAGCCATAATTTAGCACAGGCTGGTCCACCTTTTTCCTTTCTCTTCCATGTATCTTGGCTTTACAACCTCTGGTGTCCAGTATTAAATTCTCAAATCACAACAAAGCACTGCTTTTGGATTCTACCCACCATTGAAACCATATAGTCTTTGTCCTTCTAAACCTGGCTTAATTCACTTCACATATGAAGCTGAGCTCTGTCTAATGTTGTCACAGATGACAACATTGGCTTCTTTATGGCAGGTTAATATCTGATAGCATGCATGTTCCTAGTTTTTATTTTCTCATTAATCACTCGATGGACATATCTATTGTCCCTGTTTCTTTGCAATCTTGATAGCACTGAAATAAATAAAAACAGCCACACAGATGTTTCATCACAAAGCAGGTATCACTACATTTGCATTCTTAGTGGAGGGATTGCTGGATCATACGGTAGTATATGCTTGCTTTCGTGTCATGTGCTTTGGAACATCTCGCTATTTCTTTCCTCTTTTCCCCCTCTATTTTTTCCACAGGATTATGTCTTATTTGATGTGTTTAATTCCATCAACTTTATTTTCCAGATGACAAGATATCTACTTTTATTCCTTAGCATACTTCTGTCTAGTTTTTCCAGAACCATTTATTGAAAAGCTGTCGTTTTCCTGTGACTATTTCTTTGAATATTTCTTGGTTGAAAAAAATCATCAGCTGTAAAGGTACGATAGGATTTGTAGACTCTCCCTTCTGATTTACTGCCTTTCATTCTGTTTTTATAACTTTTCAATCATGACAAATTTGGATTGTATCCCCATATACAGGAATGACTCATTATCGGAATTTTACTAAAGAAGAACTATTTGAAAATTAGTTAGTTAAAAACAAAAAGAAAGGCAATAAATAAAGTACAATGTTTATTCTTTGAAGTGGAAGTTTTCGGTTGTATCATGTGCTGCAGATTCACATGGTGTCTTGCTGAGGTAGACGCACAGGGAGTTTGAGAGAGTATAAATAGGAGTCAATGGACGGTGACTGGGTGCTTGCATAGCTCTCCTTGCAATGCCTCCTTGATCCTGCACCCACGCTATGTTCACTTTGTTGAGAGAGGCATGGCAGAGACTTTCTCCTGGCATCTGATCTGTTTCTGGTTGTTCCTGCTGACTCATGCAGGTTCAGCATGGGAGGCCTGGCAGTTTCTGCTGGATAGTGCCATCATCATTGATTCACATTTGATGACACTCTTGAACTGTTCAAAAAAAAAAAAACTGTTATTACTGAACTAGGCTGCTGGTGTCCTGACAAGCAAAGGTTGGAATAACACCAGAGAACTACTTTTACACAGGTCCACCTGCCCTTGTCTTATTTACATCTTTTCTCTCTTATCTTTTGATGGTGAGCTAGAAGTGGGGACGAGGGGGGTCAAAGCATTTGAGAAGCCTTGAGAGTAGGTTTTGAAAAATCTAAGCCTATGTCTTGATTAAAATTCTTGTCTTATTGAGAATAAAAGATGGATGTGTGTGTGTGTGTGTGTGTGTGTGTGTGTGTGTGTGTGTGTCTTTAATAAGCTGCCTATAATGGAAGTTATAAGTATACTTTTTAATGTAGGAATAATACCAAACTCGGAAATGTTTTAGTTAGAAATTGGCACGAAGCATACATCTCTTCTATCATAAACTAGTGCAGTGCAGGGGATGCCAAGGGGACAGTTTGGAGGGGAGTCCCTGCGAAGTGACCACAAGCTTCCACAGGGATGCCTCTCCTCAGTGTTCTTTTATTTCTCATTCCCCCTTAAAGACATATTGATAACTGCCTCCCCTTTGTGAATCTATGTGAAATTCAGACATTCTTGCCTTCATAAAACCTGAGAAAACAAAGTTCTTTTAAAAAAATAGGTATTCTCATTATTACAGAACCATAATTTTCAGACTAATATAGAATTCAAGTTAAAAAAAAAAAAACCTCTGAAACTTATACTGGTAGGCAACCACCCAGGGAACTACATTAAAACAAAAACAAAAACAAAAACAAAAAAAAAACCCACAAAATAATAAAAGTGAAAAACAAAACTTGGATGTGTTAACCTTTCTAAGCGTATAGAGTTGGGTGATATTTAATTATCTGTTTCTTTGGTTCTTTTTTTTTTTTTTTCGGAGCTGGGGACCGAACCCAGGACCTTGCGCTTCCTAGGCAAGCGCTCTACCACTGAGCTAAATCCCCAACCCCAATTATCTGTTTCTTTAAAGAACGTTTTGCTGGACTGAAACGTATTTTTGCCACCACCGCTCACCACTCATTAAGGCTACGTTTAGGACATGCTGCTTCAGTGTCTGCCTCTCATTTGAGAGAAAATGATGTATGTAACTATGCTGTCATCTAGAATTCACAGCCACTCATAGCCTGGCTCCTTGAAATCTCATCCGAGTTCCAACGTATGTCTTCCAGGAAGGATGGTTCACAGCACTGCTCCTTCTGTTCTTATTTAAATGATTACGTTAACAGAAGAGAGGTTTGGGGTAGCAAATTGTTCTCTATAAACACCTAGCAGAAATCTGGCTTAATAATATCCCTTTAATGAAGGGGTCTGCACTTAATTTTGATTTTTTTCAGGTTTTTAATGCTTTTCTTTCTAGGATATGAATACAAAGATGATAACAAGAGTTTCTGGGGCTTTCTCTACAGAGTTTTTCTCCAAATGCCACAGGCTTGGTAGAATGGTTAAAAATCCAGCTTGTCTTTGCTCTTTTGGCCTGCTAAAGCAACTCCATCAAGTGCACAGAGAAACAGTGACAGCCTACAAGCTGCTGATGAGGCAGAAAACCCCAGTCCTTGTGTCTTAATCCTGACTAATCATCAATATGTCACATTCAAATTAATCCGTCCTAGTAACCCACAGTTTTCACTTCCTGTAGGTGGATACCCATGGTGGGGTTCTTGTTTTGTAACTTTATAATTTCCCAAACTTTGATATCATTAATTAGGCTTATCAACTTAGAGACTGTGAGAGATTCATGGCTTTGGTCATTTGACAACCCTACAAGGAAAAAAGAAAACACACAGCCCAATTGATGGATTGATTTTGTAGTGTGACATGTCTATGTTTAGGGGGAAATATTAACATTTAATTTATTTCTTATTTTTCAATTACATAACAAACAATAAAGTGTCTATAAATCTTATAACTGGAATTCTCTATCACACACATTTTTGCATCAGTTTCCTGGAGGGGTTTAAGTAGATTCCAGAGGCCAATTAACAGAGTGTTTAGGAAATGAAGTAAAAAGTGAAATATTTATAAATATAAAGTGTGGTACACTTTAGAATAACCAAATAATTTTATTTTAATTATCTTTTACTGAATGAAGAGAAGGTTGAAATGTTAATCTCCTGGAACAGGTTACTGGACATTAATTTCAGTTAATTTTAATTATTATGTTTTTTTGAACCTCCATGTTTCCCTTATAAGTTTATCAGTTCCTCTATATATTTAAAAATGAAGTGCCTCTTCATAAATCATTAAGTGTTGGCTTCCAGAAATATATTTTGTGTATAAAAACATAAAATTTATGGTTTGCTGAGTTTGCTTTTTTTCTTACTAAAACACATAAATAAGCAAAAAGAAGCCCAAAAGGAAAAAAAAAAGATCACAAATGTCAATTCAGGTAAGTTCATTAAACAGGGGGAGATTAATTGAGTTAATTAGTGGATACTATGAAATCAAGTTAGTACTGATGCAGCTTTTAATATGCTTTCTCTTTGGAGTTCCAGCACTCTCACTAAGAAAGCAGAGGGCAGCAGAGTAGAATTGGAGCCAAGCCTGGACCAAGGATAGTGAATTTTGTGATTACTTGTGCCTCTTGTTAATAAAGCACTAGCTAATCATTGAAAGTGAAATGACCAAGAAAGGAGAATTCAGTAGCGTTTAATAACCCGAATAACACAGATTTAAAACAAAGTGGAAAGACAAGGGAGCAGGGAAGCTCGCTGCGCTGGCTCTCACCTACAATCTTCACACCCAGGAGAATGAGAGTGAAGAGCAACCACAATTTCAACTCCAACCTGGACAAGAGAGTAATCTTCTCCCTACACCAGGAGTAATAATTATCAGTAATTACATTTTAAGTAAAATTCTACTACTTATTTTATTTTGTTTGCTTTTGCAGTGTGACATTGTGTGAGTTTGACACTCAGCAAATGTTAAGTATACGAGCAATAATTCCTAATTTTAAAGAAACTTACAGTCTTGGACTTCTTCCTTTTGCGTAATAGAGGGGTGCACTTTCTTAATAAATATACCAACAGAGGCAGTGGTTAAAATAAAGAAGGCATTGGATTCCCCTTGTAGCCTTTTGCTTGAGAAAAAAAAGATACTTTCTGTTGAACTTTCCTAGGGCACTGTCCTAGTTTCATTTGATGTCTGTCAAATACCCTCACACAAAACCAGCATGCGGGAGGAGACGCCTTGACTTACATACAACTGCAGACTCGATCACTGTGAGGGAGTCAAGGCATGGACTTAAAGCATCAGGAGCAAAGCAAGAACAAAGCTGTTATCCTTGCTTGCTTTGTTAGTACTCAGCTAGCGTTCTGTACTCTACTTCAGTCCAGGGACCAGCATATGAAATAATTCTGCTCAAAACATTTAGAGTCTACTTGCATCAATTAACATCAAGACAATTCCCAGTAGACATGCCCACATAGCAAGTTCATCTATGTACCTTCTCATTAAGTTCTCTACCTTTAATCTTAGGTGGTGTCAAGCTGATACCTGATACTGACTAGTATAGATGCTACTGGAAACCACAACCTATGAAAAAAGTATGTGAACTCTACATTTGAATGAAAGGGGTTGTGCAATTCCTGCCCACAGTAAAGGATAGTAAACAGTTATTGGGATGTAAGAAATAGCTCCTATAAATAATATCTCATATAACCTATTCAGGCGTATTTGTGATACATATTTTAGGTACTTTCAAAGAAAATTAAAGTTTCATATATCTAAAGTTAACCTTTTAAAGTAATTATTAAAGATCGTTTCTTGAGAAAACAAAGAATTGTACAGAAGAAAAGAACAAACCACTGAAAATGACATTGAATATGATATTGATAGCTTTTTAGAATATTATTAATATTAAATAATGAACATTAATATTCAATACTTTTTATTGAGGTTGTTTTTAATGTCTTACCTTGTGTTGTTTTAGTATCCTTGTATCACCTTGTGTTAAAGTGATGAGATGCCCAGATGAGAGAATTGAGAATAAGTTAAATAAATTTCCCGGTTTTAGACATTGAACAAAATGGGAGGCACCTGCTGAATTCCATATTTGTAGTAACTGGAAATGTCTAGAGTATGTATTTAGAAACTACAGAGATCAGGCTAGCTTCTGCATAGTCTTGTGAGAGGTTATGTAAATTAGATTAACTGCAGTGAGAAGACCTTCCTGAACTTTAGTGACACTGTCTAATGGGTCGTCATCCTGAACTGAGTGAAGCTGTAGTACACTCCAGTTATTTATATCTGTGCTTCATCCATATCCCAAACATTTCCACATGGCAAATATAAAGGAATTATTATTATTATCTTTTAATACCAAAGGGCTTTTAATCACCATATAATTGTTTTTGCTATAAAATAAACAAATGATGGTTATAAAATGACAGTGAAAACAATCCTTGTTTTAGTAGAAATTTAGAAGAAATGTTTTATTTAGAATGAAGCTGAAGAAAAGAGTTAAAATCTGGCTCAGGAGCTAGATTTGTCTAGAACACTAAAAACCAGTGAGCAGTAACAAAGTTAAGGGATGAGATTGTGTTTTCTCTTTGGCTTATAAATTGGAAAGAAAATAATATTTTGCTAAACTATGAATGTAAAGAAAAATGAAGAGAACAACAGATGAAACAAGACAAAGAACAAAGAAAGAATGGCAGGATACGGTCCTCCTTAAACCATCGGTGTATATGAAACATGACATTTCTCCATTCCATTGATTAATGTCATATACTCATTGAGTTTTCGGAACGTGTTTACCTCTTAATGCTAATATGCTTTAACTCCTTTTCTGCTTAACATTTTTTATTCACTCTACATCCCATTCACAGACCCCTTCCTCCTTTCTTACCAGTCCCACCCTTACAAGTCCCTCCCCACATTGCCCCCTCCCCTTCTGCTTAGAAAGGGGAGCCCCTTTTGGGTACCACCCTAACTGGGGCATCTGGCTCCAGTAGGTCTAGGCACATCTTTAGCCATTGCGGCCCAGCCTGGCACTCCAAGTAGGCCCGGGTGGGAAGAAATGATCCAACGGCAGAAAACAGAAATTGAGACAACCCCCATACCACTTGTTAGAGGAACCATATGAACACCAACCAGCACATTTGCTATGAAGTTGTAGGGGGATCCAGTTCCTGCGTATTCCCTGGTTTGTGGGTCAGGCTGTGTGAACCCCCATGCTCCCAGGATAGCTGACTCTATGTGTCTTCTTGTGGTGTCTTTGACTTCTCTGACTTGTTCACTTTCAACCTCCACTCTTCCAAGACTCCCGAGGATTTGCCTGATATTAGGCTGTGGGTCTCTGCATCTGCCTCCATTTGCAGATAGACAAAGCCTCTTAGGAGACAGTCATGCTAAGTCATTGGTTGGTCATTTCCAGTCTCGGTTCCATCTTTGTTCGTGCATATTTTATAGGTAAGACAAATTTTGAGTTGAAGGCTTTGTGGTTGGACCGATGTCACTTTGCCTTCTCTGAAAGTCCTGCCTGTTTATAGGAGGTAGTCAGTTCAGTTTCTGTATCCCCCTCCGGTAGGAGTTATCTTTATAGACTCCCTGTATGCTCTCCTGTTCCAGGTCTCCAGCTAGTAACCAGAGATGCCCTTTCTCCAGTGATTTCCATTTTTACTTCCAGCCCTCTCTCACTTCCCTTCTTCCCACACCTGATAGCAATCCCCATTTCCCTCATACCTCTTTTTCTACCCACTCCCCTCTCTCCATCCACCTCCAATGAATACTTAGTTTCCATTTCTGAGTGATATTTGCAATGCTCCTTGGTACCTCCTTATTACCCAGGTTTTTGGGGGTTTATGGATTGTAGTATAATTGTCCTGCACTTTATAGTTAATGTTCACTTATAAATGAGTACATACCATACCATGTCTTGCTAGCTCTGGGTTAACTCATTCAGAACAATGTTCTCAAGTTCCATTCATTTGCCTGCAAAATTCATGATGTCTTTGTTTTTAACAGGTGAATAGCATTCCCTTGTGTAGATGTATCACATTTTCTTTATCCAATATCAGTTGTAGGACATTTAGGCTGTTTCTAGTTTCTGACTATTACAAATAAAACTGGTATGAACATAGTTGAACAAGTATCCCTGTGGTATAGTGGTACAACTTTTAGATAGATGCCCAGGAGTGGGATCGCTGGAACTTGGGTTAGAACTAATCCCAGGTTTTCTGAGAAACTGCCAAATTGATTTCCAAAGTGGTGCACTCCAACTAGCAATGGAGAAGTGTTCCTTCTCCTCATTCATGCAAGTACGTACTATCACTTGAGTTTTTGATCTTAGCCGTTCTCAAAGGTTAAGATAGAATCTCAGGGCTGTTTTAATTTAGATTTAACCGATGGCTAAGGATGTTAAACATTTCTTTAAGTGCTCTTTTTAGCTCTATACACTATTTTTTTTTAAAATTGGTTGCTTAGATTGTTGGTGTCTAATTTCTTGAGTTCTTTATAAATTTTGGATATTAACCCTATGTCTCATGTACAGTTGATGAAGATTCTTTCCCAATCTGTAGATGGCCATTTTGTTGTATTGATACTGTCCTTTAGTTTATAGAAGCTTTTCAGTTTCATAAAGTTCCATTTATCAATTCCTGATCTTAGAGCCTGAGCCATTAGTGTTCTGTTCAAAGAGTTGTCTCATGTACCAGTGAGTTCAAGGCTATTCCCCATTTTCTAACCTATCACATTTAGTGTATCTGGTTTTATGTTAAGGTCCTTGATCCACTGGGACTTGAGTTTTGTGCAGGGTGATAAATATGGATTTATTTGCATTCTTCTACATGCAGATATCCAGCAGACTAGCACCATTTGTTGAAGATACTTTCTGTTTTCTCCCTTTCCCATTATTATTATTAGTAGTAGTAGTATTAATTTTTTTTACAATCCAATCATTATCCACCTCCCAGTCTGACCCTCAAAAGTTCCTCATCTCATTCCTTCCACCTCATTCCCAAGAGGATGTCCCCATATGTCAACCCCACCTGACCTCCCCACACTCTGGAGCCTCACCTCTCTTGATTATTTGTACCTATTGCTGTTTCCCTAAATTCTTTCTTCAATCATTTATTCTGTGTATTAAGGAGAGCTACTAATTATTTGGCGATATATTTATATCCAGCCAATTTGCTGAAGGTATTTATTAGCTGTAGGATTTCTCTGGTAGAACCTTTGAAATTGCTTATGTATATTATCATTTGTATATCTGCAAATAGCAATACTTTGACTTCTTCCTTTCCAGTTTGTATCCCCTTGATCTCCTCTAGTTGGCTTATTGCTCTAGTTAGAAATTCAAGTATTATAATGAACAGATAGGGAGAGAGAGGGCAGTATTGTCCATGATTTTAGTGATACTGCTTTAAGTTTCTCTCCTTTTGATTTGATGTTGGCTCTCTCTTGGCTTGCTGTATATCACTTTTATTATGTTTAGCTATGCACCATGTATTGCTGATCTCTCTAGGATTTTTAACACGAAGCAGTGTTGGATTTTGTCAAAGGCAGTTTCATTACAGATTAAGATGGTTTTGTCATTTTTTTCTTTCAGTTTGTTTATATGGTAGATTAAGTTGATGGATATTCATATTGAGCCATCCGTACATCCCTAAGATGAAGCCTACTTGATTATGGTGGATGATGCCTTGGATGTGTTCATAGATTTGATTTGCCAGTATTGTTTTGAGGGTTTTTCCATCAATGCTCATAAGAGAAATTAGCCTGAAATTCACATAATTTTTGAGTCTTTGTATGATGCAGGTAAGGGTAACTATGGCATCATTGAATGAGTTTAGCAGTATTCCTTCTGTTTGTACATTGCGGAGTACTTTGAGGAGTATTATTAGTTCTTTGAAAATCAAATCTGATAGAGCTGTGTGCTAAAACCATCTGCCCTGTTTTTTTGTTTGTTTGTTTGTTGTTGCTGCTGCTGTTGTTTGTTTTTTGTTTGGGGGAGTTTTGTTTTTATGATTTTTGTTTGTTTGTTTTAGGTAAGGAGACATTTAATGACTGCTTCTATTGCCTTAGGGGTTAAAGGACTGTTTAAATAGTTTATGTGATCTTAATTTAACTTTGGGAAGTGGTATTTGTCTAGCAAATCATCCATTTCATGAAGTTTTTTTTTTTTTTAAATTTTGTGGAGTACAGACTTCTGAAATAAGACCTAATGGTTCTCTGAATTTTCTCATTGTCTGTTGTAATGCATTAGTTTCATTTCTGATTTTGTTTACTTGGATATCATCTCTCTGTCTTTCAGTTATTTGTCTATCATGCTGATTCTTGCAAAGAACCAGGTTTTGGTTTCCTCCATTCTTGTACCGTTTTCTTTGTTTATCATTCAGTGATTCAAGCTCCGATTTTGATTATTTCCTTTCATCTACAACTCTTGGATTTGTTGTCATAGTTTTATGTTTGTCTTATGGCTTTCAGATGTACTGTTGCTGGTATGAGGACTTTCTAATTTCTTTATAGAGGCACTTAGTGCTATGATTTTTTTTCTCTTAGTACTACTTACACGTGTCCCATAAATTTGAGTATGTTGTGCTTTCATTTTCATTGGATTCTAGAAAGTCTAATTTCTTTTTTTTTCAATTTCTTCCCTGATCATTGAGTAAAGAGTTTCTCGGTTTCTATGAGTGTGTAGGCTTTCTGACCAACTATACCTCATAGAACCTTTTTTCAATACTGATCGTATCATTGGTCACAAAGCAACACTCAACAGATACAAGAAAATTTAAATAATGCCTTGTATCAGACATCATGGATTAAAGTGCTAGGGTGAAATATTCTAGAGATATCTCTTAACACCATTTAATTTAAAACACTGGCTAGTTTCATAATTTCACTGATTACTTGTTGTCTGGATGATTCGTTGATTGGTGAGCTTGGGGTGTTGAAGTCTCTTGCTCTGAATGCATGGGATTCAAATGACTACTCCTGCTTGTTTCTTCTATGCATTTGCCTCAAAAGCTTTTTACCAGTCCATTACTCTGAGGTAATAGCTACTTTTATTGTTAAGGTGTGTTTCTTGTATACAGCAGAATGATGGGGCCTGTTTTCACACCTATTCTGCTAGCCTGTGTCTTTTGGCGGGGGGGGGGGGGGGGAATTGAGTCCATTGATTGTGAGATTTTAATGACCAATGATTGATAATTGCTGTTATTTTTATATTGTTGGTATTTGTGTGTGTGTGTGTGTGTGTGTGTGTGTGTCTTGTTTTGATTTTCCTAATATGGAATTACTTATTCCCTGTGTGTTCTTTTGTATACTTAGCCTCCTTGGGTTAGACTTTTCCTTCTAGGATTTTCTGTAGAGCTGGATTTGTAGAAATGCATTGTATAAATTTGGTTTTGTCTTGAAACATCGGGTTTTTTCCTCCATCTATAGTAATAAAGAGTTTGTTGGGTATAGTGGTCTTGGTTGGAGTCTGCTGTTTTAGAAGTTGCAAGGTATTTGTCCAGGATCTTTTAGCTTTTGGAGTCTCTTTTGAGAAGTTGGGTATAATTCTGATAGGTCTGCCTTTGTATACCACCAGGCCTTTTCCCCTTGCTGATCTTGATATTCTTTCTTTGTTCTGTAGATGTAGTGTTTTGATTATTATGTGGCAATAGGATTTTATTTTCTGTTCCAGTTTAATTGGTTTACCGTAACTTTTTGTATGTTTATAGGAGTTTCTTTATTTAGATTGGGAAAGTTTACTTCTATGATTTTGTTGAAAATATATTTTGTGCTTTTGAGCTGGGACTCTTCATCTTCTTCTATTACTAATACTCCTAGGTTTGGTCTTTTCATGGGACTCCAGATTTCCTGGATGTTATGTGTCAGGAATCTGTTAGATTTAGCATTTCCTTTGAATGTTGTATTGATTTCTTTTACTGTATCATCTACACCTGAGATTCTTTTTTCCACCTATTTTATTCTCTTTGTTATGCTTACAGCTATTGTTCCTGTCCTCTTCCCTAAACTTTCCATCTCCATTCTTTATTGCTTTATTGCTTCTATTTCCATTTTCAGGTTTTGAACAGTTTTATTTATTGTCTTCATGTGTTTAATTTTATTTTGCAGTGATTATTTTAGGCATTTTTTTGTTTTCTTCTTTAAGGCCTCTACCTACTTGATTATATTTTTCTGAATACATTTCCTCTTTCAAGACCTTTATCATCTTCATAAAATTGGACTTAAGATCAATTTCTAGTCCTTCAGTTGGGTTAGGACATCCAGGGCTTCCTATAATAGAGTAGCTGTGCACTGAAGGTGTCATAAGTCCTGCCTTTTCTAGTGTTTTTTGCAGGCCTTTAGCCATCTGGTTGTCCCTGGATGTTCCTGTTGTAGCAGGTATGGGAAGGGGGTCTAACCTTAATGTTTCTGGTGTGACAGGCTTCTGGTGGGTATTCTTCGGCTACACAATGGAACTCAGGGGGCGGGGCAAGACTCCCAGTAGTTGGGTGTGCCCCTGGGGATATATCAGAAATGGGATTGGGGGAAGGCAAGTAGAGTGACCAGAAAATGGAGGTCCAGGGAACAGCAAGCCATTGAGCATGCCTCACAGAACTGTGCTGACAAGGAAAAGAGGTGTAAGTAGGGAATTTAGCCTCTATAATTCTAGTTCAACAAGTCTAATGAAGGTCGGCTGTGAGGTTTCTAAACAATGGAGATCCAGGGGACATCAGACCACTCACAGAAGCTGGGGGTGCCTAAGAGAACTCTGTGTGCAAGGAAAATGGGCACAGGAAAGAAAATCTAACCTCTAATATGCTTTAACTACTGTGTCATAAACCTTTACAATAGTAAAGAAAGGCATTTTTGTTTAGTTCTATTTTGTTCTATTTTGCTGTAAAAAATTACATGAAATTATTACCTTCAAATAATACATACAGTTGTTAAGTGTATTATCCTGCATATCAGAGGCTGAACAGTGAGTTGTCTCAGTAGAATAAAATCAAGATGCTCTATGTGGCTGTGTTCTTTTCTAAAAGCATATGAAGAGTTCATTTCACCTTTGATATCATCATCGTTAGCAGTAGTAAGGATGGGCATGCCATGTTTCACTAGCAGAGACTCACCTTAGGTCACCAGGTTTCTGTGAGAAACACCTTGATCATGGATTGATCTTCTTGGCCTAGAAGAAACCATTTACAAGTTCTTCTAAGGTGGTTCCTTTCCTTTATCTTTGAAACATTCCATAAATGTTTAGATCATCACAGAACAGAACTCTTCCTACTTCAGTAGCCTTATCTCTTTCTAATTTCCTTCTGTTCCCCACTTCTCAGGACTTCAGTGGGTCAAAAAGATCATTGAGAATAATCTTTCTTTTACCCAAAGATCTTATCATATTTACAAAGTCTGCTTTACTACACAGGATAACTTACTTATAGTGTAATCTTTAGACATAGACATAGTTGGGAAATGGTAGTCTCTTCTTCCTCCCAGCTGACAAACCTCTAGTGTGCCACTTGAGATAGACGCTAAGATTCTCAAGCCAATTTAAGCATGGAAAGGAGGAAGAACAGAAAAGAAATCATGGGTTTAGAGAAATTAAGGTAATAAATAAATAGAGAAAGCTTTAAGAAGTAAGGAGAAAGATAGAGGTACAGATAGAAATCACATCTAAATGTCCCCAGTTTTGATGGTGATTCAGGGAATGATTCTTAGAGGCCAGTTTCTACCCATACACTTTAAAAGGAGTTGTCAGATGAGAGGAGGGTTGAAAGTCACAACAGGAGGTACTGGGGGTACTGGGAGGAAGTCAGAAAGTCAAAGGATAGCAAGTGGGAGGTGAGAAATAAAGGGAGCAACTGAAAATTTGAGCCTCCAGAAGTGCATATGAATAAGCAAACATGTAGCTATGTTAGGTTAACTGCGTCTCTGGAACCTATAAAAACATATTTGGATTATAGGCATGGATTGTGTGTAGAGCCCTTTTTCTTTTTATGTATAAGAATGAATACTGGAATACATGGCTCTTGGAAAATGACATGTGATTTTGATTCACTGCCTATTATGTAAGCTGGAGCGATCTCTCTCTCTCTCTCTTTCTATCTCTCTCTCTTTCTCTCTCTCTCTTTCTATCTCTCTCTCTTTCTCTCTCTCTCTCTTTCTCTCTCTCTCTCTCTCTCTCTCTCTCTCTCTCTGTGTGTGTGTGTGTGTGTGTGTGTGTGTGTGTGTGTGTATGTTGTGCACATGTATATACCACAGGAACTCGGGTATTATTCCAGGTAACTCTTCAAATAAGCCAGACAGACTAGCCTGTGAGTCACAGGTATCTATTCATATCCATCTCTCCAACATTGGGGTGATGATTGAACATTACCAAATGCACATTTTGTGAGTGCTGCAGATCAAATCCAGCTCCCTATGCTTCCAAAGTAAATATTTTTAGCAACTAATCTATCTCTCCAGCCAGAAGATCAGTTGTTAGTGATTTTCACCTTATATATAGGAACTATAGGACAACAAAACTATAAAAAAGGGACATGTCAATGACTTGACAATAGAGCTCTCTCTTTTGGAGAGAGACCATTAATTAGCAGTGATTTTGACAGTCAAAAACCATTTAAATGTAGCTTGAATTAATTTAATAGTTAATAGATTACCACTGGAAAGTTTTAAAAAGCAAATCATAATTACAGATAAGAATTAACCACTGTGCTCTTGTACAGGGCCTGGGTTTTCTTCCCAGTATCCACATGGTAGCTGGAAAGCAACCATTTATGATTCCAGTTCTAGAGAGTCACACATACACATAATATAAAAATTAAAAAAATTTAAAATAAAATTAAATTAACCAGTAATACAACAGCAATTTATTTAGATGAAAGTAATCACTTATTGCTGTGCAATAGCAATTATAGTCATTTACACAAAAATGAATTGTTTCTTTGTTCCATGAAATGGTACCAATATATTTACCACAAGACTCTTTATTTTTTTTCTCCACATAGTATTAGCTCGATCTAAATAGGTTGCTAATATTCATCAGCTTTTCTCATACCAATGAAGAAATTTCCTACATTAAAAAAAAAGTATTGCAGTATATATTACATGTAAAATGACATCAAACTAGAAGATAACGAAAGTGTGAGTTATAAAGAGTCCTAAAAGGCAAGGGATGTTACAGTACAGAGCACATAATGTACAAGTTGTCATGTTAATTTCACAAGAGATAAACAGGGAGAGGACGAAGTAATTCAGTCATTCATGAACAGATCTGGGAAATACAGCAACAATTGTAGTTCTAAGGCAACACCCAAGTTTTAAGATGGTCAGAGACTCAGAACACAAACACATGGGGAAATTACATCAACAGAGAGGAGAGAATGAGAAAGACAGGCAACCAGCAGCAAGGATAAGACTTCAGAAGAAAATTCCCTGAAGTAGAATATACATGCATGTACACACACACACACACACACACACACACACACGCACGCACGCACACATTTGCATTAAATTTGGATGTCTCAATAAACTTTCATGAACACATAAAAATTAACAGTGTTCAATCAATAAAATTACACACACAACTGAAACTCTAGTGACATCCTAGATTGAAATCCAATTGCTAAATCAAGATGTTAGAGACTAATAAATTTATTCATATGATAGATAGGGAGATA
Source organism: Rattus norvegicus (assembly GCF_021556685.1). NCBI lineage: Eukaryota > Metazoa > Chordata > Mammalia > Rodentia > Muridae > Rattus > Rattus norvegicus. The sequence continues at coordinate 61,397,108 of NC_141539.1, forward strand.
GAAGACAGACAGACAGACAGATAGATGATAGATAGATAGATAGATAGATAGATAGATAGATAGATAGATAGATAGGGGAGAGCAATGAATCCTTAAATCTGAAATGTATACTCCATGACTTTAAATCGCTTAGTGTACTTTACAGGGGTCATTTTGTTCTTTTTGGGAAAAATTAGCAAGTTTTATTTGCAGTAATCTTGTATCAGCCATAGTCAACAGACTTGCCTTCTCCCTGACCTACTAGTAATTTGCCCATCTTTTTTATAAACGTTAGTTTGACTACATGTAAATCTAACTGATGATAAATTATTCTTAGAAGCAAATCTTTTTAATTTTATATTAATTAGTGTAAGTTTTAGTTATAGTCACAATAGTGGTTTATATTTATATTTAAAACAAAACAAAAAACATGAGGTTGAGAATAGATTGCCATTTAATGGCAGTAATCTTAGTTCCTTTGGTTTTTCTTTTCAAAGTATCTCCCTAAAATTTGGGAAAAACATTTTGTTGTTGATTTGAAATGACTTTGCTGGGAATATAATAAATCAGTACTACTAATGCTGATTTTAGATATTTAAAGTGCTCATTTTTATATAAAAATTATGGAAGTACATTGACTAATCAACAAAATTAAAACTATTGTCTTTAATGCTGATTTAGTTGCATAATAGTGTCCATGACTTACTGTAGGATGTTGTCACCAAATGACTACTCTTTTCTTTCCTGTTGTATAAATGCTGGAAAAAAACAAATCACTTACTTGCCAAGAATGCTACAATGGTGTGATAATCAAGACCCATTACAGTGACTTTCTGTTTAATGACCCACTTTAATGACTATTGGGTTGTGGCTTCTAGTTTATATGCTCTGTGTTGGATATTAGTAGACCAGTAATAGTCTGATATATACTTTCATGTTTTCTAAAGTATATGTCCTTTGTGTCTGAATTATTTTTTATTTAAGTATGTCAATGGCAACTTTGATCCTTCAGTTATTAATTGATTTAAATGTGTACAGGCTGTTCTCTTCATAAAATAACACAACACATCTTTACCTTTCTCTATGTATATGCATAGCAAATAGGAGGCTTTATTTTTCATGACCTTTGTGTCCAAATATATTACAAAGCTTCTGAATGAATATGCTTTTTATGACAAGCACTAGCTCTGATTTGAGAGGGGTTTTAAGTCAAGTATGGGTAGCAAACAGTGGGAAGTTTAGCCTTATGAAGAACTGTAAATGTTAGCAAGTAAAGCTCAGAAAAATCACTAAAAATTATATAAATCTTAAGTTTAACTTAAATAATTTCTAGGCTAGCATAATTCCGATAATGTTATCATCTGTATATTTTATGGTATTTATTAGGTAATATATAAGCATTGATTCATTATGACTTGGTGAGTGGGTAAAAACAGAGACCCAAAACATGTAGCAAGTTGCACCGACCTCATTTGTGGTACAGAAGCATCCGTTTTTGCACAGGAAGAATCAGCAGAATTGGGTAGCTAGTTACAACCTTTTTTTTTTCCTGTGTTCTTTCTTAGTCATTATCTTTCAGCCCTTAGTCTCCACATTTCCTATTTGCAAAATCATCAAAATTATTCAGAAAAATTGACTGATAAAGAGCAAGGGATAACTTACATGAAAATCAAGTAAAAATTTAGAAATAGTAAAACATTTCATAAAATTGTTTGAAAATTTGAAGACATACCAAAGGTAATGCATTTTAGCAGAGTGCCTACAAGTTAGGACCATTGTGAATATAACAAAGGTTTTAGGACATGACATGGATAACTCAGTCTACAGTGTGGTGAGAGATGTTTTATCAAGTAATAGTTGAATACATTAAAATTTAAAGCACATGGTGGAAAGCTGTAGGGATGATATTTTGAATGGGAGAGAAAATAAACATAAATCCTCAGGGTCCTCTAAAGCAGATGGGGGTCTCAGTATATGCCTGTGGTCTTAGCACTTTGGGGTGAAAACAGGAAGACCATGAGTGTCAGGTCACCCTGAGCTCCATGAACTTAGTCACACAAACAAAATCAGAAACAAGAGTATACTGATTGAAAGGAAAAATGAGAAATGCAGAGTAAGGATTTTAAAATCAGAAGTCCCTATCATACCTCAGAAAAGGTAGTCAGAGTAGATAGTATTAATAGTAGGACTAGAAACAATGTATAGGGTCACTCCATTAACTCTTCAATGAGTGAGCATAATAAGCAAGAGGTGGGACCCGTTAGGAAACAATTGTCCCCTGTTTAGGCAAAAATGATACCAGACCGATGGTGGACTGGCTGACCAAAGATGACTGAATTCTGGCTACATTTTGAAAAAAGTGTTGATGAAATTTGATGATGGATTTTATATGGGATTTAAGAAATAAGTAATAAAATATGGAAAACGTAGGTCTGGGCAAGAACAGAGGTTGTTTACTGCAAGAAAAATAGTATGGGAAAGGATGATTGGTAGAATGGAGCTCAGGAGTTTCGGTTTCAAAAAATTGCCACAAACCAAATTGAAAGGTTAACTTCATTCTAAATGTTAACTGTGAGTCAATAGTTTTAATGTAATCATCATTGTGTTAAATGTCAATGATTTCAGTTAATTTTTTTATGCAGAAATACTCCTGTTCTGATTCTTCATGTAACTTTATATTGAATCACACTTTCATGAGGTAAGGGTGAAGAAGCCGTTGCCAAGCCTCTTCAACTGCATCAAACCCAGTTTCATGGACTTGTAAGCAGTAATTATACAGTTAAGTAAAAAAAAGAAAAATCTATCTTCACTACATTCACTGGTTGTTTTAATACGAATTATGGGCCAGATGATATTTGAAAACCTGTTTTTTTAAAGACTAGAAGTATCTTTTACAGTTTAGGAGACTACTCAAAACTTCTTAAATGTCAGATGATTTTATTAGCCATCATGTAATTAATATTCTGTTGAAGATTTGGAAATATAAATACCATTATTCCTTTTGAGATTGATTTTTTTAATGGTAGGTCAAATATTTTATCTTACATCACACAATTAGGTTATGTAGCAAATTTCAAAACACACTTCTAGTATAGCAAAGATATAGTCTGAATTTAAGGATCCATAATACATATGACAGTTTTATTCTCTTATTCAGTCCACTATCCAGCAATGCAGAAATCTTTTTACTGGATATTTTAGGTATTTACATTTCAAATGTTTTCCCTTTCCTGGTCCCTCCCTTGCCATCCCCCTCCCCCTATGAGAATGCTCCCCTTCCCACCTATCCCTGCCCACCTCAATGCACTGGCATTCCCTTACAATAGAGAATTGAATCTTCATAGGACCAAGGGCTTCTACTTCTATTGATTGCTCCTTCGGGAGCAATATAGCAATCTTAATTTTGTAGTTTCCCATTTAAAACTTAAATCATGTATTTTTTATTGGATATTTTTTATTTACATTTCAAAGATCATCTCCTTTCCCAGTTTCACCTCCAGAAACCTGTTTCTCCCACTGATTCTACAAGGGTGCTCCCCAACCCAACCACTCACTCCCACATCCCCGCCCTGACATTCCCTTACACTGGGGCCTCAAGCCCTGACAGGACCAAGGCATCTCCTCCCATTGATACCCGACAAGGCCATCCTCTGCTACATATGTGAATGGAGCCATAGGTCCATCCCTGTGTACTCGGGATAGTGGTTTAGTCCCTGGGAGCTCTGAGGAGTCTGCTTGGTTGATATTATTCTTCTTATGGGGTTGCAAACCCCTTCAGCTCCTTCAGTCCTTTCTCTGACTCCTCCATTGTGGATCCCGTTCTCAGTTTAATGATTGACTGCAAACATCAGCTTCTGTATTTGTCAGGCTCTGGCAGAGCTTCTCAGGAGACAGCTATGTCAAGCTCCTGTTAGAAAATTTGATTTAACTAAATCATAATGATTTCCTCTAAAGTAGAGAGATTGTTGGGCTTGATTACAGTCATCTAATGGTCTCCTTGATCCTGGCCCTTACAATCCTTTCTCCTACTCTTCAGAAAGATTCTTGAGCTCCACTTAATGTTTGTTGTGGGTATCTGCATCTCTTTCTATTAGTTACTAGCTGAAGCCTCTTTGATGACAACTGGGCTAGTATATATGAAAATAGCAGAATATCTTTATGAATCATTTCACTGTCTTTTTTCTCTAGTTACAATTTGGTTCGGTTCTAGGTCTCTAGCCTATCAACTCTCTGGGTCCTGTTCTGGCAGTGTCATTGCATGGGTCTCAATCTGTCTCAATCTGGACCAGTTATTGGTTGGCCACTCCCACAATTTCTCTACCACCTTTACCCCTAGCACATCTTGTAGGCAGAAAATATTGTAGGTCAAAAGTTTTGAGGCCTAACACTCCACTTGGAGTTTTCCATGGTTTCAAGAAATGGCTAGTTCAGGCTCTATAACCCCCCTGCTAAGAGTCTTACCTACTTCATCCTCCTCGATTCCCATTTTACTATGTTTCTAGGTAGACCCAGAGATATTCCCCAATTCCAGGTATTGCTTCCTGTCTGCTCCCCCCACCCTCGCTCTCTCTCTCTCTCTCTCTCTCTCTCTCTCTCTCTCTCTCTCTCTCTCTCCATTCTCATCGCCCTACCTTACTGATACCACATTAAAAAACCAGAGAATTAACTTACCTTGGTTCATAGAGACTGAACCAACAGCTGGGGTTTTGCATAGGTCTAGCCTAGGTTCTCTGAGTATATGTTACGGTTGTCTAGCTTGATTTTCTTGAAACCCTAAGAGTAAGAGCAGAGGCTGTCTCTGAGTCTTTTGCTTCCTTTGGGGAAACTTTCACACATACATTGTAATCTGCCTTGTCTAGGGCATGTGCCTAGTCTTACTGTAATTGGATGTACTATGTCAGGTTGATATCCACAGGAGACCTGCTCTTTTGAAGTAAAATGGAAATATGTGTGGGTGGGAGGTAGGGATGGAGAGACTGGAAAGACAGGAGAGGGAGAGGAAACTGTAGTCAGGATATAATATATGAAGGAAGAATAAATAAATAAATTGTAAAAAAAAGAATTCATCATCTTCAGTATAGAATTAGGGCCCAACACTGTCAATAAATAGTTGTGTAGTATTGCAACAAACAGTTCTTCCTGGATAGAAATATGATAAACTTCAGAGGTTTTCCTGGAAATTTACTGGGAAAATACATGTGTGGGGGGGGTGTGGTATGTAGTGTTTTTATATTCTTTACCCTTGTACTTTATTGTCATATTATTATTAACTTTGAAGAACTTGTTCTACCCGTAGTGTTTTTTGAGTTTATTTTATATTAATCATTTTATTCATTTATATTTCAAGTGATATGTCCCTTCCTGGTTACCACTCCACAAACCCCCAATCCCATCTCCCCTCCCCCCTCTCCCTTTTGCCTCTAAGAGAGTACTCCTTTACCCACTCACCCACTCCAGCCTTCCTGCTTTAGCCTTCCCATACACTGGAGGATCAATCCTCCACAGGACCAAGGGTCTCCCCTCACATTGATGTCAGATAAAGTCATTCTCTGCTACTTACTATATCTGGAACCATGGCTACTTCTGTGTATACTATTTGGATGGTGGTTTAGTTCCTGGGAGCTCTGGGTGGTTCAGTTAGCTGATATTGTTCTTCCTATGGGGTTGTAATCCCCTCCATCTCCTTCGGTCCTTCCCCTAGCTCTTCTCTTGGAGTCCCTGGGCTCAGTCCAATGGCAGGCTGTATCTGCATCCATATTGCTCAGGTGCTGGCAGAACTTCACATCTTGGTGTCAGCAAGAGTGTGGGGTTTAGTGTCTGCAGATGGGATGGATCCCTAGGTCTCTGGATAACCTATCCTTTAGTCTCTGTTCCATTTTTTGTCCTTGTCTTTCCTAGGTTAAAAATATTGAGATGGGTTGGTGGCCCCATCCCTCAACTGCAGGTCATGCCTATCTACTAGAGGTGGTGTCTACAGGTTGTATCTCACCTTTAGTGTGTATTTCAGCTAAAGTCATCAAGCCTTGGGGCCTGGGAGACTCTCACTTCCCTGGAGTCTGGGACTTTCCGGTGGCTACCCACTGTAGTGTTTAATAGTAAAAATTAATTTAATAGTAAAAATGAGAGTGCCCATTCTCATATTTAGCAATCACAAGACATAAGTGTCAAATGTCTTTTAAAAGAGAGCTTTTCAGGCTGGAGAGATGGCTCAGTGGTTAAGAGCACTGACTGCTCTTCCAAAGGTCCTGAGTTCAAATCCCAGCAACCACATGTTGGTTTACAGCCATCTGTAATGAGATTTGATTCCCTATTCTGGTGTGTCTGAAGACAGCCACAGTGTACTTATATATGATAAATAAATAAATCTAAAAAAAAGAGAGAGAGAGAGAACTTTTCAAAGGCTAAAACAAAACATAATTATCCTATAAGAGAAATAGAATCTTAAGACCTTACTATCGATTAAACTATAACAAACCTAATTTTAAACTGACACAGCAACATTAAGAATTCATAATCAGCCTGGGTTACATTGAAAGATTTGTATCAAAATAAAAATTAAAACAAATAAAACACAAAAGTATTTCTTTTCTAGAGAATCCTTAAGTACTTGAAGTTAGTAATGTCTAGGAGGTCTTCTTATTATCTTGGTACTGTGTAAGCATAACTGGGGAAAAGTTGCATGGTTTTATGAAGTGATCATAGATTTTCTAACTCTGGTTTTAGAGAAGTCATTAGATGCAACATATGTATTTCTTAGTAAGCCTCCTATTTTATTTAGTAACAGATTTGTTTATTGTATTCAATTATTTTTGGTGTAGTCTTTCCCAATAATAACAATATAGAAACTTGAGAAGAATAAATATATATTCAGTCTGGTTGAAAAAGACAGAAGCGCTTTGTGACATTTCAGAGACCAAAAGCAGCACAAAGTAGAGTGATAGTTGTTGAAAATAGATGAATCATATTTAGAAACAATTGAAAGGGATTGGATTTAGTTGTTATTTTTTCCTTTTAAGTTAATGGAAATGAGGAAGGTAATATGATTCAGCAGATTGATAAAGGAGATTAGTCATCACAAGTGCACTTTTAGAAATAGGTGAACATTATATATCAATATTTTATATGAAGTTTCTATAAATATGCTTATTATTTTCCTGGGGGGGCTATAATAGCTTTTCTTGATGGTAAGGAGTGCCTGAAGTAAAATTTTATGACCTACTTATAAACTCCTAAAAGAAGGTTTAGAATGGAAAGATGATAGGACATTTAATATCAGTACTTAAATAGAAACTTCTGAGTCTCATATTTGTTTGAAAATAGTAACCGCAGTTAGAGTATCTCCCAGAGGTGTATTTTCTTTAGCTACATCTCAAAGTAGAGCTAATTCCAACAGTGTGCTCTGTGTCTGCTCAATGTCAGTACTAAACACTGTTCTCCACTTTCCTCCTATTTCTACTTGAGAACTTTAAAGAACCCCACACAATAAAGTATCCATAGAAATTGCATTTAGAATTAAGGTTTTCATTGATTAAGATTGTAAGCTAATACATTTCCTTCCTTTGAAAGGAGAAATTCTGGAAGTTAATGACTAAAGACATTTGAGAAACTTACATTAGAGAAAGTGTTATCTACCATATCTAATCATACAAGTACATTTATCATTAATTAGAATCAGCAAATACATTATTATACGAGCCTATAAGTTACTTTGTGTTTTTATATGAATTATTTTAGTTCTGAGCAAAACTGTGAGTTGTGACTTCCTTATGATTCTCAGTGTTTATCAACTAGGAATGATGAGAATCATTTTGTTTATATTGAAACAGCTGGTAAATGGTGGGTACATGGCTTGGTTCTTCTGAAACTATTTGTACATCCAATCCTCTGTTCTTTAGAACAGCAGGAGTGTTTTATGACACAATGCAACTTTTCAATGATTGAATTCTGAAACTAATCACTTTAAATACCAAAATCAGTCAATTTTTAAAGTAAGATGGTTTTTTAAAAAGCAGTTATCAGGTAGTGAATATTTAATTACTTGAATGTTTCAGTTAAGTGAATAAGATTCTTAGTCTGAATTTCAGTGAGTTTACAATCAGTGATGTAGACTGACAGTTCATATCTGCAGTAATGTGCAGAGGGACCAATGCTTCTGGATTTAATCCTGAGCTCGGTAGGAGACTAAGGAGACCTAAAGGCCACCTCTCCCTCAAATCTATATTTCTCAGTGCAGACTCAAGACAACATAGCCCTGGAAGATGCTATGATGAAAGCAGCACAGAAACTCAGAATGCTTATGAACATGTCATTTGAGCAGGGACTACATGCCAGATTTTTTGCATTAATTTATGTGTTCACTTTATATCCAGATCACAGTCCTCCTCTCCTCTCAGCACTTTCTCTTCTTCCCCTCTCCTATATGAAGGGAAAGGTGCCACCCTAGGGTATCAACCTACTTTGGTACCTCAAGTCACCCCAGGACTAGTCACCCCTCTCCTACTGAGGCCAGACAAGGCAGTCAGAAGAACAATATCCACAGGTAGACAACAGAGTCAGAGTAGGCCTCGTCTCAAGGTGTTGGGGGAACCTCATGAAGACCAAGCTGCATTTCTGCTATGTATGTACAGGGGGCCTACATCCAGCCCCTTTATGCTCTTTAGTTGGTGGATCAGTCTCTATGAACCCCCAAACATCCAGATTAGTTGACTCTATTGGTCTTCCTGTAGAGTCATTATTCCTTCCTGGTTCCTCAATCCTTCCCCCAACTTCTCCAGAAGACTTCCCCAGCAGGAACTAGTGTTTTGCTATGAGTCTGTGTATTGCTTTCAGTCAGCTGCTGAGTGGAGCCTCTTAGAGTACAATTATGCTAGGCTTCTGTTTGCAAGCATAACAGAGTATCATTAATAGTCTAAGTGACTTGTTCTTGCCCATGGGATGGGTCTCAAGTTGAGCCAGTTCATTAGTTGCCCATTCCCTTGGTCTCTACTCCTTCTTTGTCCCTGTACTTCTGGTAGGCAGCACAAATTTTGGGGGGAGGCTTTTGTGGGTGAGTTTATATTCTTATCCCTCCACTAGGAGTCTTGCCTGTTTGCCAGATTTTTTAATAGTCTTTATTTGTAAAATGGAGCAACTTTCATGAAAAGGGAGAGCCATGCAAACTAAATATTTAAATATAGTTAAAAGTATACTGACTGAGGAAAAGAGCAGCAGCCAATTCTTCTCTAGGATCTATGATCTGAAACAGCCACAAGCACTTGGCTAGGTTTAGAGGAGGGCCAAGAGTTTCTTCCATATTGAGAATGACGAATCCAACTAAGCAGCTTGACCTTGAATAATTTCAAACAAACTAAAAAAAAATCTAACAAGTGTGCAATCCCACCAACAACGGAGGAGTGTTCCTCTTTCTCCACATCCTCACCAGCATCTGCTGTCGCCAGAGTTTTTGATGTTAGCCATTCTGACTGGTGTGAGGTGGATTCTCAGTGTTGTTTTGATTTGCATTTCCCACATGACTAAAGATGTTGAACATTTCTTTAGGTGCTTCACAGTCATTCGAGATTCCTCATCTGAGAATTCTTTGTTTAGCCCTGAACTCCATTTTTAATAGGGTTATTTGTCTTCTTGCAGTCTAACTTCCTGAGTACTTTGTGTATTTTGGATATAAGCTCGCTATCAGTTGTAGGATTGGTAAAGATCTTTTCCCAATCTGTTGGTTGCTATTTTGTTCCTAATGACAGTGTACTTTGCCTTACAGAAGTTATGTAGCTTTATGAGACCCCATTTGTCAATTCTTGATCTTAGAGCATAAGCCATTGGTGTTTTGTTCAGGAAATTTTCTCCAGTGCCCATGCGTTCGAGATTCTTCCCCACTTTTTCTTCTATTAGTTTGAATGTATCTGGTTTGATGTGAAGGTCCTTGATCCACTTGGACTTAAGTTTGTACAGGGTGATAAGAATGAATCGATCTGCATTCTTCTACATGGTGACCTCCAGTTGAACCAGCACCATTTGCTGAAAATGCTATCTTTTTTCCATTGGATGGTTTTGGCTCCTTTGTCAAAAATCTAGTGACCATAGGTATGTGGGTTCATTTCTGGGTCTTCAATTCTATTCCACTAGTCTATCTGCCTGTCTCTGTACCAATACCACACAGTTATTTTTATCACTATTGCTCTGTAATACTGCTTGAATTCAGGGATAGTGATTTCCCCAGAAGTCCTTTTATTATTGAGAATAGTTTTAGCTATCCTGGGTTTTTTGTTATTCCAGGCAACTTTGCAAATTGTCTAACTCTCTGAAGAATTGGATTGGAATTTTGATGGGGATTGCATTGAATGTGTAGATCGCTTTTGGTAAAATTGCCACTTTTACTATATTAATCCTTTCAACCCATGAGCATGGGAGATCTTTCCATCTTCTGAGATCTTCAATTTCTTTCTTCAGAGACTTGAAGTTCTTATCATACAGATCTTTCACTTACTTGGTTAAAGTCACACCGAGGTATTTTATATTATTTGGGACTATTATGAAGGGTGTCCTTAGAAAATTAGACATTGTACTACCTGAGTACCCAGCTGTACCTCTCTTGGTCATATACCCAAAAGATGGCCCAACATACAACAAAGACACATGGTCCACTATATTCATAGCAGCCTTATTTATAATAACCAGATGCTGGAAAGATCCTAGATGCCCTTCAACAGAGGAATAGATACAGAAAATATGGTAAAGCTACACAATGGAGTACTACCCAGTACTAATCAGAAATTCATAGGCAAATGGATGGAACTAGAAAATATCATCCTGAGTGAGGTAACCCAATCACAGAAAAACACACATAATATGCACTCATTGATAAGTGGATATTAGCCCAAATACTCGAATTATCAAAGATGCACAGACCACATGAAACTCAAGAAGGATGACCAAAATGCTAATGCTCCACTCCTTCTTTAAAAGGGGAACAAGAATACCCTTAGGAGAGGATAGGGAGGCAAAGTTTAGAACAGAGACTGAAGGAATGGCCATTCAGAGTCTGCCCCACATGGGGCCCACCAAACTAGATAAGATGGATGAAGCAAAGAAGTGCAGGCTGACAGGAACCGGATATAGAACTCTCCTGAGAGACACAGCCAGAATATGGCAAATACATAGGCAAATGTCAGCAGCAAACCACTGAACTGAGAACGGGACCCCCATTGAAGGAGTCAGAGAAAGGACTGAAAGAGTTTAAGGGGTTTGAGACCCTATATGAACAACAATGCCAACCAACCAGAGCTTCCTGGGACTAAGACACTACCCAAAGACTATACATGGACTGACCCTGGGCTCTAAATTCATAGGTAGCAATTAATAGCCTAGTAGGGGCACCAGTGGGAGGGGAAGCCCTTGGTCCTACCAAGGCTGGATCCCCAGTGAACAGGATTCTTGGGGGGAGAGCGTTAATGGGGGAGGATGGGGAGGGGAACACACATATCGAAGGGGAGGGGGAGGGGCTAGAGGGATGTTGGCCTGGAAACCGGAAAGGGAATAACATTTGAAATGTAAATAAGAAATACCCAATTTAATAAAGATGAGAAAAAAATCTAACAAGGAACCCACATCGAATACCTTTCTACATGCTCTTCTGCCACATAACATATCTAGTCAGATGATCACAATTATACTGGCAATTAAATCATCTATAAAACCCAAATTCTTTATAACTGAAAAGCAGTTTTACAGTTAACTGAGGCAAAATAAAGCAGTGTGGTACAACTTCATCACATGTGCCTGCCCTTTAAAATTTTGTATACATAGTTTTAATCATAATTTTATGTGTTTTGAACTAATATAGGTCATGCTAAGAAAACGTACTCATATTACTTTCTCCCTCTACTATTTTTCCATAGGAGAAATAGTTTTTTCAGGATTGTGTATTAAATATAGTACATTTTCAAAAAAAACTCTTGGCCAAAATTATGTAAAGAGTTTTTATAGTATAGGCATTTTCTTTTCTCATAGTAAGATGTCTAATATATTTCTCAGGTCTCGGGTACAAGCCGCATAAAATGAAGGGCTCTGTAGAAATAAGCTTTGTCCCCATTACATAATATGCAGAACACATGACCTGGGATCTTATGAATGCCTGCACATTCTGGTGTGTTAAGAAGCAACCTCTGTGTCTGACTTAAGGTTCCACTTACTTTTATTAGATGTCATTTGTGTTACTGTTTTGTGATGGACCATTTGATATTTTTTCAAGTTTTTTCAAGTTTTATTTGTCACAGGTCTTTGAGGTCTTTAAGGATGTCATAACTATTACTGGTACCTATTAAAACCAATGTAAGGCAACAGACTCAGAGTTAGCAATATGAATAAAATCAAAAGACCTATCTTGGGTTAAACACAGGCACTTGTCTCCAGTCATAATCCATTTTTCAACATAACCCAGGATTGTTAAAAAGATAACCTACTTTATAAAAGTAACAAAATTAACATGAACTATTTGTCTCTTCAGTTGTTTAATGAAAATAGCAACAGCTAATGTTTATAAACTCGCTGTTTATAAACTATCCATGGGCACTGGTGGTTCATGGGCACCTGGTACTTCATTTGGCAGTATGTGTTTTATGCTTTATTTAGAAGGAATTGTTATCACTGCCTTGTCATTAAAGGCAAATCACATAGGCAAACACATAAATATGTATATATTTATATAATTTCAGGGAAAACAATCACTGTAGAAACATAAACTCAGCCTATGGAATGAAGATATGTAGAAGTCTACAGAAAGCCTTACCCTCTACTCTGTAACAGAAAGCTGTACTCAGTCAAAAGCCAAAGATGGTGTTGACTTCTCCATGCCTGTGTATGCTTGCCTTGTCACTCCCTGGCTTTTCTTTTTTAAATAAATAAGTAGGTCATATACTCAAGAAACTTTCTGTCTAAACTGTGTAAAAGTGTGGGAAAAGTATTTTCTTCTCTCTTCAAATGTCCCAGAGACACAGCCACTCAGAAAATTTCTTAATAGAAAGTGCCAAAGAAGAATGTCTCCCGGAGTTCCCTTTTCATTAAGCACTAGAACTCATACCAAGGTAAGTATGTTGTACACAATTTTAGAAATAAGATATTACCAGAGACAACTTATTATATTCCCTAGTTTTCATATTCTGATACAAAAACAGACTTGTTCTTAGAAGGCCCCTTAAGTTGTAAAAATGATCTGTAACTCTTTTAAGTATTATTTACCAGTATTTTCTGCTTAGGTACAAGAAGAATTTTAACAGCAGAGATTAAAAATGAAATTATTTGTGATATATCTGCAGGACCATAGTGAATCCAATGATTCCTCAGAACTCTGACAGTGTGTGTCGTTCAAAATGTTCAGAGTTTAAGTCAATATATTAGGGAAGCAGCTTCTTTTCTCTTGTTTTTTTTAAATGTGTTTTATGTGAAGATTAAAAATCTTATTTAATTGTTCACAGTTCATTTCTTATTCTTCTGCCATATGTGCATATAGCAGTCTCAAAACAAGCTTAAAGCAAGATCTTTGAAATTTCGGAATCAATTGTAACTGCAATATATGTAAAATATAGTTCCCTAAAACACCCAAGGAAAATGAAGATTACAAAGCACTTAGATCTTATCAGAAATGCAACATTATCCTTAAGGTCATAAAGTAATTGACTAAAAAATATGTATTATAATATCTTTATAGTCTTACCTCTTTCAGTTAGATATAAATGTCCATTAATCAGTACTGAATACAGGAACTGTTAGAACTCAGTAGCATCACGGCACCTATTGAAGAGTAGAAAAGTGTCTGGTACTGTCTGGTGAGGGGAGTAGTCTCACTGGTTGACATCATTGGAAACAATTTGAGAGCTTCTTATGAGGCCACCGTACAAAAAAAAATATTTAAAAATTGCATTAAATTCACAATCTAGAGTAGAACAGAAGTTTTGCTAAGTTGTCAGACACAAAAGTTTGGTCTCATCTCTACCAGGGACTATGGATAATTATCACAGAATTTACTTGCATATATTACATAATTCAGCATTTTCTCTTATTATCTGTAAGTCTCTAATATTATGAAAAGATGTGAACTATGAAGGGGCTCAGGGTGTGAGGGGAGGGGAACATGATCTGGTATTAGGTGGGGGAACAAACTGAAGCCCTGAGGGCCAGCAGAAAGAATGGAAACAGGTGACCTTGGGAGTAAGGAGGTTGGGAGGACCCTCCAGAATATATCAGAGACATGGGACGTGAGAGATTCACAAGACTCAAAGGGGGGACCCTAGATGAAATGCACTATTGGGAAGAGGGGACTTTTTGAGCCCACCTCCAGCAGAAAGATAGACAAGGCATCAAATGAGGGATGGGGTTGCTATCCCACAGTCAAAACTCTGACCTATAATTCTTCCTGTCTGAAGAAATGCAGGGATATAAATGGAGAAGAGCCTGAGGAAAAGAAGGTCCAGGAACAGGCCCAAAGTGGGATCCAGCTCAAGGGGAGACCCCAAGTCCTGACACCTTTACTGAGGTTATGGGGTATTCACAAAAAGGGACCTACCATGACTGCCCTCCAAAAGACCCAACAAGCAGCTGAAAGAATCAGATGCAGATATGTGCACCCAACCCATGAACAGAAGCCTCTGACCCCACTGACTGAATGAGAGAAAAACTAGAGGAAGCTAAGGAGGAGGGCAACCCTGTAGGAGGACCAGCAGTCTCAATTAACTGGATCCCTGAGATCTCTCAGACACTGGACTACCAACCAGACAGCATACACCAGTGGAGATGAGGCCCCAACACATATACAGCAGAGGACTCCTGGGTCTGGGTTCAGTCAGAGAAGATGCATCTAACCCTCAAGAGACCAGAGGGTCCCAGGAAGTTTAGAGGTCTGGTGGGGTGGGGGTTGGAGACATCCTTGTGGAGACTGGGTTGGGGGAGGAGGTATGGGATGTGGAACAATTGGAGGGTGGACCCAAAGGTGAATAAAATCTGGAGTGTAAAAATAAAAAAAAATTAAAAAATGAAAGAAACATACCGACTTAGCCCGAGTGTCTAAGGCAGAATGTTATCAGAGCCTTTTATTGTCATACTCTGCGTAAATGGACAAGATCTTCAGATATTTCTTGATTGACTACTTGTAGAAATAAACAAAGTTAATGGAAGGTTTTGAAGTCACTGCTAACCTTGTGGCCGGGATCCATAGCAGGAAGAATGTTTAGAGCCATCTCATTTGCACACTGTTTATGTTTTTGCAAAGTTGAGAATCAGTGACCTCTCTTACATTGTAAAAGTTTAAAATTCATCTCCACACTACAAAGCCTGTCTGGGAAGCATAGACTTTTATTCACTTAGATGAAATATAATCAAAGCAAAGCCTAATTAAAAATTCATGTATATCATTTGACTCAGTCTAAATTATTGCTCCAATGCAGAAATCGAAGCTAATTTTAACATATACCAGAAAACAGCCTTCTTCAAACGGCTCAGAAATATCTTTATATATAATCACTTTGTATATTATATATGTATCGTTTTATATGCATTTTAGCCTATTTACGTCTACATTTATGTCTTTGATTTCTAGATCTGGTGCTCTGTACTGACACTGGTTTTTTATAGATGACATCGAAGAGTCTCAGAATCATTAGCCACTTTCATCAGGGTGTTTACATTTTATACAGCTGGTAGAAATTAGGGGCATACAAGATAAGATTTTAATAGAGAAGTTGTACAGGAGATAATGTCCACTGAATCAGCTTGTCAGAAATGTTGAGTGGCCTTCACACATCCCCATGACTGTAAAATGTCATTTCACACCCCTGCCAATCCACTTATTAGTCCGTCAAGCAATGTGTAGCACTTGTATCCCATTTACAGAGACCTGCAATAAAAAGTTAAACAGAAGCTGAAGGTTAAATCAATATTTTTTCTTGTTGATATCTTTCATCTTCTTTTGGAAATCTACAGAATTTTTATGTTCTAAGAGCCTTACAGATGAGACAAGGGTGTTCTTTGTACCACACTAGAAATACAAGTAAATTAAACAGCACTTCTCTTTATTACTGACAGCGATAGCACCAAGCCTCTGATTGACTCCTTGGAGAAGGATTTTTTAAAAACCATTGTGTTACACCATCTCTGGGACAATCTGTGTGCCACATAATATTTAAATAGTGTTCCTAATATCGCAGGGTCCTTTTCATCTCAGGGTGAAACATTTTAATTGTTCAAATAAATTCTTACATCACCCCAAAGTCTGCCTGGTGACTTTTGTTAAATTTCACGTACTGGCTTCAGATCCTGAACCGTTACTTAACTCCGATGTGTGCTTCTCTAGTCAGTCTTAGTGAGCTTTCACTTTCTGAGCTCCAGACATGGAAAAAGTACACATTTTACTCCATTTCATTTACTTCACTATTATTGATATAAAATCAAGAAACCCTTCTCTTATCTGAAATCACTTTCTTTTCTTTCTCTCTTTTAAATTTTTAAATTAAATTTATTATTTTGACAAATGCAGCCCTGTATATAATATACTCTGACCATATTCTCCAACTTCTCTTACCCCTTTTTTGTTCCTTTGCCAATCTTGTCTCCATACAAGTTTCTGACTCACTTTCTTGTTTGTTTGATTCATTTTTGTTTTTATTTTGAGAGCCATTGATCTTAATGAGAAACTGCTTCATGAGCATGGGTGTAATATTATATCTACAGCATTGAAGACTCACTATGCTGAAGTAGATGACCCCTTCTCCCCAACACCTATCCATAGTCCTTAGTTCTCCACAGAGTTCCTCCTCATCCATGATTGAAAGTTTGCCTGGTATAGCTGGTCCCTGAGAGGTTCTACCAGTATCTGACAAATACAGATGCAGATACTCACAGGAAACCATCGGACTGGGCCCAGGGACCCCACTGGAGGAGATATGTGGAGGACTGAAGGAGCTGAAGTGGTTTACAACCCCATAGGAAGAACAATATCAGGTAACTGGACCACCCAGAGCTTTCAGGGACTAAACAACCAACCAAAGAGTATATATGGAGGGTCCAGGTCTCCAGAGTCATATGTAGCAGTGGGATGGCCTTATCTGATATGAGTGGAAGGGAAGGCCCTTGGTCCTGTAGAAGTTTGATGCTCCAGTGTAGGGAGAGGATAGAGCAGTGAGGCTGGAGTGGGTGGAGTAGTTGGAGGAGCATCCTCTCAGAGAGAAAGGAGAGGGAGGAGAAGGGAGATGAGATGGAGAGGTTGTGGAGGATTAACCAGGAAGGGGACATCATTTGAAATGTAAATGGGAGACCCAACCACCTGGTCAGGTGGGCACTCCTGAGGCTGCAGAGCGGAAGAGACCACCAACACTGCTCACCCCTGCCCACATCCCTGGCCCAAGAGGAAACTGTATAAGGCCTCTGGGCTCCTGTGGGGGAGGGCCCAGGAGCGGCAGGACCCCTGCCAGAGACACCGCCGGACCCTGAAGGAAACAGACCGGATAAACAGTTCTCTGCACCCAAATCCCGTGGGAGGGAGAGCTAAACCTTCAGAGAGGCAGACAAGCCTGGGAAACCAGAAGAGACTGCTCTCTGCACACACATCTCGGACGCCAGAGGAAAAAGCCAAAGACCTTCTGGAACCCTGGTGCACTGAAGCTCCCGGAAGGGGCGGCACAGGTCTTCCTGGTTGCTGCCGCTGCAGAGAGCCCGTGGGCAGCACCCCACGAGCAAACTTGAGCCTCGGGACCACAGGTAAGACCAACTTTTCTGCTGCAAGAAAGCTGCCTGTTGAACTCAAGACACAGGCCCACAGGAACAGCTGAAGACCTGTAGAGAGGAAAAACTACACGCCCAAAAGCAGAACACTCTGATCCCATAACTGGCTGAAAGAAAACAGGAAAACAGGTCTACAGCACTCCTGACACACAGGCTTATAGGACAGTCTAGCCACTGTCAGAAATAGCAAAACAAAGTAACACTAGAGATAATCTGATGGCGAGAGGCAAGCACAGGAACCCAAGCAACAGAAACCAAGACTACATGCCATCATCGGAGCCCAATTCTCCCACCAAAACAAACATGGAATATCCAAACACACCAGAAAAGCAAGATCTAGTTTCAAAATCATATTTGATCATGATGCTGGAGGACTTCAAGAAAGACATGAACATACTTAGGGAAACACAGGAAAACATTAATAAACAAGAAGAAGCCTACAGAGAGGAATCGCAAAAATCCCTGAAAGAATTCCAGGAAAACACAATCAAACAGTTGAAGGAATTAAAAATGGAAATAGAAGCAATCAAGAAAGAACACATGGAAACAACCCTGGATATAGAAAACCAAAAGAAGAGACAAGGAGCTGTAGATACAAGCTTCACCAACAGAATACAAGAGATGGAAGAGAGAATATCAGGAGCAGAAGATTCCATAGATATCATTGACTCAACTGTCAAAGATAATGTAAAGCGGAAAAAGCTACTGGTCCAAAACATACAGGAAATCCAGGACTCAATGAGAAGATCAAACCTAAGGATAATAGGTATAGAAGAGAGTGAAGACTCCCAGCTCAAAGGACCAGTAAAGATCTTCAACAAAATCATAGAAGAAAACTTCCCTAATCTAAAAAAAGAGATACCCATAGGCATACAAGAAGCCTACAGAACTCCAAATAGATTAGACCAGAAAAGAAACACCTCCAGTCACATAATAGTCAAAACACCAAACGCACAAAATAAAGAAAGAATATTAAAAGCAGTAAGGGAAAAAGGTCAAGTAACATATAAAGGCAGACCTATCAGAA
Organism: Rattus norvegicus; assembly: GCF_021556685.1. Lineage (NCBI taxonomy): Eukaryota > Metazoa > Chordata > Mammalia > Rodentia > Muridae > Rattus > Rattus norvegicus. The sequence continues at coordinate 61,415,877 of NC_141539.1, forward strand.
TCACACCAGACTTCTCACCAGAAACTATGAAGGCCAGAAGATCCTGGAGGGATGTCATACAGACCCTAAGAGAACAAAAATGCCAGCCCAGGTTACTGTATCCTGCAAAATTCTCAATTAACATAGATGGAGAAACCAAGATATTCCATGACAAAACCAAATTTACACAATATCTTTCTACAAATCCAGCACTACAAAGGATAGTAAATGGTAAAGCCCAACATAAGGAGGCAAGCTATAACCTAGAAGAAGCAAGAAACTAATCGTCTTGGCAACAAAACAAAGAGAATGAAAGCACACAAACATAACCTCACATCCAAATATGAATATAACGGGAAGCAATAATCACTATTCCTTAATATCTCTCAACATCAATGGCCTCAACTCCCCAATAAAAAGACATAGATTAACAAACTGGATACGCAACGAGGACCCTGCATTCTGCTGCCTACAGGAAACACACCTCAGAGACAAAGACAGATATTACCTCAGAGTGAAAGGCTGGAAAACAATTTTCCAAGCAAATGGTCAGAAGAAGCAAGCTGGAGTAGCCATTCTAATATCAAATAAAATCAATTTTCAATTAAAAGTCATCAAAAAAGATAAGGAAGGACACTTCATATTCATCAAAGGAAAAATCCACCAAGATGAACTCTCAATCCTAAATATCTATGCCCCAGATACAAGGGCACCTACATATATAAAAGAAACCTTACTAAAGCTCAAAACACACATTGCACCTCACACAATAATAGTGGGAGATTTCAACACCCCACTCTCATCAATGGACAGATCATGGAAACAGAAATTGAACAGAGATGTAGACAGACTAAGAGAAGTCATGAGCCAAATGGACTTAACAGATATTTATAGAACATTCTATCCTAAAGCAAAAGGATACCTTCTTCTCAGCTCCTCATGGTACTTTCTCCAAAATTGACCATATAATTGGTCAAAAAACGGGCCTCAACAGGTACAGAAAGATAGACATAATCCCATGCGTGCTATCAGACCACCACAGCCTAAAACTGGTCTTCAATAACAATAAGGGAAGAATGCCCACATATACATGGAAATTGAACAATGCTCTACTCAAGGATAACCTGGTCAAGGAAGAAATAAAGAAAGAAATTAAAAACTTTTCAGAATTTAATGAAAATGAAGGTACAACATACCCAAACTTATAGGACACAATGAAAGCTGTGCTAAGAGGAAAACTCATAGCGCTGAGTGCCTACAGAAAGAAACAGGAAAGAGCATATGTCAGCAGCTTGACAGCACACCTAAAAGCTCTAGAACAAAAAGAAGCAAATACACCCAGCAGGAGTAGAAGGCAGGAAATAATCAAACTCAGAGCGGAAATCAACCAAGTAGAAACAAAAAGGACCATAGAAAGAATCAACAGAACCAAAAGTTGGTTCTTTGAGAAAATCAACAAGATAGATAAACCCTTAGTCAGACTAACGAGAGGACACAGAGAGTGCATCCAAATTAACAAAATCAGAAATGAAAAGGGAGACATAACAACAGATTCAGAGGAAATTCAAAAAATCATCAGATCTTACTATAAAAACCTGTATTCAACAAAACTTGAAAATCTTCAGGAAATGGATAATTTCCTAGACAGATACCAGGTACCGAAGTTAAATCAGGAACAGATAAACCAGTTAAACAACCCCATAACTCCTAAGGAAATAGAAGCAGTCATTAAAGGTCTCCCAACCAAAAAGAGCCCAGGTCCAGACGGGTTTACTGCAGAATTCTACCAAACCTTCATAGAAGACCTCATACCAATATTATCCAAACTATTCCACAAAATTGAAACAGATGGATCACTACCGAATACCTTCTACGAAGCCACAATTACTCTTATACCTAAACCACACAAAGACACAACAAAGAAAGAGAACTTCAGACCAATTTCCCTTATGAATATCGATGCAAAAATACTCAACAAAATTCTGGCAAACCGAATCCAAGAGCACATCAAAACAAACATCCACCATGACCAAGTAGGCTTCATCCCAGGCATGCAGGGATGGTTTAATATACGGAAAACCATCAACGTGATCCATTATATAAACAAACTGAAAGAACAAAACCACATGATCATTTCATTAGACGCTGAGAAAGCATTTGACAAAATTCAACACCCCTTCATGATAAAAGTCCTGGAGAGAATAGGAATTCAAGGCCCATACCTGAACATAGTAAAAGCCATATACAGCAAACCAGTTGCTAACATTAAACTAAATGGAGAGAAACTCGAAGCAATCCCACTAAAATCAGGGACTAGACAAGGCTGCCCACTCTCTCCCTACTTATTCAATATAGTTCTTGAAGTTCTAGCCAGAGCAATCAGACAACAAAAGGAGGTCAAGGGGATACAGATCGGAAAAGAAGAAGTCAAAATATCACTGTTTGCAGATGATATGATAGTGTATTTAAGTGATCCCAAAAGTTCCACCAGAGAACTACTAAAGCTGATAAACAACTTCAGCAAAGTGGCTGGGTATAAAATTAACTCAAATAAATCAGTAGCCTTCCTCTACACAAAAGAGAAACAAGCCGAGAAAGAAATTAGGGAAACGACACCCTTCATAATAGACCCAAATAATATAAAGTACCTCGGTGTGACTTTAACCAAGCAAGTAAAAGATCTGTACAATAAGAACTACAAGACACTGAAGAAGGAAATTGAAGAAGACCTCAGAAGATGGAAAGATCTCCCATGCTCATGGATTGGCAGGATTAATATAGTAAAAATGGCCATTTTACCAAAAGCAATCTACAGATTCAATGCAATCCCCATCAAAATACCAATCCAATTCTTCAAAGAGTTAGACAGAACAATTTGCAAATTCATCTGGAATAACAAAAAACCCAGGATAGCTAAAGCTATCCTCAACAATAAAAGGACTTCAGGGGGAATCACTATCCCTGAACTCAAGCAGGATTACAGAGCAATAGTGATAAAAACTGCATGGTATTGGTACAGAGACAGACAGATAGACCAATGGAATAGAATTGAAGACCCAGAAATGAACCCACACACCTATGGTCACTTAATTTTTGACAAAGGAGCCAAAACCATCAAATGGAAAAAAGATAGCATTTTCAGCAAATGGTGCTGGTTCAACTGGAGGTCAACATGTAGAAGAATGCAGATCGATCCATGCTTATCACCCTGTACAAAGCTTAAGTCCAAGTGGATCAAGGACCTCCACATCAAACCAGACACACTCAAACTAATAGAAGAAAAACTAGGGAAGCATCTGGAACACATGGGCACTGGAAAAAATTTCCTAAACAAAACACCAATGGCTTACGCTCTAAGATCAAGAATTGACAAATGGGATCTCATAAAACTACAAAGCTTCTGTAAGGCAAAGGACACGGTGGTTAGGACAAAACGGCAACCAACAGATTGGGAAAAGATCTTTACCAATCTTACAACAGATAGAGGCCTTATATCCAAAATATACAAAGAACTCAAGAAGTTAGACCGCAGGGAAACAAATAACCCTATTAAAAAATGGGGTTCAGAGCTAAACAAAGAATTCACAGCTGAGGAATTCCGAATGGCTGAGAAACACCTAAAGAAATGTTCAACATCTTTAGTCATAAGGGAAATGCAAATCAAAACAACCCTGAGATTTCACCTCACACCAGTGAGAATGGCTAAGATCAAAAACTCAGGGGACAACAGATGCTGGCGAGGATGTGGAGGAAGAGGAACACTCCTCCATTGTTGGTGGGATTGCAAACTGGTACAACCATTCTGGAAATCAGTCTGGAGAATCCTCAGAAAATTGGACATTGAACTGCCTGAGGATCCAGCTATTCCTCTCTTGGGCATATACCCAAAAGATGCCCCAACATATAAAAAAGACACGTGCTCCACTATGTTCATTGCAGCCTTATTTATAATAGCCAGAAGCTGGAAAGAACCCAGATGCCCTTCAACAGAGGAATGGATACAGAAAATGTGGTACATCTACACAATGGAATATTACTCAGCTATCAAAAACAACGACTTTATGAAATTCGTAGGCAAATGGTTGGAACTGGAAAACATCATCCTGAGTGAGCTAACCCAATCACAGAAAGACATACATGGTATGCACTCATTGATAAGTGGCTATTAGCCCAAATGCTTGAATTACCCTAGATGCCTAGAACAAATGAAACTCAAGACGGATGATCAAAATGTGAATGCTTCACGCCTTCTTTAAAAGGGGAACAAGAATACCCTTGGCAGGGAAGAGAGAGGCAAAGATTAAAACAGAGACTGAAGGAACACCCATTCAGAGTCTGCCCCACATGTGGCCCATACATATATAGCCACCCAATTAGACAAGATGGATGAAGCAAAGAAGTGCAGACCGACAGGAGCCGGATGTAGATCGCTCCTGAGAGACACAGCCAGAATACAGCAAATACAGAGGCGAATGCCAGCAGCAAACCACTGAACTGAGAATAGGACCCCCGTTGAAGGAATCTGAGAAAGAACTGGAAGAGCTTGAAGGGGCTCGAGACTCCATATGTACAACAATGCCAAGCAACCAGAGCTTCCAGGGACTAAGCCCCTACCCAAAGAGTATACATGGACTGACCCTGGACTCTGACCTCATAGGTAGCAATGCATATCCTAGTAAGAGCACCAGTGGAAGGGGAAGCCCTAGGTCCTGCTAAGACTGAACCCCCAGTGAACTAGACTGTTGGGGGGAGGGCGGCAATGGGGGGAGGGTTGGGAGGGGAACACCCTTAAGGAAGGGGAGGGTGGAGGGGGATGTTTTCCCGGATACCAGGAAAGGGAATAACACTTGAAATGTATATAAGAAATACTCAAGTTAATAAAAAAATATCGAAATAAACAAAAAAAAGAAATGTAAGTGAATAAAATGATCAATGAAGAAAAAAGGAAATTGGCATGACTACTTTATATAAGCCCAGAACAGGCAACCACAGTTGCTTTAACTTCAGCATTAAAGGTCATGTCTTTTCTAGAATATAGGATTCTTTAGCTTTTCTTCCCATTATCTGGTTCTTAATACTCTTGCCTCATTTTCTGCAATGGTTTCAAACCTTGGAGGGGTTAAGATAAATTTCCCCTATAGGACTTAGCACTTAACAGTCACTTATTTTCAACACCTGTTTTAGGGAGTTATAGGATTCTTTATTAACTACGACTCGCTGAAGAAGTCTCTTTGATCAGGACTGAGAACAGTATTTGTTTACAGATGTAAACATAAATATTTAGAAGGTCTTTGACACCATGCCCACTTAGCAAAACAACAACAGTAAGTTCCTTACCGTCCATGGCCTTTTGACCCTGTTTGCATATAGTACCAATCATGATTTACCTACTATAACTGGTAATCAATGGTTAGTCCCATAACATCCCTGCCAATGCTACTCCAGTGGTACACCTTGTCAGGCAGGCAGATGATGTCACAGGAAAGATCCACAGTTAGGTAAGGCTGCAGATGACTTTTCTACACTGTTGCCTCAGTAAACCATTTACCAGTTTAAAAACTGTCTGTCAAGGATGAGTCTCCAGCTCAGAGCCATCTTGATTTCTCTAACTCACACAAGCAAAACGTGTGCTGTCTTCAACAACAAGCTCTGAGCATCAAGCTCAGGTGGGCAACCAACTCCTTTATATGACCGATTCCTGAGAGATGAGAAACCTATAAATCTAGTGGATGTCTGATATGTTGAAAGTGGACTGAATGTTGTTAATATAGATAATGAGACTTTTAAAATATTGAATGAAAATAATGTAAAGTTAGTCTCAGACTTCTAAAATAAATTCCTTCCTTACATAATCATTGTTTACAATTAAGGCAGTCTTATTCACCTTACCGGTGCCTTCTTTCTCAATTCACTCTATGTACATCTTTAGCAAAGAAGCCTGACATGGCTTCCTTTGCAGAGGAAGTATACAAGGAATCCGCTTTCCCATCATATCTTGCTGCTTTAGAATTAATTCTAGCTGCAATTTGAAGTCAAAGACTGATATTATTCCACTATTGTCTCCTTTTCTGTATACTACTTGTTACATAAGAAAAGCTTGTGTTTCTCTTTTTTTCCCTTCCATTGACAAGAGTTAATACAATAGCAATACAGTAGCATTTTTATCAAGTGTATTTCAATCGTTCAATGTTTATAGATTTCTGTTCTCTTCCTCCCTCTCTGTCTCTGTTTCTCTGTCTTTCTCTTTCTGTCTCTCTCTGAGTTGTGTGTGTATGCATGTGAATAAGTGCTAGCATATGTGTGTGCACACACTATCAAGCATATTTGCAGGCATGACTTAGATACATAAATGCCTGCCCTAATTCCAAGTCCTTCCACATATAAATGTAAACACAATTGTGACAATAAAACATACATTTTATGACCTTGTTGACTTGAAATATCAGTACTTTTTGAACATTCTTAATAAATAGTTTCATTCATTTTTATATATCCTCATCACATACTCTTTCACAGTGTGAGTTCTACACAAGTCAATACTCTCTTATTTTACTTTTGGACTTGATATCTATTTTAACATTTTCATACATGAAAACATGGTTTATATTATAATGATCCCAAGAAGAAAAGAGAAATGAGGAGAATAATGACACACCAAGTAGATTTCATCTACAGAGCAGGGATGGTTGAGAGAAAACTTGCTAAGATATGCATCAACAGCTGTGTTATCTGCGGCAGTGTATTGAAATGGCTACTCTGGTTGCAATACTAGAGAAAAGTTAACTAAGATTCCTAGTACAAATACTGAGGTTATGATAGCAAAGCAACTGATGAACCAGCAACTTCAACCCTACACTCTGATTGCTAAGACTTATTAAATATTAGACCCTAGGCATAATTGGTGTTGCCAAATGGTTTATGAGGGTTTCATAATAGTCATTGGATCTATGGCTCACAATTACAATAATCAAAACCATCACTTTTATCATTTAAACCTATATTTATTTTAGTAAATATCCATATGTTTAAGTAAAAATAAAATTTGATTTTTTTCAGTTATCTAACTGCATTTTGCAATTTTTATTGATATAATTTCTTTAATATAATTAAAGTAATCAGACCTTCTGTTTATAGGACATACAACATGTGCCTGTTATATTATAAATATTTACTTGTCCTTAAATTATTTCTTGTTTTGTTTTATTAACACTTATGTGTGTGCTTTCAATGTTATAGTCATGTTAACCCTTTTATATGCCAAGTTAATTCAATCACAATTTTTACCATCTGAGACTCCACTTCTGAAAACATTTTAATGATGGATAAATGTTAACTAATTCTTGAAGAAATGTGCTTGCAAATGTAAACATAGTTGGTTATATAAGTGAATGTAAATGAAATCTATTTTAGATGTGTCTTACTGCATAAAAATGTCTTCAAGATAGGAATAGCAAAAGGTTTTGGAAATAGAATGAATGTACACATGAAAGGAATTTGGAACAAAATGAATAGAAAGTTACAAAGAACTAGACTTCATAAAAATATGCAGTTTTATTATAAATTTTAAAATATGTTAATTACTCTGAAGGAAAATTATAGAAAAATTGTATATATGTAAACAATCATGATAAAAAGAAAAGTTTAGAAAAATTGATGGAGAAAAATTACTTATGGGTAGAAAGCATGGAAATTCAAGGCATGATGATTGGGATTTTTACTTTTTTATTTTACTATTCACAATGCTTGATATATAATAATTATTGAGTATCAAAACTTAATTTTGAAGCATTAAGAAAGCATCAATTAGAAAAATGTAATAATTGAATAGGTTAGACTTAGTGATTTTTCCTTGAATTTTGAAGGCTGTTACATATGCCCTGCAATATGTCCTCAGCTTAATATGAAAATTACTTAAATAACCAAGTATTTGAATTTGAGTATCCACTCAAAACCCAAGTGATGTTAATACTGTAATCATCTTAGATTAGTTTTATCTAATCGAAATAATTCATCTTTTCCATAATCCTTATCATTTCTAGCCTCAGATCTCAGAGAAATAAGTAAATGTCTTTGGTTAATAAGCACACAATTAAGTGATTTTTCTGTGCCTCTGAGATCCTAATGACTGGTAGTAAAACTCTTTCAATTGGGTTCTCTGAGCTTTAGGGGTATTAGGAGAGTGGCTTTCATTTTTCCTACTGCCTTACAGCCTTATCCATACTGTATTGTGGGGGCCTTGGAAGCAGAATCACATTTACTATATCATCCTGTCTATTCTATTTCTGCAAATGTCTGTCCTTGGACTCATTACCAGTGGTTTCCTAGGATCACTGAATCATTTGTTTTATAGTATTTTCAATATTTTCATGATAATTTGAATTTTTCACTGTATAACTACAACCGCAGGTTTTGCTACACAATGTTAATAATGTTATCTTAAAAATATCTAAAAGCCTAATTTCAATTTGAGTCATACAATTTATTTTGGCCAACAACAAAAGATAGGAATTGTGTTAGGCATTTAACTTATCAGTATAACTAGGCTTTCCCATTAGTTTCTTGTCATTCACAATGCTATATGGATAACAAATAATATGTATATACATACACAAGCATATAAACACATACATGCATATGCATACAAATGCATAAACGTGTATATAACAATTAATAAAAGAAGAGACCATAAACTTGAAAGAGAACAAGAAGGGGTATATGGGAAGGTTTGGAGGGAGGAACTGGAAGGGGTAAATGATATAATTATATTATAATCTCCAGAAACAAAAATATTTTTATTAAATTATTTTATTATTTACATTCCAATGCTGCCCTCCTTTGCAGTTCTCTCTCCAAGAGTACTTCACCCCATCACTCCTCCCCTTTGCATCTAAGAGAGTATTCCCTCCCCCTCCCCTTCAACCCCCTCATCCAAGCCCCCACCTCACACCCTACCTGAAATCCCCCTTCCCTAGGATTAGGCAAATTCTCTCCCACTGAGGCCAGGCATGGCAGTCCTCTGCTACATATGTGCCAGGATTTGGGCATGACCAGCCCATGTATGCTCTTTGGTGGCTTAATCTCTGGAAGCTCCCAGGGGTCTGGGTTAGTTGATACTGTTGGTCTTCCTATAGGGTTGCCATGCCCTTCAGCTCCTTTTGCCCTTCCATAGGGGTCCCTGACTTCAGTCCAACTGTTGACTGTAAGTATCTGCATCTGTCTCAGTTAGTTGCTAGTCTATCAGCTCTTAGAGGTCAGTCATATCACTCTACTATCTGAAATCACAACATGACATCAGTAATAATGTCAAGGTTTGGTGTCTGCCCATGGGATGGATCAGAAGTTGGGCTGGTCACTCTTCCCTTCAACCTGTTCTGCATTGTTGTCCTTGCATTTCCTTTAGGAACAATTTGGTGTCAAAAGTTTTGAAGGTAGGTTGGTGACCCCCATCCCTCCACTGGGAGCCCTGTCTGTCTACTGAAAGTGGTCTCTTCAGCTTCTATTTCTCCACTGTTGGGCATTTCAGCTAAAGATAGCATAGAAGATATCGACACATTGGTCAAGGAAAATACAAAGTACAAAAGAAATATTTTTCTGTTCGTGTTGTTTTAAATACACCCAAGTACTTTACATTTGCATATCTGACTCTGGCTTCAAAAGCAAAGTGGATATAATAGGCATTTATTCCGGACCCAGGTCCTCCAAGAAAGCACTCAGAGAGGACTGGCCCAAGAGAGCCCATCATAAAACCAATGAATATGTCCAAACCAGTCACGCGGGCAATATCTCACATCTCTTACATCAGTTGTTCAAGTGGTCAATTAGCTTAGTAGCAGTAAGTAAAAGCTTTATTTTTGGTTGTCCCGTTATGAAGCTCCCAGTATTCCTAGTGTTAGATAGTTCCAAAGAGAATCAGTTTACTTCATTCTAAACACCTGCAGGTTTGTTTGCCTTTGGTGGGGTGCAGGGAAGGGACAATGAGGACATTTCTTTCCAGTTTTGTACTACCATCATTGAAAAGTCTAGTTAAGGCCTGAGGATAACGTTTTGAAGTGTGATTTTTGACAAGGACACACATTGACCTATAACTTCCATCGGATTTCGCTAATGCTTTGCTCTAGGACCAGACTATACTTTTCTATATTTGACCAAAAATGCATTTCTAAATGTATTTGAGATTACTTTACCCTGAGATTACTTATCTCAACTATTAGGATTTTAACTGATAATGAACTCAGCTATTATTTTTGTCCTACCTGCATGCTGATAAAAAGTTATTTGTTCTTTGATTTCCCTAAAGAGTTAGTTGAGGTATGGGGAGTGTTTTGAGTGGCCTTTGCTACCTTTTCCCCTGACTCTCATGGAGCATGGTTTCTTCCCCTCCTCTCTTAGGCAGTGTCTCTAATAGAAACTGTACCTCTTCAGAGGATCTGACTTCTCTTAAATGCACCAACTAAAAATCTATCTTCTGGTGGGTGACTCTGTCTCTAGAACAAAGTAGTTTGGAATAGCATCTTTCCTAATGGTTTTCCTGCCTACAACAGAGAGTGGTGGCTTCCTGAGTTGGCTAATTGCATAAGGCTTCACCAGTCCCTGTTTAGACTCTTCTCTAGTCCTGAGTGAGAGTATAATATTTGCTGCTTTCATTTATCTATTGTTCCAAGTGCTTCTGGACTACAATGTTCTTTCTTTCCCGATCTTTTGGCAAGAAGGACTCCTTCTCTTTCACATGTTAACCCAATGATTACCTCCTACAAATGGTCCCTCATTTCCACAAGCTCCCATACACGGAACCCTTTGATTTCCTGAATGTTGTGATACATAGATGTTGAGTGTGTTCTCCAATTTGATTGTTGCTCCGTGGTGACTGAAACTTTATCAGTCTTGACTATCAGTGTTATCTTCGGCACCTGGAAAGAGACATATTAAACCTATGATACATATTCCTTTGTGAGTGAAAAAAAAATGACTGAAGACAATCTGGTAATAGCCTTTAGAAAAACAACCTCGTATTCTTTACTGTAAGCTTATCATAACCACTATGATGATCCAAATTTAAGAACTTAGAAATATAATTTTAGAAAGATTGACTAGCTTATATAATGTAAATTATTTCAGAAGTCATAATAGTATAACTTATTAAAAATTAATAAATTGAAGATGCATTTTAAAAATAACATTTTGTTATTCCTAATGATATTTACAAGGTCATATAGCAAACATTTCCCACATTTGTTTGCATATGTATTATCATCATTATTTAGGTCTGCAAATGTAACTAGGGTTACTGGTTTCAGAAAGCTGGACGAAGGGAATTTGAAATCAAGAATTGGGTTTCACTACATAGTATATGTGAGGTCTCAATCTGGTCATTTGATAACATTTAAGATGTTAGATATAAACTGAGGAGGGGCCAGATTCTGGTGGTGCCTCTGGCCTGAGAGACATGTGAGATGATTCCAGAACGACTATAGAGTGAAACTTTGGGCTCTGGTGTACAGTGGCCACAAGAAAAGAAAGAGTAAATGACGGAGACTGAAAAGGACCAGCTAGTGGAAAACCATATGTACAGGGCACAGACAGGTGCAGGAAGGAGCAAATCTGCAGAATCCAGAAGGATGAAGGCGCTGTGAGATAAAACCAGAGCAGGAAAAGCAGCTTTGGTAGAGCAGAGGATCTTGGGAAGAGAAAAACTTGCACATTGTGGTGAAGTAATGGACAAAGGGCTCTGATTCCACTCCGTGGCATGTTTGGTTATAGGGCTGCAGCTCTGTGCTCTTCAAAGGCTCGCCCTCCAGCACATACTAAAGTATTTAACAAATGCTACATTTATGCACCTGCATGAAATTGAATTCTGAGTTTAAAAGGGGTGATTTTTTAACATACTGTAGGGTGAGTTTTCGCCTGTGCATGCTAATTTTCTTGGGGTAGGACGGACACGAAGTTCCCTTGTAGATTTGCTGCAATATTTGGTTCCCAGCAGAACGAAAAGGTGTAGGAGAAGTGGCATGGCAGTTGGTAAAGAGGAAGTCATTGTAACATTCCTTGTTTCCTGTTGGAAGAGAAAGATTGACATTGCCTCCAGAAGAAGCTCTTCCAGCTGAGACAGCTGAGCTGTTTGTGGGATGTATCCGAGGATATGAATATCAATGGTTTTTAAACCACTCTGCTCAGAGACTCTTCAGCTGTGGGTGATTTTAAGAGGGAAGGTTCTCTTCAACCTCCCTTAGTCAATGACTAGTTCCCTAAGCATGCCCAGTTCTCTGTGACATAAATTCATCAAATTTCTAGAACTAGTTTCCTCAAAGGTACTTTTAGTAGTGTTTCAGTAGGCTTGAGCTAATGGCTAATTGACTGAAATAAAGTGTGGTTGGTGGGACACTGGCATATTGTGACCTTGCATTTATATAAAGGGAAAGTAAAAAACCAACTGCTGAGGGAGTTAACACACCTGGGATGGGAATCACAGAGAATAAGTTCTGAGGACAGTCAGTTTGATTCTATAGCTCAGAAAGATTCCGGTATCAAGAACAGCCCTTGTCAAAGTGGAAAGAGAGAATGCTAGTTGAGGGGTAAGATAAATGACAAAGGAGTTAAGTGTAAATAGTTTCCGACATATTTACTTGAGAAGTTTACTTCCTTTTTGAAAACTAATGGATAGAGTAGGACCCTAATTAGGGTTCCCTAAGAGTTCTCCAATAGGAGTCACAGGGAGTTGATTGAGATTGGCAGAAGGGAGCATAAATTGATTTGATCACTAAAAGGCCTTGCATTTGGGGATGATTTTAAAGTGGAAAATGGTTCCCCAAAGAAAATATATATATCACAAGAGAATGAGAGGAAGAGAAGATAAAGAAAATTGAATGTCCGTCACTGATCAATTATTCAGAATCAATTATGGTTTGCTAGGGAAAGCATGCTGTGCCAAAGCCAAACCAAACTCAAGTAAGCATGAGGATTAATTACTCTCCTGCTTGCACAGGACTAGAGAAAGGAGCCGATAGGATCTGCCAGCAAAATTGTACTGCTCTCCGGGACCAGAACGAAATTATGACACAAGAAGAAAGAAGACGTTTCTTCTGCCAGGTCTTTGTTAGCAACGAAGAGAATTTGAATTTAGTTCTTTAAGAAGGATATCTGTGTATATAATTTCTCCCAACAAATACTGTCTGCATTAGTCAGAGTTCTCGAGAGAAGCAAAAATCAATGCATGCAATGGTATCCTCATCTGTATTCTTTGATTCTAGTAGGCTTGATCATAAAACTACTTAGAAAAAATATGGCTGGAACCTTGAGAGATACTTCAGGTGGTAAAATGTGTTCCAGGCTACTCAAGTTCTCCCGCTCAACCCCGCCTAGAACATACATTTTAAAAAGCTACATATAGTGGCACATGTTTGCAATCTCAGTGTTGTATAGTCAGAAATGGATAAATGTCTGTGGTTCACTGGCTATCCAGTGTAGACTATTCAGAGAGCTCCAGGCCAGAGAGAGAACATGTCATAAAGAAAAAAGTGCACTCATGTGCACCTGCACATACATATGCACTTACCCACACAATAACACACACACTCACACACATGCACATAAACACACACAAAGCAGCTGTGGTAAGCACATACAAGTTTTTTTCATTATTTATTTAAAACATAGTGTTAAATCTATTTCCATAATGTTATATGTTATTAACATTATAGAGATTATTTAAAGTACACAGGTAATTAAGCATATACTATATGGTATATGTAAATGCAATTTATTTTGTATAAAACTTAGTCATACACAGATTATGATATCTTCTTGGCTTCTAGAACCAATGCACCATTATGTGGAGAATTACTATAGGTCTATCTTTATGGAGGACTTTTTGCATGATCTTCTTTCTTAGAGATTTATCTAGTATATAAAACATTGTCTTCCCAAAAGGTATAATCTTTTCTTTGGACAAACAACTGGGTAACTTACTTTTACTAAGCATACTTGCTGTACCTGCTCAAGGACTAGGTCTAGTGTTATCGATAAGAACTCTTATATTTTGATGACTATTTCACATACTGTTTTAATCATAAACTATATATAGACACAGCTAAACAGGGCAGAAATTTTGCTATTGTGATGTTAATGAGGAAACTGAATTAACAAAAATATAATTCTTTAAGGTCATCAAGAACGTTCCTCACAGATCTAAGAAGGAGCAAAAAATACAATTCTTAAATTGTATCTTATAATTTATATCTAACACTATAGATGTCTTATTTACAGAAAGTAAATTCATCTAAAAACAAACAATATGATAATATGATCATGGAATTAAAATTAGGTATTAATGTTAGGCAGGTCCAGAAATTTTATCATTAAATTAGAATTGTTCAATAGTTCTGTCAAAGTACTTTTAATTTATCTTGAAACATTTTTTTTATTAACTTGAGTATTTCTTATATACATTTCAAGTGTTATTCCCTTTCCCAGTATCCGGGCAAACATCCCCGTCCCCCTCCCCTTCCTTATGGGTGTTCCCCTCCTAGCCCTCCCCCCATTGCCGCCCTCCCCCAACCAGTCTAGTTCACTGGGGGTTCAGTCTTAGCAGGACCCAGGGCTTCCCCTTCCACTGGTGCTCTTACTAGGATATTCATTGCTACCTATGAGGTCAGAGTCCAGGGTCAGTCCATGTATAGTCTTTAGGTAGTGGCTTAGTCCCTGGAAGCTCTGGTTGCTTGGCATTGTTGTACATATGGGGTCTCGAGCCCCTTCAAGCTCATCCAGTTCTTTCTCTGATTCCTTCAACGGGGGTCCTATTCTCAGTTCAGTGGTTTGCTGCTGGCATTCGCCTCTGTATTTGCTGTATTCTGGCTGTGTCTCTCAGGAGCGATCTACATCCGGCTCCTGTCGGTCTGCACTTCTTTGCTTCATCCATCTTGTCTAATTGGGTGGCTGTATATGTATGGGCCACATGTGGGGCAGGCTCTGAATGGGTGTTCCTTCTGTGTCTGTTTTAATCTTTGCCTCTCTCTTCCCTGCCAAGGGTATTCTTGTTCCCCTTTTAAAGAAGGAGTGAACCATTCACATTTTGATCATCTGTCTTGAGTTTCATTTGTTCTAGGCATCTAGGGTAATTCAAGCATTTGGGCTAATAGCCACTTATCAATGAGTGCATACCATGTATGTCTTTCTGTGATTGGGTTAGCTCACTCACATGATGATATTTTCCAGTTCCAACCATTTGCCTACAAATTTCATAAAGTCGTTGTTTTTGATAGCTGAGTAATATTCCATTGTGTAGATGTACCACATTTTCTGTATCCATTCCTCTGTTGAAGGGCATCTGGGTTCTTTCCAGCTTCTGGCTATTATAAATAAGGCTGCAATGAACATAGTGGAGCACGTGTCTTTTTTATATGTTGGGGCATCTTTTGGGTATATGCCCAAGAGAGGTATAGCTGGATCCTCAGGCAGTTCAATGTCCAATTTTCTGAGGATCCTCCAGACTGATTTCCAGAATGGTTGTACCAGTTTGCAATCCCACCAACAATGGAGGAGTGTTCCTCTTTCTCCACATCCTCACCAGCATCTGTTGTCCCCTGAGTTTTTGATCTTAGCCATTTTCACTGGTGTGAAACATTTTTAAGAGAACAAGCTAAGCTATAATAAACCATTTTAATCATAAGAACAGCACTGATTTTTATTTCATAAAGTCACCACTGACTATCATAGAGGAAGTGAAATGGATGTAAATGTTCATGGAGTCTATACTGAGTAAGGGAAAAACAAATCATGATCCTTAGTTCTTTCCAAACGATCTGTGGTACTTGCTTCCTTCTCATCGAGGGAGATTTAAATGTCTCCCCAAACATACCTTCAATCACTAAGAACGTTGATTCCTATTGGTTGAAAAGTGTATGGTGTGTGTGTGTGTGTGTGTGTGTGTGTGTAGAAACTAAACACACTCTTATTTTCAAGGGTGAATTGGTTAGCTCTAATACTAAAAGGGACAATGGGGCCAAATGTTTGAAAGATTTTAAAACACTAGCCTCTTGCACACGTGATTATACACAAGTTAATGAAGCCCTGACTCCCCCAAGATAGCTGAGTAAAGGAAAGAAAGATCTTTTGCCAATGCAAATCTCATCGGGTGATGGCCTTGACAGAACATCCCACCATTGCTGTCAGCCAGAGCTGTTGTAAACAAGCTGCTGACGGGACAATGACAATAATTAAGACAGTGTTAATGGGATATGGAGCCTCACAGTTATTTTTTCAGCTACAGTGAACTGAATGAATGCCAAGTAGTGCACATGGCTTAACCTCATAACAGGTTTCTTTTCTGTTTACTGTGGTGATGTTGGCTCTCTAGAGTTATACTTCACAGATAAGTCCAGCCTCAGTAGATACTCATTGCTGGAAATTCAATGACTATGTTCATGTTACTATGAAATAAGAGTGGTGAAATTGGCTTAGTCTGGACATTGTTTAGATAATACTATGGCTATTTGGAATTTCAGAGGGAGAAACATTTTGGCTTATAACTTTAATTCCTGGGTGGTAGGGGGGGTGTTGAATCAGAATTAAGATCCTCAGAGACAATGGATTTCATTAGAGATTCTTTGCTGGCAGAATCAGGTTGTTAATGTCATACAAAGTGCTGGCTACTGCAGATCTGTAAATGAGCATATTTGGTGATCATTTTCAAAAGACAGAAGAAGCAGGAGGATAGCAGACTGAGCTTGGAGGCAGTCAGGGACAGGTTGAAATATAGGTTCCTGGAAAATCTCCATACTGTAAATCACTGGAGCTCATGATAAGTTGCTTAGCCTTTACTGTATTTTCAACGTTGCACCTACTTTTCAATGAGATGTTTATGGAACAGACAAATACTTCCTTAAGACACATTTCAGGCTTAATAAATTACAACTTACAAAAGGAACAAACATGGTATGTCTAGACAGAATTCTTTTTTGCTTCAGCTTCTCTGCTTGAACTCAAATCAAAGGAAATAGCTGCATTACATAAAACGCATTCACTTGTGGAAAGGGAAATGTTTTGATCTCTATTAAATACTAGAAATAAAAAAAAGTTTGAATGTACTCTGAAAAGTGGGATTATTTTTACCATCCTGAATGACAAATCTTTCTGAACAGGCTTTCCAGCAATTAGTCTTGCTCTAATGCTATTTCTACACTGGCAAGATGAAGGTGGTTCCTTGCCAGATCTCTGGAGAATATGGTGCTTTCTCTACAGGCAATAGTATCTATCCAAATGGCAGAGTATATGCTTCTACTTGGCCAGGGTAGAGGCAGCAGCCGAGCTCTGGAGTATTCAAATTGAAGCTATTGGGTGATTTCTCTTAGGAGTTACCAGTTAATTTCTCCACACGCCACAATTATTAATCGGGATGCATGGAAGTCTCTGCATTATTCTGTTTACTGCAGGACGATGGTGTCAGCTACACAGGAGACCAGAGGAGCTTGTTCACCTTCCACTTTCTGTTTAACGAAGAGACTAATGTGCAATTTCCAAACGAAATTTTAAAAATTATCTATGCAAACTTCGGTTCGCAAAGTCATTTCTTTGTTGTTGTTGTACTTTGATAAATCACTGGAGAGCTTCCCTTAAAAAAGAAATTTTATTTTCTTGCCAAAATCCATGCTGGTTTTCATAATAATCTACAAATTCCATTAATGTACTTCTTCATAAACTTTCTGATCAAAAGTAAGATATCTGGTAGTCGACGAAGATTAGTTTTTAAAAATTCTTTCATTTTTATTAGATTCAAAGGCTTGAGAATCTTCTGTGCCCTAGTCTATTTTCGAGAACTTCAAGAGAAATGACTTTTTCAAAGAACACCCTGTTGAAGTACATTTTCCTTGCCAATCTAGAAGCATAATTTGGATGATGTCCCATGCTCTGTCTCAATTTCAGCACTATCAGCTCTAAGTTTTCTTTAATCATTAGCCAACTTTAAAATTCACTTTTCATGGAAGTAAATACATCAGATAGTCATTGTATATGATAGTCAATTCTCTCTTTTCTCAGACATGAATACTTAATTATTCAAATTATTTAAAGAGTTTTTTGATTAAGCATAAATATCACTGTTGCAGAACTGAAGTTACTTTGCATAATTTTAAGTGATAAAATGCAATTTTCCTTAAATTAATATAAATTCAATTATATGCTATAAATTAATATTTTGGTTTTACCATATTGAGTTGCAGAGTGATATAAACCTGAAAATTTAAAGATGATAAGTTATTCTTTCATAAATATATATATAGTGGATCCACCCAGAAAAAAAATCATGGATTCTCTGGTCCTAACCACTTAGCAACTCTCTTATCTCCAAGATATATTTTAAGTATATTATAAAATATTTGAGACTATTGATGTTCTGTGAGTAGCAATATTGGAATTTTGCCGAAGAACAATTGAGATACAGAGGACTTAAAGCAATAATTCAGTTATGCATTTTATAAGTTGCAGAACAAACTCCCAACAATGTTTGTTTGCATTCCACCTGCCTGTGAGTTCACCATTCCTTTCTTTCAGAACATGGAGGGTAAATGTGAGTCATGTAGCCTACTGCATTTGGTTGAGGTCCTGGCTTATCTCAAGATAAAAGGTTGGACTCCAGAAGCTTGTAGATCTCTCTTGCATTGAGGTAGCCTCTATGGACTTGATTAACCTGAAAAATCCAAAGACATTGAAAATAAAGACCTAAAGAGCACTATTATATCTTCCTCTATATTCAGATACTTTTTTCAACATCAGACCACATGTTGGCATCTTGAACTCCATATTTCTCCATAGATACCTCTGAAGACAGGATGACCACAGTCCCCTCTAATTCCATTTCCATCTGGTACTTCTAACACCACTCTGATTCTCTTCTCATTGTGATCATCAGATTAAAATGCTCACTGTGACATTTAGTTCTATAAATGACTTGCCCACTTGAGAAAAGCAAAATGATAATATAAACAACTTGAATTTACCTTTGCATGTTCCAGCTCATGTTCCTTTTCATGAAAGGAGAACTTATTAGCTGTTCTTCACTGATGCTTTTCAAAATGATAGTGCAAATTTGTCAAAATCATAATGTAAATTTTTGCTTAAAGCTCTATCAGCTACTCAAGCTTTTAAAAGGATTACGCCTTTGATTCTAAGTACACATTATATTGATAGTCATTGTAAGGTGTCCATTTTCATAATTTTCTTATATAAATCACAAGGACATACTTAAGGTCTCAACTTAGGGACTGATTGTGTCTGTTTAAATGTATTTTAACACAACTTTCAGAATGAATGCCATTTGGCTTGGTTGTTTTTTTCCACTGTTCCCATCTACAACCTTTTCAAGTGGTCATTATTGATCAAAATCATTTATGAAGATGAGATCGAAGTAGATATTTAGGTAACTGCAGCAGGTGAGTATTTATGGTGCCAGTGTCACATTTTCTCCAATGAATAAGGCATTCTTTGAAGTTGTTCCAATGTTTATTCTTAGGCTAAATGTTCAGAGATTGCAGTAAAATTTGGCCACTGAATGTCAGCCTCATTCATCTTGAAAGAAAACAAGCATGAAAGAAGGCATCCAAGGCTGTGACAACAAAGCTGAATTGATGAGACTCCAGAACAATTAATTACTCTACTAGAGGCAGAAGAGTCCAAGGTTATGCTTGTTATAGGAAAGCATCCATACACTAGATGTTACAATTAGTTGACAGGAGCGATGTGCAAAAAATCAACATGCATCAAGACTTGGTCAAAGCAAAGGGAAAGGATGTTTAAAGAAGAGAGAGAACGTATAGCAGGGAGGAGTCCCATGGACCACTAAGTTAGTGATATGCAGATTCCATCTACAGTAAAACTCTGCTACTCATGTGGAAGTTTCTAATACCAATATAGCAAAGAGCTAAGTAAAAGGAGACACTTGAGACTGGAGAATGGAAATGAGGAGAGTTCTAAATGTGAACAAGTGTTCCTAACACCCCTGCAATGCACTGCACACACACACAGGTTTTAGACTGTTCATTTCTATATCAATAAGCCTCTCATTGTTATCTTAGTTATTTGTATAGTTGGAGAGAGTGGTTAACACTTATTATCAAATTTTCTTGTAATGAGAAAACTTAAAATTTATCTTGTCTATCTATAAAAATTTGCAACTAATTCTAAACTTCATAGAGCTTTCCATGTCTAAACTTATTGTTAAATCTCTCTATCTCCTCTCTTTCTCCTTTACTTTTTCCATCCCTCCCTGTCTCTGTTTTTCTGTCTCTGTTTCTCTTTGTCTCTTTGACTCTTTCTCTGTTTCTTTCTTTGCCTTTCTCTCTCCCTCTCTCTCTCTCTCTCTCTCTCTCTCTCTCTCTCTCTCTCTCTCTCTCTCTCTGTCTCTCTTTCTCTCACACGTATGCACACACACACACACACACACACACACACACGAATGCACATGACACACAAACACTGACCAAATATTTTTTAAATATTTCTCTGTATTACTTTAATTTTGTGGGTGTGTACACATGCTACATATCTGAGAAGGTGCCAGGCATAGATGTATCAGATAGCCTGGAGCTGGCATTAATGGGGCTTGTGAGTCATGTGACTTGGGCATAGGAACAAAAGTCAGTTCTTCTTCAAAAGCAATGTATTCTTAACCAAGGAATCTCTCCACACCCTGCTGTCAAGAATACTTTATCTCTTTACTATTTTTGTATAGCAGTATAGCAGTTTTTATAACTATACGTGTGTGTGTGTGTGTGTGTGTGTGTGTGTGTGTGTGTATTTACTAGTAAGATGTACTAAACCTTAGCTCATTGTCCACAACTCTGTTTCATCTGATCAGGAAAATAGAGAGGCTATGTAGCCCCATTATGGCTCTTTACTCTTTACTCAGTGAAAAACTATGTTTTCATTTACATGGCCCTGCTCCGAAGAGGCTCATTGTTCCATAACTCTATAGCAGAACAGGCTTTACTATGCAAGAAGTGGGTATTGATACAAGCATATTATTTCCTTAACATGAAGAACGTTCATGGAGCTTGGAACCTGTTTTCTGTAAGTTCAATCTTGTATGTTCGTGTGTGCAAAACTGTATGTGTGTTTGTAGAGGCCAGAGAAGGGCATCAGGTACCCCCCTTCTCACTCTACAACCTGTCCCATTGAGGTATGGTTATCAAGCTACTGAGAATTTCCTCCCTCCATCTAATGAGAAGTTACAAGCATGTCAGTCACATCCTGCTTCTATTTGTGTTCTGGGGAATTTAACCTTAAATTTCATACTTGCAACAGGAAGCACCCTTCCTACTAAGACCTGCCCCAGCACAAGTGTGTAACATTTCACCATAGAATGCTGATTGTCTTTAATAGACTGTCTTTGCTGACCAATGCGCCATGGCTACTGATGAATATATGCTTTTGTATCATAAACAGCCTCAGACCTAGCTCCCTTTTTGGTCCATGAAGTTATAAAGATAGGGTTCCTCCTACATTGGTGAACATGAAAATCATTTTTGCATTAGATCCAAAAATTTATGGGAACTTTGCACATAGCTAAGAATACAAAGAGTAATGTGTCTCCTGGAATTTGAGGACATAACTACATATAACCAGAAATTACGTGTTCAGTTTAAACCAGCCTTTGGGATAGACTTCATAGTTATCAAACTGCTCCAACAGGCATTTGCTTTTATAGAGAGGTTCTTGATGGTAAAAACTGTATTAGTTCCATACAAGATATTGTTTCAGTAATTAAATGATCTGATATATTTGTTCCATATAATGTCTTTATAATCTAATACAAAAAATGCAATGATGTCCTTTGTTTACTATGAATCATTTTGTTCTTACTGATTGTCTTTTTTAAGAAGTATGTTCTACTTAATTAAAAACAGTATGTAGTATTTCTTGAGTAACATTTGCAAGTAGATTAAAGTTTGCAAATTTGCATTATTTACATTTAGGAAGTGTATTTAATGTATATTTTTTCCTAACCAATAAAGTTCTTTCATAAAAGAGGAAAATCAAATCCTAACAGACAATGCGAGGTTGACCTGGTCTGCTACCCTCCAGTGACATAGTCACGTAATTACAGTCCAGGGGAGCAAACTTCAGCCTGCACATTGATGACTCACAGTGGGAAAACTTATATTGAAGGTACATCTTCCAATGCATATTTTATAACCAAGTCATTTCACTTATTGCACTGACCTGTGGAGTAGCATGCATTGGTTATGTTGAACTATTTTTAGATGAAAAAAATTTTTTTTACTTCGAGAGATCAGTGATTATATGGATTACATATCAAGTCAAATTTTTTCATTTCTTTGAAATTTACTGAGTTTATTCTACTTAAATAATTTATATCTTAATTTATTGGAGATAAAATAGTGTAAAAATAAAAACTAAGAGTAATACCAATAGACAATAAGATTCAGAATCTGAGATATTACATATTTGGTATTTATACTATTACACATTTTATTGATGTGAAGGTACATATTTAGACTTGGTCATTTTCTAAAATATTTTACTTTCTGAATTTAATAACATTATCATTCTTGTTTACATCAAACTCCATATGGTATATTTGTGGATCAGCTTAGAATGAGCTACATTAAACTGTTGCATCATTACCTATAGGTCTCCTAGAAATAACCTCAAAAGAATGTCTAAATGAATATAGAAACACAGCAATAATATTAGGAAAACATTTTGAGCCAAAATTACCTTTCAATTTTCAAGAATTATGTCAAGGATTTCGTAATCTATAGGAAGCAAAACAGCAGAATGTAGAAATGCGAATCAGTGATAGGGTACACATATTTCATCAATGTATTCATTACCATAAATCAAGCCACTGCTAGATTTGCCTTTATGTTTAGAACAAGCATTTTATTGACTGTCTTTCATAATTAATAGCATTTACTCTTTAAATCAAATTAGTCTACTTTTCCCATTAAAGCCTTCGTGTAAGATCATTTTTTAAAGTATAAAGCGACCTTGACAAAAATGACGGATCGATAATGTGTTGAATAGGAGTCAACGTGCTCTAATAGCAAATATTTCCTTACAGTTAGTTCCTGTTGCAACACTCTCAGAGGTCAGAGGTCACTGCTATCTCCTGGCAGTGGTACTTTTTATGCAGAGAAAAAGTTGATCCTACAGAGGCAAAACGCTGATGGATTGACTTAGTCATCAGTATGGATTTTCTTAATACTTCTTTAATCAGCTCACTTCTGGATTCATGGTCATGTTAGAGGATATCCATCAACCGGGCAGGAAGAGAACCATGCTGTTGAATCTAGCATCATCAGAACTTTGAGTTAAACTTAATCAATGAAGGCATGGGAGACATTCATTATTACAGAAAAAAGGAAGTTTTAATGTGATTAAGGTATTTAGAAAACAAAAATATATGCACATCAAAGGGAAATTGATATCAGGAAGGATGTTAATATACAATAGTAATATATGTGAAAACGCATGATTTAAGATGCTGAACAATTTAACTAGAACATGTTTACAGAAACTATTGGATCCTTGTTTTAATGTAAGAATCAGTTCTGTGAAATAAGTTTCTTTTTATTACCAAAGGTTTTCATAGCAACTGTCACAGCTGAGCCAAGGATTACAAATATTTAAACAATGATATGTTTAATAAATAGCAGTCATTGATGATATAGCCTTCATCAATAATATATGTGGGTGACCTGAAATAAAATAAATCTAGTCAAAGAAAAGAAGAGTTTGCATTGGGTAGCCAAGGGGAATGAAGGACAAATGAGATGCAATTAAGCAGAGAACAATTTAGTATAACCCTAATAGCAAGGTCTTTAATGATGCTTTGCCGCAGATGAATTTGATTTAGAAATATTTCCCATGTTAAGTTTTAGAAACCCATCTCTTTAGCCACTTCGTTTGGACAGGCCAAAGTTAATATGCTGAGTGAGAAAATTGGAACTTAGTGAAGGAGCTAAACGACCTAATTGATCTTCTTTGCGATCAGTGATTTCTAGATTCCAGCATGAATTAAATGTGAGAGGGATTTTTTTCTATTTAAAATGATAACAAATGAACTGGATGTACAAGTGCATACCTTCCTCTTATTTCCCATATGGACGAAGCAGTCATCCCCCCTGGCTTTGGCCTGTATCTGTGAGGTTATGTTGTTCTGGTCAAAGGCTCTAGAATGGCACAAGCGAACTTCATATCGTGTAAGTCATGTCTGAAAGTTTGTTAATTTCCTCTGGTACACACAGTACACATTGAGATTCTTTTACTGCTTTAGAGAGTAAGAAATCATCAGATTGGTAAAAGTAGTACCCTTGCCAATTCCATAAGCAACACTGACCTAATACACTGGTTAAATTAATGATGAGAAGGAGGACAGAAGATAAATCTCAGAAGCTGTGCTGGCTACATTCCCAAAGTAAGTATCTGTTATGTCTGAGAGCAGAATGTGTCCCTGGAATATGTTTTAAAATACTTTTTCTCCAAAAGCCAAAGAAGTGAAAGTAATGATTCTTTGGAAACCATGGTCCAAAATCAGTGACATTGCATAAATTATTGCACGGCAAGTAAAGAAATTAATTTTCACAGTATATGTAGACATTATATAAAATGTAATACTAACTGAGTGGGCTTATTGGTAAATTTGTTTAATTAATGAGAAAAATAGAGTTTGCTTAAGTCTTCAGGCCATAGCTGGTAAGCCCCTTTCCTAGAAATGATTTAGCAATTTTTAATTAAGTATGACCCTTTATATGAGAGACTATTATAAAATTCTTTCTGCAAATTTGATGTGTGGCATAAAAAAAATTCGTGATGGTTTGAATGAAAATGGCCCCCATAGGCCCATAGGGAGTGGAGGTATTAGCAGGCGTGGCCTTATTGGAGTAGGCATGGCCTTGTGGGGAAAAGTGTGCCACTTGGGGATAGGCTTTGGGGTCTTAGCTGTTCCATCAAGCCCCAGTGTCACTTCCTGCTGCCTGCTGATCCAGATGTAGAACTCTTAGGCACCTCTCCAGCACCATGTCTGCCTGCTTGCCACCATGCTTCCTACCAGGTCAATAATGGACTAAACTTATGAAGTATAAGCCAGCCCCAGTTAAATGTTTCCTTTTAGAAGAGTTTGGTGTCTCTTCACAGAAATACTTAAGCTGTAATTAACCCTAATCAAGACAGGAGTCTTCTACTCATTTGAATGTGTCTAATCAAATGTTCTTCAGTTCCCATTTGTGAGTTGTAAGGGTGTGTTATGATTTTAGCCGTGGTGTTCTAAATTTTCAAATAGATATCAATTGAATATTGGTCCACTCCCCACTCAGATTATAGATATCAGCAGCAGGCCTGTTTCCCTCAGTAGATTCATTCTACGTATGCCTGTCAGAGCTCCAGTGAGATCTGGAGATGTTGCTGCTAAGTTATATCAAGCTTGTACTGTAGAAACGAAGTAAAGGATTGGATTTATAAACTTATATGTGGATTAATGCTTTACTTATTTATTCATCTTTAGCAACCACACGTTGAGATATGTGTACAAAACTGCATGTACCATTTGCTGATAGTTGTGGGGCCATAACACTTTTACAATACACTTATTTAGGTAATTACACTGGGATAGTAACTTGATAGAGGAATCGTGCTGTTTAGCTTTTTGTTATAAGCTAGGATCATCTGAGAAGAAGGAACTTTAGAAAATTCCTTCATCGGACTGACCTATACGTAAGTCTGGATTTTCTTGATTAATGATTGATGTATTAGGAACTAGTCCACTGTGGGCAGTGCTATTTGAGGGCAGGTGGCCTAGAATAGTGTTTTAAAAGCCAGGTGACCCTCCAAGCACCATTCCTCTGTGGCCCCTGATTCGATTCCTGCATTCAAGTCCCTGCCTAGAGGTTCTGCTCTGACTTTCCTCCGTCATGGACTATAAGCAGTTTCCGACCCAAGTTGCTTTTTGGTCATGGTCTTTATCACAACAACAGAACAAATAAACAGATAACCAGATAGACTGTTGCCACTTTTTTTTAGTTTTACTTTTATAAACTGGTGTTTTTAAAAATAAGAAAAATATACAGAGAACAAACATAGATAAAATTTATATCTTTATCTATATATTCAAGGTAAGTAGGTGCCCAATGTTTCCTGAACAACAAGAAACGGTCAAATACTAGTAAGATAGCAGATGGCCACAAAAAAAAGATGTGACCAGTACTGATTGCATTGTTTCAAGAAACACATTGAATTTATAAGCATACTCAAAGTTATCATTTTTATGTACATTTTCAAATAATTTATCAAATTATAATAATAATAACGTTTGATAATGTGAGCTATAATGGCAATGCTCAAGAAAAATCAGTTAAGAACATACAATAACTTTTGCAAACAGTGTGCATTATCGTGATCTCTCATTTTGCACTAGTAGACTCTCTCAATCTATCTTTTCAACTAGAGATTAGAATGTGATCATAGTTAATTCCTCACACTTCATTTTCATATTAGATATATAGTCCATATGCTCAACACTAAAGGGCAGAACATAAATGTCGGTGTTAGACATGTATTGTATCTGAAAGATGGGGATGAACTATTGCCTGCCAACTTTCTGCCTTCTAGATGCTCTGCCCTCCAATAGTTACAGAGCACAAAAGGTGACGAAGGCAGAATGCTGGTCCATCTTCAGGAGACCAGATCTAACATACATGGCAGGAAACAAAATAGAGAAAAACATCTCCATACGAAATTAACTGTAGCGCTAACTCTCAAAAGCCATGTGGTTCTGTGCAGCTCTATTTTTAACCCACCCAATAGCTAACTAGCTAGTAGAAGTAATAAATAGGTCAAGCTGCATACACACCAGCTTCATATTGATTTTTTAATATATGTTTTTTTCTAGAGCAGATGGCCACATAATTTAATGTTTTCTACAAAACAAACTTTATAATGAAGAGCAAAAACAATGTTAAAATGAAAGTCCTATGATTTGAAAAAAAATAAATGGCAAATAATTTGCCATGAAAATAATCGTCTCTCTGCTTGCTCTGAGTACCTTTGCACATGGGTTTAATTCTAAAATAGTCTGTAGATGTTTAACTTAAAATAATTGTATTTACCTGTGTCAATTCCGTTATTTTACTTCAATACAACTCCAAAAGTTCTAGCTGGAATGTGGATGCTGGTGTGATGCCATTATGTAACCCTCAATGCACAAAGTAGCCTCTGCTTTCTTTTGGTATGGGTTGTTTCAATAAAGGAACTCACGTTCTGCCAATGAATAAATTTAAACTTTTCCAGTGATCATAACTAATCTTCTTTGGCCCTTGTCAGAAAAGTAACAAATTTCATGAAGGTCATCTATGTAGAATATTTTAAATGAATTATTCCAACTTTATCTTAACCTCCTTATACGCCAAGAAACACGAATGGCATGTGGGGGAGTGTGCCGTCCGACACACTGAGCAAGCAAAGGAAGTCAGTCCCTTAAGATAATTACTTTGCCTCCCAGCAGACTCATTCTAAGTCTCCTCCTCCAATTTTATTAGCAAGCGATTATTAGAAATCACTATGGTGGGTGGTGGTGGTGCATGCCTTTGATCCAGGCACTCAGGAGGCAGAGGCAGGTGAATCTTCCTGAATTGGAGGCCAGCCTGGTCTACATAGACTTAGTTGTAGGACAGCCAGTGCTACACAGAGAAACCCTGTCTCAAAACAAAACAAAACACAATTAAAATTAAAGTATTTAAACTATGAAAGACCTTACATGTGTTCTTGAGGGACGGTGACATTTTGGTTTGGTGGCTTCAGAAAGGGGAATGGGGCGGGTAGTAAGTCACTGCTATCACTCTGAGTCATGCGAGGATTAGTTGAATACTTGAGATGGAGGAGTCCAAGTCCTAAAAGTTCTGAAGTCTGCACCCAGAACTGAGCTAGTAGGACTGTGTGCCTTCTCATATCCAAATCATCTTATGTTGTTTGCCAACCAGCAGAACTCTGAACTCTAATTTTTCCCCCTGTTGAAAGTGACTCGGTGTAAAGTGCGTTCAGAGGGTGGCTTCATCTTTGAACTTTAACAGGGGCCGCTGATGGATGTGGTCCATTTAAATGGACAACAGAGAGCCGAACTAGATAACGAACTTATTATTTCTCTCAGAGGATTATAGGTTAGTCCCGAAGGAGTGCAGTAAGCCACAGCAAATCCATATCTACTGGCTAAACAATAGCCAGAAGGCTGACTAGAAATATTGATTTACTTTCTAGGCTATTTAGGCCTTAATGGCAGAAAAAAGCTGAAGTGCTGTTTACCTTTCTGCCAGAATCGACCAAACAACCAGTCCATTTTTTACAGGTTTTTGATTGATTTCGCTTAGAGGAATTAGAGGTGATTTATTTTTAAGCTGAAAGCAAGTCGTAAATATCTCCAACGGCACAGGTTCCCTGAGAGGAAATGTTAAGTGGAAATACTGAGAGGAACTTTGTTGCGGATCAATGGGGACAGGTACCAGGCTTGGCTGAGAGCTGTCGGGTGTCATACACCTTTCCACAGCCCTGTCAGGACTATAATCTCGTGGCTTCAGCTACTCTTCTTTTGAAAGCTCTCAAGTTCACCAGGCTTGAATAAATTTAATCGCCTGAGTGAATTTCAGCCAGATGCACCCTGCTGACTTTCAACGGGTCCTAGATGGGACAGCATAATGGTGTGTGAGACTCGTAGGGTGCATTTTCGATGTTTGACGGGTGAAAACAGTAATTTATCACACAAGTGGCAATTTTCCATGATTCTTCAATCCCACACACAGAAAATGTGTAACTTCAACAAAGGAATGAAGCAGACACACAAAAGAGGGCTCATCCAAAGTGCCGTTGTGTGAGTCTGACTTTTACAAACTCATCCAAAATGCTGCTTGCTTGTCTGACGTCTACAAACACCCCAATGCTTAAATCAGTGCTAATATTGAAAGATATCTTTCAATACGAATGGAATGATAAAGTCAGTTGTGATGTACCTTAAGCTGCAAGGTTTGAGGAGGTTGTGAGGAAAGGGCAAGGGGTGTTTCAAATGATCTTTCGAGAGTGCTTGCCTTGCCGCTCTGAATTGGTTAACAAAGGGGTGAAGAAGAGCTCTAGCAATTCTGTATAAAAGCTTTTGGTTCCAGGCGAGGCAGAAGGGAGTTCAACAAGCTACCAGTTTCGTCTTTGTGCCTTTCTGTCTACCCTCTTGATTTTTTTAAACGGTGCTACTGGAAGAATTCTCATTTTCCCATAACACTAAAGAAATTTTACAGCAATTTTTATTAATAGAAACCAAATCAGAACTTCAACACATATCAATTTATTTATTTGTACATTTTTAAGAACATCTTTATGTCATAAGAATTGTCCTTGGAGATGAAAGAGAGCCATCATTGAATATAGGTAGAAAGCTTCCATAATACTTCTGATTTTATGCGTTAAAAATACAACCCAATAATCTTTTCAGCCTAGAAAGAATGGTATGCTTCCTCTCATCTTTCTCCTGTTAGGTATCTATGTATATTTGCTTAATATGTTTTTAAAAAATATGCCATGGGAAAGTTGAATGAAATGTGATATAGTCCTGACATTTAGGCCAAATAGTCACTAGTTCATGACCAACCTGAGCTCTGTAGCTAAGCTGGGAAGCTGGAAATGCACACATCTGCATTAACATTCATTCTCTAGTTTAAATTTATACAGGAGCATTGCCTAATCTGCAGAGAAGAATCTCCCACAATTCTACTCAACACCAGTTTCTAACAGGGAGAATTTAAAAGTTACTTCAGCTGGCAACACAAATCTATAAAATGGGAATAGAAGAAAAAGACTTTCTTCCTAATAGTATTGAGAGGATGAACATACAAGTTATCAATACATGTGCAATAAAAATGATGGCCAGTTATTTTGCATATTTAGCCCTAACATTGTTTTCCCCAAGCCCAGTTATTTTGGTTTCAGGGTATGCCCTGTCTCCTTCCCGTTTTCTCTGCTGTATTAAGTGTCATTCAAGTGAAATGCATTAGTCTGTAATAAACCAGAAGGCCTCTGTTGGATAGATCAATTAAAATTATGAACACTGACGTTCACTATCTGCTTCTGTTTTCATTTTTCTTCCTCTTTTGTCCACTGTTCCCCACAAGATCCCTGAACCTTTAGAAGAGACCAGTTCTCGTAGGGAGAAAGAGCATGTGTACATGTTGATAAACTCAACAGCCCAGTTGCTAGAGTTCTGCAGGAGCCTTTGACTGCAGTTCCGCAAAATTTCTGTAAACACAGAGCACCAATAATCTGCGGGCTGCATTTCCCTGACTGGACTGACTGGTCCTAGCCCTGCAGACTTGATGTGCCAGGGGGATAAGCCCCACCACCACCATGGGAGGGGGGACAGGAAGGACCGGGCTCCACCCTCTCAGACTGTCAGAGGAAAAAGGGAGGAGGAGATAGAGGGAGGGGCTAGGTAAGGAGGAACCTGGAGAAGGGCAGTGATCCCGATGGAAAGTGGGATTACATCTGCGGTCTGATTTTCATTCTTTCTCACCCACTCTCTTCAGTAAAATCTCTGTTTGTGCAATGATTCCTGTGGTCAGGATTGCCTTACCACCACGGGTCCCGCTTGATAAATGAGAAGGGAATAAGACTTGATGCAGGCTTCATACATTAGGGCAAAAGGCCACAAGCAGCCCAGATTTTCCTTACATGTGGAGGAGGTGTGAGACGAATCATTTTCTTCTTATCTTGGGAATTTAAACAGAGATACTTGCTAAGAAAAAGTATGAAATTTGAAGAAATCTTTTAAAAATCATATCTGAAAGTGAAATACACCAGTAAAGAAAACAACAGCTGTTACTATGGAGCTGAGCTGGGTTTAAAACGCTAGTTTAAGACAATGATTATAAATGCAATATTGCCTCATTCCATCCCAGGCTTCCAGGCCTACAGCAGATCAGAGAAAATTCCCCACATGCCATGTAGAACTGCGGTTCGGAAATACAGTAAAGTTCATGTGCTCAAACGAGTTCAAATAAGTCCCGTCCTCTCCGTTTTAATTCGGTGTTTAGTGTTTTTCAAAGCCCTGCTACCTTGCTCTTTCAGACCTTCGTTTTGTTTTGTTTGTCGATAAAATGGACTGTTTTCTTCTATTTGAATGATGATGCTGAGAGTCAATACCATTCGCGCATGCGGTGTTTGGAGCTTTCTCCCTAACAACAATGCCAGATGTTTGCAGAACACAGTACTGCTGCCAGGACTGTTGTGTTATACAGTGTGTACACATTGCTCCTTCCACCTAAGTTCTTATAAACAAAGCTCATGCTTTCTGAAAGTGTCGATGCAAAAACTATTTTTTATCTGTATATCGCCAGGCTCTTCCAAACGACACACTCAAGGTCACTCTCTCCTGTTTACTTCCAGTTTGAACCCTAGTTTTAGTGCATCTTCCAGCCTCTCTCTGAATTTCACAGTTCTATGTGACTAAGTTATGGCTGAGGAGACATATACAAAGTTTTTGGTGCTTGAAGGTGGATAACCTGGTTAGAATGGGGCATCCTTTTTTGCTCCTTGGAATTTTTTAACCTGGATCATTATCCTAATATTAGGATGCAACAATGGAAGACCAGCTAAACACATTCCACGGTGACACAGAGAAAACAGTCCATACCATGTAGTCCACAGGTTTTCCTATGTGAAACTCTCATCTATTTAAACTAATGTGTAAGATAGAAGTGTATTCTATCTTTGGCTAAAGTGATCCCAACTGAAGTTAGAGACATTAGAAACGGATCCTAAGCCTCACATGAGGCTTATGTAAAAGTTTGTCTTCCTTGGGTAATGCTTCTGGTCCTGGTACACCTTGGATAGCCAAGACAACAGTTTCCTCTAGAAGAGAAGGGAAAAAAGTAGAGATGACATTCAGGGGCTCCGTGATCTCAAATTATCTCCTCCAAGAGTGAGACGAAGATGTACAGGAACCTGATTTTCAAACTATCAGTCGAATCTCACTCTTACTACAGGATTCTCTCTGTAGTCTCTTCCACAATAAAAGAGGGAGCTCTAACTGTGCCCCTGGAAAGTACCCTGGCAATCAGAACAAGCCATGACAATGCTCGGTGTCTTAACTGGACAAGACACTGTTACTATACTTTTGTAGTATTTTTAATTTTCTGGAGGAAACAAAGTAGGAAACTATTGGCTAAGTAAAGGTTTAAAAATTCCATATCAAACAAGTCTTTATTTTACCTTCTGGGTACCTTCTGTCATTTTTTTTCTGGGTCTACAAATACAAGGGAGACCTGAGGTTATGAAATCTCATTAGTTTTTTGGTCCTTTATATCATATATATATATATATATATATTCCTTTTATAGAAGGGGTCACTAAATCCTTATTTCCCAAGAGTTGCTATATTGTCCATTATAATGTGGTATGCATTTTGACTGATCATGACTACCAATAAGACCACTTAAAAATTTCCCTATGAGAAATACCAGGCTCTTCCTTCTATAAGACAAACTATACTTCCGCTTTTGGATGTGTATGTGCATGTGTGCACTGCAAATAGCATAGTGTGTCCATTTGTGTGCACACACATTTTTTATATTTTTATTATTTATTTATTTATCTATTTATTTATTATTTTATCTTTTTTGCAGTCCAGACTTTATCCCCCTCCCAGTCCACCCTCCAACTGTTCCACATCCCACACCCTCAGCCCCCTCCCACTAGACCTCCCCACTCCCTGGGCCCCCATGTTTCTCTAGGGTTATGTGCCTCTTCTCTCAGAGTCCAGACTAGGCAGTCCTCTGTTGTGTATGTGTTGGGGGGCTCATCTCAGCTCGTGTATGCTGCCTGGTTGGTGATCCAGTGTCTGAGAGATCACGGGAGTCCAGGTAAATTGAGACTGCTGGTCCTCCTACAGGGTCACCCTCCTCAGATTCTTCCAGCTTTTCCCTAATTCAACCACAGGCGTCACTAGCTTCTGTCTACTGGTTGGGTGTAAATATCTGCATCTACTCTTTCAGCTGCTTACTGGGCTTTTTGGAGGGCAGTCATGATAGGCCCCTGTTTGTAAGCACACCATAGCATCACTAGTAGTGTCAGACCTTGCAGTCTCTCCCTGCACTGGATCCTAATTTGGGTCTCTCATTAGAGAGACTGGGGAAACCTACATTCTGACAATGACAGAGAGGATTCTTATTAAATCTAAATGGAGAATTGGTTGGGGAAAATTCTACTAGTAAGATTCTATTTTCTCATGTATAAAATGTATATAAAAGCTGTTCGTGCTCCAAAGAGTTACCCTCTGAATTGAACATAGCAGTGCATGCCGAGCTCTCCACACGGCCTCTGACTGCAGACAATTAGTAAGTCATAGCTATTTGAGTTATCCTTAGAGTTATATATAACATCTTCAAGTTCTAACAAAAAAAGTACAAATGGAGATACGCAAAATCCCAAGACTGACATATATTTATATCATGAATTAAAATTGAACTATCAGAAATGATCATAGTACAACATGGGGATTAGATCCCAATCCAGGGATCTTACCTGATGAGGGTTGTATAAAGAGAAGGAGCCTGAGCACCCATCCTGTGGCTTCCTCTTTTTCCCCAACCTGCCACTAAATGTAGACTTTCCAAAGAGCTTTTCCTGTGAACCACAGGACTTCCACATCTGGGCACACCTTCACAGAGTAGTTCGTGACAACACATGCTACTGAAGGTATGCACATCACACCTGCCACACAGAAGCAAGCTGTCATGGCTCAAGAAGTGAGCAGAGATCAGTCTAGACAGAGAAGTATAGGTTGCATGCATGTTATATGTATGTTATATGTACTTATATGTATGTTATATGCATGTTATATGTATGTATAGTTTGGATGGTTAAAGACTACAGGGATAACAAAATCTGTATTCTGGGAGGGAGGAAGAATTAAAGCTAAGGGGAGAGAGAAAGAGAGAGAGGGGGAGAAAAAGAGAGAGAGAGAGAGAGAGAGAGAGAGAGAGAGAGAGAAGTATTTTCAGAACAAAGTCGCAAGAGGTTACCTCTGGATCATGTCAAAAGCCACTAACTAAAACTGGATGAAATTATAAGCTGAGGTAGAAAGTCAAGAATGTAATGGTATATGACCTTTAATTCTTATCATTTAAGACACAAATCGCATGTCATTTCCCTATATGTTGTACAAACATATACTTAAAAATAGAAATGAAAAATAAAACATAAACTAAAGGGAAACCCGAATGCTTCAGTGATACACACACACACACACACACACACACACACACACACACATATACATATATATATACATATATATACATATATAGAAAGAGATGGATAGATAGATAGATAGATAGATAGATAGATAGATAGATAATTTAAAATTTATTACCTTGTTTTTGTTATCTAGTGAAAACTGTGGTAGCAATCACTAAAATAGACCATTACCAGCTTGTCAAGTTGAACTAACATAAAAACTATTTGAATTATTTCAGTTTTCATAAATCAAGTCTGGATAAACTTGTCTGATTTTTATGCCCCTGTTTTCCAAGTTGTCCTTGTGATCTTATAAGGAATATCTGGAAATGGAATACTATAGGTTCGTGCCAAAGCTGTAGAGTCCAATTCCCTTCAGTTGTAGAACCGCAGACCCCATTACAATGCTGGTCACCATCTTTCTCTCCTTGAGAGTTCTTGTCAGTGCAGTTAGGTCTACACATGGCAGAAATAGCAAGGAAGCCGTGATCTTCTGTGTTTAGAATCTCTGACTTCTCTTTTCTACTCATCATGTTAGCTCTCTGCTTCAGAGATTTTTTTCTCCAAAGACTTATTTTTTAAAGTCCTTTGCCCTCATTATAACTTTAAGTTCCCTTTGGCCATGTAGCAAATTCAAGTTTTAAAGACTGGATTTTGCTGACCGTTCCGATGAAATGAAATCTGGATAGTCTGAGAAGGGAAGAAACAATAACTTTTAATAATGAAGGAGTATAGATCATATGGTATATATGGTAGTATAGCACTCTGTGCCCAATACATGCTCAAAAAATTATATGATGTCAACATGTGGAGAAGCAACAACTAACTTTTAAATAATTTTCTTCTTTTCTTTTCTTTCTTTTCCTTTTTCAATACATTGAAGTGAAGCTTTCCTGTGTTCTACCACAGCAATATCACAGCCTATTCTTAACTTTCTATTTTCAGACAAAGTGACCATGGCTCTCTTTGCCTTCTGTAGCACAGAGTAGCCTTGAACTTGGCACCACAGCCTTCCATGTATCTTAGATTATAAGATACAACACAAAGGCTCACTTGAATTTCTTTTTTGAAATAATCACATAATATTTTATGTTAAGTAGCTAACAACAATTATACTATAATCACCAGGCATAATATCACATAGGCCAGTGATTTATAGAAATGACAAAATCTCCCCACTGTACAATAAACAAAGGTATTACAGTCAAAGAGTAGAAGCAATCTCGCAAGCCTCTAGTATCAATAACCAGTGGGGTTTTCTGTACTCTGTGGCACCCTAGTGCCCCACCCCCCAACCTTGTGCTTGCTAAGCAAGCGCTCTACCACTGAGCTAAATCCCCCCACTGGTTATATTGCTTTTTGTGTACATTTCTTTAGTGAAATTTCAATGGATTCTACATATTTGTTTTCCATTTAATTCTGATTTAAAACATGATGCTACCATCCATGGAAGTAAACAAAGATATTTATACATTGAAAATCTACTTAAAATTCTTTCAAGGATGGGCAGTGGTATTTCTTTGAATCATTAAATGTAGTTTCATGTGAACTTGGCACGTAGCTAAGTATATAAAGAGTAATATGCCACCTAGCATTTGAGGACAGAACCACATATACCCAGAGCTTTTAACTCTTCAGCTTCAGTCAAGCTCTTAAGATGGGCTTCACAGTTATCAGAGCAAATGTGTGATATCAATTGAGAAGCATTATCCGATTAAAACCAGCCATCCTGAAATCATGAGGTCGAGGATCATTTGACAACAATCAAAATATTCTTCTATTCCCTTTTCTCATTCTTTGAATTACCAAATTTCTCAAGAGTGAGCAAGAAAGTGAAAGTTAGGGAGACCCTCCATAATTCGTTTAACCTACCTGATGACAGATTTCATCACAGAATTTCTAATAGTGATGGTGCGTGAACTGGAAAGTTGTTTCAGCAAAAATAGTTTTATACATGGCTAAAGGCGAACAGGTGATTGAAAGAAATAGAGGCTCTCCTTGAAAGAGGGTTTCAAAACAAACACTTGCTGCATTCAGCATAATGGGACAAGAAAAGGAAGCCAGAGAAATGAATTTGATATGCAAATAACAAAATTGGAAAAGAAGTTTAGTGTTGCGGGGAAAGTCTAAAAGCACAGATGTAGTGTAGCTGTCCCCAGTGTCTCGAGAAGGATGTTGATAAAAACTGGAAAAAAACTATTTTCACTACTTGACATTGATCACAATCCCATTACAATCTACTTCATTTTTAGTCAAAGCTTCCTCCTATCCTTCCAGAACTGATTTGTTAACAGTCACTGCCCTTTATTAAAGTGTACATATTTATAATGGACAAAAGCAAAAGTACTGATTGACTTTTTCCTATCCTAATTCTATTTGCATAATAATCAAGTAAAAGAGAGCCTGAAGAAAATGAATTGTTTATCTAGAACAAGTTGCCTTTTTTATGATTTCTGAGGTTTGCAGTTTCAACACACATAATATTAAACACCTTTCCCAATAACCCTGGGTGCTTTATTCAGAAACATGCATTGCTTCAATGATATTAGTCTCTTAGGAAACATAGAATTTTTACAAATATTTAGTCCTATACAAATATTGACTATGCCATTGTCTACAATATAAGTGACATTTCAAATCACTGGAAATACTACTCCAACATTCGATAAGTTTTTAAAGTCAGTTTTATTTGGTAATAATTTTAGATTCACAGAAAATTTACCAAGATTGTACAGAGAATTCCTGCATGTGTTTTATCTCTGTCTCCCTAAAGTTAGTATCTTATGTAATCATGGTATAGGAGCCAAACTTAAAAATGAATATTCAAAAGTAAAAAATTAACCTTCTTTTTTCTCTGTTTATTTGGGCAAATGGATCAGAATGTCAGTTTCTCTTCTTTCGGGAATTACAGGTCTTCTAAATCAATGTCCAAATTATTTGTACATCGAAATTCACAAGACAGGGGTTGGGGATTTAGCTCAGTGGCAGAGCTCTTGCCTGGCAAGCACAAGGTTCTGGGTTCGGTCCTCAGCTCCGAAAAAAAAAAAGAAAAATTCACAGGACAGAAAAAAGAATCTTGGAGCCTAGAATTAAATTCCCTTGTCTGCTCTTGTGCTTGAGCCTTCTAGAATGGTCCCAGGCAGTTTGGCCAGTGTTACCTGTACAGTCTAAGTAAACTCACGTGTCTGAAACGAACCCATGTATTCCATCTACACTGGAAAAATCGCAAGGTGGTGGGGTACGTCTATGAACTGGGCTTTGGAGAGACCAGCATTTCGTACCATTACAGAAGAAGCACTCTAAGGAAGGAAAATTATATTGCCTTAAAAAGGGCCTTTGTAGGTCCTTCAAGGGCTGATCTCAAGACAAGGCTGAGGAGGAATCTCCACACAGGAAAGGATAATAACCCATTCATGGCAGAAGGTGGAATTTAGTGAGAATCCCAGGTGACCTCAGAGTGATACTGCAGGGAGATAGGGTTAGGCATAGGGACAGAGGCAGACACTCATTTCCCCCAGAAAGGTGGGACTCTGCCTATAGTTATTGCTTTGTCATTTAATTTTTTGGTAGCTCTCATTTGGGGCTATGTTTGTTACCACATTATCAGTATATTTTTTTACCATCTTCACATTTTCAAGTGTTTTGGTGCAAGCCTTATAAATAAAGATAAGAGTGTGTACTCAGTAGTTTTAAAACAAAGACAAAACCATAAGACCAAAGGAGAGAAAGCCTATACTTTAAATCATAATGCAAACCAAAAGAGTTTAGCAAGACTACCTGCAATGCAATTTTTCATTTTCATTTTAAATTAAATCATGGGATTAAAACAATTTTCCTTTTTCTTCCTCTTTTAACAGCTTAGTACATTATAATAGCTATGACATTGAGTGATTGCTAAGTTAATGAGGCCATTGTTAGAGTTCTCTACAAGTTTAGAGTTAGATTTATAAAAGCTGCATTTGGCTGCCTGGCTGCAAGAAGGCCTTATTCTTGTTATATTTGCTTTGAAACAGCCTAATCAGGAAACAATTTTACATGATGGGTCAAAAGATGGAATTCCTTGAATAAAAGCTCAAAGTATCATGAGACAAAATGACCTCAAAGTTCAGGATCCAGAGCCTTTAACCTGCAGTCTGTGTGCTGTGCCATTATAGTACTCGAGCCTATGAACTGTTCATACCATTGGGCTTAAATATCTCAGAAATTGAAGCTACTGAGTAGTTTTGCCATTTGGGTCTCTTGTAAAACTTTCTCCTGGGTTTGGAAGCTAGTAAAGAGTCTCAAACGTCTACAAATAAAAATAAAAATAAGTAAATAATAGATAAATAATATAAAAGAAGAAAAAAGAAAAAAAAACATATTCCAAATTTGATCATTTATAGGACTCTCCTATCTGCCAATTAGAGTAAATATTTCATTTGTGTGTTCTCATTCCTGTCAACTTGATGGCACATGCCTTTAGTCCCAGTACTAGAGAGGTATAGGCAGGCAGATTTCTATGAATTCAAGACTAGCCTGGTCTACAAAGAGTAGCCAGAGCTTCAGTTTATGGCCCTGTCCCCTAAAACAACAGTGAAACAAAAACAAACAAAAAAGCAATCAAACAAAAAATTGTCCTCACTAACCTGCCTCTCTAGAAATGTTAAATTATGCCCAATCAACGTGAAATGCGTCATTTAGTCTGCAAAACACATAAAGTGACTGACTTTTACTGGGTTTCCTATTAAAATAAGAAACACGTGCTGAAGAAAGAGGATGGGATAGGAAGGGTGGCATTTTATAGAGTTTCCATTTCAATTCAAGTCTCTGAAATGTAAAACTGGTCACCTTGCTCTCATTAATTTGCAAATCATTCAGTGTCATCTCTGCTATAAAGCACTGGGCTCTTAATGGGTTTAGGGAGAAAAGAAAATTATTTCTATGATTTAATTTAAAGTGAAAAATTGCAGTTAGTAACTTTGCTAATTTTGTCGAGGAACCTAGGAAAATTTTTATCTGATATAGGATTATTTTATGACGAGAATATACACATATTTTTATTACTTTTGAGACAAGAAAAGGATGAAAATGTATCAAAAATAGGCAGGATGTCTACCTACAATCATCCTTGGGCCTTCCTCAGTTTTTCTGCCCTTTCTCAAAGAAGTTAGACCCTGACTGTGAACTACTGTGAACTTGCAATGTACACTCAATGTTATAGCTTTCTCCTTTTGCAACACAGAGATACGATTCATGCGTAAATATTTTTTAAACACTAAATGTTTCATTGCTGTAAGTCATACAGAACACATTGAAGTCTATATAGATCCTATGGGCACAATGTCCCACAGCCTGAAGTATTCTATTTTCCTGAGCCTTCATGTGTGTTACCATAGACCTCATTTTGGTGTTCTGATCTGGTATGTGACAAGTACCATGGACCAGCAAAGGCTCAAACTGTATTTCTCTTTTGGGGAGAAAGAAGGATAAAGATTGAAACCTGACTATCACAAGAAGAAATGAAAGGTGTCTTGTCACAAGAACTGGTTTTGCTCGAGAAGTGCCTTAGGGCTAAGGAAAGCGAGAAGGATGAATGAGAAAGAGAAATGTCTAGAAAGAAGGAAAATCACTTGTAAAGTCCGTAAGATACAATAGAGGGACAATTTGCCTCTTCTTCATTGGCCATTTGGAAATACATGATCGTCACAACAAGGCTTATATGCTATCATTATCTTTTGCTTAAGTCCAATTATCCTTTTAAACATCCAGGGATGCACAGGAAAGACCCTCACAATGAAAAGTTATAACCTCCAACAGTGTGGAGATAGAGCAAAGAAAGATAATTCATATAGGATAAATTAAAGAAGTCCTGTGTGACTACATCTTATTACATCACACTTGTGAAGACAGGAAGAATATAGATCATGAAGGACGCTGTAGGTTTAATTAGACTATCCTAAATTCATATAAAGTCCCTGAAGAATTTTAAACAGCATGTTGGGGTGGAACAAAGTCGGGGGTGTGGAGGTCAAATGGAGTTGACAAGAGTTAGTTTCTATTTTAGATATATTAGTATAGTGGCAGTTTAGGTGAAGGAAATTCCAAAGGTAGTTGTTATTTAAAAAGCCCATTTAAGAACCAAGAAAGTAGATGCCCCAATCAGCATTATAAGAGAGCACCCTTCCAATTCTTGAAGGTCTAAGGGTTCTTTTTAAATTAGTGTTTGTAGGAAGTCATGCTGAAATAAGTCTTACCTTCTCAATGGGATCATTCCTTGCTAACTTCCCATAAATAAACTTCAAAAGAAAGATTCTGACTTTGTTTCGAATTGTTATATGTGCCCATAGACTTGTATATTATTGTGTGAGCCACTTCTGAGTAAAATCAAGAACAAAACACTATTCACAGTGGACATCTTTAGTTTGAGAAAGTTTGATTCTGAGTTTAACTTGGTGGATCACACAAGACCCACGCTAGATAGATGTAGGATCATTGGCATAGGGGACAAAAACTGTGCACTCTCTGGGATCCTTCAGAAGGGCAAAAGTGGACAAAATAGGTTACATATTAAGATTTCAAGTTTTGGTGGTTCTGCACTTGACCATATTAAAAAAACTATAGGTAAGATGTCCCATTCTGAGGATGAGACATAGACCATGGTTTAAGCAAGAATTTCTGAAAAGGAAAGCAAGAGCCCAAGGAGAAATAGATTTTAAAATAACTACAACAGTTTTCCACTACCATGCAAATTAAGTCAGCCTATCCCGATGACCTCACTGTTCACACTGCTCAAAGTTCCTCTGAGATCGATAAGGTTTGGAAACAAACTGGATCATACAAAGGATGTAGTGCATAGGCAATGTACAGCACCAATGTCTTTCTTCCCATGCTGTAAATTAACTGTGTTCTCCCACTAGCCAACGTGTGATGAAGCCCCCTAGCAGGAGTTTCAGTAGCATCGACACTTTAACCACTACACTGAAGCTTGATTTGGGGAAAAGTATTTGCTCTACAGAATACATTCAAAAAATAATTTTCAAAATGTTATGTATTTATGATTGCAAAATTAAATCAATTTTATTTAATGCTATTGCTTGGCCAACAAATTTAAAGAAATAAAATTGATCTTTTTGTAAATGGGTATTTGGGAAAATGGGTTAGCGATCCTTTTGAACATAAGAAGTGTTCTGCTGAGGTAATGGAAAGACAGTGACTCAGATTCCCCAAGGACCAGTATCCTGCACCATGCTCTGGACAGTGACTCAGATTCCCCAAGGACCAGTATCCTGCACCATGCTCTGGACAGTGAGTCAGATTCCCCAAGGACCAGTATCCTGCACCATGCTCTTCACAGGGGTTCTCCATGTTTGTCTGTGATGTGGGAACAAAAGTTCAGGCAAAGAGTGAAGTCACTTACTGAACTTTGCCACTTGATACAGGAAAATAAATATACTTCTGAAGAATCTCACTATAACAGTTAAATGCTCTGATTTTGAAGTGACGACATCACAGTAGATGCTACTTTGTGTAATAAGCTTCTTAAGTTCTTAACTCACTAAGTTCGACATGTACCTCTAAAACAATGTAGAAAAGAAAAATAGATAAGTAAATATAAACTTAATTGATGTTTAGAAACTACGAATTCCTCTGAGAAATCACCATTACTCATAGTAATTCCTATTCTGTAGGACTGCCATGAAAGCAAAATTAATCAGCAAAGAAACAAAACCAGGGCCTAATGATGTGGTGTCATGGTGTGGCAAAACTCTGGCAGGCTTTCTTTAATCGTCTGCAATGTGTTGCCATGTACTTGTCTTTAAAGCTATATGGCAAATTGCAAACTTCCTTCGCAGTTGGTTTTCAAAGAATTCTCTACAGCCTTTAACACAGTAAGTTATGCAAATGAAAGCATGTTCTTTCACATAAGAAATCTTAAAAGAAAACATCAAGACTGTTGATTTT
Source organism: Rattus norvegicus (assembly GCF_021556685.1). NCBI lineage: Eukaryota > Metazoa > Chordata > Mammalia > Rodentia > Muridae > Rattus > Rattus norvegicus. The sequence continues at coordinate 61,458,069 of NC_141539.1, forward strand.
TACTAGAATTCAACTTAATTTCTCATATAAAATGTCCAATCACATACCAATATCAGGCACATAAAATCCCACTCAAGTGATGTCATCTAACTGAATTAAAAGAAGAAAGGATTTGGCTCAAAGAAAAATAATTTAAATTGTGAAAAAAAAAGGCTTGTCAATTCTTTGCCATGCACTTAAATAAATGAAAGAGACAATAAAACCACTAAATAGGAAAATAGCATGTTATAGAAGACATATACAAATTCGATCCTTGTAGGAGAAAGGCCAATATTTATTTGCTTGAGCCAGGAGAATGGGCTCAGCAGCTGTTAATAGTTAAAACTCTCTCATCGCATGTAAGCAAGGTTCCTGTAAGGACTGAAGAGCATTCTTTGAATGCACTCTGAATACTGGCTCCAGAAGAATACGTTACATAGTAACATTTGACTGTCTTTCAGCTTTTAAATGGAGGTAATCATCATGTTGTTTTAATGTGGATGTTACACACACACACACACACACACACACACACACACACACACACAGCAAGAGGGAGGGATTGAGGGAGGAAGGGAGAGATAGATAGATAGATAGATAGATAGATAGATAGATAGATAGATAGATAGATAGATAGAGATCTAAAGATTGAAATATTGTATTTGTAACCAAATATCCCTAAAATGATAAACTCTGGAATCAAGTATGTGCTCTGTATTTGGGTTCTCTCCATTTGCTTGTTGGTGGCAGTGGTAGTTTTTTGTTTTGTTTTGTTTTGTTTTGTTTTGTTTTGTTAAGTCAATGGCCTCAAATTCTCTATGTGTCTAAGAGTTAACTTGCATTTGCTACTCTCTTCCCTCCATCTCCCAGTTACTGGGATTCCATGTGTGTGCAACAAAAGTATTCTATTTGGTATTTTTAAAGACCCAATCATGTTATGTAGCTAAGGTTGATCCTGTAATCTTCACTCTCCCAATTGCTGGGATTACAATTCTCTGGAACCACACCTAGCTGGATAGTATATACCTTTGAATGGAAAATAAAAGACAAGCCTGTAACCTGGATGTATGATGCATGATCTGTTGCCTCTGACCTTTGTCAAGCTCTACCTAATTTTGCTAGTCTGACTATAACAGACAGTTGACCTAAATTTATATAGTCCCGTATGTAGAATAGATGTCAAGCCTATCAGACTCCTGGAATTGAAATATAATCCTGAGCTTGCAAGTCATATGTGGACATCAGGAAGGAGGAATGGCACCTCTTCTCAAATTCACTCTGTATTCATGATCCATGGTTGTGTTCTACTCAAAGTCCCCATGTCATGGAATTCCTAAGGCTTGTTATAGAATAATCAACCCCAGAAATTGCATTGCTTTTTAGTGTCTCCTTTACAAATGTAAGAGAGTTTTCTGGGATGGCTACATACATGTAAATAAATGGAAAAAATGAGGCTAAGGAAAACTAGAGTGGGATTCAAGGCTGGTTTAAGCATTCTGAAAGAGACCACATGTTCAGTTTTGTCTATCATTTTAGGCCCTTGCTTTTGTGTTATTTGAAAATGGATAACAATGTAAACACGAAAAATGATAAATGTAGATACAGTTTTTACACTAGAATGTAGAAATCGGTAGCTATTTTCTTTTGTTTTAGAGGTTTGATTTAACATCCAAGTTTTGAGGCCTCAACCTTTCTCCCTGCTTCCATATAACTCCTATGTACTCCTGATTATAACTGAAAAGTACATAAAAAGAAAGATTTTGATGACTAAGGGATAAACCTCTGAAAAGACACTGTCCTGATGTTTGACTTTTAGGAGACAGTACTTGAATCCAATTCCGTCTGGTACCAATTCTTTCCAAGAGATATGTAAATTTCCTGAACTGCTGAGGGAAAAACATGAATTCTTCAGCTCTTTACTGCTTTAAAAGTAGGGTTTACTAAAAAAAATTGTTCTTATTGTTATACTGCAAGAAATGAGTGGATATAATTGTAGTGCACTGTGGAAACTGTAAAAATACGCTGGCTTGGAGGTGCTTACCCTCAAGATGTTGCCTGTCTAAAAGTTGACATGAAACCATAAATGATCATAATATTTGAAAGTGAAGAGCTTCCAATGCAATGTAAAGATTTGATGTTTACAGCCACTGTCATAATGTGCCATTATAACTACCAAATTTATTCATTTGTGTGACACATTTACAGATGGTGACCTTCTATATGATAATCCTAGTACATTTCCTTAGAAAATTCTGTTTTCTGGGGTCTGTTGCTCCATGACTTTTGGTTCTTAAGATTTATGCTCCTGTGCGGTATGGGTCTGGGCTTCATTAGCACCTGATTTACCATGAGTGCAGATGGTTGTTGGAAATAAAAAGTCAGCCATTTCCTCTGATTAAATCTCTCATGGGCGGCATCTCGCTCACAGCTACTTCCTCACGATTACATATGATTCATTCCCAAGCAGAACAGTGATTATTATATGATTGTTAAATCTAAAGTGGAAAGGAAAGTAGAATATTAGGAAAAGTCTAGTAGCTTATTAATATATATTATGTGCTACAATGAAAATGATTTTACATAAGTATTAGCAAAAATGATAGATTTATGGAGGATGAGAGAAAATTACTCTATTGTGACAATTGAATATAACTAAAAGAATTCAGAATTTTTCTTCTTTGTCTGTCTTTAAGTTTTGCCCGCTTGTCCTGTTTCAAGAGCTTATTACTTAAAATAGCAACCTCCCTGAAATGCATCCTTATTTGGGTCAGTTGAAAAGATTAGAGGCCCATTTTAAATTTTTTTTCTTATTGTGAACCTGGTAAAGAGTGGGAGAGATAGATTGATAACTTCAATATCACTATTTGTAGAGTTTAGGCAAAACCAGATTATTTTTCTACTAGAATTGATCTAATTGGAAACAATGCAAAGACAGTTTCTATCAGACGCATCTTTTATGTGGAATAAAAATAGAATCTGAATCATTTCATCAACCCAAGATTTTTCTACTGTGTTGACTTGGTAGAGTTGATGACCACACAGGATAGCAGCTATCCTGATTGTATAGCCTTGTTCTATGCCTGGATGCGTTACTATTTTTAACTACAGATTCATAGTTCATGTTATGGTCTAATTGTTTCACTGAGAAACAAATTTACCCAAAGCTCACCTGTCTAACACATGTCCATTATTCAGGGCTGTTTAAGTGACTTCATATACCTGCGGGTTTCTCTGTGAAAGCCCAATGATGACTTGAAGTCGTACTGTCACTACTGGCTTTAAGGGCACCTTTGTTGTGTCTGCCCAAAGCTTATGTGGCAGTAATACAAAGCAAATGCAAAGCTTGACTTCAGATTTACAAAGAAGTAAAACGGCTCTGTGTGCTATTTTTCCCATAGGCACTGCTACTAACAATGCCCTTCACAAGAACCTGTGATGTAGCTCTCATATCTGTCCCTGGCCTGCCAACATGCCCTTATCTCTCCTTGCAATAGCACTAGATTCCAATCCTGCAAAGTTTCCTCTACTTGGCTTTAGAAATCTGTTTCTTTCTGCCACATGGCCTTTGTGATTATAGTTACTTGAGGAAAAAATATATTTCCTTCCCAGGAACTGTAGTGTCTTGAAATCTATGATCATTTTTTTCTACATCTATGTAGTGTCATGGTAATTTTTGCAATCCTCTATACTCTAGAAACTATGGGTGGATCCTACAGAAGCTTTCCTGATTTCAATGTAGGCTGTCCTCACACTATCTGCAATCTATTATATTTTCACTTTATTTATCTGTATTTCCACACTATACCACTCATAGCTAACAGTTCCTTGAAGCAAGAATAAATTGGTCCCTGTGTCTGGGTTAGCTGAGAGTAAACTGGTAGATGGACTAATCTCAGGGGTCTAGAATTCATCACCAAGTTGGTTTCTGTTGTGAGTTTTACCACATTAATATCACAGTGCTCCAAGAGGGAGAACTTGACACTAGCCAGCTTTTTTGACTCTGGAGCCCACTGAACATCATTTCTGCATCATTGTCAAGCTAAGCCACAAGGCTAGATTCCATGTGCTAGAAAGAGATTTTCTCCTGGAAGGGAAAAGTAGGACAGTTTCACTGCACATAACCAAGCATCCAGGGAAAAGGTGAATCTGAGTTATTGAAACATTCTTCTGGTATATTCAGCGACAATGAATTAATTTCAAATATGGTTGGCACTTATGAGCATTCTGAGAATTAGCTGTATTGCCTGATATGTTTCAGGATCTTTGAGAAGGTAGTCTATGGAACACCCATCTGGCTATAAACTCAAGAACTAGTTCTTTAATTCTGAGCGTTAGTAGGGAATCTATAATTGTGTTTGAACGAGTAGTGGCTAAAAGCAATATGATGGCAAACCCTATTTATTTTGATCATTCATAAATTCCCAGCACTGGAGTAGGGGCTGAAACATAAGGAGAATGAGTGAATAAATAAATGAGTGAATGAACACTGATGAAATTTTCTTTACTTGGTATTCTTGGATATTGTTTTATTTGTGTGTATTTCAATGTCTAGGTTTTAAAGTCCTAGTGAGATGGCTATGTAAAAATAAAAGCCTTGATCATATGTACAGCCCTGTGAATTCTCTAATATGCTCCTCAAAAACATTTACAGACATTAAAATATTATATAAATAAGAATGCTCTGAATGTTTTATTTGTGACTATTAAGCATGGCTCACACCAAAAGAGCCTCTGGGAATTTTATTTTCTTACTGATGGGCTCAAAATGACAGTAGACTGCTCTCACTGATCTGTGTAATATGTCCGTTCAGTCAAGAAGCATCTTTCGATGAGTCACTAGTGAAAATGAGTAACCGTAAATAAATAGGTAATAAAATTCAGAATATGATGACGTCAATCTGCATCTAAGTTGATATCTGTATCCTGTATTCAGGTCTCAGTACTTCTTTTTTGAGTAAGGTTGTCACTTTGTTCTGACTGGATAGGGAAAACAGATGACTTTTTTACTTCTGATAATCCATGAATCATGGTACTATATTTTAACCTAGGAAAAGTAATTGTGATTTGGTGATTTGCTGAAATGCTTATTGAAGACAGATTTATCTTTAAATAAATGTTTTCCAACAGAATTGATCCTCCTTCATTACCTCCTTCAGGGTGCAATTTTCAACATTGGCTAGGAAAGCTTTAAAAATAAAACAGTAGAAATCATATAATAGAAAAAGATGAAGAATGATTCTCTTTATACCTCTCTTAGAATCATGTCACGTGTACCTGACTGTGTTGATGTATGATTAATCCCAAGATGGGGGTGACTACATCTGTCAATTAGTTTTTGTACAAGACAGGTTGAATGTTGTATATAAATACAGCTTCATGATGGAAACAACAAAACAGAACATGATATTCTGGGAGTTATCTGGGTCCCTCTTGATGTACATCAGTGACAAAAAAAATGCAATCTAAGTAATCATAGCTGTACTTATGCATGTGTTCTGCTATATAATTCTTCAATTTGATTTAAAACATCAATATTTTCAATATAACTCAACTAGCAGCCTGACTCCTATACCTTATCATTTTGTGAGATAATTAATGTTTATGTAACTACTCTTCACAGCATCATAGAAAGGAAAACTGTCCTTTTTTTTTAGTTTGTGTCACAGAATTTTTATAAACCACAGCATTTTCAAAATGCAAACCTGTGCTTCTTGTTAGGGAACCTGAAAAGGACTGCTGATGTGTAAAGGAAAACAAAAGGTAAAACGCTTAACTAATTGTCAGAGAATAGAAACAAGCTTTATTAGAAGGTTTTTTTTTTTAAGTTGTGAAACCGCAGCAGCCCTCACAGAATAAAAGGGAAATAATGTGTGAAGGAGGCAGAGAGGTGTAATTTTGTTCCTTGATCCTGCAGGTTTTACAAATTATACTAAAAATTGCTTAGAAGACACATGAAAATACAGCAGGGTACAGTAAAATAGATTCTAATGACATAGATTATAAAACAGAGTTAGTTTTTCAGTGAAGAAAGCAACTGTGTTTGCGTATGTGTGCAAGCATGTAATGTGTGAACATATATGTGCACGTATGTGTATGCGTCTAAGTGTGCATAGTTCTGTGTGAATTTGTTCATGTGTGAATATATACATATACACAACTTTATTTGTCTTGGTGAACTTTCTATGGTGAGAGTACTCTGCCAATTGTGTCAAATGAGTTTCCTTTTGAACAGACTAAGCATTTGCTACTTAGCAAATTTATTTTGTTTTGTAGAAAATGAATATGATCCATTTTCCATTTATGAATATAGTCATTCTTTCAATATTCTACCCCAGCTTTCAATTTAAGTGACACAAATAATTTCTTTACATTTAGTTATCAATTTTGGCTAGACTCTATACGTTCCTCTTTTCATTTCTGACAGGTAATTTAAATATTTTTAGAGAAAGTTTCGGACCTCAGGGAATATTTTCTTGGTGTAAATATTACGACTGAGCTCTCTAAATTGACAGAAGGCATGTGAACAGGTGTGTCACAGGAGGCACCCCTTCCTGTACTGTGACAGTCTCACTAACTGCTTTCTGTTCTAGACTGAACTCTCTGACTATAATAAAAGCATCGTAAACAAATCGAGGCTACATTAAACGGGGGTGACTAATGATGAGGTTTGAAAATTAAATATTTACATGTGTGAATAATGCTAAGGACACTTGATAGTACAGAAAATGAAGAGAGGACAGAAGATTCGGAGATCCTTGCACAACCACTCATGAGCTGAAAATGTGAACACAAATTCTTCATTTCGGCTCTGTTCTCTCATCCATTGCTGAAATTAACAGTATTGCATGTCAAACACCACTTCACTGAGCGTTTTTCAAATGTGCCATTGATGGCAACACACATATGCATTACCTCTCAAATTGTGGTATACTGTATGCAAGTCTGCTTTTGCTGCAAGAAAGGATCCACAAAGAAGTGAACAGCCTAGTCTGTTTCTGTATTTCACAAACATAGAAATCCAGACACACAGCTTCACAGTTTAAGTATCAGTAAATCTACTCTGCAGGAAGCCTAAGTCAGTCCTTCTGAGTTTTCCTTGCCTTCTTCCTTGTAGGGACGCAAATAGCAGCCTCCCCATCTCCTTAAAATTACATCCTTCCCTAAAGATACACCAGAACAAGAGGGGGACAGAACCTTCACTCTGCGTGTGACCTTCACCAGGGAGAAAGACTCTCCTAGAGGCCTACAGGATATGTTTTTGAGGTTTCGTCATCCACTCTAGATCACTCAGCCACATTCCTGTACTTTGCTTCAGGAGATGGTAAAAGAAGCTCTTAAAAAGGAACATGAACACAAGTTTTATCCAGGATTGACCCGTTGGACTTTTGACCTATCTCAATGTGTTCTTTATAGTTTGGGGACAAGATTCCAGGTGATGCTGTAGTCACTATTGTATTCAATGGGAGACATTTTTCAAAGGGAAAAGAGACCTCTGGAATTTCTTAAGATTCCACTACTTTCTATAAAATGTCAAAAGTCACTTCTATACCTCTTGGGCTCTGTGAGACAGCGTCGTGCTCAGTAAGAAAGGCACTTATTCCTATCCTAAAATTAAGTTTACTCTTCCTCACTGGTTACATAAAGAAAGACTTTTGACAGTGGGCTGGAGAGATAGCTCAGTTGTTAAGAGCACTAACTGCTTCCAGAGGCCCTGAGTTCAATTCCTAACACATGCTGGCTCACCACCATTTGTAATGGGATCCGATGTCCTCTTCTGGTGTGTCTGAAGACAGCTAACAGTGTGCTCATATAAATAAAAAGAAATACATTCTTTAAAAAAGAAATACTTATGAGAAATCATTGATTTAAATAAAAGTTCTAAACATGTCTGGTCACTGATTAAACTGTTACATACTTAGTTTCAGGTAATAACGAAATTATCAGCCATTCGAGGTATATACTGTGTGTATACAACACTCTGATGACTTGGAAACATTGCTGCTTTAATTGTTTTTGATCTCACCATATAAATAAGATATAATGTGTGGTCAAAGCCAACAAAAAGAATATTAAGAGGAGTGTTAACTTTTTATTATCTATCAATGGGAAACTTTTATACATACAACACTGACTGCTTCATAGGCTTTTTTTTTTAAAGAAAAAAATTTAAAGCACTAAATATACTAAAATGCCTTATTTCTGAGAGTATATTTTTATACACTCACATGAGAACATGTGCTTAGTCTTGTAAATGTACTTCAAGTTAAAAATTATATTTTTAATAACATCCGTCTTTTGTTACAAACCAAGATGGACTATTATGTGAATCTCTCTGACATTTCTATGGCTTGCTTCAGTGTCTCCCTGGGATTTAACAAGCACATCTTATGAGTGGGATAGAGGCATTTTTATGCATCATTTTTTACAAAAAGTAATCCATGTCTCTACCTGTTGTGTGGAAGCATAAGACTTGTTTGCTCTTTGATGTAACTGTAAGATCCCTCAGCTGCAGTCACAGCATTGTCTCTTCCTGATGAACTCCTGTCAACATTATTCTCTTACTGTGGAAGACATGAATAGCTGTGGGCAAAGGAAAATAGATCTGAGATTCTAAATAAGAGGGAGTTTGTTACACAATTGAGAATGATATAGTACAAGTCACTTGCACCACTGGTATGTTCATATAGATAGTGATCTACTACCTTCAAATACTTAATTATTGACACTACAACTTTTATAACATGGAGTAAATGTCCCTATGCACTTTTCTTAAGCAGAAAGCACTTTTCTTTTTCTTAATCATTTATTGATATATTTACTTTTGCCAATTTCTTTTTAAAAGGCTGATTTTACTTGGGTTGCGTTGGGTCGGGACTTAGTTGTTAACAAGCAAATGTTCTAGAGTCCTCCATGCAATGTAGGGTTTCCCGGGAGACTTCAAGAAGTGAGCACACCTTTGTTCCAATTGATGGTGCCACACCTATGTCCATATGGGAGGAGCTAAATAGACTCAGTGGTCATGGGAGAAAGAATTTGAGAGTGAAAAGGGGTGGAATCCATGACCATTATCTCAGGGAGCATGGCAGCAGTCAGGCAAGCATGGTACTGGAGTAGTAACTAAGGCCTTACATCTTGGGATACAGCAAGGCTGAGAGAGGTAACTGGGTAAAGTGACACCTCAGAGCCCATCCCCAATGACATACCCCCTTCTATCAAGGTCATACCCCTAATCCTTCCACGCAGTTCCATCAACTAGGGATGAGATATTCAACTGTATGAACTTATTATGGCTGTTTGTCTTCAAACCACCACAAATCCCTAGTCTTCCCTTTGTTGATCCTTGCAGCAAAGAAGAGAGCACACAGCTGCTCTGAGGACACTCACTCCTCTAAACTGCCCTTTCCAGACACTGCCTGTTCACTAGTTAAATAAGGCTCTAATGGGTCCTTCCAGCTGACTCCTGCCATACTTTTAAAGGATTTTTTCATTATGTCTGGGAATATATGAAAAATTCTGGACCCCGTGTTAACGTAATGTTTTGTTTTGTGCAGTGAAAACGAATCAAAGTGACTTGATTTCCTATTTTAATTCTGTAATCAATCAGGCTGTGTGTCCTTCCCCAACATTGTCAATCAAATCCAGGTCATATTGTACTTCACGGTATCATATGGCTTTGGAAGATTAGAACGAAGAACTTCAGTAAAGTTAAAATTTTTGCCGTTCATAAAACACCCTTTTCATGTTTGAGATGACTGTTGGAATTTGGAACACCTTAAGTAAAAATGTAAAACATTTGACTTAATTCTGTGTTAAAAGTAAGTTAGGTAGAACATTATGTTTCTGGGTGCTTTTAAATGTCCAAGATCAAGAGGAATTTCAATGCTGAATCATTCAAACACCCTTGAAAAGTATACAAGCACCTCCTGGAAGACTGTTGGATTCATATTTAGTAAGTGCTTTCTGCCTTCCCACCGAATGCATGGCAATTGTACCTGTAAGATCCAAACATGACTTTTAGAGATGATATCACTGAATTAAACTTTCTGAATATTTATGGAATATTTCTACATAAGATGAATTAAATGCTTGCATCTCCCTCATTTACTATGCAGCCTTGTCAGAAACAACCTGCATGCCTGGTTAGGCACATCTCTACTTTTTTGCAGAAGGGCACTGGCAGTTCATATTTTATATTATTTTGTTTGTTTGAAGCATTCATGTTATTAAAAAAGAAGAAGAAAGAATGGAAGGAAAGGAAAGCTAGCCATACTCCAACAAAATATATCATCAAAAGCTAAATTGCCTAGTTCAAAGTTAAATATTCATGAACTAAACAGTAACTAAATTTCATAATGACAAAACAATTTGTTTCAACAAAATATTGTGCAGCTCACATTTCTCTGAAGATATGTAAAACACAAAATTGCTCTTAGTGAGGAAATATCAGGTAAATGGGAGTTTGTTTTTCTTCATTTTTACCTGAACATCTGGTAACTGAACATTTTGAATATTGATTGCAGATTTACAATTAAATTCATTGGAGAAAAGACTTCACACATTAATTAATATTATAATTACATGCATAACTTTTGCATGTGGACTTTGTAGACATTCCTCATCTTACTTGGAGTTATAAATCCTGTCCAAATGTGCAATAAATTTGATTCTATGAGACCATTTCACGAATGAATGTCCAGTTCCCATATCTTCAAATCCAACGAGATGTGATTTCTCTCACAAATCTGCGTCTGAATTATTCGGATCATTTTCTATTGTGAACCGTAAAAATAGAAGGCATACAAGCCTGAATGTGCTTCTTTCGCATTTCTACAACCTGAGGACCAGTTTGCTTTTAAAAAATAAAATTTAACAGCCTTTAATTTGTCATGTGGATCTGATTCTATGTGTTCTTTATTGCCTCCATATATTTATCGAAGTGAAGCATAAAAGGTTGGAATAATGGAGAATTTAAAGCAGTTTCTGCACATGAGCAGTAATGCTAACTAATATGGTGAATAAAGGCTGAATGTAAATTCTCAAGATTTCTGTTTCTTATGAAGTTTTTGTGAAATAAGTGTTTCTCTGCTGCTGGAAACAATCTTCTTAGGAAAGTATGACAAACTTTGATAGGCAGAATGGAAATGAAAGGGAATTATCATTTGCATAGAACCCTAATCCTCGTGAATTTATTTCATTTTCCATCTGCAATGTGATATTATTTAGATCACAAAACATGAAAAATATGAGACATTGACCTTTCATGCTACTACCTCCCACTTCATGTTAACCAAGGTAGAGCACACACCAGTAAGAGTCATGTTGGCTGCTGTGGTCCTCACTCCTTCCAAGTCTCTTGAATTGTTCCTCTTTTCCCTTTTCCTTGCCTCTTGTCTCAGGCCCTCGTTTTCGTTTTGTTTTCTACCATGTTCTTTTCAAATTACCAGCAGGCTAATCATTCAACCCATGTCTTCATTCCTAGATTTATCTATTCAAAAAATAAAGCAGGATGTGTCCCTGAACTAATCATACACTTCTTTGAGTGTTTCATTATCCTTAACCTTTAACTTTAGCAAACATGTTGTGAACATGTGTTCATGTTCACTATGATGCTCTGTCAGATTGCACTGCCCAGGACAGAACGCAGATCTTTCCTTTCAGTGCTTCCTACAAATAATCCATGAAATCCTCTTTCCAAGCTTTTTGGATTCACTGAAGCAAAAGGATTCGAGCCATTTAAGAATGTGCACATCGGGGTTGGGGATTTAGCTCAGTGGTAGAGCGCTTGCCTAGCAATCGCAAGGCCCTGGGTTCGGTCCCCAGCTCTGAAAAATAGAAAAGAAAAAAAAGAATGTGGACATCATACTGAGCCTGGAGACCCTGGTGGAGGAGTTAGGGGAAGGACTGAAGGAATGAGGGGGTTTGCAACCCCATAGGAGGAACAACATATCAACCAAACAGAACTACCAACCAAAGAGTACACAGGGATGAACCCAAGGCTCCAGCTAGATATGTAGCAGAGGACTTCCTTATCTGGCATCACTGGGACCCCTCCTTTGGTCCTGTAGGGGCTGAATGACCTAGGGTAGGGGAATGCTGAGGCACAAGTGGGTGGGCAGGTGGGGGAGCACCTTCATAGAGACAGGAGGAGGGGGAGAGGTTGGGGGCTTAGGGAGGGGAAACTGGGAAGGGGGATGATATTTGAAATGTAAATAATTAAAATAACCAATAAATATGAAAAGAAAGAATGCTTACACAATACACATATTTTTTTAGCTAACATTTTAATTGTTGTTTTACATACCTGCCTGTAATTGTAATTTTGCAACATTCCTTATAGTTTGGTCATAATGTAGCATGAACAATTGCACTTGAATCTTTAGAACTTAACACAGTAGCACGTGAAGGTAAATGGTCCGACTAAAGGCTTGTTGAGTGAATGAACAAGCTAATGACTGAATCCACAGGTGTCCGAAACAACTGCTGGCACAGATGTGTTACACCTGCTCATTACAGAAACCTGATTTTTTTTTAAAAAAGGCAATGATATAGAATTCATAATCAAAATATATCTTATGAATATGTGGACTTCTCACTGAACTAGCGCAAATACTATGTTCTTAGAATGATGTCTTTAGGGCATCTTATATAAACCAATATTATCTTTCATATAGAAGGATGTAATTTTATCAGAATGAATCAATTGGGAAATATTTTAAATTTTACAAAATTTCAGCCATTCTTAATGTGACCATTTGTGTACATATAGACACAGGTCTACAGATTGTAATACTGTAGTCATTCTATTTATGTTTTGACATATGTGCTCTCAGGCTTTAAATTAATAAAAATATTCTGTGGGGGAAGTAAGAGTTTATGGTATCAAGATCTGATGAAATTTGACATTGATTTTATTCTTTGGCTTACTGGCTTGCATATATTTGAAAGAAGGACTTATGGAATTTTTTAAGCAAATAAAAATGTGTGAGCCTAAATGTTAATGAGTGTGTCTGAATAATATAAGATTGTTTTCTGTAAATTTGTACTAGAAATTTTATGTCAATAGACCATAAAAATAAGTTCGACATTAAGTTCCATGTAGTTTTCAAAACAATTTCATTTCAATTAATTAGTTACACCTTTGTAGAACGTCTTCATGTCAAAATGTTCACAATGTAATAAAATAGCAACATATCAATATTAGAAAATTTATGTGAGTTATATTCACACACTGTAACACAATTTCAACATCATTTTGATATGTGAAAATGTCATTTTACTTATATTTTATTCTATTTGAAGGCATATTCCTTATCAGAGATTTGAATAATTTAAAATTGTATTTATTCATAAAAAAGAATTTTAATGTATTTTAGTATTATAAAAGTCTAGTTGAACTCTGAGAAATTACAGTAAGTGATCATGAATGTAATTATTTGATACAAAGAGACAAACATGTCATCATGGAGTGACAGAAGAAAAGTATAATATTACTTAAGATGTGTTGTGCTGAGTTGGGTTTTTTTGTTTTAATATCTCCATCTTCTGGGCATTATCCTTTCTTGCTTGGTGCTTTCGGAGTGTATCATCACTTTCTACTGCTATCGAAATGAAAAATATATTCTGTTAAGACAATTAATCCTTCTTTTAAACTAGTAAACTCTAGCTTTAAGGCGATCAATATGTTTTTTAAAAATGCTTTGAATCCTTTCAATTAGTAAAGAACATATAGCTAGCTATTTAAAAATTATAGGATAGCATATATATGTTCTTTTCTCTCAGGAAAATCTCAGAACATTGTTAATTTTTTTCCTCTTATAGCTATAAAATTGATTGTTCAAAATAAAGTTGTTTCAGACACAAGAATTACAAGTTCTAAGACCATTATTTTTAATGTCTGATACCAATAGAAGACTCTGTAAGATCAGCCCGTCCCTGTAATTCCTTCAGGGACTGTCATTCAACTGGACACCAACATACCAAACTTTGAAATTATGTGATAGAACACTGCATATCCTTAAACATTTCCTGTAGAATTGAATGTTTCTTAGTTTTATGTTGGCTTGACAGTAGCTAGAGTTACTTGAGAAGAGAAAGCTTCAACTGAGATCCTCCTGTAAGATATACCTATAGGCAAGCCTGGAGCTAAGGATCTTAAACAATGACTGGTGCAGAAGGGCGCACATCACTGAGGGTGATTTTACCCCCAGAAAGTAGCCCTGGGGTATAAAAGAAATGTGACTGAGTAAGCCATACAGATAATGCCAGTAAGCCAGCATCCTCTACAGCTTCTTCACTGTGTGCCTCCAGGTCACATGGTGAGTTCCTGTTGTGACTTCCTTCAATGATGCACTATGCTGTGGAAGGGAAATTAACCCTTTCTTCCTCAAGTTGCTTATAGTCCTGGTGTTTTATCACAGCAATAGGAACCCTAACAAAGATATAAAGCAGGGTGGAGTGTGAGAATTTTTTCAATCCCTTTGGATATGGTGATTGTCTAAGCTGCCTCTCTTTCTTTTTTTTTTTCAGAATGAAGAACAAATTTTGGTACTTTGAGTTTGGCACATCAGAAACCTTCTCAGCCACCTGCAAGAAACTGCATGAATCTGTAGAAATAGAAGTAAGAACAATGGGCTCGCTTTTGTAATAGAATGGAGTGGTTTGTGTTCGCTTGTTTGGTGTTGTTGTATGGACCCTACCAAGAAATATACTTTACCAATTGATATAGGTTTACCCACAATTCTAAGATATGACTTTTGTCACTCATAATGAATGTTATGTTATCTGAAATTAAACTTAAGACTTGAGTATGAGTTGTTTTAACTTCATAAAATGGAGAGATGTAAAAATAAAACTTTGGAAAGCACTGGAGACTTTGCTGTGAATAGCTGGAATGAAAAAATATGTCATATTTTAAAAGTTGTTGAAAATAAAAAAGAAAACTACAAGAAAGGAAACCAAACAAGCAAAAACTAACATTTTCAGATTTCAATATTTCATAACTTTAATATAATGCATTAAAAGTCTGCTTTCTTTCACAGAAAAACTTAAAATACATCCATTCTCATTTTCTTTCAATAATTAGCTAGGTTTCTCAGTTCACAAGGTTGCCATTCTCAATTACAGATATAAGGATAAGAGATCCCCACAAAAGAGACCAATTATTATAAGAGAAGACGCACTTCAGAAAGATAGGTCTGCCAAAAATATCTAGACCTTGTAGTAATCAAATATTTGAGAACATTCTCTAAACATGGAGGGATTCTAAAGATTAAACAAAAAGTTGTATTTTGTATGAGTAGCAAAAGTCAAAACAAACGGAACTGTAAACAATAATGATTAGCGGATATGAATACAAATATTGCATTTGATGTTTTTGATTTTTAAAACAAATACACAAATTACATTGTCTCCTGGTTCCTCAGGTATTGGTACATTTTCAGGTAATAATAGAGACCAGAAGGGAAAGTTGTTCTAAACCTGTACTTAGCTTTTCGGTCCTCTATGTTTGTTTGTTTTCTTCTTTGTTTTTTTTTTTAAGACAAGTTTTCTCCTTGTAGCCCTGTTTATTCTGGAACTCACAATGTAAACTAGGCTGTCTGTAAATTCTGAGATCACCTGGCTATTCCTTCCAAGTGCTGGGATTAAGGGATGTACCACTATGCCTGTCTTTTTCTGTACTTAATTTCAAATAGCACTACTTTCTTTATGAGTGTCGAAGGCTATTTTTTTAGAATCTTGGGTAAATCCATATGGTTACAAGTTTATAATGTCCTAGGTAAACCCTACAAAATCATAATTTTCTAATTTACTGGTGGTGATAATATAAACCCGTAATATTCTCAATATAACATTTTTGTGATGTTTCACATTATAATTAGTGAATAAGACTACATATTAGAAATAGACTGGGTAGGGAAAACGAAACCAGATTAAATCATAATGATCATAGAAGTTTCAAATTAAGGTTGATCCTTTGCATAATATATACTTTTGTATATATTGAAATACACATGTGCATATTATATGTTCATAAACTTGAGTATTTATAACATATGATACATTATTAATAATTAATGCAGCCTTTTAATCATATGCAGCAGAATAGTATATATTGTTATACATGTTAAAATTACTTTGTATGTATGGTTTATGTACATGTTTAGAATATGGAAGCCAGAGATTGATGTAGGGAGGCATCATATATCACCATCAATCTTATTTTATTGAGAAAGACTTTAGCCACTTAACCTTGAGATCACCAATTTGCCTAAACATGCTTGGCCAGCAAGCTTTAGAGATCTGTCTGTCTCTGTCTCTGCAGCCCTGGAGTACACACAATGCATCCAGTTTATACACAGGTATAAGGAATCCAAACACAAGTCCTCATGCTTGTAAAACAGGCACTTTATCCACTGAACCATCTCTACAGTCCTGAATATGTCATTAGATATGAACTTATTACATATGTACACATAAATTAATTCTTAAATTGTTATCAGTTCAAAAATCAGAAATTCATAAATCTGCATT
Organism: Rattus norvegicus; assembly: GCF_021556685.1. Lineage (NCBI taxonomy): Eukaryota > Metazoa > Chordata > Mammalia > Rodentia > Muridae > Rattus > Rattus norvegicus. Next base: position 61,474,578 of record NC_141539.1, read on the forward strand.
ATATTATACATTTTAAATATTTTCTTCTGAACTCTGCTCAAAGAAAATCTGTAGCAGCAGCCAGTCTATGCCTTTTCATAGTATGATTGGACATCCTAAACCTTTCTAGGCCGCTCCTTCTTTGTGCCTTTCCCTGAGCATAGATTGGAAGTATGTAAGTCCATAGAGCAATGCTATGTGTGTCACAAAGTGCAAAATTGTCTAGAAGTTAAATTTGGTAGCAAAAAGAATTTGAGTGAAAATAAATGTAGAAAACATTGGTTTTTAAAGTTTTAAGGACAGCTGAAATAAGTCTTATAACATACAGCTTTACATCTTATTGGGGATGAGGGAACTATTTGGAATACTCCTCGAGAAATCTGGTCTGTAACTAAATTACTTACCTTAGAATCATGCTTTTCCATTTTTCTAGTCTGACTTTCTGCTTCTATATTTCTGGCTTGCTTAAGGAACCACTAGGATAGCATTTATAAACTGGATCTAATACTGTGTGTTCTCCCAATTATATTATTGTATATCGTGTGCGTGTGTGTGTGTGTGTGTGTGTGTGTGTGTGTGTGTTTGGATAGCAATGCCAAGTGTGTCTTAGTGCTCACATTTTAATGAATCCAGTTTATCATATTAGTAGAATATGACTTTCTACCCTCAAGGTTACTTCATAATTAAATATAAGAGATCAGCAGTTTGGAAATTTGATTCTGCTTGCTATTGCTTCCTATGTGGCCTAAAATCATACCAACTATGGTTTGAAAAATGTCTAACAAGTAACAAACTATGATAGTAACAATAGAACCTCAAGCAATGGTTATATGTTTTAATGTCAGCTCCTTCAAAAACAAGTCATTTTCTGTGTGTATGTTTATGTCACAGAGCTCTTTCCTGCAGAGAGCTACTTCTGAAAAAGTAAAGGATTGGGAGAAAATAGATATCTGAGAAAATGCTTCATTACAACAGCTAAAATACATGTATTATTAAAATTTATCTCATGTACTGAATTAAGCAATATACCTGCATTACCTGATTTAATTTCTATGCTTATGCTATGAATCAAATATATAGTACAAAGTCTTCATTGCATAGTTAAATATTTTTAATAATTTATAGGAAAAAGAATTGTATTCTTTGAAGAACATTCAAATGTAAGGGAACAAATCAGTGCTATACTCATGTAACTACCTAGGATGAGACCGTGGTTTAAAAATTGGTACTTTCAATGCTAAGAACCTCTGTCTCTATTACCTTCTAACTTTAGTACAAAAGGAAAAAAATATAAATAAAATGAAAAATTTCAAAATTACAAGAAAATACGTCAAAAGCGAAATTTGCCTTATTAGGTGTTAGAGGAGAGGTGAAACTCATCCAACAACTTTAGGTCAGTGCCTGAGATGAGGGCAGTGAGCAGCACAGATTTTCTCTCTTTCCTCCAAGTATCAAAATCAGGGAGAGAATTAGAAGGCTCATTCCATCGGACGTTCGGTCTTTAGGGTGTGAGTGAGTCTAGGATGGTAGTAAATTCTTAGAGTTGTCAAACTTAGTTCAGATATATCAAGACTTAGCACACGCAAGAGCCTCGTGGGTACAAAATCAACTATAGCATCTAAAAAGATCGCTCTTGTTTGTTAACCCGAAAACTGAGTTTTTAGGCTTTTCTACACTGCGGTCAAGGCCACACTTTCTTAGCACTAAGATAACCTGCTACTGCTTTATGCTTCATTGAGTAAAATCATTGGCAACTAAAATTGACCCAGGCATGAAAGCTGACTCATAGAAAAATAGAGACAATTATTGATCCTATCTCATTAAACTTTACCCCTGTACCCTCACCTCTCCAAAGCTGATAAAAACTAAGCTTGAATATATATATATATATATATATATGTATATATATATATATATATATTAGTTGTTCTTTTAGGTACTTAGTGTTGGAAATAAGATCGCTGTAGTGGCTTCACAGCATAACATAAATGTTCCCTCCACTGTAATGACCTTGTACTTAACAAAAATACTCAGAATTTATTAGACCGACGATGTTGGCTTTTAAGTTTTTTTTATTTCTGTACTAATTTTTTGAAAAAAGTCACAAATCCTCAAAGCATATGGAGACATTGTCTTATTCCTGGTGTACATTTCATAACCTTCACTTCAGCTTTATTTTCATAAACTCGGCTGGTGCGATGCAAGTCCCAGTTCCATCCCCACCATATGCAACTTTCCAGACTAATGAACACGATGTCAAAGCAAACAGAGGAAGCCTGGAGTCTTGAGCTAGTGAAACTACAGCACTCACAGTCACCAATTAATTTAAGTACACTGTCCTGCACTCAGAGTAACTTCTATGCTTGCTCTCCAGGACTCCTTGAGAGTTTCGGGATATTGGTTTTGTTTTCCCCACTTCTCAGAGAATGACTTTCAAACCACAAACACTCCGTTGCCTATGTAGAAGGAAAACACACATGGTAGTGCGCACTGGTGTGTGTCTGTTGCCTCACCTAAGTCCACTAGCTCAATTAAGCAGAAAGGGAAAGACTTTGCTGGCATGCTCTCCTATTCTGCACATGAACAAAGGAATCTTCCTTCACTAATTCTGAAAGTAACTTGTCACAGCGGGGTCCGAAGGCCTAGTCACATAATTGTCTTAGTGTGCTGCCTGCTGTGTTCAATATTGAGTGGAAATGGAAGCCAGGCCCCAGCTCCGGCTTATTTCACAATTCTTCTGTTATTTAAATGATTTTAGTCAGTTTGGGGGAAGCCAGACCTTTATAAATTAACAGCAGGGAAATACCAAAGGTGTCAGATTGCATATTTATCATCTTTTTCGTGTAATACTTAAATATGTATTAAGAAGTGACTGGCATAAATTAGGCGGTTTTCAGAAGCCACAGGCCGTGGCTTGTCGAGGACCCCCTTCTGCTTGACATTTCATCCTTGTCAAAGATCAAATTATTTTAATTTAGGCTGCAAATTATAAGGAATGAAGACTTCTTTGTGGGAATTCCCTGTGGTAATCTGACTTTTGTTGTTACTGCTGCTTGTCAGTGTGCAAAAGATATAATATGCATGCAAATAAGGTTAAAAAATATGTACTAGCTAATTACCCAGCCAGTGCGTTCCACTTGAAGACAGTGGGAGGCCTGACACACAGTATGTGTTTGATTCATTGAGGCCTGCAGGGTATTTACACAAGATTACTTTTAATTATGAAATTAATATCTGTTTATCTAGAATATATAGCAATGAGGCAGTATACACAGGAGCAGAATTCTTTAGTAAAAAAGAAACGATCTTAATTTAATATGTAAAAAGGAAGAAAAATGCACTTGTTTCGAGGAAAAAAACAATGATTCACATCACCCAGAAATAGGGTCCTCTTCAGAGAAACAAATGAAAACTTAGCTCCTTTTCCAGAATTGTTTCTTCCACAGTGGAGTGGGCTCAAGATGTGTCGCTTTGTAACACTGCGTTGTTACTTTGGTGAACATCATGCAGTCTTAGTTTCATAAAGGTGAGGCAAATGTGGAAAAATACAGGATTCCGTTTCTGTTGTTGTTTCTACGGGTATGACCTCTTCAAAGAGCGAAAGTCATGATTTTCATGAGAATTTAAGTTAATGTTTAAGTTATCGATGACCTTTTTATAGTAGGACATGGTGACTGTAGCTACCCTTTCCAGAAACACTGCTACTTGTGAAATGCTTGTCCCTAAGAGAACGCTTTGAAAGAATTTCAAATTATTATGCCCTTTTTTCTTAGCTTATAATAGAAAATAGAAGAATAATATTTGAGGTAGTAATAATGACTGTCATTTTGGAAAATATAAAGCAGAAAAAATGAACACGTTATCACTTTCCAAAAAATAGAGGATAAGGGTTGGAGACCTGACTCAATGATTAAAACTCTTCCTGCTCTTCCCGAAAATCCAAGTTAGATTTCCAGTGCCTATGTTAGTCATGTCACAATCCCTGAAATTGTGCCACAGTGAATTGATGCCCTCTTCTGGACTTCACAGGCAACTTTACACACATACACACACACACACACACACACACGCGCGCGCGCACACACACACACACACACAGACATACACACCACACACACACACACATACACACACACACACAGACACAGACATACACACCATACACACACACAGAGACACAGAAATACACACCATACACACACACCCACAGACATACACACACATACACATACACACACACACACAGATATACCCCAGCACTACATAATAACCGCATAATCCTCAGACAAATCCATCAATAATAACGAACAGAAAGTGTAAAAACTGTAAAAAAAAAAAACTGACCTGTCTGGCTGTATAAAATGGCAGTTGGTTAACACATTGGTAGCAAGGTGACTTGATATAAGGAAAAAACAATCTTTCAGGTTCTGTTATCCAGCAGGTGACTAATATTGTCTGGAAAATGCTCAAACTGTTCCTGCTGCCATCTCCCTCACTGAGTTCTGTCTGTCTTCCACATTCATCTCGACAGCTATGCCTCTCGTTACTTCTAATGTGCTTAGAACGTGAGCTCATACTCATTCCAAAGTAACTGGATCTTTGTGATCACCATTCGGGACTGAGTTCACTCTTCCTTTATCTATCAATGTCTATCAATTCATTCCCTTCCTTGCCAAAAAGAAGAAAAAAGTAAAAAGAAAAGAAAAACAAAAGAGAGAAAGGGAGGGAGGGAAGGGAGGAAAGGAATGACAGAAAGAAGGAAAGAAAGAAAGAAGGAAAGAAAGAAAGGAAGGAAGGAAGGAAGGAAGGAAGGAAGGAAGGAAGGGAGGAAACAGGAGGGGAGAGGACAGGAGGAGAGGGAAGAAGAGGGGAGAAAAGGCGACTGGAGACCAAACCAGGTACAGAGGGTCATGATTTTAAATCTGTCATTCAAAAGAAGTAATGATAACAATTTCCTCACTTCTGAATTTGACCTCTTTGGCCCATAATTTGCATATTGGAGTTATAGAAATCACAAACATGTCTCTCTCCCAAAGGTTTCTCACAGAGTAAAACACACTGGTGATGTGGTATGACTGTTCTTAGTAGTTGAATGGCAACCGGTTACTGTTACTGCATTTTTCTTCTTTTTATTGATATGACTTTAACTAATTTTTAAAGAGAAGAAATAAGAAAATCAAGGAGACGTGAAATATCTCCTCTCTCTCTCTCTCTCTCTCTCTCTCTCTCTCTCTCTCTCTCTCTCTCTCTCTCTCTCTCCAGTGTGATGGAGTACAGATAGATTTGATAAACATCTCTCTGGAAGGAATTGCAATTTTGAATATACCAAGCATGCATGGAGGATCTAATCTTTGGGGAGAATCTAAAAAGAAAAGAAGTCATCGACGGATAGAGAAAAAAGGCTCTGACAAAAGACCCACTCTCACAGATGCAAAAGAACTGAAGTTTGCAAGTCAAGGTAAGGTTTCCCAAAATTACATGTTAAATTGCTTATTACCCTTGCTCCAAAGGCTTCCTGAGAAAAAAGACTTTCAGATGCCTACATATGATTAAATTATCAAGGATTCTAAAATTATATACACTTAGGTTTTACTTCTTTACCAGTCTGTCGGTGTTGATAGATTTTCTTCCACAGAAAGCAAAATGTACGTTATACTTGCAGTAAGAATAAAATAGAAAAAAATATACTCTGAGCTCCTTTGGAATTGACTCATCCTACCTGGTTGTAGCAAATACCCAATTCTCTTAGAAAAGATATGAAGGTCAAATCACCTTGTATTAAGTTACTATTCCAAGTAACACATACAGGAAAATGGTTTGGTAGGCTTTCTTCTGCTTCTGTTTTTCTAGAAAGTTAATATCTACGATTAAGCCCCTGATAAACAAGGAGCAAGGAATAACAAAGAGAATCCACAACTATGGGAATATATGTTTCAATGCCATCATAATATAGTTATATTGTAGCATGACAATTATTGATTGCTATAATCAAAGACACCAGAATGTAGCTAATCTCCATAGTATATACCCAGATCCTATGATATTTTTAATTTCAAAAATACATCTAATATTATTAGTAGCACTAAGAAAAAAGAAATTCTGTTAAAATAGGCAAGATTCCGCCCTGAAATTCTGTAAATCTGGTGGCTAAGGCAAGCTACCAGAATTTGAAGCCACCTGTGGTTAAATAGAGGGTTATACAGAGTCAGATACTATCAAATGAATAAAGACAAGAATATAAATGTTATTTTCTCTGTGTTGCCAAAGCAAACTATGAAGAGGTTATAGAATGAAGCCTCAAGATAAACAGCTAAATAATATGTGAAATGGCTGATACACTTGATATTCTCTTATGCAACTGTCTCAACTTTAAGCTGTGGGCAATTACTTCTGCTAAGTGAAATTTAGAATTATTATTTTGTAGAAATGTTGACATGAATACTATATTTATAATCGACACCAAATATTTTATACTAAATCTATTTAGGCAGGATATGATATTCAAATCATCATGTATCAAGTTACATGATTTAAATATAATTAGATTTCCATTTAAATATAAGCTGATTTCTAAGATTATCTATAAAAATTCTGAATGTTAGAATGATCTTAGGAACTTAGTAAGAGTACGATCAAGCTGAAAAACCCATAATTATACAGATTATGTATTATTATATATTACAATGTATTCTTTGCTTCTGAAGTTACAAATATTTTTGTTAAATATATATTTTATATATGTAGTAATTTTTCAGGTTTCTGTTCTAATATAAACATGTATTAGAATATATATTCATATATATTTATAGATAACAAAATATATGGCATATTCTTCCCATCTCTCTATTCCTAACATTTACCCAAGTAAATTACACTTAGCACTGAGCTCTCCAAGTCTCTGGCTCAGGAGAGTGCTCTTACCAGGCAGATGTGTGAGAAGGCATGTTTATACCACTCTTCATAGAACTATCAGACATAGACCCCTTGCTGGGCTTCATAACTGCCTGCCACAAACTTTCATTTTAAGACTGTGTACTCAAAATAAAGCTACAACCACAACTGTTTTCACAGACCCGTTGTCAAGTGAAGATTCTCTTTTTCCTACTTCTCTCTGTCCACTATGGAGCTGTCAAAGGCGAGTTTCTCATACATAAAAAGAGAGAGTAGAAACATTTGGGGACTGTGGCTAAAAAATACATATGGCAGGTTTTGAACCTTGCTATCTGAACAGTAAGAGAAGCATGTTTGAGATTGATCAGGCTCATCCTGACCTAGTTGAATTTCCAGATAATTTTTGCAATATTTTATTTGAATATTTTAAAACCAATTATTATTGTATTTTCTTTAATTTAGAAAGTAAACCATTATCAATTTGGTATGTTTTGAAACACTGTGGACAAACATTTCTCAAATACTTCTAAGTTTGGGTTTAATATTTATTCTGTTAATTCTTTTTTTTTACTTTCATATCTGATTCTTAAGTGTTACACTTAATGTGCAAAAATAAATTTAATAGTAAAACTAGCCATATGTGTCCCTTTCTTGAATAATAATATTTTAGTGCTTTATTTTTTTTAATTTATTGTTTTGGAAACAGGTATGATATTGTGTCTGAGTCATTACAAACATCATTTCGTACTTTTAAAATATGTTTTTATAAACTCAGAATTTATTATTGTATTTTCATTGTTTCCCACATCTCTTTATGGATCTACCTTCCATTCCATAAACACGAATTTTGTGTTCTTGTTATTTTAAAACCATGTTTTAAAAAGTCCTGTTAGTGCTGCCTATATTCTTTTAGGTGTATCACAATCCACTGGAGTCTGTTCGAAATACCAGTCCTCTGTGGAAGACTCTGTCTCTCTCTGTCTCTCTCTCTCTTGTCTCTTTGTCTCTCTGTCTCTTTCTCTCTTTCTCTCTCTTTCTCTCTCTTTCTCTCTCTTTCTCTCTCTCTATTTCTCTCTCTCTCTTTTTCTCTCTCTCTCTCACACACACACACATAGCTGGTTGTTATCAATTATCATTAATAATTCCTCAGCTAGGGGTGGAACTCTATGTTTTCCTCCCCCTCTATATAGGTAATTTGTCTCTCTTGAGCTTGTCAGGCTTTGTACACACTTCCATAGCCACTGTGAGTTCATTTTTGTCTAAAAACATTGTTTCTTTTCAGTCATCTACCACCTTTGCCTCTTATGCCTTCTGTTCTGTCCCCTGCAATGGTCACTGAGACTTGGAAGAAATTGGATGTGGTATAAATGTCCTATTTAGGGCTGAGAGCACAACAATCACTTATTCTCAGCCATTTTGCCTTTGTGCTTCTCTGTGTTAATCACCATTTATTGCAAAAGAGGGGAGCTTGTACAGTGAGCTTTGAGAGAACCTGTGACTTAGGAAGAGTAGTCAGCATTGGCTTTAGAATAACTCTGGTGACATTTAAACCCAGGTCAATAATTTCTAGACTTAATAAAATACCTGAGTGCAACGGTGAAAATGGACTGCTGTGAGAAATTACTTCTTAATAAAAAGAATTAAGAAGTATAAAGTATATATATATATACATATATAAAGTATAAAGTATATATATACATATACATACATACATACATACATACATACATACATACATACAAGTCCAAAGTGCAAGGCTCATTTGGTGCGTGAAACCCTCAGGTCTCTTGGTTGCCAGGACAGGAGACGCCTAGCAGTTCACTTGCTTGCTGTCTTTGAGAGCACTCATGAGATCAAAATATTAGTCAGTGTTTTGGTTGGGAATTCTACTGCTGACTTAATTCAGAGTTGAACAAAATTATAAGTAATTTGCTTAATTATATTATCATTCCATTGAGACACAGTGAACTAGTTGGATACAATTCTGAAACATGCACTCACATTCTCCTCATTAAGCAGACATTTTCTTTACGTGTGTTTGTAAATACAAATGAGTGTATTAAATACAGATGGCATTGCCTTTAAACGAAACAATGCAGTAGACCAAGTTATCTTCCATGCTCCTGCCGTTGATACTTAATCTTCCCCGTGTCTCTGCAGCCACTGAGTTCATCCATACGGTCTCTTCTTCTAAATTAACCTGAGAGAGATGTCTAATAAATTCACTCACATTAATGTATAAATGACTGATTGCAGACAAAAGGAAAGGTATTTGCATTTTAAAAGACATAAAGGCCATCAGCTAAAACATTATTTTTCATCCTGCATTCTACTGAATTATAGCTGTGTGATTCTTCAGCAGTTCTTAGACTTGGTTTAAATCCATTGCAGTATTTTGGGACAAATTAAAGGAAATTTTTAATAAAAAATAAAATGTAATATCCCTATTAAAAACTCTTTCCATATTAACTATTTTCAAATTATGAACACATTTATTTACATATGAACACATAAATAAATTGACATACTTTGAAAAGCCTATTCTGCAATACTCATTTAAAATAACGTGTCTCTGAACATTTATTGGCAGAAATATAATTACGCACTACACATCATCACCATAAAACACACGAAACAGCTGCAGATAAAAGACCAACGTATTCACATATTTTTGGATGGCACAAGATCTAAATGGCACAAAGCAATCAGTGGAAGAAACGAATGAGCATGACCAAAGTTGAAAGGAAAGAGTAGATCACTGGATAGTAGCACTTAAGCTCATGAAGACATTGGGCTAATTAACTATTTCCAACAAATAGCTTATTCTCGTTCATAAACGAACCAAAACGGTATGACTGTCAGAGTAGGTATGATTTAAACATATTCATCATTAAACGTCCTGTAAGAAGACAGGCATAAAACTGAAAATGTTAATTCTGTGTGCACATTGAATAAAATAGAGTGAATTAGATTGGGAGTGAAAATCTGAACCGGGCAGCAAATTCCATTCCATGCACTTGTATGGGAAGAGGTGGAAACCTGTCATGTTTAAAGGGCGTCTTTAACCAGCACAGTGAGACAGGAGTAGGTTATGGCAAACACTCCCCTAACTGCTGCTATGATATTCAAAAAATATATAGCTGAAAATATTAAAATGCACCTTTGAGAAGCAGGTTTTTAACCAAAGTATGAGGATTTCACAAAGAACTGACTCATTTTGGTTCTAATAGATTTAACTTTGAATGGAAGGATTCACCATGCATTACCAATAAGGCATTGGTAATTATTACAGATGGCTAAGGAGCAACATAGGAAATTTATGTTGTTTCATTACATATCTGCCTATTAGGACAGTCTCAATATCATACCATCAAAATAAAATATAAAAAAGTGGGAAACCTAAAAGCTATGATATTCCCACAGTTCATCAAAACATTGGCAAAATTGTTAGAGGCTGACCACCTTGAAATGATTAGTAATTTGGAAGTCCAAAATTTGAACTCTTTGTATTTATACAAAATATTATGGCTTTTCACATTTATAACTTTTAAATATTGCCTCATTTGTAAGATGTTGGCTGTGATCAAAGGTTTGAAAACTACCGAGCGAAAGTTATTACATCCAAACTTTAAAGCCAGAGGGGAAGGGGAAGCCAGAATCGGTTGGACTTCTGCTTGAATTGACATTAAGTGGGTAACTCTCTGCTCTACACACAGCTATTACCAGCCAGTACTTGTCATAGTAAAGTTTATCTTAAACTAATTAACATATGATGTCATTCCCAAAATTTTTCAATTACTTCATTTACATTTAACAAAGCTAATGCTTTTATTTGGCCAGAATATCCCAATTCCAAATTGTCACTCCATGATAGAAAATGAATTGGTTATCACTTACCCAATGGTTTAAAACTGAGTGTCAAACAGACACATGTGCACTCAGGTACACATTCATGAAAACAAGCACCTACAGATATGCATACACATTTGCACATACACAAATGCATGCACACAGAGAGAGACACACACATACACACATGTGATCACGTAAACCCACAGATGCACACACACACACACACACAATCAAATAGACCCACAGATGCACACAAGCACACTAAAACACACAGACACACACACACACATGCAAACACACACACACACAGAGAATCACATAGACCCACAGATACACACACACGCACACACACACAGAATCACATAGACCCACAGATACACACACACACACAGAATCACATAGACCCACAGATACACACAAACACACAGAGAATCACATAGACCCACAGATACACATAAGCACACTAAAACACACACACATACACAGACACACACACATACATGATCACATAGACCCTCAGATGCACACAAGCACACTAAAACACACACATACACACACACACACACACACACAGAATCACATAGACCCACAGATGCACACAGGCACTAAAACACACAGATACACAGACACACAGACACACAGACACACACACACACACAGACACACACACACACACACACACACACACACACAATCACATAGACCCACGGAAGCACACAGGCACACTAAACCACAGCAGTAAACTTGTGCCTGTGCTTCACTTTTCTTTCTGATGAGGAATCCTGTTGTTTAAATTAATCATAGTAGTGATGGAATAGGGTAAGATAACTAAGTGAAGAAATACAAAACATCATTAGACAAGGTTAAAACTGTGTGGGTAGGCTAAGAAAAACTAAAGTTAAGACACTTTAGAGAACTAGTGATTAGGACTAGGAAGACAGCTCTGTGTCACTGGTGCTTATTGCTAAGCCTAACATCCTGACTTCAATACCCAGGATACAATGATACAAATGGTAGAAGAAGAAACCTGTTTCCCACAAACGAACTCTTAACCTCTACACACATTATAGCATATGCATTGCCACATACTAATACACACACATGCATGAACACACACACACAAACACACACACACACATGCACGCACACGCACATACAGGAATACAAATGATTTTTAAAAAAGCTATGTGAATACTAAGTGAAAATGCTATTTTTGTCAGTATCTTTCTACATAAAATGTACCATATGTGAGTTCAACCAACAGTAAGCATTTCTGCAGTGTAATACTATACTGTTCAAGTTCTCTAGATTCACAAAGGTTAGGAAATGAGCTCTCTCTCTCTCTCTCTCTCTCTCTCTCTCTCTCTCTCTCTCTCTCTCTCTCTCTCTCTCTCAAGTTTATTGGAATGATTTACAAGCTTCAGTTACACCAATTAATCTAACAATGGCTAGCTGTGAATGAAAAAGCCAAGGATCTAGTAGTTGCTCAGTTCCAGAATTTCGGGTGTCTCTGCTGGTCCTCTTTAAAAGATGGGATCTAAAAGAGTAGAATCCAATGCCAGAGAAGACCTAGATGTGCATGGGAAGAGCAAGCAAACCTTCCTTCTTCCATGTCCTTATCTAGAATTCTAGCAGGTGAGACCCAAATTAAAGGTGTGTTTTCCCACTTCAAGATCCCATTCAAAAGCCAGTGTCTTCCTCAAAGGTCTTGACTGGAAAAGGATTCACTCATTTCAAACCAAGCATATCTATTACAAGCATGCCCTCCATTTCTAGATTATAGTTCATTCCACATATGATCGTTGACAACCAAGAATAGCCATTTCAAGTTCATGCTTGCCAACTTGGCACACAATCTTATCTCTTTATGCCATGATTAATTTCCAAAAGAAAATAATAACCAGGTCATAATAATGCCTAAACATAATTTCCCATGTACAATCTCAAATGCATTATGAATTTAGGATAGATGAAAATGTCCTTGTTGGGAGGACATCCTTTCAGTATTCTCTTAATTGATATTACAACTTATGATAAAGAAATTGAATGAAAATACAGATATATGTACAAATGGAATCTTAATAAAATACAACTGAAGCACTTGTGTCAATTATAATCCTGGTTTCTCCAACTGTTCACATGGCCTTAGCATGTATTTGAAACTATTTTACTACACATTCTGTATTTCCTCCACCCTCTGAAAGTATCTCAGCAAGTCTTTTGTCTTTTTCTGAAGGTCTGACCCATGACTACATTACTAACTGGTCCTTCTCCTTTGTCATCCTGTCTGAATTAGGCTGTTGTAGTTCCCACTGACTTTAATCCCAGGACATAATAGCACTAAGAGATGCCGTAAAGGATCTCCTGCACTCCAGACATATTCTTCTTACCTTCATTGTGGAGAAACAATCAATATTCCCATGCTAATCTAGATCAATAACCCCTCATAACAACGCTATTCCTTTCTTAGCCTGTTGGCTTAAGGACATTAGAACCCCAGAATGACCAGGGGGTGGGGTGGGGGAGAGTCTGAGCTTCCAGTTCAATGAAATGTTTGTGGTAGCTACTCACAGGAACATTCCCAGCTCTAGAAAGAAAACATCTAGAAAACAGAACTTAGGGTCAGAGAAACAGAAAGCAAAAACTTTCCTAGTGGGTCACTAGGAATAATAGTGAAATTATTCCCTTTTCCATCCCTTGATCCCTGGAGCTATGGATCCTGACTATGATAGAAACTGTACCATGTGTTCGACATTAACCCACAGAATATACTGCATTCAGGAGAACCCTGCCCCTGTCTTCCAGGCTGCTACCACTTAATTAGTGCTGTAACTGTGTTGTCAGAAGGTCATTCCATGTTTCTAACAATCTGCTGCTTCAGGATCATAGGAAAGATGGTAAGATCAATGGGTTCTATGATTGTGGGCCCTTGTCATACTTCTCCAGCTACGTGCAAAGTGAGTTCCTTGGTCAGAAGCAATGTAGTGTGGAGTACCATGATAGTGGCTGAGGCATTCTGTAAATCCATGGATGGTGGTCTTGGCAGAAGCATTATGTGCAATAAAGACAAATCCATAACCAGAATAAGTATTTCAATACCAAGCCTGTTTTTATTCCATTTTGGATTTTGCACTCACTGTAGCACTAAGGAAGAAAGATGAGAGTTAAAAAGATAGTGAGTATTCTGATTGGCTGTTAAGGGGTATCTTCATATCATGTGACTTCCTTGTCATTTTTCTTATAAATTGCAGAGATTAGGAAGAGAACGAGGGAAAGAATTCAATACAAACTACAGGCATCAAAGGGAATAAACTGAAAAATATCTGCAAAGCTTTGGCAAGGTTTGACATCTTTTGCCTGTGATGATAAGATAATTAATTCTGTCTTCAACTTGTAAGTGAGGATATGAGCTCTCAGATTGGATCCTAATGTATGGATACTGTACATTGCATTATGCAGATAGCTGCACAAAGAGGAGAGAAGTGGTAGGACTGTCAGTTTCTGTGCCTTGAACAAATCATACATATCAGCACATCTATGTTAAGGACATTTGATAACAATTGTTATTCATTCCCTACATATTTCTGTGGGTTATTTAGGGTAATTTAGAAGGCAGAGCCTACCTTGCCTAAATATAAAAGCAATGTTCATCTTAGATCTTTAGATGCAGTATTTGGCATTCAAACCCAGGCAAGCAGAATGACTTCCAAACATTTAAATTCAGCGATTAAGTCAATTAAATTTAGAAACAAGAATAGGATTTCATGCTGCACAATTATACCTAGATGTTAAAATTGTTGAAAAAAAAGATCATGGCATTTGAAAGGTTTCATTTCACACACACACACACACACACACAAAATGCATTTAACAATATCATGATAATTTCAATGGCTGAAAACAGATAGATCCAAACATTTGCTATTTAGTAACCTTTAAAGGAGATGTCTCAAAATGAGTTCTTAATTGTATGTTTTAAACTGCCTCTTTAGAAATGTATCAGCATTTAGAAATGAAGTCATTGCACATACTTAATAAAGCTACCTAAATACCAAAATTGAAATGTAGGATTATCTAATATATTTGGACATCTTAAAGTGACAGCACTTTGATATATTTTTCTGATGCATATAGGTGCATGTGTATGTCTATAGATATGCATGTAGATATGGAAGACTGAATAAAACCTCAATCACTGTCCTCAGACATGTGCATACCCTTTTGAAACAAGGCCTGTATGCTAGGCAAGCTATGTATGGTAGTCTGATTGGCTACCAAGAGCTAGGAATTCTTTTATCTTTGCTTTGTTACACCCGGATTTCAAGTGGGCAACACCACACCTTGCTTTTTTTTTTCCTGCCTGATTTCTGGGAAGCAACTCAAGTGTCTTTATACTGAGAAGATCCATCCCAAGGCACATCATTGTGATATCCATATTAAATATGGATACAGCCCTAAATGAATGGTAGTGATAGTAGAACAAATAAGTCTAGGAAAACTGCTAAAAATGAATTTTTAGTAGCAATTTTCTTTTGACAAAGCAAACCTGTATCTTAGCAATCAATATAGCAGCATCATGAGAAGATAGGGATGTTTGTTCTTGTGGTCCTTACTGAAGGCTCGTAGTGAACCTCTTAGGCAAACTACTTCAGTTGCAAAGTAGTGAACACCCTCTAAAGCCCTTCTTCAGTCCTGGCTAATGATTTTAACTGTACCTTCAGAGAAAGACGGAAAATGTAAATGTTTTTAAAATGTAACATTGTACAAATGATGATGGTGAATGGTACCAGCAACAAAATTATTGTCTCCCCTCCACCTCGTGACATGTATACAGTCCACTAAAAGTAATGTGAGGTTTTTATCCAGGTTAAGAGTGCATGTGATTGCAGCTAGATGCCAGTTTTGCAGTAACTGATATTATGTATATAGATATGTAGAAGTGCATTAGGCACACATTAATTGTATGTGTGTGGGAATGTGGGAGTGCCAAAGCATCATGGGATATATACATATATATATATATATATACATGGGAGTCTTATGAAGTTTCATAGTCCACATGTGAACCTGCCATTCAGTCTTCCTCAATAGAAAGTATGAAGCAATCTTGTCCTTTCAGAGTGATAGATAATTTGCAGCTGCAGTGATAAATGTCCTTCAGATTACTTATAATGACTTGTCCTATTATCAAGGTACTGGGGGAGATTGATGACAAGAAATTAGAGAGGAATTTTTAAAATTGTAAACATGGAAAAGCTATCAAAAAACCATGGGATGACTTTATTATGAGTAAGCCCTAGGTGGTGATTAAGATTTCCCCCTCACTATTTTAAGAAGCTCACTTTCTCTTCCATCAAGATATAAAACAATGACTAGGGACATCGGTGACTCAATTCAGAAGTAAACTTGCACTGCCTGTGGAAGGACATTCATCTCCCTCGAAGATTTCAATACTGGAGGGATATTGAACTTTCCTCCTAATTATAGATTTGTTTCTGATCATTTGTGCTGTTGTGATAAAATGGACGCATTCTAATTCTTGGTTCTTCCTTCATGCACTTACATAACTTACTAGAGTGTCTCCAAGAGAACAAAGTCAAAACCTACCCTAGCCTTATCTTCAAATAACAATCTCTGGTTAACCAAAGCAACTCATTGCTTGAGTTCTATGACCATGAATTTGGTTTCCATGAATATAGTCTTTTATTCTCAAAAATCTAATTAGCATATGAATAGTAACTTCTTGGATGGTATCCAGCTCAATCCATTTTTGTGGTAATTGTTGGAGATGAAGCTCACAGTCCCTCTACGCTGAGTAATAAAAACAGTTTCACTGTTCTTCCTTTAGCCAGCACTATGCATTTACAAAATCAGGTGTTCTTTTTAAATGTAGGTTTCAGACAAAGTCTCTTTGATGACTTTCCATTATCAACAATTAATCAGATTAAGCTAAGCATTGAGGCTCCAATGTTATAAAGTAGCAGACACATGAAATAAGGCTAAAAATCTCCATGGATAAACATGACTAATTTAAGCAGGCCCTAGGGAGCTTTTTTGAGAAAGTTCAAATGCCTGATGAATTCCACACTGTTACTCTAATTATCCCATAACAAGGCACAAAATAACAATCTCGTTTCATCCTTATATTTACAAAGCTGTTCCCATTATCCTTATATTTCACCTGTTCAGGCACTGAAGAATTGCTCCTCATTGAGAGATTCATTAAAAGAGAATAATTATATTATATTTCACAGATTGGCAGAGAGAAAATGTATCTTTGAACAATTCCATTTCCCCGAAGAGTTGTTCATTTCAGAATTGCAGACAGGTCTATTAAGTATTTTCTACCCTTTTTAAATATGTCAAAGCTAACCATTAATACTGAAAGTAGTGATCTTATTCTGATTTAATGAAGGAATTAGCTGCTTTTTGTAAAATACATTTTTGTGAATGAAACACAATTGTAACCATATTTTCCAAAAATATATTAACAACAAAATCAGTAGAATCTTCATTTACAGAATGATTTAAACCTTAGTTTAAATCAGTAGAATGCCAACTTGTTCCTGCCCTAATTTTTTTAATAAAAAATTTACGTAAAAAACATTTTCTCACTAAATCTGTGGTGTTTGTGTTTTCAGAATAGTTAGAATATGAGTAAGAGAAAACTCATCCAATAACAAACAATTTAATTTTTAGATTTTTCTTTTAGGAAAAGATTATAGAATTGTGGTTAATTCATAGTTTAAAAACACATGGACATAGAATATGGCCAATTAGAAAGAACCCCAGGAGATATCATTTTATATCAGAAAATGTTGGCGTTATGAAATAAAGGTAACCATGGTCAGATCCAAGGACAGCCTTTAATATCCTTTAAGTAATTAAGAATAATTTTAAAATGTCAATCAGTGATGTTTTCAGCATTTTTCTGGATCTCTAAGTTGCAAGCCCATATCTGAGACGTCTCAGCAGACCAGGATTTGCTACTTCCCACATGAAATGTTCAATCAGTCATGAGTGAGAATGAACCAAGCAGTGATTCATTACTCAGTATACCACACTGAGAGACATGGGGCATAACACATAAAACACTGTCTTCCCAAAGACTCACTAGGGCTCTAGAGTATAGGCAGAAGGGAAAAATAGGAGAGCTAAGTAAGGTAGCTTACATTTGGCTGGTCATTAACTTTAGGTGTCATTCTGCAAGCTCTTACTTTCTCCAAGTCACTCACAGGAAGGAGGAAGCAATCTGGCTGCCATCATGCCTAGAGGGGCAGCTGGGTTTTGTCCTGAGATAATTACTTCAATAGTGGAGGGCCGTCGCATCATGGACTAATCTGCCTACAGTGCTTCCTTGTTCCAGAATTTAAAATACGATAGTTATTCATGGTATCTTCATTCTCAAAGTGGGTATAAGGAGAGGGGCTAGGACTCCTCATCCTTATATTTTTATTATTAACATTTGAATCATACACTGTTTATGTGATTTATTAGATTGGGCAGAGTCAAAACAAAACAAAACAGAAAAACCTGACCCAAAGTTAAGGTAGCAAAGAATACAGTGCTACCCTCAAAAAGCAATCTAATGGGTCTTAGCAAATGGAGTATCTGATTTCCTGTCAATGTTTGTCCACACTCTCTGTACTTGGCGATAGTGAGTGCTTACAATATCATTTGTCTGGACGTCAGTCATTCTGTCTAGACCTCCAACACCCAAACATCAGAAAATCACATGGGCATTGTGAGCACAGTGTGAAACAAAGAGTCTATGCATCTTTTATTGATCTATCAGAATAAAGGATACTCTTTAAACTCCAACCTCTAAAAAAGCAGTAAGCTTATCAAATTTCAACAGTAATTTAATTACGAGAAGATTTAAATGACTTGCATTGAATATAGCTGCATTTTTTTTCTTTTGAGCTGTGCTGTGATCACGTGCTCAGAGTGCTGTTGTAAATTAGAGGCTGGGTTTAGAAGTTATACATTTCTGCAGTTGTTTATTATTTTAACATTCTTCGGAAATATATATTCTGCCACTTTTAATGAATAAAGGCCTTAACCTAATATGCTCTGATATTATTGAATATGATATTTTAGATTTCCATTTTGGTTCTCAGTTTTGATTTCTGCTGTTTTGTTTTTGTGTTTTTTATCTATATGTTATCTTATAAACATTACTTCTGATCCAAATGTTCATATAAAAGTCAGCAATCAACAAGCAGCTATAACAGGTGTTTTCAATCTCAAGGAAGTGACTGAATATGCTGTTTATGATAGATACTGAAATTTAATTTCTTTTGCATATCTAGAAACCACTTTGTGATCCAAAACATTGGAAACAATCAAGAGTGAGATAAACAAATCATTTTAGAGAGAAAATATGTTTTAAAACAAGAAAAACTTCACATAAAACTAACTGTTGGGATAGACTCTCAGACATAGGATTAATTACTAATAGTGCTCAGATAAAAGCCTTACAAATGTGCTGTCATTTGTGTGTGTGTGTGTGTGTGTGTGTGTGTGTGTGTGTGTGTGTGTGTGTGTGCATGTGAAGTGAAGCATAGGATGACATCACTTGACAAATGAATATAAACTCTCAAACATTGCTCAAAGCATTACCTTTTACTAGAGATGAAGTGGAAGTGGAGAGAGGCAGGCAGGAGCACAAGGTTAAGTTTTGGTTTTGTTGTTAAAGTTGAGTAACAGGACCAAAGCAGAGTTCCCTCAGACATAAACTGTTAACGCTCTTCTCTTCAATGGAAAGGCAAGAATGAAAAAAGGGGTGAAGGTTTTGTTGTTGTTGTTCTGTTTTGCCTTTGTCTTTGTCTTCTTACCCTTGACTCTATCTCTTCCTTTGAGAACAATGGATTCTTCAGATGTCACCATTGTTCTTCCATTGGAAAAGGCATTCCACCAAGATGCTACCACATGCTGTCCTCAGACCTGTAAACATGTGCCAAGCACACTTCCCCCAACACACACAAATCAATAAACCAACAAATGTCAAAATTATTATTTTTTCAACCATGGAATGAGAACAATTCCTGATCTTTCCTTGTTTGATAGATTTGTAGTTTCTCCCTTTTCATCAAAATAAAGAATCTGTTTCCATTACTATGTTTATCCCCATAAATGTCAACTACAATGCAGTTGACTCGTATTCTAATACTCCCAAAGAGCATTAGTATTAGGGAGTATTAGAATACTTAAGATTTTTGTTGCTGTTGTTGTTGTTGTTGTTGTTATTGTTGTTTTGTTTTATTTTGGACCTGGAATATTTCTTAGTGTCATGTCTACTTAGTTATTGTTTCTCCTTCTGAAAAAAAAAAAATCTGGCACACGTTATTTACTGTCATTATTCTCTTACAAATATGCCATCTCTGATTGTCTTGAAAGCAAGGTAGACACAGAACTGATTTCCTGACATAGACATAAACAGTTGGCCATGACCTCTGTGTACACTTATCTTGCAGTGTAGTCCACCTTAGAAACCAAGTTATATCTGCTTAATATCCTTAAATTTCAGAAGCTCCTCCCAGAAATACAATGCATCACTTGGCAATATGCATGCCTGTTTCCAGGAGCCCCCTCAAGTAGGTTTTTACTACATTCAGTCATTTATTTATTCACTTAAAATTCCAATCGCAGCCTCCTTCCTAATCCCCCTCACAGAGCCCCCATTCCCCATTTCCTTATCATCTGATAAGAGAGAGGCTCCCCTAGGCACCATTTCACCCTGGCATATCAAGTCACAGCAGGAGGAGGCACATCTGCTCCTACTGAGGCCAGGCAAGTCAGCCTAGTTAGGGGATCAGGATCCATAGACAGGATCCACAGAGTCAAGTAAGAAAAGTGAAAGCTACCTGGTAAATTAATGACATTGCTAGGTCCTACCTGCTGGGGTGAGAATAAAGTCTAAGAGAAGACAGATGACAGGTAATGGGCCTTAGCTCTTTACAAGATCTTTACTGCAAAGCTACTTACCAACTCGTGCCGACCATGTGCCAATAGACGTGGCAATAACTCTCAACAAGATGCACTCCACTGTTAGGTGGCCTCAGTCAGAGGAAACGACAGAAGGAGTTGGATGTTTTTGCTTCAGGTCTAGAGAACCTGTTTTGTAAACTCTTCCTAGACCACAGTCACTTTACATGTTATTTGCAGATCTCAGGGGAACTGGGTATGACCTTTGACTTGGTTAGAACATTCATTGTTACATTCTTTATAATAAACTATCATCATTGCTCATATTATCTGACCACCTGGTAATGAGTTTGAGTCACCTTAAATGCCATTTCCTATTTTCGTTTTGCTTTGTTTTGTTTTGTTCTCAAGGACAGACCTGGATAAGAGTATAATTCAGTCCCACCAGCTTTTCAAGAATGATTTCCCCTGTTCAGAATCATTTAGCTGTTGCCTTAAATGTGATTTTCTCTCTACCCAAATCTGTCTGCCCCTTCACACACATGCACATGTAAAATATACTTCTATAGCTCTTTTTCCATAAATGACAACAAATAAACAGATTATGCTTTTATTAACACTTTTTTTCTCAACTTAATTATTTTCTTGATTAACGGATGGTTTCTGTCTTCATTTAAAACTGTGTGGGATGGACAAAACTTTAAATGAAATGGAACTCAGCACTGGAGTTGAGCAAACTGGTTACATTACATTTTGCAAAATTTGTTTTCTTTTAGGGTGAGTAAATATAGATTATTAAAATATTTTACCATATGCTATTCATACTTAATAGACAGATAACAGGGCAAAAATATAATAAGACCAGAAATGTTACTATACACATGAGTCAAGCCATTTACTCTGTAGCTTAATGTCTATCCAGTCAATCTGATTCTGAAAGTCCTCTCCCTCATTCATTTTAACCCAAATAATCTTTCTGG
The DNA here is from genome assembly GCF_021556685.1 of Rattus norvegicus. Lineage (NCBI taxonomy): Eukaryota > Metazoa > Chordata > Mammalia > Rodentia > Muridae > Rattus > Rattus norvegicus. The sequence goes on from NC_141539.1 coordinate 61,496,207, forward strand.
TATTCATGAAATTCAATGAAGATGATAACATATCAGAGCCTTTACACTGGTATTGCAGACAGTTTGAATCTTCATATGGGTACTGGGAATCCAATATGCAGTCTTTGCAGAAGCAGCTACTTCCTTTAATCCCTGAGCCATCTCTCCAGCCTCAAGTTGATGGACTTTGTTCAGGTATATCAACATTCTTTTAGACCAAGAAACTGGATACCATCTGTATTACCTACTTTTCTTTGCTGAGGTAAAATACTGTGACCAAAAGACATTTCAAAGAGAAGAGAGTTTACTTTGGCTTATAGTCAGAGGGGTTTAGAATCTCTCATGTCAGGGTAAATATGACACCATTCAGTAGAGGCAGGGCAACTGAGGGGACAGAGGGAACAGAGAACAAAAGCAGGCAATGAAACAAGGCTATAAGCCCTCAAAGCCCATCCCTAGTGATGCACTTCCTCCAATATGACTTCACTTCCTACTGGTGCAATAACTTTCCCTTTGACACCACCAACTGGGGAACAAACGTTCAAATATATGAGCCTCTAGGAAACATTTCTCATGCAAACCAAAAAACCATCTGACCACATAAGCCACCCATCCACATCCTTCTCGGGATGCTTACATCTGTCACTATGGGTTCCTTTGGCCAGTGTGAATTCTCTGTAATGAATATTATGTAGCACAGCATGATGACAATGAGTAGACATTTGTGTCAGTGTGGATCTACTGATTACTGCTATGAACAGTCTTGGGATATACACTGATGAATAATATTTTCTGGGCTCTAGAGTATACATATGACAGATATGGATATGTAGAAGTGTTGAGACTTTTTGATGGTGAATCCCTGTAAGTTTAATATTTCATACCTTATTTTTAATGATGGTTCTTAAATGCTTTAACCTCCCTTGTAGCTCATCACCCACCAGAGGTAGTGGCAAAGAAAGGATACAGGGGAAGTGGACCTGTTTTGAAAGGCTCTTTGGAGCAACTACCAGGTGTGTTGTTTGGAAATCAGCAATTCAGTTCACAGGTTGGCATAGCAATCTACTGCCAACTTTTCACAAAAACAACAACAGTTTAGTTTGGTAGAGTCAGGTTAACAACAATGGTGACACAACCTAGCAGAGACTGCCAGTCCTCAGCCTTGGCTCGAGTTAGCAGGAGGGACCTGGAGGGACACTAAGAAAAGTTCTCAGCTGTGCCTCTCAGTGAAGTGAAAATCAGCAAAGATATGAAACCAACAGGCATTGCACAGCTAGCTGTACCACCAAGCCAAGCTCTGTCTCTGTCACTTGTGGAGTACTATTTATACCCTCCAAACATCATGACTCCTCCACGTGCCTTGCCGCAGTACTGCTCTTGTGTCAGCACAGGCCCTGTCTCAGCACAGATCATGTCTCAGCACGTGCATCCAATCATCCCAAATCCATGGACTTGGCAGGCAAGAAGCTGCAGCATATCACCAGAATGCCTTTCTCTCAATAGCATCCCAAGAAATGCAGCTGAACTACACAATGTGGACCAATACATGCATGTCAGCATTTCATTAGTGAAGAACCATTCATCAACTGTCCTTTCACATGCTTGCTTTAGCAGAACATCCTCTCTTCTGTGTCTGCTTCAGTGAAACATTCCTTCATGTGTTTGCCCCAGCAAAACACCATCCAACCCACTTTCCAAAGAACCCTTAAGTTTCCATTTCACATTCCAGTAGAAACTCCTTTGGTTTTCAAGTGCACTGATCTCAGAAGTGGTTAAGGTAAGAAATGTGACTTTGTTTTTAAGGCAGTAGGTATCATAAAAGCCAGAAGCTGACCCTAAGTAGGCCTTGGGCTTGCTGTCATTTTTCATAGATGTCCCACCTTTATGGCTCTGTCCTCTGTGAGGTCAGTCCCTTGGTGCTAAGCTGATTGGTTAAGACTCCATGTCCCTGAACTGTAGACTTTTTCCATTGTAAAGATTGTCCCCGTTTGTTCCATTATAATAATGAAAAGGAGATATGTAAAATGGATTTAACAAAACACGCTGTGTTGAATACCCGCAGTCACATGCTGTTTGCATCACAGGGTAAACATGGTCAAGTGGTTTTCATTAGACACATTTAGAATAATGTTTAGTGTTACTGTCCAGTGGACTTGTAACTTTCTGCTGTAGTAGTCATAGCCATGGGCCAAAATCCTAGGGACTTAATCATGATGCTTTTGTTGGGACTTTCTATTAAAGTCCACACGACATGTGTGCCAACCATGTACCTAGTGCTGTAGATTCTGCTCTATAACTTATGGTTCTTGGCCACATAGATATTTGTCTGAATTGTTGCAGATTCTTGTCCTGTCCTATATTCATGATGAAACTTCATTCTTTCTATATCACCAGATAAAGAATGCTCTCCAGCCTTTACAAGAAAATAGTATGCTACCTCTAAAATCCAGAAAGGCTTATCAGGATCCACTTCTTTCTTAGTGCTGGGATAGCAAGGCATAAGGCATTTGTATTGTCTTTTACATTGGAGAAGATGTCCCAGTGTAGGACAGACTTTGAGCACATGAGGTAAAAGAGCATGCACAAAATTTATTCAATTTATCTGGCCATGTTCTTGAAAGTCATTTATCAAAGTCCCACTTCAATGTATTGTATTCTACTCACTGAGCTAAATAATGCAGTTATTCTCAATATTTTTCCCTCAGGAGCTACTTAAAATTTTAAATAATATCATGGAACTTAAAGGACTATTGCTTATGTGACTCAGATAATTTTACAATTCCAGAAATTAAAACTAATAAAATAGTTTAAATTAAATTTAAAAGTAATGATGAATTCAAAATTTAAAAGAAATAATGAATCTTCTACATACTAATACAACATATGTTTACATACTATTGAAAATTACTAACATGAGCAGTACAATACTGATTTTTTTCTTAAATTCTCCACTGCCTGGTGTAATAAAAGCTGGCTTTATTCATCTGCAACTCCCTCCTACCTGTTGTAAATTGTTGTTAAGTTTTGGACTTGGTCTTCTATTCTTGTAGAACTGTAACTACAGAAAACCAGATTTTCTTAAATCTTGAATGAAAGACACAAGAGTTGTCTGTTTTTGCCTTTAACGGACTCTATCATTTTATGTTATTTGTTTTCCCAAGTATCTAGAAGAATGGAAAATCTATTGTGCACCAAGAGCCACACAGAACAAAATAAACATGGATAAGCAGATTATGCCATTTAATCTTAGAAAGTCTTGACCAAAAATGAACAATTTGCCATTTTCAACATTGACTAACCAAATCATTTTTCTCATAACCTGGAACAGAATAGCCTAAGAATATTAGACATGGTGATGGAACTGGAGAGTTTGTTCAGCGGTTAATGGCATTGTTGGCACAAATTTCAGTCCCACTAGTTACATGATGTCTCACAACTATTTGTAGCTTCAGTTCTAGGAGGCCTGGCCTGGTAATCTCTTCTGACATCTGTGGGCACCAGACACATATATGGTGGACCTACAAACATGAAGGCAAAATATACTCAAAATAATAAATTAAATAAATTAAAATACAATTAGAGATCTATTGTGAAATTGAGAATAATGTGCCACTTCTTGGTTTATTTTAGTAACAAGACATGACTTTACCCTTGCAGTGTTTAGGTTTTTCTTCACTTAAATGTTCCACCATTTTGAATAGTGTTGGGACCCATAATTCTGTCTGTAATAGAGCCTATTTACCTAAATACCTATGGTTTCAAATTAATTTTATTTTATCTGGTAGTTCTTAATTTTTAATCCGTTTGCTCATATCATTAATTCGGCATCCCTTCCCACTCATACGAGATATTAAAGTAGGCATACTACTTCTTCGGTTGGGTTATAAGATTTGCCAGATAAAAGTATGATTAAAAATAAGCATCTGGTTTTGTTTTTGTTAGCTATTGAACTTAATTTTTAGTATTAATTAATGTAATACTCTTAGAAATATCCTTTATAATGGATGTGTACATCCTCTAACTTACTGATCATAATAACTAACTCTAATGTACACGATACAATTTGTATATAAATATTTTCATTGCATTTAGGCAAATAATGCAATATTTAAATTGACTATTACTAAGTTAATCATAGTATAATCATAAAAATGGATTAATAAAAGTTATAAATATGGAAAAGAATTTATTGACAGAGGAGATATATTGCAAAAACTTCCAAATATATGTTCTATGAAAACTAACCATGAGTACCTCTACTCATAGTTCAATGTATGGCACTTGCCTGACATGCACCAGTTTCTGTATTCAGTCCTAAGCACTAAAAATATTAAACCAAAACAAGGTGAAAATCCTGCTTGTAGCCTGGAAATAAGCTTGGTGGCTTGAGTGTTTGCCTAGCACACTCAAGATACTTATACCAGTCCACACTAAACAAAGATTGAAGAATTTCAACCACAGGAAATATGTAGAAGTATATGGGGAAAGATTAATGTGAAACTACATAGGGTATTAATACTATTTTATTATGATATGCATATATAAATTTAAAATGAAATGCAAAATCTTTAAAACACGAAATAATAAATAATAAATTTTAAAGATTATCTTTGATTTTTAGACTTTCTAGCATTAACGCGATTTTAAAATTAAAAAGTTTCTATTTTTATTGCAAAAAATACCTATGTTTTCTAAAAAATGAAACCCGTATGCTTTTTTAATACTACTTTGTTCGTATGCATGAGCTGATGTAATAGAAGTGTTTGCATGTTATTCTCTCTGAATCTTTAAGTGAGAAAAGGAAAAAAACAACCAAAAGAGTTTAAATAAAATTTTAAGTAAGGCATGGTCTTAAAAGAAAAAATGTAAAAATAAGGTAAAAAATGCAATACTTTATCAGAACAAAGCACAGTGGGTGTAGTTTCCAATGAGAAATTGAAACAAATTATACCCTTCAAAATGACCACTGCAATTTTAATTCATGTTAACTGCCAATATTAATTTTTTTCACTAATTGAAGCACTTGTGGGTTGATCTTTACCCAGGTACATGATGATAAAGGTACACACTCTGTTTGTAGACATTAAGGTCCATTTCTCTGATCTTAGGAGAAGTAGCGGCTCTCCACATCCACGTGCGTGCACAGCAGCCAAAAACTCATCTGTCATGAAGAACATCTCGTCTTTAACCTTTACTGTTATTTGACTCTACCCAATTAATGTGCCCAGTCATACATTAGAAATATGTTAAAACTTGAATTAAATGTCTTAGATGAAAGCTTATAATACCACATCGTTTTCTGGGAAAGACTTTAATTAATTGAAGTATGAAAATATTAAATGCCTATAAGCATTTTCTACACTATTAAAAGTCTTTTCCTCTTACAAATTAGTAGAAAGGATAGTTTGAGATCGTGACAGTAGTTATAAGTACCTTGAGTCAACTACCTCCCAAATACAATGTTAATAATATCGTTTAATTATTTAATCTATTTTCTGTTAATAATATAATAACATTAAATTTTAGGATATATGGCAAATTCTTAACAAAAGGAAAAGAAAAATACTAGGGTAATAATTGGAGTAATGTATATAAGTAATACTAGTTGATAAGTTCTCATGAGAAATAAATATAAATGAGGTACAATCAAATCTTGTTGAAAATACTAAAGGAGTTAAATATAAATTAAAGTGAGACCGGAAGTATGATGATGAGCTGGTTAATCAAAGAAGGCTAATAGTTATAATGTTCTAAGCAAGGCATTCTAAGTAAGGCAATGAGATATTTGCCAAGTGATCACACTATGAAATCACAAGACAGTAGACTAATTCCTACCTTGACTATATACCTTCTGTTTCTGACTTTCTCACTAACCTGCAAATACGTCTAGGACAGGAAACATGACTTACTTTGCCTCCAATTATTTTCAAAGTATTTAGCTGGAGACTGAGTAAGAGCAGAGTAAATTTGTGGGGTGATGGTGAGGGTTAGGAGGCTGGGAGGCTGGGGGACAACTCGAGTATATCCCAGGCACACTTTTGTGCTCACCGTCATTGACTCTAAGCTTTCACAGTTGAGGGAGCTGCAACTCCATAAGATCAGTTAGGGGCACAGCTGCATGAGGATGAAAACTCCGCTCTAGTCAAAGTTAATATGGCTACCGATAAAACCTGATGGTCCTTAAGAAGAACAGAGATTCCTAATTATCTTGCTTGTAGGTCTGTATTATTTTACCTGTGTGTTTGTTTTCAGGGATGACCATTTAGTACTGGATAAGTATTTGTTGTGATCTTTACTGGGAAAGAATTTCTCCAACTCTTATCATTCCTTGGTTGCCTGTAGTTCTTTGTGTAGGGTTGAAGCCTAGTCCTCGTCTCCTCATACATTTAGCATGTCCATTGCTGTTCTTGTTCCGCTCTTATTTAGGCTGTCATACTGGTGGGATTTTCAGTAAAGCGGGAGTTGTCGGTCCAAGTCACTGTCATTGTCACTGGGTAGTTAGACAGGTTACAGTTTCAGGCAAAATCGAGTAGGACTTAAGTCCAACTACTGTTGGTTACTGCCAAGGAATGCATGCCACTACTGGGCTGCCATGCCAGACTGGCTGTTGGGGATCATGAGCATCATAGGTGGGTAAGACTGTTGAATGCTTGCCTGCTGCCTACAGGACTCATGAAGGTTATCCCCAGGGAGAAGACACTCAGATCAGTTCCAGCTCAGAGGCATCTGGTCCGTGTGTCCCAAGTGCATGGCATCTTCAATTTAATAAGGCTATATTGTTCCCCCCTTGGGAGAAACTAAGGGCAATAGCAATGCTCTTTAATATTTTGGGTATGTTTAGTCGTCTATGACCAAAAATCCAAAGGACGAATTCTTGGTAGTAAGGATTTTGTTATATGGTTGTTGGCTATTAGAAGGCATATTGTCATCTCAGATGAGAAATTGTCATTTAAATGATATGCGTATATTATATACAGACTTATGTGTATTAGAAGGCTGTTTGTGTAGATGGTTAATAGTATGATTCCTTATGACATTTTCAGATGTCCTTACTGTTACTTTTGTTCTCCTCTTTCCTTCTTTGGTATTTAGCTCTCTTCTACTACACAGTCAGATCACCACCCCTGGTCCCATTGCCCCAGTCAGATCACATGCACTCTGCTATTCTCCTCTCTACTCCTCTCCTCACCATTCTTCACACTGGGCAAGGCTAATTATTATTAATTTTTTCCATGGTTTCCATGGTTACACCAGGACACATCCTCACACTTGAAGATTTAGAGCAATATTTTGTCCTTTTGGCCCTGAGTTACTTCACTTAATATGATCTTTTCTAGTTATATCACTTCCTTGTAAAGTTTATGATTAAATTGAACGTGGTTTCTTTAATCTTACAATATATCCTTACTATAGTTTCTTCATTACAGCTGAGCTGTATTCCAAAGTAACATACTACATTTTCATTTTCATTTATCAGTAGAATATTTAGTGGGTTTTTTCACTTTCCTGGCTATTATAAATAGAACAAAAATGTACATGGTGGAGCAACATATATTCATGTAACAATGATTAATGAAAAAAGAGGCCATGAAAGAAAGCCAAGAAAGGTATAGTGCAGGACTCAGAGGAAGCAAAATAAAGAAGAAAGTAATGTAATTATTATAATCTCAAAAAATAAAGTGATTGTTTAAAAGAGGGCAAAATCAGATAGGCCTGCCCCACTTTGACTATGATACAGAATAAAAGGAGGGAGGCAGCAATTCCCTTGAGTTCTTTCTTCACTTCTCTGCAGTTAGGCTGCCCACCATCCTGAGACAACTCGTATGAATTTGCGAAATTGCAAATATGAGCAGATGATAACCAAAGAATGTCTCCTATCCTATAAATTGTAGCCAATATTGGTCAGTAAACAACGGATATTCTTCAAATTTTAACTAAACTCTTAGAAAAGTAATTAACAGATCAATATTAGTCAAAAGTGGAATAATTTGTTCCATCTTTAAATTGTTGCTTTTTTTTTTGTTTGTTTGTAAAAGTGTGTGTGTATGTGTGTTCATATGCCCACGTGTAGAAAGATAGATGAGTTCTGGGGATCCAACAATTCAGGGACTTACACATGCTAAACAAGATGTGTTTTACCACCAGAAAACAGCCCAAACTTTGTAATATAGCTCATTTTACTCCTTTTTAACTTCATTTTAGATTTATACATTAAGAGCTTCATTTCTTTTATTTCTATATTTATTATGCTGCATTCACAATGTTAACCTGTATACATAGGTATATATTTGACCTCATTGAAAGAAACTTAAATGATTCCAAATAAGTAAATAGTTGCTAGAGTTATTTAGCTTCTTTATTATAAAATTCTCCCAAGTTTGACCCCAAGAATCCACAGAAATTTGAAAGGAGAGACTTGACTACACAAAGTTGGCCTCTGACATCTATGCATGCATCATGTATCATGGCATATGTACCTACACACACACACACACACACACACACACACACACAAGTGAGAGAGAGAGAGGGCGGAGGGAGGGAGGGAGGGAAGGAGGGAGGGAGGAAAGGAGGGAGGGAGAGAGGGAGGGGAGAAGGGAAGGAGAGAGGGAGGAAGAGAGGGAGGGTAGGAGGAGGGAGGGTGGGAGGAAGGGAGAGAGAGAGTAATATTAGGTTTAATTATTCACTAGTTGGCCTTACTGATAATATAATCTCTAAGACATGGGCTGGAGATGGAGTTCAGTGGACAAAGTATTAGAATCATCAGTTGCACAACAAAACTGAGAAAGCAATAGTATTATGGTAGAGTCTTCTGCTTTCTTTCATCTACCTTACAAAGTAGAAACCTAAAGAACTATGACAACAATAACCATGAAGTACATGGAATCAAGTACATGGAATTCCATTCAACCAATACATAGGACAGCTCCACAGAGAAGGCAGTAACTCCCCAAGGCTGGAGAGAGGCAAGTCAACTAGTCGACCAAAAACCAGTAGCCTGTAAACCACTGATACTGTTGACATGTTCAGAAAACATTGAACTCCATCACTGAACAGTAATTGGGAACATTTATATCTCTACACAAGACATCTTTCTTTTTTGAGTTTCAAAATATATTTTACTTTATATTGGTTATTTTATTTATTTGCATTTCAAATGTTATTCCCTTTCCCAGTTTCCTCCTCTGAAAACTCCCTACCTTATCTCTCTGCTTCTCTGAGGTAGCTCACCCATCCACCTACCCACTCCCACCTCACTGCCCTAGATTTCCCCTATATTGGGGCATCAAGCTTCCACAGGACGAAGGGCTTCCCCTCCCATTGTTACCAGATAAGGCCATCCTCTTCTCCATATGCATCTGGAGCTGTGGGTCACTCCATGTGTACTCTTTGGTTGGTGGTTTAGTCTCTGAGAGCTCTGGGAGCTCTGGGAGCTTGATATTCTTGCTCTTCCTATGGAGTTGCAAACCCCTTCAGCTCCTTCCGTCATTCCCCTAACTCCTCCATTGCGGTACCCATGCTCAGTCTGATAGTTGGCTGAGGGAATCCACATCTGTATTGGTCAGGATCTGGCAGAGCCTCTCAGGAGACAGCTATACCAGGCTCCTGTGGGCAAGTGCTTCTTGGCAGCAACAATAGTGTGGGGGGTTGGTGTCTGCAAATGCAATGGATCTCCAGGTAGGGCAGTCTTTGGATGGCCTTTCCTTCAGTCTCTGCTCCATTCTTCACAAGATGTCTTTCTTTTGCTTCAGCTCCTGTTAATCATGCTTGTAATTTCTCCTCCATGTAAACCTCAGACATAGATTCCAGAGATTAGCGCTCTGATTCATATCATCAAAAATGAGGTGATAAGTACAAACAGTATTTTTATGTGATGGGTATGCATTTTTATTGAGTGAAAAGTCATTTAGAAACTGTAGGGAATTTGTGTAAGTGAAACTCCAAAGCTGGAATTTACTTCTATTGGAATCTTTCTGTACTATTGCCAAAAATAGTTTCTGTTAATAATAATTCTTTAATAGTTTTCATTAAGTTGAAAAAATGTACCTACTGTGCCATAAATGAGCAATTTCTTACTTTATTGAGTTCTTGAAAGATTTCACAGAATTTCCATTAAAATTCTCAGTATTTTGCAAGGAAACATTTTATTTCTCCACTTAAAAGTCAAAAATCAAATGACATTTATGAGCTGAAAGCTCACCACTGGACACTAAATTGCCTAGTAGAAGAAATCTGTGTGAACTGAGCATTGGCCAGCAATTGCAGCAAAAACAATCTGTGTAGACTGTAATGTGAGAAACTAAACCAGCAATTTCTTTTTCTGAAGCTCATCTCATTACCTGGCCTTCTGAGGCAGAAAACTAGATATAAGTGAATGGTCTAAGGCTTAGTACAAAGTAGGACTGTGGAATGTTATGTATTATGACAAGAAAATTTTGGAATATAGCACTAACCAAAGTACTCTTAATGGTGCAATAAAAAAATCTATAAAACACTTCAATATAAAGATAACCTGTCTCACATTATCCGGGATAGAAGGTTGCCAAATGTGACAGACCAGCAATCTAGGTAAGCCTTAAAAAATAAAATATAAGCAAGGGGATAATTCAATGGAAAAGTAATAATTTTATCTAGAAATATATGCATAAACCTTACTTGTAATGTGAAGAACTGCAAATATATATAAACACATACACACATATGCATATACTTAAGTGTTGTATGTGATGTTACGTCTATAAAGATAAGCTAAATTCAATAGCAGGCAAAACACAACCAAAGAAAAACAAGCACATTTTTCTAGTTCCATGTCTTATTAAAATATTAAATTACATGCGCAAAAATTACTAATCTCCATTCTAATACTCAGAATTTTTAACCTTGACAATGTTCACATGATAGCAATAGAATCGTCTGGAAATAGAGTACAAGAAAGCTCTGAAGTTGGGTTGGATCACCAACTGTGTGAGGGCATCAGGCCTCATCCAACAATATCCTTTATCAAAATAACAGTTATTTATCTTTTCCAGTTTTACAGGGTAAATGGCAGTACACCTTTGGAAATTTATTTTGCTTCACTGAGTGATACTGTCGTGAGGTGTTAGGAGGTGCCATTACTCGGTAGGTGTATTTGAACTTGAACACAAATGTGGTGGGGGAAAAACTGATCTGAACAAACAAATTTCTAACAGTAAAGAAAACATGAGAAAATATTCAAAATTCAAATAAATACAGTGGACAAATTCTATTATTTAATGAAGTATAAGGTGGAACAGTGTCAAAGGTATCAGTAACCCATGAAAAACAGTGTATCACGTTACAAGATAAATCACTCATTGTACTGGTGAGGTACCTATAGTTTTCCAAAGAAGTATGTCAGAAGTAGTCTTAACCAAAACACAAAATTCAATGAGCAGCATATATAATTCCTTAAATAAAAGTAAAATATAAAAAGTTTTCTTTTAAAGTTAAATTCCTGTAATACGGATTTATTATTTCTTGGTGAACTACTTGGTAATGCTACTTAAAAAGAGGAAAGATGAACGGGAGAGGTTGCTCAGCGGTAAGAGGTACATGCTGCCCTTCCAGACGTCACCGATTCCGATTCCGTGCCCAGCTCTGAGGGGGTGACTCACAAGTTCCAACTTCATTGTCAGGAGAAGTGATATCTTTTGCACATTCATGCATGCAAACATGTATACACATGAAATAAAGATGAATGTTTCGTTAAAGAAGAAAATAATTTTGACTGGTTTTAGAAGCCTCAGTCTACAATTGCTTAGACCCAATTTCTTGTAGAGAATATCATACTGGTATACACATATGGTAGAGAAACGCTGTTCACTCCGCAGCTAAATAGGAAGCTAAAGGTCATACAGAATAGCCAGGGTTGTTGTATCTTAAAGACTGATGTATCTTAATGTAGCTTAATCCCTTCATGTAGACCCACTTCTTCAGTTTCAGTAGCCCTCAAAATAATACCACCAGTTGACAGTTGGGGATAACTATTCAAAACCTGAACTTTGGAAGGCCATTTTATATTTGATAGCTACCTAAGTATGAGAGGATTTTAATTTCATAATATCTCTGAAAGAAATTCTATGCTTGGATGTAATAGGAAGTAAATTGTCAATTTCAAAACTGGCATTGAACACGTTAAAAAATGTCTAAGGTAATTCTAGAGGTCTGCTCTATCTCATATATATGTCTAGTAGCATAGCTGTAATAACCAAATTGTATAATGTGTTCTTAAATAATTCCATCACCGTTGAATAATCTTTACTAATTACAAAAAGTTCCACCTAAATATTTCTTGACCATTGGTTCCTTCTGATCTTGAGCAAGCATGAGATTGAAGAGCCAAGGTGTATTTGCCTAATAATTCTTATACAAGATGAAAGGTGAAAGATTATGTTAAACCTTTCCTAAGTTTTATTATATAGAGCCTTCTAGTGTACAGGGTATATTAACTAAGGTGCCATGGAGTAACTGCTGAGGCGTCAGTAATGACTAATCAAGGAATCTGAAAAAGGTGTCATTATCTCAAAGGAGGAGGACTCGGAAGGAAACAATTATGCAGCAAGCCAGTAAAAGTGAATTTCTTGAAGGAAAGGACAATCAACTTCGCCGATGCTAGATCTGGCAGTTTTTTTTTTAAAGGAAGAGCAAAAAGGTTGATGCATGTAGAACAATATGAGAACAAGGAAAGTGCCCTGTTTCCAAATGAACATAGTGAAGTGCACATCAGTAACTATAAGACACTTAATGTGTGCTCAAAGCCATAGACGTTTTATTATTCTCAACGTTAGCACATCAGGCATACATACAAAGTTCAAAGAGAAGTATTCACTTGGTGATTTATCTCAAACTGATCACTGTGTATCCATGCAACACAACATAGGAAAATGGTGGTGGCAATCTCAAGATGCCTTTAAAACTCCTGTTCTCCAGCAGAAGAACCATTCTCTTGGCCTTGAATATAAGGATTTTCTTGATAGCCAGTGCAAGCTTTAATACCTAATATATAAATACCTAAATGTTATATTCTATTTTGTGTGGGGGAATAAAATCATGTAGTTTCTTTTTTCTTTTCTTCCTTTATCTAAATTATGCTTGAGAAACCTATTCATGCCACCGTGTTTGGTTTTGCATTGGTTGTATTCATTCCAGGGTAGGATCACAAAGGTAGAAAGAATCTGAAAAATAACTGCAGTCAATGTAAGTATAAATGTCACTTTTATATCCTCAGATAAATGGAGGAGATGATAGCCGAACCCAAGCTGTGCATGAGAATTCTCTGCTTGGGCTTAGCCCAGAGAACTTTTTTCCCTGTTCTAAATGGGATGGAAGCTTCTAGCTTCTGTACAATATAATCTTGCAACATGACTGATTCAATCTAGGTTCTTTCTCCTTCTGACTGAATTATCCTGCTTGGCCTCATACTAACTTTGGCATAATGCTCTAATCTTCTGGTTCCTTCTCATTCTTTAGTTCATTTTGTCTCCACATGTTCTATTTGTTCTCTCTGAGAGCTGTCTCTATAAAATTGCTGTACACATATACCACATCCTTCTCTCCTGCTGCCCTCGGGCAGCCTGTCTTTTCTGTGCTTTCTTGTGCCATTTATTCTGTCAAATCTTTCTCTGTTTTGTCATTTTATCTGACCCTAAACTAGATGTCACTTTCAAACTTGGCTTCTTCCTTCTACAAGCTAACCTTACCTTCCTTGTTAGGGATTACAGGTGTGTATTAAGGGTATGTTTGTATTCCAGCCAGATCATACAATAATGCAGGGTGTGTCGGCATTCCAAATGGATCACATGGCCCTAGAAGGTCTTCGGATGTGAACTCTTCCTAGGGAAGTCATGTTGTTCGATTGGAATTCCTCTATATCTGCATGTAGTTTGCTCTTATTGCTAAAGCATTGCTATTTGGGATCTCATCCAGAACTAAAGAGAGTTTCTGAAGCCTCTTTCCAATGGGATTTAGAGTCTTACTTCTGTGAGTCTGACAAAAGAACTGTAGACTTTATTGTGAGCATCCCTCCTGGAATGAACAAAGTTCACAGAGCAAAAGTAGCCCAAGTCTGTAGTCTGTAGATGTCCATCTTAGCCATTTCTATATTCACCCTCCAAGGTTTTAAATTCTCTCTCTCTCTCTCTCTCTCTCTCTCTCTCTCTCTCTCTCTCTCTCTCTCTCTCTGTATAATAGTAAGCCTAGGCATCATGCAACAGTATTTTTATTGCTGATTGAAACAAAATAATAAATAAAGTCTCCTACTTTGTCTCGTTTAAGGGTTGATGACTCCTGACTTAGGGTTTTAATGATGTGAATGGATACCATGACTAAGGCAACTCTTATAAGGAAAACATTTAATTGGGGCTGGCTTACAGGTTAAGAGGTTCAGTCCAATATCATCAAGGCAGGAGCATGACACCAATGTCCAGGAAGGCTGCTAGAAGAAAACTAACTTCCAGGCAGCTAGGAAGAGGGGCTGAGAGCCCTTGCCCAAAGTGCCACACTTCCTCCAACAAGGCCACACCTACCCCAACAAGGCCACACCTCCAAATATTGCCACTCCCTGGGGCCAGGTATACTCAAATCACCACAAGTACCTTGTTAAGAATTGATTGCTTCAGCTTCAGTAAAATCTGAAAATATATTTCAAATACAATGAATTCTGCTCTTGTGTATGCCATAGATGAAGCTGCCTCCCTGTGAATGCTATCCACACAAGACATATTTTTAGGGAAAAATCTGAGGACTTCATAGTCATTAATATGTGTGTGATGTGGCAGATGTGAGAAGAGATGCAAATAGAGATTGTGAGGGAAAACAAGACCAAGTACCAAGTATTCCCGATCTATTGTTCCTCAATACTATGGCCAAATGAGATTTTTCTTCTTTGATGTTCTTCAATGTTTAGTTTTAATATTTACAATAAGATATTAGGCCTTGCAACTTTTTAAGAAAGGTGATGCATATGTTAAGATGAATATAATATAAATATCACAAAATAAACTAAAGCCAAAGTACCATCTTTTATATTACAACTTTGGCTGTTAAAATTCTGGCAAATATGCACAAATACATTGCAGGCTATATGTGCCATAGTAAAGGCTACTGCCTAATTGTATAAGAAAGCTCAAATTCAATAAATCTTCACGGCATTTAAAGATTTCCCCAAGAAAATCCATCTGGGTCAAAAACAAATGTCATCTTTGACTGATAAACCAATTATGTAATGAATTTCTTTGCTGAGTAACTCATTACATCCAGTCATTCACTGTAGTTGCAATGTTCTTTAAAGTTCATTTTGATGATTTTTAAAAAAACTGACAAAACAAGGAAACTGGATAAGAGTGTAGCCATCAATTTACTCAGATTTCTAGGGCAGATAAGTAATCAAATCAGCATATAGTGATTCTTAGTAAATAAGAATCATTTCATCAGTTTCAGAAGTGTGTTAAGTGATAAACTGGATAAATTTAATAGTGTATTTGTATGTATAAATCCACAAATAATGGGATTTATTATATGTGAACAATAAGAAAATAAAAACAGAAAAGTAAGGACAAAAAAGAATTGGGAAGAGTAAGGAACAACTTGCTGTTACATAATTACCTTTGAAATGATGATTACTTCTAAAATCAATTAACATTTATTGATTAACCTTTTAGATAGTTTATTATAAAGATTGAGGATACAGATTTACAGATTCTTATCTCTATGTTTGGAAGAAATCACTACAAGATAGTGGTGTCCCTGTGCTCTATTATTATAGGAAGTTGTTATACTTTTGAATATTTTATGTGCTTTTACATACAGAATTGTTACAGGGATTTTGTTTGCTTTCTGTCTTATTTTTTGATAAATAACTTTCTTAGTGCACATGATTAGATGGCTTTCAGAAACAATGCTAATGTGCCTTCACATTTTGTCTCCCTCCCATCTTTTTAAAGACTTCTCTATCATGTATTCTTCCCTGTCCAGTCAAACCATGAGACTCTATTTTCTTTTTTTTATTAATTAATTATTCTGTTTACTTATATCCCAAAGACCATCTCCCCTCCTACCATTCCCCAAAATCTCCCAATTGCCCCCTATCAACCATCCCCAATCTCCATTGCCTCTCTATTCTGTTAAGTAAGTTAAATTCAGTGAAGTAGAGTTGATTGGTCAGTTGGCAGTCAGTGTAGTGGAGTTAAGTTTGTTTGTGAGTTCATGCAGTCCAGCGGAGGACAGCAGAGGCAGTTGAAGCTAGAAAATAAGACTGCCAGGTGGGGTAGTCTCCGGTGTTTGCTGTCAGGGGCCTGATATGGCTGTATCCTGAAAGGCTCTGCCTGAGTCTGACAAATACAGAGGCAGGTGCTTGTAGCCAACCATTGGACTGAGCATGGGATCCCTCATGGTCCTGGGAAGGCTCAAGGCTCCAGTGTAGGGAAATGCCAGGGTTGGGAGGCAGAAGTAGCTGGGTGGGTGGGCGGGTGGGAGTGGGAGCACCATTATAGAAGTAGCGGGGAGGAGGATGGGATAGGGGGTTTCCAGAGGGAAAACTGAGAAATGAGATAACATTTGAAATGTAAATAAATAAAATATCTGGAAGAAAGAAAGAAAGAAAGAAAGAAAGAAAGAAAGAAAGAAAGAAAGAAAGAAAGAAGGAAAGGAAGGAAGGAAGGATGGATGACTTGATAGAATCATGTTTGATCTTTTGAGTTTTCAGTCTCTAAGTTGTGCATCTAGAAGGGCCAGACTGTATGGTGGCTTCTTTTCTGCCTAGCATTTTTCATCGTGTCCAAGTGGCCTAATGTGACATCTGTGGTGCTCAAAAGCTCTCCTTCTTTTGCTTGTCTTATTTGTGCTTTAATGAAGTTCTAGCCACTTGGTCAGAACCAGCATTTCTGAGAAATTTGATTTCAGAACAGAAGTCTCTCATTTCACAGCCTGAAACCAGACAGTAGGTACACAGAAGCATTTTCTAAATACAGATAGGTTAATTAGTTTTCCTGGGATAGCAACACAATTCATCTATACATAAGACTACCCCAGCTTCTGAATTAGAATGAGCCATTTAATAAAATGTAGTCTCACCTGCTGGTTGACACTTCCAAAGAGGGAGTGGTATAGATTTGTCTAAAAATTGTTTTTCTATTTGGGAGCTCTGAAAAACAGTACTGAAATATTCTTTTTATTCTTGTGACAATTGATAAAGAAACAAATAACCAGGTCTGAATTGCACTCAATCCAAGACATGAATATGAGCAGATACCATCCAGCTGACACGGAATCGGAGTGTCGCTGTGACACTTTTCACAGCGTGAGCGCACACAGAACCGCGCGAAGAAGGCGGCCTTGCCACACTGGCATTCTGAGGCAGTGCTGACACGGCAGCACCATTTTCCCAGGGAAAACTCTGCAGGAGGGAGAAGACACAACATAAGTGAATCATTTCATACCCGCCAGCAACGAGAGTGCAATGAATGACAAAACTTCACCTACAGGGTCTTCTGAATGCAAACATTATAATTAATATTTTCTGAAGTGGCATGCATGATTATTTTTTAAACCCCAAAATATTAGACCAATGTGACCCATCATAAACAGAACAAACAAACTGCCGTATTTCCCACTGCTTTCCATGGCAGAGATAAACAATGCCCCCAGCTTACGAGTGAGCATTTTTCCTTGTGAGATTGTGCCTCTTTTGTAAAGAAATTGAAAAGGAGGTAAAAGTAGAGGCTAACAATTTTCAGGCAGGAGTTACCCTGTCTGAGGCTCCCGAGATTAGTGCCTGCTTCTCGACACTGGTGTCTGCTTTGTTGTCTAAAATGACAATGTGCTTAGGGAAGCAAAATGTTTAGGCAACAAGACCTTTGTTGTGTACTTAAGGGCATGTGGTTTTCACTAGTAATAGCAGAATTTTCTGCTGACCTGGAATAATTCACCTGGATGTATGTATTCCTAAGATTTACTAGAAAAATACGTGTATTTTTTTCCTTAGGCAGTCACCTCTTAAAACTGAGATTTTCACCAAAGTCTCTTCATAATGATTACATTGAAAAGCTCTCCCTCAAAATAAATAAAATGTAAGAGACAAAGAGCTACAAACTCCTGTTAAGGCTTGGGTCATGAGGAGCCCACAAACTACAGACTCACTCTTTCTAGAACTGATAGGAAAATTCACATCACCCGGGACTCGAGATTTCTGAAGCCGACCTATTGTGAGGCTTGCAAAAAACAAAACAAAACAAAAACCACAAACAGAAAACAAAACAAAAAATCCCCAGAAAACATTAATAAAGTGTTTTAGGGACAATTTCAATCTAAGAAGTGCATCTGATGGCTGTGTGAAACACCATGGAATTCTAGGTAAATAAAAGGTTAAAATGAAGAAAATCCCTAAAATCTGTAAGTAAGGAAAGATTTTGTTTCACCTTCCATTGCTTACCATGGAAAAACCTTTGGATTCTTAGATAGCACAATGCTTTAGTCTTAGCATCAACATCTTCCAAAGTGGCTTGGTGGATCTTTAATTTGCAGTCATTCCCTTAACTGTAAGTGGTGATTCATCCACGAACCATTAAACCAGCATTCTCCACACTGGACCCACCGACTCCAGCTTTCTTCTTCCTCATTCATGGAATGTAATCTTTCTGATGATCTAACCTGCGTTCAGCCTTATAGTATCCACCAAGGTTTCTCCTGATAGGAGTAGGAGCTTTCTTTTTCCTGTCATCTGTTGACAGCCACAAAAGTGACAGGGGTCCCATGTGTGCAGAAGGTTAAAAAGAACAGTCATGTAGTCCAAGTGTCTCCTTCATGCTGACACCACGAAGGCCGGTGGTCCCCAGAGTGTGTTCCCCATCAGCCTGGATCTTCTGGAAGGGAAGATGCATATCATATAGCTTATAACACTCGTGCGTGGCGGAGCACCAGGACGGCATTAAAGTTCTTTGTGTGACAGTATTCTCCAACCTTACAGAGCTGAATCAACATTCATATGTCAGAATTCATAGACTGTCCAGCCAGAGTCTCATAAACAATCCTTACTCTTGATGTTAAAACTCGGAAAAAATGAAAAAATTCCATTTCAGTCAGTCTCTGGAATTTAATGTTACCGAGAGGAGATGAGATTTCCTTTCTAACCCTCTATTTTCTAGATTTCTTTCTCCTCTTAAATTTTTTAAAAATTTTATTAAAATATAATTATATCATTTCCTCTCTTTCATCTCTCCATCCTCTCTGATGTTCCCTTCGTAAAATTCCTCCTATGTTCCTCCACCCTGACTTTACATAGTCATGGCCTCTTTTTTTGAATATTGCTATATCTCTCTCTGTCTCTCTCTGTCTCTCTCTGTCTCTCTCTGCCTCTCTGTCTCTCTGTCTCTCTCTGTCTCTGTCTCTGTCTCTCTCTCTCTCACACACACACACACAGAGAGAGAGAGAGAGAGAGAGAGAGAGAGAGAGAGAGACAGAAAGAGACAGAGAGAGAGAACCTGATGAGTCTGTTTAGTGTTGCAGGCACATAGGTGACATTAAGGTTGACCACTGGGATAGTAACAAATAAGGGGCTGATTCCTGGGGAAGGCTAATTATCCCTCTCTTGAAAGTCATTAGTTGCCACAAACATTGTGTCTAGGGATAGGAGCTGAACAAGATGCTCTTTAAAGCCAGCATGTCTGTTGTAGTCGTTGTTTAGATCTTTTTAACATAGTCATTTAGTTAAGAAGCTGAGTCTGCCTCCCCTGCCATTTCTAGGAGGCAATCTCACAGCAGACTTCCTCTTCCTCTGGTTCTTATTATCTTTTTGCCCCTTCTGCAATATTTCCTGAGGCATGACAGTGGGATTTTTGTTGTAAGTCTATCTGTTGAGCCTGGGGACCCCACGTAACTTGATCTTTGCAGTTTGACCAGTTGTGCTTCTCTGTGAGTAATATTGTTGCACATTAGAAGATATCTTTGTGTGCCTGTCATTTTGGTAGAACATAGGCTTTATGACGACCTAGGATTATTGGTTGCTCTCCTCCCTTGGCAGCTTAGATAGCTCCTTCCAGTGCTAGCAAAGCTAGTCCTCAGGGAGGAGATTTTCAGGTCGTATCCAACTCAAGTCCTATTTCTGAAGGAGTATCTATTCAGCAATAGTGTCTTAACTTCCATGTTTAGATGGCAAGCAAGGGCAAAAGCTGCACTGTGTTAAGAATCTTTTGTCCTCCACTCATTAATGACTTGAAAGGGAACCTCTCCTGCTTGGCGCTTGGGTGTTTATTGAATGGTATAGAGCTCTTAGGGGGAGTCTTGTCAGCCCAAGTGATATAACGTAGCATACAAATATATGCATTATATGCTACTTTAGGAAAATGCTAACGTTTTTAAGGCTTGTTGAACCAGCTTGGTGTTACTAATTCCTCCCTGTCCTCTTTCCTTCTACATTACCCTTGTTTTCTGCCTGTCTAATTAAAGCCTCTCCTGCACTTTCCTATTTTTCACACCTAGACCTGAGTAGCATAAAAATGTGTGTCTTTGGGAGTAATGAGACACATAGCTTTCCTCCAGAGCCTGTGTTACTGGGTGTGAGTCAGACCTGGACCTCCACATCCACCTTTTCCTGAAATTAATTTCTCAACAGGGATGAGAAGCTGTTTCTTAAGCCTCCAGGTTTGGGTGACATATTTCCCATGATGTCTGCCTAAACCACAGAAGTGTGGACATTTGAAAATGGGGCAAAGCATTAGATTTGAGACTTGTTTGGAGAAGCAATTAATAAACCTCTCTTCACGTTGACCCAACTGGCATTGCAATCTAAAGGAGAAAAAAAATGCTGTTACTTTTCTTTCTTGAATCTCATCTGTCTTATGAAGTGACTTTCTGGGAGGACTCCAAAGACTTCTCTTTCTAACCTCGTTTCTTGTACAAAAGTAATTTTTTTAAAGATGAAGGGTTTTTTTCATGTATATATTTTTATTTCTGTACTACAGTGATAAATATGAAGATGTTTTGTAAAGCTGAAAGTAATCTAGTAACTTCTTAATAGTGTTCTTCATATATATATAGATAAGATATATAGATGATATAGATAGATATAGATATAGATATAGATATAGATATAGATATAGATATAGATATAGATATATATCCTTTGCCAATCATCTTCAAAGTAGTAGAATGTGTAACTTTTATGAAGAAATAACACCTTAGCAGTACAGAATGGAACTGTGCTGTCATGCAACTCTATTCTTCTTGTTCAGAAGCAGTTTGTAAAATACATTCCAATATGCTTATTTCTTTATTAAGCACTTTAATTGTGCTTGCTCACCACAGCTCTCTACTTAAACAGGAGGACAAATGTATCCACACTATTGGTAAAGTGGCCTTTTTCACATCCTGAAAATAAAATATTTTAAAAACGGGTTTCGTTCCCCCAGCAATGAGTCTTTTTTTATAAGCTTTCAAAATAACTCTTCAGAATTTCTCTAATACTGACTTTAATAGTAAACCTACCAATTACTTCTGAATCTATACTCATTTTTGAAAGACTGATTCTGTAATAAACAATGCATCTTAGGAAGCCTAGCAGTGTCTGTTCTTACATTCTAAAGAAGTATGCCAAGACACAGCATGCCACAAGCAGTGTTCCAAATCACTGTGGCATCATGTCACTGTCTGGCTGTATGTGCGGAGGGCTAAGTTTTGGCTGAGGCCCAGCCGACACGTGTGCTCCTGTAAGCCTTCCGTACAGGAGCGACTGTGCATATGGGTGTGGGCTGTTCGTTCTGGTAACAGAATCACACTGACCCACAACAACATGTCAGTGAACTGCCTGTTTGGATGTGTCTGTCTCTGGAGAGGTTTCCAGCTGGTCTATTTGCTATACATTTGGTTGCTTTCGTGTAAACAATGACAACATTGAGGAAATTGCCCATGGAGTCTGACGAACAACCAAAGGCTGACTTTGGCTACTCTACAAGGACCCAGTGTTGAAAACAAAGGGGAATAAACAGATGTGAGCAAGGTGATGGCTAAAGGGACAACCACCACCACCACCACCACCACCACAACAACAACAACAAAAATCAGGAGCAGAAGTGTCCAGGAAGTAAATAATAGGTCATCATAAATGTACAAGGGACAATTTTCCTGGACCTATAAAATGATGCTCAGTGGTAAAGGTGATGGTATGCAGGCATGACCACCTGAGTGTGATTCTCACATTATAGAAAATGTCAAAAAAAATGGACTCCCAAGAGTTTTCCTCTGACCCCCATATATGGTCTGTGATACATGGGCCTGAGTTCACATGCAGACATGAACACAGACACACACACACACACACACACACACACACACACACACACACACAGAGAGAGAGAGAGAGAGAGAGAGAGAGATGTGAGAGAGAGAGTTTTAAAAGTACATAGGAGTAATTGTTAGTGCTAACTCTCAGAAATACATCCAGGTAATCAATACCTGAGTGATTTCTTCCCAATTTAAAAATTTAGATTGAATGTATGAAATATAGCAAAAGCAGAGCATGAGAAATGACTTTAAGACAATCATATTTAGTGCTGCAGAGATAACTTAGTGTTTAAGATAACTTCTTGTTTTTTCAGAACACTAGAGTATGTTTCCAAGTATATGCACATCAGAGTATCTGATTCCCTACTCTGGTCTTCTCAAATATGTCTGCTCCCTTTTGTATACACACACCAATACATTAAATCAAGATAAAATATAACTTTACTACAAATAAGTGTATCCTCATCCTTATCTTTCAGACCACACTAATCTAAAGATATGGTAGCTGAGAAATTAGAGTCTTAGGAATAGATAAGACTCACATGCTCAAAACTTGAGGTAATTTTTACATGGGTGATTTCTTACATGCTTCCTGGCTTCTGTTGTTTACAATAACCACTCGTTCTAATCCTTATAGCAAAGGATGAGTGACAGATTCCAGACACCTCCTTAGAAAGTTTGTCAGACCTGAACACATAACTGCTCATTCCTCCGATTGCCTTAACAGTGCATGCTGTTAGTAATTCCAAAAGGATTAATAAGGAATCAGTCCACTCTGATCTCAGATGTTCTTCACAGTACCCCATAGAATGTCAGAATATTCTTCTACTAATTAAAAATAAAAATTGTATCTAGACATATTATAGAGAAATCAAGTAAAATACTTTTGATACCTCTATTAGAAGACCCAAGCCCATTTTTCTCTATTCCAGCCTCACAGTTCTCCTAATGTGTGAGGATGCGTTGGTCAAGGTCATATCCCCTTTGATGATGCAATGTTATGATCCATGCAAACTGCCATGTATGGACGATTTCCATCCATTTGCCTAAGAATTTCATGAAGTTAGTTTTTAAATAGCTGAGTAGTACTCCATTGTGTAGGTGTACCACATTTTCTGTGTCCATTCCTCTGTTGAAGGACATCTGGGTTCTTTCCAGCTTCTGGCTATTATAAGTAAGGCTGCTATGAACATAGTGGAGCACGTGTCTTTTTTATATGTTGGGGCATCTTTTGGGTCTATTCCCAGAAGTGGTATAGCTGGGTCCTCAGGTAGCACTATGTCCACTTTTCTGAGGAACCTCCAGACTGATTTCCAGAGTAGTTGTACCAGGTTGTAATCCCACCAACAATGGAGGAGTGTTCCTCTTTCTTCACGGCCTCACCAGCATCTGCTGTCACTGGAATTTTTGATCTTAGTCATTCTGACTGGTGTGAGGTGGAATCTCAGAGTTGTTTTGGTTTGCATTTCCATGATGATTTAAGATGTTGAACATTTCTTCTCAGCTATTCAATATTCCTCAGCTGAGAATTCTTCGTTTAGCTCTGTAGCCCTATTTTAATAGGATTACTTTGTTCTCTGGAGTCTAACTTCTTGAGTCCTTTATATATATTAGATGTTAGCCCTCTATCAGGTGTAGGATTGGTAAAGATCTTTTCCTAATCTGTTGGTCGCAGTTTTATCCTAATGACAGTGTTCTTTGCCTTACAGAAGCTTTGCAATTTTATGAGGTCCCATTCATCGATTGTAGATCCTAGAGCATAAGGCATTGGTGTTCTGTTTAGAAAAATTTCCTCTGTGCCTATGTGTTCAAGGCTCTTCTGCACTTTCACTTCTATTAGTTTCGGTGTATCTGGAGGTCCTTGATCCACTAGGACTTGAACTTTGTACAAGGAAATAAGAATGGATTGATTTGCATTCTTCTACATGCTGACCTCCAGTTCAACCAGAACCATTTGTTGAAAATGCTATCTTTTTATCTCTGGATGGTTTTAGCTCCTTTGTCAAAGATCAAGTGACCATAGGTGTGTGGGTTCATTTCTGGGTCTTTAATTTATTCCATTGATCTATCAGTCTGTCTTTGTACCAATACCATGCAGCTTTGTTTTTCTTTTTATCACAATTGTTCTGTAATACTGCTTGAGATCAGGGATGGTGATTCCCTCAGAAGTTTTTTATTTTTGAGATCCAACCAGACCCCCAGAACTCCCAGGGACTAAACCATCAACCAAAGAGTACACATGGAGGGAGCCATGGCTCCAGCTGAACATCTAGCAGAGGATGCATTGCCTGGCATCAACACGAGGAGAAGCCCTTGGTCCTGTGAAGGCTTGATGCTTCAGTGTAGGCAATGCCAGAGCGGTGATGTGGGAATAGATGTGAGGGAGGGGACGCACCCTCATAGAAGCAGGGAAGGGAGTATGGGACAGGGGGGGACTGAGGAAATGGATAACATTTGAAATGTAAATACATAAAATATCCAATAAAAATAGAAAAAGATAAAAATGGTGATTTCCCTATCTGTCATATAATTTTGCAGTGAAGGTAGGTGAAAGATAATAGCAAGGAAATGAATAGGTTCAAATCCAACAAACTTTTATTGTGTGGCCACCAAATGCCAACCAGGATTACTGTAGCATGCCCAACAACTCAGACACTCCAGGGAATCCCCAGTAAACATTCGGCATGTAATGAAATAGTGGCAATGATCTCCTAGGATCAGTAAGTTGACTTCAGCAGAGGGAAATACTGAAGTGTGGAATGCAGAAAATGTCTTAAACACTCAAAGTTATAAGTATGAGAAGAACTCAACATCTCTTATCTTCCTCGTATTCAATATTTGAGCATTTGGGTCCATGAGGTCTGATATTCTATTCTACAGTATTAAGAAATTAATAAATCTACTTTTCAAATGGAGAGCACAGTCAGAGAATCCGAATACTGAAAGAGTTGGTGGAGATTACATGGTGCTATTTTCCCTCCACCCCAACACATGCCAAAAATAAGCATGTTTTTCCGAAGTCCATATGTGTATATATCACTTCATTTAGGAAAGTGTAACCAATAGGAAAAAGTAACTGAAGCGGCCACTGGGTTGGTTGCAGGTGAAAAAAAATATGTACCACAGGTGCCATTCTGACCATTGAGTTACTTCTCTAAAATTGACTAGGAGTTTTGGCACATAGCTGATATTCTAAAAATAACCAAAATATGTTAAGTTATAAAATGCTTATGTATTTATAACTACAGTTATTGAAACAGTCTGGAATCTCAGAAATTATCCAGACATTAAATGTTCATTGAATTTACAAAAGTTTCCTACCAGAAAGATCTGCAGAAAAAAAATTAAATGTCTGTGTTTTAGAACATAGTTAAGAAGATGCAAAAATGAGGATTTAGAACAATTATAAGAATAAATTACAAACAAGAAGGTCAGTTGCACATAAGAGGAATTTTCTATCAGATGAACATTTACCTAACTCCTATTCTGACTCCATCTCCATTTTAAAATAGAATTGTTGGCAAAAGATACCCTGCGATTGAATTGCAAATTCGCTTTCGCTCATATTCTTTAGGGCAAGGCATTGGAACCCAAGTCACACCTCCTCTGTATTCTGATGCTATTCAAAATCAACATGCCAAAAAGTTGATGTCATTGCCATGCTGACAAATGAAGCAACCCTATCTCTCGAGTTTCCCTAGTTAAAAGAACCCAGCCTCTCCAAAGAACTGTGCTCACAGCATTCAGGGTGGCACACTTTTCCGATGGAAAGCGAGACGTCACAGCCCTATGCCAGACATGTTCACAGGTTATTGTGTGAACTCTATATAATAGGTTTCGGGCAAAGCTTCCCCTGATGGTGATAAAGAGGCTTGGCGGTATTCTGGCACTGATTATAAACAATCATTTCTGACATATAACTTATTGGGTCAGTAGCCAAGGCATTCTCCTGATTATAATTGTTGGCACATTCTAAGGAGAATTAGAAAATAAACATAAACTCCTAATGTATCCACTGATGCACAATCTTACGTAAAACAACAAAGACACTTCTAAAGACACGTGCCTTTAAAAAAACATTTAAGTCATGATTTATTAAATATACTAATGGTAGATTTGACTGATAAATATATATTTATTTTTAATAACATGATAACTCTATGCATATAGATATAATACTTAAAATGCAGACCATAATTGTTTCAAAATATAATGGTATTTAATATATGCCTTTTCATACATATCAGCGTATGGTTAACACACAATATGAATTACCAGGTGCAGTTTGGCATAAACATAAGCGCAGCAAGGGAAATAGATGTTTTAGCCATGAAATGATCCATGAGCCTTGCTTCTCAGAATAACATTTCCTTGGCGCTGGTAAACAGCTGTGCATTTAATTTTGGCTCTTTGTCTTTACTCTGCTATACTCAGAATGCCTTGGGAAAGACGAATGGAACAGGCAGCTTAACCATCCAGGAGAAATGGCATCTTCTCTGCGAGACACTTACTCTACTGTTTTAAATACTTTACCCCAGTAGCAATTTGAAGCTGCCCTGGGAAAGCAGTAATTGTGGTGTGGTCAGTCAGTGACTTGACTCTCAAGAAGCTAGTACATTCCATACTGTATTCAACTTGGCAGCAATATATTTTCGGAGCCCCATTAGGACAGAGTATACATACATCAAATCAATAAAAAGCATACACAGGGAGCCTCAGGAAAATTGAGCTTCCGTATTCAATATAAAATAATTGTTATTTCTAAAATTTCTAAGAATATAGGATGAGAAAGTATGTTTATTAATATTTAGGAGTGGAAAATACCTTTTCCTTTTTTTAAGAAAAGATTTCACTATGTAGCCTTGGACAGCTTATAGATTTCTATGTAGAGCAGGCTGGCTTGAACTCAGAGATATATCTCATTCTGGGATTACAGATGTGTGCCATTACACAAAGTCCAATTCATTGTTTTAACAAAAAGATAAACTGTTATCTATTTAATTGATTGTTTTCTTGTTATGAACTATCTGAGTAATCTGAATATTTTAGGTTTCTCACCTTTATACTTGGGAAATACTTTGTTTCATTACAAGCCACCCCTCATTCTGTTTATTAATTTCATTTTAGGTAGCAGCTTTGACATTCTATGCAGTCCCACTCGTGAATTTCTGATTATTGTTGTGTTGGGGTCAGAGTACATATACATCATGTACATATACATATACATATACATACACACATATATATATATATACAACTGTATAACAAACTGTACTCTGTATATATTATTTCATACTTTAAATATATCCTAGAGCAAAGGAATATTTAAGAATATTGACATTAGAGTGTTTTATCCTGTAAATACATTGTAATAATATAACTGCTATTTTATTAAAAATGTTTTTAATAAACAATAAAGGGGAGAAATGTAAGAAACTGTTAGTATTCTTTTTCTTTTCTTTTCTTTTCTTTCCTTTTCTTTTCTCTCCTTCCTTTTCTTTTCTTAATTGAGGAATGAACCAAGGCCTTGTGCAGGTTAGTTAGGCATTTCCTAGTGATCTGTAATCCTAGCCTGAAAATGTGTCATTCTGCAGCTCTGTGAGAAAGATGAATATGTTTACTTGCCTTTATTATAAGAACTAGAGAGTGTGTGGGATGGAGTAATTGACAGACTTATGCCACTGAAGTTCCTACGACAGCCAAATGACATATAATCATATCTAGTTAATATATTCAAGCTTCAGCTGTTTATATCACAAGAATATCAATTTCATGTCATGTAATTTTTAGAAATTAAAGAAATACAAAATATCCCCCGTGTTCTACTAAGCATATCATTGAAGTCCATGAGATTAGAAATTAAAAGCATAAACAAAACTCAGATCTTCTTGCATTTAATTTCTTTAATTTTTTTTAAATTAACAATTGCCACTAACCTAGTATAAAAAACACTGTTGAATGGCAGTTTAATGTATAATTCACAAAGTTCAGTTTTCTAAACTTTGCCTGGATATGTCAAGATACCATGGCAGTTAGAAGTTAGTTTCGAGATGTTTCCTGACAACTAGAATTATTCTGTTACTGGTAGGACAACGCTGACAAGGTAAAGTTGTTAAACCAAGGCTACTAAGAATTTCTGGTTGATTTTGTAAAAATACACTATTTGTTTTAGCTTTTCTTGTCATCTGTCACATGTCTCAGAGAGAGGCAGCATGGCCTTTTCAGCAGGCAGAGACCTTTTGTGAATCAGAGCTATTAAAAGTTCCCCACATGGATACCATTTGACTCATTCTACACATGCTGCAATTAAGGGCCTGCTAAATGTTGCTTTCCTCTCTCTGAATGAAAAGCAATTAGAGGGAAAACTGTGAAAAGACTTAAGTGTAAGCCTGGTTTTACTAAAAAGATAGATTCATGTCGAATTATGAGCAAGGGCTGTGTGCTTCATTTGTTGAAATGGAATATGCTCTTAATCATACATTTTAAAAGTTTTACTATAAAGGATTTTTACGTTATTTTATGACTATCCTCTGGCAGTGCATGTAGAGATCACTGTGTGGAGATGCATAAGATGTGGAACCTGCATCAAATTCAGAAGTTTTAAACGTCTACGCATTTAAAAAAAATAAAGCAAGACTGACATATGATGCCAATTAATCTTAGACATTATGTGTACTCCAAGAAGTGGCTACCTATAATTCATTAATTACCTCTGTTCAAAAGCAGCAGGCAGATGGTCATATTTAATTTGACTTTAATATATATGAATGAACATGGCTACTTCAAATCAAACAAAAGACATTTATAACAAAGTTGTACACATGCAAGGTCATGGATTAATGTTTGCATTCCTAAAACCTACCATGCATATTTTCCCAGTGTGGTGGTATTGGGAATGGGGCAATTCAATGCAGATAAGATCTTTACATTAGAGTCCTCCCAATTAACTCTATTCAGGCATTTATAAGAGAATAAAGAAATCCAGGCGTTCTTTTATGACTCAAGATAAAGAGTCTTTAAGAAGACAACAGCTACTAACCAGGAAGAGGTTCTCAACAGAGATGTATCTGTGCTCACCTTGAATTTGAACCTCCCAGATTTCTAAACCGGAAAAGACTCATTGCTGTTTAAGTTATTTGGGTATTTTGTTACTGCAATGTCAACAGAGACACACATAAAAGAAAAACCAGTAGATAATGAGGAATGGGGAATCTGAAGGTGCTGAGGAAAGTAGACATGTGATGAAGGTTTCAAGAGGACAATTTAGGAGCCATCAGCTCATCAGTCTTTTTTTTTTAAGATTTATTTATTTTATGTATATGGGTACACTGTAGCTGTCTTCAGACACACCAGAAAAGGGTATCAGATCCCATTACAGATGATCGTGAGCCACCATGTGGTTGCTGGAGATTAAACTCAGAGCAGTCAGTGCTTTTAACCAATGGTCCATCTCTTGAGCCCCTCATCAGTCTTTCTGTGCTTCCTAATAAGGTTGAGTATGTAATAACAATGAATCACTGAGTGCTGTAAAGAGAAAGTGAAGGGAGGGGCTAGTCTGCATTTCATTAGGAAAACTCCGACTGATTGTATGAAGTAAACCATTTGTTCAGATGCAAAGAAGGACAATTGGAAAATGTCACCAAACACAGAGGTGATCACTTGACATGGCCTTCCAGCGTCCTTCTGGGTGTGACACTGGAAGATACAGGATTGAACACTCTGTCTGAGGAGAGATTTCCCAGCACACATGAGCAAATGCCTTCTACCACAAACTCTGGAACCTTCGCACATAAGCCAGGCAACCACAATGCCCTCATGTTGGCCCAAGACTAGCATACTTACCAAAAAGGGACGTCATTGATCAAATCTAGGAAAAGCTTCTTCAAAACAAGGAAATATTAAAAAATCCTTTAAAAAAATTCCTGGAATTAAATTTTAAATTTTTTTTCTGAAAATTGCCATATACACAGAGACACACAGACACACACACATGCACATGCACAAAGACACGCACACACACACACACACACACAAATATATATAAATATATATATGCTTTAATCCATGATATATATGTATATAGATTTCTTATAAATGTCTTTTATTTGACTAGAAGTAGCCTTGTTCCTTCATACAGATTAAAATCAAAGTCAATATGACTAGATTAATATATATAATATATGTTATAAAATGTAAATAAAGTCAGATTAAATATATGGGACATTTTCAATGCCATTACATACTCAGTATCATCTAATGAACTAATATAAAATATATAAATGAAGTTCATTCATTTAGTTATATAATTCATATGTATTTTGATATATATGCTACTAGCAATGGTATAGTAGTTGTTGTACAGTTTTAGAAGATCCCTTTCAAAAGAGGAGAAATGAGCTTAACCTCAGATAACACAAAGTGGTCAAACCCACTTCCAAAATCTTAACACTTGAAGACTCAACAATGTAAATCAGAGCAGAGCTGTAGTACCCCAGAGCATTGATAAACCTAGTACCAGAGCCTGTCATTTCTAACACATGTGCTAAGTAGAGAGCACACAGTGCTTGGGCTAATTGTATTGGTTATGATCTAATTGTATTGGTTATGAGCAATGAATCTGAGTCCATAAATTTCATTTGTTACATGTATCCTATTTTTACTGTCATCCTCGATAGGAAATGGTCAAATATATTTTATGTCTTTTTGGCACTCCCAGCCTTCTTACGAAGCTACATGAGAGAGCGAGGAGCATGTTGAGTTACAGTCTCTTCATTGCCTGGCTCTGGTCTGTTAGATATTGTGATGATTGTACAAACCATCCAATGATTTAATGTACTCTCCAAAAACAGGCTCTTATTTCCATTTCTGAAACTGATGAATTATATCTTCTTCTCTCCCTTTCAAAAATGTGACCATTCAGAAATTATGTGTAATTGAAATTTACTTTTGTTTGAAGATACTAAGGCATCCAGGCCTGGTGGTACAGGTCCATAATTCCAGCTACGTGCGATTCTTGGGCAGTAGGATCACAAGATCAATACTTGCTCATAATATTACAGCGCTCACCCTGGACAACTCAGCTGAGACTCTGCCTCTAGATACAGGTTTTCAGAGATAGGGACGTGGTTGGCTAAATGGTGGACAACATCCTAGCTTGAGTGAGCTTGTGAGTGTGGAAGGAGGAGGCAGCTAAAGCAATACTGAAGCAAGTGAAATATTAAATAGTTAAAAATTAGTCAGACTTAAGCAGCTCTTGCTCCCGGTAAGCTTTAGTTTTGTTACATGGGAACACAAACAAATACTTCGTGGCTGCTATCTGACTTACAGGATAAAGTAATAAAGTTCTCAGAGCCACCAGATAAGGAACAGTACTAGGCATGCAAGCCTCCACTGGCTGTGTGTAGGACTTTAAGGCAGACGCTCAGAAGGAAAATGGTCATAAAGTGTATTTATTTTCTAACGAAAAACTTTGAGTTCTTTTATATGTTGTGGTCTTCCCTGCAGATTTGTAACAAGCACTCCATTTTCTTCATAGGTGTTTCTGTAAAATGATAATTTGCATGGAAGTATATGGTTTGTAGCAGTTTATGTAGAATTTTTATGAAAAACCTAAGTTCTAAGAATCTAAAAACAATCATCTTGTCCGTCTGAGTAGCATACTAAAAGGTTATTTCACATCTGCACTTAGGCTTTAAATTGATAATCCGTGAATTCATCTTGCTCTGTACACTGTCAGAGTGTACTGTTTTTGAAATTCTGCAAAAAACAACTAAAGTTGATTTTTTATTTAATCTTTCTGTTTTAATTTAACTCACAGATATAGATATAAACTACTCAATAGTGAATATTTATCCATTTATCTGAAATCAAAACATCAAAGAGAGTAAATTTATGTCAATGGGAATGAAGTGTTTTTATATGAGTATATGCTCTTTCTGTAACCAAGATGGGAAAGAACATAATATCTTCTTTACCTTAGTTAGCCGGTGTACGGGGGGAATATCACCGGGAATTAGTCAGAATTTGAAAACTTGTCTTTGCTTTTATCCTTGTCCCCTCAACACTAGCAATCTCTCTCTCTCTCTCTCTCTCTCTCTCTCTCTCTCTCTCTCTCTCTCTCTCTCTCTCTCACACACACACACACACACACACACACACACACACACACACACACACAGACACACACACACAAACACACACACATTTGCTCACTCACTCACACAAAGAGAGAGAGATAGAAACTGGTGAACCCAATTTACAGAGAGCTGTGTTCTTTTTCTTTGGGACCCAACTAAAAGCCTTTGTGTTTGGGGGTATTTAAGCCAAGAATACCTTCTCTGTAGGGCTTTCTTTTAGAGCACTCAGACCATGTGCTTTGCCATTATTTTAGAATGGTAATGCCTTCCTTTTAGATGCTCTTGCTTTGCCCCTCAAAGGCCCCATTGTCTGCCCAGGATCCTCTGTTTGGTTGCTTTTAGCCTCTGATAAATTAGTAATAGACTCGAGTCAGGAGGCTCTGTGGCCTCCGTGCCCTGTTATTAAACTGTGGTTTGATGCTAAGTGAACGCGCACACCGCAACCTCTGTAACGACAGGTAAGCGTTGGACTGATTGGATAAAACTCAACAGAATCCTAGAGCTATAAGGATCTTTAATATTTGTTGGTGTAATTCTCTAAAGTTTTGAAGATAGACTAAGGAAGGCCCTTAGAATTAGAAGACTTGTAGAAGATCATCTAAACAGAGAACTGTGTAGCCTGTACCACGGCATATTTTGCTGGTTGTATTCTGTATTGAATAGAAGTTGAAAATTTGCTGAAACATTTGGGAAAGTAAATTCTCATTATACCACATACTTTTTTTTCCAAATAAGACATCTTTATGAAATGTTCTAAGTAATTCAATTCATTAAAATTTTTGCTGGGTTATCAATTTTTAAAGTTATTCTTTATACCTAAAACATAGCATTTCTTTGGAATTGTATTTAAAACATGTACTGATAAGTTTGCCTTAAAACATAAAAGCTCTCATATCCTCCTTCCTATGTTATCAAATATTACAAGATAAATACTATGTTGTTATCTTTACTCATATCTATTCTCAAGTACAATAAGTATGTATTCAAGCTTTCCCTATTTTAAAAAGGTAATTTTTGTATCACAGTTTGTATACTTGCTTAGGTAAGGCATGAATCACTGAAAGTGTTGAATGCAAAAGGTTCTGTAGGTTCACTCGAGATTCCACAAATCCCAGCTCGTGTCTTCACAGGCCGCAAGTCTTCAATGCGTCTAATGAGTAAATGGCCAGACACATCTCCCTTTGATGAATATGAAAACAGATCAAGCAACATCATCTCAAGGTTGTGTTGAATGGACAGAGAGCAAGAAGAATAAGAGTGACGTTAACCTGTTATGACACAGTCTAGGGCTACAGTACCACAATTCCTTCTGAAAGGAAGGAATTTGCCAGCACAGGCCAGACATAGGGATGGATGGCTTTATCTCAGAATTAAGGAGTAGAGGCAGGCAGATCTCTGAGAGTTTAAGGACAGCCCGATCTACATAGAGAGTTCTAGGATAGCCACGGATGCACTCAAAGTCCCTGTCTCAAAAAAAAAAAGTGCTGCAGTTCTCTCCAGACCCTGCGCTTGCATGGCTCGTGTTCCCCCATGTCTAAACTGATGCTATTTGGCTACCAGTCTGCATGCCAACTGCATTCTGATCAGTAGCTTAAGACACTGAAAGGTGAAGTATAGAGAGGGACATTGGGGATTATTGAGGATGGTAGGGATATATGCCAGCTTTGCAGGAAAGACAGTGACAAGAGACTTCAAGCTACCAGTGAGAGAGAAGGGGGCAGATATAGCAGTAAAACTGGAGAACAAGGCGAGCTTGCTGGCAGGCAATTTGTCTGGAATGTAAACTGCTCTGAGTTCCATCCTTAGGACTACAAAAAGATGGTGAATCAACCATCTTGAGAGACCATCTATTTCTTCTGAAGGTAAAGAAAGGTTCGGGCCAAACGACTGTTGACATTATAGTACAAATATCACACAAATGTACATTGAAAATGAAATCTTTCCATTGTTAAGTAAATCCAAGGATATATGCTTTATAACAGCAGAGTATAAATCTAAAACTCCTTTCAGTGACAGGCACAGAAATCAATGATTCCTTGATTCAGAAACGTCTATGTTGCTCTCTGGCTTTCCTATTGGTACCGTTGGTGCCCTGTCTTATTGTTTTACTACAAGGTTTTAGTGAAATAATCAAATAGTCACCTACTTAAAAAGCCATCAAATTAGCCACATGCAGTTGAACTTAATATTTATTTTGAACTCGGATCACACTGCAATATTTTTCAGGAGTGAAAGCATAATTTCCCTAACAAATATAATAATGAAAAAAATAGGTTGTGTTGAAATAAGGCATTTATAAATCCATGAGCTGCAGTTGAGTGTGATTTGTTTGCAGCCTTGCACTGTTTCATTTGAACTAGCAATCATCTTGACCCAGGGTGCCCTGATTCTGTCAGAATATGAGGTTGTATCCTGGGTGCTTCTCTTTGATTTCTGTGAAACTTAAGAAGGGCAGTAAGAGAAATGGTGAACTCAGAGAAAGCCCCGAAAAGGTATAGCTTTTAAAATCATACTGAGACTGGAGCCCAGGGCAATGAAAGGTACACAAGTTGCACTGTCACCTCTAATTCTGCAGCAAGAAAACTAATGAAACAGCCTGGAGTTGTTTTAAGATCTATGCAAAAGTCTTTTGATTCTACTTCTGGTAAGAGGTAGAACTTAGTCCCTCCTACTGAAAGTAACGTATGCCTGTTGGTTCCCTTCTGACAGAGTGTAAGTGATGGCAGATGCCTACAGAGGTGAGGTCAAAAGAAATATCTCAGTATCTTTCTTTCTCCCTTGTTCCGAGGGAGGTTTCCTGCCATGCGATCCTTATGGAAAGGTCCACACTAAGGCTTCCTACCCGCAGTCTTGTGAGCAAGCTACTGTGGAAGCAGATCAGTTTTTGGTGATAGTTCACTTGTACCCACATGAAAGCTAGGCAGATTCAACCACCTCTCCCTTTTAGACTTAACACAAATTGTGTCCTAGTGTTCGCTATTTCAATATTATATATTGAAAGATCATAGTAAATCACTACGATACATGGCCCTAAAAATATATAAAGGTATCAATCAAAATGATATTTACTTAATTTCCTGTTGCTAAAATTATTTTCTAACAAACTATTTCCTACCATATGTGAAACTTAAAATATACTCAAAATGTCTGCTATATGTTGAAATATGTCAGTGTATGTACATGCATTTCTCCTTTAATTTTTAATTTTTACTTTACCCTTTGCTGACTTGTATGTCTGTGTGTAGTGTAAATGTAGTCTGCAGGGAGTCCAGACGAGGGTGTCCAGTCCTCTGAGATGGAGTTGCAGATGGTGGTGAGCTACCATGGGGTACTCTAGGAGAGCAGCCAATGCTCTTCACTGGTGAATGTGTCTGCAACCCCGGTGCGTGATTTTCTTAAAAGCAAAGCATTATTAACTTTCTTCAAGGCTATTTAGCAGAACAAGGAACCATTTAATAAGCTACATTTTTACCCAATCCCTTTGTTTCTCTAGTTGCACTCATTCATTTTTAAATCTTAAAATAAAACTTTGCCAAGAGAATTATTCTGGTATTATTACACTGTTCTTCAGGAAAACTTCATGTATTGTTTCATGCTGACACTGGCTAAACCAATAACTATGCATCTGCATATGATATTCCTACATGTGTATATATCGTGTGTATGTTTGTGTATATGTGTGTATGTGTGTGCATGTACGTATGCATGCGTGTGTATGTTTGTGTATGTATGTCCATGTGTGTGTGTGTGTGTGTGTATGCATGTGCTTATGCATGTGCATGTGTGTGTGGGCGCTGACCTGACTTAACTCTGTAGCAGATATGGTAACTGAATAATACTCAGTTTGTAAAAGTCTGATATTTTAATAGCCCTAAAATTATTAACAGTTTCAATTCATATAATTTTTTAGGATTTCTCAGCAATTTAATTTTTACCTATCTGTAACCTAGTTAAAAGATTGTAAAATGAATATGCAAAAATACTATATCACTTTCCTACATTCTTCTTATCTGCTGCTAAATAATATTTAACAAACAAATGAGCAGTGGCTGAGAGCAGCCGCCATATTGTACAACTTGTAGCTTTGGTCACTCAGTGGCCAGTGCTTTCCTGTTACAGATGGCCTGAATAGGCCTCAATAGGCTATTTGGTTGTTCTGATTGTTGTAATTTAGCCTGAGAGGCTGAAGGGCTGCTTTTCTCTTTTTTTTGTTTCAATTTTGTGTAATAGTTTGGATAATATTGGTATGAGGTCTTCTATGAAGGTCTGATAGAATTCTGCACTAAACCCGTCTGGACCTTTTCTCTTCCTTTCCTTATAAATCCAGCACCTTCCCATGTGGTTTCATGAAGGGTTAGGCTTCATGTTTTGGGTCCCCCAAAATAGGTATTGAAACAGGAGATGGCCATCACTTCCTCTTGTCCCACCCAAAGATTGGACAGTCCTTTTCTGCTTGTTTGTTTAGTGTCTGTTACATGTTTGGATTTGTTGTTGTTTTGCTGCCCTTGCTGTTTTGTCTTTGTTGTTTAAGCAATTGTAGAATCTTCTAAAATTTGTTAAGAAGAACATCAGCAAATTTTTTGTTAATTTTACTCTGGAACAATGTAGAAGACTTCAGTGGAATTCATTCACACATCGGTTCACAGCTAATTACAGATAGAAACTTACTCCTTCACCTTAGACGGGAAGGAAATTAAAAGAAAAACCTCTACTTACATGAAAGCAGGTCACTCTCCTTTCGCTCTATGTGCCTTGGAGTTTATAGTGGGCTTAACAGCGTGATATGGTTAGAATGCAGCACAGGCGTACAGCACTTACCTAGCACTCTCAAGATCTCGTTCAGTCTCCAGCAGCCAACCAGAGAAAGAACATAATATCAACAGTACTACCCACTTACTTAAGTCAGTGTACACTCTGTAGTGTACTGAATAGCAATTGTTCTATTAAAATAAACAGTAAAAATACATAATCGTAGGAAATGGATTGGACGGAATAGTGTCATTTCATGGTGAGTACTGGATAACCTGAAGTATGGTTTAACACACTGCTAACTTAGAATCTCGATACTTAAAAAGTTCAGATCCACAGAACCTCTTTTCCTGCAGCAACCAAATGACATTGTCTCTAAGACTTAGAGCTACAAGCTTTCTTTTTTTTTTTTGTTTTAGATACAGCAGTTTGTGAACGTTTGCCTAAGAATTAGTCAATATATTAGCTTCCTTTAAAATATACAGCTGGAGCAGCAGGCCACGTGTGTTTCATTGGTCTTGCTAATTTGCTGGGAGTTCTAGGAGCTATGGATTTTTGAGATATTTGGCTGAAATTCAAAATGAAAAATCATTTCAAAAAATAGAAAAGCATTTCATTCTTTAAAAGTGCTAAAAATACGTAATACAAAATGTCATGGTTTGGCTGTAATAGCAAAATTCTTAGAATCAATCAGTCAAAAAATAGCTCTGTTATTTAGGCATAATTTAAAGGCATACAAGCTAAAAACAGTTTATAGAGCCACCTTTGATAGTCTGATGGCTTCCACACGCACTGAGAGCTCTTTGCCTTGCAAAAATAATTGAATGAACACTGACTAAATTACTGCAGAGAAAAAAGTTGGTTTTAACGTAGCACTAAAATACACTCAATATCATTTTCCTACTTTGTCTGGAGTATGAAAAAGTATTTTAACAGTCCAAAGTGCCTTGTTTATCATTATTTTCATGTTCCCATTTTTAAAAAAAGAAAAGCAAGCTGGGACTGGGGAGATAGCTCAGTGCTTAAGAGCACAGGCAGATCTTCCACAGGTCCTGACTTCAGTTCACAGCACACACGTGCTCACAACCATCTGCAGTGGGATCTAATGCCCTCTTCTGATGTGTCTGAAGACAGCGACAGTGTACTCATATACCATAAATTAATCAAAATAAAAAAGAACAAAATCAAAACAGAAAACCAGAACAAAAATAACAAAAACAACAAAAAGCAAGCCATAAACCAAAATTTATATCACCATCCTAGTCTCTTGAAATACTTTCTATCCTTACTTGGCCAGAATTTAGTACTTACGAAAAGGTTTATAGGAACTTGACATGATTGGCTGAATTTTTATTTCTGTAAATATACTCAAATACATTTATAATGAGTCTACGGTATGTACAATATTTTTGTGAACCCAGAAGTGGAGATAAAGACACATAGCTTTTGCCTTAGGTAATGGAGAACCAAGAAAGAGAGAAAAGATACAAACAGGTGGCTATAACTGAGTTTAGATAATATAATTCCTGGAGTAAGACCAGATATTGTAGTATATATAGATGAGCCGTTGTGGAGAAATAGGAAAAAATTTTTCCAAATTATTTACCGGAAGGACGTGTGGGAGTTACCTTGTCTATGGGAAAAGGCAAACAGCACAGTAAAAGGGAGCAGACCAGAGAAGGTCTAACACCGAGAAAAGCAGGCACAGGTCAGCTTCTGTGCAGCCAGCCACAGGCAGAAAAAGAATAGCAAAGATGTACCAGAGCTTGAGACAGTGAACAGCATATTGTGTAAGACTTGGGGGGGGGGGCTTTCGTAAACAAATTCAAGAGGGACTAGAGAAATGGATCAGCTGTTCAAGGAGACTACAGCTCTTGTAAAACCCAAATGCAATGTCTACCACCCATGTCCTGATGCTCACAATTCCATGTAACTCCTACTCCAGTGGGATCAGAAGCCTATGTTCTCCACAAGTACTACACTGTGCACTCATGTGTGCATATCCACACAGAGGCACATAGTTAAAGTTAATAAAAAAATGATATTTTAAAAAGAAAATTTAAAAATGAGAGAGAACACTTTGGACATAGAAAAAACTCTCTGAGACCCAAATATAAAGCCTAGAACAATAACAAAAAATAAGAAAAAAATCACAAGCCTAACTGCTATTACCAAATGAAATTTCAAAAAGTGATCCAATGTGTGGTGTTCTTAAAGAAGCTGTATTTAGAACAATATCTACTTGGAAACAGAGATCTTAGATGGTAGGATTACATAGCATAAACTGTGGTAGAAGATGGAGACCTGAAACAGAAAGATACCCATTTGTAATATACACTGCCCACATCATCAAACTCCTTCCTCATAGCACTGGTGTTTATCACAAAGCCAACCACACACATTTTAAGGTATCTTAAAGGGAAGCCCTCTTTCTGTTTAAGTTTCTTTGTGACTGAGGTATGCGGTCAACTCAAATTTTCATGGTTTTATCCACGTCTGGTGGTGTATGCCTTTAATCTCAGCACTCAGGAGGCAGAGGCAGGCAGTTCTCTATTTAGCTAACCTTGTCTACAGAGTGAGTTCTAGGTTAGCCATAAGAAATCCTGTCTTTAAAAAAAAGTCTGTTGTTTAAAACAATAATAACAACAATTTTTGTGTGACTCAATGTATTTAGTGAGTATAACCCGGCAGCCTTCTACTCCAAATGCATGGATGAAACAGATAAAAAGCTATGCAGTAAGATGTATGTGGTCAGCAAATTCAGGGCAAAGAGCTGCACATGCTTCTGAACTTGTCCCGGCAGAACCAGTTAGTAAGTCCTCTCACCTTAAAGTCTGCCCCTCTACAGGACGTGTCTTGATTTGGCCATTTGCCAGCTTTGGGACATTTTAACAGTAGGTAAAATTCCAATTTCCATGTTGCTTATTCTCCATACAGCCTAGGATTTATTCAGTTTCTGGAGCAATCATGAACAGTTTTTTTAAATCATTCTTCACTCATACACTACACTCCAAGCACAGGTTCCCCTCCCCACAGACCTCTCAGCTCCTTGCGTCTTCCATTCTCGCCTGATTCATTCCTCCTCCTTTTTCCTTCAGAGATGATTAGGTCTCCAAGAGATAGCAACCAAACACAAAACAAGACAAGGCAAACGCCTTCATATGGGGCATAAAAGTAACTTATTCTCTAGATCTAACTGCCATCTCTGAGGCTTACTGCTGAATAAGCTCACCCTCTCCAGTTCTTTCTGAACTGTGGCTGGTTAGTTCAATTCAGATGTTATAGCTCAGATTCCTAAGACTGTCCTCTTTAAGCTGGCTTCTCAGTGAATTGCTCTGCTTGGCCTCAAACTAACTCTGTCAATCTGTTCTAAACTTCTGGATCCTTAATCTCAATTCTACTATACGGACTGAAGAAATTGACTTAACAGAACTGAAAGAACTCAATTCCACTCAACTAAACTGACTCTCTCCCTGTACTGTTCTTAAGTAGATGTTCTTTTATATCTGTTCCATGAGAGTTGGGCCTATCCTATCTCTAACTCATTCTGTCAAGTCTTTCTCTGATTTGTCACTTCACTGTTTCTTAAACCTGATTACTAAGGGAATTCCAGTCAGAAGGATAAAAGGTGTGTGCTGTGTCTGCATTCCAGCTGAATCACACATACTTATAAGGCCTTTGGATGTGACCCCTTCCAGAGCAGCCATGTTGCTGGATTAAAATTCCTCTACAATTGAGGCTGGACAATGTCACCTAGTAGGAGGAAAGGAGTACCAAAAGCAGATAAAAGTGTCAGAGATGTATCTGCTCTCACTGTTAGTAGCCCCACAAAAACACAAATCTAACAGCTGTGATATATGCAGAAGACATGGTGTAGATCCATGCAGGCTCTATGATGATTGTTTCAGGCTCTGTGAACACATGTAAGCCTCTCTCAGTTGATTCAATGGGCCATGTTCTCTTAGTGTCCATCATCCTGATTCTTACAATTTTTCATCTCTTGCTCCAAGGGGAAGAAACCAATGGAGGCCAACAGTGTAGACCCTGGGAAAAATGTCTGTCTGTAGGTCTCTGCACATAATCCCATCTGCTGCTGGACAGAACCTCTGATAATTTCTAGAAAAGGCACTGATCCTATGTCTCTGGGCTATCTACTTTCTAGTTCCAGGCCATGCAGGAAGTGAAAAACATTTTTCAGTATACAAAATCCTGATCTCATAGATTTTGAAAGGTTAATTAATTGGGGAATTTCATATAAAACACTTTTTTTTTGCTTTGTATTCCCAGTGATATTTAATGGCTACTGCTTTTCAAGAAAGAAGACATAATTACAACTTTGGAATACTTATGTTTAAACATAAAAGAATCAGACTGGCAAGCATATTAGTTCTGGGCTACAAAATCAAAAGCACTATAAGTTGTAATTGCAGAAAATAGACTTTTGTTTACATCTTATATCTGTTTAAAGGCTAACAAACCTTGTTGCTTAATTTTTATTTTATCAGGTATATAACACATATTGAATTGATGATGTATTCAATGACTCTAGCTCTAATGCCTCCCCGTAAGGATATGAAGTGAAAAGACAAAACTATTAACTACTAAGGGTTTTGTTTTGGTTTGGTTTTGGTTGTTTGTGGGGAGTGTGTTTGTTTGTTTGTTTGTTTGTTTGTTGATTAGGTATGGCCAAATGTTCTCCTTAGACTTTACTACAGGGCACCTGTATTATCCCATGGGCATTTAAGTGTTTTCTATATGAAAATGTGAAGAGGCCAACTTACGTGTTATTAAAAATTAGTTCCTGAAAAGCAACAAATCCATCCTGGAACAGCCTTTTGTTTTCTATGATGCTTAAACATTTATATTTTGACTTTTTAATTGAAATGACATATTTTTTCATATTTACTTAAATTATTTTGGCATTGGACAACCCAACACGTTAAAAAAGAAAAGGAAAAAAAGTGGAACTATAAGTACCTGCCTGGATAGTTCAGGCTAACAAAAGACAGGCACGAGCATCCACAAACGACCAGGTCATTTTTCTTTTATTTAGCACATGTAAATATTTCATTCTGAAGATATTATTCTGTTTATTTAATTAATTTGATCAAGAAAATCATTGGCTACAATTGATACAAAAAAGCCCCAGGTCTATTTTATTTTCTTTTTAATGATTTCCATGACTTCTTTTTTTATTTCACTAAGGGTATAATTGACAATATTCTACTTCACTTTGGATCATGTAGACAGAAACTTAATGAGCAAGAAATCATCACTCTGGGGACATAAAGCCAGTTCTAATCACAACCGTACCCAAGTTAAATGTTAACATTTTGGTTAGCAGCAAGGTTCACTAAAAGTGAAATGTTACTACAATTTCTTGGTATTAAGTGGCCACATTTAAGCCAAAGAGTTGCTAAAATTAACTAAAAATGCCTAGTTACCT
The DNA here is from genome assembly GCF_021556685.1 of Rattus norvegicus. NCBI lineage: Eukaryota > Metazoa > Chordata > Mammalia > Rodentia > Muridae > Rattus > Rattus norvegicus. Next base: position 61,538,810 of record NC_141539.1, read on the forward strand.
GACCTTTAATAAGCTGAAGCCTCACTCTTAATTATATTGGGAGAAGGTTCCTAACCTAACTGATATAATAGGAAATGAAGGTTGGAGGCACTGCCACATTTTATTAGGTGTAATAATGCCTATTATTTGAATGAGGAGATGTGCCGCAGTTCATGAACAGTGACGAACATTGTGTCAACAACCTCATCAGTTCTGAGTTTCCTGACTTGCAGGATGATCAACCGCATAGTTTAAATCTAAACTTGCAAACAAAATAGTAACTGGAAAGCAATTTGTTTCACTTATCTCTCAGGAAAACTATGATGGAAAACTCTTCACCTGGGAAAATCCAAATTCATATCATAAACATAACGCTGCTTATGAGGAGTCCTAATGATATACTTTATGAATTTTAATTTCTGTTTGGAAGTCAGCAAGTGTGCATTCTATAAATGTAAACCATCTGTTGGCACCTTCTAAAGACTAGATTTCAGTCCATCTCAACATGAATTATTTATTTTGATAGATTTCCTTCCTAAGCAAATTCAAATGTGTGTGTGTGTGTGTGTGTGTGTGTGTGTGTGTGTGTGTGTGCATGCACATGGATGTGTACAGTTTGTGTATGGATGTATGTGTTTATATGTTTTAATGTGTAATAATGTTTCAAAGTCAGCAGCATCTTTGTAATTGAAAACTTATAAGATGAAAATATTCGATAATTTGAAATGTGCTTATTTGAAATGTAAAAGGCATTTACAAAATTAAGAAATACCATCTAATGTTGGATTGAATGCAAAAAGGGAAATGGAAGTAAACAATAAATTATTTCTGCAATTTTTATTTTTTTGAAAAATAATCTCATTTCTTAATGGGGAAAAAAGACCCACATAACTGTTTGCTGAGAATACTGTACACTTGGATTCTATTGGATAAGAAATTAAGAATATTTTGAATAAATGCATAGGAATTAATTGGAATTAACAGATCTTGCTATAGTGCCAACAATGCAGTTTAGAAAAAAAATCCTTGAAAAATACAATAAAAACAAAGCCCCATTCAATGATTCCTGCACGTGACTGTACTTTTCTCCTGTCAGTTATTAAATGTTTGCCTTTGTGGAAAAACTTCACTAAGTAGGACAAAGCCATGCTCCTTTCTGGATCTCTGCTTCTTCCAGAAGGAAAAAGGAGGAAAAAGAAGGTTTTTATTTTTTTAAGCCCTATGAAGCTGAGAGTCAGACACTTAAAAAAAATATGTAGGTTATAAAGTAGCTGCTAGGAGAGTGTTGAGTGAATTTTACTCAAAGAAGTGGATCCAAATTCTATATTACAAATTAGAGCACGAATCAAATCAGAGAGGAAGAATCAAAACTTTCTTGGCTTAAAATAGCTGTCTCCCAATAATAATGGGAAAGCTGTTGGTTTTACTAGACAGGCTCCCGTCTGCTGGTGGCTGCTGAGGAGGGGGACAGGTGGCTCTACTGGAAACAGCTTACTTACCTTAGGGCTATGAGTTCTTTTTTCAAAATTCCTTTATGTGTTCACCACTCCATTTTAGAACATGGGAAAATCTAATCAACTGTGAAAAGTCTATTCCTTTTAGTACCAAAACCCAAGTTCCTGCTGTCCATAGACCTGATTATGCCGACATGTATTTCCATAACACTTGTTGCCACTGGAAAACCACAGCTGCGTTTGCCCTTCCCCAGGGCTGCTCCCTCCCATCCCTTTCACCCTCCAGCAATTTTTGTTCTCTTCCATTCAGGTTCATTTGAACTGATTAAATGTTCTTGAATTATGCAGGAACACTACAGAGCGAATGGCAGAAAGCGTCCTGTTACACTTCCCCCTAACTTCAGCCATCTTTAAATATTACTGGTCGTCCTTCAAAGTTACATTTAGTAACTCCTCCATTAACAAATCTCAAATTATACTTAATTCTGACTATTTACTAATGCTTACTCTAAAGTCTCCATGAGGTTGTACCAAGAGGAACCAGCAATATTTTTCAAAATTTCTTTCCAAAGCATTCACCCCCATATTTAAGATGGATATCTTTCTATGTTGTATGTTTGTTAAAATTCTAGATAAATGGAATCATAAGTATTTCTTGATTCTAAAATAATGGGTGTCAAATAGTATTTACATTACATCTTTTCACACAAAAAATATTCTATTACTGTTTGGTGTGTTAATGTCTACCATTCATCATTGGTTGGATATTCCATTCAGAGACACTCACCAATAAAAACTGAGTTCAACCATTTTATGTTGACTGTGCTTTAAAGCCTGTCATATATATATATATATATATATATATATATATATATATATATGTCATGAAACTCAAAACAAATTTGATTCTGCAACATTTGCTCGTTCCTAATGTATTATTTGTTTAGTTACTGTGCAAAATATCAGGTTTCCTTATGTCAAGCTAATGAAAATATTTTGCCTATGTTTAGTTGTAGGTATAACTAGCAGGTGAAGTTAAGGGTTGAGATCATTGAAATCCTAGGCCAGCTATGAATAATGCTCTTTCTTAAATTAGAAGAATTGCATCTAGAAAAGCCAGAGCAAAGTTACATATCACAAACCATGCTTAGCATTGCCTCAAGGGTTAACTAATTTTTATCATGAAGCTACTTGCTTTGCCTATGGTACATGTTTTAAATATATTTGATTTTTGTCTTCCATGTAAGTTATTTAATAAGGTCACCATCTCCTTTTGTTTTTAAATTTTTTACTATATATTTCTTTACTTACATTTCAAAGATTATTCCCCTTCCCGGATTCCTGTCCATAAGCTCCCATTCACTCCACTCTCCCTCTCCCGTATGGACATTCCCCCTATACATCCCCTTATTGCCCTCCCCCATATTCCCATGCACTGGGGGTCCAACCTTGGCCAGACCAAGGGCTTTCCCTTCCACTGGTGTATACACTAACATGAACTTGTCTCCCAACATCCTCTTTGGCTTTCACCCACTGTCAACAAAATAACCAGCTAGCTAAGGAATAAAGCAGATGATTTTTTTTCTTCCACTTATTTTCTTAAACATTGTTAAAATAGCAATATGCTGTAGAAAAATTTTAAAGTATTAAAAATAGACTATTATAATGGAATTAAATATGACAATCCTATAGAAAGATGCATAGCAAGAGGCATTTAAAGAAAAATATGTAAATACTAAAAAGAAGAAGCACTGAAAATGACTTTAACATGTAATCAAACCCTAAGGGAGGGAGAAAAATAGAAGTAACAGGAAATAAAAACAAAGCCAAAAGAGTCGTCAAAAGTAGTAGTTGGCAAAAAGAATAAAGATGGAGCCTGATGAGCCCAGAAGTCAGCTTAGAAAGACAGAAAATCGACTGAGTAAATGTAAAATGCGAAAAAAAGAGGGTAAAGTTTCTTAAATAGAAAATAAAATGGAGGACCACCAAACAAGGAAATCTGCTCTTGTGAGTTGCTGTCTGACCTTTACGCATATGTGTCTTAGTGGGAGTGCCCCTACTCTCTAGAATGAATGATTGAATAAGGAAATAAATAAATAAATAAATAAATAAATAAATAAATAAATAAATAAATAAATAAATAACAAAACCTTCTGAGAAAACAAAGTGAATAAAACTCTACCAAGATCTTAAAATAATTAACTAGTGAGAAAAGCTATGAAAATATCTAAAGGAGATAAAACAAGAAAACTGCTCTAAAACTTCAGAGAAGTCAAGAAAATAGAGCTGAAACATAGGATATAAATGTTACACTCAGTCGAGCATTAGAGTCAGTAAAAGGAAACATGCAGTAGGCGTACACAGAGTCACTCTGGGTGTGTGGCTGTCTTAGCAAGGACATTATTTTTCTGTTGATTAATTCTCATGTTTGCTCCAGAGTAAGCATCACTAAATAATCTCTACACACACCTCCTATTTTACACTTTTCTGTAAAGATTTCAGTAAATCTTTGTTCTTTTATCTTTTTTTCCCACTTAGTTAGGTGCCAAGGAAGCTGCTTTGAGTAGAGAGAAATATTGTTAATTAAATTCAGTGTCATGGTCTTTATCATCATAAGAGTATACTGTATTGACTTTCCTGATTGCATTATGTGTAGTAGCAATAGGAGGGTGATTAATATTAAAATGTTTTAATCATTAAGATGCCTCTAATTAAATTATTTTATTTTTGCCAAGTCTTAAAATGGGAATGCTTTAATTTTTGTTTGCACGTTGTACCTATCATTTGAAGTTTATTGCTTATAAATAATTGTAGGCCAGGCAATGTTAAAATAAAGCTAAATTAATTGAATTTGTTGCCACATGTCATGTTATCCTTTATATCTGTCTTTTCTGTTATACCATTTTTTTTCTTTCCATAGATCATTCTTTACCTGAAAATGTATTTTTAATAGCACTCAAATGAACTAAATGTAAGAATTCTTCATCCATTTGTTGGCTGACTTACCAAGTATGAATGCCAAGTCCAGTGATATCATATGACATCGTTTATTCTGGGGAAATCACTATTCTTTGTAATACCTACAGTAAGAATAAATTTTGAGATATTGGACAAAGGAGTTATAATTGAAAATGGTATCTCAGTCAGCCTCTATTTTTATTTTTTATTTTATTTTATTTTTTGCTTTGTTGACAAATCAGATCCCACATTTAGAGACTGCTATGGGGACAAAGTTGGATAAACAAAGAAAAAGATAATTATGGATACTTAAGTGACTTTTAAAGTATTTAAAATAGCTCAAAGTGAAAACTTAAATCTGTAAAGTCCATTGGTGTTGCTCAGATATAAAGCAGCACTTTCTCATGTCTTGCTGTGACAATTCAAAATAGATAAAGTACGATTAACATAGCAACTGTGGGTCATCAGAGGTTCAGTTTCTGAGCAATCTAAATAGTATATAATCTGTCAAAATTGAAATTATAATGTGATTCCACATTCCATAGCCCTTCTTTTACTACAATTTTACACATACAAAATAACAAGTTTATTATGACATTTGCACACACACAAACAAATACACACACACACACACAAATGCGATACTTTAATTTTGCTATTATCTGTGCTCCTTTCATTACTGTTTCTTCTGGTTCCTTTGGAATAGCACTTCTTCTCCTCATCAAGTCTAATGTCCACACTCTGCTGTGATGTTTAAGATCAAATAGAATCCTGCTCAGCAATTCACCACCTACTTGTATATTACCATGTGTTCTTCTTTCTCCAATAATGTTTTTATTTACTTTACATTATGATCACAGCCCTCTCAGCCTTTCCCCTCCTAGTCCCACCCTTATAAATCTCTCTCCCCATTGCCCCATCCACTTCTCCTCAGAGGAATGAGAGGCCCCTTGGGTACCACCCACCCTGGGAATAGCTATCCAACAAGATTATATTGTAAACAGAGAAAGCCTCTTTAAAATAATAGGGGCTATGTTAACATGTTTTCTACTCAAATCTATATTCTTCCTCCAACCAGTTTCACCACCTCAGAAAAGTAATGTGTTGCCTCTAGACATTGAGTTCTCACCCATAAAAAAATAGTTGTGTCTCTATTTTCCTTTCTCCTTCATCCTTTAGTTCATATAAATCCAAATGTGATCCACAAAGTATTCACTATAAGTAACAATGTTAGTGAGTTGTTTAACAATCAAAATAAATATAAATAACTCAGAAACTTTTGTTCATAGCCTTCACAAACCATACTTTGTTTTTGAAACATAAGTCATAATTTGTTTTAACAAGATCCCATTAATCTCTTCATAACTGATTCAGATCAACACTGGTGTTTAAACAAAGGTACCCATGTTCATACAATGCATTTTAGGAGATTAATGGCCAAGGATGTATCTAACAAGAGAATAATGCCTGACAGGTATTCCCCATTTCAATAGGTGTCAGTGGACCCAGCTGCCTCCTTTTATTTGTGGAGAAAGTAGGAAAGGAAAAAGAAGACAAAAAATATTAAATTAAGCTGAGTCGTGACTATTATAGTTAAATGATATCCACAGAGTAGAAGCATACTTCAAGAAGATAACAAATGAAGCAAAAGTCATTTCATTTCCAAGCAGAACACATCTTAACTGACATTTAAGTTTTTCATTAATATCTGAATATTAAGAATATAATCCCATGCAGAGTCGGGAAAGAGAGAAGGGTAGTTGGATGCCAGAGGGGATTCTGATGGAACAATAAGACTGAGGATAAGAAATGGTAGGTCTTTAAGGTGTTAGCAAGTATTTATTAAGATGCATTGAGGAAATGTTACATAATTCAGAGATAGCATTGAGTAAGACAAGTGGAGATGCACACAGAGAAATCAAGAGACTACTTGAGTGACAGATTAGGAGGTTTGAGCATTTAGCTCTTCATATAACAATCAGTTTCACTAATCATCTGCATACAAATATAACTCCTTTACAAAAGTAGAGCAACCCAAATGATAGTTTACAATAGCTTGGAGGAGCATAGACAGAAAGAAAAGTGATTTACTGAAGATGACAGGAAGCATATTCTTTACTACTCACATACAGCCTTCTTATGGTTTATCCACCATATAGGGGGGGGGGCAAATTCTCTACCTATGAAAGAGTAATAAAGGGACACACATTTACCATGAACACTAGAAATCCTAACCCACTTAAATATGGTCCTAGCCTAGCTCACACACATCCACATTCCAAGGAAATTTTGATAGACCCAAACCATGGGCCTGTCCAGTGTTAGATAAACCCACAGACCCAGATTCTAGGGTCACTACTACCACCATTATTGTCAAGCTTGCTTCTGTGAAAACAGCTTCCCTGGTTCCAGGCTGCCTACTCACTGAGCGAGGATAATAGGTAATTTCATTGAGTGCTACTTAGACACCAAATTTGCTGACCAGCTGGTTTATTCAAAACCTCTGAGTGGAGTAATGTGAGGAAAATGTTTCTTGCCAAAATGTCTAAAGAATAGGACATCAAAGGAAGACTTCACCCCTCACAACGTATCAGGGAAATGGGATGCAAGCACAGTAACAAAATAGATAACTAATCCTAGGGAAGCAAACATGCATTAACCACCTGACAAAAACTTCAAATATTTATTTTTTAATTTTGTATATGTGAATGTTTTTCCCATGTACTATTGCCCAAGAAGCCAGAAGTGATTGTCAGATCCTCTAGAACTGAAATCATGTGTGGTTTTGAGGGGCCATGTAGATTGTGGGTACCAAGCCCAGATCCTCTAGAATGGTAACCAGTATCTTAATTGCTGAGACATCTCCCAACCTACAAATCTTCAAGAAGTAAATGAACTAGAATTCAACAGATTCGATTAATCAGAAGAGAACTTTCAGTGATTTCAAAGAAAGATCATCTGTAGGAGAAATAAATAATAAAACAATGAGAAGAAAATCTGTAAGTCTTGAAGGACAATGTCACGCAAAGCAAAAAACATTAGGAAAGTTTAATGAATGAATACTGCAAAAAAATGGAACAAAAGATTTGTTTAACACAATGGTAGAAAACTTCCCAAGTAATATCCATGAAGCCCAAAGATCCTCAAATAAACTACACATAGACAAACAAACAAAAACAAACAAACAAATGAACAAAAAACTCCATGGAGACATATTAAACAAAAGACAATGATGAGAACTTTAAAATCAACAATAAAGAAGTAAATTATTCCAGACTAGAAAATCCCCAAGACCATCCACAGATTTCACAATAGAAATTTTTTTGGTCTGAAAGACAGAAAATGCATTAAAGGTGATGAAAGAAAGATAAAAGCATAGCGACTAGCAATGTTGTTCTTCAAATAAGAAAGATACATACTTCCTAATACAAGGGGAATCAGAGAGAGTTGATTGACACATGATCTTCCATATTGTAAATGCTAATGTTAAGTGGAGTTATTTAAAGCACAAGCATGCTAAAAACTAATACAACACATTGTAGGAGAATACAAAGAAAATCACTGTAAAACTAAGAATGCAGTTAAATTTGACATAGAGAAAATGTTGATACACAGAATATCTCCAAAAATTCAAGAGCAAGAAAACAAATAAATCAGTTTTTAAAATAGAAATGAAAAATAACAGGAAGGAAATTGTGTCATGTATGACAGCATGTGTGAATTTGGATGATGTATACTAAGTGAGTAAGCCGAGCATAGAGAGAGAAATGATGCTGGAACTTGCTTGTTTGTGGCATTCAAAATGACCTAATATCTAATACTAGAAACTGAAAGGTTCATGCCAGTACCATGGTTCAGATTCAGTCCTGAAAATCATTGTGGACTACAGTCATTACAGAAGACATCACAATGTACATCAATATAATTAATGACAGTCACAGATTTGAAAATTTCTAGGAAAACAGCTTGTTCTTATTCCTACCATGTACAAATATGATACTATGAGAAATGATGCAATTAACTTGACTATGAACATCTTGGAATGTACATGCATAATGTACAAATACATGCACATATACCCATTAAAACACCATGTAATAAAACTTTTATTCTCCAGTTGTACCTCAATAACCATTGAGGGAACAACTTAAAGGATTAATTTTTGAACCATATCTCCTAAGTTATCTTGAATTCCTTAGTTGGGAAAGATAAAAACAATTTAAAATCTCATTGAATTTGTTGTTGGATGCAACATTTTTATAAGATGGATAAATAGTGAATATAATGTTCTCAACCCAGCAGAGAAGTTTAGACATTTTCAACATCGTCCTGAAGATGGCCTCCATGACTGCAAAGGTAATAAATACATTAATGTCATGTTCTTTGGTCTCCACTTACCGCCTGTGTGACATTCCATTTCTTAGTACCATTAAACACAAAAGGCATTCACTTTAAACCATATAAATAAGGCTATTGTTAAGATTACACATGAAGTAGAAAGCCACCTTGAATGGAATCCTTTTGCTTTATTTTGAACAGCTTTGCTCTGCTGTCCTTACATGAAATCGTACTACATCTTACCTCAGCTTTCTTGGGAGTTGGACTTTTAGGGGTATACTGCCATATTGGGCTGCTGATCACTTTAGTGAAGTTTGGGAACTCATTCAGCGCAGAGGCAGGAATTGAGTTCTCAGACTTACTGAGAATAACGATACTATTAAGAAGAATCAAATTTTCATTTATCGGATAAAAATAAGTTGATTAGAATATTTTGTCTCTGAATTAAATGTTTGAACAGCAATGTGCCTCACTGATGATTCAAAAGGCATTCTTAAGCACATTTGTTTTTTTAGAGCAATGGTTCTTAACCTTCCTAATACTGAAACCCTTTAATAAAGTTTCTCATTTTAGGGTCACCCAAACAAAAATCATTTATATTGCTACTTCATAACTGTCATTTACTACTGTTATGAATAATAATGTAATATCTTATATAAATGTATACTTATATGCATGACATTTGCTCTGTGACCCCTGTGAAAGGGTCATTTGACCCCACCAAAGGAGTCGCACACAAAGGTTGAGAACTTGCTGTTCTGAAGCATGATATGCTGTGCTGCTTCTATCTAAGAGGACTCTTCCCCTATGCCAGCAATTGTTTTAAACAAATGTAGCAAAGTTCTTGATATTTCAGAGAAGCAGTTATGCACATTTGTCACTCACATTGAAATCTAATGTGTTGGAGGCAACCATGGGTAATGGCAATAGATTATATTGTTTGAAGACTCGCTTAGACTAACCAGCAACTTAAAAGAAAGCTTTGCATGCTTCATACAGGTATTCTATGACTTCTGGACTAGTATTATCACTCCATATGATGTGATATATATATATATATATATATATATATATATATATATATATATCAACTGAGTCTAGTTTGGTTGACTTCTCCTGGTCTTGAGGATTGCCATGGAATGTGGCTAATATACCAAGAAGAAAACTGACTTTCTTTCACCCAACAGAAATCAAATGCCTATAGCCTCTTGGCCAGGAGTGGAATTTTATGCCTTCATGGCTACCTTACAATATCTATGATAGGACTCAGTCTTGCTTGAAATTGTGCACATTTTGAGCATGCTGTCCCAAAGTCTGTAAGTTCATATAAATGTCTGCCCTGTTTTATCTGCAAACCACTATTTCTTCAAAGGTATCTACTACCTCTGGCTCTTAAAATCTTTCTGCTTTCTTTTCTGCATAGATCCGTGAGCCTTGAGAACAAGAGTGTGATATAGACATACCCTCTGGCATTTAATGTTCCAATTTTTCTTTGCCTTTAAAACTTAATCACCTGTGGGTTTCTGTGTTTATGTGCCATATCCTGTATGAAAGAGCTTCTCTGATAAAGGTTGACCAACGCACTTGATCTGTGGCTATAACAAGATACCGTTAAGGGTCATTTTCTTATTATGTTCCTCTAGGAAAATAAAAGTAATAAAGTTGAGAGGCCCCAGGATTAAGCCTGTGTGTATGGATTAACCATATCGATGAAGACACCACTACTTAGGGAACACAAATTGGCAGAACTGAACAGGAATGACCTAAATAGTCTTTGTTGACAACTAGTTCTTATAGTACCAGAAGGTAGTATTTGGCCTGCCAAGAAAGAAACAGCCAATTTATACCTTGTATAAATTCTACAAATAACAATGCTCTTCCCAAATGTATATACCAAGTATAATAATAGGTGATACTTTTATCTTGGTGGTAAACTACAGCTTTCCAGTTGGAATAAATAGGCCAGTGCCATAGGAGAGAATTTATGCTGGGTCCTATAAACCTACCCAACTAATTATGGATGGATAGGTCAGAAATCCTAGGGAAGAACCTTCTACTGCACTTTGCTCTATCAGTATAATTTCTAGCCATATTTTAAATACTTACCCTTATACATACAGATGAGTGCCACTCTCGACCCTCAGCAAGAAGTTTCTTTTTGCAGTAGATAGGACAATGACATAGATATAACTGGTCCAAATGCAAAGATCAATAGGTGTCCAACTCAGACAATACATCTACAAAGTAATACCTACACCTAAGGCTCAGACAAAATTGGGAAAGAGAACTCAGGATGATTGCTAGAGCCATGGGGTAATACTGTTTGATGTGAGATAGTGTTTTGTCAACACAGTGAAGAAGATGTCCCAATAAAATCTCAAAAACACGATTACTTAAACAAGACTTAACATCAAGATTACACCAGTTGCCATGATAATATGGATTGGGGCATCTACAAGGCCCCACCCATAAATTAAGAGTTACAAGTAACTGGTGGTTATTGAGACAGGGAGGATTATTTTCTCCAGAAGCAAGACTCCTCATAGTTTATCCAATTTCAAGTGGTCAACCCGAAACATATATACATAGGAGCAGAATTGAATAAACTCAGGAAAAAAAGTTTGTGTTTGTGTTCGTGTGTGTGTAGGGGGTGTATGTCTGTATGTATATTTCTAATAATAATGAAAGAAGATTCATGGACATAATATGAATATAATTGTAATATACTAAAATCTCAAAAAGTGTAAAAACTAAATGAAATATCAAAGCCACTGTTTTACTGCCCATCTAGACACTCTAGACTCTCTCTGGATATCTTGCTTCTCACCAACAGTTCTGTCCCACACTCAACTTCTTTGAATCGCCTCCCCACATTGGAAGCACAAGTTCTGTTTCACTCACTCTGCCAACCAGCTTCAGAGTTGGAAGTCCTGGGGACATAGCATTTTAGTGTCAATTTCATTCGCATCACTTCATCAAGCACTGGACACAATTGTGGCAACATTTATACAACCTCAAAGCAATAAGAAAATTTTCACTTAAAGAAAAAAAAAACTCTTCGATTATTTTTTTTTCCTTTTCCTACCTCTAAAACTCTGAAGAAAGATAAATCTTCTAAAGTCATCATAGCTGGAATCGCCTGTAAGTTATTTTTAACTTATTTACATTCAATTTCTAGAACCACTTTCTCAAAGATTATCCTATCTCTCCTTCCCATCTCTGATCTTCATTCCACCACCTCTGTTAACTGTTGTGCGCATGTTTACTATTTACATATAGTCCAAATCCCAAACATTTACAGCATTTCAAGGAAACCCGGAAGGCTTTGTGCACTTCTATTTTTTTTTAAAGCTTTCATATTCTTGGCTGCCGCTCATATATATTAAGTGGTGCTGACACTTCTATTGAACTTAGAAGCACTAACATCATCTTCAGTTATTATTATTGACTTGGAGGTTAGAAAGGATATAGTTGAATTTAAGAACTATAACCCTGCTCTGGGGTCACCAATTAAATTTTATGACTTACCTTATGAAAAGCTGGAGTCAAAAGAGGTAGAGAATAACTTTTTCTCCCTTCTGGTTGCAATATAATTTATGAACAACCATCAGGATTTGCTCAAAGTATTGCCACAATGTAAGAAATTGCTTTGAAGGGCCTGGGCGGCAGGGCTGGATGAAATCTGACCTAGATTCACAAGAGAAGCAGGTCTCCCTGCATTCGGCTCCTTCCCAGACAAACAGTGTTCCGATTCTCATGCACAGAAAGCAGTCAGGATATGTGACCTTTCCTGTGAATGGCATTCGCTAAGCCACAATTGACAGAGAATTGCCTCTCACCCTGCAGAAAGTCACCCTTGAGGTTACCTTTGGGACAGTGTAAGGACTGGTACGCTCCTGCTTCCTTTCTTTATTAGGCATTTCCCTCTGAGTGATGGACCCATGCAGCATGTACTCTGCTCCCGTAACTCAAAGAGGCCGTCCCCCACTACAGATCAACCATGGTAACCACCAGAAACTTGCTGCTGTGGGAGAGAATTGCCAGCCTGAAGGCGGGTCAGGGACTGAGGGAATCAGATGAAACTCTGAAGCCTTTGTCCTCGTCAGACATCATCTGTCTAACAAATAGGAATCAAATGATGCTCATTTGCCACATGTGGGCCTCCTTATGCAGATGTTATTATGTATTTAAATCACTGCAGGTCATCCTGTATCAATCGCACCTTAAAATAATTCACTGTAATGTGTTTTCTTTTATTAAACATTAACTTGTAATCATTCCTAATGTATTTGTAAGACTCTCGGTGCTTATCAATATCTTACCTAGCGCATTGCATACTTCCTCTGTAATGCTTCCCTCCTGCCTGTGACTGGGTCTTATATGTGTTTGCCTGGTATATTCATATGTTCCTGTGAGTCTAGGCGAATACACTTTAATTATTTGGTTTAATTATTTTTCTACCTTTATGCCAAATACCCTCTGTTATAACAAGAAAATATTAATACATTTAATTAAAAAATGTCTTTCTGACTTATTCCTGTTCTCACAAGTCAACTTACTGTTCTCACAAGTCAACTTGCATGCAGAGAGTTTTGTAATACACGTAAGTGTGATACAACCTTATTTATGTTTCTTTGTCATACAAAGCTCTCTGATTTGAATTTAGGGATATATTTGCATGTTTAATTGCATTTATGTAGATTCCCTCCTCAGATGGTCTAAGTAGGTCAGAATTTTAATAACTTTCATAGAATCATGGCTACACGTAAGGAGAAAAGAAAGGTAACCGTATTCCGGAAGGGGCTGGAGAGCTAGCTTAGCAAGTGCCTTTAATTTTAGCTTGATAGGGTCCAACGCCCTCTTCTAGCCTCTGAGAGTACTGCGCATTTAAATGTTAGGTAGAAAAGTCACATTTAAAGTACTAAGACTTGTGCTGATGGTGTCTTTTATGTGGAAAATATTTACAGCATATATCATATACAAATTCATATTTCATTTATAGCAATGATGATAATAAGCCCTTGCTTTTTTATAATAGAAAGAAGCTAGAAGAATACTCTCTCATTCGGTTAATGTTGAGAAAGGCTAAGCATATGTCAGACTCTAAGTAACTTCTAGAATATTTCTTCATAATACTCGAGTTTCTAAGCGCTAGAGGGTATGTGTTAGTGAGAATCAGACAAGACCACAGAACATAATGAGGAATTAGGTCATGCATATGACCACAGCTAAATTAAAAGGTGGAGAGCCCCTTGCTAAAAGGTTCTTGGTGTGTTTAGCTCTCACACTTTGCAGATTCATTAAGATGTAGCTGTAAAAACTTTCAAAGACCTCCAAGGGTGACTATGGAAACATTGATTTGTGTAATCCTTGCTGTCTCTTGCCTTATTAAGTTAACGAAAGAGCATTAGAGGGTAAGATATCAGAGTATGGATGTATCCTTTTGTAGCCAGTTGTATTTCTCTCTTAACTACTATTGGTAAAAGAAATGCAAATGAAAGAGATTTGTGGCTTTTGCAAAATGTCTTTATCTGGGGAAGAAAACCATGGGTAATGATCTTTTCCAGATATTTCAAGTTAGGAAACTTGAAAGAGGGAGGTGGTTTGTTTCTCTTAAGGAGTCATCATACAACCTAGTGACAGAACAATTCTAATCAGGAAGCTGGAGTTCAAATTTGGAGAACCCAAGATGGTAGGTCCAAAGTAAAATAATTTTATTCTACAATTTGATGATAACTTAGTGATTCCAAGGATAACTCTCAAAATTATTGTGTGTTTGGACTTGGAGTGAAAGGTCAGCTAGAACCTGAGTTAGATAAACAAAGCTCAGTGCAATGACTTAGGCTTGTAATACTCTCACAGAGGAGACAAGACAGACGAGTCCTGGGCTCATTGACTGTCCAACCTAGTCTCCAAGCCAGGGAGAGCATTTGACTCAAAAATCAAACAGACAAACACAAAGATAGGTGACACCTAAAGAATGACACCTGAACTTGTCCTCTGGCCTCTACACCCAGGCACAAGCACATTCATGCACACATACAAACATAAACCATAATTATGCAGTTGTTAAATATTAGCATTTCTGGGTTACTCCAATCAAACCAAATAAATTTTTAAAATTCTCAAATTTTTCACTGTTCCTTCAAAGTCAGCTCAGAAAACTTTACATGGAACCAACGCAATAGGAAACTTTGTGGGGTTTGTTTTGGTTTGGTTTGGTTTGTAAGTCAGAACATGTGGAAAGCAATTGTCAGAGAAGCATATTAATGAAGATGACTTGGGAAATGTGATTTCTGGTAAGCGAGTGAGTATCATTGGTAGTGTGTAATTGTAAAGGAAAAATATAGAATGAACATACATCCACAGAAAGGGCTAAAATGCTTTCTGACAAGGGACTATAAATGGGAAGATAGAAGGGTGCATTTATTTATGAACTACCT
The DNA here is from genome assembly GCF_021556685.1 of Rattus norvegicus. Lineage (NCBI taxonomy): Eukaryota > Metazoa > Chordata > Mammalia > Rodentia > Muridae > Rattus > Rattus norvegicus. The sequence continues at coordinate 61,553,982 of NC_141539.1, forward strand.
TTAAATTCTGACTTTTTTATTGAAAGTAGTTTCTTCTCTCATATAAGATATCCTGGTTATAGTTTGCCCTAACTCTACTCCTCCCAATACACCCCCACCGCCCCTCCCCTCCAGATCCACTCCCTTTCTCTTATTAAAAAAGAACAGTCTTCTAAGAGATAATAACCAAGCAAGACAAAATAAAATATAATAAGAGAAAGTGGGAAGCAGTAAGCAAAATATGAAGAAAAAGGTCTCAAGAGTAGAAAAAGAAGCTACCAATAATTTGACAACTGCATTACAAATCCATAATACCTGTAACAATTAGGGTAGCTACAGAAATAGTACCACACTCATAATTCTAATTCAGCATTATTTTGAAACATATCCTGTCTCAACTGATTTGGTGGAGGTTTTTGGCACTTAATAAAATTACTAGTAATATTCTGAATCTTAGAAATTTTTCAGGTATTACAAAACCATTAAATACAACTCTCTAACTATTTATGATATTTTCAGTGCTGTAAACTTAATCGACACTTGAAAGTAAAATATGGACTTTGTGTCATTTTTGTTACTATAATTTAATTATTAAATTTTAATTTATCTTGCATTTTGATGTTACTGGACATTAAATTTGAAGAAAGGGCACTGCAATTGCTTTTGTGGGGGTCTTTATGTTTTTGTGGATTATTGAACAATTTAACAGGTATCTGAAAAATAAAAGTAACCATTTAGATATATGAAAGTTTACAAAAATGAGAAAACATAATCTGAATACATGAGAGTATACCTAGGTCTCAGTTTTGATGATTTGAACTGGCTTTGCATCCCTTTAAGTGGCTTGCTAAAGACAAATTTAAAGTGACTTCAGACACAGTCAAGCGTGTTGCGTTAGATAAGTGTGTTGTGTTAAGAAACTACACAGTTTGAGGACACCCAGATATTTTCAACCTTGGATGTACATAGGGCTTGATAGAAGTCAGAAACTTCTCAATATATGAGAAGGATTTCATGCTAGAACCCTGAAGTTCAATTATTAGCATTGGTTTTTGGGGTGTTGGGGTACAAAGCTGACTTAGAATCACATACTGAGCTATGCTCGTGCGATCTAATCTTCCCCAAACGAATCCTAACTCTTTGGTTTGCACAAAGTCTAATCCAGCTTTCTTTGGTGGGGTTTTTCCCGGCACATACAAGTCTAGGGACCTATCAAGTAAACATAGCTTTAGGCACAGAGATCCGTTGACCTTTTGACCTTGTGTGTCATTCTTCTCTCTCTCTCTCTCTCTCTCTCTCTCTCTCTCTCTCTCTCTCTCTCTCTCTCTCTTTCTCTCTCTCTTTGTGAAAAATTCCAATTTTCTACTTTGAAAGATGAGAGGGCATAATGAATGAACAAGCATGACAAAATTGTCAAGGTAAGGAATCACTGTGACTGTGTCACTTGAAATCCTGGTATTAAAATGTGCAGCAAACAGAAAATTGCACAAGGCAATTTGCCACAGAAAGATTGAACAATAGTGTGCTATTCCTGAAAACACTGCTTAGATTCCATTCACCCAAAGTTTCAAATTCATCATACCTATGAGCTTTGAAAGTTTCCTCAATGCATGTTAGCATTTTAAAAACCTTCTGAAAGAAGCAATAATGTTCATAGAAATGTAAAAACATGATGTTCCCTGTGCTCCTTTTTTTTTTATAAGCTCCATACCCTTGTCTTGGTTTTATTGCCAAAACAACCCATGGAAACAAAAGATACAGCAAGGATATGAAAGGAAGTAATGGTTGCCGAGCAGTAATCCTGTAGATGAATAATAGACAAGGACATAAACAGATGCGTGCAAAGCACCGATGCAAACCGAGTGAGAGGAAGCACACAGCAAAAGCAGCTAGAGCTAGGCACAGGCACTTGGCATACCTCTTCCCTTTGGAAGATGCTCTGTTTTTGACAAAACAAAATCCTCTTTGGTGACACAGTCTCTTGACAAATAAAATTAAAGTGATATTTAGTGCTTTCTCAAAGGGCAAAGTCTAAACTTAAGTTTAAGGCAAAGCTTATTAACTTTCTAAGAGGGCATTGCTTTGACAGTTTAACGGGTATAAAAATGTGTCTTATCTGCGTCTGTGGTGTGTGTTCTAAGAGGCCTCCACACGTCAGTGATGAGGTGAACTCAGTCAAATCAGTATTTACATCCTGAGACTGAGTGATGACTGACTTTACAGTAGTAGGGATAGTTGTGTGCCTACTGTGCACATTTCCCATGGATTCTTCTTTTCATGTGGTACAAGTTCTTCGACTAGCATCATAGTTTGAGAGCTCTTAAACTTAACCCCGTCTGACTGTAGAGTATTTCAACTTCCATTAGAGTTTCAAACGACACAGTAAATGGTATAACTGCAATATAATTGAACATATTTTAAGCGATGCTTCAAAAGAGAGATTAAACATAAACAATACTAAAAACATACTTTAAATAGAATACTTGGGTTATTATGCATTGCAAATTTATTGGTTTCCCACCTGTTAAGAAATTAAAAAAAGAGAAGTCAATATATTGCAACTTCAGGAAGTAAATAAGTTGAAATTTGACTGAGATTTTTAAAAAAAACTTAATACTTAATGGGCAAAGTGGGTATAGTTCTAACCACTGGTTGTCATAGTTGTATGTCTCTGTGTGAATGTGGAAAATATATACACTTATTCCCACTTTTTCTATTTTTCTTTTATTGTAACTAGATTTTTTTTATTCAATATAGTCAGGTTCCCACTCCCCTAACTGTGCCATGAGTCTCCCCACCTCCTCTCCCAACCAGATCCACAACCTTTCTGTCTCTCCTTAAAAATTAACCAGGTATCTAAAGAATAATAACAAATAAAATAAAGTAAGATTTAAATTACCAAACCACTTTGAGTAGGACGAAGCAAACAGAAGAAAATAATTGGCATTTTTGGTGTCCCTGTGGCCTTTACATTCTTTCTGACTCCTTTTCATGATTTCCAAGACCCCCCAGGATCTTGAAGGAGACATTTCATTTAGGACTGAGCAAACATGTCAAAGTCTAAATTTCTCTGTACATTGATGGGGTATGGCTCTGCATTTAGTTTCTCTCCACTGAAGGAGGAAGCTTCTCTGATTATAGTGGAGCACAGAGATGATCTCTGAGTACAACAATCGGTCACCTTATTAGTACATTCCTTTGCGAGAACGGTAAGATTTGCCTTCCCTTTAGTCTGGCATAGTCTATCTAGTCTCCGGCTCTTAGCAGAGTTAGGCATGGTTTCCATCTCATGACGTGGGCTTTAGAAATATCACACATTGGTCAATTAGTCCCACAAGCTTGGTATCAGTTTCTTCTAGCACATATTGCAATCAGGTGTTCACTGTAGAATAAAGGGCTTATAGCTTGGTTGTTTACATGTTAAGGTCTTTTATTCTTTTGCAGCTGAGTTTTGTGATTTAATTAATTGCAAGTATTACTGAAATAAGAATTAAACTAATCTGCATGGGACATAATTGCCTGTTATGTTTTTACGACTATGTCAGAAAGGAAAATTCATAACTAATTATTCTTTCCTGCTATGCAGCTCATAGTTGGCAAACAGGCAACTGCCTTGAATTATTAGAAAATAATCAAATTCGTATTCTATTTCTTACAAATAAGGATATCCCACCATTTCTAAAGTCCTTGATTAAAATTACAGAACCATGTTCCATCATCAGTTATATGAAAACTTGGTTCTCATTGAGAACAAAGCCATGTAACAAAGTATTTGCTGTTTTATTTCTTTTCTGTTTTCCCTAGTAGCACTATGGCAAATACTCTTTCCTGCAGGACGTTAAAATTAAAAAAAGGTCACTGGTTTCCCTTAACTGTACTACTGTTTCCACAATTTCAGAAAAAAAATAAGTCTGTTAGGAATTTTTCCTTCCGTAATTGACCATTTTCCTCAATTTCCCATAAAGACTGACCTGTCGTTCCTGCTTATTTCAGAGGCCTTCACTGTTGGATGATCTTTGGGCTGATGCGTATATCACAACATTATGATTTCATTTAATTAATGGTTTTAAACATTAAGGATCCCCTTAAATGAAAGCTATACTTTGAAAAGACTAATTGAATGGAATACATATCATTTTATGTTATCTTTAAATTTTGTATTAAATAAAATATTATTCATTAGTACTTGATTAAAAACATCACAAAATAAAGTGGCTCACTGAGATTTGTGTGTGTGTGTACATGTGTGTGTAGTGTGTGTATGTAAGTAGCTGCTTGTGAGTGTGCGTTCATGTGTATGCATGTGTGTACTATATGTGCATGTGTGTGCAGTATGCAGCATATTCATACAAATTATATGCGTAGGAGGTAAAAAAGCACTCCAGAAATGTGGTTTACTATTTACACATATCTCTTATGCTGCCATAAATTTTTTATAGCCTCACATAATAGCCAAATTATCTTCAGGAAGCTAAACATTAATACACAGCCTAAATGTGCAAAGATAGAATTACTTTTTGGAGATGTTAAAGCAGATTTAGATGAAGAAAATTAGTCTCCATTTTCAAACACCCTTACCTGTCTGTTGGTATTTTACATCATGTGTTTCCTAACTACAGTTTCAACAAATGGCATATACCATATACTGTTCTAACCTACTGTATTATAAAAATATATGAGGTGCTGATTCTCAGAGGCAGGGATGATCAAATATTGGAATTCTGCCCTATGGATGAAATTTGACACAATTGATATCTAGTTTTATCTCTTGCAATGAGGTTCCATTAACAAAGTCCTACTCTGTGGTACAGAATGACAGTTTAGTTTCTTAATATCAAATTCTTTTGCCTGTTCCAAGCAAAACAGATGGTTAAGATAATTATGGTGGAAATGGCATGCTGAGAAAACTGTCGAGAGACCATTCATTCTTGGGTTTTTCCTTTTCCACATTTTAAATATAGCGAATAACACTGTGATAGGATAGAATCATACACAGGGTTTTGTTGTTTTGTTTTGCTTTTCTGACTTTTAGGCCTTCTCTGAAAGATAGTTAACACGATGGTCTCACTTTCTTGTATAAAATCCAGAGGTCCAGGGTTTGTTTACCTGAGAGCCCTTCCATCCAGGTACTCAGCAGATGGAAAATGGGAAGGATTTCTGGAGGAGGAAAAGTCAGCCTAACGAAAAGAAAATGGGGTTCCAGCAAAAACAAACCCAAGTTACTTTTTTGTTGACCAAAAGAATTTTTATGCAAAAGGCATTTCAAATTAGTTTAAAACAGAGAGCAGAAATGAATCTGAAATGCCTACCGTATGCTTTTTCAGCACTTTCTAGCAATTATGACAATTTAGGTGGTTATGTAAATTACACAATTCTTGCAAAATGATATAATTATGAAATGTTGGGGCAGAAACAGAAAAGGAGTACATTGCTTTAAAGTAATACTAAAACTATACAAGATTGGGAACACAGCCCTCCCCCCGCAGTCACCTTTTAGAAGTCTCTTGAGATTTTATTCTTTCCAATAGAAAATGTCAACATAAAGCAACTGTACGTGGCCAAAAGTAAAACCTAGAGAAGGATGTAAGCTACAATGAGATTTTGAGCTTTTTTGTTATCGTTTGGATTCAGATCATTAAATCTACATTTGCAAATACAACATAGTCACATAAAATTATTTTCACAAATATTATGATCATTGTTTATCATTTATTTGGCAAGTTGAAAGATTAAACCCTTGGAGAGACTTTTGGGATAAGTGTATAACCTAGCATTGTGCGGCTCATGTTTTCAAGCATAAGGATTTGGGAAGGAAGCAATATTTAATTCCAATGACTGACTCAGTAATTTAAGGATAGTTAATAATCTTATGCTGTTTCTAACTCTTAAAAAATCACTTTTGGGGGAAAGTATATTAAATCCTTTTCCTTAACAATCTACCATAGTTGACTTACCCCCACCAGCTCTCTAGTTAATGTGCAATGCTAAAATTACCTATATGTAACTGTGTTTGTGAAAAGGGGTAGAGAAGACTTTTTTTCCCTCTTTACTATTGGAGAGAACATGGCCATGGACCCATGCATTTTCTCCATGCTGGATGGTTTTGTCTCAAAGAGATATAAAATCAAAACACATAGCCAGAGGTTTGTAGGCTGCAGATATTTTTAGTACCTGCCAAATAGCTAGCACCCAATACAAACACACACACACACACACACACACACACACACACACACACACACACACACACAATATACCCTAGGCTGTTGGAGTCCTTTGGAGAACTTTAAGGAGTACACTTCTTGCTCTAATTTGGAATTAAAATTGCCCTTGACATGCTTCTGCTCACATATGTGTGTATGTGAAGCAGGGTGGTGACAGAAGCCTTATTTCTAGCTTGCTTCCCCTTTTTTGGTTTTGAAATGCAGTTGAAAGGGTTTGAAAGGTTGAAAGGTTCCTCCCCTAGGTACTTCTGACCATTGTACTAACCTTCACTTCATTTCCAAAAGAAACAAATGGCATTTATTTCTTAAGGATGTGAATAATTTTAGTCTTGGAGACCTTATTCCATCTAGAAACACAGTTTATATTAATGTTCTTAATTAATAGTGGAGAACAGGTAATTTATAGAAGTGCCTGGAATCTTCATTTTAGTGTGTACTAATTCATTCCTGCTTCTAGTTCGCTTATATGACCCCTGTTGCAGACCCTTCAAGTGACATAGAACAAATTATTGTGCAATGTGGACCTCCTGATGGAGAAGATTCCCACCCCCCTTCTCTAAGATAACCTCAGACTTGCTGTGACATCAAAAACAAAATTCTAAAACTCAATTTAAGGGCAAGGACAAAGGGCATTATTGGCCTGAAATCTTGCTTTAGAGAGTATCAGATATGGGTGCTCTCCCTTGGCTAATGTATAAAGCACAATGAAAAAGAAAGAGAAACTTTTTAGAGTTTCTTCAGGCAGTCTCATAGGTCACAGGCTTACCAGACAAGGGGGCAGAATTGTCTGAAATCTCATATTACCCCACCCCTTCCTTTCTTTGGCCCTATCACCCCCAGCACCCCTCCCATTAAGGCAATCCTGTGTTTACACACAAGCTTTCTTTATCTTGAGGACTATTCACGTGTTCCTCTGTCTTCCACTTCTAGTCAAGACAGCTCAAGAAATGACTCTTCCTTTTCTATTACCATGAAGGCAAAATAACAAGCATGGAAAATAAGCTTGAGCTGTCTTTGTGTGGCAAAAACAAAATGTCATTTTCAAGATGCCAACTGATGCTTCCTGTTGCTCTCTCTGTAGATGGAGATCTTAAAGCCATTAGAGCTGTAAACTGTCATGTTAGGGCTTGTAAAGAGTTCCTGGTGATGGGGTGAGGCCTTAAATTTGTCCTAAAAGCAGGCACTCCCATAACTCCGATACTTGCCAATTTGCTCAGCATATTTTGATCTCCCCAGTACCTCTTTGTTGTCTTGAGATCGATAAAACCTAAAACTAATAGGTGTACACTAAATAGTAGATTTCCTAACTAGCACTTTCAATGTTTCTATATTGAATCTACTTGAACTTGATTCTCTATCTGCCAAATTAGAAATTTGGTTTATCCAATTTCGATAGCTGTTTCATCTAGGCAGGAAAGGACGGCATTTGCTCAACTCTAATGATCATCTTTTCTTTGCTTCAGCGTCTAGAACACACTGTACTGAAACAAATGTGTAGTTTTCTGATGAACATTGTGAATTCAGGTGTTAGTTGGGGATTTATTCCTGAGGGGACTAAAATCATGTTTTCTGTCTCTCAAAGTTGCCCCAACATTGATTGGGAGAAAGGAGTTTTGAGCAGCTGCACACCACTGAGAAGCAGCAGATACCTTAGTGCACAGTGGACCAGTAGTGAAGGTCCTTAACCGAGCCTGATTCAAGGGTTTTAAAGGAGGATGTGAAATGTCTATGTCTAACCTTCTACAGTCTAAATTTTAAATTCTCTTTTTTTTTTACTTTTGGATCTCTATTTACTTTTGTTAACGGTAGGAGGAAACAGGACAAAAGATGCAGAAGGATAGTACAGTACAAAGAAGGGCAACTGGGGGAGAGAGAGACCCAACCGCCTGGTCAGGTGGGCACTCCTGAGGCTGCAGAGCGGAAGAGACCACCAACACTGCTCACCCCTGCCCACATCCCTGGCCCAAGAGGAAACTGTATAAGGCCTCTGGGCTCCCGTGGGGGAGGGCCCAGGAGCGGCAGGACCCCTGCCACAGACACCGCCGGACCCTGAAGGAAACAGACCGGATAAACAGTTCTCTGCACCCAAATCCCGTGGGAGGGAGAGCTAAACCTTCAGAGAGGCAGACAGGCCTGGGAAACCAGAAGAGACTGCTCCCTGCACACACATCTCGGACGCCAGAGGAAAAAGCCAAAGACCATCTGGAACCCTGGTGCACTGAAGCTCCCGGAAGGAGCGGCACAGGTCTTCCTGGTTGCTGCCGCTGCAGAGAGCCCCTGGACAGCACCCCACGAGCGAACCTGAGCCTCGGGACCACAGGTAAGACCAAATTTTCTGCTGCAAGAAAGCTGCCTGGTGAACTCAAGACACAGGCCCACAGGAACAGCTGAAGACCTGTAGAGAGGAAAAACTACACGCCCGAAAGCAGAACACTCTGTACCCATAACTGACTGAAAGAGAGGAAAACAGGTCTACAGCACTCCTGACACACAGGCTTATAGGACAGTCTAGCCACTGTCAGAAATAGCAGAACAAAGTAACACTAGAGATAATCTGATGGCGAGAGGCAAGCGCAGGAACCCAAGCAACAGAAACCAAGACTACATGCCATCATCGGAGCCCAATTCTCCCACCAAAACAAACATGGAATATCCAAACACACCAGAAAAGCAAGATCTAGTTTCAAAATCATATTTGATCATGATGCTGGAGGACTTCAGGAAAGACCTGAACACACTTAGGGAAGCACAGGAAAACATTAATAAACAAGTAAAAGCCTACAGAGAGGAATCGCAAAAATCCCTGAAAGAATTCCAGGAAAACACAATCAAACAGTTGAAGGAATTAAAAATGGAAATAGAAGCAATCAAGAAAGAACACATGGAAACAACCCTGGATATAGAAAACCAAAAGAAGAGACAAGGAGCTGTAGATACAAGCTTCACCAACAGAATACAAGAGATGGAAGAGAGAATCTCAGGAGCAGAAGATTCCATAGAAATCATTGACTCAACTGTCAAAGATAATGTAAAGCGGAAAAAGCTACTGGTCCAAAACATACAGGAAATCCAGGACTCAATGAGAAGATCAAACCTAAGGATAATAGGTATAGAAGAGAGTGAAGACTCCCAGCTCAAAGGACCAGTAAATATCTTCAACAAAATCATAGAAGAAAACTTCCCTAACCTAAAAAAAGAGATACCCATAGACATACAGGAAGCCTACAGAACTCCAAATAGATTGGACCAGAAAAGAAACACCTCCCGTCACATAATTGTCAAAACACCAAACGCACAAAATAAAGAAAGAATATTAAAAGCAGTAAGGGAAAAAGGTCAAGTAACATATAAAGGGAGACCTATCAGAATCACACCAGACTTCTCGCCAGAAACTATGAAGGCCAGAAGATCCTGGACTGATGTTATACAGACCCTAAGAGAACACAAATGCCAGCCCAGATTACTGTATCCAGCAAAACTCTCAATTAACATTGATGGAGAAACCAAGATATTCCATGACAAAACCAAATTTACACAATATCTTTCTACAAATCCAGCACTACAAAGGATAATAAATGGTAAAGCCCAACATAAGGAGGCAAGCTATACCCTAGAAGAAGCAAGAAACTAATCGTCTTGGCAACAAAACAAAGAGAATGAAAGCACACAAACATAACCTCACATCAAATATGAATATAACGGGAAGCAATAAGCACTATTCCTTAATACCTCTCAATATCAATGGCCTCAACTCCCCAATAAAAAGACATAGATTAACAAACTGGATACGCAACGAGGACCCTGCATTCTGCTGCCTACAGGAAACACACCTCAGAGACAAAGACAGACACTACCTCAGAGTGAAAGGCTGGAAAACAACTTTCCAAGCAAATGGTCAGAAGAAGCAAGCTGGAGTAGCCATTCTAATATCAAATAAAATCAATTTCCAACTAAAAGTCATCAAAAAAGATAAGGAAGGACACTTCATATTCATCAAAGGAAAAATCAACCAAGATGAACTCTCAATCCTAAATATCTATGCCCCAAATACAAGGGCACCTACATATGTAAAAGAAACCTTACTAAAGCTCAAAACACACATTGCACCTCACACAATAATAGTGGGAGATTTCAACACCCCACTCTCATCAATGGACAGATCATGGAAAGAGAAATTAAACAGTGATGTAGACAGACTAAGAGAAGTCATGAGCCAAATGGACTTAACGGATATTTATAGAACATTCTATCCTACAGCAAAAGGATATACCTTCTTCTCAGCTCCTCATGGTACTTTCTCCAAAATTGACCATATAATTGGTCAAAAAACGGGCCTCAACAGGTACAGAAAGATAGAAATAATCCCATGCGTGCTATCGGACCACCACGGCCTAAAACTGGTCTTCAATAACAATAAGGGAAGAATGCCCACATATACGTGGAAATTGAACAATGCTCTACTCAATGATAACCTGGTCAAGGAAGAAATAAAGAAAGAAATTAAAAACTTTTTAGAATTTAATGAAAATGAAGATACAACATACTCAAACTTATGTGACACAATGAAAGCTGTGCTAAGAGGAAAACTCATAGCGCTGAGTGCCTGCAGAAAGAAACAGGAAAGAGCATATGTCAGCAGCTTGACAGCACACCTAAAAGCTCTAGAACAAAAAGAAGCAAATACACCCAGGAGGAGTAGAAGGCAGGAAATAATCAAACTCAGAGCTGAAATCAACCAAGTAGAAACAAAAAGGACCATAGAAAGAATCAACAGAACCAAAAGTTGGTTCTTTGAGAAAATCAACAAGATAGATAAACCCTTAGCCAGACTAACGAGAGGACACAGAGAGTGTGTCCAAATTAACAACATCAGAAATGAAAAGGGAGACATAACTACAGATTCAGAGGAAATTCAAAAAATCATCAGATCTTACTATAAAAACCTATATTCAACAAAATTTGAAAATCTTCAGGAAATGGACAATTTCCTAGACAGATACCAGGTATCGAAGTTAAATCAGGAACAGATAAACCAGTTAAACAACCCCATAACTCCTAAGGAAATAGAAGCAGTCATTAAAGGTCTCCCAACCAAAAAGAGCCCAGGTCCAGACGGGTTTAGTGCAGAATTCTATCAAACCTTCATAGAAGACCTCATACCAATATTATCCAAACTATTCCACAAAATTGAAACAGATGGAGCCCTACCGAATTCCTTCTATGAAGCCACAATTACTCTTATACCTAAACCACACAAAGACACAACAAAGAAAGAGAACTTCAGACCAATTTCCCTTATGAATATCGACGCAAAAATACTCAATAAAATTCTGGCAAACCGAATTCAAGAGCACATCAAAACAATCATCCACCATGATCAAGTAGGCTTCATCCCAGGCATGCAGGGATGGTTTAATATACGGAAAACCATCAACGTGATCCATTATATAAACAAACTGAAAGAACAGAACCACATGATCATTTCATTAGATGCTGAGAAAGCATTTGACAAAATTCAACACCCCTTCATGATAAAAGTCCTGGAAAGAATAGGAATTCAAGGCCCATACCTAAACATAGTAAAAGCCATATACAGCAAACCAGTTGCTAACATTAAACTAAATGGAGAGAAACTTGAAGCAATCCCCCTAAAATCAGGGACTAGACAAGGCTGCCCACTCTCTCCCTACTTATTCAATATAGTTCTTGAAGTTCTAGCCAGAGCAATCAGACAACAAAAGGAGATCAAAGGGATACAGATCGGAAAAGAAGAGGTCAAAATATCACTATTTGCAGATGACATGATAGTATATTTAAGTGATCCCAAAAGTTCCACCAGAGAACTACTAAAGCTGATAAACAACTTCAGCAAAGTGGCTGGGTATAAAATTAACTCAAATAAATCAGTTGCCTTCCTCTATACAAAAGAGAAACAAGCCGAGAAAGAAATTAGGGAAACGACACCCTTCATAATAGACCCAAATAATATAAAGTACCTCGGTGTGACTTTAACCAAGCAAGTAAAAGATCTGTACAATAAGAACTTCAAGACACTGAGGAAAGAAATTGAAGAAGACCTCAGAAGATGGAAAGATCTCCCATGCTCATGGATTGGCAGGATTAATATGGTAAAAATGGCCATTTTACCAAAAGCAATCTACAGATTCAATGCAATCCCCATCAAAATACCAATCCAATTCTTCAAAGAGTTAGACAGAACAATTTGCAAATTCATCTGGAATAACAAAAAACCCAGGATAGCTAAAGCTATCCTCAACAATAAAAGGACTTCAGGGGGAATCAGTATCCCTGAACTCAAGCAGTATTACAGAGCAATAGTGATAAAAACTGCATGGTATTGGTACAGAGACAGACAGATAGACCAATGGAATAGAATTGAAGACCCAGAAAGGAACCCACACACCTATGGTCACTTGATTTTTGACAAAGGAGCCAAAACCATCCAATGGAAAAAAGATAGTATTTTCAGCAAATGGTGCTGGTTCAACTGGAGGGCAACATGTAGAAGAATGCAGATCGATCCATCCTTATCACCCTGTACAAAGCTTAAGTCCAAGTGGATCAAGGACCTCCACATCAAACCAGACACACTCAAACTAATAGAAGAAAAACTAGGGAAGCATCTGGAACACATGGGCACTGGAAAAAATTTCCTGAACAAAACACCAATGGCTTATGCTCTAAGATCAAGAATCGACAAATGGGATCTCATAAAACTGCAAAGCTTCTGTAAGGCAAAGGACACTGTGGTTAGGACAAAACGGCAACCAACAGATTGGGAAAAGATCTTTACCAATCCTACAACAGATAGAGGCCTTATTTCCAAAATATACAAAGAACTCAAGAAGTTAGACCGCAGGGAAACAAATAACCCTATTAAAAAATGGGGTTCAGAGCTAAACAAAGAATTCACAGCTGAGGAATGCCGAATGGCTGAGAAACACCTAAAGAAATGTTCAACATCTTTAGTCATAAGGGAAATGCAAATCAAAACAACCCTGAGATTTCACCTCACACCAGTGCGATTGGCTAAGATCAAAAACTCAGGTGACAGCAGATGCTGGCGAGGATGTGGAGAAAGAGGAACACTCCTCCATTGTTGGTGGGATTGCAGACTGGTAAAACCATTCTGGAAATCAGTCTGGAGGTTCCTCAGAAAATTGGACATTGAACTGCCTGATGATCCAGCTATACCTCTCTTGGGCATATACCCAAAAGATGCCTCAACATATAAAAGAGACACGTGCTCCACTATGTTCATCGCAGCCTTATTTATAATAGCCAGAAGCTGGAAAGAACCCAGATGCCCTTCAACAGAGGAGTGGATACAGAAAATGTGGTACATCTACACAATGGAATATTACTCAGCTATCAAAAACAACGAGTTTATGAAATTCGTAGGCAAATGGTTGGAACTGGAAAATATCATCCTGAGTGAGCTAACCCAATCACAGAAAGACATACATGGTATGCACTCATTGATAAGTGGCTATTAGCCCAAATGCTTGAATTACCCTAGATCCCTAGAACAAACGAAACTCAAGACGGATGATCAAAATGTGAATGCTTCACTCCTTCTTTAAATGAGGAAAAAGAATACCCTTGGCAGGGAAGGGAGAGGCAAAGATTAAAACAGAGACTGAAGGAACACCCATTCAGAGCCTGCCCCACATGTGGCCCATACATATACAGCCACCCAATTAGACAAGATGGATGAAGCAAAGAAGTGCAGACCGACAGGAGCCGGATGTAGATCGCTCCTGAGAGACACAGCCAGAATACAGCAAATATAGAGGCGAATGCCAGCAGCAAACCACTGAACTGAGAATAGGTCCCCTATTGAAGGAATCAGAGAAAGAACTGGAAGAGCTTGAAGGGGCTCGAGACCCCAAAAGTACAACAATGCCAAGCAACCAGAGCTTCCAGGGACTAAGCCACTACCTAAAGACTATACATGGACTGACCCTGGACTCTGACCCCATAGGTAGCAATGAATATCCTAGTAAGAGCACCAGTGGAAGGGGAAGCCCTGGGTCCTGCTAACACTGAACCCACAGTGAACTAGTCTATGGGGGGAGGGCGGCAATGGGGGGAGGGTTGGGAGGGGAACACCCATAAGGAAGGGGAGGTGGGAGGGGGATGTTTGCCCGGAAACCGGGAAAGGGAATAACACTCGAAATGTATATAAGAAATACTCAAGTTAATAAAAAAAAAAAATTAAAAAAAAAAAAAAAAAAAGAAGGGCAACTCGGCAAACTAAGATAGACCAGTGGAAAAGTAGGAGGACAAGACCACAGGATGTATCCTCCAGGAAGATGTGAGTGGCATGCACATGTGTCTAAGAATTCCCAAACTAATAGGAAAGCCCAATAAGTCATATCAGGTTTCTTAAACTCATAGCATGGCGTTTATACTATGTTGAACACTATAAAATATTTTAATAACTTTGGTATGTTCAAATAATGCTAGAGATACACTGCAAATTGAATGTGTTTTCTCATTTAGATGTATCAAAATTGTGTATCAACAAGGCTCAGTTTCCTCTTTTAAAAGGCAATAAAAGCTGATCATCTTTTAAGGATTATTAGAAAATACAACACAGTCATTAGTTTAGAATGTTTTTCATAGATGATATAAAATGCTCCTTCTCAGTAAGAAACTATGTGCTCATATGCATATATTTGTACAGTTGCATATACATGTAAAATAGTACATAAGTATTTGTTAATATAAAATAAGTGACTCTCAGTACATAAAAAGCAATACTTAATTTTTTGACTTCACATTTGCCTTCTTAAAGAAGATCTTTCACGTTTTCCCGATAGATTTAAAAATCCTTGGAATGCTAATAAGCTATTTTTATTGACTATCTTTCACAGAATGTTGTCAAGACAAACAGAACTTTTGGAGAGTTATTAAAAGTGTACACTAACCTTACTTAGTCCAATGTGTTAGCCAGCAATAAACCCTAGATACTTAACTCTTAAGTTCCTGGAGGCCACAGCATGCTTGTCAAGTTCAATAAGAGCAACTTCTCCATTGCTGTGAAAACACGAGTGTTAAACTTAGATGTTAGGAACACACCTCTGACAGGAGAGGATACACTTCCCTGACCTACTTTGACTAGGAAGCAGTGTACAGAAGGGGCTTTCTAGACAGATACATAATGGTTGGTCTGTATAGAATATAATTGACTGGGAGGGGGCTGAAATAAATGTAGACATCAGAACGAGAGCAATGAAACTAGGGATGGAGATTGTCCAGTGTCAAACATGACTCTGAAGTGAAGCTAACATGTTGAGTACTTTTGAAAAGCCGAGCTATAACAGCACCTGGCGATATCACCTACATTACAGCATCACTATGTCCTTGCTAGCTTTGCTCCAGAATCTTTAGCCGTTGCTCATCTTCCCTTGAAGTCATTAACTTTTTTTTGCTTTTTTTTGTTTATTTCTATATTTTTTTATTAACTTGAGTATTTCTTATATACATTTCGAGTGTTATTCCCTTTCCTGGTTTCCGGGCAAACATCCCCCTCCCCCCTCCCCTTCCTTATGGGTGTTCCCCTCCCAACCCTCCCCCCATTGCCGCCCTCCCCCCCACCAGTCTAGTTCACTGGGGGTTCAGTCTTAGCAGGACCCAGGGCTTCCCCTTCCACTGGTGCTCTTACTAGGATATGCATTGCTACCTATGAGGTCAGAGTCCAGCGTCAGTCCATGTATAGTCTTTGGGTAGGGGCTTAGTCCCTGGAAGCTCTGGTTGCATTAACTTTTACTTCTTGTCAACTTGTTAAAGATTCTCACTTAACAGATTTCACTCAATTGTACTTTAGTTAATGCCATTTCACTATTAAAATGCCTCTGTGAACATTCATCTGTATTTATTTTTTTCATACACGACTTCCTTTTCCCTGGGGTAGTGATTTTTTTTTTCTTCAAGAAATATACAAAGTGAGCAGGCCATGATAGGTCTGATTGATGATAGGGTTTGGGGCAAAAAACGCATTTACTCTTTTGTGTGAAGACATGCCTTCCAGTAAGAGAAATTATGAGGGCTGAGTTTTAGATCAAACATTAGAGATCATGACAGCAAAGCCTTACAGAGAATGGCAGGATTCCTACTGTCCACAAACTATTCATCTTTCTGCTGAGGCTCTTCAGTTAAATATTCACTTAGCCCTAATAATGTAAGTTCTGGTTTATTATAGAGAACTCAAACAAAAGTAAAGAGATAGTTTTTAAGTGGTGTAATAGTAGTTTTAAAAAGTTATAAAGGAGATATTTGAACCGGGGTGTTAAATGTAATTGGAGGAGAGAAGACAAGTGAGGGGTTGGGGAAGATGTCTGTGAGGGAGGACTGCGAGGGGGCTATATTTTGGATATAAACAAATAATAATAATGAGGCACAGCATTAAGTTAGCAAGAGGTCTATCTTTCCTGCTGACTTAGAATGCGTTGCAGTGGGGTGTGGCTTCTGTGCAGTTTCCAGTACCCAGTAACAACTTAGTCTTTGTCCTTCGGTGTGCTTGGATTCTTTATTGCCTTCAAAGTAGAAAAACAATAACAGAAGCTGCAGCTGTTGCTATCCTGTGGTCTAAAAGCCTAACAGGCATCAGTTGTAAAAATAAATTACAAAGAGCCATGTTGTCACTGGAGTGGGTGGACCACGGAAGATACTGATGAAATAAGCCTCAGGTCAACAGCCAGAAACTCATTATGATCCTGAGACTCTGAGGCCACCGTTGTGTTAAACCACTCTGTACATTAGCCGGATCAAGAGGGACAATGAATAATAAATACTTCAAGGGAAAGTATTCTTGTCAACTTAATAACAATAAATACTTGCTGATTATAGTGTCTCATATTTTCCAGAAGCATACATAGTCATACAGAAAATTGTATTTGTTGTTTGCTCTCTGCTATTTCCACACATGTATACATTCATACATGTATGCATTGTATTCTGACTAATCTCATTCCCACACTCCCTTGTATTACTGCCACCCCTATTAGACCCCTCTTCTCCCCCACAGGTCTCTTTTTCTATATGTATTATATTTATTTTGAGATCCACTGTGTTACTGTGGGTTTGGAAGTCTCTGCTGGGTTCTGTTGGGTTCACTAGTAGTTACAAAGCAAGTGACAATGATTTCCATTGCCAGAAGCCATCAGTAGCCACTAGTCTAGTGGCAATATTGTGGGGAGGGTGGGGCTCTTAAATCTTTTCCAAAACGATAGGAAGCTATTGACAGGCCCATGAATATATTTGAATGGCTATATAAGCCAAAGAGTTGGATTTCAAAGCTTTTCTTGCCGTCTTCTGGCACCTTGAACAGCCACATGCCTCAACATTTCCATAGTTTACAGCAAATAGAAGGCTTGCTGGTTAAGGCTGAAAGTGGCATTTATATTGATGGATATAAACAAATAATTATAAGGTAATGTGATGCTATTTTAATTTAGCTAAAGATTAGTTGATTCCTCTCTGGAGCCCATTACTTCCTAAGGAGTAGAATTTTACTGGAATTTACATTAAGGAAAAGTTTTTCCTTGTGTGGAGCCTGTCTGTTAGTTCTGTAACATTCGAGTCTCTATACTCAATTGAGAATGTCTTGACTGAAGATTAATTTTCTAGTTTTTGCTTGGTAATACCAGAGCAAGCTTTCTTCCCCAGCAGCTTGCACAGTTTAATAAGGGAACTTCTATCTCACTTCCTGTTAGTGTATCTTCCAATTAAGTCATTGATAAACTCTTACCAAGTTCTAGTGGATGACCAAGACAAATGGCAGGAGCCTATACTGGTTGAGGGATGCTCTGTGTCTACATGACTAGCAAAGCAAAAGAAGGTACCTCATACTCAGCACCGAGATTTTTGTTTAATAACTCACAGGCAATATGGCTACACATCAGATCATGCATTCCAAAGATAAAAAGGAATAGATAAAAAGTTAACATTTCAAGTTCCCTTTAATTTTTCATCCTGAATTTTGTCTTAATGAAACAGATTAATGTTATAATAATCTTGTGTCAGAGGTATAACAATTATACAACTTGTTTCCATGTTTTAAGTATGTTGTTACCTATAGAACAATGAAAAGATTGCACCAATCCTTGAGCTTTCTACCTTTTTCTTACTGCCTCTTCCCTCTCTGATCTTGTATAAGTTAACCAAGATCAAACCAAATGAAACACAATTACTATACTTTTGAAACAAAAACTTAGTTGACTCACTTCTGCTTGTTCAACCAATCTTGGCAAATCTTTTCTGGTTACATTTTTAAAATTAATTTTATAAGTGTGATTATCTGTGTTTGCATATTTGCACAGTCCCACAGGTGCCTGAAAAGCATAGAGATACTAAATCCCTGTATCAGTAGTTGCTGGCAATTGTAAGTGGGTGCTGGAAATTCATCCCAGTCCTCCTTAAGAACAGTATGCACTCCTAAACACAGAGCCCCATTTCTAGCCCTTTATGGTTACTCCTGCTTTCAGTTACATTTTTTCTTTTCTACTGGGTGCTTTTGTTACACAGTTTGGCTTTTGCTCATAGTTATCTGTAGAATCTTGAGAAATGTTTTAAAATGTGGACATTTAACTATTCTAAACATTTCAAATAAAGAAGGTGGTCAAAAAGAATTGTTCTAAGTATGAATTAAGCTGTTTCTAAGGCACTGTGTGTTCAGGTCGGAGTGGGGCATAGGCCTTGCCAAGTGGCCATTTCTAGACAGAAGCTCATCAGGGTTAAGAAGAAAGCACTCTGTGAAGCACAGAGTACAATAGATGATGGATCAGGAAATCTTTAGTGTAACCGCAGACTTCTCACAAATAGCACATTTCTAGGGCCCCTTTTAGAGCACTATAGATACTATCCTTCTTATTTTTTAAATGAGTTTGTTGTTACTGTTGTTGTTGCTTGTTTTCTGTTTGTTTGGGGGGGTTGTACTTCCTGTTTTCTTTTTTGCTGTTTGTGAAGATAGTCTCACTAAATAGTTGTAGCTGGCCTAGCACACACTGTATAAACTGAGCTGGATTGGAACCCATAGAGATCTGCCTGCCACTGCCTCCAAAGTACTAGGACTAACAGCGTGAATCACCTAAGCACAAAATTCCTTTTTCTTTTTTTTTTTTTCTTTTTTTTTTTTTTGGAGCTGGGGACCGAACCCAGGGCCTTGCGCTTCCTAAGCAAGCGCTCTACCACTGAGCTAAATCCCCAACCCCGTACAAAATTCCTTTTTAACATGAGAAATCAGCAGCAGAAAGTAGATTTAAAAGTTTATGATTTTATGTAAATTGAAAATTTTTATTTTCACTAATCACGAACTTGTATTTCAATCTCACAACTTTCATATAGTTGATTCGGTCCATGGAACTGGAAACTGATGAAAGTCTTCAGAGTTGTCTCAAAATTTTGACATGGACATAGTGATCTGTAAAATTTAATTTCATATATGTATGCGTCAAATTCATAAAAACTTATGACTATTCTCCTTGTAAAAATCTGGTTTAGTAACCTTTCTTTAAGAAAAATTCTCATAAGACTAAAATTTTAAAACGGAAGCTATGAATGCCAGTAAAAATAGTTCATCATTAAGGCTGTGTATGATTGTTTTCCTTTTAAGAAATAGATATTAAACCCACTTTTTTTCTTTATCCGTTTTTTAACGTTTTAAACCTAAATAATGTGCATGCCTTTAAAAACTCTTAGAGTTAGAAGGAGCAAAAATATCTATTTTTCTTCCATATAATCCTCTTAACATGAACATGCCAGATGGTGTTTCATATCAGGTCAGAAATAATGAAGGAATCTGGCTTTAAATCTAAGAATCAGGGTGTTGGGGGAGGACTGAGTAACTAAAGATTACATATTTATAATAGCATTTCCCCCGAAACCCAACCATTTGTATGAATTTCTGATGTGCTTCTGTCTGAGCCTGTGGATTTATTTTTACTTATTTCATCTCTATTATACCCTCATCTTGGGATTCTGAAAGGTTGTTTATGATGTGCTTGGGAATTTTTTTCAGTTCATAGGTAACCATGGCCAAGTAATCATCCATCCTCCAGATATTTCAAACTGAAGCAGATCAAGTAGCAATTCTAGAAAGGGAAAAGAAAAAGTCTGTCAATTGTAGAAAAGACCAATGTTTGCTAATTGGTTTTAGGAAAACTAATTATAAGGCTAAAAATCTGAGGTTTTTCTTTAACTAAGAAATAAATTCCTTCTTTGTAACAAAGTAGCATAATTTTAAATCTTGCAGAGAAAGCAAAGATTTAAACATCAACTAATCTGATAATTTGTTCTTATTGTCTCCTCGCCTAGGTATTATCACTTCCTTCCTAAGAGATCACATGATGGTTTTATTTATTCAATTGATCAAAATAATATTTAAGAATAGTCTACTGATTGGTTTCTTTATAATTTCTATATATAGTGATCATCTTTTGCCATTTCCTTGAGTGTATCTAAGCTATAGGAAAGAGGATAGCTATGTCCTGAACATATATAGCAAACACTTTTTAAACCCTTTTTATTGGTTCTTTGTGAATTTCATGCCATGCACCACAATCCTGTTCAACTCCTTTTCCATAGTACCTGCCCTCCATGTTTTCATCCTCTGCCCCAGAAGCAGGGATAAGGGGGAGTCTCCTTGTGGACACTGTAGTGTGTCACAGTATGTTACACAATATACCCATTTTGTCCACACTTCTTTCGCTTGCAAATGTTCATTGTAATGATTCCATGGTCTGGCAAGAGGTCTTTGGCTTCTGCTACTCTATCAACATTGGAATCTCACTTGGACTCCTCTTGGATATCCCATTGTTGACCTGGGCCATGGAGATCCTGTAGTTTTAGATCTGTAGCACTGGTTCCTTCATGTACTCCAGGAGTTCATGGATGGGGTAGTGCTGGGGTGGGAAAATTCAAAACCCTGGATCTACGCCTGAGAAGTTTCTGAGTTGCTCAGCCTGCAGCACTCCCACTCTCACTCTGGATGATGTCTCACCAGCAACCACCACAACTGGGTTGCTACTCTGCTGCCCAGGGGTAGTGCAGGGCCTGCTATTGCTGTATCCCCTGGGCCATCTCTGCCACCTGCCATAGATGGCAAGGGATGAGGGGGGAAAGGAGGAAGGCTGTCTCTCACTCATCCGTGCCGCTTCCCAGCAGACAAGAGACAGGGCTAGCTCTCCTGTGCTCAGATTCTTGGAGTTAACTCACTTGCAACCCCTATATCCCAGTGTCAGCTGTACTCTGCTGCTCCCCGGCAAGAGGCAAGGTGCAGGGCCCAGGCTCACCAGTGGTGCAGCAAATGAAAGAAACCGACATCTCTCCTGCTTTCATGACCCCAGGGCCAGCTCGCCTACCTGCCACAGGTGGTAAGGGAAGAGGATGAGAGAGGATATCTCCTACACCTATGTCACCCCAAGGCAGGCGTGATAGGGCCAGCTCACCCATGACCCTGCCATCAAGTTAACTTCCAATGTACTGCCTAGGTAGGGTACAAGGCCTGTTGCCCTGAATAATGCAATAGGTGTCGGGCAGGGATTGCTCTCCCATTCTGATGACCTCAGGCCAGCTCTAATGTCTACCAAGGTTGCAAAGGAGCCAGACAGGGAAACAGGGTGCATCTCCCTCTTGCCCATGCCACCACACAGGAGACAAGTGGCAGGGCCAGCTCTCCCACTCTCACCCTCTCATGGGTAGTAGCTTATCAAAGTGCCCCCCACTCCCACCAGGATCGGCTCTACTGTTCTGTCCAGGTTAAGTGCAGGGGCCTATTCTCCCAAGTGATACAACTGACAAGCGGCATGGGCAGGGGCAGGGCCAGGGGCAGGGGCAGCTCTCCAATATCAAGATCCCCGTGGGACCCACGGGGGGGAAAGTTTCTCTTTTGTCCTGATAGTTTAAGGTGCAAAATAGAATGTATAGTTCATATGTTAAAAATATAGGTATATAGTCAGGATGCTAACATATTTTTTGAAGAGGTATCTTTAGAAGGGGGAACAAAAAATATTCATAGGAGGAAATACAGAGACAAAGTTTGGAGCAAAGACTTAGGAAAGGTCATTAGAGACTGGCCCACCTGGGGATCCAGCCCATATACATACAGCCACCAAACTCAGACAATATTGCTGATGAAGTGCATGCTGACAGGAGCCTGATATAGCTGTCTTCTGAGAGGCTCTGCCAGAGCATGACAAATACAGAGGCAGATGCTCACAGCCAACCATTGAACTGAGAACAGGGTCCCAGTGGAGGAGTTAGAGAAAGGATTGAAGGAGCTAAAGGATTTGCAATCCCATAAGAACAACAATATCAACCAAACAGAGGTCCCAGGGACTAAGACAGCATCCAAAGCGTACACATGGACAGACCCATGGCTCCAACTGCATATGTAGCAGAGGATTGCCTTGTTGGGTACCAATGGGAGGAAAAGCCCTTGGTCCTGCCAAGGCTTGATGCCCCAGTGTAGGGGAATGTCAGGGGGGGAGGCAAGCAGGGGAGGGTGAGTGGATGGGGGAACACCCCTATAGAAGCAAGGGGAGGGGATGGGAAAGGGTGTTTCTGGAGGGAAAGCCAGGGAAAGGGATAACATTTGAAATATAAATAAAAAATATCCAATAAAAAATAAATAAAAATTATATCACACATTCCAAAATCTCTGCAAAGATTGTTATAATTTGTCCATAAATGTTATGTGATGATAAATAAATACCCAAGAAAGATATAAAAACTACTGCTTCCCTCCATTCATAGAATGTGCTGCTCCTAAAGTCAGGTGTGTTACTCAGAGAGAGGGATCCCACTGTGCCTTCTCAACTCCACAGCAGTCATTAAATATTTTGGCAATTGGAAAAGTAGGATAAATGAGGCTATACAACAGACTGCTTCATATATCTGTCAACAGAATTAATCTCATTTGTAACTGTGATGAGGTCAAACTTAAGGAGAAAAGAAATTAAAAGAGTATCAGTAGATTCATTGGGATGCAAGTCAAACTATAGTCTGGATACTTTGCTGAAAATTGACTTCTGAGCATTAGTCAAACTTTGACTTCAAAAGATATATGTTCAACTGATCCTAAGTTTCATTAGATCTGTGAGTAAAGCAATTTATGGACTAGAACATGAAACAAGAGCATGGCAGGAAAGCAAGTAGTGAGGTGAAATGGCCAGGAAAAGAAGTAGTGAAAGTCACCCTGGCAAATCCCACTAGCATTGCCACAGGCCTACCTATAAGCATTTCCCAAGGCTTCATTCATTCCCTGGGAAGCAAAGCCAGGGACTTCAACAAGAACAAGAGTGAGGGTTGGTGTAGAAAGGAGCATATTTTACCAATTATTCAGCTAGCAAGTGAAAAAAGAAGAAAATCACAATATCCCTGGGCAGAGGAAGTATTAAAAATAACCAAGATTTATTATCTGTAGTATCAAGTTTTCAACAAAAATGTTTGTGTCCCGAGAAGAAACAAGGGAGTCTAATTCATTCACAGAGCAGGGTGTGGATGGGAAACAGACAAGAGAAGCTGCCTAAGGTTGCAAACAAAAGACAAGTTCTAAAACATCCATTAAGACTATGTCCATGAAGAAAAGAAAAAAGACACAAGTCAGGATCACATCAGCACATCAGACAATCAGCACTAGTACAGTAGATAAAACAATTGTATAAAGAGAAATTATCTTAAAAGAGCTAAGCGAAGGTTCAGTAGGATTGAACTAGAAGAAGAAAATACTATTGTTCATGAAATGAACTAAGCAAACCAACTAACAAAGAAGAGAAGTGTAATATATTACATCAGAAAAGCAAGAGACACCATAGGACAGGCAAGTGTATGTATAATAAATTATCAGAAGAAAAAGAGAAGACAGAGAAGCAGACTGTATTGAACAAAATTATGACTAAAGCCGACTTTACTGAAAACCATTAACTTATACAAGCAGCAAGCTAAGCAAATTCCAACTAAAATAAACAAAAACACATCCCCCCCCCACACACACACCACAGTAAAACTATTGAGAGCTCAAAGGAGAAAAAAACATTTTTAAAGCAGAAAGGGGTTGGAAAAAAATGACTGCTTTACCGTGTACATTTTGACATTTTGACCTCAAAACAGAATGTTGAACTTGAAAAGACCCATGTGATGGTGTCACACAAGTACATATGCACAAACACACACACACACACACACACACACACACACACACGCACACGCACACACGTGTATATGCTGGTCACACACACGAAATTCTGAAGAACTCACAGTTGCCTCTGGCCTACCAAAGTTGTACATGAGAGCAGGTTTACAAGTTAATTCAAATAACATTACTAAATGATTTTCCATCAGGAACAATAGGGCCAACTGTATTGAGATACAGGCCTCAATAAATGAAAACCTTAACAAGTAATTCCACACTGAATAGGACATTCTTTTATAAATGGATACAACACAGACGTGCATGAGCATACGCACACACACACACACACACACATATGCACACTCACACACACAAACTACCTTTTACTTTTTACGTGAAATACTTTTAAACTATTCTAAATAAATCAAGTCAGCATAGAGAGTGTCTTTGGTTCTCAATAACGAGCAGCAGAAGAGATCTCTGTGTAACTATAAAATGCAATTCAAATGCAAGTTTCTTTTTTTTCTCTTAACTCAAAAACTTACCAGAGGAAAGATCTCATCATATGTTCAAAATGTCTAATTAGGCCCATGATATAGGAATGTAATACATTTGGTAATAATAGCACTAAGGAAAGGGGGCAATCAAAGCAGTATTGGCTGAGGAATTGATGCCAGACCGTAATGTGATACGCAATAACCCATGAAACAATGAAATCACCGTAAACAAGTTAATCAGCAAAACACAAACATGAACTCCATGTTCTCTTCTTCTTTGGGATCCAAGAGAAGACACTAATTACAAATTTAATAATGGTAATGTGCATTTTTACCATTTGTACATAGTGTAATTAGAAGAATGAGAACACAAAAATGTTGTAAGAGAATAGAGCAGTAGAACAGTGAATTGATTTCATGTGCAGACGAACTTAGTTCTGATAAGAAGTAGATAGAAGTCTTAGGCCCACTATTAAGATTGCTTAAGGAAATATGATAAAAATTAATTAAAGTCAATGAAATTATATAGTAATGCAAAAGGAAGTGATGGAAGTTTCAAGAAAGATATGAAACATTTGACACAAGTACTAAAATGATAGGCATGGGTCTATCAATATCAAACTCACTCAGTCAAAGACGGTAAGAATGGGAAAGACATACCCTTCAAACATACAAGTGTACTGAAAGTAAGTGATTGAGAAAATATCTACCATTCAAATAGCATGTTTTGTGGGTACACATGTGTGTAGATCTGTGTGAAAGTCAGAGGATGGCCCCATGAGTTATTTTTCAGTCACCATCTAGCCACAGGCTTTCTTTTTAATTCCTGAGACTGAGTGTCTCATGGCTTTGAACTGATCAATTAGACTAGACTACCTATCCAGGAAGCTCTAGGGTTCCTTCTGTCTCTGCCTCCTCAGAGCTGAGATGACAGGTCCATGTCACTGTGCCCAGCATGTTGTTGTGCAAATAAACTCCAGTCCTCGAGCTTGTAGTACTAGCAGTTTGCCAACAGTTTGTCTAACCAGTCCCAAAAAGTGGATTTTTAATTGAATCTAAAACTAAGAATGTTACTATTAATGAAAAAGGGTGGGGGACATTTTGAAATGACCAACATGTCAATCCTTCAGTAGGACATGTGCATTTTAAATATATATAGTGTCAACATGTTTTCTGAGGAATATGCACAATGGACAATGACTTCATGAAATTCATAGGCAAATGGAATGAACTAGAAAATATCATCCTGAGTGAGGTAACTCAATCATGGAAAAACACACTTGGTATGCACTCATTGATAAGTGGATATTAGCCAAAAAGCTCGAATTACCCAAGATGCAATCCACAGACCACAAGAAGCTCAAGAAGAAGGATGACCAAAATGTAGATGCTCCCATTCCTTCTTAAAAGGGAAAACAAAATATCCATAGGAGGGGATATGGAAGCAAAGTTTAGAGCAGCGACTCAAGGAAAGGCCATTCAGAGCCTGCCCCACATGTTACCCATATATATACAGCCACCAAAACTAAATAAAATTGATGAAGCTAAAAAATTGCACACTGAAATGGACCGGATATAGATCTCTCCTGAGAGACACATCCAGAGCATGTCCAATACAGAGGGCAATGCTAGCAGCAAACCACTGAACTGAGAACAGGACCCCCTTGGGGGGAATAGAAGAAGAATTGAAAGAGTTGAAGGAGCTTGCAGCCCCATAAGAACAACAATGCCTGCCAACCAGGGCTTCCAGTCACTAAACCACTAACGAAAGACTATACTTGGACTGCCTTGAGAGCAACGCCCCCGCAACACTATTAAGCTAATTAAATCACTGGATGAGTTCATGCATGTTACAATCTCTTTCATCAGGTTCTATCTGGGCTGCAGTGATGTAGCTCGACATGTAAAGGTACTAGGTATCAAGCCTGATGGCCTGACTTGGATCCACTGGCTGCTAGAATCCAGGTTGTAGAAAGACAGATGGATTCCTGCAAATTGACTCCCACACACATGCCATGGCACATTATTGCCTACACACATACTGTGCATGTATAAGCAAAGACATCTGGAAAGAAAGGACTCCTCTTTCAAGTCTTACCTCTGAACACTGTTGTAACAAGAAACCAAACTTTCAATACATGAGCCTTTGAGGACACTTGAGACAACAGTGTCCTCAAGTTATGACAACAGGCAATGGCTAAAGCAACTAAAATGGAAGTTGGTGACTGGTAGCATGGCATTCTACTTACAGATAATGTAGCCACTTTGGAGTTTTAGATGGGGAGGTCATGAGTTCAAGGGTAGTGGAGGCTCCCTCACTCCAGAGACTGAAACAGTGGATGAGAGTATAAGCAACACATGCTATATTAACACTACGATCATCTATGAATAGGATAGAAGGGTCTAACATAATTAATGCATGCTATGACTTGAAGTAACCTGAGAAACATAGTTTAAAAGAGAAGAAAGCTGTAAAAGCTCACATCTAAGATACTTGTAAGGATTCCTTAGATTGGAGAGATCTATAGTTTCTTAATAGATAGTGAAACTCACAGTCAATCAGAGAAGAAACAAGCAATGTATAGAGGATGTAAGTTTCCTTCAGAGATTATGCAAATAACATGAGATTTACCATACTGATGGCTGAGCATATCTTTGAATTTACAAAAATTAATGAAATTGGAGTGGTAAAGTTCATGATACAGGAGTCCTACATGTTTTAATAAAGCTATTCGTAAAATCTCTGTTACAAGAATAGTGGTTCAGCATTTTTCTCAAAGGATACTATGTATTATTTTAGCTTAGAAAGTCCATAAATGGATATAATTATGATCAGTTTCTCTTTATCTTCCTTTAAGCCATCTCTTATTCATCATGGGCGAGAGCCACTTCCAGAACAGATCAGGCCTTCGTTTCCATTAGCATTTGGCCTTTAGTCAACTCCAAGCACAAGAAGAACTTTTCTTGGCAGATGCCTCAGACCACCAACACACTCACCTACGAGGCTGAGCAAATACCATTGTGGTTTTCACCCTGTTTTTTTTTTTATTGTACTAATATTTTTATTTAACTATTGAGTGGTTTTGTGAGGTGATTTCAGGGTTGAGGCATATTATTAATCTGGATCAAGATTTACAACTTTTAAGATATGCTGTAGAAAATATGCTTTTAAGTGTCACGGTTAAAGTTAGGCTAAGCTCACACTAATTATCTGTTTGGGAAAGATTGCTGATCTCTTCTCCATTTTCTCCAAATGGAGTAATATGTTTCTTTCTCTGTTGTCTGTTTTTTAACACATTAATGTAGACTTTTTCATTTCAAAAATGGTTATTTCTTTTTTCTTAACTTCTGCATCATCTGAGCTCTCTCACGGTTGCAATGATTTCAGTATAAACACTTGGTGCTATATCTCTGTAAAAATCCATCATATAAAGTAAAAATTAGTTTATTTTAAAAACCAAATGCTATCTAACCTGTACTTATTAGAGAGGGTTATGACAGTAAACAGCCTAAGAGAGCAGGATAGCTTTAGAGCAGACGGTTTACAAAGGCACATATTCCCAAGCCCTGAGTAACATGGTGGGTTCACAGGGACTGGAGTTGTTATCAACTGTATCTATAACAAAAAGACAATGGAGGAGAGTGACAGAAGGGTAGAGAAGCAGCCGCCTTGAGAAGCAGTGTTACTTTTCTCTGGAATGATGGTACACCCATAAAACCCCTAGCGAACCTTCATGGACTAAAGGAAGACACAGCTATAAAGCATGATCTATGTGAAGGAACAGTGCACCCTTTTTCTATATGCACTGTTTTGCTCTTAGCTTACAGCATCTGACATGTCTGATCACAATGAGGTTCTACCTAAGTGTGCAGTACAACGTGCAGGTTATGTTATCAAAGCTCTGGTTAGGAATATGATTTTCTAAATACAGAGTACAGTAAAAAGAGGGATCAAGGCCAAGGCCTCAGAATTGTATTCTTTCTTTTATTGTTAATTGGGGGAAACAAAAGAAAGCAGAGGGATCATGAAGGAAGTAATCAGAGATGTGGGAGGAAGGAGAGAGAAAACATGAAAGAGACTGTCACAGGAAGAGGCGGTAGGAAGGAACAAGGGAGACTCTGGGAAGCTCTGCACAGGTCTCTATTGAAAGGTGGAGGAGCTGGACTTTGCAACTTGAAGGGACATCATTTACAAAATTGACAAGAGGAAGTTTAATGAGTAAAACCAAGAAGTCGGATTAGAGTTGTTTGAGGAGTGAGGAGAACACGGTCACATGGTCTGTGAAGATGCTTGATGGGAAGAACACTGGAGAGGTCAGTAGTAATGAGACATAGACCTGAGAGGCTCCTCCAAGGATAAAAATCCTGAATGACTGAGCTTTACTGGGCAGGAATCTGCAGAGTTGAGCCGGGCAGGATGAGCCACAGAGCAAAAGTCAAAAGGACTGCTTAGTAATGGAAAGGTGAGAGTCACACATCTACAGGAAGGGGGCAAAGGGCCTTAGTGGGGTGTGATCTATGTGGCTTCTAAGAGAGTTAAGAGCGAAAGCAGTGAATGCCTTCTGAGTTCTGTTCTCAGCAATAGATGGGATGCTTGTCTCATTGGAGTGGGGAGCTAGGATTACTTGAGAAGTGGGGTGTCATCTTCATGCAAATAGTGTTGTTGGACATGCGAGGTTTACACGATGAAGACAAATGCAAGGAAGAACTCTGCCATTCCCTTGCTCTCCATGCAATACTCATTCTGAAAAACCAGATATATGTTGAGCCTTTAAGCCAAGTCACATTAAAGCTCTGTTACAGTTCTGGCAACGCACAAAAGCCCTGTTATTTCCCTGGCAATAATATCTAGAAACAGACTTTTAAACTGAAGAGATAAATGTCTCCAGATTACACACGTGATTATGTAAGAAAACTGACAGGACAAAGCCGCCATCACGCTGAGTGCTACGTGCTCATCAGCCTTAGAGAGCTGGCTCGGTGCCTGTAGGCCTGAAAAGAATTCCTATTTGCCTTTGTGTGGAATTAAAGAGTCAGGCATTTGCCCCCTGAAATGGAACCAAGACATTGCCCCTTCTTGTTTGGCTGCAGCACCACCAGATGTAACACATAAATACCGGAATGGATAGTGGTGGACTGTGAGGACAGGAGATAAGCTGGTGCCGGCAGATGCTAGCAGTCAAGATTACTCAAGCTGTATTGAAATTTCCTTTGCACCTGGCACTGGAGGTGTTAGCCATGCCAGTTCAATCCCCCCAACACAGATGTTCTTGTTGTACCACTTTGCATGTGTAACATTTAGGTTTCTGCTCAGTTTTGCCACAGTACACATAAATACGGCAATCCAAAGACCACCCATTTATTAGTGCACCTGCATCTTCAACTACATCTCTTTCATTCTTTTCAATATTTACAAAGAAAAAAAGAAAAGGATACAGTGAGGGGAACAACATTTTTTAGCATGTTAGATTGCTTACAAAATGAAGATAAAAAAATAACAATATCCACAATGGTCTCAAAACAGTCGTAGTAAAACGTGGAATTAAAACGAGCCCTTCTTTAAGAAAGACAATATTTTATTATCATCTAATGAGCTTTTATTTCGTCCCTTACTAGCGAAGGAATAGAAGACATACATGGTTTATTCTCCAAAGATAAATTCTCATTTCTTCCAATGAGAAACTGGTAGTTTCCCTTGTAAGGGACAGATTTTGCTGAGTGTGGACCTCTGACACCCCCATTTTAAATTAATAGGAGTGAAGCTCAGTGCAGCTGAAGGCTGACTGTGACCTCCTGAATACAGGATAAAAAGCCTTTGGAGAGAGACAAGATCATTACTCCAGAGAATAGCCTCACACAGTTGCTGTCCTACAGAAGTGAGAAAGAACACCAAAATGTTTTGATCTTGTTCCACGGTCGCACATAGTGTCTGTATCTTTCCAAATATCCAACTTTGTCAAATGTCTATGAAAAGGAATTTCAGTGATATTTAATTTTGGTTTGTGGAGAAATGGGACTGTCTTCCATTATTCATTTGAGGCCAATAAATGTTTAAACAAGAGATTCATTTTAAAAATTGATGAGTGTTGACTTTTTTAAGTTTGATTTTTTTTAAATAAATTGTAATAGTTACTCAGGTTAACACTCATGTCCTCAGTTTATTAACACTCATGTCCTCGGTCTATATGCATTGTTTATTTCCTGACTATTGTATTCTGTGTGTGGTATGCACCATCCATCTCTAAATCAATATTGCACCAGCAACTGAGTGAATCATGTTGTGAAATATATATATCAAAAAGTCAGGTGCTTCAGAGACAAAGAAGGAAGAAGAGGAAAATGTAAAGGAAGAATGAAGAAGCAAGATGAAGAAATAAAAGAAGTATCTACATGAAGAGGCCATGCCTTCCTATTTGTTTATATACAACAACTCTTGGAGACCTTGGATAGGGAGAAATAAAGTCAAGCCAGTAGTAAACCCAGCTAGCTTCAGAGCAAACCTGATTAACTGCCATGCTCCAAATATAAAGCAGAGAGGGAGAAAGAGAGACAGAGAGATAGAGGGGGGAAGGGGAAAAAAGGGGGGAAGGAGGAGGGAGGGAGGGAGGAAGGGAGGGAGGGAGGGAGGGAGGGAGGGAGGGAGAGAGAGAGAGAGAGGTAACAGCTAGCTTATTCAAATCTTCTAAAGTTAATGTGACTGGTTTTATTCCAAAGTCTTCTGTTCAATAGACATATGAAGATGGCATATGTCTATACAGACATAGAGAAACCTCAACCTATAAGAGAAAAAAGGAAGGAGGAGATATAAAACTAGGGAGATGTTGGGGTTCTCTGGAAAGCCTTGTCTTTCAGTACAGGGGCGGAGAGTTCTTTGAAGTGTAATATGTACAGCCATCACTACTTGCCACCACCCACTTCAAACATGAAGGTTGAAGAAAGCACATTCCTTGGCCCTACACTACTCTTCCATCTCATCAGGGCTGTAAGGCTCTGGATACAGCATACAACAATTTCTGAATCCTGAATCCTGTCTTCTGTCTCAATCTTGAGATAATTTTTTCTAGTTCATCTAACTGATTTTTAATACTACCTGGAATAACTGCAGCCACTAATGTGACCTGGTTTGTACCGCACATGCTACTGAGTATATAGAATACGTTTTGTAAATGAATATTTTATTTCATGTTACAAGTGACCATGTCGGTGGTTAGAACGAAATGAAAATTTCAAGGTCACGCACTTGACATGTTACAGAACAAGAATCTGTACCAGAACATGTGTAATGAAGCTTGGGTGTTGAATCATGTTAATTTATTCCAGAAAGATTACAATAGATCTAATAAATAAAGATAGAAACGTTCGATTACCTAAGACATTATGTTGCTGATGTACCTAAGTTTTAAGGTTATTAACTTAAGATGTATATTTTACTTCACTGTGAGGCATTATATTGGAAGCATTTCTTTATCTGTTTAGCATCCTCACTATGCTAGCTGCCATGATCCCCACATATCATAATGGATTGGAACAAATAAGAAATTGCCACCTCAGGATAAAAATCATGGCTTTTCTTTGATACATACACCATTTGAGACATGCAAATAATAAAATCTACTCCTTTTCAGTTAAGATTAAAAGCAATGTCTCTAACATTACTTACCCCAGACACTTTGCAAAGGACAAAGAATGAGGAGTAAGACCTACACAGCCAGAAACCATGCATAAAGTAAATCTATTTACTTTTGCCTAGGGAACCTTTCTCTTTCTGCTTCTGTTCATGGGTTCTAATAAAAGCAAAGATACTAGACAAAGAATGCTATCCCAACAAATTCTGACTCTGGGCCCTCAAAAACCGACTGCCCATGTTCCCTGGCCAGAATCATTTCTGCCATCACTTCCCTTTTCAAACCATTATATTCCAAGCTAAAGTACTTCATTGGTATAACTATCTGGCCAAGCCTAAGTCATGTGCTAAGGGATTACACTCTAATTTCATTTTGCTGGGTCCCATTGATAGGTTAAACAGAGATCAGTGATACACTGTTACAGCTCACAGTCATGAGTTCATGCAGATTCCTCGGAGGCTGGGGTAGTTAACTTCTGTTCCTCTCTCCCTATCCCTCTCCTCAACCCTTCCCTTTTCTCACGTACCTGGGAATGAACCCAGAAGTTGTAAGTGCTAAAAAAGCATCTACTGCTGAGTTAAAACCTACGTTCACGTCTCCCTGTTCTCCTGTGTTCTCCTTCGGTTTCAAGAAACATATTAATGTTCTTGACACAGTAAAGTCACTTAAAATGTTCTGGGCAGCAAATGATTGACACATGCCTTCAACTCCCAGTAAGAAAACAGAAAATAAAAAGCGGGGTACACTCTACCTCATGCCTTTTTACCCCTTCTCTCTGTCCCATTCATTCCCTTATTTGAATATCTGTGGATGACTCTCGAGCTGTGCTTTTCCATCACTATCCTAAATGGCGAGTCTCGCTCTGCTCCTACAAAATCAGTGGCAGCATCAAAAAGTCTGTCCACTGCAGTACTCATTTGTCTTACAGTTCCATGAACAATAACACATGCAATTTGATTTGCTGTGTTTTGATTTTTGTAGTGATCCAGTAAGACAATCAGAACTCTTGGAGCTTCTACAAAGGGCTATTGGCCTTCACAATAATATTTATGCTGTGCATAACATAATCAGAATTTTTCTCTCCCACCTTTTTATTACTTACCTTGTGCTGATCACTCATCCCACCTCCATCACCTACCTGCTCATGTGGTAAACTTCACATTCTTCATATGGATACACATACACACACATACATACACACACATATACACACACAAATACACAAACACACACATACACACACATACACATATACACACATACATACACACACACATACACACACATATACATACACACACACATATATACAAAAACATACACACACACATACACACACACAGAATATGTGGTATATGAGTTATATATAAAAATATATAACTCAGTAATGACAGTTTCTCAAAGAATAGTTGTATCAGTTAACAAATTATTTTTGCTTCTGTGCTTTGGTGCTTTCTTAAATTAGACAGATAATGATCTATCAGGAAAGGTCATCAGTCTGCAGTTTTTCTTTCATCTACCTATATAATAAAACATAAATATGTGGGCACCCCCTCTACCACTTGGCTGGTCGTTTTGTGGTCAGGCATTCCTAAATTTAATAAGGGGAAATAAGACTGTACTTTCATGTGCTTTCATCTCACATTCTGGCCTTGAACCTTTCTCACTATAGAAGCTATACTCATTTAGGAATCTTAACTCAGAAGACAAAAAGTAATAAGGCCTGTAATAAGCTATTTGGGTAGGGGCTGAGGTAAAAACATATCATCATAAAAGGCAAGTTGCACAGTAGAAGCACAAGTTGTGTTCAAGATTGTTAGTTAACCTAGATTCCTCTCTCTCTCTCTCTCTCTCTCTCTCTCTCTCTCTCTCTCTCTCTCTCTCTCTCTCTCTCTCTCTCTGTGTGTGTGTGTGTGCATGTATATGTGTATGTGTGCATGTGTATAGTAATAGTAGTAGTGTGCATGAATATATCTTTAAGGTTTGATATGTGTGCATACGTGTGTATGTACATACGGTTTCTCGTTGAATGTGGTTGTCAGAGATTGATGTTGATCAGGCTTCATCTTCTATAAGGAGGCAAGGTGTCATATTTGGATCCAGATGACAAATTTAGCTTGTCTAGTTCTGGCAATCCATTGTCTTACCTCACAAGCATTGGGATTACAGACAGGCTTGGCGCACTCACCCAGTACTCATGTGGGTGCCCTCTTGTCCTCACATTTATATGCCAAGTGACTTTAACCATTGTGCCATCTCTCCAATCCTGAATTCACCTACTCTTTCAGTGTTAGTTTACGACTTCAAGTTTTATAATATAACATGAGTCAAACAATTTTATACTGACAATATGAAGTAAGGAGACCTAGTGTATGTTTGTGGGTCCCAAGTCTGCTCTGCCACAGGGCTCAGTCACTTGCTCGTGGAGTCAGGACACATGGGCGGGGCAGGAATCCTGAGGTGGGGAAGCACAGCCTGAGCACAGGACATGCTCAGGCCTTTGAACACCTAGGCACTGCTGGATGCTCCGGAAGAGCTAAGAATGGAGTGGGGGCCCGTGGGCTGATCTAGCTAGAGCTGAGGGTGAAAAGAAGGGGAGCTGCTACCACCGGGAGAGTACTTGGCTGGTTCTGCACGGATCGTCTTTGGCTTGGTGATGGTGGGCTTGGTTTGGCTTGCTTTGATGGCAGGCATGACTGGGAGCATAGGGAGGTCTTCTACAGGAGATTAGACAGCGGCTCTGAAGGCGAAGGCCTTTGTTGCTCCCCAGTGCAGATCCTGATAAAAAGAGACAGTCCACAGTTTAAAGACATTTATAGTCATGAAGGAAAGTGGATGAGTAAAACCATATCCTGCTTCTCAGGGTGGGCCTGAGACTAAATACCTTTTGCAGGGAAGAATCTCTGGGAAGGAAAGTTCATTGGCTAAGCTTCTGGGCCTTTAGGTACCTCATTATAATGGAGATCTGTCTTGAGCCTACATGACCTGTGATCACATCCTCTACCTGTGGAGGGGCTTGGGGTGTCGCCCTTATGTGATTGATGACCACAAATCTATGGGTGGCAGTGGCTAGTGATGGGCCCGGTTACTCCGTGGTATCATACAAAACCGCTAACATCCCTTTAGGGCCACCGGGTTTCTAACCTACGCTCAATCAGGAACCAGGGTGCCTTTCATGGTCCCGCAACCTGGAAGAGAAC
Organism: Rattus norvegicus; assembly: GCF_021556685.1. NCBI lineage: Eukaryota > Metazoa > Chordata > Mammalia > Rodentia > Muridae > Rattus > Rattus norvegicus. The sequence goes on from NC_141539.1 coordinate 61,589,664, forward strand.
TAAACTATTTAACAAGATAAAAACAGATTTCTTAAACACTCTAAACATTTTCAAAACTTAGTGAATACACACACACACACACACACACACACACACACACTTTTCCGAGTTAAAATTTGCATTCCTTCATAGTAACACACTGCTAGAAACTAATTTTCAAAAGGATAGCAAAGCTGTCTGTAGACATGTGTTCCTTTCCTCCTTGAGTGGATTCACATGAGCATATGCTTCTCTCCCATATCCATGACCCCGTTTTTAGCATACGTTCCTCTGAGGAAAGTAATTGTTGTTGTATTGTGACAACAAAGGTCTTGTATATTTTGCAACATTCTAGAAATGTACAAAATTACTTCTTAATCAGTGTAAATTACTAAATTCCCATTGGAATAGTGTTAATGATTTTTTTATGAGATTGTTTAGGTCACAGGAACCACTCACCAAATCATAAACTTTACATTTTCTCAGCAGTATTATTTTCCCCAGCTTGAAATGTGTGTGGAGAGGTGATTTCTTCTAATGTAGGAAACTACAACTGATGATTTAATCAGGGTGCTCCAGATAATCATGTTCAACAGAAATACAATCAGAAAGTGCAGGTCTCCAAGGCTATTCATAGAAAACTGTAGAAGAGCCCTAACCATCAAAAAAGTTGAAGTTAGAATCATATTCAACTTGAACATGGATACATATCTAAAGGACTTTTGGTATGTAAGTTTCTATGTATAAGTACTAGTCACTCACTTTCTTCAACCATACTCCATCAGTAATACCCCTTCCAAGCATCTGGGTTCTAAGTAGATGGTTGGAATGCTAATAGGACAAGGTATCGAATCTCCTTCAGCTTACTGGGATAACAGGATAAGGTCAGGACTTAGGACCCCATTCTTTACTGATGTAGAGAAGTTTCAGGTGAACTAAATATTACAGACCACCAATCAGCATCAGAGTCCCTCCCTCATGCCTACTGAAGTGGTCAAGGACTAGACATCTTTCCAACAATAACCAAAACATGCCTTATGTGATACTTTGATTTCAGTAATTCCACGTGAATTAACTTCATGTCTCACCATTCTCTGATGTTGGCCAGTATCCCCTTGTAGAAGATTATGCAGGATACATTAAATGGTGCTTGAGGGGGTTTATTTGGATAAGGATGTGAATAACGACTCCTAGAATCCTTCACTACAAAACCAGACATGGGCATGTATACGTTTATTGTCCTTTATAACTTGAAGCTTTTCTTTATTTTATTACATCTTTGCCAACCCATATTTAAATGCTTTTGTGGTAAACATTCTGATTATACATATGAAATCTCTAAATGTTCTTAATGCTATTTCTTTTAATTACTACTTTGAAATTTAATAATTAAAATAGCAGAATAGGGAGAAGCATATGCATACATATATATTCATCTTTACATCTACTGTTGATTTGGTAGTTTATTGCTTATTCCTCAACCCAATTTATTATTGGTTAATCCAATAATTATCACTAAAATGTTGTAGGATTGTGTGTCTGTGTGTCTGTGTGAGTATGTATGTCCTTTAATTCAAGTGTAGAAAACCTTTCGAGGACAGAAAGAATAAATGTTAGAAAAGATTTGTATATATACTGTTCTTTTTGGTACTGGCCCTCAAGCAGAGATGATTCGCACATCTGTTGACTTTTTTCACATTGCACACATTTGCACCTTTTTTAAAATGTTGACTGAATCGCTTAATTGTAGACAAGCGTTCATTTTAATGTAAATCTTACAGTATTACATGAGTGAATGTATGAAAATAGCTTGGAACAGTTTAAATTGGGCAGAATTCTGCTTTGATCATAATGTGCCTCTTCAGCATTAAAATAAACTTGCAACATATGCTGAAAAACATGTGTAATAAGTAAGTGCCTTTCGCTGGTGACTTCTCTGGAAAAAAATAAGCCATCACTTAATAGAAGTCAAAAAACGCACAGCATACTGCAAGCACCCGGCACTGGGACGGTATGATTAGCATCTTACGTCGATGTTCCTCCCCCCAACCCAAAGAACGTAATTATAACCTTACAATGCTTTGGCTTTAAACAATTCTTTTAAATATTCTACGGCATAAATCATTTAGACGACTGCTCTTTAACACCTATTGCTTTAGAGTTGATCCTCTTGTGCATTTATGCTCCTCACAGGTTGCCCAAGAATGTGGTAACTAGACTTCAATTTTTAAAATGGTCAGGAAAAATAAAAAAGACATGCATATTCATGAGCCATGATGAGACTAGGAGATGGGAGTGGGGTGAGGCCAAGATAGGATTGTTACCATCTAAAAGGATAGTATTAATTAATGACAGGTAGTCAAAGAATGTGTCTGTTTGTAACCTTGAACTATGAGTGGTAGGACTTGGGACTTTGAGAGACATTGTCACAAAGCATTTATCTTCTCTGATTTTAATTTATATATGGACCTGAATCGTGCAGGAATGTTTTAGTTACAGGTTTTTGTTGAAAGTAACAACAGCTTACACATAAGATATAAGACATTATGTGCTCGTATTAAATATGAAACTATGGGAAACTGGACTGAGCTAGAGAAAACATTACACAAAACATTGGCTCAGTGTGATGGTTTTATGCCTAAAACCTGAACATTTGGGAGGTGGGAGTAGGAAGATGAGGAATTCAACCAGCCTCTGGTACACAGAAAGTTTGAGGCTGATCTAGGCTACATAAGACCATGCAGAAAAAAAAGCACAACAGAACAAAAACAAAAACACTGAAACAAAACAAGAACATATATATATATGTGTGTGTGTGTGTGTGTGTGTGTGTGTGTGTGTGTGTGTGTGTGAAAGATAACATTTAGATGATTACCTATAATCAAATCCTTTTGGTTACAATTTGATATTCGTCACTTCAAGAAGTTTTCTCTAAAACCCTGAGCCATTTCTTTCTTGTCAGTATTCACGGTAAGCTAAATCTGAAGGTAATTCTTTCTTTTAGAAATGCTATAAAGGACTCTGAAAAAGAGGGCAAGCATACATGATTTGGTACATTATTACGAATTTGTTGCACATTTATTGATGGTCTCCTCTGTGCCAGATTGTACATTTAGGAGCTGAACACAAAACAAGAATCACAATGTATGATTCCCACCCAGAAAGGTTTTAACTTAATTTGAAAAGAATGTTTGCAACCACAGCTAGTTATTCTTGAGCAGCCTTCTCTGTAAGGAGTTGTATGGTTGTTCAACAGAGGGTCTGATTATCAGTATGTCTGAAAATGTATTTACAGGACGTTCTACCGCAACCCACGTCTCTCCCAACTTTTCCTGCCATGGTTGGTAGTATAAACACTGGAACTGAACCTGCTCGTCTTTATCTGTGTTGAACAATCTCCACTTCCTTCTCAGTAAAGTTATCCATTTTGTCCTTGGAACAATCTTCATTTTTGTACATGGATACAGCATTGTTTGAATTCCTGTCATCTTTCAGGAGAATTACCTCAGGGCTTCTCTAACTAAACACTTTGCTTCTTTCTGGCAATCCAATTGAGGTGAATTGTGTGTTTATGCCTCCCCCAGTTCTTATATCATTTTATAAACTACAAAGATAATGGTACAGAAGGTTGGGGTTTGGGAAGTGATTAGGTCATGAGGTCAATGCTGTCAACACTGGTATTAGTGTCCTTATTTAAATGGTATTAATGAGCCTCCTTTTGGATCCTATCTTGTGCAAGTCCAGTGAACAGATAAACAGCAGACTTTCACCAGACACTGCTGAAATTTTGATGCTGGATTTCCTATCCTTTAGTGTTAAAAACAGATTCATGTTGTTAAATAGCCAGTCCATTATCATCAACCCCTTAAATATTCTTTCAAAACTTCAATCCATGGGCTGGAAGATGGTTCAGGATACTGGAAAAGATGATTGCTACCAAACTTGAGAACCTGAATTGATTCCAGCGACCCATGTGGTCAAATGAGAAAACCAAATCTATAAAATGATTTCCAATACAAACTCATAATCTTGCAATAATTCCTCATTTGTTTGATTTTTAAATGTTTGAGATTATAATATAAATTACATCAGCTTTCCTCCCTCTCTTTTCCCCAAACCTTCAGATGTATCCCTCCCCCTTGCTCTCTTTGAAATTCATAGCCTCTTTCCCCTACTTGTTCTTTTCATTTATATTGTTGTTTAATTGTTGTGTTATATTCCTTAATACATAACTCCCTCAGTCTGTATACGCTTACTTGTATGCATATGCTTTCAAGGCTGACAGTTCGATATTGAATACAACTGGTGTCCTTTTCCCTGGAGATAACTGTTTCTCCTGCTCTCAGAATTCCTTAGTTGCCTGTAGTACTTTTCTAACAGTTGAAATCTAGTGAGTTTTTCCCCATCAATGTTATCAAATTTATTGGTATATCTTGTTCAAGTCACATTTAAGCAAGAAGCCCAGTCAGTAAAATGTAAATTTTAAAGTGTGGCACACAAGTGATGAACATCCTTCATACACTTTAGTGGAGTTGTTCTTCCTCACTGCTACTATTATTTATTCTGAGTTCCTTAAAAAGAACCTTGGCATCCAACCATCTATAATCTTAACTTTATTTGCAATGCCCTTCTCTACAAATTCTAAGGTCTTGTCCCCAATGTATATTTTTATTTCTTTATCTACATTACAAATATTGCCCCCATCCCTGTCCTGCCTTCCAGAGTTTGTCACCTCCTCTCTCTTCCCTTTGCTTCTGAGAGGGTGGTCCCCCCCCCACACACACACACACACTCGCCCATGCCTACCTCACCACCCTCTCTTATGAATCCCCCTTTCATGTCTCTTCATGATTAGGAATATCCTCTACCACTGAGTCCAGACAGGGCAGTCCTCCAGTACATATGGACCAGCCCATGTATGCTCTTGATTGGTGGCTTAGCTTCTGGGAGTTACCAGGAGTCTAGGTTAGTTATTATTGTTAGGCTTCCTGTGGGGTTACCATCCCCTTCAGCTCCTTCGATCCTTCCTCTAACTAAAGCATAGGGGCCCCAGCCCTCATTCTAATGGTTGGCTCTAAGTCTCTGCATCTGTCTCAGTCAGTTGCTGGTAGAGCCTCTCAGAGGACAGCCATGTTAGGCTCCTATCTGTTAGCACAACATAGAGCATCAGTAGTAGTTTCAAGGTATGATGCTCGCCCATGGAATAGACTCTAAGTTTGGCTAGTCACTGAATGGCTTTTCCCTCCGTCTCTGCTCCAGTTTTGTCCCTGCTTTTCTTATAGACAGAAACAATTCAGGCTCAAAAAATTTGAAGTTAGGTTGGTGACCTCATCGTTCCACTGGGGGCCCTATCTATCTACTGGAGGTGGTTTCTTGAGGTTCTCTTTCCCCATTGTTGGACATTTCAGCTAATGTCATGCACACTGAGTTCCAGGAGCCTTTCACACATCTGGTCTCTGAGACTTTCTAGAGGTATATATTTCAGATTTTCATTCATTCTCCTGGCCCTCTGGGTCTCTCTCATGTCTCCCCTGTACCTAATCCTGCCCCCTTTTCCCCTTCCCCTACCCTCTCTCATTCTGATCCCTCCCTCCCTCCTTCTGCCTTCCATGATTATGGAAGAAAAGATACAGAAAATGTGGTTCATTTACACAATGGAATACTATTCAGCTTTTGAAAATGAATACATTATGAAATTTACAGGCAGATGGACGGAGCCAGAAAACTTTATCTGAATAAGATAACACAGAACTAAAAGAACATGCATGGCATGTACTCACTGATATATAGATAATAGCCAAGATGTACAGAATACCCATGATACAACCCACAGACCATAAGAAGTTTACCAAGAAAGAAGGCCAAAGTGAGGATGCTTCAATCCCAATACTGTTTACATTCCTTCCAGAGGTCTGATGCTACTGTCTGAAGGACAGAAGCTTGAACTCCATACCTACTTAGATGCTGCCAGTCCTCTAAACCTCCATGTGTCACCCATTCTCCATCCTCTGGCCATAGCCCTTGAATTGTTCTAAAAGCATAGGATCTTTGTTCCCTTTCCTTTAACCTATACTGTGAAGAAGTAATCAGAGAAATAAAGATGCGCCATGAGCCGCAGTGTTCAGGACCTGGGTAATAAGCAGGTGCATGCTCCTTTCTTTATGATTATTTCACTTCCTAAGACAATACCTAGCTGCACCACATAAACTAAAAGAATGTCCCCAAACTCTAGGCTACAGAAATATCATCTATTATGACTGACTTCATTTCTGTCCTTTCTTTATATTATCACTCTCCCTACACTCTCTAACGACCTTTTGTTTGTGGAGTTGAACAGCCTCCATTTTCCATACTATACTGTTATACTTTTCACACACACCCATACTTTGGTATACTGTACATGTGATATAATTGTGTTGGATGAAATAAATGGACAAATGGACAAAAAATTGGGTTAGAATTATGGAACAATATGGATAATATAGCAAATATAGATGTAAAACAACTCAGGGCAATTGAAATTCTTGACAAATTTCCCATCAGGAGAAGACAAGAGAAAAGCCAAAATGGGTAGTTCTGCAAAACTAGGTGCTCTGTTTGTGGGAAGTGTGGAAGACCAATGAGGAGCAGGCTAAGAGACTTGTACTTACTATCTCAACAATGAGACCTGGGGACTCTTGGCCTAAGAAATATGTTTTAGTATATGTCAGTTTGTGTGTAGGTGTGTGTGTGTGTGTGTGTGTGTGTGTATGTATATGTGTATGTGTGTGTATGTTTGTGTGTATGTATGTACTTGGTTTGTTTTGTTTTGTTTTATAATTATTCAGATTCTCCTAAGCTTGTATTGTAACAAACGTTTTTCTTGTAATGCTGTTATCCAGAGAGCTAAGAAAATGTACAATGTGTCTAGCACAGAGTTCAATTACACTGATGTACCACCCACACTGCTCGAAGCAAATTTGTTCTCCTTTATAGTAGAGTCCATTGCCCTTTTAAATTCTACTTTATACCTAGAACGTCTGTAGAGTGCCATCACTCTGTCCCCATTCCTTGTAGCAATGACAGCAGTCTGGGTCTTATTTCTGGTCCAAGTTCACAGTAAGCCCAGTGCTGTCCCTTACCACCTGCAGAGTGTTGGCCTACTTAATCTATCCCCTATTTGACTTCATGGCAGGAATGCCCATACTCCAGTTCTCTCACGAGGCACCCAGTGTAATTGCATTTCATATTTATCTAACCCAAGGGATTCCTTAGCTTATATTTTCACCACCACTCCAATATCTACACTCATGTCTTCTCTCTAAGTCTCTCTCTCTCTCTCTCTCTTTCTCTCTCTCTCTCTCTCTGTCTGTCTCTCATACACACACACACACACACACACACACACACACACACACACACACTTAATTAGTTTACCTCCAATATTTTTCAAACCACTCTCAAGGAAATGTTGATCCATCAAAAGTGTAGCATTCACAGAATTCATAATTGCATCACTTAAGCATAAAGTATATTTAGTCTAGGGTATAAAGAAAGAGAATAAGCAAGAAAATTACTGTGGGATTGATTGAAACAAGAGAGTTAATCACAAGGTAATGCAAGTACTATTCCTCTTTTAGAGATTGGGTAGCTTATCCCAGAAATATTAAATGATTTGCCTGAGATTACCTTTGTAGCCAAAGCATAAGTTTGGAATTAAAATCAGAACTTCTAAGACTTGTTTCACTTTAGCACATTCCATTTGAATCTAGTATTCAGTGCAGCCATACTAAAGGTTAAATTAGACAAACATTTCAATACAACTAGCCATGACCTTCAAAGTTCAGGCTATTCCTTCCCGTGACTTTCTAGAAACTAAACTGTCAATAGCTAGTACATTTCAAGCCTCTGATACATTTTAATTCACAAGAGTTAGTATCCATTTTCATCTACCAGTTCCCTTACAGATCCTGAAATATCTTTATACCTTCCTTATTTCAATACCAACCTGACAGTCATTCACCCTTGACTAGAAAATTGTTGATGATGGGTACACATGTACAATATTTAGCCTAGAAAAAAATTCAGATAGGATTGTGCATATTTTAAAAACATGATCGTGCACACCTATAAAGCCAACATTCAGGAATCCAAGGCAGAAGGACTGATATAAGTTTGAGGGCAATTTGGTCTATGTACCAAGTCCAGGCCAGCTAGTACTAAATCAGGAGACCTTTTAGTAAAAGAGAATCCAAAAACAATGCCCTTGGTTGCTGCCCAGAAATTAAAGGTATCTCCCTATTGTTAAAGACACCAATCACTTCAGACGTATTCCTCAGAGCATTGCGTTGTATCTAACCCAAAAAACTTCTCTCTGAGGACTAGCTTTTATAGTACCAGAAGGTGCTATGCAAGATGCCAAGAGAAGAAAATAATTCAGCTGTAATGCCTATAAGGGGTGACAAGTGATACCTAAAGTTGCAGTAGCGACACATGTCCTAGCAGTAAATAATACCTATCTAATTGGACTTAATGTCTACTCAACAGGATGGGAATACTACCTGGTACTGTCTGGTGACAGCTGGTTAGTTATGTCATGGATTTTAAAGGAGAACCTCCTACTGTACTTTCTTAAATTACTATAATTTCTAACTTCATTCTAAATACTTATACCTACAAAGACATGTAGCTCTCATTCCTGATCAAACCAGATTCTATATATAGATGACAGAGAACATTAGTCAAAGCCATGGGTAGTCAAAAAGCAAAGAACAATTGATTCCACAATGTGTCCAGACCCAACTGGTACATGAACCACACAACCTGATGCCTAAGGCACAGGTAACATCATGAAAGGAGAAACAGAAAGATTATAAGGACCAGGAGGTCTGCTGTGAGATTGTAAATTCTATAAGTGACAAGGAAGCTATACCCGTGAACCCTCAACAGTAGGGTTGCCTAAACAAGACCTGAACAATGGCACTACCAGTTGATATGCCAATGTGGATGGGGAAATCTCATGGACATGGCCCCTAGATGAAGAGCTAGAGACAATTAATGATTGTTGAAAAGGGAGACAATTGTATTTGCCTAGGAAAAGACTCCTAATTGCTTATCTAATGCCAAGTGTTTACCTCCATAAGCATAGATATGTAGTGGGTTTGCTCTAATGCTGCTTGTATTCTAATGTTAATTTAGGTCCCAAAAATTGCACAAGAGCTGCAGGTCCTCAGGTGCTCCCAGTTGGTTCTCTTTGTTAAAGATGCTAGCAGCCAATGGCAAGGAAGGGCAGACTTGGGACTTTTAGGATTTCTGAGGCTTGGGATTGGGGATGGGGAGGACCCACCATGTTGGTGGAGTGTGGAGGAGGTGAGAGACGGGATGCCTAAGAAGAGAGCAGGACAAAGAAGCAGCCTAGAACCTAGCCCAGAGTATGGCCCAGTTGGGCAAACTTTGGGGTCCAGAGCAGCCAAGATAAAGCACAGATTTTGGTAAATTGTAACTTTGAATTATCAGCAGGAGGTAGATTCTATTAGTAGTGGGCTTTAGGCAGTAGCCCAGCTATTGTGCTAATTAAGGCATATCAAAATATAAAGGCTTTGTGTACGTCTTTCATTCAGGAACATAAAACATTGAGGTGAGTAGCGAACCTGCCTCTGGGATTTGTTAAATAATTAATTCAAAACATATAAGCAAACTTACTAAACAAACTCAGTACATACTCATACATTTATTCGTTATTATTAGTAATAAGTAAAGAAAAAGAGGCTATGAATTTGAAATGGAGCGGGGATTTGGGGAGGTTGGAGGCCTTAAAAGGAAGGGAGGATGCTATAATTCTATTTTAAATAAAATAAGAAAGATATTAAGTTTGTTTAAACTAAAGTTCTGTCTTTGATAACACATCTCAATCTGTGTATGAAAGACTGTCTTTGGATCTCCCTTTCTTCGTGGGAGTTGGAAGTTAATGAACTGCAATAAATATTTACACTGTGCCTACTGCTATTGCTATAGGTAATAATGTCTTAGGTTTCTACCTACCCCCAAAGACTTGTACTATACTTCACAAAAGCTAAGTCACTAGTTTTTATGAAAAGTAAATTCTCAGGTATTTCACATCTTGACAGTTGTTGTATAATTTCTTTTTTTTTTTTTTTTTTGGTTCTTTTTTTCGGAGCTGGGGACCGAACCCAGGGCCTTGCGCTTCCTAGGCAAGCGCTCTACCACTGAGCTAAATCCCCAACCCCTGTTGTATAATTTCTTAATGAAAGTTCCTATTCTCTAGGCCAACTGCCACTTTCTAATTCTTCCTCATTACCTCTGTTCTCCGAATTCAAACGCTGTGTGTGTGTGTGTGTGTGTGTGTGTGTGTGTGTGTGTGTGTGAGAGAGAGAGAGAGAGAGAGAGAGAGAGAAAGAGAGAGAGTTTGTGTGTGTATATGTGTGTGTGTGTGTGTTCTATGAAGAGCAAATTCCTTTTGCTGTGTGCAAATTAGCACTCCTATGTGATTCTGTTTAGCTCAAAAAGTGGCTTTAATTCTTTGTGGAGGAAAAGAAAAAGACTGAATAGATGTTGAGGTCAACTCTAAAATGCCACTGGATGATTCATTTCTTTGACCCAAAACCCACACATTTTGAGCCCAATGTTATGAATTTATTAGTCCAAAAGACACATTTGGGTTGGGGGCAGACTAGGTCTATTTCAGACGTAGTGACCTTAGTAGGCTGTATGCATGAAGGAGATGTTGTGACCCATTTAAGCATCTACTCAATAATTCGTGCCTTGTTTGATGGATCCTATAAGTGCCGAGCCAAAGCTGTTAGTAGGCATTGTTTGAAATGTGTATTTCATCTGTACAGTCACTTGTTAAGGAACAGACCATGCTAATAATATTTTTTTCCAATAAAGTCAAAACTTATCCTGTAGCTTTACCTGAGAGAGAGAAAAATAAAAGAATAATAGGAAGGGCTTTCACAGAGGCTTTAAACTAGCTAGTAAAAGTGGCACTCAGTGCAAACACATTAAAATTCTATTTTCCTTTACAAGTGTTTGGTGCAGATGACCCCCACTGATCTTAAATATATTTCTGTATCTGTAACTGAATAGAGGTTTTCCGTACAGCATGTTCTAATGGCACTCTGGCCTTTAGCCAACAAGGCACTGAATAAGGCTATTTTTAAAATACAGAAGCTGGGAACAGCTGCAGCAATCAAATTTGATAAAAACAGAGAGGAACTTTGCTTTTTTTCTTCTTCTTCTAACGGTTTGTCCAAGTTTAGTCTTCTTTCATAGAACTGCTTTTGTCCTGTTGTATGAAGGGCTACAAGACCAATGAAGTGAAGCCCTTTTAAACAAATAACTTCTATAAGAATACAACTAAAAGGAATCATTTTTCTTTGTACCACGGGGATCAATGCAATGGTATTTTTGAACTATTATTTTTTTTTAAAGTTATATGTCTTGTATGAGTAGGCAGAAGAAAAGTGAAGTGCATGAGTAAAGTCTGTAATCAGAATAAAGGCTTGGCGTCCCCAACCCACCAGAATAATTCCTCAAAAGGGAAGATAAAGTCCTTTGTTTCTTAGTGCTAGGAATCTGAATGTTAGCTCTTGAACATCTCTCACCATCTCCAGTGTTGGAGGGTAGGGCTAGAGACCCTTCCAGTGGCTTGGCTTGCATCTCACATTAATATTTGTCAGCAGAATGCTGAACTTTTCTAAGCCCTGAAATCATATCAGTACTGAACCTTTGCTGAGATAACGAATTGCTTTGTAAAATATAAGGGATTATCTAACCCCTTCAATATGTCTGCATAGAATTGCTTCATTTTCTCCTGTTTTTGAGACTCGAGCTCTTTGGAAACTTGCAGTACAAAAGTAATAAATACCATGAAACTACTGAACACTGAGAATTTGTATAGTGATGGGTATTTAGTGCTATCTAGGTGCTGCCTATGTGGAATGAATTCTTCTGCTAAGTCTGTAATGGATGTGGCAAAGAATGTTGTATTTAAGTATTAACAAATGAAATTAACTCAAAATCCCATTCAAATAAAACTACTTGTGGCAACATTAATTCAATTTAGTAATCCAGGACAATAGTACAATTCTTTTTCTGTAGACATAAGATTATGAAATAAAATTAGCTTACAGAATGGGAAAGAGGAGGGGGAGTTAGGTACAAAATGGAAGGAGTCAGGTGTCCACAAGACTATTCTTATTTGTTAACAGGCAGCCCATTAGATAGGGTGGTCCATCTGTCAGCAATCTGTTATAAGCTTTCAAACAAAAAGACAAACCCAGCAGAATCTCCCCTGGCTAGAATAATTCTTTCCTAGAAGCATTAATGAGTCAAGTACGGTTCATCTTTGTACAGCAAGGTGATGCTTCTAGGAAGGGTATTTGGTTTTTGAAAAGGCAGACTTTTCTCATGTGTGTTCTTGAGGAGAGATTCTCTGTCTTTAATTTCAGCAAAACTCCTTAAGCACTCACATGAACACATGCAATACATGCACATACACGAGCACACGTACATAGACACACACAGTTTTAAATAGGAACAATTATATTCTTAGTGCACAGAGCCTTGAAATCAGCAAGCTTTCAAGGGATCTCTGGCAAGATACCAGACTTCAGGATATAATCCTATATTTTATTGGCACTTAAAGGTTCCAAGTAAAAATTGTTAGGATTTGATTCTGCTTAGCTGTCTAACCTTTCCTGTGAAGACAAACTACCAGAAGAGGAAGATTTACTTCTGAACGGTGATGCTTTTATGCACAATAACCCCAGCTATAATCAAGTCTTTCAATCACTTACCAGAATATGCAATATTTATTTGTAAGCAGGATAGATTGAATATCAAAACAGCTCTGATATACAAGGAAACACTGAGTATAAATCACTATTTTTCATCATTATATTTTGTCTTTATTTGACCTCTCATTATTGAGTTGATGATTTCAAGAGAACCACGCTTTTAAGATTCTGTTGGATTCATATATATAATATATATGCACATATATACATATTTGTATATGTATAAATTTGCATATAATTCTTTGATGCTATAATGAAGGAAATCAGAAGTATCTCTTTTAAGTTCTACATTTTAAGAAAATAACTGATATTCGTTATTCTTCTAAAAGAGTATTAGAAAACCCAGAGACTGCTTTTAAAGTCCCACTGGCTTTGCATCCCCATTAGGTTGAGATTTAAATGTTTTTGTTTTGTTTTGTTTGGAAAGTAAGGGATACTGAAGTCCCTGCTGACTGTGCTCCTTCACTGGCCTCAGTGTTAGGGTGCAGATGCCCCTCCAAAAGCTATTCAGAATCTGCTGACATCAGTCTTCATTCATGAGCACTTGCTTTGTTCAGTGATGGCACTAATATGAGGAGACACATGAAGTAGCTTGGTTTATAGAAGGGGGCAGAGGAGGCAATGCGCTGTGCAAACATTCCCACACACTAATGGCTCATTCACACAGAAAACAAGCGCCAGCCTTCAGCCCCTCCACAAAGCTCAGAGAAAGCAAGTTGACTCGAGAGCCCAGAAGCAGCAGTGTTCCATTCATCCTCTCCTCTCCTCTTACACACTGTGCTTACATTTCCTGATGCTGCACACTGAGGGTAGAAGCCATGGGTAACTGTGGGAAATCTTTAAACTAGTTCTCTATAGATCTTATAAATGAAGTGATTTCTTGGTTTGAGTACCCCGTGGTGAAGATCATTTTTCAAGTGAGCCATTTCCAAGTGATTTACAGGCTCTGAACAGTTCTGGGCACAATGGGGGAAGTTGTTGACAATACACCATACAGTGTTTTCTGGTCTTGTTAGATCTTTGTTAAAAGGTTCTGAATTTTAAAATGTAAACCTATATAGGAGGAGTCAGCTCTGGCCAGTTGTTTTCAAAAAAATCAGATGGCATTAAATGAGAAAAAAGATAAGCATGTGATATTACCGTGTGTGTGTACACATGTATGTTAACCATTCACACACTTTTTAGAATTTGTAGGAGGTAGACTTACTAGAATCTTCTCTTTCTTAGAGGTTTTAAAAAATATTTTGAACAGAAACAGTCTCCAAATGTTGATGGAATTTCTTAGCTTTGAGACAGAGATTTGTCTGCGCTTCAGTTCATATGAATTGGCACCATCAATTGGTGGAATTTTTGTGTTTTTCATTGTAGTAGTGAAATCTAAAATAATTAGTATTGTTAATAAAATGACTTTAAGATGTACACTTTTTTAGCCTTCATTATTTTTTTCATCAGTTCTTCCTGTTATACAACAACACAAAATTGAACCCAAACATACCTCATTGGAAAACCATATTTTTCGATCATATGCGAAGACTTAGACACATGCTATATGTTTGCCATCAGTTAGATGTGTATAATAGTATTAACCTCAAAAACTGTTGGGAGTTTTAACTAGGAGAATGCTGTAAAGCCTTTAGAAGACACTATGTTCATAGCAAACATGCAATGTATATTGTAACTGTTCCTTTCCCTCTGTCAATTGTTGATGATATGTGGTCACACAGTCACACAGTATGGTCATTAAGGTATGAAATGTCTGCTACTGTGTTATAACCAGATCTCAGGATAACACATTATTACTTAAAATCACTCCGGCACATCAGCCTCTTTTAAATTTTGCATCTTCTCAATACTGGCAGGCATGGAAAGAGATTAAATCATGTAAATTAGACACCAGTAGACACTGGATGTGACTAAGGTGAAAGAATCTCTGAAGTGGTCTCATATATTTCTTTTCCTTTGAACTTTTAAATGTTGATTGTGGAAATTGGTTTGTAGCTATTGTGGGCTGTGTGTCAGCCTAACATACATTAAGACCAATGACCATGACCATCGGTTTAATCTCCAGTTTAAAAAAAAAATGGTTAAAAAAAATAGATCACTCTGGCTCCTTGCTCATGTCTTAAACTCTTGCAAGATAAAGAAAACATTAACAGGAAGCACATGATCTACACATGTGCAGAAGATAGGGCGTCATTGATGGGCAAAGGCCAAATGTGGACTTGCTAAGTGGGGATGTAATTAGGAATTCATTGTTATGATAAAATGCACCTGTTAGTTACCCCCTCAGCTCCCACAGTGGGGCAGCATGCTGCTGGATGCCATACACACGCAGGATATTCTTGCTCTGGTTCACATCTCCCTCCTCTCCCTTCGGGACAGATTATTCTGTGACATGCTGCAACCCACTCTCAGTCTGCATTTGCACTGCACCCTCTTCTGTTCTCTCGCATATGGCCGTCTGAAACAATTACATAATGAGACATATTATCAGGGCCTGCCTGTCAAGATGAAGAGACTATGAATAAATATTACCCACTTATTAGCTCCACTCCTCCTGTGCCTCCAAGATTCAGATTTTACTCTCATATCCCTAGTTTTCTGTGTGATAAAAACAGCGCATTACCAATATTCAGGAAAGGATTTGAAAAATCAAAGGCAGGGCTGGGGCTGAGGCTAGAGACAGAACATGCCTGCACCATGTTAAGCACTAGGATCCGTTCGCTCTACCACAGCAACAAGTTCCCTTGGCTATTTGGTTGAAATGTGCTGACTTTCCTAAGGCTGATGTTGAGCCCTCTTCTCTTTCTTATTTTATAAATATTATTCATAACAAAGTTAAAGAAAAGCAGGGTCTATCTCAGGAGACAAACACACATCCTAAGTCAGATATTTTTTCATTTGTTTATTCAGTGTGTGTGTGTGTGTGTGTGTGTGTGTGTGTGTGTGTGTGTGTGTGTGTTTGTCACAGCTTATATGTGAAGGTCAGAGGACAATTTGTATTAATTTGTTTTCCTCCTTCCATGTGGATTCAGGGTTTCCACTTCAGGGCAACAGGCTTGGGCAGGGTTGAAAACAATTGCCTCTACTCTCGGAGCCATTTCACCAGCCATTTGGATTACTTGATGCTCAATAAGTGACATCCAGAAAGAGTGACTCACCTAGCTCTTTAGGACTGACTATAAGTTTGCCTTCCTGTCTAAGTTGATTTTTTTAACACTTGAAAAAGTGAACAAGAATTTAATGACTGAGCATAAAGGAGCATGCTAGCCATCCAAGTTCTTTTGATATAAATTGGAAACATTGATGTTTTATGATAAATCTATATTTAGCAAATGGATCATGACAAGCCCTACATGAATGTAGTGAGACACCCTGGTTTGAAACAGCTGGGTACCACATGGATGTGAACTCTGATGTGTGGCCAGATGTTATGCCTTCCAGGCCACTGACATCATTTTATATCTGTAACAGCAAACTAAAACGAATGTCTGTGATCTGAAAGAGTTAACATTTTTCTTAAGCAGAGGTAGACAAACATTCTTGTAAAGACTCATACAGCAAACATTTTCGGGACCCATATTGTCCCTGACACAGAACTCAAACATCTTGTCTTCCGAGTGCTAGATAGCCACAGAACTTTAGTAATTATGAAAATTAGCTTAACAACAATGAAATTATTTTACATAGTTCTGATGTCACAATATATTATTGTTAAATACTTAGCACTCGCTTTATACGTGTGTGTGTGTGTTTGTATGCGTCACTCTTAATTCATAACTCATGGGAAAAGGGACAATGCCGTGAACTTTTGCTCAGGAGCTACAGTTTGTTACAATTCTTCTAAAATTGTAAAGCCATTGCCAAGGGTCACATTATTTCATTAAATGAATGTTATTAGACAGTGTGCTTTGCAAGATGCGAGGTGAAAAAGTCTTTAATGTTTTAAGAGTTACTAGAAACAGAAACAATTTGGCAATATACAGATGGAATTTATTTGTCCAAAGTAGGTCAAGATCTTAATCTCAATGATCACAGACAGACAAGTGGATCATGGAGCATCAAAATGCCAACATATTATGAGAACCAATTCCACAGCTCAAATGTAAAGTTGGTTGGGTTTTTATTTTTGCTTTTCCTTTTCTTTCCTCCTAATACCTAATTAAAATGGACATGGTATTTCTTTATCCTTGTTTGTGTTCCTCAATATTCTCCCATTCCCAAAGAACTCTTTTCATACAAGGGCATGAAAATTTGAAAGTTCAAGTCGTCTGAATGCACTAGCTATATCTTCTTTACTGATTATTAATAGTAGAATTGATTTGCAGGGTATTTTTTCCATGGAGAAGAAGACAAATTAAAGATAAAATGCAGCACGAGGGTGGTAGACGGTAGCAATATGGTGTGGGTGTAGACAAATCCCTGTGATTCATAGAAAAGTTAGGGCTCACAGATCAACTCTGTTGTGAGAAACTGCCTCACTTGTAGAATAGTTTCCAGTCTTAGATCATTAGAAAAAGATTGCATAAAATCTCACCTATTTTCAGGACTGAGCAGTACAAATCACAACCCCAAATCCATGCTCCTTCTGGAAGATGCACTTTCTACCTATTACCTCGCTCACATCTGGGCCCTTAGCACCTGCCATGATGCCACTTTCTGGTTGACATATACCTAAGAAATGTGAACACTAACACCCAAACTAGGGAGCCAAGCACATTTGAGTGTCGGCTACAGCTGAAAGAATATGTTTCTATTCCTTGTCCATCTGTTCTTGGCAAGAGAAATTTAAGCTAAAAACAGAGAATAAGCTTCTGAGAAACAAGTCTAAATAGGGTGACAGCAGCAAAATGGATGCTATAAGGTTTCAAGCCTAAGCCATAGCTTGGTAAAGCCGGTTTTGTACCTGAATGGTTGTTTTTATTTGGGACTACTTCCTGCTTCAACTGCAGTGTTACATTTTTAAAATAACATTCCTTTATCATTCAGTTTAAGATACATTGCCTTGGC
Source organism: Rattus norvegicus (assembly GCF_021556685.1). Lineage (NCBI taxonomy): Eukaryota > Metazoa > Chordata > Mammalia > Rodentia > Muridae > Rattus > Rattus norvegicus. The sequence goes on from NC_141539.1 coordinate 61,607,450, forward strand.
CACATATTCTGTTTTAAGTGTTGCTGTTACCCTTTGTAGTGATCATGAGTCTGGTGAAGTTTTGAGGGTTTCAGAGTGCTTTTCACAGTGGTTGAATCCCACTGAACATGAATCATTAAGAACTCAGAACTCTGAGATATCGCACACTCCTTAGTAATGAGTGAAAGCTCTCTGTACAAGATGGATCCCACACAAACACATTTGCTTCTCCCCAAGTTTAACATTGACTTTACAGAGCTGCCAAGCATTTATCTTGTATAATTGCTGTGGCTTCCCACTGTGTGCTACCTCCTCCAGACTTCCTTTTGCTATTAAAACATTACCAAATTATTTATTTACAACTATAAAAAACACCAAGAACCTAACAAAGAATACCATACCGGACATTTTGCCATATGCCTTTAATTTCAGCAGAACAAGTGGATATCTGTGTTTGAGCCAATCGTAGTCTGAATATCAAGTTCAGAGCCACCACGTCCACACATTGAAACCCTGTCTCAAAAAAGCAAAAAGGAAAGAAAAAAGAAAAAAGGAAAGAAAGAGAAAGAGGTAAAACAGAGAGCATCACAAGCACAAGACCATGTGTGGTCACTATGGTACATGAATCCTATCAGAATCTTAGCACTCTGTGGTCTATAAATGAGCTAGTCTACTTTCAAAGTGTGGAGGCAGGTTCCCCTGAGATTTAACTGGTCGGAGGAGACATGCTGCTTTCTGAATGAGTACAAACCTTTAAAAGAGCTTGTGACTTACAAAGTACAATGCTTGCGAGAAATGCATCTATATTCTTAAGTATCTCCGGTGCGGAATACCAGTGTACATTGTTTACACTTTAGAGAACGTAGGTTCAGCTTTGTCATTATCATTTTATTTGGTATGTGAATATTTTAAAAGTGGTCCTCTTATTTTCTATTTCATTAAGTTGGTTTAGAAGAAGTATCAATGACATTTGCCTGTGATACAAGCTTAATGGATACTAAAGAGGTGGCACCTAGAAGTACCAGTCCCTTTCTGGAGTCTTCATTATTAAGAATAAGATGATGTTTGCAATGTGCTAATTATCTCATCTGTTCTTAAATATCATTTTGGTAGAGGATATATTCCTTAATCTGAGGGAGTGTTTCCAGAAACTTTTATCATTTCTTCAACTTTAAGCTACCCTGTATACAAGCCACTTGATGAAATAAGACGCCGTCTTGATAACCTATGAAATAAGCTTCAACTCCATGATCTTCAAGGCCTCTTGTTTGAGGAATTTAACAAAATCATGTCTAACAGCAGATCTGTATGCTGTATTTATAGTGATGAAATGTGTACTTTGCTGCCAAATGTGTGATGTGGGCTGTATAGCTCTTCCGTGTATACATGTGGAATAACATCAAGTTTGTTGATGTTAGAAACTACTGGTATGTTTCTTTTGGTATTATTTGGCTCTGAATTTGTTCTTGCTCCTTGTTTTAGAATGAGCTGACAGCAAATAGTTTTCCATAGAGCCTCAGAGATTAGTTATCCTAACACTTACAGAAGTACAATGTTTTCTTCATTGCTTTTGATTTTCAAGACAGACACTTTGCGAAGTGGCTTCTATACTTCCATATGATATGGTGTCATTTCGGTGGACATGCACATGCACTGTGATTGACCAGGTTTCTATTTTCTTTCAGATCTGAGTGACCAGCTACTGGAGGTTGTTGGCTTGGAAGGAGCAATGGAAATGGGCCAAATATACACGGGGCTGAAAAGTGCTGGCCGGCGGCTGGCTCAGTGCTCCTCTGTGGTTATCAGGTAGTTCTTTAGCTCTAATTGACAGTATGCTTTGATATCTAATTAAGAAAGAGGGTACAAGATAACTGATAGTGATATCTATCTTATTTTTATTTCAACTGATCAATGGTTCAAACATGTATTTCAAAATGATAGAAATTAACAAATTTTACAGTTTTAGTAGCTACTTCTTATCAGATTCTATAGAATCTAGTCTCGTATTTATTACCATGGTGCTTTGTATACATTTTTATAACTGTGACCAAAACAAATGAGGAAATATATTATAAGAGGGTGGGTTTATTTTGCTCAGGGTAGATGAGTGTCAGCCTATCATGTTGTAGCAGATCAGTTAGCTGGATCATGGCAACCAGGAAGAAAGAGAGAGGAAGGCTAGGAACAGCATACTCCCAAGAACGTAAACTCGGTGCTCAACTTCTTCCACCAAGGGTCTACCTACTGAAACATCTAGAAATTCCCAAACTATCAACTAGGCTCCTAATATTCAAAATATAAGTGTATGGAAGATATTTCCATTCAATCATAATCTATAGATGTTACAACTAATATGGGAATTTAATCTATCCCTGTGTTCATTCACGCTCAAGTTGCTGAAGCACCAAAGAACTTACTGGACAAATTATCCAAAGGAGGAAGAACAAACTACTGCTGTTCTCTAAGTTTCATTTTTCTTATGTGCTAAAGCACAGCATTCTTCTTGTAAACCTAAATTATAAATAAGTTCACAATAAACTTTCCAATGTTTGAATTTTTCGCAGTATTTCACCTATAGAAAACCGTAGAAAGTATTTTGAACAAAATAAAACAAGTTGTGGTGGAGTTCCATTAAATCTTATTTTGTGAACGTGTTGATCCTAGAAAGTCTTAGACACCCAACATGTTTTTGTAAGGTTTACAATGCATGTGGTGGTGGTGTTGCCTTTGCTGGTGGTAGAATTGTGTATGTCAACAAGGAGGCTCTTTGGCTTTAGGAATTCTAATTGTCTCTTTGAACACAAACCCTGGTATTTTCATTTGGCATTAGAATTAATCTTCATGTCACCACATTTACCCGGAAGCTTTTAACATTCTTGTGACCAAGGAACCTTTCAGAGTGTTCATTAATAGTTAATGAAATTCCCCTTTCAGAAGAGGTCAGCAGTGATCGTATTTGCCTTCCTTGGACTTACCACCTTATGTCTTACGGATAATCTGTTATATTAAATATTTTAGCATTATAGTTAAAGTGATTTTTTCCCCAGGACAAGCAAGTCACTGCCAATGCAGATTGATGGAGAGCCATGGATGCAGACCCCATGCACAGTGAGTAGCAAATGGAGGAGAATCATTGCCAGTATGACTTTGGCTTTCTACAGATCATGTACTTCTGTGGCTGTGTTATCCCAGTATCTAATTTTCGTCCTGTCTTCTCTAGAAACTATTCACCAATTCCATTTCTTCTCTTTGTTTATATAAAAAAATATTGCATTAAATCTGGAAGCCCTGTCAGATACCAAAGGTCAACTGACAAAGCAAAATACTGATAAAATGTCTCAAATATCTTAGGATTTATCTTCAAAGACATCATAAGAAAATTGGTTATAGCACTTTGAAACATACAAAAGGAAAATCTGCTGATGTACTATTAAGTAATATCTTGGTTGTTTCTGAACATTTCTTATAGTTACTAGAGGCTAATAAGTTCTAGGAAATAAAATAAATTCTTTTTTTTCTTGATAACTGCCATTCTAATGGAGGTAAGATAGAGTCTCAATGTTTTGATGTGCATTTATTTGAAGGATACTGGTTGGATAATTTTTCTTCAGGTTTATTAACTCTTAATATTTCATATTTTGAAAAAAAATCTGTTCATCTCATAACATATCTGTTCACTGGACTGTTTAATTTGTTTTGTTTAGTTATCTTGACTTTTTGTGTATTCCAGATGACAGTACTTGTAAGTTGGACAGCTAAGAAATTTTTCCTCTTATTCTGTAAGCTGCCTCTTCATCTCTCTCGCTTATTCTCATGATGTTCAGAACCTTTTTTTTTAATTTCACGAATTCCCATTTGTTCATTGTTGACATTATTTCCTGAAAAAGGAAAGTCCCATTCATAGAGTTCTTTCCAGAAACCTTTATCTTTATGTGTTGCTCTACTTTCTCCTTCACCAGTTTTAGAGATTGGGATCTGCTATCAATGTCTCTGATTGGTTTAGAATTGATATATGTACAAGATGAGAGTCAGGAGTCTAGTTTTATACTTCTATATGTAGATATCCAGTATCCCATCACCACCTGATACAGATGCTTAGACTGATGATTTTCAAATGCTCTCTGCTCTCCCTTACTCTAAATTACAGATATCGTTTTTCTTCTTTCACTTACTAGATTTTATGCATTTCTGCTTTGCTTGGTATCTTTAGACTCTGAATGGCACTGCTATGGTCACATTTATAGTCCCATGGATATTAAGTGTTGTCGTTGTTAAGAGTTACCAATTGTCATAGTTAAGGTTACTGTTGTTGTGATGAAGTACAAGACCAAAAGCAACTTGGGAAGGAAACACTTTACTTGGCCTACATATCCCAAGTCATAGTATACTGAGAACATGCAAGACAGGAACTGAAACTGGGCAGGAACCTGGAGGTGGGATCTGAAGCAGAAGCCATGGAGGGAAGCTGCTTAGTGGTTTTTCTCACCATTCCTTGCTCAGCTTCCTTTCTTCTAGACCTAAGACTATTAGATAATACTGGGCTTGGCCCACCTGCATCAACAGCTTAGAGCATGCCCTATAAGCTTGCCTAAAATCTGAGTTTTGTAGAGACATTTTCTCAATTGGGCCTCTCCTCCCTGATGATTCTAAATTGTGTCAAGTAGATACAAAACTAGTGCACACAGTAGTGGTGGTGAGAATTGTGCTCTTGGTGATGGTATTGATGTTCGGAATGTTAGTGGTAACAGAAGTTATGACAATGGCGATGATGCACTAGAAAACAAGAATACTAGTTATGATGGCTATTGTAGAAATTGTTGTAAACTTGTTGTCATGGTAGTGATTACTTTTTATTATGTAGGATGGCAATGGTCATGGGAACACTTACTTTTAATGGAAGACCATTGTTGCTCAATCATGCTCAGAAGAGAATAAGTAAAACTAAAGCAAAAACAGTGGAACCAAACATCTTTGCATTATTTCAGATGCCACAGTGGTCTTGAATAAAGACCCCTGATATTTCATATGCCCAGCTATCAAAATACTTAATCAATGAGTAGGGGTACATGTAATCTCTCTCTCTCTCTCTCTCTCTCTCTCTCTCTCTCTCTCTCTCTCTCACACACACACACACACACACACACACACACACACACACACACACACACACACACACAGTAGAACTAAACTAAAACATTTTGTCTTATTCTCCAGTGCTAATACATAGCAGACTAGGAACTAAAACCATGCAACTGGATCCCAAGGAGTCACAATTTCTTTACTCTTCCCACAGCCCTCCCAAGGTGATAACGTCCTGGGTGCCTTAAGTTCTCTCTGGGTTAAGGTCTAGGGAAAGTCACTAGCTTGGGTTTCTAGTTCTTGCAAGGACTATGTCTATGGATATTTAAATTTTTAGACTAGCTTTAACTGTTTAACATAAGCACTTCTGACACTGATTTGAGCTTTTCTCTTACAATTAGTAGCAGGATACTCACTTCACTTACCAATTATTATGATCTACAATTGTTAAATTAATAAGTTTATACAATTTAAATTTAAATTTTTCTTTTTATAAATGTACTTATCCATTTAAAACATTTATTGTAACTTTCAGTGGGCCAAAAACTATATCATGCTGAGGTTTATTACTGTTAATTTGAATTTTGGAATATTCTACTTTTCCTAGAACCACATGGGACTTTGAACTTTAAATTTTATTTTAACTGAAGAGAATATTTAATATTCTTAGCAGTTGTATAGCTTAACTAGAGAGAGGGTTTTTTTCCTTCAATAAAATAGCACAATGTTTTTCTTACAGAACATAGGAAATTATAGAATGTTAAAATTCTCTGCTAAATTTAAATATCCATAAGCTGATATTCGATTTATGAAGGAGTTTCTCTAGTTATAATTTTAGAGAAACCAGAAGGTCTGTTTTCTTTTGAATCACATAGATGGTGGAGAAGGGCAAAAAATGCATATGTCTTGAGTCTTAAATTAATTAATATAAGTTTTATAAAATCAATATAGATTATTGAAATGGATTATAGTGATAGTTGTTTAACAATGAAAATCTTCCTGGCAACAGTGAAATTAAAATGGCATTAAAATAGGTTGAATGTTTTATCAGAATGAAAAATGTTAAGTAATGTCAAGAAAAAAATCAAAGTAATGTTTATTTATAAATTGCACCAGAGCTGCATCACAAATATCAAGAAGAGAAAAAATGAGAGATTTAAATTCATATTTTATAATTCCTTTCATGACTTTCTAAATTCTCCCACTAAGAAACAGTCAAATATCCCTGTGATCACAATATGTTAGCATTCACGACAGTAACAAAGAGTGGATTTTAGCCTAGTAATTACCTTCATCATTTTAGTAAACATATTTAAAGCAAGTGACTATTGATTGAAGAATGCACATTGGTATGGATGGTTTGGAAGAGTTGCCTATAAGCTGGATTCTCCAGCCTCTCTTTACATTCTAACTTCTGCCTCCTGAGCACACAGAACATACTGACTCTATGAACCATGCATTCATGAAATTCAAAGGCAGCCCAGAAACTGGAGGAAGACAGACTAAAATAATAAGATAGGGCATAGCACAGACCACAGATTTCTTTTAATATTTGTGCACCGAACATGCCCTATTTTTTGAGTTGATACTGTTTTATTTTATTTTATTGGTTATTTTTATTTACATTTCAAATGTTATCCCCCTTTCCCAGTTACACCCCCATCCCCTCCCATAACCTCCTGCTTCTATGAGGTACTGCCTCCCCCTCCCTCCTCAGAGCCCTAGCATTCCCCTATGCAGGACTAGGGGTCTCCCCTCCCATTGAGGCCAGACAATGCCATCCTCTGCTACATATGCAGCTGGAGCCATGGGTCCGTCCATGTGTACTCTTCTGTTGGTTGTTTAGTCCCTGGGAGCTCTGAGGGCTCTGAGGGTATTGTTGTTCTTTCTGTGGGGTTGATAACCACTTCAACTCCTTCAATCTTTCCCCTGACTCTTCCACGGGGATTCCTTGCACTTAGTCCAATGGTTGGCTGTGTGTTTCCGCATCTGTATTGTTCAGACGCTGGCAGAGCCTTTCAGGGGACAACTATACCAGGTTCCTATCTTCTTGGCATCGGCAATAGTGTCTGGGTTTGGTGTCTGCAAATGGGATGGATCTCTAAGTGGGACAGTCTCTGGATGGCCTTTCCTTCAGTCTCTGCTCTTCTCTCTGTCCCTGCATTTCTTTTTGACAGGAGGAATTCCGGATTGATATTTTTGAGGTGGGTGGGTAGCCCTATTTCGCAACCGAGGGCTGTGCCTATCCACTGAATATGGTCTCAGTAGGTTCTCTCTCCCCTTTGTTGGGTATTTCAGCTAATGTCATTCCTGTTGGATCCTGGGAACCTCTTGGGTCCCTGGCATCTGAGACTTTCAGTGGTTACTCCCAGTTCTCCATCCCCTACTGCTACACATCTCCATTCAATTTCCTGACTTTCTTTACTTCTCCCAGTCATCTCCCACACCTGATCCTGCCCCCTTTTTCCCTTCCCCTCCTTTCTCCCTCCCAGACACCTCCCTCTTTCTACCTCCCGTGATTATTTTTTGTCAATGTGAAGTGACTACACAAAGCTTCAGGAACCTTGATTACGGCCTCCCCAAATACACCACATACTTGCTTTCTTGCAAACTCCCACTGACGAATATTAATGATTCTTGCTCCTCTGCATTACTCACACAGTTCTTCCAGAACTGGACACCTTGGTCCTCGTATACCACATTCACTATGCCCTAAACCAACCAACATTTCCACTTAATTACATAATTCCATGTCTGCAATCTTTTCCTTTCTCTCCAAGGCTAGCACCAGCGTCTTAAACTTGTCCCATTACATGTCATTATGTGCCTGTCTTCTGGAGAGGGGCTACACATGCTCCCATCCCGATTGTTGTCCCCTTTTCATTTACTTTGGCGATTCTCTAGTATTTTCACTGTGGAACATAGTTTCACCATAACCCTTTCTACTTAGAATTTTTCAGGAGTTCCTGAATGAACATACCTTAAATTTTCTTTTTAATAGTTTCTTCTTCTACTTCCTCTTTCGCATATTTCCAAGCACTTCCCAAGGTTCTGGATAAATTTTTCTCCCTTTCCTAACAATGGACACAAGTTGTTCTTTGGGGCAGTCCTTGCTATTTTGCCTCCACAGAGCCTGTTGTAGGCATTGCCATTCCAGCCCACTCCCCCCTCTAGTCTCACACACACACACATTCTTCCTCACCACTTCTTCAAGCATCAGCTCCAGTATCTCCATATCTCCAGCCTGTGAAAGCATCAACCACATCACAGTGAAAATACAGTCATTTCTGCTCTCTGTACACATGAATTCCCTGTAGTTGCTGACCATCAATTTGGGTCTCCCTGCACTCACGGGATGCAAAACTCTTCTTCCTGCATAATTTGGTTGCCAGTACCAAGTAAACTATGAATTTATAAATTTCTTAAATACTTCTTGGGGTAGTATAGCATTTTAAAACATGCTTTCTACTAAATCTTCTCTCACTGAACATAATGTAGTTTGGCTAGCAATTCATTCACATATTTTCATATCTAAATACATGTTAAAGTTATTTTGAGTTATCTTTATTCATTATATTCTCAAAGCAAAGAGCTTGAATGTATCATGGATGGAATAATTTCCCAATCTCCAAAGATTAAATCCTTCTGTTTCCTGGTGTGGTATAGCTTAAACTTTTCTGGCTACTTCTGTGGTATTGGTTGTGTATTTATTGGACATACCCTGGAGATTGTGTTCTGTAAAGGATGTGAAATTATGAGAGCTGACAGCCGTGTATTAGTCATTACCTGTGACACCTTTGCAAAACCTGATGCCCATGGAGTTTTAATACAACATCATCTTGCTGCTTTCTCTATGATTAAGGACAAGAAAAGGTTCCTGAAACTTTCTTCCATACTGCAGAGAACAGAAAGTCATGAACAGATCATAATTGAGTGATAAAATGACAACAGTTAAAATCTGAATGTTCTTTGGAGTGATAGCTGGCATCAACTCATCCTCTCAGAAGCATTTAGAAGTGGTTGCTCTCCTAAGTCCTTCTATAATTCTCCCTTGAAATCTGCTTGCTCCATTTTAATTTCCAATGTAACTAAACTGTGTCAGACTATAAACTGTAGCAGAGGGCCACCTTTAGTCAAATAGCATTTTTATCACTATTTGATAATGATCATTGAGTTATATTTCTCAACCTAACCAAAGCCATCAATCACACAATTGCTCCAAGTAACACTGAGTACCACCCTTGTACAGCTACGACTCTTTTGACCCCCCAAGTTCAATGTCTCTTTAGTCCCTCTTTGAGTGCAATTTAGTGTCCTTGACATAGTGTTAAATTATCCTCCTGGTACCCACTCACACAGATCTTCCCCTGATTTTCCCCTTGCCTTCTCCTCTGAGAAGGGGAAGACGCCCACTGTATTGCCCCCCCATAGAGTCTGCTGGCTCAATAAGTCACTGCAGGACTAGGTACAGACAAGGCGGCCCGGTTTGGGGAACAGAATTCCCAGAAGGGCGACAGATTCAGGGACAGACCCTGCTCTAGTTGTTGGAGGACCTGGGTGGAGATGAAGCTACCCTTCTGCTACACATGTGGGGTGGGGAGGCGGTAGTAGGTCCAGCACATACTCATTCTTTAGTCGGTGGTTCAGTCTCTGAGACCCCTTAAGGGTCTAAGTTAATTGACTGTTAGTCTTCCTGTGGACTTTAATCCTTCCTCCAACTCTCAATAATACTCCTTGAGCTCCATCTAATGTTTGCCTGTGGGTCTCTGTATCTGGTTCTGGTGGCTGTTCGGTGGAGTCTCTGAGAGGACATTTTTGCAAATTTCCTGTCTGCAAGCATAAGAGAATATCAGTAATAGTGTCAGGGATTGGTTCTTGCCCATGAGATGTGTCTCAATTTAAGGTAGTCATTGGTTGGTGATTCCTTTTGTCTCTGTTCTGTTTTTGTTTCTGCACAACTTGCAGGTGGATCATATTTTGGGTGGAAGGTTTTGTGGGTGGGTTTCGGTCCTTATCCCTCCACTGAGTGTCCTGCCTGGGTATATATAGAAAGTGGCCACTTCAGGATCCATATACCCCAATGCTAAGAGTGTCAGCTAGAGTCACTCCCATAGCCAGCCTGTTTCCTCCACGTGTCTCAGGTCTCTGGGATGTCCTAAAGATGTCCATCTCTAGCCCACCAGTGACTTCCCTTCTTTCTTCATTGCTCTCCGTACACCAGATCCACTCCCAGGCCTAGATCCCCTCCCGCAAGAATCTGTGTGAGAGGGTACTAGGAAGAGAGTGTGGGTGGCATTGGGATATAAAGTGAATAAACAAACAAACAAACAAACAAACAAACCTCTGAAAGCTGGGACCAGTCATTGTGGGCTATAGAAGTACTTACAGGTTCCTTGGTGTTTCAGCTCGCTTTTGTGCTATACCTAAAATTCCATTTTCTAGTTTGAGGTTCTCTGGTCTCCAAGAAAGCTGTCAGCCAAACTGTAGCCTCTTCCTAATGCTTTCCAGAATGCAGGATTGACATACCTTTCCCTAAACTTGACTGTTGTTGCTTGGTTTGTTTGTTTTCTTTTATTGAAAATATATTTGTTTCTTGTGCAATATATCTGATTATAGTTTCCCTTCCCTCTACTCCTCCCAGTTACTGCCCAATGGCAGCCTTAGATAACTCTCTCTGATGCAAAGTGAATTTTTCTTAACGACGGGGGTGAAAACTGCATTTCTCTCCGAGTGTAATAAGTATTTAGACTGCATTTAGGAAACCAACAGTAGTGGGTTCTCCTCTAGGATCCTGGATCTCACTAAGTGGCTATCTATATCTGGTTAGGTTTTCAGTGGTAGACATCATTCTCAACCTGTTGGGTGGACATTAAGTACAATTAAACAGGTATTGTTTTCTGCCAGTATCGCATAACACAATTGCACCTTCATGGTTATCTCAGCGTACTAGCCATTGCTCTGTTTCATAGGCATCACAACTACATAGGACTAATGATGGCTTTAAAGATTCCAAAGGATTCCTTGGCATCTTTCATAGCACCTCCTGGTATTATAAAAGCTAGACTTCAGTGAGGAGGCTTTAAGTTCAGATCCAGCTCAAATCTCCTGAGTTCTGAGTCCAATGTGTATAGTGTCTTTACCAATAAGTACTTTCCTTCACTCTCTGAGAAGCAACCAATAATTAGAGCAATTGCCTATGTTATTTTGGGTACCTCTTGAATGATCTAGGCCAATAATTCAAAAGAAGGTTTTGTGGTACTGGACATTTCTTAGATGGTCTTTGACTCTTGCGTGAACCCTACCAGCCTAGCCAATCCTCATCTTCATAGAATAGATTTCTAAGATCAGCCTCTTGATTTTTGTAATGTTTGACTCTTGGAATTTTGAGTTCCTTTTCTCTTATGGTAAATTCTTCAATCTAGATAAGCCCGTGCAGCGAAAACACAACTCAGTGAATATGAATACAAGCTGCGTGCCTAGATTGAGCAGATCTACCACTGCACTGCTCTATTCCCCAGCTTTGAGATCCCTTATAACTTGCAGTTTCTCCAGGCCTCTTGCTTCATCTCCATCTTCCTTTCACCTCCTCTCCTCTGTCATCCCCCTCTCTCTTCCTCTCTCCTCCCAACTCTTCAGCCCCACCTTTCCTTCCCTGCTCCATCACTTGCTCTAGCCCTTATTTTACAATCTAAAATGGGGAGAAGGTCCCAATGAAGTCACCTGGATGAGTGTGTGTTTCACACTCCCATCCTCTTGGGCAGTGCCTCTTGGGCAAGTGTAATTAGCATCAGAATACAAACAGCACTAAGGCAACCCACACTTCTCTACCTAAAGACATAAGGCTTTAGTTCTCTGGATCAACCTTGTAGACAGACAGACAGACAGACAGACAGATTATAGTTTGATCATGGTTTTACCTTCCTAATCTCTCTAACTTTCCCTACCTTCTCACCCATCCAACTCTCTAACTTCTTTCTTTCTATCTTTGGAAAACAAACAGGTTAAAAAAAACAAACAAACAAAAACCAGACTGAACACTTAAAATGGAGCCTACTCTAAAGGTGTGGAAGATGCAGGCAGACAGAACTCTTCTTTGTTCTTCTGAGGCCATAATTTCTCTACCAGAGGAGGTTTCTCCTGAGTTTTTGGCAGCTGTCTCTGTCATGCAATTGAAAAAAAGGGCCAGTATGGTGGGCATTGACTTATGGGGGAGCAAGAGGTACTTCACTACTCTCTAAGGTGAATAGTTCTCATTTCCTACCCCATGAATTAGGAACAGACTTCTCGTGGAGCTTTCCATACGTATCTCTGTGCTTCATACCTTCTATAAATGAAATCGTTGTCTTTAAAGGCAATTCGGGAAGAACAAGAGAAGTAGGGTAAAATTCAAAAACCTGATGCTTAATTTGATTCAATTCATACTCTAAATTCTTCCCCTGATCTGCCTGGGTTGCTTTTGAGCCTTTTCTGATAGCTGCCTCAAGTTGTCTGCCCAGGGTCTCTGGTACTTTCAGGGACTGTATCGTGCCTCTGACTCAATTTTTACTGATGGCGGGACCCTGTCCCTCTACATCAAGTGTTATTGCCTCGGGCTGTTTTGAGATCTGTTTAAATTCCCTCCATCATCTCAGCATTTTATCATCCACAAGTGTCCATCTGCTGACTTGGAAACTTCACAATATATTTTCCACTTCCATATCTTTTACAGAACCACCAAACAAGTCTTATAAATACCCTAAAACTGTTAAAAATCTTACCCATCTTGAAATCGTTCATTCATTTTTTTCTCTACACCTTAGCCCAGCAATTTAAGAAATTATATATCTCATTGTTTGAATGAAAAAAGCTCATGATAACAGCATTAACTCTGTCACTTACCTATACAGGTAACACTAATATGTTAGGTATTTCTGTGTGTCAGTAATGATTTAGGTAAGTACATAGAATTTTTTGTTGAAGATTACTTTGTAGATGGAGACATTTCCATGATGTTGGACACAAGAGAGTAAAGGAGCCTTTTAGTCTGTGTTATTCTGTTTTGGTGCTATTGAAAGTCATGAGGCAGTTACAGAGCTCTCCCCAACCTGTTTTCTATGTTAGTTGTGTCCTCTGCTCTTCATGTTTATTTGCCAAAGAACAGAAGGTTCAAGAGAAGAAATGGCAGCCTTTGGAAGCTTTTCTGCACATAGCTGATGAGGAAAGAAGTGTGGATATACAATAGACAGGCAGTCCAGGAATGCCCTGCCACACACATCCTTTGCCCTGAAGCAGGGAATGGACACTCACAAGGTATTTGAAGAAGCGTTTGTTTTAATGACCTTCTCAAAGGTCCATGCAAAGGTGAGAGGTGTGAAGTTGTTCTCTATTTGAGAATATCATATAAATAGACATTTCATATAGTACATTAGAAAACGTAATAGTAGCTGTTTTATTTTATGTGCTTATATTGCTTTTGACTTTTTCTTCTTTTTACTTATACACAGTGCTATGGAACCAGTCTTGCTTTCAACTGGCTATGTAGTCAAGAATGACCTTAAATTTTCCATTTCTTATTCTCTACCACTCAACAGCAGAGAGTACATGAGTGTGTTACTAAGTCCAGTTATGTGCAGTGTGAACTCATCAAACACAGAGCTTGATGCATGCTAGCCAAGTACTTTACCAACTAAGTCACACTCCTAGCTCTTAGGTTTCTTTTACTTGTTCTTTTTCTCGTTATTGTTGTTGCTGGTTTTGTTTCTTTTGTTTTTAAGAAACAACAGAGATTCTTAAAGTCAGCCCCAACACATATCAGTTTTCACCAAGAAGCTCCTTCAGCCAAAATAACAATACACAGGAAAGATTTAGGACAGAAGGACAGAACGGATCAAATTTGAACACTAAAAACATAACTAGATATGTTTTCATTGTTTTTGTTTTGTTTGTTTGTTGAAATATAATATAGTATCTCCTGGTTAAGTTCACTGTCCTGCGAGCCTGAGTACTAAAGACAAGTCTGAAATTCTAAGGAAGGCTGTGACACTCTGCTTGACAGAATCTCGGCCATTTTGTTAACAACTTTTCATCAGTTTTTATTTAAAAACCCTTCTAGGTTTTACTATTTTAAATGTTATTTTGAGCAGGCTGGCATCTGCAACTGAAATAGTCAACTTTTCTTGCACTTTAGCAGAAATTGCATGCAGTCAGAAGTTAAAAATACTTTTCACTCCTTGAAAGCATCGTTTTTATGGAACTTCTGCAAGGAGAGGGGAACAGCTACTTTGGAAGTAAAGTGTGTCTCTACATCCCACTGGAAAAAAATGAAGGAGGGCCAGAGCCCAACCAAGGTCTCATTTTCTGACAGATCCATGTCCTCTGGATGTCAAATTTACTTTAGCTTCTTAAAAACACTTCCTTATATTTTTAAAATGAATTCTTTTTTAAAAATTTTCATTTACATTGGTCTTCTGCTTCCATGTATGTTTGTGTGAAAGTGTCATATCTCCTGGAACTGGAATTACAGACAGGTGTGAGCTGCCTTGTGGGTGCCGGGACTTGAACCTGAGACCTTTGGAAGAACACTCAATGCTCTTGACTTCTGGGCCATCTCTCCATCCGAAATCTTCCCTATGTCTGATAACACTTAGTACACATCACAAATAAATACTGGAAGCTTCTTGAGATTATTACAAACTGTACTTAGTAATACAAAGGAAGAAGCAGTAAGGGTTTCATGGTATAAGTTATGAATTATATTTAATGCAATTAATATTTCTTCCTATGTGGTCTATTGGTTGGAGTTTGAGGGACTTTTGAGTTCATTTTGTTTTTATAAGACAGGATCTCTTCACATAGCCCTGGCTATCCTAGATCTTATTATTTAAAAGCAAACTACCCTTGAATTTACACATACCAGCCTGCCTGGACTTTCTGGGATTAAAGATGTGTACTACTGTGCCTGACTTCAGTCTGTTTCATATTTAGAGTAACTTATGTATAATCTTAGATAGTATTGAAAATAAGAGATAAACCCATAAGATTTTGCAATCAGATCAAATCTGACATAGGTTTATGATTTGGACACAGTATTACAGAAAAGGAAATAGTGATTGCCATTGTTTTCCGTTAGAATTTGCATATAAACTCATCAGAAGATGACCGTATGTCACAATAAGATAGAAAATACTTAATAGTAATCTAAAAAGAAAAATCACATCAGAACTTATTAATAATAGGATAGTGATATAAAAGTTACCAGTAAATGTGCTTAACTTGAATCTTTTCTTTGCCTTACACTAAAATGATTGACTTTAAATACTATTAAGCAATGTTTGAAGTAGCAGGTTGATTTTTTTTTTCTAGTAACTAGTGTCTGGGGAGTTTGTTATGACTATTATTTTTGCACTAAAAGTTATATAGCTACTGTAACTTAACACTCCCTGAGTTGACAGACACTAGTTTTCGAGAATCTTATACGGTTCTAATGGCTTACTTTAGAAGGGTGGAAAGGATCCAGCAAGGAGCAAATATATTTTTAGCTGTGAATGAAAATGAATAATCCATATATTATAAGTAGAAAAATGCAAATAGTGAATATTTTTGATGTGCTTAGAAATTGGACTGGGCCTGCACACGTTTCTCTGACTACCAACAGACTGGAGGAAGAGAAAAGATCTCAGTTTGTCCAGTGGTGTAACCTCTGATGCACAGGGATGGTAGGGGGCAAAAATCAATATGTACATTTATGACACTGTCAAGGAAAAAAATAAAGAAATACATAGCAAAATTACAAAAGAAATGACATTGGGCCTAATATTTAAATACAGAAGTGATGGCTTCCCATTTAAAAAATACTATATTTTGTTATTTAATAAGCATCAGTCTTTATACTTGGAAGAATACAAAATTAACATGAAATACACTTGAACAAGCAGTGCGCAGCTTCTATGGGAGGGGTACCTATTCTGAGGTATTAACAGAAAAAGTGCTACATATGTGGTTAAATACAGTACAAACATCCCTTACCTCGGTCTTAATTGGTGAAAAGTTTGCATAAATTTACATTTCTAAACTTAAGTTTTTTCAAAGACTGACAACTTAGTGTTTAGCTGGGCATTATTTTATGTTTTCCCTTGTTACTTATGCATTAATTAGTTCTGTTTACCTGTGCATAATTTTTCCTAATTTTGCAACAGTGTTGGTTTTTTGTTTTTTGTGTTTTTTTGTAACTGACAACGCAATTTACTGCCTGTGTGCGTTCTGGCCCCCAAACAAGAATAGCAAGGTATAAAGCCTTAGCCTCTTCATTCGGGGTTGTTGGGAATAAAAGCATTGGTTGTGACTAATTTCCAATTAATTTGCAGTGGTTACAGGGGAACAAAACAATTGAACCTCCTCATTAAGATTCAAAATATTCCAAAATGTCATCTTTAGGTGTTTCTGGAATATATAATTTCCATTTTGGTTCATTGCTTGACAGCTCTATTAATTTAAAAGCCCAGTAATACCTATTAGTATAAAACATGAAAAAAATACTATTAATCATTTATTTTAATTTTGCAGCTCTGTCATTTTCTCAGTATGTTTTAAAATGAGGATGACACTGTAATGTGCACAATTCAAACTGGATGAAGGGGAAATGGATAATACTACTTAGGACTGATACTGAGCTATGTTATTAGAGCTTAATTAATGCCAAATTGATTAAATTTGGTTGGGATTCAAGCAAAAATATTTTAAAGAACTTTTATTGCCCTATTATATTTTTAAAGTTATGGCAAATTCTGTTTAGATTAGACTTCCCTATCTCTAGATCTTCGCCTTAATATAGTCAGTTTAAATATTGTAAATACAATTAAAGTAGTCAATTATTCCTTATTTTGAAAGAGTTGTTGGTTTCAGTGTTAGGAATTCATTTTATTTAGCTAAAAATAGTAATCTCTCACGTTCATACTTTTCAATGAGAAATGTAAAAACCAACTGGACACAATATGTAAAGGTAAGAAACATAATGAGAAGTGTACCCGTTGTGCAATACCTTATAAATGTATAATGTTGATAAAAGACTACAATTTCTAAAAGAAAGAGAAATGCATGCAGTAAGAGATCTAGATACAGTAAACAGTGAAGGGAGAGGACAGATATGAGTGGAGCATCAGCATTGAATAGCATCAAAATATGGATGTAGGTCAAATTCTATTGTTTTCCTCTAGACTGGGTCAGATTAGAGGCATTGCTTTAGCTAACCAATGTCATTAGACTAATGGATCACCCGATCTGCTCCTGGCTCTTGTCTCACATTTGTGTATTTCATTGTTGCTCCATTTGCTTTGATTTCATATATTAAGATTAGGAATTAACTCATACGCTGCAAGCCTTTTTTTATAAAGAGTTAATCAGCTGTATTGATACCAAAAAAGAACTAGTGTTTCATAAAGATCTTACTCAATTCAAATAAAAAAATTAAAGTTAATGGCTCTTAATAAAAGTAACCTGCAGAGAATTTAATAATTTACTGTTTCTATTTATCTGAAAATGCTGAAGACAGTATCACAGATTTCATTAGAGGTGACAGAAAGTTTTCTTCACGCATTAACCACACCATCCTCACACTTCTCTCCAGTGAACAAAATGGATATTATTAAATGAGAGTGTGCTGTTTGCTTTTGTCAACGTGGCCCAAACAGACATATCTGGGAAGAGCACATCTTAAATAAGAAAATGCCCCTCCATAGGATTTGCCTGTTGGAGTACTGGTAATTTTAACTTATGGGATACTGGCATGAGTAGTGGTTGATGTGGCATAGACCAGTACAATGTGAGTGGTACCACCTTGGACAGATGGTCCTAGATGCTATAAGCAGGCAAACTTAGCAGGCCAGGAGGAGCAAGCCAGCAGTTGCACTCTTCGACAGGCTCTGCTACAGTTCCTGTCTCCAGGTGCCTGCCTTAGGTCCCTTTTCTGACTTCCCTAGATTATACACTAAGGCTGGAAAATAAAATGAACTCTTTCCTCCCCACATTGATTTTGAACATATCTTTTAATACAGTAATGGAACCCCTAATTAAGATAACGATATTCAACTTGTTGAATAAACCTTAAATAAAAAATTCAGCTAATTTATTAAAACAAAATAAAAGTATCAGTGATTTACTTAAATGTTCCTTTGTCAAGTGTCTACTAATGAATCTCATATTAATAAAATAGATAGCACTGTAGTAATGATGCAATCATGCTTACAGGTTATTGTTTTACAGCAAAAGGGAAAATTCGTGGCATGATTTCCGAAGTGAGTATAGACTCATTTTAAATACTCACACAAACACAACATTTTATAATTTTATAATTAAATAACATCTGTGAATGAAGGTACCTGGGGTAGTTCAATTGGCTAAAATATATACTGTTGGCTGCAATTCTGAGACAGCATAAAGGAAAAACTGGGTCTATATATGCTTGAATATAGACCTGAATGAAAGTATCAAAAAGTAAGAAAGAATGAAACAAAGAAAGAAAGAAAAAAAGAAAGGAAGAAAGACAGACAAGGAGGGAGGCACTAAGAATGACGGGAGGGAGGGGAGGAAAACATAGTAAATATACAGGGGTGCGGCGGGGAGCTAAAGAAGACCAGGAAAGCTTTTCAAAATCTCAAAGCAGAATGAACAATAAAAGATGACTAGTAAATAACCAGTCCCAAAGGAAAGGAAAGTCCTATAGAGAAAAGTAGCCCATGGGAATGTGCATAGCATGCAGGATCTGACCTAGGGCAAGACAGAAAGTAGGTTGAAAGAAAAGAGCAAGCACTTCAATGGAAGTGATACCTGTGACTCAGCTGGGGCTTGAAGCCCACACAAAGGGTGCTCTGTTTTGGATGAGCAAACATGTTGAACTAAGGAACTGTTTGAGCAAGAGGGATGAAAGCTGAAATGATGCTGGCAATACTCTATGGTCAGGGAGTACGCTGAAGAGAAGAAACAGTGTTAGGGGGCTTCTGAAATAGTGTAGGTATAAACAAAGGAAAGCAGTCTCATTTAGCAGTAAACCAAGTGGTAAGAAAAACGGCCACTTAAGGGTGAGCTCCATTTGTCAGGCTCTGGTACAGCCTCTCGGGAAACAGCTATATCAGGCTCCTGTCAGCATACAAGTCTTGGCATCTGCAGTAGTGTCTGGGTTTAATGACTGTATGTGGGGTTTGCAACCTGATAGGAAGAACAGCAATATCAACCAACCAAACACACCCCAGAGCTTCCAGGGACTAAACCACCATCCAAAGAGTATACATGAAGCGATCCATGGCTCCAGCCACATGTGTAGCAGATGCCCCTTGGGGCATCAATGGGAGGAGAGGCCCCTTGGTCCTATGAAGACTCCATGCCCCAATGTAGGGGAATGTCAGGGTGGGGAGGCAGGAGGGAGTGGGTGGATAGGGAGGGAAATACCTCATAGAAGCAGAGGGAGGGGGACGGAGTAGGGGGATTCCAGAGGGGACAGGGGACAACATTTGAAATGTAAATGAAGAAAATATCCAACGAAAAAAGGAAAAAACAAAAACAAGACCCCACAAAATCAAATTATGTACATTAATCCATTTTATCCAAGTTTCTAGAGAATTGAGAAAAATCGAAGAGTACAATCCTTTCGCACTTGGTACAACTTAATAAAGCTTATATCTGAAAAAAGGAGAAAGGATGAGCTACATTTCTCAGTCAGCTTTAAGCAGCTGAGTTAGTGGTGGAGCAACGCCTAGAAAAGGAGGAATCTCAAAAACTTTCAAGTACTTTTTCTACTTCAGACTAGGTTACCTAAAGTGTGCTCACTTATCAGTGACCTAGACACACTGTTCAGAAAGTCAACAATCATGACATCATTCGGTGGAAATTTTGCAATGACTATGGTGTCAAAATACAAAAGCCTCACTACTTAGGTTTAACCTTACACTGAACACACCTTACCACAGAGACCAGGCTCCGTTTAGAATCCAGACACCCTTTAAAACTTTGCTTTTAACAATTAACAAATTCTCCATAATAGTATTTCTCTACTATTTCTTTGGCTAGAAGGAGAACCTAGCAAAGGGCAGGGATGCCACCAGTTGTCAGGGTAAAATGAGGTGACAGTATCATGCAACATCTCAGTGACACCCAAGGAATTAAAACAGTTGTAGCTAAGATCAAAAAGTTGGCCCCAGAGCTCCCAGGGACTAAACCACCAACCAAAGAGGGAATCAGGAAAGGGGATAACATTTGAAATGAAAATATATAAAATACTCATTAAAAAATGGCATTGACAAAAAAAATGGCATTGACAAAGAAAGTTGACCAAATGTGTTCTTCACCAGAAACACATGATTACATTAAAATTAGGAATAAATTGTTGTTGAAGATAATAGCTGCCCTTGGTAAATCATCCATGAACATCCAGAGCATCAAGTGATATTTGCTGGTAACCACTTGGGACAGATTTTGACTCAGCAGCAAACGTGTGATGTCTTTGAGCAGAATCCAAAAGCTGGTTGGGACCAGAGGCAAGCTCAAACACTGATTTATGTGTCTAAGGTCAATTTCTTAAGACTATACTAAATTAAAACGGCCATACGGAGAATATGGAGCGAAGTATAATTCATGAAAAGTGAATTGTGGCTACATTTTTATTACACTTATCCTGTTGTTGGTAGTGTTTTCTCATAAGATCAAACACTTGAACATGCCTGGAATAAAATTGTCATTTTAATTTCTTACTAGAGACACAGGAATAGAAAAAAATGTGTTAAAAGTGTCTTTGACCTTCTTGGAAAGCAATTAAGACCATAAATATTTTTTTGAATGAAGAATAAAATGTATATCTTAAATGAAATTCCAAATCCAAGTATATAACTATTTCTTCTTTAGCATGGCCAAATGGCTCATGGCCATCAGGAGGGAAAGAGTGCTTCTTTTTTTCGTGTGTATTTAAAATTCCTGTGAATTTCGTCAGCAAGGAAGAATCACAACTTCACGTTTAAAGATTTTTGTCTTAAATCCTAACAATGTCTTCTTTGAATTTGATTCTATTAAAGATAACATTAAATTTGGAAATTGTCATCATTCCAGAAAATTAAATCATAATGAAGCTGAGAATGGATTTCAGAAAATTGTGTTTTTGCCTCACTCTCTCTCTCCCTCCCCTTCTTCCTCTCCCTCCCCTCTCACCTCCCTCTCCCATTCCCTTCCCTCCTCCCTCTCTCCCTCCTTCCTTCTTTACTCACTCTCTTTCTTTTGGCAGTTATCCACCTGAAAATTTTGCATGCAGTTTACCCCACCCCCACTGTCATGTGACTCTCTTGCATGCTTGAGTTCAAAGGGCTTTCCACTGTTGAAATGGTACAACCTTATTCCAAATTCAAACTTGGTATATTTTAATGTTCCAGGTGATTGCTAAATTAAACTCTCCCCACAGATATTTTATGGTATTTACTTTGTGCTGAAAACTCCATTCATTTCTAAGGCAGCTGAATAAATCCAGCGATAATAAACTCTTAAAGAGATGAAGCAAGGAAAGAAAATGTTGGCACAGAAAGAATATTTATAAAGGGATATGCCACCTACTGAGGTACATTTTAAGAACCATGGTATTATTATGCTCAACCTAGTTCAGAGCCATAAGAATCAATTAAAGATATTATTCACTGAAGCTGAGTTTAATCAATGTATATATGACCAAACTAGAGGACTATCAGAATACATTCCAATTGAAAAAATTTCACTAAATAAATTCTGAATGTTGTCATTTAGTACAGCAAAGATATACTGCTAAAAAATCTTTTTCTTCATTCAAATACTGATCATGTTATATAGAATAATTTTAAATTAAAAAATTCCACTTTATAACTCACAATTTAGCATTGGACTTTTAGTATTGAATCAAAGGTCATCAAATTATGGCTACTTTTTATATAGCTGTATATAAGAAGAGTTCTCACATTTTTAAATGGTAAAAAAATCAAAAGTTTAATATTTCATAATGTGAAAGTGTAAAGAAATTCAAATTTCAGTTTCCATAAATAAAGACTTATTAGAACAATCATTCTTATTTATTTTCACATAGTCCAAAAACTACACTGAACTATAGCAGCTACAAGCATTTACCATTTATACTGTTTGGTAGTACCAAACTGAATTTAGCAAGGGAAGATTCACGAGATGCCCAAGAGGGCAAAGCTTGCGGATCACGGTGATTTAATTTTGGTGGGTACTGAAAAGGAGGAAGGTGCTTGTACATCTTCTATGCCTCTAAATTTGAGTCACCAGGTGTGAAGTTATAGAAAAGAAGCTAAAAGCCAGCAGCATTTACCATCTAGCCCTCCACAGAAATGTGGACATTTGCCAGTCACACAATTATGTACACATATGTGTAAACATCCTGCGACATATAGCTCTCAAACATAATTTAAATATTTAGAATTAGGCTGAACATTTTAATACATTGTATACAGACCATTGATTGTAACAAATTTCAGCATCCATGTCCTTCAAATGCATGTGGAAGTTACACCCTACTTAATAGACAAGGATTAGACAATATTGAAGACATATTAAAAATTGAATATGATAACACCTCCTTTTAGCATGTATACCTACTTCTCTGGTGGGTACGGTATACTTTTCACAGAATGTCATTCTCTTACTGCAATATTAAACATCAATATTCTCCTTTCTAAAAAATCATGTACCTACATTTCTTTCTTGCTATTGTGTCAGTACTCTATTCTCCTGTTATTATGGGTACACTAAATCTACATATGTCTT
The DNA here is from genome assembly GCF_021556685.1 of Rattus norvegicus. NCBI lineage: Eukaryota > Metazoa > Chordata > Mammalia > Rodentia > Muridae > Rattus > Rattus norvegicus. The sequence continues at coordinate 61,630,271 of NC_141539.1, forward strand.
CTGAACAATACTCACAAAGACATTGGACCTCCCCTTCAGACTGTCACACCCTGCACTGACATCACCAACTTCCAAATTATCATCAATGCCAAAAGTACCTTTCGTTCTATCACTTCACACCAGGCAATTCAAATTGAAAAGCATAGAAAAGCTATTAGTGCCTTCCCCTTTTCCATTACTCAGCACAACCAAATTGCCATGTTCCATAGGCTGTGTCTTCTTAGCATCTATTGAATCTGCCCAATCTAGTTTGTCTCTCCAACAACTAAAATCTGTTCCACTTTTTGAGTGGATCACTACCTTGACCTGCCTGCTAATTGTCCTGCCTCAGATCTGGCACATATTCTGATGAGAACAAAATGAAGATGTACTCATATGCCATAGTTTTATACCATGACAAATAGACATTGCTTCCTTGCAGTATCTTTCCAGAACAATGTTCGTTTCACACACACACAGAAAGAGAGAGAGAGAGAGAGAGAGAGAGAGAGAGAGAGAGAGAGAGAGAGAGAGATACAATGCCCTACTGTTGCACGTTGGGTATCATAAGAAAGGAGGAGCTTTTCAGGTAAACACCTAGTAGCAAGGTACAGAGGGGGTAGTTATCAAGGTGAAATCAGGGAGGGGCCGTGCTCAGACTCTACTCTTGTACTTACAAATTAATATGTTACACAGGTTACAGAAACCAAGTTTTTATTTGGTCTTTAATATGAAATAAAAATGTTGACACATCTTACATTTCCTGGGAGAATAAAATTAGATACAGAAAAAGTAAAATCATGGAAAGCATTGGTCTTTTCAAGGTAGGTATGCCATCTTTCTTTCAGTTTGAGAAAATACTCAAGAAAAATAATTCATAGGAAGGAACGGTTTACAGTTTCTGAACCTAGAGCCCATAGCTCCTAGTTCTGTTGCTTTGGGTCTGTGGTGGTACAGAACACCAGGGAGCTAACATCAGGCAGAGAAAGCAGCCAAGAAACAAACAAGAGCAAAGGGACCAAGTGTTTAAACATCACCCTAAGAGAACACTGCCAATAAGCTAGCTTCCTTCCACAAGACTCCACCTCCTACTGTGCCACTGACTCCAACAGCACCACAAGCTACAGGAATAAACCTTTGATGCCTTTAGGGTATGTTCAAGCTTGAAACAGTAGCAATATATGACTTTGTGAAGAAGGTAAGTCCGTCTTTGTTCCAGGCCTAACAGAATGCTTCAAGAGTTTAGATAAGCAGATATGCCTCCAGGGAATAGCCAGTGTACAGATTACATAAGCATAATTTTTCATAGGATAACATTTACTAGGGACCGGAGCCAAAAAAAATGTTCAGAAAATATATGAAAGAAGGCTCACCTCTTTTCATTTTTACTTTCCTTTGGCACCACTAAGTCTTTAGAGAAAGCACTATGGCCTAAGGTTAAGAAACCCTGTTCACCTTCCGCTTTGAACCAGGAAAGTATAAACTTCTTTTACAACTTACAAAATTCATACTTCAACTCTATACTTTACTGTTTATTTTCAAATAATTGGCTTTTAGTTGAGAACAACTCAAAAAACTGTGGAAGAGCAAGCAGTATCCAACAGTGTGAGCAAAGCCCTTAACAGGAACCCTGTTATAATAAATCTTAGTAAAGCTTTATATATTTTGCTAATCTGCTTTACAATTTTTACTCACTCTGTAGAAACTGTGTATGTATGTGCTCTATTCTTAATTTATGACTCCTGTATGTGCAGAGTTACCATCAGGTTTTGGAGGGTAGCCAAGAGAAACAGCCATAGCTTATAACATTTGGGTTCTCTGGGATTGCTACTGGTCAATAACACAAAAAGAAGTAGTAACTCATTCTGGATATTGGGACTTCCACTTGATAAAATGTGAAATCTAGTAGAAGTGTTGTTCCCAGATATAGAGTTGATCTCTGCCTCTCTGTCTCTCTCTCTGTCTCTCTGTCTCTGTCTGTCTCTCTCTCTCTCTCCCTGTAGATAAGTAGATATAGATATATACATAGATATATAGATATAGATAGATGATAGATAGATAGATAGTTAGATAGATATAGATAGACGGTAGATAGATAGATAGATAGATAGATAGATAGATAGATAGATAGATAGATAGATAGACATCTCTTTCTGTTTCCCTGTTTCTCTTCCTTTCCCTCTCACCCTTCCTCCTAGTTTCCATATGGAATTTTTTACTTTGTTTTGTTTTAGACTGGGTCTAGCTGGCTATCCTCCTGCCTCAGACTCCTAAGGGCTGTAATTATAGCCATATACTACCACCTTTATACTTGGATCAGTGGAAATGCCTTTCTTCCTTTTTTTTGTTTCATTTTTGCTTTTTATTTGACACTCTATCTAGCCATCATCCTCCTGCCTTGATCCCCTAGGTACTACAATTATGGGCACTTACCTATGCTCAGCTCAGTAGAAATGCCTTTCTTCTGCTGCTGTAGTTTTATAGAATAGAATCCCATCCTTTGAAGACAGTATTTGTTACCTTCCACATTTTATAACAATGTTTTTCTGTCTTCATGAAGCTACATCTTAATAGGATTGTGTTTACTTCAGCTAAGTACAAAAACACATAATTATCCAATGCAATGCTGTATGCTGTGTTAGAAAGTTTGAGTGCAAGAAAAATATGACCAGTTATTTCTCATTTCATTTTTTATAGAAATAAATTTATAATTTAAAAACAAATTGTGCACAATGACCACAGGAAATAGCAAACAGCAAGAGGACATTTTATAGATAATTGCATAAACAAAACAGGCTCATATACTTCTACTAAACTGAAAATGTGATCTGAGCATTAGGGCCTCATAATATCAAAAGCACAGAGTGAGATATGTTATTTTTAACAGAATAAGAACAAAGATTTATTCTTTTCAAATGATGTCCAATATGAAAGTCTCAGAGAGGTTCACCTTGTGGACTATTGGCTGTTCTTCATCTAAACTGAAGATGATTTTATGTGATTAGAAAGATTTCTTATAAAATCAATCTTGTTTTTAATATTATTTAAATGTTTTTATGCTCTAGAATGTATCCCCCTCCTGGTCCACCCTCTGACTGTTCCCCATCCCATACCTCCCCCTCCTCTCCACTAGGATGTCCTCAAACCCAACTCCAGCAGACCACCCCACTCCGTGGGGCCTCCAGTCTCTTGAGGGTTAGATACATCTCTGACTGAACTCAGACCCAGCAGTCCTCTGGTATACATGATTGGGGGCCACATATCAGCTGGTGTATGCTGCATGGCTGATGGCCCAGTATCTGAGAGATCTTGGGGGTCCAGGCTAATTGAGACTGCCTGTCCTCCTACAGGGTCGCCCTCCTCCTCCTTCTTCCAGCTCCTCCTAATTCAACCACATGGGTCACCAGCTTCTGTCCATTGGTTGGGTGTAAATATCTGCATCTGACTCTTTTTAAAAAGAGATTTATTTATTTTATGTATGTGAGTACACTATAGCTGTCTTCAGATACACCAGAAGGCATCAGATCCCATTACACATGGTTGTGAGCCATCATGTGGTTGCTGGGAATTGAACTCAGGACCTGTGGTAGAGCAGTCAGTGCTCTTAACCTCTGAGTCACCTGCTTAGTGGGTCTTTTAGAGGGCAGTCATGATAGGCTCCTTTTACTGAGGACTCCATAACCTTTCAGACCTTGGGGCCCCCCTTGATCTGATTCTCACTTTGGGCCTGTTGATGGAACTGCTTTTCTTCAGGTTCTTCTCCACTTTTGTCCATGAAGCTCTTTCAAACAAGAACCATTAGGAAAAAGAGTTTTTCACTGTGGGATGGCAACCCCATCCTTCACTTGATGTTGTCTCTCTGCTGGAGGAGGGAACCACAAGTTCCCTCTCCCTACTGTAAGACATTTCATCTAAGGTCCTGCCCTTTGAATCCTGAGCGTCTCTCCCCTCCCAGGTCTGTGGTACATTCTGGAGGGTCTCCCTACCTCCTACCTCCCAAGGTTGACTGTCTCTATTCTTTCTGCTGGCCCTCAGGGCTTCATTGCTTTACCCCGACCCAATACCTGATCACATTCCCCTCCTCCCCTCTCTGTCCCCTTTCCTACTCAGGACCCTCCCTACCACCTCCTGCAATTGCTTTCTTCTTCCTTCCAAATGGGTTGAAGCATCCTCACTTGGGTCCTTCAACTTATTAGCCTTTTTGAGTTCTGTGGACTGTATCCTGGGTATTCTGTACTTTTTTTGACTAATATCCACTTATTAAATATTATTCCCTCCCCCTCCCCTTCCTTATGGGTGTTCCCCTCCCAAACCTCCCCCCATTGCCGCCCTCCCCCCCATAGTCTAGTTCACTGGGGGTTCAGTCTTAGCAGGACCCAGGGCTTCCCCTTCCACTGGTGCTCTTACTAGGATGTTCATTGCTACCTATGGGGTCAGAGTCCAGGGTCAGTCCATGTATAGTCTTTAGGTAGTGGCTTATTCCCTGGAAGCTCTGGTTGCTTGACATTGTTGTACATATGGGGTCTCGAGCCCCTTCAAGCTCTTCCAGTTCTTTCTCTGATTCCTTCAACGGGGGACCTATTCTCAGTTCAGTGGTTTGCTACTGGCATTCGCCTCTGTATTTGCTGTATTCTGGCTGTGTCTCTCAGGAGCGATCTACATCCGGCTCCCGTCGGTCTGCACTTCTTTGCTTCATCCATCTTGTCTAATTGGGTGGCTGTATATGTATGGGCCACAGGTGGGGCAGGCTCTGAATGGGTGTTCCTTCAGTCTCTGTTTTAATCTTTGCCTCTCCCTTCCCTGCCAAGGGTATTCTTTTTCCTCATTTAAAGAAGGAGTGAAGCATTCACATTTTGATCATCCGTCTTGAGTTTTGTTTGTTCTAGGGATCTAGGGTAATTCAAGCATTTGGGCTAATAGCCACTTATCAATGAGTGCATACCATGTATGTCTTTCTGTGATTGGGTTAGCTCACTCAGGATGATATTTTCCAGTTCCAACCATTTGCCTACGAATTTCATAAAGCCGTTGTTTTTGATAGCTGAGTAATATTCCATTGTGTAGATGTACCACATTTTCTGTATCCATTCCTCTGTTGAAGGGCATCTGGGTTCTTTCCAGTTTCTGGCTATTATAAATAAGGCTGCAATGAACATAATGGAGCACGTGTCTCTTTTATATGTTGAGGCATCTTTTGGGTATATGTCCAAGAGAGGTATAGATGGATCCTCAGGCAGTTCTATGTCCAATTTTCTGAGGAACCTCCAGAATGATTTCCAGAATGGTTGTACCAGTCTGCAATCCCACCAACAATGGAGGAGTGTTCCTCTTTCTCCACATCCTCGCCAGCATCTGCTGTCACCTGAGTTTTTGATCTTAGCCATTCTCACTGGTGTGAGGTGAAATCTCAGGGTTGTTTTGATTTGCATTTCCCTTATGACTAAAGATGTTGAACATTTCTTTAGGTGCTTCTCAGCCATTCGGCATTCCTCAGCTGTGAATTCTTTGTTTAGCTCTGAACCCCATTTTTTAATAGGGTTATTTGTTTCCCTGCGGTCTAAATTCTTGAGTTCTTTGTATATTTTGGATATAAGGCCTCTATCTGTTGTAGGATTGGTAAAGATCTTTTCCCAATCTGTTGGTTGCCGTTTTGTCCTAACCACAGTGTCCTTTGCCTTACAGAAGCTTTGCAGTTTTATGAGATCCCATTTGTCGATTCTTGCTCTTAGAGCGTAAGCCATTGATGTTTTGTTTAGGAAATTTTTTCCAGTGCCCATGTGTTCCAGATGCTTCCCTAGTTTTTCTTCTATTAGTTTGAGTGTGTCTGGTTTGATGTGGAGGTCCTTGGACTTAAGCTTTGTACAGGGTGATAAGCATGGATCGATCTGCATTCTTCTACAGGTTGACCTCCAGTTGAACCAGCACCATTTTCTGAAAATGCTATCTTTTTTCCATTGGATGGTTTTGGCTCCTTTGTCAAAAATCAAGTGACCATAGGTGTGTGGGTTCATTTCTGGGTCTTCAATTCTATTCCATTGGTCTATCTGTCTGTCTCTGTACCAATACCATGCAGTTTTTATCACTATTGCTCTGTAATACTGCTTGAGTTCAGGGATAGTGATTCCCCCTGAAGTCCTTTTATTGTTGAGGATAGCTTTAGCTATCCTGGGTTTTTTGTTATTCCAGATGAATTTGCAAATTGTTCTGTCTAACTCTTTGAAGAATTGGATTGGTATTTTGTTGGGGATTGCATTGAATCTGTAGATTGCTTTTGGTAAAATGGCCATTTTTACTATATTAATCCTGCCACTCCATGAGCATGGGAGATCTTTCCATCTTCTGAGGTCTTCTTCAATTTCTTTCCTCAGTGTCTTGAAGTTCTTATTGTATAGATCTTTTACTTGCTTGGTTAAAGCACACCGAGGTACTTTATATAATTTGGGTCTATGATGAAGGGTGTCGTTTCCCTAATTTCTTTCTCGGCTTGTTTCTCTTTTGTATAATGGAAGGCAAATGATTTATTTGAGTTAATTTTATACCCAGCCACTTTGCTGAAGTTGTTTATCAGCTTTAGTAGTTCTCTGGTGGAACTTTTGGGATCACTTAAATATACTATCATATCATCTGCAAATAGTGATATTTTGACCTCTTCTTTTCCGATCTGTATCCCCTTGATCTCCATTTGTTGTCTGATTGCTCTGGCTAGAACTTCAAGAACTATATTGAATAAGTAGGGAGAGAGTGGGCAGCCTTGTCTAGTCCCTGATTTTAGTGGGATTGCTTCAAGTTTCTCTCCATTTAGTTTAATGTTAGCAACTGGTTTGCTGTATATGGCTTTTACTATGTTTAGGTATGGGCCTTGAATTCCTATTCTTTCCAGGACTTTTATCATGAAGGGGTGTTGTAATTTTTCAAATGCTTTCTCAGCATCTAATGAAATGATCATGTGGTTCTGTTCTTTCAGTTTGTTTATATAATGGATCACGTTGATGGTTTTCCGTATATTAAACCATCCCTGCATGCCTGGGATGAAGCCTACTTGATCATGGTGGATGATTGTTTTGATGTGCTCTTGAATTCAGTTTGCCAGAATTTTGTTGAGTATTTTTGCGTCGATATTCATAAGGGAAATTGGTCTGAAGTTCTCTTTCTTTGTTGTGTCTTTGTGTGGTTTAGGTATAAGAGTAATTGTGGCTTCGTAGAGGGTATTCGGTAGTGATCCATCTGTTTCAATTTTGTGGAATAGTTTGGATAATATTGGTATGAGGTCTTCTATGAAGGTTTGATAGAATTCTGCACTAAACCCGTCTGGACCTGGGCTCTTTTTGGTTGGGAGACCGTTAATGACTGCTTCTATTTCCTTAGGAGTTATGGGGTTGTTTAACTGGTTTATCTGTTCCTGATTTAACTTCGGTACCTGGTATCTGTCTAGGAAATTGTCCATTTCCTGCAGATTTTCAAGTTTTGTTGAATATAGGTTTTTATAGTAAGATCTGATGATTTTTTGAATTTCCTCTGAATCTGTAGTTATGTCTCCCTTTTCATTTCTGATTTTGTTAATTTGGACGCACTCTCTGTGTCCTCTCGTTAGTCTGGCTAAGGGTTTATCTATCTTGTTGATTTTCTCAAAGAACCAACTTTTGGTTCTGTTGATTCTTTCTATGGTCCTTTTTGTTTCTACTTGGTTGATTTCAGCTCTGAGTTTGATTATTTCCTGCCTTCTACTCCTCCTGGGTGTATTTGCTTCTTTTTGTTCTAGAGCTTTTAGGTGTGCTGTCAAGCTGCTGACATATGCTCTTTCCTGTTTCTTTCTGCAGGCACTCAGCGCTATGAGTTTCCCTCTTACCACAGCTTTCATTGTGTCCCATAAGTTTCGGTATGTTGTACCTTCATTTTCATTAAATTCTAAAAAGTTTTTAATTTCTTTCTTTATTTCTTCCTTGACCAGGTTATCATTGAGTAGAGCATTGTTCAATTTCCACGTATATGTGGGCATTCTTCCCTTATTGTTATTGAAGACCAGTTTTAGGCCGTGGTGGTCCGATAGCACGCATGGGATTATTTCTATCTTTCTGTACCTGTTGAGGCCCGTTTTTTGACCAATTATATGGTCAATTTTGGAGAAAGTACCATGAGGAGCTGAGAAGAAGGTATATCCTTTTGCTTTAGGATAGAATGTTCTATAAATATCCGTTAAGTCCATTTGGCTCATGACTTCTCTTAGTCTGTCGACATCTCTGTTTAATTTCTGTTCCCATGATCTGTCCATTGATGAGAGTGGGGTGTTGAAATCTCCCACTATTATTGTGTGAGGTGCAATGTGTGTTTTGAGCTTTAATAAGGTTTCTTTTACGTATGTAGGTGCCCTTGTATTTGGGGCATAGATATTTAGGATTGAGAGTTCATCTTGGTGGATTTTTCCTTTGATGAATATGAAGTGTCCTTCCTTATCTTTTTTGATGACTTTTAGTTGGAAATTGATTTTATTTGATATTAGAATGGCTACTCCAGCTTGCTTCTTCTGACCATTTGCTTGGAAAGTTGTTTTCCAGCCTTTCACTCTGAGGTAGTGTCTGTCCTTTTCTCTGAGGTGTGTTTCCTGTAGGCAGCAGAATGCAGGGTCCTCGTTGTGTATCCAGTTTGTTAATCTATTTCTTTTTATTGGGGAGTTGAGGCCATTGATGTTGAGAGATATTAAGGAATAGTTATTATTGCTTCCCGTTATATTCATATTTGGATGTGAGGTTATGTTTGTGTGCTTTCATTCTCTTTGTTTTGTTGCCAAGACGATTAGTTTCTTGCTTCTTCTAGGGTATAGCTTGCCTCCTTATGTTGGGCTTTACCATTTATTATCCTTTGTAGTGCTGGATTTGGAGAAAGATATTGTGTAAATTTGGTTTTGTCATGGAATATCTTGGTTTCTCCATCTATGTTAATTGAGAGTTTTGCAGGATACAGTAACCTGGGCTGGCATTTGTGTTCTCTTAGGGTCTGTATGACATCAGTCCAGGATCTTCTGGCCTTCATAGTTTCTGGCGAGAAGTCTGGTGTGATTCTGCCTTTATATGTTACTTGACCTTTTTCCCTTACTGCTTTTAATATTTCTTTATTTTGTGCGTTTGGTGTTTTGACAATTATGTGACGGGAGGTGTTTCTTTTCTGGTCCAATCTATTTGGAGTTCTGTAGGCTTCTTGTATGTCTATGGGTATCTCTTTTTTTAGGTTAGGGAAGTTTTCTTCTATGATTTTGTTGAAGATATTTACTGGTCCTTTGAGCTGGGAGTCTTCACTCTCTTCTATACCTATTATCCTTAGGTTTGATCTTCTTATTGAGTCTGGATTTCCTGTATGTTTTGAACCAGTAGCTTTTTCCGCTTTACATTATCTTTGACAGTTGAGTCAATGATTTCTATGGAATCTTCTGCTCCTGAGATTCTCTCTTCCATCTCTTGTATTCTGTTGGTGAAGCTTGTATCTACAGCTCCTTGTCTCTTCTTTTGGTTTTCTATATCCAGGGTTGTTTCCATGTGTTCTTTCTTGATTGCTTCTATTTCCATTTTTAATTCCTTCAACTGTTTGATTGTGTTTTCCTGGAATTCTTTCAGGGATTTTTGCGATTCTTTCAGGGATTTTTGCGATTCCTCTCTGTAGGCTTCTACTTGTTTATTAATGTTTTCCTGTGTTTCCCTAAGGGAGTTCTTCACATCTTTCTTGAAGTCCTCCAGCATCATGATCAAATATGATTTTGAAACTAGATCTTGCTTTTCTGATGTGTTTGGATATTCCATGTTTGTTTTGGTGGGAGAATTGGGCTCCGATGATGCCATGTAGTCTTGGTTTCTGTTGCTTGGGTTCCTGTGCTTGCCTCTCGCCATCAGATTATCTCTAGTGTTACTTTGTTCTGCTATTTCTGACAGTGGCTAGACTGTCCTATAAGCCTGTGTGTCAGGAGTGCTGTAGACCTGTTTTCCTCTCTTTCAGTCAGTTAGGGGACAGAGTGTTCTGCTTTCGGGCGTGTAGTTTTTCCTCTCTACAGGTCTTCAGTTGTTCCTGTGGGCCTGTGTCTTGAGTTCACCAGGCAGCTTTCTTGCAGCAGAAAAGTTGGTCTTACCTGTTGTCCCGAGGCTCAAGTTTGCTCGCGGGGTGCTGCCCACGGGCTCTTTGCGGCGGCAGCAACCAGGAAGACCTGTGCCGCCCCTCCCGGGAGCTTATGCAGCCTCAGGAGTGCCCACCTGACCAGGCGGTGAGGTCTCTTTCCCACGGGGTCTGGGAGCAGAGAGCTGCTGCGGGCCGGGATCCGAGGGTGTGGGACTTCTGGTAAACACATGACGTGCCCGGTCCTAGAGGAATTCTGCCTCTGTGTGTCCCGATTTCACCCGGCAGCTTTCTTGCAGCATACAAGTTGGTCTTACCTGTGGTCCCGAGGCTCAAGTTTGCTCGCGGGGTGCTGCCCTCGGGCTCTCTGGGGCAGCAGCAACCAGGAAGACCTGTGCCGCCCCTTCCGGGAGCTTCAGTGCACCAGGGTTCCAGATGGCCTTTGGTGTTTTCCTCTGGCGTCCGAGATGTATGTACAGAGAGCAGTCTCTTCTGGTTTCCCAGGCTTGTCTGCCTCTCTGAAGGTTTAGCTCTCCCTCCCAAGGGATTTGGGTGCAGAGAACTCTTATTTGCATTTCAAATGTTATTCCCTTTCCCTGTTTCCCAGCCACAAGCCCCCATCCCATCTCCCTCCCCTCCTTCTATAGGGGTGTTCCTCACCCCCTCCTCCCTTCCAGACATTCCCCTGCAATGGGGGGTTCAGCCTTGGCATTGGTGCCCAACAAGGCCATCCTCAGCTACATATACAGCTGGAGCCATGTCCATGTGTAGTCTTTGGGTAGTGGTATTGTCCCTGGGAGCATTGGTTGGTTGGTCTTGTTGTTCTTATGGAGTTGCAAGCTCCTTCAGCTCTTTCAATCCTTTCTAATTCCTCCAATGGGGATTCCATTCTCAGTTCAATGGTTTGCTGCTAGCATTTGCCTCTGTATTTGTCATGCTCTGGCTGAGCTCTCAGGAGACAGCTAAATCAGGCTCCTGTCATCATGTACCTCTTGGCTTCATAGATATTATCTAGTTTTCATGGCTGTATGTATTTATGCATATATTGACTGTATCCCAGGTGAGGCAAGCTCTGAATGACCTTTCCTTCAATCTCTGCTCCAAGGGTTTGGTCGTAGACTGTCCCAAGCCATTGCTAATAGGTTATCACCTGCCAGATGTCACTTCTCTGCTCAATTGGGTTTGTATCTAGCTCCACATCCCATTCTTCTCCGGTTTAGAAAGCACACGGCCATGTTAAAAGGCATGGTGTTTGTAACTGTGTTTTAGTTTCTCACACAGCACAGTTTATTTTTATAAAATCAAAATGATGGACCTAATACTTTGTGCTTGCTACACACATCAGTTCTGCTCCACAGTCGGGTCATCAGAGGAGTCCTGCAGCTCCTCTACACACAGTTTCTTGCCTTCTGGAGATGATCTTCAGAAGCAGTGCCGGCCGAGCCTCTCAGTACAGGCTGTTCTGTCCTTTTCCTTCTGTGTGGACACAGGGAAGTGAATGGAAAGAACCACCAAGAACTGAGCTGTGACTGCTGGGTTTGTCCCTTGGAGCTTGTGCAAGCATAGCTGTCAGATCAGTGCTCTGATTGTACGGAGCCACTGTCTAATGGGGTGTCCACAGAGCACGAGGCTCACGCAGGGCCATGGAGCCCCTCCAAGGCCTCCTGGTCAAATGTGGTCGACCTATACAAGAGTCCACTGGCCAATTTTCTGCATCTCACCACTTTCACATAAACTTATGTCAGCAGAGGATAGTGATTTACTCTGTATCTTCTCCAGGTTCTATAAAAATTTAAATGAATTTTATAATATTGAACATACATTTAAAGAAATGAAAACATTTGGAATTAAAAACCAAAAAAAAAAAAAAAACAAAAACAAAACAGGAAGTAAGTTTGGAACTGGCTTAGGTTATCAGCCTTTAAAAATACAATGTATTTATATTTTTTAAAAGTATGTATCTTTCCATAATAGTCTGCTTTTAAAGACTTTTGTTCATTTGAGTGTTTTAAATGTACTTCTGTCTTTCTAGACTATGAATTTCCATTTCCCAAAAGTTCTAATACTGATTTAATGATGTGATTCATGTGACAAACATCTATTTTATTTTTATTTTTTTGCTTCATTGCTATTAGTGAATGACAAGTGAAGGAGATTTATTTTAGCTTGAAAATGTCAGGTATGCACTTTCAGAGATATATTTTTCCAGCTTTTAATGAGGTGGTGTTTCTTTTTGAAAGGAATGCTCATCCTTAGTGCGGATGCTGCACAGGTGACAACTGATATTTAATAAGCGATGGCTCTTGTATTAGTCGCAGTTCACTAAAGAAAATGTCTCAGATTGCTTTTGAAAAACTCATAGCCTAAGGCAAGATGTGACCTTTTTATTACATAATGAGAATCATTTATTACCTTACAATGTATCTTAAAGTCACAGACAAAATGCCACTTTGATAATTGCTTTCAATTAGCTTTGAGCATAGCATATATTCATAAAATGTCTTCTCTAATTTAGAGTTGAATTAGAGAAAATTGCAGACATAATCTACTTTAAGGTTGTCTCATTTAAGGTGATTCGTAGTTTTATACCACAGAAATCAACATGAGTGGCTTTAGAACAGTGCCTCTGAGTGTCTTAAGCAGACTTCTCAGTATCTGATTCTATTGTATTACCAATTAATTAACAAATTAGAAAGATCATTTCTGACCTTTCATGCATGTTAACTTTTGACTTTCATTCTTAATGATTGTTTGGAAATGAAGCCTTGCAGCTCGTGCTGAAAGAGAGAAACAATGTGATTAAAAAGATAAATAAGGTTTGCCTAATGCTAAGTGCCCCCTAACACTGGGCCTCGGACTGGATACAGTCATAGTGCATCTTTTCTTGTTTTGATAATATGTGACTAATGGTTATGACATGACACTGGGTAATCATGCAATCTAAATTAAGAGGTCTGGGAGACTGGACTAGTGAGTTAGATATAAGACCATACTAAAATCATGACCACAGGTGAGTATTATTTAAATGTATGCCACTGTCTCCCTTCAATATTTTCGAAATCTCTGAAATTGAATTTTAACTTTGTATCATTTGTGTTACTCATGAAACACAGCAGCAGAGGATCTCAGAACTTGGTCTTTTGTCTTGATATCACTCTTTCTCTTTCCTAGATAAAAATTACACACAAGAACCAGGCCCCAATGCTGATGGGACCTCCACCTAAAACTGGATTATTCTGCTCCCTCATCAAAAGAACAAGAAACCGAAGCAAGGAATGAACCTCCGTCAGGAGAAATTTGAATAGCATACTTGTACCACGGAACATTTTGACCCATTTCAAGTCTCCTGCTCCTACAAAATCATGGAATTCACAGTTTTTGTTATTGAGCTGATGTAAAATTTGGCTATTAGAAAATTTGTTGTCTCTGTTTTCATAGGCGTATTTGCATGGAAAAAAAGTAGAAATTTATATGATGCGACACAGCGTATTTAAGTTGCATGCACTCACACAGGGTTTCTGTGTCTCCTCCTCACATCTTCTGCCATTTTCATTTACTGACTGTGAGGAAAAACCTGCGAAAGATCAAAGAAGTATGATGGGAAAAGATTTCTTATATAATTGCTGTCATTGGCAAGCAGTAATAACTATGGCTAAAACAACCTCAAGTGCAAACTGTCATCCTTTGCCTATTAGAAAAATCACTGCATCCTTGATGTTGGACCCATGACATAGGAAGACGCTAAATTCAAAAATTTTATTAAAAAGTTGCCCATGATACCATGCTCCATCTAAATACTCTTTTTTAAATCTCTTTACTCTTCCCAGTGGACATGAGAATATCAGGCATAAGATTTTTTCTTGTGCTAAAACACTAGAAAGTGACTTTTATTTTGTTTAGCTTTGTTTTTAACTCCAAAAACACGAGAGCAAATATGTTACTAGGAGGAATTGTAGTAACATAGCAAGCTTTATTCCTTTCTGCATAAGAATCTAGACACAAATGCATAATCACAGTAGTAGCCAAATGGACGGTTTAAACTATGTGCCAAACGAATCTGTTTCCCACCAAAGATCAGGAATTAGAGTTCTTACGAGTTTGGGAAAAGTAAAATGTGAGACAAGAATGAGTTACCCATTCATTGTGATAAAAATGTTCACCATTCAAAACCAGCAAATCATACAGTATAATCAAATCTCAATTGCCAATTTCATGGCTATTTGGTGCCCCCACCATATATGTCTGTGATTTTTAATGGATCTGTTAAGTGCACTTCAGAAGGTAAATGACAGCATTGGTTCCTTTTCGGGTAGATTGGTACCTGCGACAATACTGAGCTCATTGAAGCAACCATGCATGCAATTAGCCTCTTACTAGTTATTCATCCCTGCCCCATCTTTATGACATTTCAAATGTTTGGGGATATATAAAGGCCTCCTTAAGGTGTGTGCATAGCATGATCTGGTCTCTGATTATTTAAAGAAATGTGCAAGTGCTGCTTTTCATAGTGTTTCTTTGAGGCTATCCTAGGAAACGAAATACTTCGGGGCAGTCTCAGTGTGGTTCAGTTACACTGACCTGCATCTCATCACCGCACGATTTATGTTTTCAGACGCAACGCCATCAGGAGAACGAGTGCTCGAAATGCATGATTTATCAGCTTTCCTCTCTGCTCTACATTAAAGTGCTAATGATTTATCAGTTCTATTTTTCTATTGATTCTTTCATCTTTGAATAACAAATAGCAGTTAGTGATTCTGTTGAACACAACCCCGTGCATGGATTTATTGATTTCCAGTGAAATTGCTGTAATTTTACTTCTTTCGTTGGAAAACTCAAGTGAATGCTGTTGTGTCAAATAGCTGCTCTCAAGCAGTGTTCTGTAATGGAAGATTATGTGTAAAGTGTATTCCTCTCGTCGTCCTGGAACATCGGATGCTAAATACCCATCAACAATAACTTTAATTGCTTTAAAAATAAAAGCTTTTGAATAGAATTAAGACATAATTTAGCTTACCCAGGGAAATGATGATTAAAATTGCAAATTCAGTACAGCAATCAGTTGTCCTAGTATAGTAATAATAAAGTAGTTATTCATCAGAATAGTAATCTAGACCAAAAGAATGCTCGAAACAACTACAAACGCATCACTCACATAATGTTACATAACACATCCTTTGCTTTTGTGCATCTCTGGTTACAGGTAATAAATATTTCTTACACGAATTGATGAGATTTTTCTACAGTGGGCAGGTAGACCTTGAGCCAAAATGTTATTTTGAATCCACAATAATTTCACGTTCTGGAGGACATTAAAGCAGCAGTAGTTTCTGAATTATTTGCAGCATCTGGGAAACTGTAGTAGAAGACTAAAGAACTGGCCTGAATGGTTTCAGTCACTGAATAGTGGGCCCCTGCTGCACTTTAGCATGGCTGCATGACCACAACCAGTTCTAGTAGGCACTACATTTCAGTCCATTGGATTCATGGATAACCCTAGTAAGTCTTCAAAAGGGAATCAATTTTGACTTTCCTAAATTCGATTTTTTTTAAAAAGATAACTGATGTGCTTGCCCTTTGAGTACACTACTCCTGGGGTTTGGAAAGTAGTTTTTTAAAATCTACTTTGATGGTTTTGAAATAAGAGAAGATATTCTCTTCTTTTTTATGACAGCTTCGCGTGAAGAATATATATTTTAAGGAAAATTCTAAATGGAAAGTTCTATGGCATATTAAAATACTGAATAATGATTGTTAGCTTAACAAAATGGAAACTTTACTTCCAGGCATGTGGGTGTCGGAGGTGTTGAGTCAACCTTTTTTAACTATCATAGACATAATAAGTGATAAAGTTCTGAGTGAAGTGGTGTGAAAATGAATGCTGCACTAGCTTAAAATGGTCAGAGAATCTCAAGGATAGAGTTTCATACCCTGCTAAACACTGCCATATACTCAGTTCATAGACAGAAATGACAGATTCTAGAATAAACCTGGAAATGTACACTTTCAGGAAATAGGAAGGGCGATATCGACGTGCAGTCAGCATTTCAAACGTCACGTGTGTATTTTCTCACTCTCCGTCATGTGTATTTGATGTGGAGAGTGGCGATCGAGTTTTTGTAATAGAAGAAAAGATGCTTTACTTTGAATGGGTTATGTGGTTGCTGCCTTTCTAGAGCTCTCTGATCACGGGTTCATTGTACGCAGTCTCCTCAAGGCAAGAATGTCTAATGGTAAGCGCGGTGGAGTCACACATCCATTCCCCTTTGTACACGTGACTTGTATTAGAGAGTGGGGCTAAGTACCTTTACCTGGACCGAATCTGTTTAAGTCTGAGACTGTCGATGCCACTTACACTAGCTAGGGCTCTTCGGTGGTTCCTTTCCTTTTTCTGTTAGTGTTCGCTGGTTTTTGATTGGTTTTGAAAGGAACGGTGTATTTTTATGGTACATATAACCCTCGAAGAGTTAATCGATGGATAACTTATATTCCACATTAAAGGATATACCTTTCTAGCACTTATAGCATATATTGAGACTGTGGGATGTAATAAAAATAATAAATGAATTTAAGAAAAGCCTTTTGTTCTGTGAAAGACAGAAATCACATCCTTAAACCAGCCAATTGAATTGAATTATGTTTAAAGGTTTGAGTAAATTCTCATTTGAACCTTTCTATATATTCTTATTGTGTTTAAAACATAGGGTTTGTTTAATTAAACTATCTTACTTATTTTCTCAGAAAGTGTTATGTACAAATCCTGGTTTTTGAAATAAAAGTGTTAACCATTCACTTGTGCATCATTTGTTCTCTTCCAGATGGTCCCTTCATGTGAAATATCCATTAGAACATCCTCAGTGGTTTTCCACTAGAGGACCTGTGCAAGCCGCCTTGTCTTAGGAATAAAAACACTGTGCTTAGGGGTTAAATTACTTGTCATTAAAAACCAAGCCATTCAACTTTTTTGCCTTACATTGTATCTGTGACTGTATAGTACTTTTGAAGATCCAAGAAAGGAAAACAAGCTAAGTAGGAGTATAAATAATACACTTGAATTTCAATGTGAAATTTAATTTCTACATTTATTCTAGAACAGGCATCAGCTACCACTTGTGTGTTGGCTGAGGCAAATATTTTCAAAAGGTATAAAACTATTACAAATTATTTCTCAAGGGCATGTTCTTTTCTCTAAATATTCACATCTAGGAGAAGAGTTGTATGTATTAATGACTACATTATGTGATTGAACTATGTATGTGAAAGGTGAGCTGTGTCTAAAGGAAATGACGGATTTAGGGAGTCATACCAAGTGACCTCAAGAGAAGGTAGGTCTGCAAATGGCACTTTTGAAGATCTGGAATTTTACAAAGAGAAATAAACATGAACAAGTAGAGTCAGAGTATAAGAACATAAGTACATGAGACGTAAATCAGAAGTCCAGTCCTGTGTGCTCGAGCACCTTGGTTTCATTGATTATTAGAGAACTGATCAATGGAGTATGCATACTGTGTTTTCAGTTTACAGATGCCATGGAAATACAAGGCGGGGAAGATGGAAGAGATGGGGGGGGGGAGCGAACAAGTAGAAATGAGAAAAAAAAACCACAGTAATTCTTAAATGTTCAGAATTTAAGAGCCTCAAAGTAGTAATGTGGTGTTGTTCCCATTCCAGAACTTTGTTCACTTTTTATAACTTCTTTAACATTTTAGGTTCTAGAATACAGAAATGTTGGTTTTAGTGATAGAATATATTGAGACCAAGTATATAAAAGTTAAAAAGTAAAAATACCCAAAAAATAAAAATAACAACCACTAAAAATTAAGTGCCAAATATCTGACAAGTAATGACTGACTCTTTTGTCCAAAAAGTATATTTCATTTTAACATTTATTACCTGCTTTGTTGACCTTAGGAAAAATTAATTCTGAGGAAAAGTACATTGGGTACTGTTAATATTACTACATAGATTATTATGTTCTGTAAGCCTATCACTGCCTAGATGTTCTAAGATGCCATTGGACTCACTCCTCCAGTCCCTACACATCCTGTCACAAGAACTCCAGAGAGTATTCCTTATCCCTGAGGGACACACATCCAGACCTCTCAGGTCCAGGGAAGAATTCCAAGGAGAACTATGTTCCATGACTTTCACACCCTGAAGCCTCCCTCCTTGCCCTGCAAAGATACCAGCCCAGAAGTCCTCTTACCTCATATAGTGATCAGTGTTTCTCTCAAAGGCTATGGTGGGAGCCATAGGATCCATGAGCTTCATAGGTATTAGGCTGAGCAACAAGGAGGGACAAGCTAGGAAAAGGGGTATGTGAGAGAAGTGGGAGATAACTTGACATATGTGGTCACAGGCCATGAAAAAGCATCTTCAGAGCCCAGATAAGCCAGTGACATAACAGGAAACCATGGGTTGCCCATCCCCTGTACACTGCATTGACTTAGTTCAAAATAGCAAATGAGTTAGGTATTAACAATGTAATTTTCAATAAAAGCAAACTCTGAGGTTTGTTCAATCTCTAGCATAATTTTCCACATAAATTAACTCATTTAAACAATTTCCACAACTAACACCACCATCTCCACATTAGAAACAGAGTCATAGACACATAGGAATGAGCCAAGATATGGACTCATAGCTTCTCTTCCTAAACACCTTGCCACACTGCCTCTCACCTAGCCTGAAAGATTAGGTTCAATTGCATCTAGTTAAATATAACAATAATATAAATGGCAGCCATGACTTCACTTGTAATAGTAACATTAAATAAATATATCATCAGGTATGTCAGTGCACACTTTTAATCATGGCACATCAGAGCCAGAGGCAGGCTGGTCTTTTTGAGTCCAGTCTGGCCTATATAAAGAGTTGTAGGCTATCCAGGACTACCTGTGGATACCCTGTCTTAATAAAGAAAAATAAGCAACTCATCCTGGAATTACAATGTAATATGACAAGAAAAAATATTCAAAAACATGAATACTATCACTGATGGCAACTTTTATTTTCAAAACAGAATTGAATTATTTGGAAAAGTTTGATCTCATCCCTGATAGCAATGGACCTTAATGTCAAGAAGTATACGTCTGCTTGTCACCCAATACAATGAATGATACATCATTTCTTTCTTAACTCCTGAACATTGGAACGGCTGGAGAAATTCCAAACACAAACTGTATATAATTTTAATAGAAATAGACAGTAAACACTAAGACCCTTGGACTTAACCTTTGACCCAATTGATAAGATATAATTGCCCACCTAAACATACAAAGCCCAATACACATCCATCCCTTAAAAACATTTATAACAACCTGTAAAGGTACAGCGTGGAATTGGACATTGGACTACAGGAATGATTCTCAACCTACTATATTTTGTACCACCATTTCATTTACTTCATCATGCTGGGGTGATCCCCAAACATAAGATTATTTTCATTGCTACTTTTTAACTATAACTTTGCTACTGTTATGAATTGTAGCATAAATAATGGATATGCAGGATAGATATCTGATATGTGATCCCTGTGGAAGGATCATTTGATGCACCCCTGCTATTGTAAAAATATAAAAAATAAAAAAGTCTTTTATCCTGTTAGGCCTGGCACTGCAGTGCCCCAAGATATCTGCTAGATATCTTGGCGGAAACACATTCCCAACTCCACTCCAGCCACTGCACACTTTCCTACACTCAAACTGTTACATAAAAGAACACACATCACAATAACCTTTGACCCAATTAATAAGATATAATTGCCCACCTAAACATACAAAGCCCAATACACATCCATCCCTTAAGAACATTCATAACAATTCTATGTCTTTAACTGAATACTCAACAGGCATGATAAACAGAAAAATCTAAAAGTATTTACCCGAACTACCATAATTGACCTGTTTTAACTCTTGTCTGACCTACCCTACATGTTTCATTGGTACTCAAGTTGTGACTCAAACAGGGAAAGATAAATAAATACCATTTGAATCTGAGGTATAACTAATAATTGGAAGCAGTTATTCTTACCCAGAATTTAATAGAGGAAATAACACAAACACATATACTTGTTTCTGATAGACAATGTAGAAAAAACTTATGTGACACTCCAAATTTCACTTAAATTATTCCTTCACCTACTCAGAACTGTGGACAATTCTTTGAGGAGAGCACAGACTGTCCCAGTGGCCAAGACCTTATTTCAAATCTGCAAAGTCATGTGCTTTCTGCCTTTCAACCTGGGTGATTCACAGGTATTGATAAATCCATTTGCAGAAACCATGACTCCCACACATTCTCTCATAACTCCACATGCATCTGTGTTTGCTTTCCAGCTCATAAAACCATGGACTATTCAAGATACCTAATTAGTCACCAAGATTTTCTATTTCATTTACTTCACCTTTTCTATTGTCTGCTAGTCCTATTAGCTAGCTGTTATCTCCTTTACTGATGTTTTCTTTCTTTGTTTTAGGCTTACTTTTTTATGTAGATCAGGTTGGTTTCCAGCTTATTATCCCCCTGTTCCATTTTCTCAAGCACAAGAATTCCAGGATGGGCTTTGTTCCCTGTCTTTGAATTAAAAAACAAAACCATTCTAAACTGCATTTTGTACAACTGTCTCATGTATTTTCCCCTTTGAATTGATTTCACCACAGTACAAGGAAATATTTGTGTGCATGAGTGTTCATGAAAGAAGTCTGTGTATACATGTGAGTGCATGCAAAAGACAGTAAAGCACTTCTACCATATTGCCTTGAGAAGGCTTTCCTCCCAAAGCACAGGTTTAGTGCTTCACTTAGGTTGACTCCCAGGACATGCCTGTCTTTGTCCATCTAGATTGGTATTACAAAGATGCAGTGCTACACGCTAAATATTGTAAATAATGTAAATATTGTCACATTCCTCAATAGAATAGTCCACTCGAATTTTCCGGCTAGGTGTTTCGTTACCAATCTCCACTATACACTTGAATAAAAGAATGTCATAATGATCAATCTACAAAGCAAATGCTGAGCTTCCTTAAATTTCACTCCTACAGATCAATTTCCCCATTTCCCTTAAAGCCATCTTCCCTCAGAGAGCGCTGACTTTACCATTGTTTTGTGCCTACCACTCTGGACTTCCAAGCTCCCAACACAAGGGATCGTTTCTCTCTGCTTCATCATTCTAGGGCTCCTTTGCATTAGGAACTTTTCCAAATTGTTTCCACAATAATTTGGACACAACATGCTTCAAGGGCTTTGGGATGACATGAACTAGAATCACAGTAGTGATTCTGACCCTGTCCCAGATTTCTTTACTGCTGTGACAGCCTTATTTGACAGCAACATAAGAAAGTGATTAATTTTAGATCAATATCAGAAGCCCTAGGAGGAAAGATCTGTTCAGCTCATTGCCACCAATAAGGAGGGAGAAAACGTGAGCTTCCTTATTATTTCCTATTTTTTTCTTTTCATTGCACCTGGGCTCCAGCTAGGGGATAGTACCACCCATTTAGAATGGGTTTCCTAACATTGCTTAACTGCCTTAAGAAATATCTCATACACACATTCAGAGATGTACTTTTCTAATCTGAGACAAGTTAACAATATTAACCACAGAGTGGAACTGCATTACAGCATGATAATCTTTAGGAGTTACCAAGGATCACCAAAGTTCAGACTCTTCATTTATAAAACAAGGAGAAAAAGTTCTTTTCACTCAAGTCTATTAGAAACAACTGACTTAAACCAGACTCATGGAGACAGGGGACAAACTATAGCATTTGACCATGTCTTTACTAAATACTGTTTGGAAAATGATTTTGTGCTGATAGCAGTAAATTATTTGGATCTCATAGAAATAAGAAGACTTTATGTACTCCGAAGTATATGTAGTCCCTTGCATCGCAATAAAGTATTTTGAGTGATTAAAGGACAAGAATAATGAAAATACACATGAACTATGTTTTGTCAACAACTCCACACAGTTAATGAGAGGAACAGAATGAATATTTAACCTTTGTAGTATAGCAAGAAAGGTGTTGTATTTGGATAACAGCTGGCCTAGAAGATTCTTCTAGTGAAATTCATAGGTTTCCAAGAAATTTGCAGACCACTGTCCTCTTATTCGTTTTATTCTCGTCTACTATTGCAACTTTAGAAAATCATTCCTTCAACAACTAATTGCTTAGTGAGAAAGGTGTCAGAGCATTTGAAGTTCATTTTGCTACTAGCCATTAAACACATTGTGAGGTATAGTGAAATTTTTGTACAAAAACTAAATGAAAGTAATTAGGTATACTTAGCCATATATAAGAGCTGCAGATGGGCTAAATAATATGTTCAAAATATTTATAAATGTTTGTAATTCTCTCTATGCTCTCTAGCAACTACATGCTGTGAGTTCCTCTTGCACATCTGTCAAGAATTACTTGGCTTTGACTTGCAATATTTAAGATTACCTTAACATATGTAGTTCTAAATATCTGGTGTTTCTTTTGCAGTTGTTATATCATAGTTTTTTTTCTTATTCTCAATGTGTATATTCTATCATTAGAGACTTCTTTTGAGAAAAACACAAATTTTTGTCTAGCATTTTTTCACAAATATAGCTGATATCTCACACAAAAATTGGTAAATTTAGTTGCATCTAGAAGGAACATAGTAACTCCGTGGTCAATATGTTGTGTGGCCTAGCAAATACACAAGCTAAAGTTTCATTGAGAAATCTTCCATTTACAAATAATTTTACTCATCTTTGCACGCATGTTTTCAATTATCTGTATTTGTAAATTCAAAAACAAATCCTTAACTGATTTTAGAATTTTATACTGGATTTGAGATGTGTCCTTAGTTTGAAGATGTCCCTATAGTATATGTCAACATAAAGCATGTGTAACTAAGTCACAAAACACCAAATCAATCTTCTTTGCTCATCCTCAATTTTCTGCAGATTTTGTATTATCTTTGTTTTATTGTTTTGTTTTTGTTGTTTTTGTGTAGAAAAATGTTAATGCATTTATTTACTGGAATGATGTGGAAGTCAGGATACAAGTTGGAGAAACTTGTCATCCTCTTAAGATTCGAACACAGCTTGTCAGGCTTGGTGGTAAGGGCTTTTACCCTTTCCAGCCATAGTTTCTAAGTTTTTCCTGTACGTGTTCTGTGATGTTTTTGTGTGTGTTTGAAACACTTTTGGATCACTCTTACTGTGCAGACATTCTGATTATCCTCAGATTCCTAGCAAGCCTCTATCCTCCCTAAAAGACACTTTCAGACATAGCATCGTATCCATGGCCTTCTTTGTCTTGTTTTGTAAGCCCTTGAGTTTAACAAGTGCTGTTTTTGTGTCACTGGGTTTAAACCAATCTCCATAGGTGGATTCCTGAATATTTACACAACTGAAAGTAAAAAATTCTTCCTAGAGTTCATCAGTAGCTGATGGGCCACACCAGGGGAAAGAGGGGTCCATGGGTTCTTCTTCAACACATGATTAGCTGTAGACAGGCCCAGTCTTGTGCAGGACTTATACAGATGGCTGCAGGAACCTTGTGGTCATTGTTGTCATAAATGGATTGTTCGATAGTCAACATTTTACAGATGTTTCTCTATCTATGTCTTATAGTCATACCTCCTTCGACCATGTCTTCTGACTTTAGAGGATGTGATACCAATGTTCTGTTTGAGGCTAAGCATATAACAATCACATTTTCTCAGCACCTGGACAAGTCTTGATTCTCTGTATTCACTATCATCCATTACAAAGAGAAGCTTTTCTGATTCATGTTGAGATTAAGCATTTGCCTATGGATATAAGCCTAAGTAATAAAAGGCAGTTTGATGCCATGTCAATTTAGTGAAATAGCAACGGTCAGTTTCAGCCTGTAACCTAAGACTTCTTCAGTCCTGAGTTTGAACAAAGTTTACAGTAGCAGTCATTAATTCTCTTCTGTAGAGTGGGTCACTAATTCAATCAGAAAGCGGATGTTACCCTCACAATTCCCACCAGCCTCTAAAGGGCCTTTTCCCAGCATTGGGAAGGACAGCTATCAGGAAGAAAGCCTCCGAGCTAGCTCCATTTAATTTTCTCTAATAAAAGTTTGTGGTAACATTGTGGTAGGTATCCATTAGTTCAGGTAGACAATCAGAAGGAGTGGGAAGAGATTAGTTTGTTTCCAAAGCCGTGGGTGCCTGCAGAGGCTGAAGACACTGGATCCCCTTAAAGATGGAATGACACGTGGCTGTGTGTCACCTGACTAAGTGATGGAACCCCCAACTTTGGGGACTCTACAAAAACAATATGTGCTCTTTAACACTGGGTTATCTTTTCAGTCTATAAATTTGCATTATTATTTGGCTTACAAATGGTTATAAGGTTGTTTTGGTTAACCCTGTTCTGCTACCTTCTGATCTCCTCTATCATCTACCTCTCCTCCTATTTATACTTTTCTACCTCCAGTGCAACCTTTCCACATTTTCATATTGTCCGTATTCTACCATTCCTGCCATTTACAGAATTTTCTACTTCAACACTTTTCCAAATTCCTGGCTTCTTGGTACTTAAAGTTAAATATGCAAACCTAAAAATTCTAAGTAAGATTTACAAATATGAGAGAACTCGTAGCATTTGCTTTTCTTGGTCTGGGTTACCTCGTTCAGTATAATTTTTCCATTTCCATCCACTTATTTGTAAATTTCATTACTTTCTTTTTCTTTATAATTCAGTAATTTTGTGTAGTATACAAATTCTTCATTTTTATACCCAGTCATCAGTCAATAGACATATAGGTTAATTCAATTTGCTGACTATTGGGAACAGAGCACCACGGAGTTTGGATGGGCAAGTATTTCTGTAGGTATATATAGAGATTTTTGTTATGTGGCCAATAATGTTAGAGTGGGTTATATTTCTAATCTTTTCAGAAAACTCTATGCTGATTACACTCACATTAACTATCAATAAGTGCTCTCTTTTCCAACATCAGTATCAACATTTGTTGTCATTGTATATGTTGGCATTTCTGACAGGAATAAGATAATCTGAAAAAATTTTTAATCTGTTTTTCCCTGAAGACTAATATTAGTTTTTGGACACCTTTTTAAATATTTTGGGCAGGTTATCTCTTTTGAGAAGGTATTTCTTCCTATAGCCATTTTACCGTTCAGCTTTAGTTCCTTGTTATTCTAGACATTAATCCAAATATTAATATTGTCATATATAGAGCTGGCAAGAATTTTCTTCTATTGTGCAGCATGCTTTTTCGTGTAACAGGCTGTTGCCTTTGCTCTCTAGAAGTATTTTGGTTCATGAGGCTCGTTTGGTAAATTTTAATTTTATTTCTTAAGTGACTCAAGACCTATTTAAAAGCCTGTCCCCATGTCTGTCTGTTCCATAGTCTGTCCCCATGTCTGTCTGTTTCATATAGCACAAGTCCTACCTTTGCTTTCAGCAATTTAAGAATTTCAAATTTTTCATTGAGTTCTTTGCTTTACCAGGGCTAATTATTTTCAAAGAGGATGAGAAATGTGGAATTATTTTCATTCTTTTACTTATGGTAAATTCCTTATGGAGTTGCAGTTTTCGGGTGAACATTTGTGATAGATGCTGTCTTTTTTCCAGTGTATATTTTAGTATCTTTCTCAAAAACATGGTATGGTGCTGCATTCCTTCAGTCTCATAGTCAGGATTTAATATGTATACGTGTTCATGTGCATGTGTGTGTGTGTGTGTGTGTGTGTGTGTGTGTGTGTGTGTGTACATGTACTGGCTTGGGTTTTCCTATGAAGACCAAGCTGACCTTGAACACAAAAAGAGTTGCCTACTTCTGTCTTTTGAATGCTGAGACTGAAGGGTCTTTGCACATGCTCTCTTTAAGAAATACCTAAGATACCAGAAAGCTCATTGTGCTAGTAATGAAGCACTCATACTTCCAAATTTCTGATAAAATGAAAATCACCATGATAGAAGGGCAGAACAGAATAAGTGAGTGAGTGATGGGGACAGCAGAAGCAAAAGCTGTTCTTATGCTCACGGTTATTACTGTATTTGGACAGCCAAGTGTGCAAACTGAAATGAATGGTGTAGTGTTTATGTTTAAAGAGAGTTTGCCATGAAAAGCATGAATTTGAGAGGATTTAAGTTTACAGAATGAATACTGAATTTTTGAAAAAAAATGGTATGTGCAGTGAGACTTTAAAATAAATTCCAGGGGAAAATATGTTGGCTTTTACCCTTTAAAAAGGTAAATCTATTTCATAATAAACTACATATTATAAGAAGTAAACATCTACAAGGAATTTTCCTACTGAATGTGACAGAAGGAAGCACTATTATCTAAGAAGTGTCTATTATCACTTCTGTCCATGAATAAGGAGGCCATCCATGGGATTCAAGCCCATGCTGCCTACATGAAGGTTGTGTAGAATTGGGAATCCTGAGAGGCGCAGGATCACTGCTACATATCTCAAAAGAAAATTAAATGGGTTTAATGAAACAGATAAATCCAAGACTCATGTTCTTAAGCTTCAGTAGAGTTTGAAATACGTAGTAACATTCCCATAGTAGTTTTCACAAACCATGCTTTGTTCTTGGCCAACTTTTGAAAAGTTGAGAGCTTTCTCAAATATACTAAAATATATATGTATTTATTTAATGACTTATATGTATTTATATGCACACTTACTTTTCAAACCTTCCTGTGTGAATTAATTTATTGTCCTAGAGATGAAATTTGCCATGCCATAGGTAGCTGTCATCATTAAGTAACACTGAAATAAGACTGGCCATTTATCAATCATTCGTAAGTTCTATGAAAAGAGTTTAGCATTCTTGTCAGTTTTATATGATCACCTGGGACATCAACCCTAAATGATTATTTTCATTTTCCTGGAGAAATTATCTCAGTCATTTGATAGTCCCTTAATTTATCTTTTCAGCTAGAAATATAACTATTCCTGAGGAATCATTTCAAGGTAAATAAATTACCATTAAACCCAGATTTTGGTAGCCCAGGTGTTAAAGTTAGCAAGTACGGCAGTCTGCTTTTCCTGTTACTAAGTGTCTCTTGTGTTGTAAATAATTTAAAGTTCAAAGTGAGCTATGCTCTTATAGACTAGAAACACTCAAATCACATTTGTTTCTTTTGCTAATCATTTCGTCATATAACCAGAAACTGAAACCTCTTCACTCGACCTCTCCTTGTAAATGAGAACTCTCTTAGAATGCCAGCTTCGTGGGTTCTGAGGAGTGGGAGAAAAGTAAACTAAATGTAAAATGTAAATTGATTATAGAATATTTTTCACATGTATCATTAATAGTGACCACATTATTTTAAATGCAATTAATACAGGGAAATCTACATTTATCATAACTGTCATAAATCAAGGTCCAAAAGCAATGGATATAGATTTACTTAGAAAGGATTTTACCTATATCTGATATTTGGCAGTGCCATCCAAATGTTAAAAGAAATAAAATCTGGATGTAATTTGAGTTAACATTACTATAGCCAGCCTGCTGCCTTTCACAGACTAAAATTGCCAATTGATTTTTTACATTCAAAAGAATTTTTAATAAA
This sequence comes from Rattus norvegicus, assembly GCF_021556685.1. NCBI lineage: Eukaryota > Metazoa > Chordata > Mammalia > Rodentia > Muridae > Rattus > Rattus norvegicus. The sequence goes on from NC_141539.1 coordinate 61,657,908, forward strand.
ATATAAGACATGGAAAATAGTGAATATGGCCCATTTTCAGCATATAAATTCTGGAATATAATGAAAAAATACTTGCAACTAACAATAGGGAACATTTCTTGAACTATTTTTTATTCAGAAAGATTAATACCATGCAAATTAAGTTATTAATGAATTCTGTGAGGATTAAATCCCTGAGAGTGTAACTTCTATCAGATATTTGTTATACTTTACTTCTTTTTGTTTGTTTGTTTTTTTCTCCATCTTTATTAAAATGGGTATTTCTTATTTACATTTCAATTGTTATTCCCTTTCCCGGTTTCCAGGCCAACATTCCCCTAACCCATTCCCTTCCCCTTCAATTGTAGGTGTTCCCCTCCCCATCCTCCCCCCATTACCGCCCTCCCGCCAACAATCCCGTTCACTGGGGGTTCAGTCTTAGCAGAACCAAGGGCTTCCCATTCCACTGGTGTTCTTACTAGGCTATTCATTGCTTCCTATGAGGTCAGAGTCCAGGGTCAGTCCATGTATAGTCTTTAGGTAGTGGCTTAGTCCCTGGAAGCTCTGGTTGCTTGGCATTGTTGTACATATGGGGTCTCGAGCCCCTTCAAGCTCTTTCAGTCCTTTCTTTGATTCCTTCAACGGGGGTCCTATTCTCAGTTCAGTGGTTTGTTGCTGGCATTCGCCTATGTATTTGCCATATTCTGGCTGTGTCTCTCAGGAGAGATAAACATCTGGTTCCTGTCAGCCTGCACTCCTTTGCTTCATCCATCGTATCTAGTTTGGTGGCTGTATATGTATGGGCCACGTGTGGGGCAGGCTCTGGATGGGTGTTCCTTCAGTCTCTGTTCTAAACTTTGCTTCCCTATCCCCTCCTAAGGGTATTCTTGTTCCCCCTTTAAAGAAGGAGTGAAGCATCCAGATTTTTGTCATCCTTTTTGGGTTTCATGTGTTCTGTGCATCTTGGGTAATTCGAGCATTTGGGCTAATATCCAGTTATCATTGAGAGCATACCATGTGTGTTTTTTGTGATTGGGTTACCTCACTCAGGATGATATTTTTCAGTTCCATCTTAAAATTACGAATTTAATTGGATATTTCTTAAAGTGATCTTGCGAATTGCTCAAATATCTACATTAGCAGGTTGTGAAGATTATATGACCCTTCTCAGTGGTGGGAGGGACATTTTTCTACTTTACCATGATTGTCCCCCACACAGAAGAACATGTACATATGCTGCCTTGCTTTCATTAAGAGGCCTGAACAAATTTTAGAACAAGAGTAGATCTAAAAAAGTATTCAGTCCCTTTTCTACTTTCCACAATAGATTTCCAAAAAGAGGTTCAACCCCTTTTCAGTTTCCCATCATTATTAAGATGTCATTAAAAAAAAGAATAGCTTCATGTCAGTAATGAATTTATTTTAAGTACTTATTCAAAATAAAAATATGAATGATTCCTAGGTTTCTCCTGTGACTGAAGTCAGGTTGGAAAACTGTCAGTGAGTTTGAGAAAATGAGCAGCAAATTGCCTACCTGTTTAAAAGTTATGACTGTTTTTCTTTGCCTTCAGTCTGCAATGAGAAAATATCTAGTAAAAATCCAGAAAAAGAGAACATGCATAAATATTTCTACATGTGTTTCCCCATCTATAACATGGTGCTTACTACCATCGCTGTACAGAAAGAATGTAAGATGTGTAAGAAGAGTTCAATAAAGCAGTTTTTAATTACTCTTCCTAAGGACCAGCCTTACTGCATCATTATCTTTTTCTCGTATCTTCTGATTCAATTATTTTCTATTTTACATGAAACACTCTTTCTTTCTCATTTTCATAAACTCGTTAGCCGACACAGCACAGTCATTTAACTATTAGGTTCATAATAATGAAAGGAAATGAGTCTACCACAGTATTTCTGTTACAATAAGCCAAATCCTTCAAGCTGATTTTCCTATTAAAACTTGACATTGTCTAAGACTCTAGTCTTGGTCATACGTTGAGGACTAAAACTCCATTACAGGAAACTGGAAGCCATTTTGGGAAGTGAAACAAACCAGGCATAGAAAGCAAGTACCATATTGGTAATTTCACTCAACTGTAAACTATAAAAACATTAAGTTGATCAAAGCTGAAGGAGGAATAGTTGTCCCTACAGTCTGGAAAGTACAGGAGTAAGGAAGGATAAGAAAATGTATAACAGATACCCAGTTGTAGATAAATGCACAAAAAGGTCTGGTGTTCAGGGTCACAGTAGAGTGATTGCATTTTTCTTAAAAAAGAACAAGAATCCAAAAGGAAGTATTTGAATATTTTTGTCCTAGACATGTGTTATTTGAAAAGATATGTGATTTTACCCTGATTTGAGAGCTCTACAGTATATACATACATAAAAATATAACATGCCCTTCTCATAAGTTCATAGTTAATTAGCAGTGCTAGAATAATATACTGGCAAGATGGTTCAGCGGGTAAGAAACACATGCTGCCAAGCTTCGAGACCTGAGTTTAATCCCTGAGATCTACCTGAGGGAAGGACAGAATTGACTCTAACAATATGAAAGAGAATTGGCTTTTCCAGTATGTATCTACTAAAAATGAGAACATGTTATATCATATGGTCAGCCTGGTAAGATTTTTTAGGTCAAGAAAAAAAAAATCCTGTTACCATCTACTAAATGTGCTACCCTCAGATCCAGAGTTTATGGAAAACAAGAGGATTAAAACTTCAACAAACTTTACTCTCTAAAATGTACTAAATTTACTATGCAGACTGTCAAAATCTTCCCAACTGGTGATATAAAAACCTTTCAAAGTTTAGTATGATGCATGCTGTTGGGGACATTTTGGACCTGTTCTATTAGCGTTCAGATGGCTGTAATAAAGACAGCTGCTGGGAGACTTGGCAGGTGTACAAATGAAGTCAGAAGCGCACATGTTTATCACTTAGAAGCCACGTACACCTACTGTTCGTCTCCAGCAAAACATAATGACTCCATACTTTATAGGCCATTGTCTTCCTTACTTTTCTCTTCTAGACGCTCACCAAAATGCAATAGTTTGTTTTAGTAAAACTACCTTGCTGCATTCAGCATCTTGCCTCAGCAAACTGCCCTGAGATAAAATGAGCAGCGGCAGAGTGAGCAAAGCCAGAATGATCAGGAGCCCATTTCTTTCCAAATGAGCTCATAACTATTAATTTCTACTGTCCTCGGAGAATATTTTAAAAAGCAAGTTCTTCAGGAGAGCAAAAGGTAAAGCAACATTGGTGAAAATGTTTCTTTCTCCCTTTAAAATTGTATCTGAAGGGATATAATCTCAAAGGGCAATAACTCTCAGATTGGCACAGGACATGAATAGTATAGTAAATATTTAGCTACGCATAATACTTAAAGTACACATAGATCTTTTGGCATTGGTATTAAACAGAAGATAAATGTTTATAGAATCACCTCAGTAAACACACATCATTCAGCCAGATTTGACTCCCAAGAAACCTCTGACATCCTTACTTGAAAAAGTAGGGAAAAAAATCATAGAATGGGGGAAAATAAAAATAGTAGAAATCAAAAGGGATAAATACATTTGAAGTGTCATGTTCAGTGGATCCAGCTTCAGATTATCCCTACTGTGAAGTGGAAGACTTTACTGTGTGTGACTTAAAGTCCTGGATAGAGGACACCACCTACAAATGATATCAGGGTGAGAAACATTTCATTTCCTGACACCATCACAATTAACCCTTTACAACCCTGGTTCACTAGCTATGTGACATTACACTACTGGTTTTTAGTACTTCAATATAACACCTACGAAATTAGGACATTACTGGTTCTAACACTCTAAATAAAATACTTAGGGCTGCACTTGGCCTCATCAAAATCAAACAGTAGTTACAGACTTGGAGATTATTCCACAGTCTGCTTTTTCGGTCTTCTCTCCCAAGTGGAGAATGTGCTAAGACAAATATAGAACTTCTTTTCTGCCTTTAAAAGGCTATAGATCCAGGTGGGATTGGGAATTGCGGAGAAAACGCAGTTTGTTTTAAAAAAAATAGCCTCTATTTCCTTCTGTGGATGAAATTTCTCAAGCATCCTCCACAACAAAGAGATTAATGAATGTTCAGGTCTAAGATGAAAGGAGCAAAAAGGAAAAGGGAGAATGTTTGGCTTGACCAAAATTTAGGGTTAAAGGTAAAGAGAATCATCTGGGCTCTTAAGAAGTTCAATCTATTTCAGTAAGAAGAAAGAGAGAACAAACAAAGGTGAGTGGTCATTTGTACCAATCACTACTGTACACTTTTCTGGTAAACTTACAATACTAGAAAGCCACAACTAGCAGAGACTTGGAATTCTTGTTGCTGGCTAAAATCTTTCTTCCTGTATATCCACCTATCTGTATTTCAAATGGTTGTTTTTCTAAGCAAAATATTTTCTGCCTATTTTATCTGGTGGGGTCAATTAACAACATACCAGCTCCAAGCTAAGCATGAAAGGTTACTTACTCACTTAGCTATCTCTGAGTAATGCCTACAACGGTTTCATTGTCCATTAGTTCTCTATTCACAATAGGTAGAAAAAGGAATCAACCTAGGTGACCATCAATCGATAAATGGATAGGAAAAGTATGGTGCATATTTACAGTTGAGTGTTACTTAGATTTAAAGTAAAATGAAATTATTACATCTGCAGGTGAATGAGAGAAACTGGAAAATATTACACTCAATGAGATACCTCAATGCCAGGAAGAGACATGCAGTCAGCTGTCTCTTGTGTGCAGATTCTAGCTTCGAATCTTTTGCTCTAGGTCTTGAAGTTAGACACAAGTAAAACTCAGGGACCTAGAAAGGGCCTTTGGGGTGGTTAACAGATTCTAGTCAAATTATAGTAGTGAGATGGAATATGGGGGTGGAGGGAGAAGGGTTTAACCATGGAGCACAAGAGGGACTATGAGGAACATCAGGATATGAAGGTGAAGCAAGCCCAAAGGAAAGAAAGGTTATGAAAATCCACAGGGACACTTAATGTCTCATCAACAACTTCTAAAAAGTACCTTAAAGGATATATTGCATGTGAAATGAATGAAGATGGGGGAATATTAAAGGTTAAAATCTTAAGTGGGAATGGGGTAGGAAATAAGAAGGAGGAAGGGTAATGAGTGGGTTAACCAAAGTTAAAGATCTAAGAAAAACCTTATGAAACACATTGTCTGAGCTCATTACAATATACCACTTAAAAAGAAAAACAAGGACTTCAAACAGAATTACTCTGCATGGGTAACTTAATGTAGACATGGGTTGCTTAATGAAAATCACAGTAGAAGTCATGCAATAGCTCCCAATGAGTTTTTGGTCTTGGAGCTCCCAGTGGTCTCCAAAGCAACACAGCCTTGCCCCAATTACCCAGTGTAACTACATGGGAAATTTGTACTGCTAAAGATACTGCACATTTTTGATACATGACACAAAGATATTATCCTTGAACCAACAAGGAAACTTTCTTCATGATAGCTACCTTTAACAGTGCTGAGGAGTGCTTGTGGTATACTTGGAGAGAAAAGACATCAATGGTCTTACCCATTACTAGACTCTGAATGCATAAATATTGAACTGCCATTGAAGATGTGACATTTAATACAATAATTGCACAACTGTTATTGGTTAGCTAACTATTTTCTGATTGGATCTGTGCCCTGCTACACAGGAGGGAATTTCATGCTTCATACAGTAATAGTGCTCAAAAGACCATGGCTGGGAAGATCATAGGCCCTAAGGAAGAACCTACTATTGTTATGTTTGCTTAGTGAACATATTACTCAATTGCCCTTCACTGCTAAAACCTTAGATAGTAGCTATTCTCTGCTTTAAGAAGAGCTGCTGCTCAGAGGACTGCCTGGTCTGGTCTCAATGAGAGAAGACACACCTAACCCTTGAGAGATTTGAGATCTGTCAAGGAAATGGGGAGGCCTGGCAGGGTGTGGGGAGTGTGGGAGTGTGGAAACATCCTCTTGGAGATGGAGGCGGAGGAATGGGATGAGGAACTGTCAGAGGACAGAATAGGAAGGGGATAATGACTGGACTGAAAAAAAAGATTAAAATAAAAAATAACAATTAAAAAAACAACTTCTTCGCTTCCTCCTCCCCCTCCTCCTCCTCCTCCCCCTCCCCCTCCCCTCCCCTCCTCCTCCTCTTCCTCCTCCTCTTCCTCCTCCTCCTCTTCCTCCTCCTCCTCCTCTTCCTCCTCCTCCTCCTCTTCCTCCTCCTCCTCCTCTTCCTCCTCCTCCTCTTCTTCCTCCTCCTCCTCTTCCTCCTCCTTCTCCTCCTCTTCTTCCTCTTCTTCTTCTTCTTCTTCTTCTTCTTCTTCTTCTTCTTCTTCTTCTTCTTCTTCTTCTTCTTCTTCTTCTTCTTCTATAATTTCTTCCATATTACAACACTTCTCCCAATCCTTTGCTTATAACCACTCACCCCACTGCACCCCTCCTTGTCCCCCTCAGTCCATCCCCACTTTCTCATTTATTTCTCCACTGAAAGGATAGTCTCTTCCCATCCGTATCTCCCCACTCTGACACATCAAGTGTCTACAGAGGTACAAGGATCCTCTCCCACTGAGGCAAGATAAAGCAGACCAGTTAGGGGAGCAAATTCCACAGACAGGCAACAGCTTTAGAAATAGCCCCTGCTCCAGTTGTCAGGTAACCCAAATGAAAAGTAATTTGCACATCTGCTACTTATCTCCAACTTTCCTAGGTCCAACCTGTGAATGATCTTTGCTTGGTGGTTCTCTGAAAGCCACCAAAAATCTAGGTTAGTTGACTCTAGTGGTCTTCCTGTGGAGTTTCTGTCTCCCTTCAGGCCCTCAATCCTTCTCCCAATAATCCTTCTCTCAATGGAAGAAGTTCCATAAGAATCCCTGAGCTCCATCCAATGTTTGCCCGTAGGTCTCTGCAACTGGTTTCAGTGAGCTGCTGGGTGGTGCCTTCCAGAGGGCAGTTATGCTATGCTCCTGACTGCAAGCACAACAGAGTGGTATTAATAGTGTCAGGGATTTGTGCTTGCCCATTGGATGGGTCTCAAGTTGGATGGGTTATTGTTTGGCCATTTCCTCAGTCTCTGACCCTGAATTTCTTTTAGACAGGACAAATTACTCCCCGTTACAGAATGGCTACGGTCAAAACTCAAGCAATATCACATGCTAACAAGGATGTAGAGCAAGGGGATCACTCCTCTATTGCTGGTGGGAGTGAGTCCAAACCTCTACAACCACTCCAGAAATCAATCTTGTGATTTCTCAGAAATTGGGACTAGTTCTACCTGAAGACTCGGCCATACTGTTCCCAGGCATATACCCAAAAGATGCTCCACCATACCAAAGGATGCTTGCTCTACTATGTTAACAATCACTTTTGTTGTAATAGCCAGAAACTAGAAACAACACCTGTTGTGGTTTGCCCTGAAGTTACTGTATTTTGATGCTAATTCCACTGCCCCAAGGACAGCTGCCTAGTCAAGGATTCAGAACTCAGGTGACTTCACCAGAACCACCTCTCCATTGAATTTGTAAAGTACTGGTGAGCAGCAGGTACAGGATAGAAGGAGGCCTGTCCTTGGAGGAGAAGAAAGGATGAGCAAGAGAGAAGTTTGAAGGAAGAGGAGGAGACTAGGGGAGAGAGGAGAGAAGACAGAGAAAGGGGAGAAGCCATGGGAGGTGATATTAAGATTCTGATCTGTGTATTTACAGGTTGTTATTAATGTTCTCAAGGGATGGATGGTACCGGGCTTTCTTTATTAAAGTGGGCAATTATATTTTATCAATTGTATCTAAGATTATTGTGCTGTGTGTTCTTTTTTTTTTTTTATTAACTTGAGTGTTTCTTATTTACATTTCGAGTGTTATTCCCTTTCCCGGTTTCCGGGCAAACATCCCCCTAAACCCTCCCCCTCCCCTTCTTTATGGGTGTTCCCCTCCCCATCCTCCCCCCATTGCCACCCTCCCCCCAACAATCACGTTCACTGGGGGTTCAGTCTTAGCAGGAACAAGGGCTTCCCCTTCCACTGGTGATCTTACTAGAATATTCATTGCTACCTATGAGGTCAGAGTCCAGGGTCAGTACATGTATAGTCCTTAGGTAGTGGCTTAGTCCCTGGAAGCTCTGGTTGCTTGGCATTATTGTTCATAAGGGGTCTCGAGCTCCTTCAAGCTCTTCCAGTTCTTTCTCTGATTCCTTCAACGGGGGTCCTATTCTCAGTTCAGTGGTTTGCTGCTGGCATTCGCCTCTGTATTTGCTGTATTCTGGCTGTGTCTCTCAGGAGAGATCTACATCCGGCTCCTGTCGGCCTGCACTTCTTTGCTTCATCCATCTTGTCTAATTGGATGGCTGTATATGCATGGGCCACATGTGGGGCAGACTCTGAATGGGTGTTCCTTTTGTGTCTGTTTTAATCTTTGCCTCTCTATTCCCTGCCAAGGGTATTCTTGTTCCCCTTTTAAAGAAGGAGTGAAGCATTCACATTTTGATCATCCGTCTTGAGTTTCATTTGTTCTAGGCATCTAGGGTAATTCAAGCATCTGGGCTAATAGCCACTTATCAGTGAGTGCATACCATGTGTGTTTTTCTGTGATTGGGTTACCTCACTCAGGATGATATTTTCCAGTTCCGACCATTTGCCTACGAATTTCATAAAGTCATTGTTTTTGATAGCTGAGTAATATTCCATTGTGTAGATGTACCACATTTTCTGTATCCATTCCTCTGTTGAAGGGCATCTGGGTTCTTTCCATCTTCTGGCTATTCATAAATAATATGCTATGAACATAGTGGAGCACGTGTCTTTTTTATATGTTGGGGCATCTTTTGGGTATATGCCCAAGAGAGGTATAGCTGGATCCTCAGGCAGTTCAATGTCCAATTTTCTGAGGAACCTCCAGACTGATTTCCAGAATAGTTGTACCAGTCTGCAATCCCACCAACAATGGAGGAGTGTTCCTCTTTCTCCACATCCTCGCCAGCATTTGCTGTCCCCTGAGTTTTTGATCTTAGCCATTCTCACTGGTGTGAGGTGAAATCTCAGGGTTGTTTTGATTTGCATTTCCCTTATGACGAAAGATGTTGAACATTTCTTTAAGTGTTTCTCAGGCATTCGGCATTCCTCAGCTGTGAATTCTTTGTTTAGCTCTGAACCCCATTTTTAATAGGGTTATTTGTTTCCCTGCGGTCTAACTTCTTGAGTTCTTTGTATATTTTGGATATAAGGCCTCTATCTGTTGTAGGATTGGTAAAGATCTTTTCCCAATCTGTTGGTTGCCGTTTTGTCCTAACCAGTGTCCTTTGCCTTACAGAAGCTTTACAGTTTTATGAGATCCCATTTGTCAATTCTTGATCTTAGAGCATAAGCCATTGGTGTTTTGTTCAGGAAATTTTCTCCAGTGCCCATGTGTTCCAGATGCTTCCCTAGTTTTTTGTAGGCAAATGGTCGGAACTGGAAAATATCATCCTGAGTGAGCAAACCCAATCACAGAAAGACATACATGGTATGCACTCATTGATAAGTGGCTATTAGCCCAAATGCTTGAATTACCCTAGATGCCTAGAACAAATGAAACTCAAGACGGATGATCAAAATGTGAATGCTTCACTCCTTCTTTAAAAGGGGAACAAGAATACCCTTGGCAGGGAATAGAGAGGCAAAGATTAAAACAGAGACTGAAGGAACACCCATCCAGAGCCTGCCCCACATGTGGCCCATACATATACAGCCACCCATATAGACAAGATGGATGAAGCAAAGAAGTGTAGACCGACAGGAGCCGGATGTAGATCGCTCCTAAGAGACACAGCCAGAATACAGCAAATACAGAGGCGAATGCCAGCAGCAAACCACTGAACTGAGAATAGGACCCCCGTTGAAGGAATCAGAGAAAGAATTGGAAGAGCTTGAAGGGGCTCGAGACCCCATATGCACAACAATGCCAACCAACCAGAGCTTCCAGGGACTAAGCCACTACCCAAAGACTGTACATGGACTGACCCTGGACTCTGACCTCATAGGTAGCAATGAATATCCTAATAAGAGCACCAGTGGAAGGGGAAGCCCTGGGTCCTGCTAAGACTGAACCCCCAGTGAACTAGACTGTTGGGGGGAGGGCGGCAATGGGGGAGGGTTGGGAGGGGAACACCCATAGGGAAGGGGAGGGGGGAGGGCGATGTTTGCCCGGAAACCGGGAAAGGGAATAACACTCGAAATGTATATAAGAAATACTCAAGTTAATAATAATAAAAAAAAGAAAACAATATGATGAAATATGTCTACAAAAAAAATCAAGTGCCCATAGGTGTGTGGGTTCATTTCTGGGTCTTCAATTCTGTTCCATTGGTCTATCTGTCTGTCTCTGTACCAATACCATGCAGTTTTTATCACTATTGCTCTGTAATACTGCTTGAGTTCAGGGATAGTGATTCCCCCTGAAGTCCTTTTATTGTTGAGGATAGTTTTAGCTATCCTGGATTTTTTGTTATTCCAGATGAATTTGCAAATTGTTCTGTCTAACTCTTTGAAGAATTGGATTGGTATTTTGATGGGGATTGCATTGAATCTGTAGATCGCTTTTGGTAAAACGGCCATTTTTACTTATTAATACTGCCAATCCATGAGCATGGGAGATCTTTCCATCTTCTGAGGTCTTCTTCAATTTCTTTCTTCAGAGTCTTGAAGTTCTTATTGTACAGATCTTTTACTTGCTTGGTTAAAGTCACACCGAGGTACTTTAAATTAGCTGTGTGTTCTTTTATGTGAGTGTTTGAGTGTAAGAAAGTGTGCGGCTGGGCTGTGTTTCCGCCAAGATATCTAGCAGATATCTTGGGGCACCGCGGAGTGGACCTAGCAGGGCAAAAGACAACAATACTTTCATTATTTATATATTTTTACAACAACAAACACCGAAACCCCTTAAAAGAAGAATGAATACAGAAAATGTAGTATTCCACTTACACAATGGAATACTACTCAGCCAAACAAGGTCATCATGAATTTTTCAGACAAATGCATGGAACTGGAAAATATCATCCTGAGCGAGGTAATGCGGACCCAAAAGGATGTGCAGGTTTTGTATTAGCCATAAATTACAGGACACCCATGCTATATTCTGTAGACCCAAGGTCTATAAACAAGAAGGAAGGTCCAAACAATGATGCTTGAATCTCACTTAGAAGGGTGGGTAAAATAGTCATAGGAGGCAGATGTAGAGAGGGACCTGGATGGGAGAAGAATGGGGAAGAGAATAGGGGTTGTTTCAGGATCAGGTGTGGGGAGGCAGAAGAGAGAGGACCGGAGGGTCTGGAACATGAATGGAAATCTGGCCTGGGTAGGTGGAAGGGAACATCTCTTAGATGTGCCAGAGACCTGGGATAAGGGAGGCTTCCAGGAATCAATGGAGAAGACAATAACTGAGACTCATAACGATGGGGATATGGAACCTGAATTGGCTATGTCCTACAGCCAGCAGGACTGCCAGTGGAGAAAAAAGACATGAACCTACCCACAAAATTTTTAAAACTTTTATTTTATGAAATGAAAATGTGTATATACTTTTAAAGATAAGCTTGTTATTGGTAGAAAAAAATTGCCTTTGAAACTCATATACCAATAGATCAATTTAACTGTTGTGGATTGAAAGAAAATGGCTCTGATAAACCCATAAGGAGTGTCACTATTAGGAGGATATACATGCTACATTCTATAGACTCTTCGTCTTCAGGTAAAACTATTTACAATTCTCAGAGAAATTACAAAATTGATTTCCAGAATGGTTGTAGAAGTTTGAAACCCACCAGCAGTGGAGGAATATTCCCATTGCTCCATATCCTTACTAGCCTGTGAAGTTGCTTGGGTTTAGCCATTCTGATGTGAGTAATTTGTCTGGTTTATGAGAAATTCAGGGTAAAAGATGGAGCAGAGATTGAGGAATAGAAAAAATAATAATAAATAAGAAAAGACTAGGAATAAAAATTTCTAAGTTACAACCTTTCTAAATCCTAACAGCTATCACTTGATGATAATAAAGATGGTAGGCCTTAAATTAAAACACTCTTCTGGACCACATATTTTCCTACCTCCATTGTATTTTATAAAAGAAGCCATGAGGAATGCCTTGCAGGAAAAGGTTTTGCTCCTTATCAACCAAAGTATATAGAGGGTTTGAATAATTTATCTAAAGCTGTCAATTTATATGCCCTAATGTACTCCTCCAACACAAATGTCCTGCAAGGTGAAAGATTCAGCCCATAGGGCTTTTTCTTCTTCTTCTTTTTTTCAGGTACAAACAATTCACCATTGGAAAACATCCAAAGAGTAAACCAAACATCTTTTATGAAGGAAAAAAAATCAGAGGCTGTTGTAGTCCAAATTTCCAACAGAAAAATGCATATCATTTGTAGAGTACATCTAAATATAAATCTGTTTGACCTTAGGCATCAAGTAAATGAATAAAACTTGAACCATTTAAAAAGTATTTAAACCTTCGAAGGTTAGTTCTTGCCTAATTCAATTCACTGTCCACATTTTATTGTTTAGTTTTACTAAGAGTCTATTCCAAGGGGTAACCATTGTTATTTACTGTGAACAAACTCTAATATATGGAATGGCTTTTTCCATTTTTTCTAGAGATACAATATTCTAGTACGGAGTTATTTGTACATAATTAAAGATAATTAAACTACAACCACAAACTTACAAATGTTACAGTGTTGAGAATGTCATTTGTGTGGTTCTGCTCGCTAGAGACCATTTAGTACATACTTACCACAGAAAACAATAGTAAGAGTCTGAGCTATAGAGGTGAAGGTCAAAGTGAAGAAGGTGTCGACCAAAATGGAAAGTGTGGCACTGAGGACTTTTGAACTTTATCACGGATAAGATAAAACCCCTTCAACTACATAGAATCATCTATACACATGTACATACAGTTGAGTATTGACATGCAGGAGGATGGTCCAAAACACAGTTCCATGATATGCTGCCATTATTACATGGTACATACTCCAGTGCTACCTCTTAGCATAACACATCCTAGTCTATTTTGTTTTGCTGGTGCTTGGGCAGCCTTTGTACTGTAAATACAGAACATGGCTTTTCTTACACATATGGATAGGAGAATTAACTTCATCTCTGTCTAGTGTTTCTTACTTACTTCTGCTCAACCATAACTTCCTGAGTCTGTATGAGAAGACAATCAACCATTCTGATTAATGCACAGCATTCAAAGCATTAAAAATGAATATCACTATTGAAGCTAATCATTGTCTATTAGCAGACTGGGGCCAATGCAAAATTCTTTCTTACATTCTTTTATGGTATTTCCTATATACATTTCCAGAAGCAACCCAGCAGCATTATACCTCTGATGTCTATAGTAATGATGACAGTAATACGTGAGTATTTGTTAGTTTGTTTGTGTTTCCTTGTTGGTTTTCTTTTTCTGTTTTGTTACTCTTAGAGTCAAGCACCATATAAACTGACTTGTATTTATTATCTTGTCTAAATGTCTGAATTTCAAAGAAACCAAATATATCACTTGATTTAAGAAAAGCAGTGCTGTTTATGATTTTATGAATCATTAATTTTGACTTGGAAACCTAGGATCTTTTGGAAAAAGAAAAGCTCCACTGGAAAGAATGGCTCATGGTTTATATTAGAAGCAAAGAATTCACATTTGGAGGAGCTTGGAAATGATCCACTAATGAAGGCTATTCAAGAGACCAAATATATTGAAGATAAGAATGCAATTTCAGGCCTGCTCACTGCCCTCTGTCTCTTTGACTTTTTGTGAAAATGAAATATAAGCCCTATATTTCAATACCCTTTAGCAAACATTTGTTGAATTTCTTTAAATAGTCTACAATATTTCTGAAAGAAAATGGTCTCAGGAGGCAACTGGATTGGTAAAGTGTATGTATGCCACACAAGCCTCAGTAACTGAGTTTAAATCCCCAATACCAACTTTAAAAGCTAGATAAAATAATAAAGAACATGTGATGTTGACCTTTGTCCTCACGTAAAACAATGTAAACATACAAGAATATCTGCAAGTAAAAATGCATATGCATATCTTATATATATATATTACATATATATATTCCTCCTTTTACCATAAACACACACGGAGTATAATAAGAAATTAGAATATATGTAGATGTTAGCAATGCTTTCAAGCATTTGAATTGAAGAACTAAGGGCCTGAAGGAAAATTAAAACATAGAAGGGATATGTGAAGATAATGAAATTTTGGTTGAATTACGCAACAATCAAAAACGCTTTTAACCACATGTATCTATGCTGTACAATGTGCTAAATGCTGAGGTGCAATGAAGGTCCGCTGAAGGTATCAGTGCAGGGAATGATCCATGAAGAGGTGAAAATGGAAACTTAATTCAGATGACTTTCCAACCTGGTTTATACTTTAGGAAGTCTAATGCCAGGGAGTTCACTTTGAGCATATTTAAAATACAGTACAACTCAGGGTTTTCCAGGTAACAGTCATTTTAATCCAGGTTCCCAAACAACAATCATTCCAATTTCAGGTGCACAAAGAGCTGAAGACTACATAGAAACGCTTTTACAAAGTACATGTGATCACAACAATGGGTTCTATAGCAGAAGGCCTAGAATCTAATACGGTCTCTGAGATAGCATAAAGTCAGCAGACCATAAAGTACTTAAGAAATCTCCCCTAAGGATGGGTAAGAGTTTATGAAGGGAAGAATCTGAAAGAATAATGCTGTGTCCACCAAATCTTCAATTTCAATACCATTTAGCTTTAATTTTAAATTTAGACCCTGGCCACTGATAATAGTTTCCCAATAAAACTTGTCTTTCAATGCATCCATATCCTGCTGTTTTCTCGATTGGGGCTGCTTTAACTTTGGCATACGGAAGCATTACAAGTTAAGTAACCTGTCTCCCACTTTTAACTGCATATTTTTCTTTACATAAGCCATTATCGTAATCCCTCCACTGAAGTCTTCATCAATAATTCCCTGATGCACAGTTGAGGTGTTAAACTACTTATTCCTAAAAATCATTCCTACTGTCTTTAGGGGTAGAGAGGTCCATGAAAAACTCCAGTGGGTATTTTATAACATTGAAGTTTAAGTGCTAATGTGAGATTTTTACATATGGTTAAGTCTAGAGCAGAGTTGCCTACTGGAGCCTGAATTGGCTCTCCACACCTACTTCAGTTTTCTCTAGTTGCTCTGTGTATCACTAATAGGAAATACCTGGATCTGGTTGATTATTGCTAGGGTACAATGAAACCCCTACAGTGCTTATCTCAAAAGGACTTTCCTATTGGTAAGGCATCATTTCCATATCTCTTAATGATCTGCATTAAGTCCAATGCCAACCTACAATGCCACAGCTACAAATCCCTGAAGGTTCAGTTCTTCTAGAGAACTCTCAAGGAAACTGCCTTGCCTACAATCCCTTTTCAAATGACCTCATCTACCACAGTAAAAACAAGAGACACTTTGATATCTAAGATTATTGACCACTGTTTGTCCAATTACATAATCATTGGAGTCTATATCAGCAATAGTTCGAATCCATTCATCCATGGGTGTTGATTGTACTTTTAAAGGTCTAAGAATGTTTTGCAGTCTGTATTTGCCTTTTTGCAAGCTAAAGTTTCGATTAAAATATATCCTGCACCTGTATCTGTAGTGGCCCGTTTTGTGTGTGTTAATCTATATAAGAAATCAGTAAAAATCTCTGAGGCTTTGCCTAATCTTTGTAAATGACACATACCTTTTTTCTTGCTCCTCCACCTTATCTAACTAGGCCCTTAAAACAACTAAAGAATATTGTATAGTAATAGTTATCAAAGTGCACCTGTGTTCATAAATCAGCACATTAACCTTTCACCTAACAATTGATCTTTCACAATACTAACACCTTTAGACCTTTTATGATTTCCATAACTGCAGCTTCTTCTCACCACTATGTCAGCCATTGTAGTTGAGAAGCAGCTTCAAGTACAGCTTCTGCTACATCTTCCAAGTTTTGGGTATATAACACTGTTTCAGATGTCCCAGGTATTTAACATCTGCCTCATATAGGATTAGTGCATTCTGTAAATTACTATTGATTCTTGAAATATTTAAGATATTGTATTTCAATAGGATTCCAAACTAGTTGTTTATTTTGTGAATTTTCACTATATTCTGGCATTTGCTCCCAGGTATCTAGGAAAGCTAGTTGGGGTGATCACCTTCCCTCAATTTCATTAAGAGGCAGTGCTGATGTTCAATATGCTGTCTATGTCCTCGCTTTCCTTAGGTACCACAGTTCAAAATTTAGCATTTCTTATCCTAATGTTTCCTCTGTCTTTTGTATCCCAAGTCTTTGTACTATCACAACTAATTTTTCTTGGTGTACAGTTAATTTTTCTTGTTGCATGGTTGTTATTTTTTTCACCCTTTTTGAGAAGAAAGATTGCAATTCAAAGTAGGGAGGGGTTTACTCCAGTGCTCACAGTTGCAGTAAGTACTGTGACAGCTTTCTTGAGTACCCTTTCTATCTCCTCAAGTTCAAGCCCTGCTCTAAAGGGATCTCAAATGAACTTTCCCTTTTACTTTAATGTAGGAAGAGTCTATCTATGTAATTAATATTGTCTATTGGGGTGTAATTCACTGTCTTAGAGGCCCCTGGAGTTCCTGAGTCTCTTGAGCCTCTTTGAGTTACCAGCCAAACTCAAAGAACTAATGTATACTCTAGAGAAGATTCCAGGAGATTTCCTCTTCAATGGCTTTTTTTTTCAGATGTCTCCCATCCTCTGTGATGCTCCTATGAGATGTCCTCTGCTTTCTGAAATATTGATGGGCTTTCTCCTTCTCTAATCATGTAAATGTCACTTTTATTTGCTCAGAAGAATTGAAAAGATTAGAGCTGTACCCAAGTTGTGTGAATTGACTACAAGGCTTGGGCTGAGCCCTGAGTATTTCCTTTCCTATTCTAACTATCCTTAAGCCTAGGCTTAGGCCTAGGCCTGGAAAGTTGTAGGCTCCACACAATCTAATCTTTTAAGCTGACTGATTACATCTGGCTTCTCTTGGCTTCCGACTGAATTGTTTTGCCTAGTCTCATACCAACTTTGTAAATGTATTCTACTCTTATGGTTCCATCTCATTCTCTATGTCATTCTGTTTTTACCTGTATCTAGTTTGTTCTTTCTGGAACATGTTTCTGTAAAACCTATTCCAGTAAAATTTCCGTGCATACATACCACACACTCTATGCCATACCACACTTTTTCTCTTTCACTGCCCTTAAGTAGCTTCTCTTCCTCTGCTGTTCTTCTGTGAATTAGATGTATACTATCTCTAATTCATTCTGTCAAATCTTTTTCTGATTTTTCACTTTGTTTGCCCCTCAATTAGATGTCACTTTTGAACATAGCTGTTTCTTTCTACAAACTAATCCTTCATTGTTAATGATTAAAGGTGTGTACTAAGGGTGCTTATGTATTTAAACTAGATCATACTGTAGCTCAGGGTGTGTCTAAATTCTAGCTGGATTATATCTTTGGATATGATCCCTTGACAGAGCAGCTATATGGCTGTATTGTAGTATACTTTGGCTGAGATAGAGATATACCCTTATGTTCTGTCTGTCTATCTAGATAGATAGATAGCTATCTCCCATTTTACAGTACCAAGAATCAAATCCAAAGCCTCAGATATGAAGAAAAGTATATTACCACTTAGCTATAGCCTCATCCTAAAAGGGATAGCAAATAAGGTAGAAAATACAAATAGCTAGAAATACAGAGTGATAAGGAACATACAAAGGAACTGGTGCTTAACTTGATCTGCATCATCAGTGCCTGGGTAATTTTAGAGGTATTGAGAATCAAGAGACAAGACACCAATATCATGTCTGAATGGACTCAAACGTTCTCAGATGTGTACAGTGAACCTGATAGTGTAAACAAAGACTGAGCTTGAAACTTCAGAATCTAAAAATGACTATAGCATCAAGAATGAGTTAGCATACATAACATGGCATTAGCTAAGCCAAAGTTGTGTTTTGAACATTGTCAGTAGTGGACATTCTACAACAAAGGTTGGAAAACTTTGCCCTCTGGGTCAAACCTAGTTTACTGTCTATTTTCACAAGTAAAGTTGTATTGATGTACAATCACAGTCATTAATTAATTTATCAATGTGACCACTTTTGCACTCCAAAGTCAATTTGGCACCACTGCAGAAAGCCCTGTGACCAAGATATCTAAAATATTGAAAATTTTGCTCACCATAGATTGGCTCCCTGTCTACACAGGCATATTTTGGCTATCTTGAATTGAAGATTACTGGTTTAAATGTTTTATTAGCTTATTTTAAATCTTATGTTAACTGAAATTATGGTTACTTAACTTTTATAGTTCATATTATAATTGTTTTATGAACGCTCATAACTGTTTTGCTATTTGTTAAAGAAAGTAGCATTAATTTCTTGACAGTTATAAAAGTCTCAGAGTATGCCTTCCATTCAACTGCCTCGGGTTTGTTTTTAATCTCTAAATTAAATATCAGACTGTAAATCTACAGATTACTTGGCTTTTATCACTATTTCTGTTCAAAACTGCACTTAATTGATTAGAAGGCAGTTGAATTGATAGTTCTGGAACAGTAGTGCCTATATACTGAGGTAAGGTTTGCTGGTATTTAATGTTAAATTAATGAGGGATATACAACCATTAATATTCAGAGAGTGCCAGTAAGAGATCTTTTATTCTGTAAGTTGAGCGATTCCATCTGTGCTTGTAACTCATTGATTTTTACCAAGATCCCTGAAGAATTAAGTGTAGATGTGTATTTTGAATTCAAACAAGGAATTATGAATTAGAAACATCATTTCCAACACAAATAATTGAGGTATATTTAAAAGATTACTTTATCCAGGTGTCAACATTCAGCTATATTCTTTGAAAAATTGATACTGCTGCTAGAAATGTGACAATAGGTCTCTTTGTGCTGATGAACCTGCACAAAGGCTCCTGAAGGTCCTCTTCCCCTGCTCTCTCCACTACTTGCTTAATCTGAAAATGTCATGAGAATTGTAAACATAATGTTTAGTATTAAGAAGTAAAAGATTGAAGCTTCTACTATAGACTCTGAAAGCAAGAATTACTTGAGCAAGCCAACTGTTAGTGAATAAGAGTTTTCAAGAACCTACGTGGATGAAGAAATGTGACCATTTGACAAGGACCAGCAACAGCTCTCTAGATCTGTGACAGTTATTTCTGGATGTCACAGTTGTACAGTTGATTTGTGTATCATACTTGTATAAGTAAGCTCCTCCAGGATCAATCAAACCTTTAGATGTTTGAAGCTACCTTGCTTCTATCTTCATAAAAGCCAGGAACATTCAATTATACTGCAGTCAGGTCCATGCACAGCAGATACTGCAAGATGATGGATGCACTGTAATCCACTGAGTCTGGGGATCGGTTGTTAAGCACATTGGGTGACTATTGCAATAGTAATGCTCTGTCTTGAATAGTGCCTTTTTCTATTTGGTATCGACAGAACTCACCAACCCAAAGGTCATTCAACAACTTAACAAAAATTGATGAAGTCCTGCTCTCAGTTCATTCAGGGTCCCTGGACTGTTGTAAAAGGATATATTTGGGCTGAGAAGATAACTGTTTAAGCTACATGGCAAATACTTCTAAACAATTACTTTTTATAAATTCAAAATAATTCTGTTTTCCCAAGTATATTAAGAAGTTATTAGGAAAACACATGCAGAAACATGTTTAAGCCAGAGAAATTATGCCCCAATTCATTGATTATTAGATCATAATAAGTAAAACTGCAACATATTTCTGATATTTATGTTTGTTTTTAACTTTATTGGCAAATATGTATATAAGGATCATAAAATTGCCTTCCAAACTTTTCCCACTATGTGGACATGGGTACATTTTGTAAACTTTACTACTGAAACCACAGAAAGGGCATATGTGTCCAGTTATAACAATTATATTTTTTTCTAACCATTTTTATGCTTGCTGGGTTTATTTATGCAATCTAAGAAATTTCTGGATTCCACATGTTTGTATGTGTTTATCCTAAACTATCATCAAAGTTAAATATTCACAAGAGAACACAGGAACACATTTCTAGCCCATGCTGCTCATATCTTCATGAATATAAAAAAAAACATGAAGTTTCATAATGTAAACTCAACAATAATTATTAATAGTAAATATGGTGATACTGTTAGAATAAAAACCAGTAATATTTCTACTCTCTATCAGGTACTATTATAGGCACTAGAGATTAAAAAAATAAATAAAGAGCAAAATACTTGCTTTTACAGAACTTTATCTGATAAATGAATAAACGGAGACTATAAATTCTATAAAATTTGTAGCATGGTATAGTATGTAGATGGTATATTAATAAAAATCAACTAAAGGATTTTAGAAACCACATGGAATGAATAATTTTTAATTTCCTACTATATCTTTGTATAGAATATGACATTTGAGAGAAGATATAGTCGTGGTTTAAAAAAAAATCTCATATAGTTCTCCAAACGAAGAGCCACCAGAAGCAAGACCCTGCAGTTGTATGTATATGGAGGTCCATGTGGCTGAAGTAAAGTGAGAAGGAGTGTTGTAGTAGATAAAGCCAGAGGTTTTAATTGGTGCCAATTTTTTTTCTAGTAATGTATATTTTATTGGAGTGAGATCAGAAACCACTGAATAACCATGATCTAATTCAATTTGTTTCAAATTTCCCAGAAATAAAATAGCATATTGTGTCATGAATTTGTTTCATGAAGTTAAATATTGGAGATTTGAAGTGTGAAGGGAGTGAAATAGCCACAAGAGCTGGGTATGCCACTGCACACCTTGAACCACAGCACTCTGGAGGCAGAGGCAAGTGGATCTCTGTGTGTTTAAGGTCACCCTGTTCTACAAAGCGGATTTGAGAACAGCCAATGATGCACACCTACTTTGTCTCAAAATAAATAGATTAATTAATTACCAACAACAACAACCAAACAGTCATTAAGAAAAACAGAAGGGCAACTAGATGGCTCCCAGGCATCCTTCAAAACTCATCTGAAACATATGATCATATTTAATGTGATAGGAGGTTATACCAACCATGTTCAGTTTACTCTCTGAACAATCAGGTAAGTGAAGACCTATTGGATATACATAGAGCATACAATAGCTTTTCCTCAACAGTAAGCTGAAGAAAAGCCAAAGGAATTGAGGTAAAATGCAATATGCTTAAAGAAGTGTGTGATTTAAGTAGGACAAAGAGGAAACTGTAATATAAGGAAAGATATGGATAAGAAATGAACACAACGAAACCCGCGGATCCCGGCCCGCAGCAACTCTCTGCTCCCAAACCCCGTGGGAGAGAGACCTCACCGCCTGGTCAGGTGGGCACTCCTAAGGATGCAGAGCGGAGGAGACCACCAACACTGCCCACCGCTGCCCACATCCCTGGCCCAAGAGGAAGCTGAATAAGGCCTCTGGGTTCCCGTAGGGGAGGGCCCAGGAGCGGCAGGACCCCTGGGCCTGAGACACCGCCGGAACCTGAAGGAAACAGACCAGATAAACAGTTTTCTGAACCCAAATCCTGTGGGAGGGAGAGCTAAACCTTCAGAGAGGCAGACACGCCTGGGAAACCAGAATAGACTGCACTCTGTGCACATCCAGACGCCAGAGGAAAACACCAAACGCCATCTGGAACCCTGGTGCACAGAAGCTCCCGGAAAGGGCGGCGCAGATCTTCCTGGTTGCTGCCACCGCAGAGAGCTCGTGGGCAGCACCCCGCAAGCGAACTTGAGCCTCGGGACCACAGGTAAGACCAACTTTTCTGCTGCAAGAAACCTGCCTGGTGAACTCGGGACACACAGAGGCAAAATTCCTCTAGGACCAGGCACTTCCTGTGTTGACCGGAAGTCCCACACCCGCGGATCCTGGCCCGCAGCAGCTCTCTGCTCCCAAACCCCGTGGGAGAGAGACCTCACCGCCTGGTCAGGTGGGCACTCCTGAGTCTGCAGAGCGGAGGAGACCACCAACACTGCCCACCCCTACCCACATCCCTGGCCCAAGAGGAAACTGTATAAGGCCTCTGGGTTCCCGTAGGGGAGGGCCCAGGAGCGGCAGGACCCCTGGGCCTGAGACACCGCCGGAACCTGAAGGAAACAGACCAGATAAACAGTTCTCTGCACCCAAATCCTGTGGGGGGTAGAACTAAACCTTCAGAGAGGCAGACACGCCTGGGAGGCCAGAAGAGACTGCACTCTGCACACATGCAGACGCCAGAGGAGAACACCAAAAGCCATCTGGAACCCTGGTGCACAGAAGCCCCCGGAAAGGGCGGCGCAGATCTTCCTGGTTGCTGCCGCCGTAGAGAGCTCGTGGGCAGCACCCCGCGAGCAAACTTAAGCCTCGGGACCACAGGTAAGACCAACTTTTCTGCTGCAAGTGACCTGCCTGGTGAACTCAAGACACAGGCCCACAGAAACAGCTGAAGACCTGTAGAGAGGAAAAACTACACACCCGAAAGCAGGACACTCTGTCCCCATAACAGGCTGAAAGAAAACAGGAAAACAGGTCTACAGCACTCCTGACACACAGGCTTATAGGACAGTCTACCCACTGTCAGAAATAGCAGAAGAACGTAACACTAGAGATAATCTGATGGCGAGAGGCAAGCGCAGGAACCCAAGCAACAGAAACCAAGACTACATGGCATCATCGGAGCCCAATTCTCTCACCAAAATAAACATGGAATATCCAAACACACCAGAAAAGCAAGATCTAATTTCAAAATCATTTTTGATTATGATGCTGGAGGACTTCAAGAAAGACGTGAAGAACTCCCTTAGAGAAACACAGGAAAACATTAATAAACAAGTAGAAGCCTACAGAGAGGAATCGCAAAAATCCCTGAAAGAATTCCAGGAAAACACAATCAAACAGTTGAAGGAATTAAAAATGGAAATAGAAGCAATCAAGAAAGAACACATGGAAACAACCCTGGATATAGAACACCAAAAAAAGAGACAAGGAGCTGTAGATACAAGCTTCACCAATAGAATACAAGAGTTGGAAGAGAGAATCTCAGGAGCAGAAGATTCCATAGAAATCATTGACTCAACTGTCAAAGATAAGGTAAAGCAGAAAAAGCTACTGGTCCAAAACATACAGGAAATCCAGGACTCAATGAGAAGATCAAAGCTAAGGATAATAGGTATAGAAGAGAGTGAAGACTCCCAGCTCAAAGGACCAGTAAATATCTTCAACAAAATCATAGAAGAAAACTTCCCTAACCTAAAAAAAGAGATACCCATAGGCATACAAGAAGCCTACAGAACTCCAAATAGATTGGACCAGAAAAGAAACACCTCCTGTCACATAATAGTCAAAACATCAAACGCACAAAATAAGGAAAGAATATTAAAAGCAGTAAGGGAAAAACGTCAAGTAACATATAAAGGCAGACCTATCAGAATCACACCAGACTTTTCGCCAGAAACTATGAAGGCCAGAAGATCATAGACAGATGTCATACAGACCCTAAGAGAACACAAATGCCAGCCCAGGTTACTGTATCCTGCAAAACTCTCAATTAACATAGATGGAGAAACCAAGATATTCCATGACAAAACCAAATTTACACAATATCTTCCTACAAATCCAGCACTACAAAGGATAATAAATGGTAAAGCCCAACATGAGTAGGCAAGCTATACCCTAGAAGAAGCAAGAAACTAATCGTCTTGGCAACAAAACAAAGAGAAGAAAAGCACACAAACATAACCTCACATCCAAATATGAATATAACAGGAAGCAATAATCACTATTCCTTAATATCTCTCAACATCAATGGCCTCAACTCCCCAATAAAAAGAAATAGATTAACAAACTGGATACACAACGAGGACCCTGCATTCTGCTGCATACAGGAAACACACCTCAGAGACAAAGACAGACACTACCTCAAAGTGAAAGCCTGGAAAAAAACGTTCCAAGCAAATGGTCAGAAGAAGCAAGGTGGAATAGCCATTCTAATATCAAATAAAATCAATTTTCAATTAAAAGTCATCAAAAAAGATAAGGAAGGACACTTCATATTCATCAAAGGAAAAATCCACCAAGATGAACTCTCAATCCTAAATATCTATGCCCCAAATACAAGGGCACCTACATACGTAAAAGAAACCTTACTAAAGCTCAAAACACACATTGCACCTCACACAATAATAGTGGGAGATTTCAACACCCCACTCTCATCAATGGACAGATCATGGAAATAGAAATTAAACAGAGACGTAGACAGACTAAGAGAAGTCATGAGCCAAACGGACTTAACAGATATTTATAGAACATTCTATCCTAAAGCAAAAGGATATACCTTCTTGTCAGCTCCTCATGGTACTTTCTCCAAATTGACCATATAGTTGGTCAAAAAACGGGCCTCAACAGGTACAGAAAGATAGAAATAATCCCATGCGTGCTATCGGACCACCAGGGCCTAAAACTGTTCTTCAATAACAATAATGGAAGAATGCTCATATATACATGGAAATTGAACAATGCTCTACTCAATGATAACCTGGTCAAGGAAGAAATAAAGAAAGAAATTAAAGACTTTTTAGAATTTAATGAAAAGGAAGGTAGAACATACCCAAAATTATGGGACACAATGAAAGCTGTGTTAAGAGGAAAACTCATAGTGCTGAGTGCCTGCAGAAAGAAACAGGAAAGAGCATATGACAGCAGCTTGACAGCACACCTAAAAGCTCTAGAACAAAAAGAAGCAAATACACCCAGGAGGAGTAGAAGGCAGGAAATAATCAAACTCAGAGCTGAAATCAACCAAGTAGAAACAAAAAGGACCATAGAAAGAATCAACAGAACCAAAAGTTGTTTCTTTGAGGAAATCAACAAGATAGATAAACCCTTAGCCAGACTAACGAGAGGACCCAGAGAGTGTGTCCAAATTAACAAAATCAGAAATGAAAAGGGAGAGATAACTACAGATTCAGAGGAAATTCAAAAAATCGTCAGATCTTACTATAAAAGCCTATATTCAACAAAACTTGAAAATCTACAGGAAATGGACAATTTCCTAGACAGATACCAGGTACTGAAGTTAAATCAGGAACAGATAAACCAGTTAAACAACCCCATAACTCGTAAGGAAATGGAAGCAGTCATTAAAGGTCTCCCAACCAAAAAGAGCCGAGGTCCAGACGGGTTTAGTGCAGAATTCTATCAAACCTTCATAGAAGACCTCATACCAATATTATCCAAACTATTCCACAAAATTGAAACAGATGGATCACTACCGAATTCCTTCTATGAAGCCACAATTACTCTTATACCTAAACCACACAAAGACCCAACAAAGAAAGAGAACTTCAGACCAATTTCCCTTATGAATATCGACGCAAAAATACTCAATAAAATTCTGGCAAACGGAATCCAAGAGGACATCAAAACAATCATCCAACATGATCAAGTAGGCTTCATCCCAGGCATGCAGGGATGGTTTAATATAGGGAAAACCATCAACGTGATCCATTATATAAACAAACTGAAAGAACAAAACCACATCATCATTTCATTAGACGTTGAGAAAGCATTTGACAAAATTCAACACCCCTTCATGATAAAAGTCCTGGAAAGAATAGGAATTCAAGGCCCATACCTAAACATAGTAAAAGCCATATACAGCAAACCAGTTGCTAACATTAAACTAAATGGAGAGAAACTTGAAGCAATCCCACTAAAATCAGGGAATAGACAAGGCTGCCCACTCTCTCCCTACTTATTCAATATAGTTCTTGAAGTTCTAGCCAGAGCAATCAGACAACAAAAGGAGGTCAAGGGGATACAGATCAGAAAAGAAGAAGTCAAAATATCACTATTTGCAGATGATATGATAGTTTATTTAAGTGATCCCAAAAGTTCCACCAGAGAACTACTAAAGCTGATAAACAACTTCAGCAAAGTGGCTGGGTATAAAATTAACTCAAATAAATCAGTAGCCTTCCTCTACACAAAAGAGAAACAAGCCGAGAAAGAAATTAGGGAAACGACACCCTTCATAATAGACCCAAATAATATAAAGTACCTAGGTCTGACTTTAACCAAGCAAGTAAAAGATCTGTACAATAAGAACTTCAAGACACTGAAGAAAGAAATTGAAGAAGACCTCAGAAGATGGAAAGATCTCCCATGCTCATGGATTGGCAGGATTAATATAGTAAAAATGGCCATTTTACCAAAAGCAATCTACAGATTCAATGCAATCCCCATCAAAATACGAATCCAATTCTTCAAAGAGTTAGACAGAACAATTTGCAAATTCATCTGGAATAACAAAAAACCTAGGATAGCTAAAACTATCCTCAACAATAAAAGGACTTCAGGGGGAATCACTATCCCTGAACTCAAGCAGTATTACAGAGCAATAGTGATAAAAACTGCATGGTATTGGTACAGAGACAGACAGATAGACCAATGGAATAGAATTGAAGACCCAGAAATGAACCCACACACCTATGGTCACTTGATTTTTGACAAAGGAGCCAAAACCATCCGATGGAAAAAAGATAGCATTTTCAGCAAATGGTGCTGGTTCAACTGGAGGTCAACATGTAGAAGAATGCAGATTGATCCATGCTTATCACCCTGTACAAAGCTTAAGTCCAAGTGGATCAAGGACCTCCACATCAAACCAGACACACTCAAACTAATAGAAGAAAAACTAGGGAAGCATCTGGAACACATGGGCACTGGAAAAAATTTCCTGAACAAAACACCAATGGCTTATGCTCTAAGATCAAGAATCGACAAATGGGATCTCATAAAACTGCAAAGCTTCTGTAAGGCAAAGGACATGGTGGTTAGGACAAAACGGCAACCAACAGATTGGGAAAAGATCTTTACCAATCCTACAACAGATAGTGGCCTTATATCCAAAATATACAAAGAACTCAAGAAGTTAGACCGCAGGGAGACAAATAACCCTATTAAAAAATGGGGTTCAGAGCTAAACAAAGAATTCACAGCTGAGGAATGCCGAATGGCTGAGAAACACCTAAAGAAATGTTCAACATCTTTAGTTATAAGGGAAATGCAAATCAAAACAACCCTGAGATTTCACCTCACACCAGTGAGAATGGCTAAGGTCAAAAACTCAGGTGACAGCAGATGCTGGCAAGGATGTGGAGAAAGAGGGACACTCCTCCATTTTTGGTGGGATTGCAGACTGGTACAACCATTCTGGAAATCAGTCTGGAGGTTCCTCAGAAAATTGGACATTGAACTGCCTGAGGATCCAGCTATACCTCTCTTGGGCATATACCCCAAAGATGCCCCAACATATAAAAAAGACAAGTGCTTCACTATGTTCATCGCAGCCTTATTTATAATAGCCAGAAGCTGGAAAGAACCCAGATGCCCTTCAACAGAGGAATGGATACAGAAAATGTGGTACATCTACACAATGGAATATTACTCAGCTATCAAAATCAACGGCTTTATGAAATTCGTAGGGAAATGGTTGGAACTGGAAAATATCATCCTGAGTAAGCTAACCCAATCACAGAAAGACATACATGGTATGCACTCACTGATAAGTGGCTATTAGCCCAAATGCTTGAATTACCCTAGATGCCTAGAACAAATGAAACTCAAGACGGATGATCAAAATGTGAGTGCTTCACTCCTTCTCTAAAAGGGGAACAAGAATACCCTTGGCAGGGAAGAGAGAGGCAAAGATTAAAACAGAGACTGAAGGAACACCCATTCAGAGCCTGCCCCACATGTGGCCCATACATATACAGCCACCCAATTAGACAAGATGGATGAAGCAAAGAAGTGCAGACCGACAGGAGCTGGATTTAGATCGCTCCTGAGAGACACAGCCGGAATACAGCAAATACAGAGGCGAATGCCAGCAGCAAACCACTGAACTGAGAATAGGTCCCCTGTTGAAGGACTCAGAGAAAGAACTGGAAGAGCTTGAAGGGGCTTGAGACCCCATATGTACAACAATGCCAAGCAATCAGAGCTTCCAGGGACTAAGCCACTACCTAAAGACTATACATGGACTGACCCTGGACTCTGACCTCATAGGTAGCAATGAATATCCTAGTAAGATCACCAGTGGAAGGGGAAGCCCTGGGTCCTGCTAAGACTGAACCCCCAGTGAACTAGACTGTTGGGGGGAGGGCGGCAATGGGGGGAGGGTTGGGAGGACAACACCCATAAGGAAGGGGGGAGGGGGATGTTTGCCCGGAAACCAAAGAATTATTATTAAGTATTACATAAATCTAAAAAAAAGAAATGAACAGGAGTCAAAGCATTGTGTTTATGAGTTAAAGGAATTTGGGGACGCAAGTTTTATAAAATTCATTATTCTCTCATATATTACATCCTGATCACAGAATCTATTGCTCATCTCTGACCAGTCCTTCTCCCCAACCTTCCCTCTCCCCCAGAGATACTCCTCTCCCATCTCCCTTTAGAAAAGTGAAAATTATAAAGTCAGTAAGTAAAACTGGGGTTTATGAAACCAGTAGAAGCCACAGCTACTGGTAATGGCAGGTTTTGATGCACAAGTGATTAGAAGAAAGAGAGTCACACCACAGAAGGCCATAATGTTAAATGGATTACCTGCAAGGGCATTAAAATTCTTCGTTGTGTCAGGGTTTGTGAAGCAAAAGTAAACTCTTCACAGTATGAAAAGAGTAATGAGAGCATCAGATAATAATTACAGCATGGAGGAGTCTTGGATCAGTTGGTCTAAGGCAGGTTTCCATCTAGAGCATGAAAGGTGGGAAATGCCATAGAGACTGTGTTGATCTTTGGTTCTTTAGACCAAATATAATGAAAATCATTGATTCTATATTTACATATGTCATTCTTTAATTATGTTATTATGTGTCTACATTAGTATTTTCCTAATAGCTGAGACAAAATCTTTTTAAGTTAGACTACATTTTGACTCAGACTAAGGATGCAGTTGATCATTTCAGACTTTGAGGATGGCAGTGAGAGTGACTGTGACTATTGCAGCAATCAGGAAACAAGGGGAAATGAGTGAAGTTTGGGATTCATACTGCTTTCTACACTTTTTTTTAAATTCAGCCCAGTCCATGAAATGCTGCCACCCACATTCAAGATAGCACGTTATCCTTCAGGTAAATGCATCTCTATAAGCTCCTACAGTGACACACCCAAAACTGAGTCTCCTAAAGGATTCAAAATCCACTCAAATTGGCAATGAAGGTTAATCATCACAGCATTAAAAAGAAAAAAGAAAGAAAGAAGGAATGGATGAAGAAAAAAGAAGAGGAAAGATCATATACAGGCCCTAAAGAAATACATTGGTAGTTAAAACGTATGCTGCACAGCCATAAAGACCGAAATGCAAATATCCAACAATCATATAAAACTCTAGGAGAGGCAGCAAGCATATACAATCCTAATGATGGATAAATGGAAATGAGGGTCTCTGGAGCTTGAAGGACAGTCTAGCCAGCCAATGAGGTCATAGAAGATGATGATCGTTCAGGGATTGGACCACTTACACGATTCTTAGATAGGACCTCGTTCCTTTCACAGCACCCAAATCATGGCTAACAATCATCCATAACCTTAGTTATACCTACTTTCCTATGTGTAGATTAGAAGACATCAGGCTTTGATGTGATAAGTAGACATATATGCATTTAAAATACTTGTGCACAAAGAAAAAATAAATCTGTGAAAAAAAAGCTAAATAACAATCTGACAAGGCATCCAATCTCTTATCTCCTCACACATGCACTCCCTCATGTATGTAAGGATTTGTGATTTGAGAAGAATGATGACCCAGGCTCAAAGACTATGCAAGAGGAAAGAGCATTCATTCTGCAGAGAACCTGCATGCAGGGGTCTACTATACCTTGGGACAGAAGACAGACATATAGTCATTGCAGAGTCAATTTAAAGTTTGTTAGGGTAGAAGTGAATACCTTTTACCTTTCTTTCCCTTGATTAGTTGGCTCTATCTCCATGGGTATAGGTGCCTTTGTGATTGGTTAAGGCTCTGGGGGGGGGCATTTGGGCAACTTTTGATGATTAACTATTTTTGGCTTAATCTAGGTGGTGGGGCAAGTTCTACTGCTCCTGAATGGGTGCCCATGAGGTTGGCTCAGGCTAGCTTGTGGGGCAGCTTCCAGATTGGCTGCCTCTGAGGGGTGGTTTTTCATGGAATTGACTTACTTGGAATTTTCAAGTTCTTGGAAACAGAAATGTATGCCTAGTCTCCCAAGCTGCCATTTTGCAACCTGTCATAGAGTCATGCTACTCTGACTCTGTCCTCTCGCACACATGGATACATACACAGAAACACTCAAAATAGTAAGTATAAGTGGAGACAAACAACATATACACACACAGGAACTATTGAGCTAAAACGACAGGTTGTTCACCCTGTTTTCATTATTGATAGATGCTTGGACGTGTGTCCATATAGGAAAGTAGGTATTCTCAGAGTCCAGAAGAGGATGATGGGTCCTCTAGATCTAGAGTCAGAGAAGTCTGAGAGCTGTCCATGTGGATACTGGAACTAAACTTTGAATCTTCTGCAAGCGCATCACACACTTTTAAATGCTGAATTCCCTTAGCCCAGGTGTATGGAAAGTAAAACAGTTCTTTAGATTTGAGGGAAAAGATAGTATATTTTAGCATCAAAGTAAACTTGACAAGATGATATATTCAAAACAAACAACAAATGAGAAAAATTGAAAGAACTCTCCACCATCCTTGCTTTTAGCCATACTCAGCCACACTCACTGTCCAACCTCTGGGGATTTTGACTACCCTGCATACAGACTAAGAACATAAGATCAGTCAAGTCCTAAATTCTGGCTCCAAAAATAAATGTTCTAAATTTACCAAAAAGACAATAATTTTTCCAATTATCTTTCACACAATAACCCTCTACTTCATCTACTTCTTGGTAGTATTTGAAAACAGCATTTGCTTACCTCGCTGAAAATGATAAAGATCCTCCTGCAGTAAATGGCAACAAATGCAGAGACCCACAGCCAGACAATATGCAGAAAGTGAGAGACCTTTGGATACTCAGCCCTAAATGTTATGTCTCCATCAAATCCCTCAAGAAACACCACAGAAAAGGAGGCAGAAGGGGATGAAGGACACCAAGAAAACAGACCCTCCAAATTAGCTTGAGCAAAGACAGAGAGACTGAAGCAGCACACATAAGGCCTGCACATGTTTGCACCAAGTCCTCTGTCTATATATTAGGGCTCTCAGTCTAGTGATTTTATAGGATTCTTGAGTGTGTGGCCAAGTAAGTCCAATTCTTGTGCCTCCTTTTGGGCTCTTCTCTTTCTTTCAGTTTGTCCTGTGAAACTTTGATGACTGCTGGAAAAGTTCACTCCATCGCATTCTAAAGCTACGTGTAATAGCAGCTTCTTCATATGTGATGTGGTTATACCGTTTTCATTTTATATATTAAATTTTTCTGTATTTGTATGTGTCTGTTCATGATGTATGTACATATACAAGTGTACATCCCAATAGATATATGGAAATCAGAGGGCAACTCTGTGAGTTCAGTTCTGTCCACCTTTATTTGGTTTAAATAGGTTGAACGCAGGTTAACAGGCTTGAATGACAAGCAACATGACTTGCTAAGTCAACTCCTGAGACCCAATTTTTCCTTTCGTTTCCTTTAAGTTCTCAGAGAAATAGCAAAAAGTCCAAGTTGGCGAGAGAGGGAAAAATAAGGAAATAAGTATTTGTCTCCCTTTTAAATTCAAAGTTGGTATAGTAAAAAATTAAAGATGTTAGCATGGTAGCTAAGCAGTAGTGTTCCCATATATTTGTTGTTCCAAGATTTACTGTTTCTAAAAGAATCTCCATCTTTATTTCTCACAGTTTCCATGGCTCACAACCCAGGAGCAGCGCAATTGGAAAAAGTCTAGCTTACAGTTTCCCATGTTGTTTGGGCCATTGATAAGCTCAGTTGTCTGAGACGTAGCAGAGACAACCTAAGTGTTTCTTTAGAGGTCACCTAACAAAACTCAGAGCTCAGTCTACCTTTTCTTGGGGACAATTTTGATCATATTTGTTTGTAGTTATTTTTAAATAACCCACCAAAGCCAATGGCTCTCTTGAGAGTCCTAGACTTTGTGACATAATTCAAGGTTAAAGGCGCTTAGTGTCCTGTGACTGTGAGATAGTTGCTGGGGAAAGGGTTTTATGAAAACATAAAGAGACAAGGTCATAGGGAGGTTTTCTCAGCCACACAACATGAGTTTGGTGTGTGATGTGGCAAAAAGAAATCGAACTGATGACTATGTGATGCACACTACAGACCTTGCTTATACTTTTGCAGGAGCAGAGGTTCCTTTCTTTTCTTTTATTTCTTATTTATTTTAATTAATAATGCATGATGATGATCTCAGCACTTTAACACAGCAGGTTCCAACTCTCTCATTTTCTATCTGCAGCACTAAGATGTGGATCCGCTGTCAATATAGGTGGTGGCATCTGTTACACAATAAAAAAACCGAAGCCATTTTTAGTATAGCTAATTTTTTGAATTGCTCCACAGCCAAAGGATGCAGGGCCTGTGCTGAGAGATGACGTCATGCAACAACTTCTCTGAGGCAAAGAGTGAAGTTTTCTAGAAGGCAGAAAACAATGAGTAAGTCATTCCTGTATTTTAAAAAAGCAGAGAAAGCGAATCAAAATATATCACTTTACTTTCTCATAGTATATAAAGAAAAAATTATCTACCAAAAATATATGTGTAAGTTGCCCCTTATAATATATATACATATACATACACATATATATGGTGTGTACATGATTAATGTATTTCAAATTTAGTTTGTCAGACAGTTTTTCCTGTTTAATTCCTCTTTGTTTTACTTTTTTAGTTAGCATACAATATATTAGATAACATTTTGGCATTTTCTAATAGAGCATATTTTGGTACATTTTCCTCCTGTCTCACTGCCTACGTACAATCCCCCTTGTAGAAATCTCCCTTTGTTTTCCTGTTTTCGGGTCCTATAAGCCATTTTACCCTCTCTCTTCCTGGTCTCCTCATTTTACTCTCTCAGTCTGATTTCTAACTTCTCAGGTTTTACCCACTTGTACGCCATTCGCACTCATGCACTACAACGAATACCCTGAATGGGACTTCTGTTTCCGTCATTCTGGCATCTCACTTAATATTATGCTTTCCAGGTCATTCCATTTTCCTAAAGTGTTCATAACTTCATTTTCTTTTATTTGTGAACTGTATTTCACTAGGCATATTTGCCACCTTTTTATTATGCATTAATGGATAGATGATGGACACTTATACTCGTCTGGCTCCTTCCTATTATGAATATGGCAGCAATAAATGGGAATATGCAAGTTTCTCTGTGGTAGGATATGGGGCCCACTAGGTATAAGTCCTGGAAAGTTATAGCTAACTTATAGGACTCTACTGTTTTTAATTTATAAGCTATATTTTTTATATAAAGTAGTTTTTAAAAGCTTGAGAAAAATTTAAATATGTAAATAAACTTGCCATTCTCAAGTTAGATTTATGCTGTACTCACCTACTGGATTATGATATAGATGGATTAAAGACAAGTATCAGGAGAATTTTCACTGACATTGAACATCAGAAACTTCAAAAACATTCAGGAAATAAACAGGAAAGGACTGTCCAAGAATGTTAGTGTTTAGTGTTCATTCAGAGAGCTGATTCAGTTCCCATGGCTTAATTGTAAAGAACATATTCTATCATGTTGTAGGAAAGATTATATATATATATATATATATATATATATATATATATATATATATACACTTTTAAGCTCAATTTCTTAAAAATATAACACGATTCCTAATATGTGTTTTATATAACTTGCAAGAAAATCAGACTCCCTTTGACTATAATCCTGATTCTCTTTTATTATATTTTTGGTTGTGAGCCTAGCCTTTAACGGCTGAGCCATCTCTCCAGCCCTTCTCTTTTAATTCTAGAGCTGAGCATTTTAATATCAGACTATTTGTGTATTAAATAATTATGAGTTAGGAAAAGAAGGCATTAGCTAATAATGCATTTCTATGTTTATTGAGAGATTTACAGGTAAATAATGACAGAGTTAATTTGCATATTTCAAAATGATAAATGAATCAAAATGGTTTGATAATATATAATATATGCCTATAATCCCAGAGCTAAAGAGATAAAAGCTAGACAAAGTTGAAGGTCACCCTTGACTAAACATAGAACCTGAGCTATATCATGAGACCTTGTCTCAAAGAAAGGGAGAAAAACACAGAGAGAGAAAGAGAGAGAGAGAGAGAGAGAGAGAGAGAGAGAGAGAGAGAGAGAGCAAGCAACTTACTTGGCTGATCATAGGATAATAACAAATAACCAATAGTCTTGTATCCTTAACTTTAACTCTACACATTTTCCAGAAGGAAGGTTTAGTTGTATGGCATGCCATAGATGCAAGAATAATTGAATTCAATATTAATTTAAACACCCCCCCAAAATTATTCTAAAGTTAAAAAGAAGCATTTGAGTTAGAGATAATCTCTCTAAAACTCTTCAAAGAAAATACAATTGCCCTGAAGAAATCTAAGATGGTACAAAACACATC
The DNA here is from genome assembly GCF_021556685.1 of Rattus norvegicus. Classification (NCBI taxonomy): domain Eukaryota; kingdom Metazoa; phylum Chordata; class Mammalia; order Rodentia; family Muridae; genus Rattus; species Rattus norvegicus. The sequence goes on from NC_141539.1 coordinate 61,692,609, forward strand.
AGACTGGTGAGAGCCATCACTTGCTCTAAGAAAATACTGCACAGTGCTCTTCTTTATCTTTAAAAATATAACAGCCTAGAAATAAAAAAAACCTATGAGCATTTGTTTAAAATTGAAATATTTGATGACTAGGCTAAGTGGGAACACATGCTAGATTCAGCTGGAGTAGCCCATAAACTGGGCTGGAATGAGTTAACTAGAAAAATTCTCTGCCATTTTAGGAGGATTGACAAGTGGAGGTGCTGTTTGATATTGCAATTCAAGAAGTATCAAAGAAGTTACAGGGTCAAAGTCAAGCTAAAAGCTTCTTTCTTTCATCTAAAAGGCAGGTCAGACTATCCTATCCATCTCATTTTTTTTCCAGAGGAGAGCATAGGAAAGAAGCAAAGAAAAATTCTCAAAGTAAAGAAGTAGACAGGCGAAGGGAGAGGACCTTCAGCTTCCCGGGGGTGAAAGACAGGAGCATTTTGAGAAGTAGACATGATAAAGGAGGCATGATATCACCAGGTCTGAGAGAGTCCTGAGCAGAGAGAAACACAGAAGTACAAGGGTCCAGCTCTTCTGTGCTGCACCATAAGCTATGACGAATACTCCATAGGAGTAATGACAAACTAGGTGACAAAATAAGAAAGGGGTCAGGGGAAACTGTGATCTTTACTAAAAAAATCTGAAGATTTTTATTTCATTGCAACCAAAAGACTGAAGAGACTAAAGGTAGTTTTTATTCTGACAGGTTTTCTTTGTTTTTAATCCCTTTTCCTCAGTAAGCTTACTGTTACATTGTTATGGTACCCCCCTCCCTCCAAGAACCAGGGAGATCTTATACCTTTGAGATATTAACTAATTCTTTTCTAGATTTTAATAGCTAGATAGATGAGTATATGGTAGATGGTAGATAGATATATGGTACAAAAACAGATTGATACATTGATTGGTTGATGACAAATGGCTAATAGAAAGATATATAAACTAGTAGGTTTAATGATATCTAGGTGATAGATAGGTTAATAGGTAGATATAAACAGATAGATATTAGGCACATAGAATATATATAGATGATGATAGATTAGAATATTGTTTGGTTATACATAAACAACACGGACTACAGTTTTTTGGGAAGGACTCTCAAGATTCTTTATAAGAATAGCCTATAGAAAAGTATATATGGAATTTTATATGTAGTGATTAATGTAGGAAGGCCCAGCCCATTATGGGGTTGTTGGGTCTGGGTAGGTAATTCTGGGCACTAAAAGAGAGCAGGCTAACAAACCATAAAGAGAATCCAGTAAACAGCAACCTTCTATAGTTTCTGTTTCAGTTCCTGCTCCAGGTTCCTGCCTCAAGCTCTTCCCCTACTCCCCTTAGTGTGGAATGGCAAGGTTTACACAGGAAATAATTTTACAATATATTTTAAAAAGAAAAATCAACCCTTTCCTCTCCAAGTCACCTTTGTTTATTATTTAATCGCAGCAACAGAAACACTAAGATAGATAGATTTTTAACGAAACAACAGAAATGCGTAGCTCTTCCTCTTGCATAGGGGTAAAGCTAGAATGTAGTGTTTGAAATTTTCCACCAAAAAGGAACGAGGTGTTAGGGGAGGCCAGTGTCATTTCTAGAGTAATAAGACTGTTTCCTCTGGGCCTGAGGGACCGAAGAGGCAGGACGTCCATGAAAGCCAACTTCCTATCATGGTCCTGGAGAATATTAGGTCAATTCTTACTGAGAATTACATATGGGCCTTGAAGAGGAATCACTTTTAAGAAAAATAGGAAGAGACTGTCACTGGTTTTATCAAGGACATGAGTGAGCTATGGTTTAAGGCCCAACTCTTTTCCTGTTTCCTTGATCACATTGAAGAACTCAAGGATCCTCACAGCAGCAAAGTTAAGTCACCCCTAAGTTGCTTTTCTATTGACCGTAGTGAGAATTTGGGATTTCTTAAAAACACAGAAATTTCATGAGAAGGTTTTTTTCACTATAATCCCAGATGTGGGATGTGGGGCTGCATCATACTGTCCATAGCAGCTGACTATGACTTGCCTCACGATGTACTAGGGGTGTGATTTTGCCACCGCAGATGTATTTTGTGAGTGTGTAACATATGGAATTCTAGGGACTTTTAGAGTCCCTATATAAAGATTAAAGCCCCAACAGAAGGGTTTCATTAACCAATTAGTGTTTGGATGCTGTTGTTTGTGATTTATCAAGTATTTATGCATAAGAAGATGAGAAGAAATCGGATATTATGATGATGAGGATCAAACTTGCCCCAAGGAATTCTATGACCCTAATCAGCAGAACATAGTCTAATCATATTCTAACCCCCCCTTGCCCATCTACTCTTCTTTTTCTACTATCTATTATTCAGGATGAGAAGGGTAGAATATGGATATAGAAGGGTAATAGGAAAAGGAATCCACAGAGTAGTAAAAGACTGGCTACAATTTATGATAGTATGTTGCTTCCGATAACAATATTAAGTGAAATGAATATATTTTTAGTTATATGAAGTGTGCTTAGTACTGTATGGATATTATGTACAGTACAGAGCTTATTTGTACAATAAAATAATCTTAAAACTTTGGAAATATGAAAGGGACATCCAAGGTTTTCCCATTTAAAGATGATCAATACAAAACAATACCATGAATAATCAGATAATATAAAAAGTATAGGCTACAACTTTTTGAAAGATGTATGTGAACTTCTTTAGAATAAGTCAAAATAACACTTTCAAAACTACCGCCTTTCCTTTTTTTCTTACTTTTATTAGATAAATGAAAAAGAACTTTGCATGAGGGAACTTCCAATATGTGCTAGGTATGTAGGTTGGTTTTGTTTAATCCTCACATTTCTTTTTTAATCAGACTCTCTTTAAGATGAAGGAAATAAAGATTAGATACACAAAGGTACTTAATTAAGAATTTATGAAATGAAATCAGAACTAAAATTGTACTCTGATACAAAAGTCCTAGTTTGATGAAGCAAAAGGAGGCCTATCAATCTTTTTATTTTTTAATTTTTTATTGGATTTTTGTTTTGTTTTATTGGATTTGTTTAAATTACATTTTAAATGTCGCCCCCTTTCCCAGTTTCCTATCTATAAGTCCCCCATTTCATCCCTCTCCCCTTCTTCTATAAGGGTGTTCCCCCTCCCTAAGCACCCTTCCTTTCTCGCCTCGCTCGTTGACATCCCCCAGGATGGCAGGTCCAGACTTGGCAGGACCAAGGGCTTCTCCTCTGACTGGTGCCCAACAATCCTCTGCTACATACGCAGTTGGAGCCACGAGTCTGTCCATGTGTAATCTTTGGGTAGTAGTTTAGTTCCTGGGAGCTCTGGTGGTTGGTATTGTTGTTCTTATGGGGCTGAAAGCCACTTCAGCTCCTTCAATCCTTTCTCTAATTCTTCCAGTGGGGACCTCATTCTCAGTTCGGAGGTTTGCTGCTAGCATTCACCTGTGTATTTGTCACACTCTGGCTGAGCCTCTCAGGAGACAGCTAAATAAGGCTCCTGTCAGCATGCACTTCTTGGTTTCATCAATATTGTCCAGTTTTGGTGGCTGTATAGGGCTGAACCTCTAGGTGGGGCAGGCTATGAATGGCCATTCCTTCAGTCTCAGCTCCAAACTGTCCCCATATCCCCTTCTATGAAGATGTTTGTTTTTCCTTTTAAGAAACACTGAAGCATCTGCTCTTTGGTCATCCATCTTCTTGAGCTTCATGTGGTCTGTAGATTGTATCTCGGGCAATTCAAGCTTTTGGGCTAATATCCACTATCAGTGAGTGCATAGCTTCTTTGGTTTGTGTGTGTGTATGTTTGTGTGTGTGTGTGTGTGTGTGTGAGAGAGAGAGAGAGAGAGAGAGAGAGAGAGAGAGAGAGAGAGAGAGAAAGATAGAGAGAGAGAGAGAGAGAGAGAGAGAGAGAGAGAGAGAGAGAGAGAGAGATTGAGTTACCTCACTCAGGATGATACTTTCTAGTTCCATTCATTTGCCTATGAATTTCATGATGTCAATGTTTCTGATAGCTGAGTAGTACTCCATTGTGTAGATAGACCACATTTTCTGTATCCATTCCTCTGTCAAGGGACATCTGGGTCGTTTCCAGCTTCTGGCTGTTATAAATAAGGCTTCTAGAAACGTAGTGGAGCATGTGTCCTTGTTATATGTTGGATCATTTTTTGGGTATATGCCCAGGAGAGGTATAACTGGGTCCTCAGGTAGTTTAATGTGCAATTTTCTGACGAACCACCAGAGTGATTTCAAGAGTGGTTGTACTAGCTTGCAATCCCACCAATAATGGAAAAGTGTTCCTATTTCTCCACATCCTTGCCAGCATCTGTTGTCACCTGAGTTTTTGATCTTAGCCATTCTCACTGGTGTGAGGTGGAACATCAGGGTTATTTTGATGTGTATTTCCCGGCTGACTAAGGATGTTGAACATTTCTTTAGCTACTTTAAAGAAATTTGATATTCCTCAGCTGAGAATTCTTTGTTTAGTCTGTATCCCATTTTTTAATTAAGTTATTTGACTTTCTGGAGTCTAACTTCTTGAGTTCTTTGCATATATTGGATATTAGCCTTCTATCGGATGTAGGATTAATAAAGATCTTTTCCCAATCTGCTGGTTGCCATTTTGTCCTAATGACAGTGTCCTTTGCCTTACAGAAGCTTTGCAGTTTTATGAGGTCCCATTTGTTGATTCTTGTTCTTAGAGCATAAGCCATTGGGGTTTTGTTCAGGAAATTTTCCCCAATGCCCATGTGTTTGAAGCTATTCTCCACTTTTTAATTCTATTAGTTTGAGTGTATCTGGTTTTATGTGGAGGTCCTTGATCCACTGGTACCTAAGCTTTGTACAGGGTGATAAGCATGGATCGATCTGCATTCTCCTACATGATGACCTCAAGGTGAACCAGCACCATTTGTTGAAAATGTATCTTTTTTCCACTGGATAGTTTTAGCTCCTTTGTCAAACATCAAGTAACCATAGGTGTGTGGGTTAATTTCTGGGTCTTCAATTCTATTCCATTGATTGCCTGCCTGTGTCTATATCAATACTATACAGTTTTTATCGCTATTGCTCTGTAATATTGTTTGAGATCAGAGATGATAATTCCCTCAGAAGTTCTTTTATTGTTAAGGATAGTTTTCACTATTCTGTTTTTTTTCTTATTCCAAATGAATATGCAAATTGCTCTTTCTAAGTCTATGAAGAATTGAGTTGCAATTTTGATGGTGATTGCATTGAATCTATAGATTGCTTTTGGCAAAATGGGCATTTTCACTATATTAGTCCTGCCAATCCATGAGAATGGTAGGTCTTTCCAGCTTCTGAAAACTTCAATGTCTTTCTCCAGAGACTTGAAGATCCTGTCATACAGATCTTTCACTTGCTTGCTTAGAGTCTCACCAAGGTATTTTATGTTATTTGGGACTATTGTGAAGTAGCTTTTGGTGTTTTACATAATCTTTGATGGTTGTATCAATGTTTTCTATGGTATCTTCTGCCCCTGAGATTCTCTCTTCTATCTCTTGTATTCTTCTTGATGATGCTTGTGTCTCTGACTCCTCATCTCTTTCCTAGATTTTCTATATCCAGAGTTGTCGCTTCCAACCCCGACCAGCAGGAAAGGAGTGACACCACGACGTTCTTCTCAAAGCAATTTATTCAGGAACCTTTCTTTCTGCATGCAAGCAGCAATCTCTCTTTTCTTCCCTTCCTCCCTCTCCCCAGCCCCTGAACACACTCCCTTATCTCCTCCCTCAACTCCGCCTCCTCTGTCCAGACTGCGTAATCTCAGTTCATAGGTCCATATCACATGGCCTGATCTTGCGTCATGGTGCGCCTGCGCAGCTCTCACAATGGACGTGGCTAGTTTCAGGTGTGTGAGGAAGTCAGGTGCCAGTCATGAGACTTAGCTGCAGTCCTAGGCTCCATCCTGAGATTGCCACCACACCCGCTCCCCACATCCTTTGTGACTGTATAGCTCAGAATGGCTCCCTACACATGGTTATCTCCCTTTGTGATTTCTTTGCTGTTTCTATTTCCATTTTTAAATCCTGGATGTTTTTATTCAATTCCTTCACATGTTTGGTCGTGTTTTTCTGTAATTCTTTAAGTGATTTTTGTGTTGTCTCTTTAAGGGCTTCTACTTGTTACCTATGTTGTCCTGTATTTCTGTATGTCCTTCTTAAAGTCCTCCATCATCATAATGAGATGTGTTTTTAAATCCAAATCTTGCTTTTCCAGTGTGTTTGGATATCCAGGATTTGTTTTAGTGGGAGAACTGGGCTTACATGATGCCAAGTAGTCTTGGTTTCTGCTGCTTAGGTTCCTGTGTTTGCCTCTCACCACCTGGTTGTCTCTGGTGTTAACTTGTTTTGCTGCCTCTGACAGTGGCTTGACCCTCCTGTAAACCTGTGTGTCAGCACTCCTGTAGACCTGTTTTGTTGTTGTTGTTGTTGTTGTTGTTGATGATGATGGTGGTGGTGGTGGTGGTGGTGGTGGTGGTAGTGGAGTTTTGTTGTTGTTTTTTGTTTGTTTGTTTTTGCCAGATCTGTGAACAGAGAGCTGCTCCTGGGTTTATGTGACCTGAAACCACAAGGAGGATTACTTAGAGCAGAAGAGTTTCTCTTACCTCTGCTCTCAGGTGTGTCAGAGCTCCAGGTGACTGGCTTTCAGCTCTCTGTGCAGGCAGAAACCAGAATGTTCCTGCCACTGACTGCTCCTAGGTTCCTGTATCCAGCAGGCACTTGGCAGGAATATGAGCAGAAGTGGCAGTCTCCCCAGAGCTCTCAGGATTGTCTGAACTTCTGAGAGTCCAGCTCTCTCCCTATCAGATTTGGATACAGAAAGCTGTGGGAGCAGTTCAGCTCTGGGTGCAGACAGATACTGTAAGTATCCTGCCCCAGATGACTTCTAGCTTTGTGTGTCCTGAGGCCACCAGGTGGGTTGCTTGGAGCAGAAGAGTTGTTCTTACCTCAGCTATCAGGTGTGTCACTGCTCCTGATGACTGGCTTTCTGCTCTTGGCACAACTAGAAACTGGAAGGGTCCTGCTGCTGACTGCTCCTATATTCCTGTATCCAGAGGGCACTATGCAGGTTTCTCTTGTGCCTCTACACTCAAGTATGTAGGTATTCCTGGTGGTGACTGGCTTTTGGCTCTCCAGCATGCACTACTTGGCTTCTTCACTACTGTCTAGTTTTAGTGGCTATATATATATGGGCTGGACCCCCAGGTGGGACAGCCTCTGAATGGCCATTCCTTCAGTCTCTGCTCCAAACTTTGTCTCCATATCTCCTCCTATGAATATTTTTGTTTCCCCTTTTAAGAAGGACTGAAGCATCTGCATTTTGGTTGTCCTTCTTCTTGAGCTTTGTGTGATCTGTAGATTGTATCTTGGACAATTCAAGCTTTTGGGCTAATATCCACTTATCAATGAGTGCATACCATGTGTGGGTCTTTTGTGATTGCATTACCACATTCAAGATGATATTTTCTAGTTCCATCCATTTGCCTTTGAATTTCATGATGTCATTGTTTTTGATAGCTGAGTAGTACTCCATTGTATAGATGTACCACATTTCCTGTATCCATTCCTCTGTTGAAGGGCATCTGGGTTCTTTCCAGCTTCTGGCTGTTATGAATAAGGCTGCTGTTAATATAGTGGAAATGTTGGAGCATATTTTATATATTTGCATTTCAAATGTTATCCCCTTTTTCATGCCTCTCCCCCTGCTTCTGTGAGGATGCTCTCCTTCCCACCCACTCACCCCCACCTCAAAACCTTGGCATTCCCCTACACTGGTGAAATGAGCCTTCACAGGACCAAAGACTTCCCCTACTCTTGATGACAGACAATGTCATTCTCTGCTACATATGTGGCTGAAACAGTGGGTCCCTCCATATTTAATCTTTGGTTGGTGGTTTAGTCCCTGGGAGCGCTAGGGGTGGTCTGATTGTTTAACATTGTTTTTCTTCTCTGGGTTGGACAACCCCTTCAGCTCCTTCAGTCCTTTCTCTGAGTCTTCCATTTGGGTCCCCATGCTCAGTCTGATGGTTAGTTACAATCATCCTCACCTGTATCGGTAAGGCTCTGACAGAGCCTTTCAGGAGATAACTTTATCAAGCTCCTGTCAGCAAGCCCTTCTTGGCATCAGCAATAGTGACTCAGTTTGGTGGTTGCATATGGGATGGGTTCCTATGTGGGGCAGTCTCTGAATGGCCTTTCATTCTGTCTCTGCACCACTTTTTGTCCCTGTATTTCCTCCCATAATTATTTTGTTCCCCCTTCTAAGAAGGATTGAAGCATCCACTTTTTGGTATTCCTTCTTGAGCTTCCTGTAGTCTATGAATTCACTGAAGATAACTCAGCCCATGTAACTGCTTGATGACTTACCTTCCTGAGCATGCCAGATTTCTTGTACCCAAACTCAGAAGGCATGACTCTTTTTCTCTTATCCATGTGCTTCCACCTAGCAGTATAGAGTGTATAGTTTGCCTGCTATTTTTTCTTTCTCAATCACTAATAAAATTGTATTTAAACTTAAAGCACACACACACACACACACACACACACACACACACACGGAACAGACATGCACACACACACACTTATGTGCATGTGCATACGTATATATAATTCATCAGATGAAGATCTGCTATGATATTGAGAGGATTTGATTGCAATGAGTATGATGTGAAAAACCAGATTGCAGAGACAAGAGCAATGTAGCATCTGAGTGGTAAGCTATGAAACAAATCAGCAATCAACAATGAAGTCAAACTATTTTAAATTTATAAATATGTAATAAAAATTTGTGCAGTTTTTGAGGAACTAAGACTGAGGGGGATGTTCAACCAATAAGAGGCTTATCTTGAGACCCATCCTATGGACTTGCACCAATACCTAACACTATTAATGATAATCTGTTATGTTTGCAGACAGAAGCAAGCTGTCCTCTGTGAGGCTCCACTCAGCAGTTGACTAAAACAGATAACAACACCTAAAACCAACAGTGGATGGAGCTTTCAGACTCTAATGGAGAATAGGAGGAAGGACTGTAGGCCCTGAATTGGATAGGAACTCCACAGGAAGACGAACAGAGTCAACTAACTAGGACCCTTGGGGCTCTCAGAGTTTGAATCACCTACCGAAGAATATATATGGACTGGACCTAGGCCTCTCTGCACATATGTTGCATTTGTACAGCCTGGTCTTCATGTGGGTCTTGAACAGCTGGAATGGTGGCTATACCGAAGGCTGTAGCCTGTGCTTGGGATATGGGATATGAAGAGGCTGGGCTGCCTCGTCTGGTCTCAGTGGGAGAGGAAGCAACTAGCCTCACAAAGACTTAAAGTCCTGGGGGGGGGGATTACCTGTTCAGAGGAGATGGAGAAGGGAAGGGGGAAAGATAATGGGAGAGGTTGACTGGGGGCCAGTGAGCAGGAATGCAAGTGAATAAGTTAAAAAAGGAAGAATTAAATTACAATAAAAAATAAAAGTTGGTTGGGTAAGGAGACAGAGTTGAGTCAAGTAATTTGGAGAGGGAGCTTAGTCAAATTAAATTGTATGACATTTTCAGAGAATTAGTTAAGAATATTACTTGAGTTCCCTGCACCCAAATCCTGTGGGGAAGAGAGCTGAACACTCAGGAGTGCAGACATCCTGAGACGGCAGGACAGACTGCCACCTCTGCACACCTCTGCCCACATCCCTGGTTCAAGGAGAAACTGCACAGTGCCTCTGGACACAGGGATATAGGAACAGACAGCCACTGGTACCCATGGTTCTGGTCTGCACCCAGGATCAAACTGAACCAGTCAAACAGCTTCCTGCACCCAAATAACATGGGGGAGAGAGCTGGAACCTCAGAAGTGTGGATACTCCTGAGAAGTCAGAGGAGACTCCCCTCTGCCCACAGTCCAGACCCAAGAGGGAATCGCCTAGTGCCAACTGTGCCCCCTGGGTGCAAGGACCTAGGAGCAATCAGGGGTAAGAACTTTGAATCCTGCCCATGCCTAGAGCTGGAAGACAGTCTACAAGAGCACCGACACACCTGAAATCAGAGCACCTGTTCTCAGGAAACGCTGAAAGAATATAGGAAAACAGTTCTACAGGAGTGCTGACACAGAGGCCTACAGCAGGGTCAAGTCACTCTCAGAAATAGCAAGACAAGCAAACACCAGAGACAACCCAATGGCTAGAGGCAAGCACGAGAACCTGAGCAACAGAAACCAAGACTACTTGGCATCATCAGAGCCCAGTTCTCCCACCAAAGAAAATACTGGATATCCAACACAGAAAAAGTAAGATTTACAGAAATCTTACTCACAGAAAAGTAAGATTTAGATTTAAAAATCACATTTTTTGATAATGATGGAGGACTTTAAGAAAGACATAAAGAACTCCCTTAAAGAAAAGCAGGAATACATAAAAGAAACCTTACTAAAGCTCAAAACACACATTGCACCTCACACAAAAATAATAGGAGATTTCAACACCCCACTCACATCAATGGACAGATCACAGAAACAGAAATTAAACAGAGACATAGACAGACTAAGAGAAGTTATGAACCAAATGGACTTAACAGATATTTATAGAACATTCTATCCTAAAGCAAAAGGATATACATTCTTCTCAGCACCTCATGGTACTTTCTCCAAAATTGACCATATAGTCGGTCATAAAACAGGCCTCAAAAGATACAGAAAGATAGAAATAATCCCATGCATCCTATCAGACCACCATGGGCTAAAGCTGGTCTTCAATAACAATAAGGGAAGAACACCCACATATACATGGAAGTTGAACAATGTCTACTCAATGATAACCTGGTCAAGGAAGAAATAAAGAAATTAAAAACTTTTTAGAATTTAATGAAAATGAAGGTACAACATACCCAAACTTATGGGACACAATGAAAGCTGTGCTAAGAGGAAAACTCATAGCGCTGAGTGCCTGCAGAAAGAAACAGGAAAGAGCATATGTCAGCAGCTTGACAGCACACCTAAAAGCTCTAGAACAAAAAGCACCAAATACACCCAGGAGGAGTAGAAGGCAGGAGATAATCAAACTCAGAGCTGAAATCAACCAAGTAGAAACAAAAAGGACCATAGAAAGAATCAACAGAACCAAAAGTTGGTTCTTTGAGAAAATCAACAAGATAGATAAACCCTTAGCCAGACTAACGAGAGGACACAGAGAGTGTGTCCAAATTAACAAAATCAGAAATGAAAAGTGAGACATAACTACAGATTCAGAGGAAATTCAAAAAATCATCAGATCTTACTATAAAAGCCTATATTCAACAAAACTTGAAAATCTGCAGGAAAATGGACAATTTCCTAGACAGATACCAGGTACCGAAGTTAAATCAGGAACAGATAAACCAGTTAAACAACCCCATAACTCCTAAGGAAATAGAAGCAGTCATTAAAGGTCTCCCAACCAAAAAGAGCCCAGGTCCAGACGGGTTTAGTGCAGAATTCTATCAGACCTTCATAGAAGACCTCATACCAATATTATCCAAACTATTCCACAAAATTGAAACAGATGGATCACTACTGAATTCCTGCTATGAAGCCACAATTACTCTTATACCTAAACCACACAAAGACCCAACAAAGAAAGAGAACTACAGACCAATTTCCCTTATGAATATTGACGCAAAAATACTTAAAATTCTTGCAAATCGAATCCAAGTACACATCAAATAATCATCCACCATGATCAAGTAGGCTTCATCCCAGGCATGCAGGGATGGTTTAATATACGGAAAACCATCAACGTGATCCATTATATAAACAAACTGAAAGAACAAAACCACATGATCATTTCATTAGATGCTGAGAAAGCATTTGACAAAATTCAACACCCCTTCATGATGAAAGATCAGGAATTCAAGTCCCATATCTAATCATAGTAAAAGCCATATACAGCAAACCAGTAGCTAACATCAAACTAAATGGAGAGAAACTTGAAGCAATCCCACTAAAATCAGGAACTAGACAAAGCTGCCCACTCTCTCCCTACTTATTCAATATAGTACTCAAAGTCCTAGCCAGAGCAATCAGACAGTGAAAGGATGTCAAAGGGATACAAATTGGGAGGGAAGAAATCAAAATATCACTATCTGCAGATGATAGTGCACTTATTTAACCCCAAATGTTCTACCAGAGGACTACTTAACCTGATGAGAAACTTCAGCAAAGTATCGGGGAATAAAATTAACTCAAACAAATCAGTAGCCTTCCTCTACTTAAAGGATAAACAGGCTGAGAAAGAAATTACGGAAATGACACCCTTCACAACAGTACCAAATTTTATAAAATATCTTGGTGTGTCTTTAACCAAGCAAGTAAAAGATCTGTACTATGAGAACCTCAAGTCTTTGAAGAAAGAAATTGAGTAAGATCTTAAAAGATGGGAAGATGTTTCATCCTCATGGATTAGCAAGATTAATATGGTAATGTTGGCCATTTTGCCAAAAGCAATCTACAGATTCAATGCAATCCCCATCAAAATTCCTACTTAAGCCCAGGAGCGGCAGGACTTCTGCGCCTGAGACACCGCCGGAACCTGAAAGAAACAGACCGGATAAACAGTTCTCTGCACCCAAATCCCGTGGGAGGGAGAGCTAAACCTTCAGAGAGGCAGACAAGCCTGGGAAACCAGAAGAGACTGCTCCCTGCACACACATCTCGGACGCCAGAGGAAAAAGCCAAAGACCATCTGGAACCCTGGTGCACTGAAGCTCCCGGAAGGGGCGGCACAGGTCTCCCTGGTTGCTGCCGCTGCAGAGAGCCCCTGGGCAGCACCCCACGAGCGAACCTGAGCCTCGGGACCACAGGTAAGACCAAATTTTCTGCTGCAAGAAAGCTGCCTGGTGAGCTTGGGACACGGAAGCAGAATTTCTCTAGGAGGCACGGTCTGTGTTTACCGGAAGTCCCACACCCGCGGATCCCGGCCCGCAGCAGCTCTCTGCTCCCAGACCCGGTGAGAGAGAGACCCAACCACCTGGTCAGGTGGGCACTCCTGAGGCTGCAGAGCGGAAGAGACCACCAACACTGCTCAACCCTGCCCACATCCCTGGCCCAAGAGGAAACTGTATAAGGCCTCTGGGCTCCCGTGGGGGAGGGCCCAGGAGCGGCAGGACTTCTGCGCCTGAGACACCGCAGGAACCTGAAAGAAACAGACCGGATAAACAGTTCTCTGCACCCAAATCCCGTGGGAGGGAGAGCTAAACCTTCAGAGAGGCAGACAAGCCTGGGAAACCAGAAGAGACTGCTCCCTGCACACACATCTCGGACGCCAGAGGAAAAAGCCAAAGACCATCTGGAACCCTGGTGCACTGAAGCTCCCGGAAGGGGCGGCACAGGTCTTCCTGGTTGCTGCCGCTGCAGAGAGCCCCTGGGCAGCACCCCACGAGCGAACCTGAGCCTCGGGACCACAGGTAAGACCAAATTTTCTGCTGCAAGAAAGCTGCCTGGTGAACTCAAGACACAGGCCCACAGGAACAGCTGAAGACCTGTAGAGAGGAAAAACTACACGCCGGAAAGCAGATCACACTGTCCCCATAACTGACTGAAAGAGAGGAAAACAGGTCTACAGCACTCCTGACACACAGGCTTATAGGTCAGTCTAGCCACTGTCAGAAATAGCAGAACAAAGTAACACTAGAGATAATCTGATGGCGAGAGGCAAGCGCAGGAACCCAAGCAACAGAAACCAAGACTGCATGCCATCATCGGAGCCCAATTCTCCCGCCAAAACAAACATGGAATATCCAAACACACCAGAAAAGCAAGATCTAGTTTCAAAATCATATTTGATCATGATGCTGGAGGACTTCAAGAAAGACATGAACCCACTTAGGGAAACACAGGAAATCATTAATGAACAAGTAGAGGCCTACAGAGAGGAATGGCAAAAATCCCTGAAAGAATTCCAGGAAAACACAATCAAACAGATGAAGGAATTAAAAATGGAAATAGAAGCAATCAAGAAAGAACACATGGAAACAACCCTGGATATAGAAAACCAAAAGAAGAGACAAGGAGCTGTAGATACAAGCTTCACCAACAGAATACAAGAGATGGAAGAGAGAATCTCAGGAGCAGAAGATTCCATAGAAATCATTGACTCAACTGTCAAAGATAATGTAAAGCGGAAAAAGCTACTGGTCCAAAACATACAGGAAATCCAGGACTCAATGAGAAGATCAAACCTAAGGATAATAGGTATAGAAGAGAGTGAAGACTCCCAGCTCAAAGGACCAGTAAATATCTTCAACAAAATCATAGAAGAAAACTTCCCTAACCTAAAAAAAGAGATACCCATAGGCATACAAGAAGCCTACAGAACTCCAAATAGATTGGACCAGAAAAGAAACACCTCCCGTCACATAATTGTCAAAACACCAAAAGCACAAAATAAAGAAAGAATATTAAAAGCAGTAAGGGAAAAAGGTCAAGTAACATATAAAGGGAGACCTATCAGAATCACACCAGACTTCTCGCCAGAAACTATGAAGGCCAGAAGATCCTGGACTGATGTCATACAGACCCTAAGAGAACACAAATGCCAGCCCAGGTTACTGTATCCAGCAAAACTCTCAATTAACATTGATGGAGAAACCAAGATATTCCATGACAAAACCAAATTTACACAATATCTTTCTACAAATCCAGCACTACAAAGGATAATAAATGGTAAAGCCCAACATAAGGAGGCAAGCTATACCCTAGAAGAAGCAAGAAACTAATCGTCTTGGCAACAAAACAAAGAGAATGAAAGCACACAAACATAACCTCACATCCAAATATGAATATAAAGGGAAACAATAATCACTATTCCTTAATATCTCTCAATATCAATGGCCTCAACTCCCCAATAAAAAGACATAGATTAACAAACTGGATACGCAACGAGGACCCTGCATTCTGCTGCCTACAGGAAACACACCTCAGAGACAAAGACAGACACTACCTCAGAGTGAAAGGCTGGAAAACAACTTTCCAGGCAAATGGTCAGAAGAAGCAAGCTGGAGTAGCCATTCTAATATCAAATAAAATCAATTTCCAACTAAAAGTCATCAAAAAAGATAAGGAAGGACACTTCATATTCATCAAAGGAAAAATCCACCAAGATGAACTCTCAATCCTAAATGTCTATGCCCCAAATACAAGGGCACCTACATACGTAAAAGAAACCTTACTAAAGCTCAAAACACACATTGCACCTCACACAATAATAGTGGGAGATTTCAACACCCCACTCTCATCAATGGACAGATCATGGAAACAGAAATTAAACAGTGATGTCGACAGACTAAGAGAAGTCATGAGCCAAATGGACTTAACGGATATTTATAGAACATTCTATCCTAAAGCAAAAGGATATACCTTCTTCTCAGCTCCTCATGGTACTTTCTCCAAAATTGACCATATAATTGGTCAAAAAACGGGCCTCAACAGGTACAGAAAGATAGAAATAATCCCATGCGTGCTATCGGACCACCACGGCCTAAAACTGGTCTTCAATAACAATAAGGGAAGAATGCCCACATATACGTGGAAATTGAACAATGATCTACTCAATGATAACCTGGTCAAGGAAGAAATAAAGAAAGAAATTAAAAACTTTTTAGAATTTAATGAAAATGAAGATACAACATACTCAAACTTATGGGACACAATGAAAGCTGTGCTAAGAGGAAAACTCATAGCGCTGAGTGCCTGCAGAAAGAAACAGGAAAGAGCATATGTCAGCAGCTTGACAGCACACCTAAAAGCTCTAGAACAAAAAGAAGCAAATACACCCAGGAGGAGTAGAAGGCAGGAAATAATCAAACTCAGAGCTGAAATCAACCAAGTAGAAACAAAAAGGACCATAGAAAGAATCAACAGGACCAAAAGTTGGTTCTTTGAGAAAATCAACAAGATAGATAAACCCTTAGCCAGACTAACGAGAGGACACAGAGAGTGCGTCCAAATTAACAAAATCAGAAATGAAAAGGGAGACATAACTACAGATTCAGAGGAAATTCAAAAAATCATCAGATCTTACTATAAAAACCTATATTCAACAAAATTTGAAAATCTTCAGGAAATGGACAATTTCCTAGACAGATACCAGGTACCGAAGTTAAATCAGGAACAGATAAACCAGTTAAACAACCCCATAACTCCTAAGGAAATAGAAGCAGTCATTAAAGGTCTCCCAACCAAAAAGAGCCCAGGTCCAGATGGGTTTAGTGCAGAATTCTATCAAACCTTCATAGAAGACCTCATACCAATATTATCCAAACTATTCCACAAAATTGAAACAGATGGAGCCCTACCGAATTCCTTCTACGAATCTACAATTACTCTTATACCTAAACCACACAAAGACACAACAAAGAAAGAGAACTTCAGACCAATTTCCCTTATGAATATCGACGCAAAAATACTCAATAAAATTCTGGCAAACCGAATTCAAGAGCACATCAAAACAATCATCCACCATGATCAAGTAGGCTTCATCCCAGGCATGCAGGGATGGTTTAATATACGGAAAACCATCAACGTGATCCATTATATAAACAAACTGAAAGAACAGAACCACATGATCATTTCATTAGATGCTGAGAAAGCATTTGACAAAATTCAACACCCCTTCATGATAAAAGTCCTGGAAAGAATAGGAATTCAAGGCCCATACCTAAACATAGTAAAAGCCATATACAGCAAACCAGTTGCTAACATTAAACTAAATGGAGAGAAACTTGAAGCAATCCCACTAAAATCAGGGACTAGACAAGGCTGCCCACTCTCTCCCTACTTATTCAATATAGTTCTTGAAGTTCTAGCCAGAGCAATCAGACAACAAAAGGAGATCAAAGGGATACAGATCGGAAAAGAAGAGGTCAAAATATCACTATTTGCAGATGATATGATAGTATATTTAAGTGATCCCAAAAGTTCCACCAGAGAACTACTAAAGCTGATAAACAACTTCAGCAAAGTGGCTGGGTATAAAATTAACTCAAATAAATCAGTTGCCTTCCTCTATACAAAAGAGAAACAAGCCGAGAAAGAAATTAGGGAAACGACACCCTTCATAATAGACCCAAATAATATAAAGTACCTCGGTGTGACTTTAACCAAGCAAGTAAAAGATCTGTACAATAAGAACTTCAAGACACTGAAGAAAGAAATTGAAGAAGACCTCAGAAGATGGAAAGATCTCCCATGCTCATGGATTGGCAGGATTAATATAGTAAAAATGGCCATTTTACCAAAAGCAATCTACAGATTCAATGCAATCCCCATCAAAATACCAATCCAATTCTTCAAAGAGTTAGACAGGACAATTTGCAAATTCATCTGGAATAACAAAAAACCCAGGATAGCTAAAGCTACCCTCAACAATAAAAGGACTTCAGGGGGAATCACTATCCCTGAACTCAAGCAGTATTACAGAGCAATAGTGATAAAAACTGCATGGTATTGGTACAGAGACAGACAGATAGACCAATGGAATAGAATTGAAGACCCAGAAATGAACCCACACACCTATGGTCACTTGATTTTTGACAAAGGAGCCAAAACCATCCAATGGAAAAAAGATAGCATTTTCAGCAAATGGTGCTGGTTCAACTGGAGGGCAACATGTAGAAGAATGCAGATCGATCCATGCTTATCACCCTGTACAAAGCTTAAGTCGAAGTGGATCAAGGACCTCCACATCAAACCAGACACACTCAAACTAATAGAAGAAAAACTAGGGAAGCATCTGGAACACATGGGCACTGGAAAAAATTTCCTGAACAAAACACCAATGGCTTATGCTCTAAGATCAAGAATTGACAAATGGGATCTCATAAAACTGCAAAGCTTCTGTAAGGCAAAGGACACTGTGGTTAGGACAAAACGGCAACCAACAGATTGGGAAAAGATCTTTACCAACCCTACAACAGATATAGGCCTTATATCCAAAATATACAAAGAACTCAAGAAGTTAGACCGCAGGGAAACAAATAACCCTATTAAAAAATGGGGTTCAGAGCTAAACAAAGAATTCACAGCTGAGGAATGCCGAATGGCTGAGAAATACCTAAAGAAATGTTCAACATCTTTAGTCATAAGGGAAATGCAAATCAAAACAACCCTGAGATTTCACCTCACACCAGTGCGATTGGCTAAGATCAAAAACTCAGGTGACAGCAGATGCTGGCGAGGTTGTGGAGAAAGAGGAACACTCCTCCATTGTTGGTGGGATTGCAGACTGGTAAAACCATTCTGGAAATCAGTCTGGAGGTTCCTCAGAAAATTGGACATTGAACTGCCTGAGGATCCAGCTATACCTCTCTTGGGCATATACCCAAAAGATGCCTCAACATATAAAAGAGACACGTGCTCCACTATGTTCATCGCAGCCTTATTTATAATAGCCAGAAAATGGAAAGAACCCAGATGCCCTTCAACAGAGGAATGGATACAGAAAATGTGGTACATCTACACAATGGATTACTACTCAGCTATCAAAAACAACGAGTTTATGAAATTCGTAGGCAAATGGTTGGAACTGGAAAATATCATCCTGAGTGAACTAACCCAATCACAGAAAGACATACATGGTATGCACTCATTGATAAGTGGCTATTAGCCCAAATGCTTGAATTACCCTAGATCCCTAGAACAAACGAAACTCAAGACGGATGATCAAAATGTGAATGCTTCACTCCTTCTTTAAATGAGGAAAAAGAATACCCTTGGCAGGGAAGGGAGAGGCAAAGATTAAAACAGAGACATAAGGAACACCCATTCGGAGCCTGTCCCACATTTGGCCCATACATATACAGCCACCCAATTGGACTAGATGGATGAAGCAAAGAAGTGCAGACCGACAGGAGCCGCATGTAGATCGCTCCTGAGAGACACAGCCAGAATACAGCAAATACAGAGGCGAATGCCAGCAGCAAACCACTGAACTGAGAATAGGTCCCCTATTGAAGGAATCAGAGAAAGAACTGGAAGAGCTTGAAGGGGCTCGAGACCCCAAAAGTACAACAATGCCAAGCAACCAGAGCTTCCAGGGACTAAGCCACTACCTAAAGACTATACATGGACTGACCCTGGACTCTGACCCCATAGGTAGCAATGAATATCCTAGTAAGAGCACCAGTGGAAGGGGAAGCCCTGGGTCCTGCTAAGACTGAACCCCCAGTGAACTAGTCTATGGGGGGAGGGCGGCAATGGTGGGAGGGTTGGGAGGGGAACACCCATAAGGAAGGGGAGGGGGGAGGGGGATGTTTGCCCGGAAACCGGGAAAGGGAATAACAATCGAAATGTATATAAGAAATACTCAAGTTAATAAAAAAAAATAAAAATAAAAAAAAAATTCCTACTTAATTCTTTATAGAGATAGAAAAAGCAATTTGCAAAATCATTTGGAATAACAAAAAACTCAGGATAGCGAAAACTATACTAAACAATAAAAGAACTTCTGGGGAATCACCATCCCTGACTTCAAGCAGTATTATAGAGCAAGAGTGATAAAAACTGCATGGTATTGGTACAGAGACAGGCAGATAGATCAGTGGAACTGAATTGAAAACCGAGAAATGAACCCACACATCTATGGTCACTTGATCTTTGACAAAGAAGCTAAAACCATCCAATGGAAGAAAGATAGCACTTTCAACAAATGGTGCTGGTTCAACTGGAGGTCAGCATGTAGAAGAATGGAAATCATTCCATGCTTATCACCATGTACAAAGCTTAAGTCCAAGTGGACGAAGAACCTCCCCATCAAACCAGATACAGTCAAACTACTAGAAAAAAAAGTGGGGAAGAGTCTCGAACACATGGGCACTGGGGAAAATTTCCTGAACAAAACACCAGTGACTCATGCTCTAAGATCAAGAATCAACAAATGGGACCTCATAAAACTGCAAAGCTTTTATGAAGCAAAAGACACTGTCATTAGGACAAAATGGCAACCAACAGATTGGGAAAAATCTTTTCCTATCCTACAGCTGATAGAGGGCTAATATCCAAAATACACAAAGAACTAAAAAGGTTTGACTCCAGAGAGCCAAATAACCCTATTAAAAAATGAGGTACAGAGCTAAACAAAACATTCTCAACTGAGGATTATTGAATGACCAAAAAGCACCTAAAGAAATGTTCAACATCCTTAGTCATCAGGGAAATGCAAATCAAAACAACCCTGAGATTCCACCTCACACCAGTGAGAATGGCTAAGATAAAAAAACTCAGGTGACAGCAGATGCTGGTGAGGATGTGTAGAAAGAGGAACACTCTTCCATTGTTGGTGGGATTGCAAACTGGTAATCACTCTGGAAATCAGCCTGGGGATTCTTCAGAAAATTGCACATTGAACTACCTGAGGACCCAGCTATACCTCTCCTGGGCATATACTCAAAAGATATTCCAACATACCACAAAGACACATGCTCCACTATGTTCATAGCAGCCTTATTTATAATAGCCAGAAACTGGAAAGAACCCAGATGCCCTTCAACAGAGGAATGGATTCAAAAAATGTGGTACATCTACACAATGGAATACTATTCAGCTATCAAAAACAATGACTTCATGAAATTCACAGGCAAATGGAATGAACTATAAAATATCATCCTGAGTGAGATCACTCAATCACAGAAAAATACACTTGGTATGCACTCATTGATAAGTGGATATTAGCCAAAAAACTCTAATTACCCAAGATGCAATCCACAGACCACAGGAAGCTTAAGAAGAAGGATGACCAAAATGCAGATGCTCCGACTCCTTCTTAAAAGGGGAAAATATATCCATAGGAGGGGATATGGAAGCAAAGTTTAGAGCAGCAACTCATGGAACGGCCAATCAGACCTTGCCTCACATGTGGCCCATATATATATACAGCCACTAAAACTAGATAAGATTGATGAAGCTAAAAAATCCATGCTGAAGGGGACTGGATATAGATCTCTCCTGAGAGACACATCCAAAGCATGTCCAATACAGTGGTCAATGCTAACAGCAAACCAGTGAACTGAGAGCAGGGTCCCCTTGGGGGCAATTATAGGAAATATTCAAAGATTTGAAGGAGCTTGCAACCCCATAAGAACAGCAATGCCAACCAACCAGAACTTCCAGCCACTAAACCACTACTAAAAGACTATACGTGGACTGACCCAGGGCACCAGTGGAAGGGGAAGCCCTTGGTTGTGCCAAGGTTGGACCCCCAGTGCAGGTGAATATGAGGGGGCAGCAAGGGAGATGTATGGGGGGAATACCCGTATGGGGGAGGGGAGGGGTAGGGATGGAGGCTAATGGACAAGAAACCAGGAAGGGGAATAAAATTTGAAATCTAAGTAAAGATATATATCTAATAAAAAAATAAAAAGAGGCATCACTCCATACACTTATACACACACATGTATACATACATATGTACACATAGCTACCTACTTATGTGTATATGTACTTATACACAAACAGATATGTCTCTATTTCTGTCTCATTTGTGGGATGGGGCAGAGCCCACTAAGCTATAACTTTATTAAAAATATTATTAATTAAATATTAATTAAAAACTAAAGTGTGGTTAAGTTATATAATGGTGGAAAATCAGTACTAACAGTTTTATTCTCAATTCTTGGCTCGAATAATGTGTTCTTATATGTGAAGAAAGAACAAACAGAATGTAAATGAAGTAGTACAAGTGTAGCAATATTTGAAAGGTAAAATAGACAGTTGTAATTGATTATAAGCTGCAAATTTTCTCTATCTTAAGGTAGCCGTAGGTTAATGATGCTCCCCCCCCCATTTTTGAAAGATAATATAGCAATGTAGCTATAAAAGTGACAGAAAGCCTAAGCAATGAGCCCTCCGGACTGTTCTAATTTTTGTTTTTATTTTAGATACAGAGTCTCTGTATATAGCCCTGGCTGTCCCAGAGCTCACTGTGTAGATAGACCAGGCTGACCTGGATATCAAGGTCCTTCCCCTTCCACTACAGAGTGCTCAGATTAAGGATAATCGTCACTATGCCTGGCTGTTCTTGTTGGTTTTACTTTCTAGAACACCAAAAAAAAAATTCTTGCTAACACTGCTATTTTTGTTCTGGCAGAGGCTTCAGGCAGTCAACAATACTGAGTGTCAGTGAAATTGAACAGAAAACAGATCAACAGCCATTGGCAACTTGAAATTCAAAGCTCTCCGTTTTTGCAGTCTGAGCTACACTTCAGTTGTGGAGGAGAGATAAGGAATACATTTTATACTCCAAAGTCAATGGGAAAATTATAAAATGAGTCCTGTTCTTTTTATTTAATTAATTTACTTATTTATTCACTATACAGTCCAATATCAGGTGTCTCTACAAAGTTATCTACACAGTATGTAAGAGTTACCCCTTTACACAAACCTTCCTCCACATTCCAAACTCCCCTTCTCCTTTGTGAAGGGGGAGCCCCCCTCAGGGTGTTACCCCTCCCCCAATTACTTCCCTTTTGCATATCAAGTTGCTGCAGGACTAGGCGCATATTCTCCCACTGCAGACAGACAAGGAAGACCATTTAGAGTAATGGGATCCACAGGCAGGTAACAGACTCACATACAGTTCCTGCTCCAGTTGTTGGGGTACATGCATGAGGACCACATTTCCCTTATGCTACATATGTGCAAGGTATCTAGGTCCAGCTCACGCTCAATCTTTGGCTAATGATTCAGACTCTGGGATCCCACAAGGGTCCAACTATGTTGGCCTTTCTGTGGAGACCCTGTCTTCTTCAGCTTGTCCCTCAATCATTTTTCCAACTCTTTCATAAGATTCTCCAAGCACCATCTAATGTTTGAGTATGAGTCTCTTTCCAGTGGCTACTGGGTGGAGCCTCTCAGAGGACAGTTATGCCAGGTTTCTGTCTGCAAGCCTAATGAAACATCATTAAAAGTGTCAGTGATGAGACACATGGGGTGGGTCTGATGGGGCAGTCATTAGTTGGTCATAACCTCTGTCTCTCTGTCTTTGTAAACTTCTTGTAGGCAAGACACATTTAAGGTCAAAGTCTATGTGGGTGGGTTACTTAGCTAATAATTCCTGGGAGTTCTGCCTGGCTAGAGGAAGTAGCTACTTCCAGATCAATATCCTGCATTCTATAAGTGTCCCCCATCTACCCCTTGGGACCTCTCCCCCTGGCAGGTCTCTGACACATACTAGGAATTGTTCCTACACCCCACCGAGAATTTCCTTTCTCTGTCCCCTGCATCGGTTCTCCCCATCCCTTCTCCCACTCAGTTCCCTCCTTCCATTGACCTCCAATATCTATTTTATTTTCTCTTCTGAATCAACCATCCAGCCATGGGCCCTCCTGTTATTTGCTGTCTTTGAGTCTGTTGATTATGGCATAGTTATCCTGTACTTTGTGGCTAATAGCCACTAAAAGTGAGTACATACCATACAAAACTTCTTAGGTCTGGGTAACCTCATTCAGGATGATATTTTCTACTTACTTCCATTTACCTGTGAAATTTGTGATGCCCTTGTTTTTACTGACTGATTAGTATTCAACTGTGTAAATAAATTATATTTTCTTTATTCTACAGTTGGGGAAACAACTGGGTTGTTTCCAGTTTCTCGCTACTATAAATAAGACTGCTGTGAACATATTTGAGTAAGTATGTTTGTGTCTTTGTGGGATGATAGACCATCTTTTGGGTATATGCCCAAGAGTAGGACAGCTGGGTCTTAAGGTAAAACTATTCAAACATTTTTGAGATCCACCAAATTGATTTCCAGGGTGGTTGCTCAAATTTACACTCCTACCAGCAATGGTGTGGTATTCCCCTTGCTCTATAACCTCAACTCATGTGCTGTCTGTTCAGTTTTTAATCTTAGCCATTCTAGTGGGTATAGGTAGAATTTCAGAGTCCTTTTGATTTGTATTTTGACTTGAAACTGAACATTTCTTTGTGTGCTTCTGGGATACTCAAGATTCCTCTGTTGAAAATTCTCGGTTCAGCTCTGTACCCCATTTTTAATAATGTTATTTTGTTTGTTGATGTCTAACTGCTTGAGTTCTTTAAGTATTTTGGTTATTAAAGCTCTGTCAGGTGTGGGGTTGGTAATGCTCTTTTCCTAATCTGTAAGCTATCCTTTTTGTCCTATTAATAGTGTGCTTTGACTTACAGAAGCTATCAGTTTCCTGAGGTCCCATTTACTAATTATTGACCTTCGAGCCTGAACCTTTTGTGTTCTGTTCAGGAAGTTGTCTCCTTTACGGACAAGTTCAAATCTATTCCCCACTTTCTGTTCTATTCTATTTAGTGTATCTTGTTGTATTTTGAGGTCTTTAATACATTTGAACATAAGTTTAAGCAGAGTGATAAATATGAATCTATTTGCATTTTTCTACACTCAGACAACCAGTTAGACCAGCACCGTTTTTTGAAGATTCTCTATTCCACTGCATGGTTTTGGCTTCTTTGTCAAAAAACAAGTGTTCTTAGATGTGTGGGCTTATGTAGGCATCTACAATTAGATTCCATCGATCCACTTGCTGTTTCTATACCAATACCATGAAGTATTCATTACTATTGCTCGGTAGTACAGCTTTAGGTCAGGGATGATGATATCTCTAGAAGCTCTGACATTGTTCAGGATTGTTTTGATTATCCAGGGTTTTTTGTTTTTCCATATGGCATTGAGAATTATTCTTTCAAGCTCTGTGAAAAGTTGTGTTGGAATTTTGATGGGGATTGCATTGAATCTGTAGATTGCTTTTGGTAAAATGACCAATTTTCACTATGTTAATCTAATGATCAATGAGCGAGAGAGAGCTTTCCAACTTCTAATATGTTCCTCAACTTCTTCAGGCACTTGAAGTTCTTGTCATACATTTATTTTACTTGCTTGGTTAGAGACACACCAAGGTATTTTATGATATTTGTGGCTACTGTGAAGGGTACTGTTTCTCTAATTTCTTTCTCAACCTGCTTATTGCTCGTGTAGAGGAAGGCTACAGATTTGTTTGAGCTAATTGTGTATCCAGCCACTTTGCTGTAGGGGTTTATCAGCTGTAATAATTCTCTGGTAGTATTTTTGACATCACTATCATATTATTTGCAAAGAGTGATATTCTGATTTATTCTTTAAAAATTTGTGTCCCCTTGATCACCTTTAGTTGTCTTATTACTCTAGCCAAACTTCAAGGACTATATTGAAGAGATATGGGGGAGAGTAAATATCCTTATCTTGTCCCCAGTTTTAGTGGAAATCCTTTAAATTTCTCTCCATTTAATTTGATGTCACCTATTGGCTTGTATTACATTGTCTTTTTTGTGTTCAGGTATGTGCTTTGCATTGCTGCTTTCTCCAAGACTTTTATCATGATGGAGTGTTGAAGTTTCTTCAAATGATTTTTCAACATCTAGTGAGAAGATCATGTGTTTTTTTTCTTTCAGTTTGTTTATATGGTAGATTACATTGATGGATTTTTTGTATATTGAACCACCCCTGTGTTGCTAGAATGAAGCCTACTTCATAATTGTGGATGATGTCTTTGCTGTGTTATTCGATTCAGTTTGCCAGTATTTTATTAACGATTTTTGCATCAATATTCATAAGGAAAATCGGTCTGAAATTCTTTTTCTTTTTGGTGAGCCTTTCTATGGTTTAGGTAACGGGGTGATCGTGACCTTAGAATGAGTTGGGCAGAGTTCATTCTGTTTTAATTTTGTGGAATAGTTTGAGGAGTATTGACATTAGTTATTCTTTGAATGTCTGATAGAATTCTGCCCAGGGCTTTTTTTTGGGGGGGGGAGGGGTGGGCACGTTGGATTTTTAATGACTACTTCTATTTCTGTAGGGGTTATAAGACTATTAGGATAGTTTTTGTTTTTTGTTTTGTTTTATAATTTTTTTTAGAATAGAATAAAGTTTACTCAGGGCATGGGGAGGGGAGTTGAGAGGGTAACAGAGACAGAGAAAGGCAGAAAGAGCTGAAGAGAGTAAGAGAGAGAGGGGAATGGGTAGAGCACTAGCAGCTGGTCATGAGTACCTGGAGAAAGGAGGGGAAAGAAATGGAGAGAAAGGAGGAAGGGGCAAGAGGACAGAAGGAGCGCAAGAAGGCACAAACCAGATTGTTTATTTGATCTTGATTTAGCTTTGGTAATTGGTATCTGTCTAGAAAATCATCCGTTTCATTTACATTTCCTAATTTTATAGAGTACAGGCTTTTGAAGTAAGACCTAATGAATCAGTTCTTGATGTTTTGTCTCCCCTTTCATCTCTGATTTTGTTAATTTGGATACTTTCTCTTAGCCTTTTAGTTAGTTTGGTTAAGGGTTTGTTTATCTTGTTGATTTTCTCAAAGAACCTGCTCTTTGTTTTGTTGATTCTTCATATTGTTCCCTTTGTTTCTTATAATTGATTGATTTCAGGCCTGAGTTTGATTATTTCCTGCCATCTACTCCTCCTGGGTATGCTTGCTTCTTTTTTTCTAGATCCTTCAGATGTACTTTTAATTTGTTAATATGAGAACTCTCTAATTTCTTGTAGGACATTTATTGCTATGAAAGTTTCTCTTAGCACTACTTTCATAGTATCATATACATTTAGATATGATGCACCCATAATTTCATGGAATTCTAGAAAGTCTTTAATTTCTTTCTTTATTTTGTCCCTGACCCGGTGAACATAGAGTAGGGAGAGTTGTTCAGTTTCCATGAATATATAGGCTTTCTGTTGTTTTGTTGGTGAAGTTCAGATTTAATCCATGGTGATCTGATAAGATGCATGCAGTTAGTTCAATCTTCTTGTAT
Organism: Rattus norvegicus; assembly: GCF_021556685.1. Taxonomy (NCBI): domain Eukaryota; kingdom Metazoa; phylum Chordata; class Mammalia; order Rodentia; family Muridae; genus Rattus; species Rattus norvegicus. The sequence continues at coordinate 61,719,433 of NC_141539.1, forward strand.
CCATTAAGGTTTGCTTTGTAACTGATTATATAATCAATTTTGGAGAAACTTCTGTGAGGTACTGAGAAGAAGGTGTATGTGTGTGTGTGTTTGTGTGTGTGTGTGTGTGTGTGTGTGTGTGTTTGGGTGAAATGTTCTATAGATAGCTGTTAAAACCATTTGAATCATAACCTCTATTAATTTCATTATTTCTCTGTTTAGTTTCTGTCTTGATGATCTGTTCATTGGTGAGAGTGGGATCTTGAGGTATTCCAGTATTAATGTATGGAGTTGTATGTGTGATTTAACATTTAGTAATGTTTCTTTTGTAAGTGTGGGTGACCTTACATTTGGGGAACAGATATACAGAATTGAGATGTCTTCTTGGTGGATTTTTCCTTTAATAAGTATGAAGTGTTCTTTCCTGTCTCTTTTGATTACTTTTCATTGGAAGTCAATTTTACTAGATATTAGAAGGGCTACTCCAGCTTGCTTCCTAGGTCCGTTTGCTTGGAAAAACTTTTTCTAGCTCTTTATACTAATAGAATTACTATCTTTGTGGCTGAGATGTTTCTTGTATACAACAAACTGATGGATTCTCTTTATGTATTCATTCTATTAGTCTATGTTTTTTTTACTGGGAAATTTGAGTTCATTGAAGTTGAGAGATATTAATGACCAATGATCGTTATTTGTAGTTATTTTTATGTTTGTGGTGCGAGAGTGTGTGTGTGTGTGTGTGTGTGTGTGTGTGTGTGTGTGTGTGTGTGTGTTTCTTTTCTATTTGTTTTTAATGGTGGGAAACTATTTTGTTCTTATTTTTTTCTTGATATAATTAGCCTCATCATTGGGTTGGAGTTTTCCTTTTAGTATCCTCTTTATGGATGAGGTAATGGAAAGGCATTATTTGAATTTGATTTGTCATGGAATGTCTTGGTTTCTCCATCTATAATGATTGCAAGTTTTGTTGGGTATAATAATCTCGGGTGACATTTGTGGTCTTTTAGGGTCTGTGGATAGTGCTGCCAAGGCCCTTCAAACTTTAGAGTCTCAGAATAGAAATCAGGTGTAATTCTAATAGGTCTGCCTTTATAAGTTACTTCACATTTCCTCATTGCTGCTTTCATTTTTTTCTTTGTTCTGTATATTTAGTGTTTTGATTATTATTTGATGGGATGATTTTCTTTTTTGGTCCAATCTGCTTGGTGTTCTGTAAGCTTCTTGTATATTTACAGTCATTGCTTTCTTTAGGTTAAGGAAATTTTTTCTATAATTTTGATGACAATATTTTCTGGGCCTTGAACTAGTAATCTTCTCCTTCTTCTATTCCAATTATTCTTAGGTTTGGCCTTGTCATAGTGTCCTAGATTCCTGGATGTTTTATGATGTGAACTCTTAGATTTGGCATTTTTTGATCTATATATTTATTTCTTCTATTATAACATCTATGCCTGAGATTCTTTCTTCTATCTCCTATATTCTCTTGGTGGTACTTATGTCTGTAGTTTCTCTTTCTTTTCCTAGGTTTTCCATCATCAGGACTGCCTCAGTTTTCATTAGCTTCATTGCTTTTATTTCCCTTTATAGTTCTTGGACAATTTTATTCATATCTTTCACCTGTTTGATTTTGTTTTCCTACAGTTCTTTATTTTTATTTGTCTCCTCTTTTAATGGCTCGAACTGTTTGGATATATTTTTCTGTCACTCTTCAAAGGATTTATTCATTTTCTCTTTGAAGATATCTATCAACTTTATGGTGCTGAATTTTAGATCACCTTTTTGCGTTTCTTTTTTTTTTTTACATTTATTTAATACGTAATAATAATTCTTTGGTTTCCGGGCAAACACCCCCCTCCCCCCTCCCCTTCCTTATGGGTGTTCCCCTCCCAACCCTCCCCCCATTGCCGCCCTCCCCCCAACAGTCTAGTTCACTGGGGGTTCAGTCTTAGCAGGACCCAGGGCTTCCCCTTCCACTGGTGCTCTTACTAGGATATTCATTGCTACCTATGAGGTCAGAGTCCAAGGTCAGTCCATGTATAGTCTTTAGGTAGTGGCTTAGTCCCTGGAAGCTCTGGTTGCTTGGCATTGTTGTACATATGGGGTCTCGAGCCCCTTCAAGCTCTTCCAGTTCTTTCTCTGATTCCTTCAACGGGGGTCCTATTCTCAGTTCAGTGGTTTGCTGCTGGCATTCGCCTCTGTATTTGCTGTATTCTGGCTGTGTCTCTCAGGAGCGATCTACATCCGGCTCCTGTCGGTCTGCACTTCTTTGCTTCATCCATCTTGTCTAATTGGGTGGCTGTATATGTATGGGCCACATGTGGGGCAGGCTCTGAATGGGTGTTCCTTCAGTCTCTGTTTTAATCTTTGCCTCTCTCTTCCCTGCCAAGGGTATTCTTGTTCCCCTTTTAGAGAAGGAGTGAAGCATTCACATTTTGATCATCCATCTTGAGTTTCATTTGTTCTAGGCATCTAGGGTAATTCAAGCATTTGGGATAATAGCCACTTATCAGTGAGTGCATACCATGTATGTCTTTCTGTGATTGGGTTAGCTCACTCAGGATGATATTTTCCAGTTCCAACCATTTGCCTACGAATTTCATAAACTCGTTGTTTTTGATAGCTGAGTAATATTCCATTGTGTAGATGTACCACATTTTCTGTATCCATTCCTCTGTTGAAGGGCATCTGGGTTCTTTCCAGCTTCTGGCTATTATAAATAAGGCTGCAATGAACATATTGGAGCACATGTCTTTTTTATATGTTGGGGCATCTTTTGGGTATATGCCCAAGAGAGGTATAGCTGGATCCTCAGGCAGTTCAATGTCCAATTTTCTGAGGAACGTCCAGACTGATTTCCAGAATGGTTGTACCAGTTTGCAATCCCACCAACAATGGAGGAATGTTCCTCTTTCTCCGCATCCTCGCCAGCATCTGCTGTCACCTGAGTTTTTGATCTTAGCCATTCTCACTGGTGTGAGGTGAAATCTCAGGGATGTTTTGATTTGCATTTCCCTTATGACTAAAGATGTTGAACATTTCTTTAGGTGTTTCTCAGCCATTCGGCATTCCTCGGCTGTGAATTCTTTGTTTAGCTCTGAACCCCATTTCTTAATAGGGTTATTTGTCTCCCTGCGGTCTAACTTCTTGAGTTCTTTGTATATTTTGGATATAAGGCCTCTATATGTTAGGATATCTAGAGTTTGGCATAGCAGGATAACTGGGCTCTGATGGTGCCACATTGCCTTGTGTCTTGTTGGTTGTGTTCTTATGCTTTTCTTTAGGGAGTTTTTTCTCTGGTGATACCTGGATGACAGTAGAGGCATCAGGGTTCCCTGAGAAAGTGGGCAGAGCTGTGGGCAAGTCATTGGAGGTCAGGGTGCTCCATTGTGATGGTTGTGCCTTAGGTGGGCCTCACAAACGAGGGATTGGTGTGGTGTTCAAACTGGTATTTCTTCAGGTCTTTATAGGTTTCCATGTGGAAATAGCATGATCTAGGGGTCCATCAAGGCTCCTTGAGATTGAAAAGCAAGCCCAGAACTAGACAATCGAGTTCAGAGGACTGTGTATAACTCTCCTCTGCAGGCTGTGTCTTGGGAAGACCCAACTGGGATGGAATTGGTGAAGCTGTTAGTCTTTGGGTACATAAGGACTTCTGCAGGACAGCAGGAAACTCTTTGGGCCCTGGAAGGATACTCAGAACTGAAGAATGTGCCCAGAGCTAGACAATGGGTTTCAGGGGATTGTATTCAACATACCTCAGCAGGTTGTGTTCAGGGTGGACCCAACTGGGAAAGGACTGATGGGGTAGGGTTCCAAGCGAGTTATCCTTAGGGCTCCTGAAAGCTTCCAGTGGGCAGTAGAATTCTCTTGGGGTTCCACAAGGGTCCTCAGGACTGAAGAATTAGCCCAGAACTAGGCAATAAGTTTCAGGGGACCACATAAAACTCATCTCCAGGCTATGTCCCTGAGTCTTTTCCTTAAATGGGGTGATTATTCTCATTTATCTTATAGAAATAATCACTTTTTATAACAAAACTGAATCCAAATGAAATATCATTTCTGTTCAACCAGAACAGCTGCCTATGGATTCTTTAAACAATGTGTTCTAGTTGAAAGTCAATAAAATCGTCTACTTAGCTAATGACATCTCTGTCAGTCAGATTTTCATACTAGGACAAGATAAGTTGAAACAAATAGCGGAAGAGAAGAAAATGTTTGTTCTGGCTCATGGTTTTAAAGGTTTCAGTTCAAGGCAGAGCCAATTTTAAGGGGACCATCATGAGGTAAAACATCATGGTGACAAGGACATGTGTCATGGAAAGAAATTCACTTCCAAGTAAAAAGGAAGCAGGAAGGAAGGAAGGAAGAAAGGAAGGAAAAAGAAAAGTAGGTAGGTAGCTAGGTAGGGGCTTGGGAAAAGCACATCCTTCAGGGCATTCCTCTCAATGACTTACCTTCTCAAACCAGATCCTATTTTGTACTTTTCTCCATCTCCCAAGTTGGAAGTCTATAAATAGATTCACAGGTCACAGGTCAATCATATTCTGAAACCTCACCTCTGATCACTGCTAATTGTCAAGTCTTACCACAAGTTTTACAAAAGATTCTTCATATCCAGCCTCAATAGTGCTCTAAGAAAGAACCATGAATTCAAGATGAACAACATGAACATCAGAAAAACATGACATGTGTTTTAATTGTAACTCCACCTATATCTGACGGTGATAAAATTACTTAGACATTCTATGCCTTATTTTCTCTATATGTAAATGGGCATTAAAACATCTTTCACATATGGTTGATATGAATGAACTAATTGGTATATGTAAAGAATATAGAATCTGCCATCAATAAACTATCTAAATATTAACTAGAGTAAACAATAGCTAGAATAATTTTCTCTTATTTTTAAAAAAGGCAAATTCATTTTTTCTTAAAATTTGGTGATTAATTTGTTGGACACCACTCAACCATCATCTGTTTCAGATCTTCTGACAAAAAATAAAATAAAATAAAAATCTTCCAGAGAATCCAGCTAGAGTGTGGGAAATGTGACTCATGCATTTATTAAGCATGCAGTTTTAAATGTCTACTATGTAACAGGTGCCACCCAGTTTTAAGATTTAAAAACACCCATTCTGTCCTCAAGGGTAGCTCCATGATATTTGCAAACATTTAACTTGATAAATTACATTGTAAAGTGATGAGCAATAGAAAGTATGGATGTGAATGTGCCTGGAAGCTGGGCAAGGGTCTGGTGTGCCATCAATTATGCCTGCTGGCTGGGGTCAGAAGGGATTCATATGGATTCAGAATCCTGACTAGAATGTCCAACTTGTTTCAGAGAAAATATACTTTAGTATTAACAAATGTGAAAAAAACAACTTTGCCCTTTGAAAGTAGACTGATAATGGAACTTCACTTTGACAGCTGTCTTAATAATTTAAGTGAATATCACTCAGAAATCAGAGGCCTGAAGATTTCTGATTTCGAGACCAACACTAGATCTAGAGTCCCAAATCTTTCTTTGCCCCCTGGATTATAAGTGGCTTATGATGCCCAACCTATATTTCCCCCCTTTTCAACTTTACAGATGAAAGAAAATTCCAGAATCATTATGGAGGAGTCTCTTACAGAGATATTTGAATGCCATAATGTACTGAGATTGCAGAATTCCATCAATGAACACTTCTGTGAAGGGCAAATGGAAGTGTAGGCTGTCGTAATAACATCCGGCTCTCTCTGCATTTTGGGCTAGTGTACAAACCCAGTTTCATCAAGTTCGGTTTGGCAGGTGCATCCCACTCAATCTGAAGAGAAGCTAGTCAGTTTTCAGAGGAGAAGCATTTCAAGTCCTTACTCAACTCAAGCACAAAACCTTTCCTGATACCGGACTGTCAGTCGAGGGAGAAGATGGCTGGACAGACTGGTGCGCCTTTGGAAAGGCTCTGAGAAATGCTAGAATATCACAGAACACATAGCATGCTTCTAGACTTGCTGCTCCACCTCTATGTAAAAAAAAGACACGGTTTTAACTCAGGGAAAGGCAGATGGGCTACCCCCAAATCCCTTCTCCAACTGGTAGCAAGATGCTACATCACAGATTCTTCCTAGAGACTATACATCAAATATAGCTCACTCCTCAAATTCTGGTCCAAAGATTTTTGTGACATTACCAAATTCAAGAGCCATGGTCTTGTTCCTTACGATGCAATGGACCAGACCTGGAAATGTCAATGATACCTTCAGAGTTTCTACATGACTAGATAATTTGGGCCCACAGTTTATTTACACAGCTATTAAAATAAGTCTCTTCCAAGCATGTTTCCTTCTAACATTACACTTCAAATTACAAGTTAATTGCCTTTTCAGATTTTACTGAAGTTTTATCTCTCACAATAAGAGCAAATTCTGGGCTATTTAGAACATTTGCTGAATCAGCTTCACAAATTACATTTTCTTGTTTCCACTACAGCTTATGGAGGGCTTGACGACGACAAATTTCCAAGCTACCAAGTAATGTCAACACCTATATTTTATTTATGGAGAGTGTGGGTTTTTAGGTAGAAACAGTAATAGTTGGAAGGGATCTCCCATTGTGGTGAACTGGATTTCTTTACAGTGCTTTTTTATTTCATACAGAAACACAGTTGTAAGGGGCTCAACTGGAACTTCACAGTCTGCAAATGCAAGAGCAGAGCTTAAAGCCAGCTTAATGTGAGAGAGTGTTGCTGAGTGACCTCTTCTCCCAGCAGCCCACTGATCACCTCTAGTTTCGTGCTGTGTGAGGCTCAAGCTCTTGGCTAACACAGTTAGAAACTGCTCATAAGATAGAGCTCTCCCCTCTGATGTAAACCTATGTGTGAATCTACTTTGTCAAATGTATGCTTTGTCTTCTTACATCCACCTCTTTGTCAGAATACAGATCATATCTCACCTGAATTAGCATGTGATTTTATTCTATCCCACTTGAATTTGCATGTGACTTGATTCTATAGGGCATACCCTTCAATATCTGCAATGGTTTCCTAGCGTATTATATAACAAAACCTTTTTTTCTTCTCGACTTTCAACTAGCAAACTTTATGCTATAGATATGAGTCCCCTCTGAGGAAGCCCTTTAGTGGTATATTTAAAAGATCTTTATGCTGCTCAAATTTTCCAAAAGCTTATTCCCATAGAAAGCTCATAACTGTGATCTCCTGAAGTTCACACTGCAGTTCTCAGTCTATTGCTGGGACTTTGATCCTGTCTGCAAAAACAACTTTTGTAGCTAGGTCAGAAGTCTTCTCTTCAGTTCCCTATGAAATTGTCCAGGTTCATGTTGATCTTCACAATTCTATCTTTTATTTCTTCTGCATGGCAACAACCTCTTTGTACCAAAAGTGTTATATGTTATTTTTCCAGAAAGGACAGACTCCTATCCTCTGCTGATACAATTTAATCCATACTTCTACTGATTTTTTGAATATTTGAATTTTATTAATGTAGTTGTATATGCATTACATCATAAAATAGTGTGGTTTTACAACTGACACAATCGATTTGTTTAACAGAACTTAAAGCAAAATTTATAGGAACTAAGAACTTAGGGTATATATAGCTCCATAGTAGAACACTTATTTAGCCTGCACAAGGGTCTAGGTTCAACTCTTTGTATTGAAAAACATTTTTTTTCAGAGCTGGGGATCCAACCCAGGGCCTTGTGCTTCCTAGGCAAGTGCTCTACCACTGAGCTAAATCCCCAACCCCTGAAAAACATTTAAATCTGGGTATTGGTGGCATATTAGCCCCAGAACTCTGGAGAGCAAGGCAGGCAGATTTCTAACTTCAAAGCCAGACTGATCTACAGAGTGAGTTCCAGGACAGCAGAGCTACAGAGAAACCCCGGAGGAGGAGGAGGAGGAGGAGGAGGAGGAGGAGGAGGAGGAGGAGGAGGAGGAGGAGGAGGAGGAGGAGGAGAAGAAGAAGAAGAAGAAGAAGAAGAAGAAGAAGAAGAAGAAGAAGAAGAAGAAGAAGAAGAAGAAGAAGAAGAAGAAGCAGCAGCAGCTTTAACTCACAGTTTTAAAAGTAGTTCTTATCATTTATAATCCATATTTTGTTGTACCGCTCACTGGATGTACAAGCAGAAATAAGATTCCAAATACATGTGATATAATAATAAGTAATATTTTTTATTTTCCATTTACCCTCTCATTTTTGTTCCACAAAAAGTGCAAAAGCTTTCTTGCAATATCATAATATAAGAAAGATAGAAAATTAAATATTTTAGCTACATGGAAAACAAGAGCAATTGGAAACAGAAACATTTACTTTAAAAATCTCATTGGGAAAAAAATAAAATAAAAAAAATAAAAATCTCATTGGGAAAAATGATTAATTTTATATGATCCCAGATTTTGTAAAACATATACCTTGCAGTTTGAAATACAAGTAGGGGAACATTTTTTTAAAAAGGATTTTAGATTTTATTTCATGTGGAAATATGTTACAATTAACATGCATTTACTTGAATTTTTTTAAATGAACTTAGTGCATATGATGCAGTCCAAAATAGTGAGGTCAGTCTCTGAAATATTTGTTGTCACTTTCAGAAGCAAACACCAAGTCCGGCATTTGCCAGATGGTATAGGGGTAGCCTGGAATTGTCAGAGACTATCTCTTCTTGGAAAATGAACTGAGAAGAAAAGGAATGTATGAAATGGGTGAGAAATGGACATACGAAGTCTTGTTTCAGCATGCCTGATCACCTGCAGGCATTTTATCTATAAAACCTAAGACATCCCATTTGTTGCTAAAGCTAAACAAACAGGTGATTCAGGTTTACCTGTCATTGGGAAAAATCAACAGCAGGAAAGAGAAGGAACAAGCAAAATAGATAAAACAGTTAAGTCCGCGAAACATAAAAAATTTTAAATTGTCATTTTGGAGAAGCACTCAAGAAGTTTCTATGACCATAAAAATAGATAAGATGGTATTTAGAGAGAACCAGCACAAGAACAATGAACACTAAAAATAGCACCAGTAAAATTAAAATTTCACTTAAAAAAAAATACCAGAATACACTAATATAAAATGAATAAGTATGTTCTGCAACCCAAGTGTGTGATGCTTTCAGCAATATGTGAAAATGAGATATATTTTCAAGACATGCCTGTAGGAAGAACCCAGGAAATGTTGCAGTGGAGGGGAGAGAAAGACTGTTAAAGACAGAGAATCAGGGCGTTTGCTGTGCAATTGTATCTACTAGTAACATAAGAAGCTAAACACATAAAGCCTCTCCAGCGTGACCATTCAGCAGTGAACTAAAGAAGAATGATACCAATGAACATGTCAAAATGGACAGGGAAAAGATCATAGGCCTCAACCCTACATAAAGGACTATGGATAAGTAAATAAAGCTGGAGTCAAGAGATGGTCCTCTGCAGGTAAAAGGCACATCAATTCGTTTTGTAGTACCAAATGGTCAGTCATGAAAAGATACATACAAGTAAAATTATTGTTACACAATATGTTATATTTAAAAATATGTAAGTATGTATGATGCATATATGCAAACAGTAACAATTGGTCAAGAGAGAGGGCATGAGTTTGAAGGAGAGCAGAGGAGATATATGGAGGAAGGTTTGAAGGCAGAAAAGGAAGGGGAGAAATGTAATTAGATTATAATCTCAAAAATAAATAAAATGACTTCAGTTCTCCATTTTAAATTTTATTTTTCTTGGATATTTTATGTATTTACGTTTCAAATGCTATCCCCTCCCTCTGCTTCTGAGGATGCTCCCACTCCCACCCAACCACTCCAACCTCAATGCCCTGGCATTACCCTACATTAGGAAAACAAGTCTTCACAGTACCAAGGGCTTTTCCTCCCATTGATGCTGGACAATGCCATCCTCTTCCACATATATGGCTCTCCGGAGTCATGAGTCCCTCCATGTGTACTCATTGGTTGATGGTTTAGTCCCTGGGAGCTCTGGTGGGGTCTGGTTGGTTGATATTGTTGTTCTTCCTATGGGGTTGCAAACCCCTCCAGCTCCTTCAGTCTTTTCTCTAACTCCTCCCTTGGGGTCTCCTTATTCAATCCAATGGTTAGCTGCCATCATTCTCATCTGTATCAGTAGAGCTCTGGCAGAGCCTCTCAGGAGACACCCATATCTGGCTCCTGTGAGAAAGCACTTCTTGGCAACAGCGATAGTGACTGTGTTTGGTGGCTTCATATGGGACAGATACCTAGGTGGGGCAGTCTCTAGATGACCTTGTCTTCAGTTCATGGTTCACTCTTTGTCCCTGTTATTTCCTCCCGTAAGTATTTTGTTCTCCGTTCTAAGAAAGAATGAAGCATCCACATTTTGGTCTTCCTTCTTCCTGAGCTTCATATGATAAGGGAAATTTTTTCATGGTATTCCAAGCCTTTGGGCTAATATCCAATTATCAGTGAGTTCATAACACTTGTGTTCTTTTGTGACTGGGTTACCTCACTCACGATGATATTTTCTCTCCATTTGCCTAAGAATTTCATGTAGTCATTGTTTTTAACAGCTGAGTAGTACTCCATTATATAAATATACCATATGTTTCTATATCTATTCCTCTGCTGAAGGTCATCTGAGTTCTTTCCAGCTTCTGGCTATTATAAATAAAGCTGCTATGAACACAGTAGAGCATATGTCCTTGTTATGTGTTGGAGCATATTTGGGTGTGTGTCCAGGAGTGGGATAGCTGGATCCTCAGGTAGTACTATGTCCACTTTTCTGAGGAATCATCAGACTGATTTCCATGGGGGCTGAGAGGATCATTTTATTAGAACTAGTAATGAAACAGATGAGAAACAAAAAAGTGATGTCTTGGTCTAGAGTCCCTAAGAAGCAGACCTCAAAACAGAATTAAAGCTTTGACCTTCACTGGTGCTGATTTCTAAGGTGCACAAGAAAGGGGAAACAGAGTGTAGAAACAGGCAAGGTGGAAAGAGGAAGGGCAGCACAAGAAACAACTACTAGAAGATACCTTCCAAGATCTTTGCTTGGGATCAAGGCTGATGTGTCTCAAATAAATACCTGTTCAAAAAGTGTAGCCATGTGGGTAGAGAGATGACATAGCAACTAAGACCATTAGTGCTCTGAAGGAAAATCCAAGTTTGGCTCTCAGCATCCACATGGCAAGTTCACAAATGCCTATAACCTCAGTTCCAGAAGTCCTGACACCAACACCATCTTCTGCCTTCCTCAGGCTCCTGTCCATACACAACATGCATGAACTTATGCCCACACACACAAAGACACATAATTTTTTTAAAAAATGTTAAATCTCAAGAAGTATAGTCTGAGAGAAAAGTAGAATAAGTGTTTATTGAGATGCCCATGCTCCATTGGACTCTACAATGAGGTACCATCCTCAACTGCCTGATTTTCATGTTTGAAAATAAGTGGTTTCTCTTATTGCCAAGAGAGAGACAACAAAATCTGATAAAAGAGATGATTAATGAAGAAAATCTAGAGAAGGATCCCATAAAATGTATTCAATGCATGCTCACAAGTCTACGATTGAAATTCAGCCTTTCTATGGTTCTTAGCCATATATATATATATATATATATATATATATATATATATATATATATATATTTTATTAAACTTAGATAGATGTTCACACTTTTATAGTCTAGCAGTACAGTTTGATCACTTACTAAACCAAAGCAGTAGCCTCTCCAGTCTGGACCAGTGGGCTTTAGCTTAGGTTTATAGTATAAGGCATGAAATGTCCCCTGTGGAACAAGCCTCTTATCCAATTGTAAAGTATTTGGTTATCCTCATAACCATCCATCATGGTACTGATGGATTAGTAGGTGCATCTTCCCTTCAAGGGTGTGAAGTATTAGAAGGATTTGAAGGGAAGTAGTGGTGGCTGGATCAGAACATATATAGAAGTGTGGACCATTGGGGCTGGGGATTTAGCTCAGTGGTTAGAGTGCTTACCTAGGAAGCACAAGGCCCTGGGTTCGGTCCCCAGCTCCGAAAAAAAGAACCAAAAAAAAAAAAAAAAAGAAGTGTGGACCATTCACAGGATAAATATATATTATTTTTAAAAGATATGGTGATAGTCTGCATGGGTGAAATGTTCTTCGAAAGACTAAACATTAACAACAAGCAACTATGCACCTTTGTCAAAATTCCATAATACTTATTTAAGCAACCACTACTAATTAAACTTTTTCCCTAACTTCTTAAATTCTACACTAGCAACAGAGGGATATTATGATTTTATTACCCCAAATAACTAATTTTTATCAGCTGTAGGAAACTTCACAGATGAGGTTAAACTGGAGGTTCTGTTTCTTAATGCATCTTCTACACAGCTCCCACTCGTTCCTATCGCCACAACTGTTTAAATCCTCTCATTTATAATACCTTACTTCTCAAACTCCAATCTTTTTATCTTTAGTTGGTTTTTGACGGTTTTCCATGCTGTATGAGATCCCTCAGCTATCTAAACATCTGGCAATAAAACCTCCCAATTAACAGTCACATTTTCATCGTCGGAGTCTGCTAGAGCTTGAGCCCTTTGCTGTTGCCTTTCTACTACGTATGCAGAGAAAAGATGCCATCTGTGCCTAATGAAGCAGAAAGGAAAATTGGGCGTCCAAACCCTCTCAGCAGAGTTCCCCAAAGCAGCCCCATGTCCTGGTTCCATCTAGGCATTTCTTTTAGCTTTCGGAGTGCTTGAGTTGTTTTGGGGTTTTGAATTGCATATTGTGTGATTGCAACTGAAACAAATTAAGTACCAATATCATTTCAAGATATTCAACTTTAAATAAACTATAGTTGTAAGCACGAGTTTGCAAATGATAAAGAAAAAGTGTTTCTTTTGTATGTCTAGCCTTTTTTTGTTTGTTTGAATTAAATCAGATAATTTATCAAAAGAACTGTTGAAAATTTAGGAATTTTATCCTTTCTCTTGGAGGTCACAGAGAAAATAATCCAATTTATAAAATCTAGACCTCTGAATCTCTAATTTGGGATTCTGCAGTATAGAAATACAAAGCAACAAAATATGGCTCGTGTGTGTGTGTGTGTGTGTGTGTGTGTGTGTGTGTGTGTGTGTGTGGTGTGTGGTCTCAATCTCAGATGTCTTTCTTAAATGACTCTCCAATGTAGCTTTGAGCATTGGTCTTTCATTAAACCCAGAGCCAGACATTGAGCCCTAGAGACCCAACTGTTTTGTTCCTAGTTCTAGGCTTAGAGGCACATGCTGTAATGCTCCACTGCATTGTTTAGCCCTTTATGTGGGTGCTAGGGTGGCACTTAGAACCCCTTGCCTGCATGGCAAGCATTTTGCTCATATGCCAACTGAGCCATATCCTCATCCTCAGTTTCTTTATTTTTATGTCACTTTACCCTGAAGTCTTGCCAGGATAACATACAGATGTTTTATTTAATTCCTTTAAGTGATTAATTAAAAAAATCTCTGGAGTGTTGACTAGGCTTTTGTGGGGATTGTTTAAATGTAAACTAAGTTTTCTACTTAGAAATTTGGGTCAGTAAATGAAATTGGAAATTGTTGATTCCACAGTTTTTTTGTAAATTGAGCTAAATGAATTTCGAGCAATTTGAAAATTCTTTTTAGACATGAATTTGTTTGAAACAAGGGTGTGGGGACTGTAAATAACTGAGTAGATAGGGTTCCTGGGGGGGTGGTTACCAGAGAAGTTTGACTTTCATCTGTTTTACATATTAACTCTTTCTTTAATGAGTTGATTTAATAAACTTTTTAAGACCAAAAAGTTCATTGAAATTCAATGCTATGCCAGGCTTGGTGGCACATGCCTTTAATGCAGCACTGGGGAGACAGACCCTGGCATATTTCTGAGAGTTCAATATCAGTCTGGTCAACAGAGTCATAGAAGAGCCAATGCCACATAGGAGATTGTGTCTCATAATAAAAATATTAAATAAATCAACTCAATCAACAAATAAAATGAAACAGTCAAAGATAACAGCTAACGACTTCTTGGAGAAGGAAGGCATGTGGGAGTGGCTGAAGGGAGGATGCCTGGGAGGAGCCAGAGGGAGAAAAGGGAAGGGAAAAAATGATGTAATTTTATTTCAATTTAAAAAATATTTTTAAATGCTCAATACTACCATATGTATGTATATGTCTCCGAGGCTAAGTCACAGCTAACTCATAAGAAGTTTGCAACAGTATTGCCTTACTTCATGGGGTTTTTTTTAACATGAACAAGCTAAGGGACTATATAAAATATGCTAACAGACAAACAGTTCAAAGAAGAAACTGTTTCTTAAATTATTTAAATTTATCAATTTGTCTTTAACTTTTAAAGAGCGTACAGTTTTTGAAGAGCAGATTGGTTGGTGACTGTAGGTGATTATACCTTCTTTATAACAATCACTGTAGGTACACATGTTCTATTGGGAAACTGTCTCCAGCAACCATTACAGTATTTCAAGGAGCTAGAATCTTATAGATATGTGTACTTGGGGAGGCCCTTGGTCACCAGTGGTTCGCTCTCTTCTCCTCCTGATTCAAAGAACCATTTATTCCTTCACACACTGCTGCCATGATGGGACTCCATTCATCTCTTCTAGCCAAAGCTAGAAAGTATACCAACATTAACCTAAAAATTCCCAAACTGTAAGCTAAATAAACCCCTTTTCTTCATAACTAGCCTGTCTTAGGCACTTCATAATAGCAAAAAAAAAACCTTCATATTATTATGACAACACAGTCTTAGAATAGTTGGATAATCAGATACACATTAAGTTAGTTCAAATCTATCATTCTATTGTGTGCGTATACACAGCCTCTCTCTCTCTCTCTCTCTCTCTCTCTCTCTCTCTCTCTCTCTCTCTCTCTCTCTCTCAGCTGTCCAACATGGACATATCAAGGCCACCATGTGCTATGACTTTGTTATGTCCTATGTTATAGCCAGATGGGTTCATGTTTCACCCTTATGGCATAGAAAAGCACCAGTTAGCTCTCTGACCTTTCAAATTATGGAGTGAACTTCATTTAGGAATGTCCTAATCCTCTCTTAAGTCTGAAATCTAAATACCTTTACACTGAGAGTAGAGAAGCAGCACACAAATTTTGGTAGAATGAAAAATACTGCTCATTGAATTCAGTGTGTTTTTTGTTTATTTGAGTTAAAATTTGTTTATTTGTTTTTATGCACATGGGTGTTCTTGCAAGTAGGTGTGCAGTACCTTCTCTCTCTCTCTCTCTCTCTCTCTCTCTCTCTCTCTCTCTCTCTCTGTGTGTGTGTGTGTATGTGTGTGTGTCTGTGTCTGTGTGTCTGTGTCTGTGTCTGTGTCTGTGTGTGTGTGTGTAAAACAGATCTTGATGTGGGAACATGTTTAGCAACCATTCTCCAATTTCATCTTGTTTGGTTTGATCCAGAGTTTCCCTCTCTAACCACAGCAGACCTGGAACTCATGATACCTGACTTCTTCTTACTCTGGAGTGGAGGGATTAAAGGCATACATTATCATTACTAACTCCATTTTAGTTTTTAAAACGTCTTCTCTCAGTGAACTTGGAGCTGATTTATTCTGCTAGCCTGGTTGACCCCAGCCATGACAAAATTTTTTGTGCATAATGGAGATCTGAACTCAGGTTCTTGTGCTTGTACAGCAAACATTATACCAACCAAGTCATCACCCCAGCTGCCTATCATGTCTTTTACTTACAACCAGAATGTTATTTTGGTGATGAAGACTCAGATGTATCTCTCATTTGTTGCTTCACCTTCCACAGGAATGTCTGCTCAGGAGCCCCCGTCTTCCTTTTAAGAACATTGATAGGTTTGCCAAGAATATAGCAAAGTCAGCAGGCTGTAGCACATGGTGGCCTTGATGTGCCCATGCTGGACAGCTCAGACTTTTGCTTTCCACCAATATGAGAAGAAAAGTTTTGCTTGAGTTTTATTTTTGACACCAGATCCCATGTTGCCTGTGCTGACTTAAAACTGGCTACATATCTGAGGCTGGCTTTGAACTCCTGATCCTTCTTTTTCTATTTCCTATGTATCAGAGATATACACCTCCAGATCCATCTGGCCAGATCTTGTTTAGTAAAGTCACTTCTTCTATAGTAATTTGTTATAGAAGAGAAAGTGATTATGACTCTAACATTAAGAGACAAAGAATGCAGATTTGACTCAAGTGTGCATTGATTCTATGACATTACAGATGTGGGAATTTAGTGGTTCTATTGATAACTGCTTGATTTTCTGCACTACATAATCGATATGACAATTAAAATATAACTGTAGATCACATCTTGTTTCTTTCTGATAATCTGTCAGAAGTTAGTACAAATTTGCTCATAGAAGAACTATCAAGAAATATCAGCTCATAAGAAGTGCATGCTGACAAAAATCAGTTATAGATCTCTCCTGAGAAACAGAGCCAGAACATGTCAAATACAGAGGCAAATGCCAGCAGCAAACAACTGGACTGAGAAAGGGACCCCAGTTGGAGGAATTAGAGAAAAAAACTGAAAGAGCTGAAGGAGCTTGCAACTCCATAAAAACAACAATGCCAACCAACCAGAGCTTCCAGGGACTAAACCACTACCCAAAGACTATGCATGAACTGACCCTGGACTCCAATTGCATGGGTAGCAATGAATAGCCTTGTTGGGGCACCAGTGGAAGGGGAAGCCCTTGGTCCTGCCAAGGTTGGACCCCCAGTGTAGGGGATTGTTAGGGAAGGCGTTAATGGGGGGTGGATGGCAAGGGGAACACCAATATAGAAGGGGAGGGGGAGAAGCTAGGGGGCTGATGAACAGGAAACGGGGAAAGGGAATAACATTTGAAATGAAAATAAGAAATATCCAATTTAATAAAAATGGAAGAAACATTTAAAAATTAATAAAAATCAGCTCAAACATTTATTTTTATATTAACTTGGTAAGTACTGTGCTTCTCTAATTTTAGCTATCTGTGCATTAGGGCAAAGTATAATAGTTTCTTAAACATTTTCACTAATGACTCATTTTGGCTTGAGAAACATTTGCACATCCTTGAGTATGTAAGTATATAAACTAAGAAAATAGATCAAGCATTTACTAACAATAAACCATAAAGATATTTCTTTTAAACCAATTAGCATAATTATTATGCATAGAATTTTATAATCTATTAAAAACTAGTGCACATTTTATTACTAATAGAATAAATGTGCTTGTTAATTTTCAGATAAGGAATTAAATCATAGATGACTATTCTACAGTGTACGGTGAAAAGTATTTTCAACATCATTCAAAGTTGATCTCTATTTATTCAGAATCATCAATGCTAAGGACCCAATCCCATTAATACACCCTAAAAACTGGCAAATGTATGTTTGAATCCACTTCAAAGTCATGGGAAACAAATTTTCTGAAGCTAAAATTTACTTAACAAATTTTTAATAAAAGTCAAGTCCTCTGCTCCCAGACCCCGTGGGAAAGAGACCTCACCGCCTGGTCAGGTGGGCACTCCTGAGGCTGTAGAGCGGAAGAGACCACCAACACTGCCCACCCCTGCCCACATCCCTGGCCCAAGAGGAAACTGTATAAGGCCTCTGGGCTCCCGTGGGGAGGGCCCAGGAGCGGCAGGACCCCTGCCTGAGACACCCCCGGAACCTGAAGGAAACAGACCGGATAAACAGTTCTCTGCACCCAACTCCCGTGGGAGGGAGAGCTAAACCTTCAGAGAGGCAGACAAGCCTGGGAAACCAGAAGAGAGTGCTCTCTGTACATACATCTCGGACGCCAGAGGAAAACACCAAAAGCCATCTGGAACCTTGGTGCACTGAAGCTCCCGGAAGGGGCAGCACAGGTCTTCCTGGTTGCTGCCGCCGCAGAGAGCCTGTGGGCAGCACTCCGCGAGCGAACTTGAGCCTCGGGACCATAGGTAAGACCAACTTGTCTGCTGCAAGAAAGCTGCCTGGTGAACTGAAGACACAGGCCCACAGGAACAGCTGAAGACCTGTACAGAGGAAAAAATACACGCATGAAAGCAGAACACTCTGTCCCCATAACTGGCTGAAAGAAAACAGTAAAACAGGTCTACAGCACTCCTGACACACAGGCTTATAGGGACAGTCTAGCCACTGTCAGAAATAGCAGAACAAAGTAACACTAGAGATAATCTGATGGCGAGAGGCAAGGGGCAGGAACCCAAGCAACAGAAACCAAGACTACATGGCATCATCGGAGCCCAATTCTCCCACCAAAACAAACATGGAATGTCCAAACACACCAGAAAAGCAAGATCTAGTTTCAAAATCATATTTGATCATGATGCTGGGGGTCTTCAAGAAAGACGTGAAGAACTCCCTTAGAGAAACACAGGAAAACATTAATAAACAATTAGAAGCCTACAGAGAGGAATCGCAAAAATGCCTGAAAGAATTCCAGGAAAACATAAATAAACAAGTAGAAGCCCATAGAGAGGAGACACAAAAATCCCTGAAAGAATATCAGAAAATCATAAATAAACAAGTAGAAGCCCATTGAGGGGAGTCACAAAAATCCCTGAAAGAATTCCAGGAAAACACAATCAAACAGTTGAAGGAATTAAAAATGGAAATAGAAGCAATCAAGAAAGAACACATGGAAACAACCCTGGATATAGAAAACCAAAAGAAGAGACAAGGAGCTGTAGATACAAGCTTCACCAACAGAATACAAGAGATGGAAGGGAGAATCTCAGGAGCAGAAGATTCCATAGAAATCATTGACTCAACTGTCAAAGATAATGTAAAGCAGAAAAAGCTACTGGTCCAAAACATACAGGAAATCCAGGACTCAATAAGAAGATCAAACCTAAGGATAAGAGGTATAGAAGAGAGTGAAGACTCCCAGCTCAAAGGACCAGTAAATATCTTCAACAAAATCATAGAAGAAAACTTCCCTAACCTAAAAAAAGAGATACCCATAGGCATACAAGAAGCCTACAGAACTCCAAATAGATTGGACCAGAAAAGAAACACCTCCCGTCACATAATAGTCAAAACACTAAAGGCACAAAATAAAGAAAGAATATTAAAAGCAGTAAGGGAAAAACGTCAAGTAACATATAAAGGCAGACCTATCAGAATCACACCAGACTTCTCGCCAGAAACTATGAAGGCCAGAAGATCCTGGACTGATGTCATACAGACCCTAAGAGAACACAAATGCCAGCCCAGGTTACTGTATCCTGCAAAACTCTCAATTAACATAGATGGAGAAACCAAGATATTCCATGACAAAACCAAATTTACACAATATCTTTGTACAAATCCAGCACTACAAAGGATAATAAATGGTAAAGCCCAACATAAGGAGGCAAGCTATACCCTAGAAGAAGCAAGAAACTAATCGTCTTGGCAACAAAACAAAGAGAATGAAAGCACACAAACATAACCTTACATCCAAAGATGAATATAACGGGAAGCAATAATCACTATTCCTTAATATCTCTCAATATCAATGGCCTCAACTCCCCAATAAAAAGACATAGATTAACAAACTGGATACGCAACGAGGACCCTGCATTCTGCTGCCTACAGGAAACACACCTCAGAGACAAAGCCAGATATTGCCTCAGAGTGAAAGGCTGGAAAACAATTTTCCAAGCAAATGGTCAGAAGAAACAAGCTGGAGTAGCCATTCTAATATCAAATAAAATCAATTTTCAACTAAAAGTCATCAAAAAAGATAAGGAAGGACACTTCATATTCATCAGAGGAAAAATCCACCAAGATGAACTCTCAATCCTAAATATCTATGCCCCAAATACAAGGGCACCTACATATGTAAAAGAAACCTTACTAAAGCTCAAAACATACATTGTACCTCACACAATAATAGTGGGAGATTTCAACACCCCACTCTCATCAATGGACAGATCATCGAAACAGAAATTAAACAGAGATGTAGACAGACTAAGAGAAGTCATGAGCCAAATGGACTTAACAGATATTTATAGAACATTCTATCCTAAATCAAAAGGATATACCTTCTTCTCAGCTCCTCATGGTACTTTCTCCAAAATTGACCATATAATTGGTCAAAAAACGGGCCTCAACAGGTACAGAAAGATAGAAATAATCCCATGCGTGCTATCAGACCACCAGGGAGTAAAACTGGTCTTCAATAAAAATCAAGGAAGAATGCCCACATATACTTGGAAATTGAACAATGCTCTACTCAATGACAACCTGGTCAAGGCAGAAATAAAGAAAGAAATTAAAAACTTTTTAGAATTTAATGAAAATGAAGGTACAACATACCCAAACTTATGGGACACAATGAAAGCTGTGCTAAGAGGAAAACTCATAGCGCTGAGTGCCTGCAGAAAGAAACAGGAAAGAGCATATGTCAGCAGCTTGACAGCACACCTAAAAGCTCTAGAACAAAAAGAACCAAATACACACAGGAGGAGTAGAAGGCAGGAAATAATCAAACTCAGAGCTGAAATCAACCAAGTAGAAACAAAAAGGACCATAGAAAGAATCAACAGAACCAAAAGTTGGTTCTTTGAGGAAATCAACAAGATAGATAAACCCTTAGCCAGACTAACGAGAGGACACAGAGAGTGCGTCCAAATTAACAAAATCAGAAATGAAAAGGGAGACATAACAACAGATTCAGAGGAAATTCAAAAAATCATCAGATCTTACTATAAAAATCTATATTAAACAAAACTTGAAACTCTTCAGGAAATGGACAATTTCCTAGACAGATACCAGGTACAGAAGTTAAATCAAGAACAGATAAACCAGTTAAACAACCCCATAACTCCTAAGGAAATAGAAGCAGTCATTAAAGGTCTCCCAACCAAAAAGAGCCCAGGTCCAGACGGGTTTAGTGCAGAATTCTATCAAACCTTCATAGAAGACCTTATACCAATATTATCCAAACTATTCCACAAAATTGAAACAGATGGATCACTACCAAATACCTTCTACATAGCCACAATTACTCTTATACCTAAACCACACAAAGACACAACAAAGAAAGAGAACTTCAAACCAATTTCCCTTATGAATATCGACGCAAAAATACTCAACAAAATTCTGGCAAACCGAATCCAAGAGCACATCAAAACAATCATCCACCATGACCAAGTAGGCTTCATCCCAGGCATGCAGGGATGGTTTAATGTACGGAAAACAATCAACGTGATCCATTATATAAACAAACTGAAAGAACAAAACCACATGATCATTTCATTAGACGTTGAGAAAGCATTTGACAAAATTCAACACCCCTTCATGATAAAAGTCCTGGAAAGAATAGGAATTCAAGGCCCATACCTAAACATAGTAAAAGCCATATACAGCAAACCAGTTGCTAACATTAAACTAAATGGAGAGAAACTTGAAGCAATCCCACTAAAATCAGGGACTAGACAAGGCTGCCCACTCTCTCCCTACTTATTCAATATAGTTCTTGAAGTTCTAGCCAGAGCAATCAGACAACAAAAGGAGGTCAAGGGGATACAGATCGGAAAAGAAGAAGTCAAAATATCACTATTTGCAGATGATATGATAGTATATTTAAGTGATCCCAAAAGTTCCACCAGAGAACTACTAAAGCTGATAAAGAACTTCAGCAAAGTGGCTGGGTATAAAATTAACTCAAATAAATCAGTTGCCTTCCTCTATACAAAAGAGAAACAAGCCGAGAAAGAAATTAGGGAAACGACACCCTTCATAATAGACCCAAATAATATAAAGTACCTCGGTGTGACTTTAACAAAGCAAGTAAAAGATCTTTACAATAAGAACTGCAAGACACTGAAGAAGGAAATTGAAGAAGACCTCAGAAGATGGAAAGATCTCCCATGCTCATGGATTGGCAGGATTAATATAGTAAAAATGGCCATTTTACCAAAAGCGATCTACAGATTCAATGCAATCCCCATCAAAATACCAATCCAATTCTTCAAAGAGTTAGACAGAACAATTTGCAAATTCATCTGGAATAACAAAAAACCCAGGATAGCTAAAACTATCCTCAACAATAAAAGGACTTCAGGGGGAATCACTATCCCTGAACTCAAGCAGTATTACAGAGCAATAGTGATAAAAACTGCATGGTATTGGTACAGAGACAGACAGATAGACCAATGGAATAGAATTGAAGACCCAGAAATGAACCCACACACCTATGGTCACTTGATTTTTGACAAAGGAGCCAAAACCATCAAACGGAAAAAAGATAGCATTTTCAGCAAATGGTGCTGGTTCAACTGGAGGTCAACATGTAGAAGAATGCAGATCGATCCATGCTTATCACCCTGTACAAAGCTTAAGTCCAAGTGGATCAAGGACCTCCACATCAAACCAGACACACTCAAACTAATAGAAGAAAAACTAGGGAAGCATCTGGAACACATGGGCACTGGAAAAAATTTCCTGAACAAAACACCAATGGCTTACGTTCTAAGAGCAGGAATCAACAAATGGGATCTCATAAAACTGCAAAGCTTCTGTAAGGCAAAGGACACTGTGGTTAGGACAAAACGGCAACCAACAGATTGGGAAAAGATCTTTACCAATCCTACAACAGATAGAGGCCTTATATCCAAAATATACAAAGAACTCAAGAAGTTAGACCGCAGGGAAACATAACCCTATTAAAAAATGGGGTTCAGAGCTAAACAAAGAATTCACAGCTGAGGAATGCCGAATGGCTGAGAAACACCTAAAGAAATGTTCAACATCTTTAGTCATAAGGGAAATGCAAATCAAAACAACCCTGAGATTTCACCTCACACCAGTGAGAATGGCTAAGATCAAAAACTCAGGTGACAGCAGATGCTGGCGAGGATGCGGAGTAAGAGGAACACTCCTCCATTGTTGGTGGGATTGCAGACTGGTACAACCATTCTGGAAGTCAGTCTGGAGGATCCTCAGAAAATTGGACATTGAACTGCCTGAGGATCCAGCTATACCTCTCTTGGGCATATACCCAAAAGATGCCCCAACATATAAAAGAGACACGTGCTCCACTATGTTCATTGCAGCCTTATTTATAATAGCCAGAAGCTGGAAAGAACCCAGATGCCCTTCAACAGAGGAATGGATACAGAAAATGTGGTACATCTACACAATGGAATATTACTCAGCTATCAAAAACAACGACTTTATGAAATTCAAAGGCAAATGGTTAGAACTGGAAAATATCATCCTGAGTGAGCTAACCCAATCACAGAAAGACATACATGGTATGCACTCATTGATAAGTGGCTATTAGCCCAAATGCTTGAATTACCCTAGATGCCTAGAACAAACGAAACTCAAGACGGATGATCAAAATGTGAATGCTTCACTCCTTCTTTAAAAGGGGAACAAGAATACCCTTGGCAGGGAAGAGAGAGGCAAAGATTAAAACAGACACAGAAGGAACACCCATTCAGAGCCTGCCCCACATGTGGCCCATACATATACAGCCACCCAATTAGACAAGATGGATGAAGCAAAGAAGTGCAGACCGACAGGAGCCGGATGTAGATCGCTCCTGAGAGACACAGCCAGAATACAGCAAATACAGAGGCGAATGCCAGCAGCAAACCACTGAACTGAGAATAGGACCCCCGTTGAAGGAATCAGAGAAAGAACTGGAAGAGCTTGAAGGGGCTCGAGACCCCATATGTACAACAATGCCAAGCAACCAGAGCTTCCAGGGACTAAGCCACTACCTAAAGACTATACATGGACTGACCCTGGACTCTGACCTCATAGGTAGCAATGAATATCCTAGTAAGAGCACCAGTGGAAGGGGAAGCCCTGGGTCCTGCTAAGACTGAACCCTCAGTGAACTAGACTGTTGAGGGGAGGGCGGCAATGGGGGGAGGGTTGGGAGGGGAACACCCATAAGGAAGGGGAGGGGGGAGGGTGATGTTTGCCCGGATACCGGGAAAGGGAATAACACTCGAAATGTATATAAGAAATACTCAAGTTAATTAAAAAAAATAAATAAATAAAAGTCAAGTCAGCAAATCAGTAATTTTAAATTTCTGAAATTCTAACCCACATTATAAAGACAGACTACTATTTTGATACTTGAATAAAGAGGAATGATGGCAGGAAAATATTAAAAGTCTTTGGTTTTTATATATCTGCTTTCATAAGGACACAAAACTCTATGTGTACAATAGAAATAATTGCAACTCCATAATGTGCAGTAATTTTGATGTGTGCTGAGATGGTTAAGACATTGGGCTGAGTAGTGCAACAGCCCTCAGTGAACAGTGTTAGAGTTGTGCGTTCAAATCCAAGGAAGCAGTGTCACATTACAGTGCTAACTACATCCACGGGGTTGTGTAATATATCTCTAACATGCTTTTATCTTGCTCTATACATTAAGATTCTATTCCTTATCTTTTTCTCTTATCCTAGACCCTCTCAATCATCATTTTATTTCCTGTTACTATGGCTTCATTACTCTAGATATCTCCATGGATGGAGCCATGAGTTATTTGATCCTGTGAGAATGGCTTATTTCATTCAGCACAATGACATTTGGTTACAGATACTCTTCTTTCTGGGCTAAATAATCTTTCACTTTAGGTATATATTACATTATTTTATCCAATTACTGGCTTGACTACTGCTTCCACTTCTTGGAAATTATAAGTAATGCTACACTAAGCATGGCTGTGCAAATGACCTTCTAATACCTTGATTTAACATATATCATATATGTGGCACACACACACAGACACACAGACACACAGACACACAGACACACATTTATATATATGTATATATATATGTACATATTTATCAAAAGTAAGAGTGTTATATCTTGTCAGAATTTTATCTTTATGAATTTAGAATCTTGACACTGTTTTCAATAATAATTGTCTCACTTTATATTCCCACCAGTATCACCTAAGAGCTCTGTCTTCTCCACATCGGTGCTAACACACACTACTTTTGTAATAACAATAAAAAACAATCTATTTCATCAGTGAATTTGTTAATGGTGATGCAGTGCTAACTCACAGTAAATTGATTTGTATTTTAGTAATTATTAGATAATTTTGAACATACTTTCATATGTTTGTTAACCTTTTTCCTATTGTATATAGTTTTTAAAGAAGTGTCTTCTTAGGTCTTTTGTCCACTTATAAACAGATTATTTTCATTGTTGAGTTATGTGGATACTACCTTTGTCATATTTCATTACCTTTTCAATATCAACTCTTTACCCACAAAAAACAGAAAAGTGTTTTATACATAATGACAAATGGGACAATCGGCATATATTCTCTTACTATAGAATCACCTGTTTGTTTAACCTTTATCATAATAGCCATGAAATGATTGTTTAGAATACTATGCATCTGTGTTCCCTGAACGTCAATGAATATTTTCTCCATGCTCCTATTTCCTGCGGGTCCATGTAAAAGGACCCATTTTGGTAAGACAGGAACTTACAAAATCAGAATTAACATTATTTTATACAGAGGTCATCATGGCTCCTATCACTGGAGGACATGGAGCACTCGCAAATGCATGTGTGTGGTAATGGCTGCTACTACAACCACTTTAGTTCTTCAAAAGAAGATGAATTCTCAGAACTGTGCCTTACCCATAAAGCTTCTAGGTCCAAACTAAAGGAACTTCTATATTTTTTTGCCCAAACCACTCTCAGGGAGAAATAAAATTGTGTTAGCATTTTCCTTTCAAAATACTCCTTAATTCTTTGTACATTCTCAATAACTATCTAGCCTGTCTTCCATTTTTTAAAAGATTTATTTTATGTATATGAGTACACTCTAGCTGTCTTCACACACACTGGATCCCACTACAGATGGTTGTGAGCCACTGTGTAATTGCTGGGAATTGAGCTCAGGACCTCTGGAAGAGCAGTCAGTGCTCTTAACTACTGAGCCATCTTTCCAACCCCTTCCATTTTTTTAATAGAAATATTTTCTTTAGAGATGTGTTGCTGTCCCAGTCCATATCTAGAGTAGCAAGATGACACACACTAGAGATTCTCTTTTTAACTACAGCCCCAAAGACATCAAGTTACAGGACTTAATGTAGAGTGAAGAACAGGACACTGAGCATGGAGAAATAGAACTCTATCTGTTAAGCACCAAAATATTTGCTGTTATTAGAAAACCACTTGGGAGTTCTATAAAGTTATCCACCTCAACAAACTCTTCAGAATTCTTTCAGTTAAGTCCTTTCAGATAAATTACTAATGGACATATTTGTTTGCTTGTTTGTTTGTTGTTTGTTTGTTTTTACCCCATCAACCTTTAGGAAAGTAGTTGTAATCTAGGGGTCATTGGGTCTGGCATTGGAAAGAAATCCATATATAAGAGATGATTCCTGTAATTGACTCTGGAACACACCATTTCTCCTACTCTGTAATTTCAACAGAAAGCCATAACAATGTATGAAACAATCCTTGCTGGTCAGTCCTTTTGTTTGTGGATTATAAAACATAAATCTAGAATGCACACTTGCAATCCTTTGTCATTTGCATCTTTTAAAACAGGTGTTTCCATTTCCCGTGTCAGTTCTTATTAACCCACTACTATTTAGAGTAGCAAGAAATATAAAAACTCCACTAAGACTGATCTTTCTGTATCTTCAGACATGGCTGCACGAGAAGTGAGTGCTTTGTTCTAATGAAATTCAATTAGGAGGACCAAATTGATTCAATATATTTTATCCAAGACCCTTGATAGCTGTGGCATTGGCTACAGCTAATGAGTATAGGAATCAAAACCAAGACTATGTATCAAGTCTTGTCAATATCCATTTAGGGACCTTTTCCCCCAGCAAAAGGTAAAAAGCTCTTGGCAAGCGCTAGAACTGTCTTCTGTGTTGGCACACCAGGCCATTTTTATGAAGAGTTTGGGCTTTGGGGGAGGCCACCACTGTATACCATCATTTGGCGCATTGTTGTATAACTTAATTTCTCTTATATTCATGTCTCAGACCAAAGTCACCACCACTGTGAACCCAACTAGGAAATCAGTTTCTTAAATTCTATCACCTTAGATATTGGCCTGAGCTTGCCTTGCTGGGCATTACCAAGCCTTTGATTTTTCTCTCAGATTCCCACAGAGATTTTCAAAGGATGTATGCCTCTGCAAGGTCCCTTTATGGTCCATTTAGCTCCTTTTGTTAAATAAATGGAAAGTCCAAGAGACAGTACAGAGTCAAAGAATGGGTCACTTGTCTCTAGTTACATGTGCAGAGACACAGACTATATTAATTTCTTCTATGTTTTAACTATGATTTTACAGTTGATTTTCATTCCAACTTTTGACTTTTGTTTCTGAAGCTGTTTTCTCTGCTGATTCAGGACAATTATGAGGCATCCTTACGCAATTGTTCATTTAGCCATAGTAGCAAGAAAAGCCTCACAAAGTTCTGCTGTGGTCATAGGACTAGTTCTTATTCACATTAAAACAGTGATTTGTTCCCAGAGGTCATTTGGAGGAATATTGATATATGTGTAACCACACACACACACACACACACACACACACACACACCATTTTATTTTACCTTGTGAGGAAACATTTGATGGCTATTTCTTAAGTCATTAAAATACCTTTTACTAATAATTATCAGTTTTAAAGTTATACTTCAGGTATGCCCATCTGTAAATAATACAGTAAATATTAAGTCATTTTCTTATTTAGACTGTTTTATCAGATGACCTCTTAAAAGCTTACAACCACCTATCCAAAATTACAAAGCCACCATTGAATACCATGGACTTGGACTTCATTAAGTTTCCATTAGAACATCCCTGTGCTTTTAATGCTGAACCACATGCTTCCAACCAAATAACATATATTACAGCCTACTGGCTTTATTGTAGAATGGTTCTCTGATCTGAAGATGACCTCTCATGGTTCCATGTTGAAAGCAATGTAGTAAGATCATTGTAGGGTAGTGGCACCTTCACCATCCTAATCAAAGGGAGATCCATTGTGGCTTCCACCATTTGGGGATATAGCCTTTATATCTGCTAATAAAGAGATTTATCAGTCAAAGGCTACCTTTGTAGCAAAGTGCAAGCTCTTAACAGAATATAAATATACAGAACTTTTGGTGAAGAAATTTTTATCCCCCCCCCCCAGAAACACCATGAGAGTGAGTGTCTAATGTTTCAAAATTTTCTTTCATCTAAGAATGTCTTGTTTCCCTTTAGTTCCTGGAAGTAAACTTTTCTAGAGATGCAGTTCACAGTTGACAGCTCCCCTCTCTCTCTCTCTCTCTCTCTCTCTCTCTCTCTCTCTCTCTCTCTCTCTCTCTCTCTCTCTCTCTTGCTTGAAATGAAAAGCACCACCGCTAACTCTTCCCTTCTTGGTAATAGATGGGAAGAAAGTCCTGTGCCCCTGCAGCTAATGTTATTTCCCTCTGGCTGTTTCCAAGAGTTATCTGTGAGTTGTCTTTGCTTGTACTGGTTCTAATGTATGCTAGTTGGGATTCCCTTGACTTCTTGGATCTGAAGGTTTGTATCTTTTCCCAGGATTAAAAAAATCCCCATTCATGAGTTCTTGGGGAACTCACTCACTGTCACTGTCTTCCTCCTCTTTTGGATTCCAGTGACATGAATGTTATATTTTTGTTCATGCATATATGTCTCTGAAGTTCTTGTCATTTCCCTTTCTAGTCTCTTTTCCTCCTTGTTGTTCAAGACCACATTCTCTGATCTGTTTCCAGTTCACTGACTCTAGCCTCTGTCATCTCTAACCTAACACTAAGATAATTCAGTAAGTTTTAAGTTCTGCCATTTTTTTTAGTTTTTTCCCCACTTTCTCCCACTAGTTTTTCTGTACAAGTACCAATTCTTAAACTTTCATTTCTTTCTCAAGAAGAAGAATAGTTTCCAGAAATCCAAAATTTATATGTGTCCCATGCTCTTCAGAGAAGACATGTCCCACAGTGGTTACATTAGCAAGGACACAAAATCTGTCTGGTTTGTTGGAGTCCATATTTGAAGTAAGAAATATTGCTATCATGACCAATATTTGGTGTTGTTAATAGGGCAGGAGAGAAGGAAGTAATGTTGAAACTATCTTTACATGGAAACTCAGCCATGGAATAGATACTCTCAAGTATAAGTGCATTGTAAACAACAGTTGACAAGTAATATAACAGGTACTGACTGTGGGTAGGGATGTGGTGTTTTTAAATGGGATGATCAGAATATCACCTATAGAAATTCTATTGGAACTGAGATATGAATGGTGAGATAGAGCTGCTCATTTAAAACACTTTAGGAAGACCTTTCCAGGCAGACTAATTGTGTCTTCACTTATCTCACTGTCTTTCTTCCATGTAAAGTTAACATGAAGAACAATGTCTGCTGACTGCTATGCCCAACTGTGGTATGTGATAAATTTATTTCTGGTTAAAAATTGACATGGCAGGAACTTTGAGTACAAAGGTATCTTTTGTTTTAAAAACTCAGGAACCTAGAAACCACATACTAACTAAAGATTGTGAAAAGGGGCTAAAAGCAGGAATGTTGAAAGGGCAGGGAGAAGTGACAGTGTAGAGAACAAAGCCACTTTTTAGAACTGACTCTGAAATACTGGAAAAACTAAAAGGCTATTTTGTGCCAGGTGGATAGATGCACAGATGGAGAAAAGAAGAGCATCTTAATGCAAGCCCACAAAATGCAAGCTGACATAAACAATGGAGCTCAAATACATACGATGACTGAGATAATCCAGATTCAACTCTCTGAAGGCCTAAGCACCAGACAACAATTTTAAGTTCTTGAGCACTTAATGAGATTGCAGAAAACTTTAAAATATGACTAATCTGGTAGGTAAGAGTAACCTGGCAAACTAAAATAATAATTATAACCATCAATGTTGACCACCGTATCTAAAACGAAAATTAATATTGTTGTAAGTTTACTAAGTACACAAGCTTCCAATCTAATTCTGGTTAGGATGAACCAAGCATTGTTTTAAATACTTCTGACATTCTGATTTGATCCTCACATAATCCCATGAGATAAAAATTACTCCTTTTATAAACAGTAACTCAGTTACAGAAAGCTAAGACAATGGTTCAGGTTCTTGCTGGGAATTAAAGGCAGAGCTCTATGGAAGCATGCTGTCAGTCAACACTGGACACTATGCTATGGAGGCCAGAGTTCCTGAGGTTTTTTTTATTGTTTTCAGCTTAATTAAAAAGCAAATAGATAGTCAGAACTGGAAAATATCGTCCTGAGTGAGGTAACCCAATCACAGAAAAACACACATGGTATGCACTCATTGATAAGTGGCTATTAGCCCAAATGCTTGAATTACCCTAGATGCCTAGAACAAATGAAACTCAAGACGGATGATCAAAATGTGAATGCTTCACTCCTTCTTTAAAAGGGGAACAAGAATACCCTTGGCAGGGAAGAGAGAGGCAAAGATTAAAACAGACACAGAAGGAACACCCATTCAGAGTCTGCCCTACATGTGGCCCATGCATATACAGCCATCCAATTAGACAAGATGGATGAAGCAAAGAAGTGCAGGCCGACAGGAGCCGGATGTAGATCTCTCCTGAGAGACACAGCCAGAATACAGCAAATACAGAGGCATATGCCAGCAGCAAACCACTGAATTGAGAATAGGACCCCCGTTGAAGGAATCAGAGAAAGAACTGGAAGAGCTTGAAGGGGCTCGAGACCCCATATGTACAACAATGCCAAGCAACCAGAGCTTCCAGGGACTAAGCCACTACCTAAAGACTATACATGGACTGACCCTGGACTCTGACCCCATAGGTAGCAATGAATATCCTAGTAAGATCACCAGTGGAAGGGGAAGCCCTGGGTCCTGCTAAGACTGAACCCCCAGTGAACTAGATTGTTGGGGGGAGGGCAACAAGGGGGGGAGGATGGGGAGGGGAACACCCATAAAAAAGGGGAGGGGGGAGGGGGATGATTGCTCGGAAACCGGGAAAGGGAATAACACTCGAAATGTATATAAGAAATACTAAAGTTAATAAAATAAATAGATAAATAAATAAATAAATAAATAAATAAATAAATAAATAAATAAAAGCAAATAGATGAGTACACAAAGTGTGGTGTGCTTTCTTCTCAACACTTTCACTTCTCCCTACCCTGCCCGCCTTTCTGCTTTTAGTCCCTTTCTATAATCTTTGGTTTGAGATTTTAAAACAAAAGTGGAAGTCCATGATATTTGAACACATTTATTCAATGCTTCAAATTTTACCCAACATTTCTAAGGAATATTTGAATTCTTCATGAACTACTATCTATTGGTTATAGAAATGTACTTAGGAATTTTGTTACTGGTAAAAGCAACATATAATATTCCACTGGGTTTCAGTTTTATTCTTGTTACTTGAAAAAGGGTCTTGCATAGTCCAGGATAGACTTCGCATTCTGTAAATGTTGCTTTTATTTCCTCAGAGGAAGTGACAAGGTGAGAGCCATATACAAGTTGTGTGAATAGAGAGGCTTTGACTGAGCCCAGAGCATTTCTTTCTCTGCTCTATTCCTAGGTCTAGGTCTGGAAGCTTCTTACCTCCATAAAATCTAATCTTATAAGATACTGATCCAATATGGCTTCTCTGGGCTTCTGACTGAATTGTCCTGCTTGACCTCAAACTAACTTTACAAATATGCTCTTCTGCCTCCTTCTCATTCTCTGATTCATTCTGTCTTCATCTATGTCTAGCTTGTTCTCTTTGTAAATTGTCTCTGTAAAAACTGTCCAGGAAAACTTCCATACACATACCCCATCCCACCCCACCCTCTCTCACTGCTGCTAAATAGCCTCTCTTTCCTGTATACTCTCCTGAGACTTTGCCATATCCTTTCTCTGACTCATCCTTTTTGTCAAATCTTTTTCTGATTTGTTAATTTGTTGGCCACTCAATTAGGTGTCACTTTTAAACATTGATGCTTCCCTCTACAAACTAACCTTACCTGTGTTGTTAAGGGTTAAAGGTGTGAACCAAGGACATGTTTGTACTCTAGCAATATTCTACTATAATCCAGGGTGTATCCGCATTCCAACTGGATCACACTTTTGGATGTGATCCCTAGCCAAGTAGCCAGAGTAGCCAAAGCAGCCATGTTCCTGAATTAAAATTGCTCTACAACATTCTTGATATAGGGGATGATGACCTAGTACTTCTGATCCTCCAAACTCTACTCCCTGGGTTATAGATATATAACACTATGCCTGCTTATATTTGTTCTTAGAGATGGAAGGCAGGGCTTCCTATATACTAGCAAACATTCTACCAACTGCTACATTCATAGCCAAAAATTTCACTTTGATGTATATATTTTTGTGCTGTTCCCAAATGTTTCTTTTTATCTCAACCCTGTGTTAGAGGTTAGGCTTTTCTCCTGGCATCTTTCATAACCTTCATTTTATATCACCAATCTTTGGGGAATTTTCATACCTTCCTTTCTTTTTATTTCAACTTTGCTGAATTGCTAGGATTTTAAGCACATTTGACTTTTACTTTAATTATATCATTGTATTTATAAATAATGTGTTGAAAATAAAGTAAATATCCATAAAATACTGCTTTAAGAGAATTTTTTAGTATTAGAATAGTTTTAGAAAATCATTGTGTCATATAAAGAACATAGTTGAAAATTATTGACTTAATTCAGAAGGAAGCATTTTTGTCATTATGCAAATTGGTTCCCCATTTCTTCCACCCAAAACACTCATGCCTTTTATTCTTTTCACCTTCACATAGTACAAGCATAGGCTTCAACTTGGATGCTATTTTGAAAATGTATTTCAAATATTTTAAAGGTTTACTTACATTTGATTTCTTTATTCACAAGGTAATGTTAGAATTTTCAACTATAAAAGGAGAAAATTATTCAGCTGAACTTTTGTATGTCTCCTTTCAAAGTCACTCTCTTACATGGCATGGTCTATCCATAAGCTTCTCCAAAGAGGTTAATATTTAGTAACTAACTTTTGATGATCTGTAAATATTATATTGATTGCACACTATGTTGTTTAATCAGCTGTTCTAAGCCTGGCTTCTATTTATCTCTATATTCTGCAAGACATTTATCTGTAAAGAGTCAACCATACTGAAAATCATTGTGTTTTGCTCTTCTGATAAAATGGCATAATTATTGATTTTCATACTACATTTAATTTTCTGTTGTTAACACAACCTGTATCATTTAAATGTTTATTATATTAAAAGTTCCCCAAAGTATTCCATTATGTTGTTTTAATACTCATTTCTATATTTTTATATAAATGCCTGCCAAAATTAAATGATACAGTATATTTTCAACACATTACTTGTGTGGTTAAAATCTAAACACATTTAAATATGGAATAAATTAAAGGTATAATACTTTCATGCAACTTTCATGTTTTATATTTTAATACCAAATATTAAAATAAACTAGTTTTGATGACTAATTGTGAAGAATTTATTGAACATTTCTCAACAGAATCAATAACTGAATAAACAATGATGTTACTTTGGGGCTTTTTTCTTAAATTAATAAATTGGATTACATTTCCAGATTATATGTGGGACACTAGAAAAATAGCATGTTTTCCAGATGAACAGATTAACCTGCATGACTCTTCATAATCTCTTCTGCAAAGCAGACAAATCTTATGTGGAAAGTTACTTCCTGTATATCTTTGCCCTAGCTCATTGATTCCTGAACTTGAACAAAGCTAAAATAGGAATAGGGACACATTAAGCTTCTCTGAGTCAGTTATTCCATGTGCCCTTAACCTTAATTATATTGGTTTGCCCTTCTCCTGTGGCTGCTAAATATTATACTATGCAAAACTATTCCTGGGACTATTGACAGATATGTCAAACCTAGTGCTCATCAAAACTGATCTAACTGTCCTGTATCTTGGCATGTGCAGGC
This sequence comes from Rattus norvegicus, assembly GCF_021556685.1. Classification (NCBI taxonomy): domain Eukaryota; kingdom Metazoa; phylum Chordata; class Mammalia; order Rodentia; family Muridae; genus Rattus; species Rattus norvegicus. The sequence continues at coordinate 61,753,312 of NC_141539.1, forward strand.
AGTTGTGGGCCTTTAAGTTAATTTCATGAAGTTCTGTGGAGAAAGATAAGTTCATAAACACCAGAATCTCAAATGGAGGAAATTTGCTGGTGTACCCTACCTGTTTGAAGCCAGTTCTTATGATCACAGGCAACAGACCTATTTATCCAAACTGGTATTGGGGAAACACTATTTTTAAACAATATATAGCAATTTGGACCCAAACAGGAGGAAAAAAGCACAGTTATTTAGAATAGAAATAGAAATAATTATTAAATAGTGATAAGAGTGTAAGGATAAGAATGGAGAGAGAACTCTGCAGTTCCATGCATCCCTGAAAGAAGGACATGGTGAAGAGCACGGTTGGAAATAGGTTTCCAATGGAGATTCAGGTTGCATTCTGTTGATGACAATGGAGTTTTACTTCTGTATAACTCAGGTCAAAGCTAATCTGTGTGATGGCTGGGTGGAAGGGAAATAAGGTATCAAGAAGTGAAAGACCACATGAGGGTGTGCAAACAGGAAATGGGGAAAACTTGATGTCCAGGTTGACAAGATCACAGGAAACAGCCCTTCAATTCACACAGCTATGCTGAGGTAGATGCATGCCATCAGAGGAATCCTTTCCGATTGCTGGGTGTCCCTGCCTATACACTACCTGAGCTGATTTTTTTTCTAATACAATATGGTGATTGTAAGATAGTTAACATTGGATGAGGTTAGAACTGAGGATCAGTAACCTAAGTTTGCATCAGTTCAAATGAATGGGACTGATACTATAAATTATAAGGAATTAAATCACATCAACAGACCAGTCTTCTTTTTCATCTACTCTTACCAGAACAGGACTATTTCTCAAGATAACATTGGGTTAATGTACCATTTACTCTTTGTTCTTCATTTCCTTTGTGTTTAAATTGTTTATGAGCAACATGGTCTCCTGAGCAACAACTTTCTGTGTGAGATATGTCTGCTGCATTTTGTATGAATTTATCAATCAGTTTTAAAGGTTTCAAGATCTTAAGAAAACAAATCTGTTTAACAAAATACTGTATTGCTGTGTTGGTGGTACGGCTTACTGCAAAAGTATGAAGATCTAAGTTCAAACCCTGAGTACTCACATTAAATCTGAGCACTGGAGTGTGTTTCTACAACCCCAGCACTGGGGGAAGCATGAGATAGCTGTTCCCAGAGGGCTCTCTGACCAGGCTATAGAGCCAAAATACCCAGCTGTAGTTTCAATGATAGACTCCATAGCTTAAAGTAAAGAGCAAAAGAAGATACCACCATCTGCCTCTGGCTTCCACACATACACACAGAAGTGAGTGCAACCCCCATACCTTCTGCACATGCATGAATACAATAGACAGATATACATGTGTACATGTGTGTGCACACACATGCACACACACACTCACACGCACACTTACACACACATGTACACACACCAAAAAAAACATAGATACACCCCAAAACAGAAAGTGGATCTAAGCCCTCCTACAACTTCCCCCATGACTGTGATCCAGAACAACTCCAGCCTTGAGGTTTTTCCACTAAAAAAATAAATAAATAAATAAAACCAAAGTTTATTATTTTTCACAAGAATTCATTAGAGTTCCACCATAGATTAGCTATTCCTGCCCCCCCCCCACCTGATTGTTTTTGCAACTGAAAGTAAATGAGAATCAAAAAGCTCCTGGGACATTCTATTCTGTAGCGGCCACACTGGGAAAGATCCCCACTGCATGGCATCATGGCCTAAAAGACCTAATGATTGGTACTGCTTCATCACCATTTGGGAGAGTCATGAGGGGTGTGTGTGTGCGCGCGCGTGTGTGTGTGTGTGTGTGTGTGTGTGTACCCACATTTACTGAAGTCTGATGGGTTTTGGCCAAAAAAAAAAATCATACAATGAAATCCTACCCTGGAGTTGATGAGATTGAAATTGATATGTTTAGGATCTATGAAAGTGACTTGCCAGCCAGCCAGTGCTGGAGCATACTTTAATCCTAGCACTAAGGAGGCAGAGGCAAGTGAATGGCTGTATATTTGAGGCCAGCCTTGTCCAACACAGTGAATTCCAGGACAGTGAGGGCTATACAGAGAAACCCTGTCTTAAAACTTCAATCAATCAATCAATCAATCAATAAACAAATGGAATAAGAAGGGGAACAGGAAGAGGAAAAAGAAGAAAAATAAGAAGAGCAAAAGTGAAGAAGAGGAGAAAGAGAAAGAGGAGGAAGAGGCAATAGTCTTATAACATGCAAGAACAGAGAAGGAAGAACCACTTAGGAGAAAGGGCCCTCAATAGATACCTGCTTGCATTTACATCTTGAATATCCTAGGTGTCATACTATGAGAAGTAAGTTTCTGTTACTTAAGAATTCCTTAGTTTGCGATATTTGATCATGGTAGCCCCAGCTGGCTAAGACATTTCATCTATCTATATTTCTTTCTATCTATCTATCTATCTATCTATCTATCTATCTATCTATCTATTAAATTATTTTCATTTTAAAAAGTGTATAATATTTTTCTCTTTTGTCCACTTTGTGTATACTCTAATTTTATTCCAAGATCTTTTTTCCACCTCGTGAAATATTTTGCTGTTATATTAATTGGATAACTTGAAGATTTTGTCATAAATTCTCTTTTCAACAAAACATTGAAATAGATTTAATATAAGTCAAAATAAACTCTTTTTCTCTGTTTAAAAAAAAAGCAAACCTAAGAAAATTTATAATGGAAGAATTGTCCTCCGGTTTCTTTTTTAAAAAAATCATCTTTATGTACTTCTCAAGACAATCATAACTGTAAGTAAAAGAAGTACAATACAAACCAATTTAAGAAGGAAAATGAAGTTCATTATTCCCATATACGAGAATTCTACAGTTACTGATAGGATCCCAGACTCATAGGTGCCATCCATTCTGTTTTGCCCCCCAGTTACCTGTCTCTCCACAGATTTTGAAACAATAGTAAGCAGTGGGTCTGTCCTTTGGCTCAGCATTCAATAATGTTAGTTTAGACACACAAAGGCCCAGAGCCCCGCATTAAGCAACAGGAGCATAGAATCATAACTTTTACATTCTTAACTATGCTTTTCTTTAGCTATGGAACTGTGTGGCTTTTTTTTTAACCAAAAGAGCAAATCATTTAAAGATAAAGGCTCGGTGTAACTTCTCGTATATTAGATGTAGAATTTATATAGTTTAAGTTAGGATGACAAAGCATCCTGGTACTCTCATTATCACGTCTTGGAAGTATCAATGCACCGGTATCTCTCTAGGAGGCTCACTCATGGGACACTTGTCAATATCTAGAGGCATTTGGAGTTGTCTCAGTTGTGTTGCTAATAATTTTATCATCCAAAAGCAAAGGCCAATGATTCTACTAAATATCATACAATACATAGAGCCCACAACAAAAAAGTACTGCCTCTAGATGTAGATTTCACTGAAACTTGAAGGTTTGCTCTCCAAGATTGTTCTTCTCTGCACCCCCCCACTTCATATATTCGACTCAACAGCAGTGTCCCAGACAACCAGTACCAGTAGGAGCTGTACTTGGCATTTAGAATGAAATCTTGTTTCTCTGTAGAGTTTCTTGGGAAAGCAGCAATTATTTTTTTTCTTCATCTTTATTAACTTGGGTATTTCTTATTTACATTTCTATTGTTATTCCCTTCCCCGGTTTCCGGGTCAACATCCCCATAACCCCTACCCCTCCCCCCTCCCCTTCTATATGGGTGTTCCCCATCCTCCCCCCATTACCGCCCTCTTCCCAACAATCATGTTCATTGGGGGTTCAGTCTTAGCAGGAACAAGGGCTTCCCCTTCCACTGGTGCTCTTACTGGGCTATTCATTGCTACCTACGAGGTTGGAGCCCAGTGTCAGTCCATGTATAGTCTTTGGGTAGTGGCTTAGTCCCTGGAAGCTCTGGTTGGTTGACATTGTTGTTCATATGGGATCTCAAGCCCCTTCAAGCTCTTTCAGTCCTTTCTCTGATTCCTTCAACGGGGGTTCCGTCCTCAGTTCAGTGGTTTGCTGCTGGCATTCGCCTATGTATTTGCTGTATTCTGGTTGTGTCTCTCTCTCAGGAGCGATCTACATCCGGTTCCTGTCGGCCTGCACTTCTTTGCTTCATCCATCTTACTTAGTTTGGTAAGTGGCTGTATATGTATGGGCCACATGTGGGGCAGTCTCTGAATGGGTGTTCCTTCAGCCTCTGTTCTAAACTTTGAAAACAACAAGTATAATATGCTTCACTTCTTTGATTCTAACAGATGGAGGCACAATATTGTCAACAGGACATGTCATAGCCAGAGAGAAGGAAAAATGCTTGTCTCTCCTGTGTGGAATGAGGTGGTTACACACTTCAGTCCATGTGACTGGAATGATATGGATGGAATGTTTAATTTACTTTTCTTGACAGATGGACATGACAGAGTTTATTTTGTGTGGTGTTTTGGGGAGAATATGGGGTGCTCAGCATGGTAGCTTCATTGAGGTGGTATCTTAGGGTTTCCATTGCTATGAACAGATACCATGACCAGGGCAAACTTAGAAAGGCAAACATGTAATTGGGACTGGATTACAGTTACAGAAGTTTAATCCATTATCATCATGGTGGGAAGGATAGCCTCATCCAGGCAGACTTGATGCTGAAGGAGGTGAGAATTTTACATCTTGATCTGGAGGCAGTCAGGAAGAGGCTGTCTTCCAGGCAGCTAGGAGAAGAGTCTCAAGGCCAATCCCCAAAGTGCCATCTTTAACAAGGTCACACCTCCAATAATGCCTTACCTCCTAATAGTGCTTCTCCCTGAGCCAAGCATACTCAAACAACTGTAGTTGGATCTCTGTTCCCAGAGCTTCCTGGAGAAATCCATGAGTCAGGCTTTTATAGAGTATTCTGCCCATTGAGCCATCATGAATGATGATTAAAAGTTGTGTATGTAACAATGCCAAATCCCTGACAAGTCTTCCTTCTAATTTAGAAGGAACGTAGCTAGGGGAAAAAAAGCTCACATTTTATAAAAATGATGAAATTTGTCATGCTAATGACTGACCATATTTTGTTTATTTTGTTTTGTTTTTCTAATGAAGGAAAGCTTGGAAATTTAAAAAGCCAATATACAGAAGAATCAATAGGTTAATCACCAATTAGGATGATCAAGCATAGATTTATACAAGGTCTAGCTAATGAGATACTGTTAATTGTTTAATGCATGGATTAAAGCAATTTAGGGGAGGAAATATTTTCCCACTCTGTTACAATTATTTTCTCATCAAATATGCATTGGATGTAAACCATGTTTTCTAAAACTCTGCTGTTACTGGAGATGCAGAATGAACATATTTTCTAAATTGTTTTGTGAACTCATTATAGTACATCTATATGTTGCTCAAATTCCCTCTAATGGGAAGCATTTCTTCCATTGCCAAGAATTTTAGCCACTGAAGATCTAAATCTCAGACTCTTCCCAAGACCTTCCACTTAATTGCGTTCATAGACCCTAGGGTAGCCTACTCTAAGGACTGGTAGACACTGATGGCCTAGCACCTGCCTCAATTGGCACTACACGATTGTTCCTATTACCCATGATGGATATGTCCCAAGTAGGTACCTGAAGCTCCTGATATTTATCTTCTGGTACTGGCTTTACTAAACTATTCATAAATATTAGTATCATTACTAGATAAAGAGCTTCATTAACAATCACCTTGACACCGAGAGAGTCAATGTGCTAACAAAGGTCGATTGTATAACTAATAAGCAGGTAGCATATACAGTGTTGAAGCACTGAAGAAATGACTACTCCCTTGATAGAAGAGATAAGGATGATACAAAATTTTATCTTATCAGTAAAACAGCATGAAAGGTAAGGATGGTGGTTCTTTCCTTTAATCCCAACACTCAAAATGCTGAGGTAGGGGGATCTGTGTGAGTTCTATGTCAAGCTGGTCTACATAGTAAGCTGCAGGACAGCCAAGGATATAGAAAGAAAACCTGTCTCCAAATAAAAAAACAAAACTGCATAAAAAACCCACATGATGGTACACGCTTATATTCTCAGCACTCAGGAGAGTTGTCCCATCAAGAATTCAAAGCATCAGGAACCACATAATACAATCTTGTCTCAAAAACAAGAAAACAAACAACCAAGCAAACAAGCTTCTTCAGGAAAAAATGTTATGGTTGAAGCTGCAGTAAAGCTGAAGACAAAATTAGATCCTTGTCACCAAGCAGGGCCACTGGTCAAGGACACAAAGAACAAGTTCCTAGAAACCTACATGTTCTCCTTGCTCATGAAAAAATACAAAATTATTGACTTTTTATGCGTCTATCCCTAAAAGAATGAATTTTCTAATGATCATGTCAAAAGCAGACTCAGACTGGCCAGAAGAACAGGTTGAAGACTTTTTGTTGCTACGGGGACTATAATGGTCATGTAGGTCTTGGTATTAAGTGCTCCAAGGAAGTAGCCACTGCCTTCCAAGGTGTGAGTTAGTCAAACTTTCCATTATCTATGGGTGAAGATGCAACTTGGGGAAACAAGGTTGTCAAGATCCACACTTGTTCAATACAAAGTGACAAGCCACTATGGCTCTGTGCTTGTGCATCTCATCCCTGCCCCCAGAGGCACTGGCATTGTCTCTGCTCCCGTGCTCACGAAATTTCTGATGAATGCTGGCATTTACAACTGCTACATATCAGCCAGGTGCTACACAGCCACCCTGTACAACTTTTCCAAGCCCACCATTGAGGTTATCTCCAAGACCTATAGATACTTGACTGTCAACCTCCCAACTCTGTTCACCAAATCTCCTTTTAAGGAACTCACCAGTCATCTTGTGAAAACCAACACCAAAGTCTCTGTTCAGAGGACCCACACTCCAGCTGTATCTGCCACATAAGAGTATATGAGAAAATAAAGTGAATTAAGTCTGTAAAATGAAAGAAAGAAAGAAAGGAAGGAAGGAAGAACAAAATAAATACAAACACTTGAATTAAAATGTACTGATTCTTTTTGTTGTGAAACTGCTATTTCACATTTCCATACAGCAGTAACTACAGGTAGGTGAACCAAAAGAATGAGTTACAAAACCTCTTGGGAGAGGGAATTCAATTTTTATAATGCTATCTTCTAGAGCTTACTTCCTCTGCCTACTTTTCTATCTTCTATCTATCTATCTATCTATCTATCTACCTATCTATCATCTATCTTGTCCATCAATCTATCATGTTTAAAGTATCATCTATCAATCATCACTCTATCAACTGTCTATATGCCTATTATCTATATATCATCTTTCTATATCTATCTATAAATCATCTATGTATCCTCTATAAACCAAGTGTGTATTATCTTTCAATATACCTATCATTTATCTATCTTCCATCTATCATCTACCATCTGCCCATCATCTATCTATCTACCTATCTATCTATCTATCTATCTATCTATCTATCTATCTATCTATCTGATTTTTGAGGCCAAGTCTCACTATGTAGCTCCAACTGTCCTCAAACTTTCATGGTAGAAGAAGAATTTAATGTTAAATATGTTTAATGTTCAATCTTGTTATTTCTCAAGGAGAAAAAAACACACTAAAAGCACACATTATATTATGAAATAGGATTTAAGATAAATTACTCTGTCAAAAATGCACTGACTTTACTATACATTCTTAGGGCGGCAACATTAATTGGTGTAATCACTTTTAAGATATTTTGGCATCATTTCATAAAATTAAAAGCAAGAAATACATTAAAGTAAGTCCATTCCTTGGCTCCTACTGTCTGAACTTTCCTGCTCAAGAGACATGTTGTTCATAGGATTGTCCATACTAGGAAAGGCTAGACACTGCTGTTCAGGAATAAAGCAGGCGAACAATGACAGCCTGCTGTGAAAGACTGCATAGTAGTGAAACTGAGCTGACTGAAGCTCCGGCAACAATATGGATAATCTTTAGTTACATTATGTTGACGGAAAAAAGAAGCAGAACACATTATATGTTATTTTTCTAAAGCTTCAAAACAAGCAAAAGTAAACAACATATTGTTTAAGAACACATGCATATGTGGTAAAAATGTTTTTAAAAGGAAGAAAGGAAAGCAAGTGAATGCTAAGTACAAAGCCAGGATGGTGCTACCAATTCACACAAAAGCACAGGGATTGGACAGTAGACCACAGCAAAAACATAGACCACCACCCAGGGCATGGCAGCTCAGGCCTGTAATGCCTTTATTTGTGATGTTAGGACAGGAAGATTGTTCCAAGTTCAAGGCTATAAGGCTATAAAGTGAGTTCTCTGACATCCTAGGCGACATTCAGATGCTGTATTGAGAACATCTCGCAATGAGCCATTTTCCAAAGTGGAATAGCCACTGGAAAACTGCCCACATTTCAGTAAATAACCTCGAACACAAACTCATGCAAGCAACCATACCTCAATCTAATGAGTCACAGATGAAAATGAAAATGAAAATATTAAGGACTTTCTAGGGAAGAAAGAGAGGGCGAAGAAGAGGATGCAAAATGACCAAACTATATTACACGCATGTATAAAATTTTCAAAAAGCCAAGAAAAGAAATTTTTAGAAGAAATCTCCTCCTCTCATGGGGGAAAAACAGATCAAGTGTGAGTATTGACAGTTTTAGGCCTTGATTTATAATTATGGGTTCCAGTATTTCTTTATGATTGTGCTTCATGTCTTAATATATGCTATATCTCCTATGAGTAAACAAACACTACCCAGTGGGCATAGGAGAGAGTTGACTGAGTAATTTGAACATTGATTCAAACAAACCTACAAAACAATATTAAGGCATCAGGAAATCTGTAACTCAGAGTAGCATTTAATGATGTTATATGATTATTAATAATGTATTTGATATACATATCAGGATGGCCATGGGGTTTTGAACTTTGCTTTCAAAGGCACCTACTAAAATGCTTACAGAGTAAATAGAAACATGAGTAGATGAGGCTTCAATATAATTCAAAGGTTAACTAAACATAAGTGGATCTCTGGTGAAATAATAGGAAGCCCCTCTCCTGATCATTTTATTAGTATCAATGGTAGTAGTAGTAGTAGTAGTTGTTGTTGTTGTTGTTGAGTGATAAATTTATTTCCTAAGAAAGTTTTTATTAAATGTCTTTAAACTCTTCTATTGAGTGTTTTATTCTTTTTTAAGTTCCTCCTAGAAGAGAAGCTCACAAGTTTGAAAGGCTAGCTAAGAAATTGGTAATAATTCATGATTTCTAGAGGTAGATGTGTTAGTTTTAAAGGTGTGGTCCTGGTAAGCTAATCATAATCAACCAAATGGCCCCACACTGTGAATACATAGCCAGTGCAAATTGAACTCTGGGGTTGGGAGTAGTGAGTAGGTCATGGAAATAGATCTGGAAGGAGGCAGTGGGAGGAATTCATATGAATGTAACTAAAAGACATTGTATGGATCAATGAAATGTTCAAATAATTAACAGAAATATTATATTTCATTAAAAATGCCTCCTCTACAGAAATGACATCTTTCACTTTTGACTTCCCTTTTTCCAATAATTTCATCTGTTCATCAGTTCAACCTAAGAATGCAAAAATATGTGTATTTTATATCCACATTAAATAAATCAACCAAACATACCATATTACATGTCTTTATCAAAATATAGTTTACTTCCTCAACTTTTTTTCTTTCTTTCTTAAGTTTCATTTTTTGTACAGTCTATTCCTCTTGAATTCCCATGAATTCATAAACTTCTATCTTCTAGAATCTGGAAGTTTTAATTATTTACAGTACAGAAGAAGAAGTAGAAGATAAGGAAAAAGAAAGAGGAAAAGAGGGAAAGAGAAAGAGGAAGGAAGGAAGGAAGGAAGATCATGTACAGCTTTCATTAACCTTGATGGCCACCTCCAGCTGAGCATTTTGGGTTTTCTCAATGTTTTACTACTTTTCAAACTGATTTGCCTATAGAGATGGCTATATGCATTAACACTCCTCTTCCATGTTCAAAACCATGTTGTAATTAATCTTCAATATGTAGCTTCAGAGTTGCTTCTTGCTATTCTAAATTTATTCAACTTTCGAGATAACTTTTCTTCAACTGACCCAATCTAACATCCTGCCCTAACTTCTTTAACCTCCTTAGAAACACATCCCTCCACCTTAGCATTTTCAATATAATGCCTATCTATATTCACAGAACTCTCCTGCCTGGCAGACACTCTTCTCTAATATTCTCTTCTCTTCTCTTCTCTTCTCTTCTCTTCTCTTCTCTTCTCTTCTCTTCTCTTCTCTTCTCTTCTCTCTCTCTCTCTCTCTCTCTTCTTCTTCTTCTTCTTCTTCATCTTCATCTTCTTCCTTCCTTTACCATTCTCTCCCTTAGTGCCTCTTACTTTGAATCTTCAAGACTCCATTATTTTTCATCCTAGACTGTAGAGAATCACTCTGCCATGTATATATATATATATATATATATATATATATATATATATATATATATATATATCACTAGTGGATTTGAGAATATCTATAGCCTTAAGATTCTAATCACTCTTTTTTCCTCTCTTTTTGGAATCTTATTCACATTCTACTGCTGTGAGAAGACAACATGACCATGGCAACTTTTATAAACAAAAATGAAAACAACAAAAACAATAGCAATATTTACTTGGGGCTTGTTTAGAGTTCCAGAGATTTAGTCTGTTATCTTCATGGCAGGGATCATACAGGCATAGAGGCAACTGCTGGAGCAGTTACTACAAGCAACATCCTGGTCTATAGGCAGACAGAGAAAGGGACACTGATCCTGACATGTGCTTTTAAACTCTGAAAGCCCACTGCCAGTGACACACTTCTTCAAATAAGGCCACACCTGCTGCAGTAAGACACAGCTCCTACTTCTTCCCATCCAATCAGTGCTCCATTCCCTAGTGACTAAGCATTCAAATACATGGGTCTACGGGGGCCCTTCCTATTCAAACCAGCACAAATCATAACTTTTAATTATTTTCCCTTCAAGGGTTTGTTCAAGAAAACAGTAAGACTCCAAGAACTTAATTCAAGAAATTAGTAGGCTGAAGGAACCAAAGAGTTATAAAACCCATGGCCAATATTTTATAGTCCCCAAGTGGGGATGTGAAAGAACAAAACATAAAGGTTCCTGTTAACAACTGTATCAGCTTGCAGTACTCAAGCTGGTGACCCTCTCAGGGACAAGCAGCTACTAGGCAACCTCCCATGCCTGCCATTTCCGGTATGATACAGTGCCCCAAGATCAATGCCTTCTCCTTCTGGCAAGCTTTAATGTCTCATACACAGTTGTTCATTGACAAATCCTAACAGCAGTGGGTTTGGAAAGAAAGATTCCACATGTTCAGCTACAGCAACATAGAATACATTTGTGAAAGGAGGAAACATTTCTGAGAGTCATTATCAATTTAGATACTAGCAACTTTCTTCCATGCCAGTATCCTTTACTTGATAAGTAGTACTGTTAGGTATCTAGCTGCTCAAGGCAAACTCTATCATTAGGTTCTATATGTGCATGTTCATGTATGTGCCTGTGTGCATGACACACAGATATGCATATGTGTGGAGGTTAATGGTCAATTTCAAATGTCATTCCTCCAGCTCCATGGTATGAATCTGACATCATAGGTGGCTGAATTAATTCACATACACGTACTCACATGAAGACACATTCCACGCCCATAATTAAACCTTCTTTAAAAAAATTTTTTTGTCTTATTTGTTTTGGAGACAGGATCTTTCTATGTAGTCTTGACTCTCCTGGAACTCACTATATAGACCACATTGGCCTTGGTCTTGGAAACATCAGAGATCTGCCTGTCTCTGCTTTCTACACCTGACATGAAAGGTGTGAGCCACCATCCAGTGGGCAGACAGGCACCATGCTACCTAGTTGTAACCCAAGATTGTCACTGTAGCAGTTCAGTTCTCAGGAAATCTTTAGCACTGAATTTGGCAACAACAAAAGTAAAGTCACTCCTGACTGCTACACCTAGGAAAAGCAGGCAGACACATTCTAAAAACAATTCTGTGGTTTGAAGAAACTGAGGTTGCAAGATCTTTGCCTTGTTTTATTTTATTTTATTTTTTAATTTTCTAGCAAGCACTCACAATTCTTATACTACCCTATTTTTGTATTGTCTTCTGAGAACCTATGCATGTCAGCCAGTATTCTGTGACCCTACAGTATTGCTGTCCCCAAATATTCACCTAGCTAGTACTATGCATTCATGCATGCCTCAATTTAATCCCCAACAAAAGCAGCTATCTCTCCTATGATAACCAGAACTTAGCTTCCAATTTTAATTATGCACATGACATTTTGCCATGAGAATTTCTTTTATTGATTGTTTTTCTTATATTCTCTTTCATATTTGACCCCAAAACTTATTTTGTTTATTGTATTCTCTTCTGTGACTTGTTGCCCAGAACACTGGTTGAAGGAAAACATGCGTCAATAAATATATAGAGAATGACTGGTCACCTTACCGTGCTTTATGATAACTGTGATATTTCTTATATCATTGTGCTTACAGGATACAGGATTTTTTTTATTTTCCCATGACTCTAATTAGTCATGCCACATTGATGGGCTACTAAACTGTAGTCCATTCTGTGGGAGCCACCATGCAACGCATGAAACACTACTGCTATTCTCACAGATGGTGTGATGGGAGTGTGTCTGAAGACAGCCAAGTCTTAGACTGGCCAATTACTTCAGCTATGGAAATGTTTGTTAAAAACAAGTGCTATCTCATATAATTTCCATGTAAGAAGCAAACAAAAGCAGACAGTGATGAGAACTGAAACTGAGCATACATGTAAGACAGACACAAGAGTGCAGGGTAGGGTGAAGTATGAGGAGTAGAGATAACAATTCTTAAACAATACACTGTACAGGCTGCAGGTCAGAGTGGCAAAAAGAGAAGCTAGGGATCCACCCTGACTTCTTAAGTTGAAGGTTTGTTCTCATTGCCACAGCCCCCAATGCTTTCAGGTGAAGTTCCCTTGGAGTTACAGTGAGTAAATCTTAAATTCCTCATTTTTTATTAGCCATGTACTCATAATTACTTCCTTACAACTGGTATAAGCTTGGCTGAGTTTCTTTTTCTGGCTAAAATAAATCTAACTAAACAGATAATTTCTAGTTTCTATTTCTGTAGCCTATCATGACTGACAAATAATTGTGTTATCCATGCCATATCTTGAACAAGGTCCTAGATTGTAAAGTGTGGATACATACAGGCAGACACTCACACTTACATAAAGTAAAAATCAACACATCTTAAATAGGAAAAGAGGGAGACAGCTCAGCGGATAGGAGGAACACTTGTTAGTCTTCAGGGGACCCAATTTAGTTCCAGGCACCTATGTCTGATGATTGACGACCATGTGTAAGTGGATCTTCAGTAGACTTGACATCTTCCTCTGAAATTCACAGCACATGCACACACACACACACACACACACACACACACACACACACAAACAAACACACACACACACAAATGCACACATACACACGCAGAGTCATACTTTAAAATAAAGTAAATCATTAGAAACATGAAGAAAAGAAATAGTAGTATATGCATTATCTGAGGTCAAATTTATATTTTACACTCAGGAAAGAATAATTTAGTTAATGGACAGGTTCAACACTTCACTCTGATTAAAAATATAGAGGAGGTGGGATTTGAACCCTTGGCTTCTTCATTGTCTTAGAAAGCTGATCTGCTTACTTCATTTTGCTATTTTACTACTTTCACATGCTTCCTTGTAAACCAAGAAAAATCAAGCAAGAAACTTCTAAGAATTCTAATAAATACTATATTGGGGGGACAAACAGTTCTGGTGTACAACTAAGGAATGTGATATCTACCCATAACAGCACTCTGTGCTACATTTCAAAGATTAAAAAAATATGTCTGGAATGATGGTTCTGTGGTTAAAAACATGTGCTGTTCCTCCAGATGACCTATGTTCAGTTCGCAGTGCCCACATGGTATTACATAACCATTGATAACTGCAATCCCAAGATGTCTGACTTTCTCTTTTGGTCTCTTTGGCCATCAGGCATGAAAGTAGTGTCCACATACATGCAGAAAACATGCCCACACCTAAAATAAAAGACTCTAAATGGACAAATTTCTAATGTTTTTGACATAAAGAAATGAAAAGTTGTTTGAGGAGATAAATACATTTATTCTGATTTAGGCACAGCAAATACTACATGATACCCACTTAGATATTAATTTCTATGTATCTATGAAGAAGTTGATATTTAAAATACATTTGTAAAAAATTAGCTGATTGTGGTAGCACTCATCTGTCATTCGAGCACTCTGGAAATAAAGATGAGAACTTCCTCTTAAAAAAAAAGGAAGGAAGGAAGGAAGGAAGGAAGGAAGGAAGGAAGGAAGGAAGGAAGAATCTTTAAGTTATGAGTTTTTAAATTGTAGGATCTTGAGTAGTATTCATTATTAAAGTGTGGAAACCATACATCCAGGGCTAGGGCTCTTAGGGATAGCACTTACCTATCATGTACATACCCACCTCTTGTAATAAGTGTTAGTTACTAGCATTTCGGATAGTGAAATCATTTTTACTCTGCCTATATGTGAGACAGTGCTAATTTTGATGAAATTTGATAAACTCTGATTTTATTGCCAGCTGTGTTTCATATGTTACTCATCAAAAGGAAAAAATAAATATAAACTACAAGGTTGTTTAATATATGTGTTTCATTTTATACCTTCTAAATATATTCACTCTATTTTTAAATGCTCACATATTTTTAGTTGAACCCCTCACAAATGCACCTTTAAAAGATATGCCCATGGAGCCATAGAAGGATATGAGAATATCTATTTTAGTAGAGAGATTGTGGTTAGGGAGAAATGGCCTCTACTATATATAAATTTTTCAGGCAGTATTAATGGGCACCTTTTAAATATATTCTTATCATCCCTTTTCTCCTCCTCATGCCTTCCTTCTACACTGTAAGCTCAGGAAACATAAAGACAAAACAACGAAATTAGAAGACACATCACACAGAAACCTTAACAGACACTCCTGTCACAGGAAGCAAGGTAGCTATGACACATAGGGAATACAAAGTAAACCTATTTCCTGACTCATTTTTCAAATTAGCTTGATGGTTCCTTGAACTGTCGATCCACTTTATAAGCTTTATTTTTGCTAGTCTACATTTTTCTTTGATTTCAATACCCCATCTGCTGATTTCACAATTCCCCATCAAACACTTTGAAATATAGTAGTTAACAAAAAAGACTGACCTTGCACTCAAAAATAAGGGCTTGGGGATTTAGCTCAGTGGTAGAGCGCTTGCCTAGGAAGCGCAAGGCCCTGGGTTCGGTCCTCAGCTCCGAAAAAAAGAACCAAAAAAATAAAAAATAAAAAAAATAAAATAAAAACATGGGCCTCTGAGATGGCTCGATGCACAAAGGCACTTAAGGCCATGTCTGATGGCATGAGTTTGATTTCTGGGATTCACCACTAAAAATTAAAAATAAAAATCTACAAAATTAAAGACTTCAAAAACAAAACAATGTCCTCATAATTTTCGAGAGTTAAGAAAGTGTAATGTTTCCTGCTACTTTCTTCAAAAAGTAAAGACAATATTCTCAAACCCAGGGATTAATACTGATAGCATTCCAGCTCCCCAAATCTAGTGAAAACTTCATGATATTTCTATAGATTTCTAAAAGTCACAGAGGCAAAGTTATCTAGGACATTTCTTAGCAAATGTGTCATGCAATACTGAGGTTAAAGTTAGACAGTCTCTAATCACCCTAGAAGGTGGCCTTGCATGAAACTTCAAAGACACCATGAAATCACGCTGTCTGTCCTTGGGTGGGTCCAAGTCCAGACAGCAGAAACTCTGTACTAGGAGCTCATAAAGCTTTCCTTTCTTTTCTTTGTTTTTTTGGCACAGACTATCCATATCTGTCTCACACTTATCTTGAACTCACAATTCTTCAAAGATCTGTAGCTCCGTGCTTAGCTCTTCCTTTCCTTCACAGGAACAGTAATCAGGACAGTCCTGCTATACCTTAGTCACAGAGCATTGTTTTCCCTTATAATGTAATTTATACTCCTTTGAATAACACATATCTAAACCATACATCCAGGGCTAGGGCCCTTAGGGATAGCACTTACCTATCATGTACTTACCCACCTCTTGTAATGTTAGTTACTAGCATTTCAGATAGTGAAATCATTTTTACTCTGCCTATACGTGAGACAGTGCTAATTTTGATGAACTCTGATTTTATTGCCAGCTGTGTTTCATACGCTGTTCATCAAAAGGAAAAAATAAATATAAACTACAAGGTTGTTTACTATATGTGCACTTCATTTTCTACCTTCTAAATATATTCACTCTATTTAATATTTAAATGTTATTTCCTGTTGCTGAAATAAAGTATTATGACAAAAGCACAAAAGCATCTTGAAGAAGAAAAGATTTATTGAGCTCATAGATTCTGGTTACTGTTCATCTTGGCAAGGAACCTGAGGAACCTGGTCACACTGCATCTGTGGTCAAAAGAAGAATTCGGGGTATACATGGAGTCTCACAGGGTAAATGTTGGCTGCAGAACCTTTTACCTGGATTCCATCCCTGGAACCCAAATAGAGGTAGAAGGAGAATACTCTAAAAAGTTATCTTCTCACTTCTGCAGGTATATCATGACACAAGCATAAGCACATACTCCCACACTAAGAAATTGTTTTTAAATAAAAAAGAAGCAGAGGACGATGAAGTAATGGTGAAAAAGAAAGAGGAAGAGGGGGAGGAAGAGGAGGAGGAGGAATAAGAGCACAATGAGTGCTTGTGCTCAGCTCAGCTCTTCCTTTTCACACAGTCCAGCATCCAGCATACAAAGTGGTCCCATCCACAATTAAGATGGGTCTTCCCACAGCTAATCAACATAATCAAGGCATCCTCACAGATATACCCAAAACACATCTTGCACATGAGTTGAGGTCCTATCAAGGTAGACACTAACTTAAATCAAGCATCACAAATTTGTTGCAATGTTAGTTTTATAGTGTTCAGGACACCTATTCCTTTAAAAGTTCATTTTGTCTTGCCCTTTAAATTGGTTTAAAAAGATAAATTTTAACAAAAGCATAACTGACATACCAGTCTAGAATTCCTATGGAAGCCCTCGTTCTACCAGAAGCCACACTTTTACCAAGAATACCAAGTAAGTCTTATGCCCATAGATCCAAACACACCATCAATGCCCACCCATCCTATTCCCAACCTCTATCCTCTATCATCACTATATCCTAGCTCACAACTCCAGTGTAAGCCCTCCTTCCCCATCAGATGTTACGCTAGCCACCAGAATCCCGAAGACTGCTCATCCATGGACCACCACTACCCTCTCAGTTCCTAGCCACCAAATCCCAAGCATTATTTCCCATGATATCCAATCTGTCAGCTCCTTTGCATACCCTCTGCTTCACCAGAACCTACACTGATCACCTGAACCACAACAACTCAAATAGCCTGGCCACCCTAACACAATCCCTGCTCAGTACATTCCCAGGAAACCCTTAGTCACCATATCTGGTCCCTAAACCAACTCCTGCAAAGGACTCATGGCTGAAACAGAGGCCATACCAGCCCACTGAACATAATTTCCAACTTCGGCTGAAACCCCACTTATACACATTGACTAGAGGCCACCCCAACTTCCAACTCTAGTGGATTCCTTCCATTAAACCACAGGCCATTCTTGCCAGAACACCAGAGAGGAAACAGAGACCAAAGAAAAGACAATGACCCAACAACCAAAGTCAGAAATAGGCACCAGACTTGTAATTACCAAAATCCATATGCCAAGACACCAAGAGCTGAAGGGGTTTGCAATCCCATAACAAGAACAACAATATCAACCAACCAGATACCCAAGAGTTCCCAGGGACTAAACCACCAACCAAAGAGTACCCATGGAGCAATCCATGGCTCCAGCTGCAAATAGAGCAGAGAATGGGCCTTATCAGGCCATCAATGGGAGGAGACGCCCTTGGTCCTATGAAGATTAGATGCCCCAGTGTGGGGAATGCCAAGGCAAAAAGTTGGGATAGAGTGGGAGGATGGGTAGGGGAGCACCCTCATGGAGGCAGAGAGTGGGTTGATGGGATGGGGGCCTTCCAGATGGGAAATCGGGAAAGGGGATAACATTTGAGATGTAAATAAAGAAAATATCCAATAAAAGAAAAATAAAAAAGAACATAACCCACAATAGCCAGGGTAATATGTTACCACCAGATCCCAGCTATCCTATTACAGTATCCCCTAAATATGCCAGCACTGCTGAAACATAAGAAAAGGATCTGAAAACAATGTTCATAAAGATGATAAGGGTTCTTAATAGGAAATGAATAAATTCCTTAAAGAAATTAAGAATAGACAAAGAAAAAATTGGACAAAATGAATAAATGCCTTAAATAAAGCCAAGAGAAAACAAAGAATTGAAGGAAAGAACAAAACTGTTCAAGATTTCAAAATGAAAGTAGATGAAATAAAGAAAGCAGGACCTAAGGGAAAATTAAGGTAAGTGAGCAAGAATTACTGGTGCAAGCATCCCCACAAGAATATAAAAGATGGAAGAGAGACCCTAAATTAGAAGATGCAACTAAAAAGAAAAAATGTTAAATCTAAAAAATTTCAGATACAAAGAATCCAAGAAATCTGGAACACTGTGAAAAGACCAAAGCTAAAAATAATAAAAATAGAATAACAAAAGATTCCCAACTAAAGTGCCCAAAAAATATTTTAACAATATCATAGAAGAAAATTTTCCTAACCTAAAGAAGGCAATGCATGAAAAAATACAAGAAGCTATCAAAACACCAAATAAATTAAACCAGAAAGTCCCTTGCCACATAATCATCAAAACACTAAATGTACAGAACAAAGAAAAAATAGTAAAAGCAGCAAAGTAAAAGTTAAGTAATATACATAAGTAGACCTATTAGAATTATACCCAACATCTCAATGGAAACTCTAAAAGCCAGAAGGGCCTGGACACATGTGCTGCAGACTCTAAGAGACCACAGATGCCTTCACAGATTACTCTACCCAGAAAACCTTTTAATTACCCTAGAGGGAGAAAACAGCACATTCCATGATAAAGTCCAATTTAAACAATATCCATGCACAAATTCAGCCTTAAATAAGAAACTGAAAGAAAAACTGCAACAGTTTAACGTATATGCATAAAAATACAGGAAATCGATAAACTCATACAAATAGAAACAAAAGAAGGAAAACACACACTATCAACAACATAATAATAATAGGTTTTAATGATCACTGATGATCAATATTTATCAATATCAATGAACTCAACTCTCCAGTTGAGTCTGGCAGTTCCTCAGAAAATTGGAAATTGCGGACCCAGCTATACCACTCCTGGACATATATCTAAAAGATACTCCAACATATAACTAAAACGCATGCTCCACTATGTTCATAGCAGTCTTATTTATAATAGCCAGAAGCTGGAAACAACCCAGATATCCCTCAACAGATGAATGGAAAATACAGAAAATGTGGTATATTAACAGAGTGGAGTAATACACAGCAATTAAAAACAATGACCTCAAGAAATCTGAAGGTGAGTGAATGGAACTAGGAAATATCACCCTGAATGAGGTAACCCAGTCACAAAAGAAGACACATGGTATTTATTCACTGATCAGTGGATATTAGGCATAAAGCTTGGAATATCCACAATACAACTCTCAAACCATATGAAGCACAAGAAGAAGGAAGACCAAAATGTTAATGCTTCAGTCCTACTTAGAAGGAAGAACAAAATAATCATGGGAGATAGAGGCAGAGAGGAACCTGGGACAGAAGAGAAGAGTGGGAACAAAAGAGGGGCAGGATCAGGAGTGTGAAGGAACTGGGGACAAGTACAGAGGATCAGGAAATTGAGTGCAGGTTTATTGCAGTGGGAGATAGGGACTCAGAGGTAGCCACTGGAAAGTCCCCAATGCCTCGGAAGCAAGAGTCACCCAGGATCCAAGAGGGATGACAGTAGCTGAAATAGGGAAAGAGAACCTATTGAGTCCATATCCAGAGGTTAGGCAGAGCCCCAGATTGAGGGATGGGATCACACACCCATCTCAAATATAAAAACCGGGGCTGGGGATTTAGCTCAGTGGTAGAGCGCTTACCTAGGAAGCGCAAGGCCCTGGGTTCGGTCCCCAGCTCCGAAAAAAAGAACCAAAAAAAAAAAAAAAAAAAAAAGCCAAAATCAAATATAAAAACCTGGAATTGTTCCTGTCTAAGTGAAATGCAGGGGAAAAGAGCAGAGCCGAGACTAAAGAAAAAGCCATCCAGAGACTGCCCACCCAGGGGATCCAGCCATAGACAGACACCAAACCCAGACAGTATTACTGATGCCAAGAAGTGCTTGCTGACAGGAGCCAGATATAGCTGTTTCCTGAGGGGCTCTGCCAGAGCCTGGCCAATACAGATGCAGATGCTCACAGCCAACCATAGGGCTTAGCACAGGGACCCCGGTGGAGGAGTTAGAAGAAGAACTGAAGGAACTGAAGGGGTTTGCAACCCCATAGGAAGAACAACAATATCAACCAACCAGACCCAAGACCAATTCCACCTCTCCCAAGTACATCACTGTAGGGTAATCAAACCCTCAGGAAGAGGACCTTTAGAGGGGCCTTTGGATCTCACTACAAATAAGGTTGTACTTTAGAATATCATCTAACTATTCACTTAGGTGTTTTGTTTAGTTTTTATTTTTGTTTTGTTGGGTTTTGTTTTTCTTTTTTTCCGTAATGAATGTAGCTTTGATTCCTTCCTTTTGTGTCTTCATTTCTTTGGCTAACAGTATAGTTGATTCAAATAAAGAAATCTCCAAATATTAGTAGCTTGGAAAAGTAAAAAGGAATAAAAAAGCAAACTCCCTCCTACAATCCTCTCTCTCTCTCTCTCTCTCTCTCTCTCTCTCTCTCTCTCTCTCTCTCTCCCTCTCCTTCTGCATTTTATATGGTATGAGGGGCAGTTTAAGTGACATAAACATGGCTTGGATTCCCTACTGTGAACAATCTTTGTGCAGAACACTTCATTGGAGAAACTTCCAACACTTCCCTGTATGTGCCATAGGACTCATGTTTGTAAACAAGGCTGAATCCTCACCCGTAAGTGTGAATAAGACCTTGTAAAAACAAGAAAAGACGAATAAAGTTCTCCACTTTGTGTATCATATGAGTTGCTTTGAAGGCAGTAATTAGAAAGCTAAGAGTTTAAGTTGTTTCAAACTAACGACAATTATTGCGCAGCTAAATCTCAATCTGATTTTCTGAAATTCAGCTCAGGGACTTTTATACTCAATCATATTACATAACTGATTTTCTAAAATATTTCCCAAGATAAACACTTTAATGAAATTGTGCATTTTTCCTTTGTGACAAGTTGCCGCTATTTGTCTTCTATATGGTATAAAAAAAACAGTTTATTGTGATTTGCATTCCATTTTTATAAGTTATAATGGTCCATGAAGACTCTAATTTGTTTTTAGTTATGGATAACTTGTGTATTATGATGCTTTTTAAATGATATGCAGCACTTTTACATTTTTTTTTACTTTAAGTGTTTAGAGGAGCTCAAGATACAAGACTCTTTTCAGTGCAGACCTAAACATGACCGTTCTTTGGATATACCATATAAGTAAACTATAGCATGTTTTTAAAAAACAAAACAACATAAACAGAAAATAACAGAATAAAATTATTGAAATTCTGACAAATAAGGTGGGCAGTATTGGCACATTCTTTAAATCCCAACACTCAGAAGGAAGCAGGAGGTGGATCTCTGAGTTCATGTTTGATCTGACCTTCTTCCGGGCAGCCCAGCTGGTCTTGGCTTCTTTCTTGCTGTCTCATCTGAGCTTCTACTAAGCAGCTGAACTTGTTTGGGAGACATTAAAGCCTGCCTTGTCTGAGAGTTAGTACCTCAGTTTGTCTGAGTCTTCTCTGCACCTTGCCTTGTCTGAGAGCGCCTTCCAACCATGTCTGTTGTTTACATATTCTTGTGGAGGGAGGCTCCTAGTGAATCTGTCACTTTCAGGGACTTCCTGAAACTGCTTTGAATTGTTTACTTCCTATCTCAATGAGCTTCCCTAAAAGATGTTGAGGCTTAACTCCTTTATAGCATCTGGCTATTTCAACTTCCTATAAACATTTTTTTCTTTAAATATTCTGGGTCTTTTTTGACCCTCATTGCATATTCTGTCTTAAAATTTTTTCTCTGAATATGGAGGGTTTTAATCGCACAGGAAACTGTTACACAACAATAGTGATACAGTACTGCAGATGATTAGTAGTGTAAAAATTCAATATGGAGTAATGTGTACCATTTAAAAACTTAAAAACATTGATTCATTCATTTAACAGTAACTGTAGGACATTGATAATGGAATTTTTCTTAAAGCTGGGAATATACCATTCCTTTACCCTTACCTAAGAACCTCCGTTCTAGCATAGAAACAGATGAAAATAGTCAATAAAGACATAATACTGAATGCTGAAATGTACCATGAAGATTACTCTTGAAGATTATGAATAAAAGAGGATTAGAGAGCAATAGTGATACAAATGGTATGAAATTCGTACAGAGATAGGCAGATAGACCAATGGAATAGAATTAAAGACCCAGAAATGAACCCACACACCTATGGTCACTTGATCTTTGACAAAGGAGCTAAAACCATCCACTGGAAAAAAGATAGCATTTTCAAATAATGGTGCTGGTTCAACTGATGGTTGGCATGTAGAAGAATGCAAACTGATCCATTCTTATTGCCCTGTACAAAGCTTAAGTCCAAGTAGATCAAGGACCTCCACATAAAATCAGATATATTCAAACTGATAGAAGAAAAAGTAGGGAAGAGCCTCAAACATATGGACACTGGGGAAATTTTCCTGAACAGAACACCAATGGCTTATGCTCTAAGATCAAGAATTGAAAAATGGGACCTCATAAACTTGCAAAGTTTCTGTAAGGTGAAGGACACTGTGAATGGGACAAAATGGCAACCAACAGATTGGGAAAAATCTTTACCAATCCTACAACTGATAGAGGGCTTATATCCAAAATATACAAAGAACTCAAAAAGCTAGACTGCATGGAGATAAATAACCCTATTAAAAAATGGGGTACACAATTAGACAAGATGGATGAAGCAAAGAAGTGCAGGCAGACAGGAGCCAGATGTAGATCTCTCCTGAGAGACACAGCCAGAATACAGCAAATACAAAGGCGAATGCCAGCAGCAAACCACTGAACTGAGAACAGGACCCCCGTTGAAGGAATCAGAGAAAGAACTGGAAAGCTTGAAGGGGCTCAAGACCCCATATGAACAACAATGCCAAGCAACCAGAGCTTCCAGGGACTAAGTCACTACCTAAAGACTATACATGGACTGACCCTGGACTCTGACCTCATAGGTAGCATTGAATATCTTAGTAAGATCACCAGTGTAAGGGGAAGCCCTGGGTCCTGCTAAGACTGAACCCCCAGTGAACGTGATTGTTGGGGGGAGGGTGGCAATGGGGGGAGGATGGGGAGGGGAACACCCATAAAGAAGGGGAGGGGGAGGGGCTAGGGGGATGTTGGCCTGTAAGCTGGGAAAAGGAATAACACTCTAAATGTAAATAAGAAATACTCAAGTTAATAAAAAAATGGGGTACAGAGCTAATTAAAGAATTGTCAGCTGAGGAATATCGAAGGGCTGAGAAATACCTAAAGAAATATTCAACATCCTTAGTCATCAGGGAAATGCAAATCAAAACAACCCTGAGATTCCACCTCATACCAGTCAGCATGGCTAAGATCAAAAACTCATGTGACAACAGATGCTGGTGAGGATGTGAAGAAAGAGGAACACTCCTCCATTGTTGGTGGAGTTGCAAACCACTCTGGAAATCAGTCTAGAGGTTCCTCAAAAAATTGGACATTCCACCACCTGAGGACCCAGCTATTCCATTCCTGGGCATATACCCACAAGATGCCCCAACATATAAAAAAGACACATGTTCCACTATGTTCATAGCAGCCTTATTTATAATAGCCAGAAGCTGCAAAGAACCCACATGTCCTTCAACACAGGAATGGATACAGAAAATGTGGTACATGTACACAATGGAGTACTACTAAGCTATCAAAAACAATGACTATAAAATATCATCCTGAGAGGTAACACAGTCAAAAAACACACACATGGTATGTAGCCACTGATAAGTGGATATTGCCTCAAAAGCTCCAATTACCCAAGACACAATCCACAGACCACATGAAGCTCAAGTAGAAGTAGGACTAAAGTGGGGATACTTCAGTCCTTCTTAGAAAGGGGATCAAAAATATTCACAGGAGGAGATATGGAGACAAAGTTTGGAGTAGAGACTGAAGGAAAGGCCACTCAGAGCCTGCTCCACCTGGGGATACAGCCCATAGTCATACAGCCACCAAACCCAGACAATATTGCTGTTGCCAAGAAGTGCATGCTGACAGGAGCCTGATATAGCTGTCCTCTGAGAGGTTCTGCCAGAGCATGACAAATACAGAAGTGAATGCTGGCAGCAAACCATTGAACTCAGAATGGAGTTCCTATTGGAGGAGTTAGAGAAAGGATTGAAGGAGCTGAAGGAGTTTACAACCCCATAAGAATAACAATACCAACCAACCAGAGCTCCCATGGACTAAACCACCACCCAAAGAGTACACATCAACAGACCCATGGTTCCAGCAGCAAATGTAGCAGAGGATGGCTTTGCTGGGCACCAAAGGGAGAAGTCTTTCGTCCTGCCAATGCTGGACCCCCAGTATATGGGAATGTCAGGGTGGGGAGACAGGAAGGGGTGGGTGGTTGGGTAAGGGAAAGGGGATAACATCTGAAATGTAAATTTAAAAATCCAAAATAAAAAAGAGTGTGAGAGAAAAAGGGGAAGTGGGATATTATTAGTATGAACTTGTGCTGGTCAGTTTTCATAAATTTGACACATACAGAGTCACCCTAGAAGAGAGGACAACAATTGTAGAATTGCCTTCATAAGATTGGACTTGTGGCATGGCTGTGAGGCATTTTCTTGATTAATGACTTCTATGCAAGGGCCCAGGCCACTGTAGCCAGTGCCAGCCCTAGACAGGTAGTCCTGGGGTATCCAAAAAGCCAGCTGAGCAAACCATGTGGAGAGAGCCATTCACAAGAAGCCAAGAAGCCACATTCCTACATAGTCTTTGATTCAGTTCTTGCTTCTGGGGGGCTTAAGTTCCTACCCTGACTTCTCCCAATGAGGGATTGTGACCTAGGACTCATAAAATGAAATAAACTTTTCTCCCTTTGATTGGTTTTAGTTACTATTTTATTACTCCATCAGAAAGCAAAGTAGAACTATACTCCTGTGAAAAGGTAATACTTATATAGTGTTTTCTTAAAGGAGCCTTAGATTCTGCCCATGGAGACAGTGCAGTCTATGGCAACAACCTCAAATGTCATGGAAAGAAGAATACACTCAGTGCATGAGGAAGTAGTAAGATCATTTTTCTTGAGTTACATGAAAGAATGTGGACTAGAAAATGGGGTCGAGAATGGATGCTTGTGCTAAGGATGCCAGTTTTTCTGTAAGTGTGGTCAACCCTCTGAGAGGCTGTTAAGCCTCAAGTTTCCATAGATGCATACTTGTATGTAACAAAACACTCAAGAATATATTTTTATGGAAAAATAAATATATTTGCCTCCTGTATACAGACATCAGTCCATGGTTGATTAACTCCATTATTCTGGAGGCTTCGTGAGTCTGCACATCAAGGCTGAAGTGACTAAGCAAAATTCCTGTAGTTTGGTTTAGGAGATCTCTCAGAGTATCAGACATTACAAACTCAGTTGTCAGCTTGTGGCAATACTGGGAGGTAGTGATTTCTTTAAGATGCCATGTCTTATGGAAGGGGTTCTGTTATTAGAGTGAAGGAGAATTTTGGGACCAGGTCCTTTTCATTTCATTTATCCCCTTGATATGCATCATGTGAGTCTCCTCCTCTATCACACTCACCCACCCTGTGCCCAGAAGTCATGGAGCTGGGTGAGTGGCCACATACCTCTGAAAGCATTGTCTAACATAAGCCTTTCCTCTTTATAAGCTTATTTATTTCAGACATTTATGACATGAATACACTGTTTCAAACATAAAAGTCATTCCCGATAGGTCAGTAAGTGTAAAAAGGGGAAAGAAGGAAACTCAGATCCCAATTCCTCCTGCAAACATGTGTGCCTACTATCCAGAAGGTATCTCCCCCACTTCCTAATAATGAAATGGACTAGACATCAACCTTTAATAAAACATATGGTCTAATAAAAGTTGAGGATAAACTGGAGGAACTACATATGGCTCAGAGGCTAAAAGCATTGCCTGTTCTTGCAGAGGGCCAGAATTCAGTTCTCAGGCCCTACATGGCAGCTCAGGAATGTCGGTGACTCAGTTTCAGGGAATCTGAATCTTTACCAAGACACCAGGCATAGTGCACCAAAGATGGTAACACTCATCCTGTTACTTCAAAAGCACTAGCTCCAAATTTAGCTTCATTGTGAGTTATTGAAAATAAGCAGATGGATAAACCCATGCTCCCACTACATATGTAGCAGAGGATGGCCTTGTTGGGCATCAATGGGAGAGGAAGTCCTTGGTCTTGCCAAGGCTCGATGCCCCAGTATAGGGGAATGTCAGGGAAGGGAGGTGAGAAGTGGTGGTTGGATGGGTGGGAGAACACCTTCATAGAAGCAGAGGGAGGGGGAATGGAATGGAGGTTTATGGATGAGAAGCCAGGAAAGGGGATAGCATTTGAAATGTAAATAAAAGGAATATCCAACAAAAATAAAGTAAAAAAAAAGAAAGAAAGAAAGAAAGAGAGAGAGAAGGAAAGAAAGGAAAGAAAAGAAGCAGTTTTTCACAAGAATCTTGAATAGACCAAGATCAGTGCCCTATAGTGGAAAAAGCTAAGCGCCACCAAATGCTTGCCTGAGAGGACCCTCTGTTCCTCCACTTTCCCTTCAGAAAAAGGCAGGTATCCCAGGGATATCAACTGAACACAACATAAAAGTTACAATAAGACTAGACACATGATGCCCTCATATCAAGACTGGATAAGGCAATGGACTAGGAAGAGTCTCAAGAGCATTTGAAATAATCAAATATAGCTCCTACTCCCATTGTTAGGAGTTCCATGAGAATATCAAGGTACATGATCATAACACATATGGAAAGGATCTAGCACAGACCCATATAGGCTACCTGATTGTTGGTTTAGTCTCTGTGAGCCCCTTTGAGCTCAAGTCAGTTGTTCCTATGGATTTTTCTTGTAGTGTCCTTGGCCTCTCTGGTTCCTACACATTTTCCTTCCCCTCTACCTGGGGATTCCCTGAGCTGCACGTAATCCTAATGTTTGGATGTGACTCTGTTGCTGGATGAAGCCTCTGGGGTGATGCTTGGGCTAGGCTCCAGTTTTTAATGAGTATAGCAGAGTATCACTACGAGTCATTTCATTGACTTGTTGTTTTGTTTGGTTTTGGCCAGTCATGTTTGGTTGTACCCTAGGTCTCTGGGCCATCCAATTTCTCATTCCTCCCTGTCCAGATGTTTTCAGACATGGACTTCTTCTCATGGCATAAATCAACAAGTTGGATCAGTCATTGATGAGAACTGTGAGATGCCACATGGTATTAAGTCTAACAGTCTATGTTAGATTCCTGTCACTCACATAATGGAAAGCAAACTGAAGTTCTCCAACTTTTCTTCTGACTTCCATGTTTGTGGAATGGCATGCACCTTTACATACACATGCTTACATAAATGTACATACATATGCACACAATAGATAGAAAATATAGACAGTCAAAAAAAGAGAGATGATTGACAGATAAGATAGGTGGATGATATATAAATGATGCATTGATTGATGATAGATAGATAGATGATAGATAGATAGATAGATAGATAGATAGATAGATAGATAGATGATAGAAAGAGATAGATATAATAAATACATTGGTAGTGATGCTTCACAGAAAATGGGGCGGAAAGAATGCCAGGTCTATAAAATGGGAAGATATATAGGAAAATATGTCTGCTGGGCACAACATGGCTGTTGCACTCATGAATTCATGGTAGCTCTTGTTACCCATACAAGATTACATTTCATGATGGATGTGCAATAGGGTCCTTTGAAGATTATGGGTTTATTGGAGGTTAAAGATTGTTGGGAGAGGGTGGTGATTTTCATCAGTGGTATGGGCACTGGTATGTCTCCCATACATGAGAACATAATTTTCAACCCATTGGAAAAGCAACTCTTCTTAAACTGAGTCAGTTTGCTTATCTGTCTCTCTCTCTCTTCTCTCTCTCTCTCTTTCTCTCTCTCTCTCTCTCTCTCTCTCTCTCTCTCTCTCTCACACACACACACACACACACACACACACACCACACACACACACACATAGACAAATAGACAGAAACAGAGTCAAAGACAGACAGACAGAGAGAGAAAGAGTAAGGCAGAGACAGAAATTGATAGTGATACAAAAGCAAAGATCAAATATAAATCCTGTCATTTATTGAATCATAGACTTTGAAGATGTTATAGAAGCTGTTGAGTGTTTTCAAATTTCCTTAATGATCTCAATTTATTGTTAAAGATATAGATCACTATGGAGGAAAATTGATGAAATGTTTTTCTAAAGAAAACACCTAAAGCTTCAAGAGTATATTCTCTTCATGCTGTAGAGAAATTATTTTACAGAAAGTTCATTTTAGCCTACCCGTTTTCACTGGAAAGTTGTGTGATTCAGAAAATATGGAAATTAATTTACCTTTCAGTTAGTAAAAGTTAAAGTTGATTCAGGTCAGTGGCATTTATAAAACTGTTTCATACCCTCAGAACCAAAATTTTAGTACAACAATATTTCAATTGAATTCTTTTTATAGAAATATTTATGCTTCCTATAGAAATATAGTTCATCATCTTATAAAGTACACTTAGAATCTCATCTCAAAATACAGTAATTATATTTGTGAGAAAAAAAGAAATTGGGGTGTGGATAAGAGTTTATATGTGGCTACATCTGGTTGATTCTTTGCAGAACACAAAGGTGGAAGAGGGACACGTTCACTTACTTGCTGGTGATGATGTATGCTCAGATCAATAATATAACGCAAGAATATTAAGCAATTTTACTTCATAATAGGTTGTGGAAAGTGACCACACTTTGCATTTCCTGACTTTGTGGTGCTTTGGGGCTTTCAGTGGTTCCATCAACATAAAGAAAATGAGAGTCTAGTGATCTTTACTTTTGCATCACTATAAAAATACTTGGAAAATCTGACGACCAGGAGGAAGCAGACAGATCTATAGGGCAGTTCAGCTTTCAACCCAATCTCCATCTCCACATATACTTTCATGCTCTTTCAAAGTTCTAAACAGTTTAAGCTGAACTATCAGCACTCAAACATATTATGTCTCTAAAAATTAACGATGTGGTACTGTCTCTGAGCAGAGGGAATGTTCTTTGGAACTCAGTTTATTAAGCTAAGTTTACTAAAGCTCATTGTTTTACTGTGATCATTTACTATCATTGAGCTAGCCTTATCTATTGAGAGAAATGAAGTTCACTGTCTTAGTGTGTCAGCTTATCCTTCTGAAAAACCGAATTGATGTAGTCGGAATACAACAGATTACTTAGTAGTTTAATAATCTAACATTCTGACAAAACCAAAAGAGCTGCTAAGATATTACATCATGATAGAAAATATAGTGTATTTTAGGCTATCCTGGACTAAGTACCAAATACCAGGCCAGTCATGGATATATATAATGCCCTGTCTCAAAGATATGAATAAATATATATTTAGCATTTAAGGCTAGACAATTGATCAATTAGTAAAAGATTGAAACATAGAACATGGAATGTTAAGACTGTTAACATGCTGACCTATTATAAAACAAGTAAGACTTGATCTCCATCTTACTGATAATGTCACTGACAGAAAGAATCCTGAAATCCACTAGAAGAATAGTAATAGAAGTGAATGAAGTATGTGAGCAGAGCTTGGAACAAAGGGGCAGGGAGTTGGACCATATCAAACCTCTTTTGGTAATTTGTTAAAGGGTTCTGAGTATGAGAATATGCCTAATTAAATAAATAATTAAAATATACTTTCCTAATTCTTCAGTTGTTTGCTTAGCTACTTAGACAGTTGATTTGATTACTAACCTAGAGACTCTCTAGCAATGGTTGATAGAAATCTATCAAAATTTCAATGTAGAAGCAGATGATAAACCCCAGTGAAAATCTCAGGTTGTCCTTCATCTGAGTTAGCTGGAGACAAATGTTTCAAGGGATAAATAACCAAAGTAACATGCAGTTCTTTTATTTTCCAGTGTTTCATGTTATGGTGGTGATATTTGTTCACATATGCATTCCCCAAGTCAACATTCGAATCTTAAAATTTAATATGGTCCTTGCTGAACTTTCTACGAGATTTTTGCCCTATAAGCAGTGAAAGGGAACTATTTAAATCTGTTTTAATTTCATAATTTCATTTCAGAAGATTTAAAAGATAGTTGAATGACTAATGTAAAAAAAAAAACCCTACATTATTTTGATTAACATGTTGGCAATTTTACAGAAATGTTTGTTTTTTTTTTACTTGCCAAAAAAGAACTAATCCATATTAAAAATTAAATAGTTGCTTTAAGAAAGAAAGAAAGGAAGGAAGGAAGGAAGGAAGGAAGGAAGGAAGGAAGAAAGGAAGAAAGAAAGAAAGAAAGAAAGAAAGAAAGAAAGAAGGAAAGAGAGAAAGAAAGAAAGAAAGAAAGAAAGAAAGAAAGAAAAGGTTTTGACTGCTTATTAAGCTAGAGTTAGCCATAAAAACATTTTTGCCTTCTCTACAGCAACAGAAAGATTTGTCTAGGCTAAAATATTAAAAAATCCATTTGGGCTGTCAACAACGATGTCAAATATCAATCCAATATGATTTAAAGATTCAAAGCCATAAAAGAGAAATATTCATCAGATTCCTGTAGCATCTACATGGTTTCAAAGGACTGGGAAGAGTAACAAGCTGGGACTAGCACTAATGTAGACAGAGAGTCTCTGACTAAGGAAGTTAAGGGCTGAGCCAGTGCTCACTTGTGTCTGTGTGTGACTGTACTTCTCCTGTTCTCAGGTACACATTTCTTCTGGCAGCTTACCTATGCAATCACAGGTTTACTGATCCTGTTTTAAGGTATTTTGCATTGTAATTCCACTCACCCCACCACCACCACACACACACCAGAGCCATTTTACATCCATCAAATGCATGATAATCGAACATTTACCACACTTTTTTAAAGATAGAAAGTGACAATAACTTCATTGTTGTCCTTGGGGAGCTTATAACATAATTACCATCTGATAAAACCATTGAGGAGAAATTAGACTATGACTAAACTATCATGATGTCATATTTTTCAATTTTACTTTACTCCTAAACTCAATCTTCATAGTCTTCCTTGTATAGGTCAAAATGATTAGTATTATAAATACATAGCAACATAGTATGTCCTGGTTTTCAACTTACTGTTGTGTGATCTAGATAAATAGCTATAGTATAATACATGTGGATGGATTTTCTAACAAATGACATTCTTTAACTTCTGAGAGAACCTATGATTTACTTTATGCCTTTTAAACTGAATTCTGATGAACTTTTAAGACACACACTTATATTACGGTGATCTCATGAGCAAAGCAGACCAATTAAGTTTATTAAATTTGAGTTAATGACACTAATAAGTGAAATATTTGCTCATTTATTAGTACAATCAATAAGCTATTGTTACCCAAAAATACACTGAGTTGTCAAGCAACTCAATAGAAAAATAAATAACCCAAATAAAATTAGGTCAATGACCCTAAAAACATGTATGAAATAAAGACATACAATAGGACAATGGCTATTCCTTGTTATCAACTTGACTATATCTGAAATGAACTACAATCCAGAGTTGGAGGGCTCAAATGTGATACAGATCTTGAGGCTGGAAGATACAAGTTTCTGACCTGGATCTTGGCATGGAGATCTTGAGGCAAAGTGTGCATGAATAGCTTAGACCCAGACAAGATAGTACAAGCCTTTAATCCCAGAAGACAGAAGCAAGGAGATCTCTGAGTTCAGGGTCAGCCTGGGACAAAGCAAGTCCCAGATCCAGGCATGATGGTACACATACCTTTAATCTGGGCTCCATATTCTGTTGGAGACCTACATAAGGACATTGGAAGAAGGAAGACTCAATCTTCTTTGCCTG
The DNA here is from genome assembly GCF_021556685.1 of Rattus norvegicus. NCBI lineage: Eukaryota > Metazoa > Chordata > Mammalia > Rodentia > Muridae > Rattus > Rattus norvegicus. Next base: position 61,785,736 of record NC_141539.1, read on the forward strand.
CTTGCACTTAACTTGCCAACACATATGTTGAAACCTAGTTCTACAGAATACCAACTGAAACAACTAGCCTCATGGGACTAGATTCTTGGACTTCCCGTTCACAGCTGCCAATTGTTGGGATAGACTGTAAGTCATCACATGTCCCTCAATACAGAGAGACATTCCGTAAGTTCTGTAACTCTAGAGAGCCCTGAATGATACAGGTAGGTAACAGGCATCTGAAAAGGTCTCAACATCAATTATCATCAGGAAGATGCAAATCTTCAATGGGCTACTGTCTCAGAGGTGCTTCATGAGTGCCTCACTATCTAAAATAAAAAAGACAAGAGGTTACAAATGTTGGCATACCTGTGACAAAGGGAAACCTTTGCTTATCATTGTTTAGAACATAAAACAGTGTGAGGCACCTCAAAAAATTGCATATAACTGCCCTATGACTGAGCTATAGGGTAGACATAGCCAAAGAAAGTGAAATCACTGTGTCAGGGAACACTTATGATCCAATGTTTGTTTCATCACTCTTCACACTAGACAAGACACGAAATCTACACAAGCACACAGATGAAAGAAAAAGTATGGTATGTATATGTAATACAGTGCTGTTCATTCTTAAGGAAGAAAGCAAGAAATGTTGCCTTTTCTATAGTATGTATGAACTTAGAGAACACACTACAAAGTGAATTCAACCAGGAATGGAACTTCAGAACTTCCACTGACATGTGAAACTTAAATAATCTAAACCCTGAAGCAAAACATATAGTAGCTAAAAAGAAATAAATATAGAAATGGAGAAAAATGGAAATATACTGACTAAAGGGCCACACATATCAGTCAGACAAAAGGACAAGTATTTAAAACCCATGGGGCAGCATGGTGATTATGATTAGTATGATGCATTTTTTTAAAACACTAAGACAGAGCTGGAGTATGACTCAATGAAAGTACTCGCCCGGTTGGGGGTTCTTAGAATTAAGAACATACTTACATATATGAGCCCAAGGATCAGTTGTCAGTGACAATGGAGTTGGAGGAAGAAGACATACAAAACACAAACTATGTAACTATATAACTCCCCACTCAGAGAGTTAAAGGCAAGCAAGATTCAACATTGCCTTCAATTCTCTGGGTGTGAATAAGCAACTAAGCAAGGCTTAGTGAAGCTAGAAGGGAAACTTGGAAACATCTCTTGAAAGAGCTGTTGTGATTTTTCCAAAAGCTCCCTAGACAAAGAAAAAAAAAAACATAGTATTTTCCGTCCAAATGTTGCCATCATAAAATTCTAGAATAACTTGGTAATAGAAATGTGAATTATTGGGGGTTGGGGATTTAGCTCAGTGGTAGAGTGCTTGCCTAGCAAACACAAGGCCCTGGGTTCGGTCCCCAGCTCCGGAAAAAAGAAAAAAAAAAAGAAATGTGAATTATTTACCAATCCTAAAGAGAATGAGTAAATACTACTAGGTAGGTGGAATTCCAGATTCATCATATTCCCTGGCTTTTGAATCTGAACTGTCCCTCACAGGCCCATGATCTAAGTGCTTGTTTCTTCAGATGATAGTGTTTTGGGAGGCCATGACACCTGTAGAAGGTGCAACCTAGGCAACTGAGATAGTTCACTAGGCTAAGATAATAGGAGTTGATACAGAGACCCACACCCAACCATTAGAGTAAGGAGAGTTCTGTGGAAGAGAACTAAGATAGAATGTAGAAGTCAGAGTCGTAAAGACACCAAGAGAATATGACCCATAGAATCAACACACAAGAGCTCACAGAGACTGAAGCAACAGTCACAAAGACTGCATGGGTTTGCACTAGGGCCTTTGTATACATGCTGTGGTTGTTTAGCTTGGGCGATTTGCAAGACTCTTAATGGGAGGAGTGAGAGTGTCTCTGACTTCACCTGCTCTTAGGACATTTTCTCTCCTAAATGGGTTGCCTCCTCCAGCCTACGTATGAGAGTTTCTGGCTAGTCTCATTGCATCTTGCTATGCCATCTTAAGTTGATGTCACCAGGAGGCTTACTATTTGCAGAAGAAAACTGGAGAAGCAGTGGATCTGGAGGAGAAGGGAGGCAGGGGACTGGAAGGAGTGGAAGGAGGCAAAATTGAAGTCAGGATAAGTGAAATTAATTTTAAAAATTCTGGTTCCCATTGAAAAGATAAGTCTTTGTATTTAAGGCATAAGGTAAGAAAAATAGTATTAGGACTCCCTGATAAAGTTTTAATACAATTTTTTGATGGTAGATAGATGATCTATACTAACATTACATAAAATAATGGACCAATGCAAATAACAATTTCTGACAAATGAAAGTTGTTCTTGGCAAACAATATGTAGAATTTGAAGCCTGGATTGTTCTCATACTAGAAAAAGACTTACACTAGATATATGAAAGTTGCACAAGTTAGGAACTGTTATAAATGTGATCATTTTACTTAAATTTAAATATTGTATTCTATTTTCTGGGTGTAAGTAAGATACTGGGATTCAGACTGCTGATAACTAAGGATAATTACCAGGATTCAGAGAAACTAAAAGGGAAGTTGAATAATCATCCTGAAAGAGCTGTTATGATTTTCCAAAGCTTAGCATTTTTCCATCCAAACATTGTCATCATAAAAATCTAAAGTAACGTGGAGATAAGAGTGTTATTCTTCAGGAAGCCCAGAGAGAATAGAGAGATACTTCCAGGGTTCTACGAAGAACAGACATCTCTACTAACACAAATTCCTCATAGAAAAAACTGTCCGTGGATATTTTTGCATCCTGGCTTAGTGAAGCCTGAAGAATGCCTGAGAGTCAATGACTACACCTTCCTAAGGACCAACAATCGCTTCGTTGTTACCCCCAACTGTCTCATTTGATGTTTTATTCTATTCTATACTTTATTCCAAATTTTTTTCTTTATTTTCCTTCTGACCCAATATCTTTTATTTTCATTTGACAATGAACAGACAGGATGAACGCATCCGGAAACTCCAGATACTTTTGCTCACTGAGAAACAATGGAGTTAACAGGGTCTTTCTCCATGGGCAAACATCTTCACAGTATCCCCTGCCCTTTAGAGTTGCAGGACATTAACACCTTTGCAGACAGCCACCTGACTGAGCTGGACTATGAGAGTTTAGCTGAACTGGGAGCCTTGGGTTGTCTCCATCAGGGCATGAGACCTTAAAATCACACCTCAGAAGATGCCATTGTGCCAGGTTTTGATTCAACTCTTCTTGTTAAACAACTTACCAACAATACTAGCCCTGGTCCTCTCTCCTGTGGACTTGGTCCTGGCAAATGACTTCCTTTTCAAAGATGTTCCTCTTAAATCAACAATATAACTACTCCATCAGAATACCAGACACTTCCCAACACGGAGCCTAAATCCAATCAAACACAAAACAGGGATGTGACAAGCTAGAATCCGAAGGATAGGCAGCAGAAAGATACTCTAAACCTCTAACCTAGCACAGCTCAAGACTCCCCCTGAGGTGGTAGGAAGGAAGGGGGAAAACAGCATGCTTTGAACAATTAAAATAATACTGTGGTGGGTCCCCAGGACTGCTGGCCTCTGCAGCACCCCTACTTCCCAGACAGCTGCTCGTATAGTTTGGGCAAGTCCTCCCACTGTGTCCGCTAACTCGTGCCTGCCACTGGGGTTCCTAGGTGATACTTTTGGCAGAAGGCTGGCACCTTGAACGGCTGCAGTGATCTCCAGACCTGATGCTGAGGATGGTTCATCACAGTTCAGTGGCTTGTCCTGCTCATACACCAGCTAGATCGAATAGTGGAGGCCTTTGCCATTGGAAGGCCCAGAGCCCACATAATCTGAGAGGACTGTGCCACTGTTAATGCCATTACACTTCATGTTGACCACCTGAAAATGGTGCCACTCTCTGAATTTGGAGTCCTTCCTGTTGAGAGCATTGGGACTGTGAGGAACAGGCTGTAGAGTTTCTCTGGATCAAGGCCAGCCCATGAAATGCTCCTGGGCTTATTCTTAACCTGGATGGGCAGCAGTGCTTTTCCAAGCTTGTCCATCTCCACCCTAACATAGAAGACCCACAGCACACGCTGGAGCTGCTTCTCAACCTCCTACAGGCTCAGTGGCCAGGCCAAATGACAGATGTGGGTGGGCATGGTGATGATAATAACAGTGACACACTGAGTCCCAAGTGCCTACATAAAAATTTCTACTGGGGACCTATTTGATCCAAAGTTCTCCTTTTAGTACTGAATTTATCTATTTTGTTGAACCTGATAACCTGTGGTCTGTATGACTCCATTTGAAAATGCCATCATAAAAATTAATCTTTAGTTGTCAGTTGTGACTTTTATTCTCCTTGTAGACTTCTATCTACTAAACTTAGCATACAAAGTTCTTATTTTTCTGGCAACAGGGAAATACGCATGGAAATGTGGATGTCTCTTTACCAAGAACTTTTATCATTATTAGGCTTGAGTTAGCCCCAGGTAAAAGCTGAAGAGAGAATGAGGAGGAGAAAGAGTCCCTTGAGAATGATCTACCTTGGTTATTGGGCCTAGATTTTGTCTTTATCCTGCCGCTAATGTGTAGTTGGATTAGGTAATGCAGCATTTGCCTGGTTGCTTAGTCATATTTCTCTCTGAAGTGCCTGAATATACAGTCAGTTAAAAATGCAGGAGGCTGGAAGTAACCGTAGATTTTAAACCCGCAGCTGTAGTAATTTATCCTCTCAGGAAAGATATACTAGTTAGGATGCTATTATAGATGGAAAATTCAGAGGGGAGGGACTGTTTGAGCCTGAATAACTCTGACCAAGTAATAACTTCACAAATAGGAATTTCAGGTGAAAAAGATTTATAAATCAAAGAAGAGTGAGGTAAAATGGGTGTGCCAAGTGTTGAACCACATTTTCCGTGCAGAGGAAAATGCTGAGGGGAGTTTATGATATATCAGTGATGCTGGCTTTCCTTCCCTGCTCCGGTGATCCTTTGTTAGACTCTTGTTCTGGAGTCTCAGATCCCTCTGAGCTTCTGATCTCGTCTTTTCTTCTGTTCTCATGATAAGCTAAGAGTTGAGGTGAGTCATTTACTCCCAGGCCATCCCGAGCATGGTACTGGATCCTCGCCCTTGGCTTACACTCTCTACCAATTGTAAAGACACATGGAGATTCCAGATTGGAAGGCACAATACAGCCCTGCAGCCTAAATTCCTTCCATATTTATATCCTTTCAAAATACCCGCAGCAAATGTGCTCCAACACATACCTAATGCCTCCTAGGACTGGAAATCGCACAAATTATTTTAAAGACTTCCTCCTTATGTTGGGTATAAATCAACTCTTTAAATTCTTTAAAATCTTCTTCTTAAATTTCATTTGGCTTATAGGGTCCTGAAATTAGAAATGCAATGTCAAAGCACACTGTATCAGTACAAAAGTACAAAAAAAAAAAAAAGTATTTACCGTAGCTCCTTTGTCATGGTTTGCATATTAATCAAGTCTTTTATTTTCAATCAAATATTCTCCATGTGTTATATTTGGGGGGGAGGTAGAGAAACAGTAATCTGTAGTCATATTCTCTCGTTCTTTGTGTATATGCATTTATAGTTTGTTCCAAGAACAGGGGGATATAGTTCAGTGATGTATGAGAATTTGAATCTGGGTTGGTCTTGGGGCTTGCTTTGATGAGAGGGGCATCATCCTGGGATGAATGTGACAAAACATATTATATACATGCATAAATTACCAAATAAAAATTATAAAAATAACCTGCAAAACACCCAAAGGAAGCCCAACTCCCAGGTTTTCTAACATGATCAGGATCAGAGGTGAGGAGGCCACAACATCTGCCCCAACATCCATAGTTACTAGATCCCCCAGGATCCAGGAACATAGGAACCTCTGCCCAGCCAAGGGCACAGGCCCCTTCAGTCTGCACCAGTACCCTGAACAGACCTTGGCCACTGACTCCATACCAAGTACCACAACACACAGAGGCAGCTGGACTCCCAGGTACTCTAACATGCCCAGGATCAGAGGTGATCAGAAACAGCAAGGATCACAGGATCACAGAGGAAGCTTGACTCCCAAGAGATTGGAAAAACCAGGATCTCAGAATCACAGGATCCCAAAAGCATAGGATCATAGAGACAGCTGTACTCTGAGGAGTTATGACACAACCAGGATCACAGGAAGTACAGACTGCAATCAGAAACAACAAGGGCGGGTAACACTAGAGATAACCAGACAGATAGAGGCAAGCACAAGAAGATAAGCAACAGAAACCAAGGCTACTTGGCACCATCAGAACCCAGTTCTCCCACTACAGCAAGTCCTGGATATCCCATCACACCAGAAAAGCAAGATTTGAATTTAAAATCACATCTCATGATGATGATAGAGGACTTTAGGTAGGACATAAATAATTCCCTTAAAGAAATACAGGAGAACATAGGTAAATAGGTAGAAACCCTTAAAGGGGAAACACAAAAATCTCTTAAAGAATTAATAGAGAACACAAATAAAGGTGAAAGAATCGAACAAACCATCCAGGATCTAAGAATGGAAATAGAAATGATAAAGAAATCACAAAGAAAGACAACTTTGTAGATAGAAAACCTAGGAAGAGCAACACGAGTCATAGATGCAAGCATCACCAACAGAATGCAAGACGTAGAAGAGAGAACCTCAGGGGCAGAAGATGCCATAGAAAACATTGAAACAACTGTCAAAGAGAATGCAAAATGCAAAAGCTCTTAACCCAAAAGCATCCAGGAAAAAGGACAAAATGAGACAACCAAAAGTAAGGATAATAGGAATGGAAGAGAGTGAAGATTCCCAGTTTAAAGGGCCGGTAAATATCTTCAGCAAGATTTTAGAAGAAAACTCCCCTAACCTAAAGAAAGAGAGGTCCATGAACATGCAAGAACCCTACAGAACTCCAAATACACTGGACCAGAAAAGAAATTCCTTCTGACACATAATAATCAAAACAACAAATGTACAGAACAAAGAAAGAACATTAAAAGCAGTAAGTGAAAAAGGTCAAATAAAAATATAAAGACAGACCTATCGAAATTACACCACACTACACAGCACAGACTACAAAAGCCAGATGATGCTGGGCAGATGTCATACAGACCCAAAGAAAACACAAATTCCAGCCCATTCTACTTTACCCAGCAAAATTTTCAATTAAAATCGATGGATAAATGAAAATATTCCATGACAAAACCAAATTTACACAATATTTTCACACAAAAAATGGAAAACTCCAACACAAAGAGGGAAACAACACCATAGAAAAAGCAAGAAAGTAATCTTCTTTCAACAAGAATATAGCTACACAAACATAATTTGACATCTAACAACAAAAATAACAGTAAGCAATAATGACTTTTCCTTACTATCTCTTAACATCAGTGGACTCAGTTGCCCAATAGAAAGACAAAGACTAATTGACTGGATACATAAGCAGGGCCCAGCATTTTGCTGCATACAGGAAATGCACCTCAATGACAAATACAAACACTACCTCAGAGTAAAAGGATGGGAAACAGTTTTCCAAGCAAATGGTTCCAAGCTGGAGTAGTCATTTCTATATCAAATAAAATTGACTTTCAAAGAAAAGCTATCAAAAAAGACAAAGACACTTTATGCTGGTAAAAGGAAAAATCTTTCAAGATGAATTTTCAATTCTGAACATCTATGCTCCAAGTGCAAGGGCACCCATATTCGTAAAAACAGTTAATAAGCTCTCTGCTCCCAAACCCGTAGGAGAGAGACCTCACCGCCTGGTTAGGTGGGCATTCCTGAGGCTGCAGAGCGGAGGAGACCACCAACACTGCCCACCCCTGCCCACATCCCTGGCCCAAGAGGAAACTGTATAAGGCCTCTGGGTTCCCGTAGGGGAGGGCCCAGGAGCCGCAGGACCCCTGAGCATGAGACACCGCCGGAACCTGAAGGAAACAGACCACATAAATAGTTCTCTGCACCCAAATCCCGTGGGAGGGAGAGCTAAACCTTCAGAAAGGCAGACATGCCTGGGAAACCAGAAGAGACTGCACTCTGCACACATCTCTGATGCCAGAGGAAAACACCAAACGCCATCTGGAACCCTAGTGCACAGAAGCTCCCAGAAAGGGCAGCGCAGATCTTCCTGGATGCTGCCGCCACAGAGAGCTCGTGGGCAGCACCCCTCGAGCAAACTTGAGCCTCGGGACCACAGGTAAGACCAACTTTTCTGCTGCAAGTGACCAGCCTGGTGAATTCAAGACACAGGCCCACAGGAACAGCTGAAGACCTGTAGAGAGGAAAAACTACACGCACGAAAGCAGAACACTCTGTCCCCATAACTGGCTGAAAGAAAACAGGAAAACAGGTCTACAGCACTCCTGACACACAGGCTTATAGGACAGTCTAGCCACTGTCAGAAATAGCAGAACAAAGTAACACTAGAGATAATCTGATGGCGAGAGCCAAGCGCAGGAACCCAAGCAACAGAAACCAAGACTACATGGCATCATCGGAGCCCAATTCTCCCACCAAAATAAACATGGAATATCCAAGCACACCAGAAAAGCAAGATCTAGTTTCAAAATCATATTTGATCATGATGCTGGAGGACTTCAAGAAAGACGTGAAGAACTCCCAGAGAGAAACACGGGAAAACATTAATAAACAAGTAGAAGCATACAAAGAGGAATCGCAAAAGTCCCTGAAAGAATTCCAAGAAAACATAATCAAACAGTTGAAGGAATTACAAATGGAAATAGAAGCAATCAAGAAAGAACACATGGAAACAACCCTGTATATAAAAAACCAAAAGAAAAGACAAGGAGCTATAGATACAAGCTGCACCAACAGAATACAAGAGATGGAAGAGAGAATCTCGGGAGCAGAAGATTCCATAGAAATCATTGACTCAACTGTCAAAGATAATGTAAAGCAGAAAAAGCTACTGTTCCAAAACATACAGGAAATCCAGGACTCAATGAGAAGATTAAACCTAAGGATAATAGGTATAGAAGAGAGTGAAGACTCCCAGCTCAAAGGACCAGTAAATATCTTCAACAAAATCATAGAAGAAAACTTCCCTAACCTAAAAAAAGAGATACCCATAGGCATACAGGAAGCCTACAGTACTCCAAATGGATTGGACCAGAAAAGAAACACCTCCCGCCACATAATAGTCAAAACACCGAACGCACAAAATAAAGAAAGAATATTAAAAGCAGTAAGGGAAAAAAGTCAAGTAACATATAAAGGCAGACCTATCAGAATCACACCAGACTTTTCGCCAGAAACTATGAAGGCCAGAAGATCCTGCACAGATGTCTTACAGACCCTAAGAGAACACAAGTGCCAGCCCAGGATACTGTATCCTGCAAAACTCTCAATTAACATATGGAGAAACCAAGATATTCCATGACAAAACCAAATTTACACAATATCTTTCTACAAATCCAGCACTACAAAGGATAATAAATGGTAAAGCCCAACATAAGGAGGCAAGCTATACCCTAGAAGAAGCAAGAAACTAATCGTCTTGGCAACAAAATGAAGAGAAGAAAAGCACACAAACATAACCTCACATCCAAATATGAATATAACAGGAAGCAATAATCACTATTCCTTAATATCTCTCAACATCAATGGCCTCAACTCCCCAATAAAAAGACATAGATTAACAAACTGGATACGCAACGAGGACCCTGCATTCTGCTGCCTACAGGAAACACACCTCAGAGACAAAGACAGACACTACCTCAGAGTGAAAGGCTGGAAAACAACTTTCCAAGCAAACGGTCAGAAGAAGCAAGCTGGAGTAGCCATTCTAATATCAAATAAAATCAATTTTCAATTAAAAGTCATCAAAAAAGGTAAGGAAGGACACTTCATACTCATGAAAGGAAAAATCCACCAAGATGAACTCTCAATCCTAAATATCTATGCCCCGAATACAAGGGCACCTACATACGTAAAAGAAACCTTACTAAAGCTAAAAACACACATTGCACCTCACACAATAATAGTGGGAGATTTCAACACCCCACACTCATCAATGGACAGATCATGGAAACAGAAATTAAACAGAGATGTAGACAGACTAAGAGAAGTCATGAGACAAATGGAGTTAACGGATATTTATAGAACATTCTATCCTAAAGCAAAAGGATATACCTTCTTCTCAGCTCCTCATGGTACTTTCTCCAAAATTGACCATATAGTTGGTCAAAAAACGGGCCTCAACAGGTACAGAAAAATAGAAATAATCCCATGCGTGCTATCAGACCACCACGGCCTAAAACTGGTCTTCAATAACAATAAGGGAAGAATGCCCACATATACGTGGAAATTGAACAATGCTCTACTCAATGATAACCTAGTCAAGGAAGAAATAAAGAAAGAAATTAAAAACTTTTTAGAATTTAATGAAAATGAAGGTACAACATACCCAAACTTATGGGACACAATGAAAGCTGTGCTAAGAGGAAAACTCATAGCGCTGAGTGCCTGCAGAAAGAAACAGGAAAGAGCATATGACAGCAGCTTGACAGCACAGCTAAAAGCTCTAGAGCAAAAAGAAGCAAATACACCCAGGAGGAGTAGAAGGCAGGAAATAATCAAACTCAGAGCTGAAATCAACCAAGTAGAAACAAAAAGGACCATAGAAAGAATCAACAGAACCAAAGTTGGTTCTTTGAGAAAATCAACAAGATAGATAAACCCTTAGCCAGACTAAGGAGAGGACCCAGAGAGTGTGTCCAAATTAACAAAATCAGAAATGGAAAAGGAGACATAACTACAGATTCAGAGGAAATTCAAAAAATCATCAGATCTTACTATAAGAGCCTATATTCAACAAAACTTGAAAATCTACAGGAAATGGACAATTTCCTAGACAGATACCAGGTACCGAAGTTAAATCAGGAACAGATAAACCAGTTAAACAACCCCATAACTCCTAAGGAAATAGAAGCAGTCATTAAAGGCCTCCCAACCAAAAAGAGCCCAGGTCCAGGCGGGTTTAGTGCAGAATTCTATCAAACCTTCATAGAAGACCTCATACCAATATTATCCAAAATATTCCACAAAATTGAAACAGATGGAGCCCTACCGAATTCCTTCTACGAAGCCACAATTACTCTTATACCTAAACCACACAAAGACACAACAAAGAAAGAGAACTTCAGACCAATTTCCCTTATGAATATCGACGCAAAAATACTCAATAAAATTCTGGCAATCCGAATCCAAGAGCACATCAAAACAATCATCCACCATGATCAAGTAGGCTTCATCCCAGGCATGCAGGGATAGTTTAATATACGGAAAACCATCAACGTGATCCATTATATAAACAAACTGAAAGAACAAAACCACATGATCATTTCATTAGATGCTGAGAAAGCATTTGACAAAATTCAACACCCTTTCACGATAAAAGTCCTGGAAAGAATAAGAATTCAAGGCCCATACCTAAACATAGTAAAAGCCATATACAGCAAACCAGTTGCTAACATTAAACTAAATGGAGAGAAACTTGAAGCAATCCCACTAAAATCAGGGACTAAACAAGGCTGCCCAATCTCTCCCTACTTATTCAATATAGTTCTTGAAATTCTAGCCAGAGCAATCAGACAACAAAAGGAGGTCAAGGGGATACAGATCAGAAAAGAAGAAGTCAAAATATCACTATTTGCAGATGATATGATAGTTTATTTTAGTGATCCCAAAAGTTCCACCAGAGAACTACTAAAGCTGATAAACAACTTCAGCAAAGTGGCTGGGTATAAAATTAACTCAAATCAGTAGCCTTCCTCTACACAAAAGAGAAACAAGCTGAGAAAGAAATTAGGGAAACGACACCCTTCATAATAGACCCAAATAATATAAAGTACCTCGGTGTGACTTTAACCAAGCAAGTAAAAGATCTGTACAATAAGAACTTCAAGACACTGAAGAAAGAAATTGAAGAAGACCTCAGAAGATGGAAATATCTCCCATGCTCATGGATTGGCAGGATTAATATAGTAAAAATGGCCATTTTACCAAAAGCAATCTACAGATTCAATGCAATCCCCATCAAAATACCAATCCAATTCTTCAAAGAGTTAGACAGAACAATTTGCAAATTCATCTGGAATAACAAAAAACCCAGGATAGCTAAAACTATCCTCAACAATAAAAGGACTTCAGGGGGAATCACTATCCCTGAACTCAAGCAGTATTACAGAGCAATAGTGATAAAAACTGCATGGTATTGGTACAGAGACAGACAGATAGACCAATGGAATAGAAGTGAAGACCCAGAAATGAACCCACACACTTATGGTCACTTGATTTTTGACAAAGGAGCCAAAACCATCCAATGGAAAAAAGATAGCATTTTCAGCAAATGGTGCTGGTTCAACTGGAGGGCAACATGTAGAAGAATGCAGATTGATCCATGCTTATCACCCTGTACAAAGCTTAAGTCCAAATGGATCAAGGACCTCCACATAAAACCAGACACACTCAAACTAATAGAAGAAAAACTAGGGAAGCATCTGGAACACATGGGAACTGGAAAAAATTTCCTGAAAAAAACACCAATGGCTTATGCTCTACGATCAAGAATCGACAAATGGGATCTCATAAAACTGCAAATCTTCTGTAAGGCAAAGGACACTGTGGTTAGGACAAAACGGCAACCAACAGATTGGGAAAAGATCTTTACCAATCCTACAACAGATAGAGGCCTTATATCCAAAATATACAAAGAACTCAAGAAGTTAGACCGCAGGGAAACAAATAACCCTATTAAAAAATGGGGTTCAGAGCTAAACAAAGAATTCACAGCTGAGGAATGCCGAATGGCTGAGAAACACCTAAAGAAATGTTCCACATCTTTAGTCATAAGGGAAATGCAAATCAAAACAACCCTGAGATTTCACCTCACACCAGTGAGAATGGCTAAGATCAAAAACTCAGGTGACAGCAGATGCTGGCGAGGATGTGGAGAAAGAGGAACACTCCTCCATTGTTGGTGGGATTGCAGACTGGTACAACCATTCTGGAAATCAGTCTGGAGGTTCCTCAGAAAATTGGACATTGAACTGCCTGAGGATCCAGCTATACCTCTCTTGGGCATATACCCAAAAGATGCCCCAACATATAAAAAAGACACGTGCTCCACTATGTTCATCACAGCCTTATTTATAATAGCCAGAAGCTGGTAAGAACCCAGATGCCCTTCAACAGAGGAATGGATACAGAAAATATGGTACATCTACACAATGGAATATTACTCAGCTATCAAAAACAATGGCTTTATGAAATTCGTAGGCAAATGGTTGGAACTGGAAAATATCATCCTGAGTGAGCTAACCCAATCACAGAAAGACATACATGGTATGCACTCACTGATAAGTGGCTATTAGCCCAAATGCTTAAATTACCCTAGATGCCTAGAACAAATGAAACTCAAGACGGATGATCAAAATGTGAATGCTTCACTCCTTCTCTAAAAGGGGAACAAGAATACCCTTGGCAGGGAAGAGAGAGGCAAAGATTAAAACAGAGACTGAAGGCACACCCATTCAGAGCCTGCCCCACATGTGGCCAACACATATACAGCCACCCAATTAGACAAGATGGATGAAGCAAAGAAGTGCAGACCGACAGGAGCCGGATGTAGATCGCTCCTGAGAGACACAGCCAGAATACAGCAAATACAGATGCGAATGCCAGCAGCAAACCACTGAACTGAGAATAGGACCCCTGTTGTAGGAATCAGAGAAAGAACTGGAAGAGCTTGAAGGGGCTCAAGACACCATATGTACAACAATGCCAAGCAACCAGAGCTTCCATTGACTAAGCCACTACCTAAAGACTATACATGGACTGACCCTGGACTCTGACCTCATAGGTAGCAATGAATATCCTAGTAAGAGCACCTTGGAAGGGGAAGCCCTGGGTCCTGCTAAGACTGAACCCCCAGTGAACTAGACTGTTGGGGGGAGGGCGGCAATGGGGGGAGGCTTGGGAGGGGAACACCTATAGGGAAGGGGAGGGGGGAGGGGGATGTTTGCCCGGAAACCAAAGAATTATTATTAAGTATTAAATAAATTTAAAAAAAAAGTAAAGCCATTAGTCGGACAACAACAACAACAACAACAACAAAAAACAGTTAATAAAGCTCAAAGCACACATATCACCTCACCACCTCACACAGTGGTAGACTTCAATAGACAGACCATGAAAATAGAAACTAAACAGAGACACAGTGAAACTAACAGCAATTTTGAACCAAATGGATTTAACAGATATCTATAGAATATTTCATCTTAAAACAAATGGATATACCTTTTTCTCGGGACCTCATGGTACCTTCTCCAAAATTGACTATATAATTGGTCACGAAACAGGCCTCAACAAATACAAGAAGATTGAAATAATTCCTTGCATCCTATCAGATCACCATTGAATAAGGCAGGTCTTCATTAACAACCAAAATGACAGAAATTCAACATATACATGGAAGCTGAACAATGCTGTACTCAATGATAATTTGGTCAAGGAAGAAATGAAGGAAGAAATTAAAGACATTTTAGAATTTAATGAAAATGAAAACACAACATACCAAAATTTATGAGACACAATGAGAGGAGTGCTAAGAGAAAAACTCATACTTCTGAGTGCCTCAGAAAAGAAACTGGGGAGAGCATACATTAGCAGATTAACAGCACACCTAAAAGTTCTAGAACAAAAAGAAGCAAATACACCCAAGAGGAATAGAAGACAGTAAAACTTGGGGCTGAAATCAACCAAGTAGAAACAAAAAGAACTATACAAAAAAATCAACAAAACCAGAAGCTGGTTCTTTAAGAAAATCAAAAAGATAGAAGAACCCTTAGCCAGACAAAGTGCACAGAGAGAGTATCCAAATAATAAATAAAGAATGAAAAGGGAGATATAACAACAGAAACTGAGGAAATATATATATATTTATATCATCAACTCCTACTACAATATATATATATATGTATATATATATATATATATATATCAACTCCTACTGCAAAAGCCTATACTCAACAAAATTGGGAAATCTGGATGAAATGGACCATTTTCTAGACAGATACCAGGTACCAAAGTTTAATCAGGATCAGATAAACCATCTAAACAGTCCCATAGTTCCTAAAAAAATAAAAGCAGTCATTAAAAGTCTTCTGAACAAAAAAGCCCAGGACCAGATGGGTTTAGTGCAGAATTCTATCATACCTCCAAAGAAGACTTAATACCAATCCTCTTCAAACTATCCCACAAAGTAGAAACAGGGAACACTACCTAATTCCTTCTATGAAGCCACAATTATGCTTATACCTAAACTACACAAAGATCCAACAAAGAAAGAGAACTTCAGACCAATTTCCCTTATTAATATCAATACAAAAATACTCAATAAAATTCTTGCAACATGAATCCAAGAACACATCTAAATGATCATCCATCATGATCAAGTAGGCTTCATCCCAGGGATGCAGAGGTGGTTCAATATATGGAAATCTACTATATAAACACTCGAACGTAATCCACTATATAAACAAACTCAAAGAGAAAAACCACATCATAATTTCAATAGATGATGAGAAAGCATTTGATCTAATTCAAAACCCCTTCATGGTAAAAGTCTTGGAAAGATCAGGAATTCGAGGCCCATAATTAAGCATAGTAAAAGCCATATAAAGCAACCCAGTAGTCAACGTCAAACTAAATGGGGAGAAACTTGAAGCAATCCCGCTAAAATTACTAACTAGACAAGGCTGCCACTCTCTCCCTATCTATTCAGTATAGTACTTGAAGTACTACTCAAAGCAATGAGAAAATAAAATGAGGTCAAAGGATACAAATTGGAAAAAAATTCAAAATATCACTATTTGCAGATGATATCATAGCATACTTAAGCAATCCCCAAAATTCCACCAGAGAACTCCTAAACCTGATATACAACTTCAGCAAAGTGACTGAGTATAAAATTAACTCAAAAAAAAAAAATCAGTAATCTTTCTCTACTCCAAGGATAAACAGGCTGAGAAAGAAATTAGAGAAATGACACCCTTCACAATAATCACAAATAATATAAAATACCTTGGTGTGACTCTAACCAAGCAAGCGAAAGATCTATATGACAAAAACGTCAAGTCTCTGAAGAAAGAAATTGAAGAAGATCTCAGACAATGTAAAGACTATTAAAAACTATCCTCAACAATAAAAGAACTTCTGGGGAATCACCATCCCTGACCTCAAGCTATATTATAGAGCAATAGTGATAAAAACTGTATGGTATTGGTACAGAGACAGGCCAGTAGATCAGTGGAATAGAATTGAAGACCCAGAAATGACCTCACCCACCTATGGTCACTTGATCTTTGACAAAGAGGTAAAATCATCCAGTGGAAAAAAAGACAGCATTTTCAACAAATGGCAATCAGCATGTAGAAAAATGCAAATTGATCCATTCTGCTTGCCTGGTAAAAAGCTCAAGTCCAAGTGGATCAAGGACCTCCAAATAAAACCAGATATATGAAATTAACAAAAGAGAAAGTGAGGAAGTGTTTCAAACACATGGGAACAGGAGAAAATTTCCTGAACAGAACACCAGTGGCTTATGCTCTAAAATCAAGAATCGACAAAGGGATTTCATAAACTTGCAAAGCTTCCGTAAGACAAAAGCACTGTCAATAGGACAAAACGGCAACAACAGATTGGGGAAAGTTCTTTACCAATCCTACATCTGACAGAGAACTAAAATCCAATATTTACAAAAACTCAAGAAGTTAGGCTCCAGAGAATCAACTAACCCTATTAAAAATGGGGTACAGAGCTAAACAAACAATTTTTAGCTGAGTAATGTCAAATGGCTGAGAATTACTTAAAGAAAGGCTCAATATTCTTAGTCATCAGGGAAATGCAAATCAAAACAACCCTGAGATTCCACCTCACACCAGTCAGAATGGCTAAGATCAAAGACTCAGGTGACAGCATATGATGGTAAGGATGTAGTTAAAAAAGAACACTCCTCCATTGTTGGTGGGATTGCAAGCTGGTACAATCACTGGAAATCAATCTGGTGATTCCTCAGAAATTGGACATAGTACTACCTAAGGACCCAGCTATACTACTCCTGGGCATATACCCAAAAGATAGTCCAACATATAGCAAGGACACATGCTCCACTATGTTCATAGCAGCCATATTTATAATATCCAGAAGCTGGAAAGAACCCAGATGCCCTTCAACATAGGAATGGATACAGAAAATATGGTACATTTACACAATGGAGTACTACTCAGCTATTAAAAACAGTGACTTCGGGGTTGGGGATTTAGCTCAGTGGTAGAGCGCTTGCCTAGGAAGCGCAAGGCCCTGGGTTCGGTCCCCAGCTCCAAAAAAACAAAAAACAAAAAACAAAAAACAAAAAACAAAAAAAACAAACAAACAAACAAACAAAAAAAAACAACAGTGACTTCATGAAATCTTTAGGAAATGGATGGAACTTGAAACTATCATGCTGAGTTAGGTAACCCAATCTCAAAAGAACACACTAGTTATGTCCTCACTGAGGAGTGGATATTAGCCCAAAAACTCAGAATACCCAAGATACAATTATAGAACAAATGAAGCTCAAGAAGAAGAAAGACAAAAGTGTGGATTCTTCAATACTTCTTAGAACAAAATACTCAAAGGAGGAAACACAGAGACAATGTGTGGAGCAGAGAATGAAGGAAAGGCCATCCAGATACTGCCATACATGGGCACCAATTCCACATATAGTCACCAAACCCAGTCACTATTAGGGATACCAAGAAGTACATGTTGACAGGAGCCTGATATAGCTGTCTCCCGAGAGGCTTTGTTAGAGATTGACAAATACAGAGGTGAATGCTCACAGCCAACCCTTGGACTGAGAATGTGGTCTCCAATGGCGGAGTCAGAGAAAGGACTAAGGTAGCTGAGGAGGGTTGTAACCCATAGGAAGAACAACAGTATCAAACAACCAGACACCCAGAGCTCCCAGGGACTAAACCACTAATGAAAGAGTACACATGGAGCAATCCATGGCTCCAGCCACATATGTAGCAGGGGAATGGTCTCATCAGGTCTGAGTGGGAGGAGAATCCCTTGGTCCTGTGAAGTCTCGATGCTCCAATGTAGGGGAATGCCAGGGCAGGGAGGCAGGGGGGTGGGTAGGTGGGTGGGGGAGTGCCCTCATGGAAGGAAGAGGGGAGGGGGGATTTCAGGAGGGGACACCAGGAAAGGAGATAACATTTGAAATGTAAATAATAAAAATATCTTTAAAAAAAGAAAGAACTTACGGTTCTGCAGAAAAAAAGACCAACTTTGTACTATCAACTTATGAGGTAGCAGCTACCCAGAATTAAGTTACCAAATCACTTTCTTCTTGCCTTTCTGAACTCCTTCAAGTTTTTGCTCCCTGAATTCCACCCGTAGCTCCACCAGCTTTCCTGATTGTTAATGAGTTGGATCTGTGAGCTTAGCATCTCTAATTAGTGTGCAAGCGTCTCTTTAAAAAACCCTGTGAGCAAAGCACAAATGAAACTTTGTCCTTTTACTGAGTCCCCATCCATCTAACTTTTATGTCTTTTTACTTTTTTTGGTGAGGGTGGAGCTTTTCACACACTGATCTAACCAGGGCTACTTTTGTGGGCATAGAATGGAAACAGTAGCTTCCTCTCCTCCAGCAGCCCCAGACTACCATGATATCCCAAGTGTCCTATGAGAATCTACTCCAATCCATGAGTGAATGTGTATTGGTCCTGTCTCCTTCAGGACCTGTGGAGGCAACATCAGTTGCTCTGAGTTCAAGGCTTTCGTGGATCTGTCATGCCCATAAGACTGTCTGATGCCTTTCCACCCTATTGTCTGCTCATACATTCTTTTTTTCCCTCTTCCATGATGTTCCTTAATTATTTGAGAAGCTGATATTGTATCCCTTTACACTGGTCCACAATCACTTTTTCTCAGCACTTTACCAGCCTTACATTCTTCACTCACTGCTACTCACTGCAAAGAGTAGCTTCTATGATCAAAGTTGAAGTAGCGCTAACCTGTAGATTGGAACCTTGAAATCTTTACGGGAAGGTTCCTCTAGTTCTATAGCCAATGTTCTAACAGCAGGGTATAAAAGAGGCCCAGAAAGACTTGATTACCTTGATATCAGTGCATTCATTGGGTTCCTGTTTAGCTGGGTTTCTCTGTGCTCTAGAGGTATTTTTGCTTTTTTTTTTCTTCAGTAGGGAGTGGGTGGCTTTTAACCCACGGGGTTTAATCAGGGCAACTTGTGTGGGCCTAGGATGTTTAAAGCTACTGAAGACATCTTTTTCATGTTTTTTCCTGCTGTTTATTCAGATGTAGTTGCAAGGGCCTATTGTTTACGGTGAGTCTGTTCAGATGCTGACACTGCTGAGAAAGTGAGGATCTAGTTGGAGAAAGACTGAAGCCTTTTATATGTGTGTTTTAAGTGATTATTCCCCTTGCCCTTGAATATCTCTCATCTTCACTTCTCTTTTTAGCTGGTGCCTTTGTGTTCTGAGTCTCTCCAAAGTTTTGTAGCCTGCCGCACTTGCTGGCCTTCTCCTGTAGTGATCTGAATTCCACTGGTGCTGCTGCCCACCTTCCATGAATGTGAGAATCCTCTTATCTAGGTTTCTCTCCTGCTGATCTTGACAGCCTTGTGGTTCTACGCCTATTTTATTGGGAATTTCAAGGGAAAAGGTTAAGCACATTTGTACTTGCAGGTTTTGTGTGTCCACTTGATATTAGCTAGAGTCATCAGAAAGGAAGGAGCCGCCATAAGATTTAACTGTAAAATGTTTTCTCAATTAGTAATCAATGGGGGAGAGCCCTGACCATGGTGCATGCTGCTATCTCTGGGCTGATATTTCAGAGTTCTGTAAGAATGCAGGCTGAGCAAGCCATGGGAAGGAAGCCACAAAGCATCATCCTTTGAGGCCTCTGCATCAGCTCTTGTCTCTAGGTTCCTGCCCTGCTTCAGTTCCTGTCCTGACTTCCTTTAGTGATGAACTGAGATGTGGAAATGGAAGCAGAAGAAACCCTTTCCTCCCCAATTCGGTCATGTTCTTTTCTTGTAGCAATAAAAACCCTAAACAACATGAAAGGTTTTTAAAGATTTGCCTATATTTAAAAAATAATGTTTGGTGTGCTAATTAAACCTTACATTGCCTAAATCTTTCGCTTTATCTCCTAAAAAATATTCCAATGATAATACTGAAAATTTTTAAAAAGAGGAAGGAAGGAAGGAAGGAAGGAAGGAAGGGAGGGAGGGAGGGAGGGAGGGAGGGAGGGAGGGAGGAAGGAAGATAAAGATAAGTTGCCAATTTGGAAAGTTTATAGACATCTTAAAACTGTGACTTCTGACACTGATGGTGATTTTATTTTCAAACTAGAGAACTGCTAAACCGAAACATCACTACACACATCAAGATTCTAAACCCTCATTCTGCCGTCACTGTGCTTTAGGTCAAGGTCGGAAGTCCCAACGGACCTATCCTCTGTTTTTATAAAGGAATTTGCAGCCACTTCCACGGTTTTTGTATGCTATTACTGAAGCTGTTTTGATACTAGAAATATAAGCCAAAAATCACGCCAGAAGTGAATAGTTTCAAAACTCTGTATTATCTGATACTCTACAGAAAAACTTTGTTGGTCCTGATTATGGTGACACTTTAGGAATTAAATCAAGTTTAACCATACTATTAAACAAGAAACAACTCAAAATAGGTAGAGAATTAGAGGTAAAGAGAAAGGAGTGAGACATTCTAGAATCCTGAGCTAAAAAGGTTTTTAGATTATGTTACTCAAGTATAAAAGGTGAATGAGAATGTCTCCAGGTCAGATTATATTTGAAACACATTAAACAAGTCTCTTGCAACAAGACACTTTGTACCATTTTTTAATTGCATAAAGGAGCAAGGGATCTGGAAATTTGATATAATTTCTTCAAAACAACCTCAGTAGACATAACAGTATGCAAGGAAAAACAGACAATGGAAGCTGTTTCCAGCCTTTATAGTATACAAACAGCAAACCTTCGGACTAGTCCTAGACCCTCCAGATTTTAGTTCCCTTATGCCTAGAGACAGTGAATTAAAGTGCACAGTGTTGCACTGACTATGATTCTGTAAGGTTGCAAAGCAGCAGGTGCCAGCATCCTCCCTTATGTCTGAGGTGATCCGGTGTTCTACTCATTTTAATATTTAAGAGAAAAGTGTCAAACATTAAACTGAGGAATACTGAAACTGTGGATGTGTTATGTGCTCATTCTTTATTCGGATTGCCTTGGAAAAATCATTTATGCAATTCCATGCTCCAGTTTTCTTTCTACTAAAGCAGCAATAATAGTGTTTGTGTCTTTAGTGTACCAAGATATACTATTCTTTTGGCAATGCTATTTGGAATGATTTGGACCAAAAGAGATGCATAAATACTAAATTCCTATTTCAAAATTAATTTTAGGTTATTACAACAACTCAAAATTACTTAACCTTGCCCTTCAGAATTCTGTATAGAGAATGCAAATTAAATGCTAAGTTCTGCGTAGTCCTTACTCATGTGTGAAAAAATTAGATATTCTGCATCGTAGACAACTCTTCTGAAATAATGTCACCATGTAATATCACTGTTAGCTTTCCCAGCTGAGAAATGCTGTTTTCATGAATAGTGATAAGAAAGGAATTTGAATGGAATTTTACATTCTCATGCCTTGTTACATAAAATTGTCACCCAGGACTATAAATTTTATCCCTTTTATACCAAATATAAACTATCAATTTCAAATGTGTACTACACATTTAAATGCTTTTCTTTCCATTTTATTTTTAAATGTCAGGTAAACAATGTTGAGTAAAAAGAACGTACAATATGATTAGATAGCATTAGATATATTAAATAAAACTATGACCTCTACCTATTAATATATTAAAATCCTTGCTATGTGTGTAATGCATAGCAATTGGAACTGTTTGCCTTAATAATCCAACTTACAGTAACATTTTTAATAAGAAAATTTAAAGGTCTGGACCTTTAAAATGGGATAAAATTGGCTTCTTTTTAAATATTCATCCTTAACATTTGATATTTATGCTGTTAATTAAAGTACTCAAAAATTATGTTGGTATTTCATCAGAAAATGTGATTACCTATAAAACAAGCTATGCATGTTTTGTGAGAGATTGTAAATCAATTTTAAAAAGTACTTTAAATAAACATACTACTAAATCAATTTTGTACAATGCATTTATCTGTATATAATGTCATGATCGGGAAAGTGTAGGGCTTTGGTTGAAGATCCTGTCATTGTTTGCTGAGTCAAAATTGATTATTTAATATTTATGAAGCATCTATGAAGTTCGCTGGAACCCATAAAGCCTGATCTTTGTCTAAAGGAGTGTGTGCTTACATAAGCAACCTTAAAATGGCTTGCTAATGAAACAGCAGAGAGAAAAAATACCTTATCAAAATAGAATTCTGACAACATTTTTCTCCTTTAGATCTCAGCTTCTGTTGATATTCTATCAAAATAAACTATTGTTCACTGTTTTAATGGGAACATTAGAGCCATATCTGTGGTTTTGATTCTGCAATAATGGTGTGTTTTACCTGCAACCTTTCAAAGTAACTTGGGAACATGATTGTAAAGTATGTGTGTCTTTGTTTCTTTCTTTACTTTCTTTTCTGAGACATAATCTCATGTTCTCCAAGCTAACTTCCAATTCACTATATAGCTTTGAATAATGTTGAACTCTTAAATTGTATTCCAAATACAGGGATTACAATCATGTATTAACACATGACAACTATTTGTAAAGTATCCCCAGGCTGTGTGCAGGTCTTGCTCCAAATTGCTTCAAAGCTTAAGTTGGGTAACTTATGCAGTCATTCTGTTTTCCTCCTTTGAATATTATCCCAAAAGCTCTGAATACCCAAGAGACAATTCACAAACCATATGAAACTCTAGAAGAAGGAAGACCAAAATGGGAATGCTTCAGTTCTTCACAGAACAAAGTACGCATGGGAGGAAAGACAGGGACAAAAAATGAAGCAGGGACTGAAGGGAAGGTCATCCACCTGGGGATCCATCCCATATGCAGCCACCAAACCGAGTCACTATTGCTGATGTCAAGTGTTGAGGTGGGAATGGGTGGGTGGGAGCGGGAACTTCTTCATAGAAGCAGGGAAGGGAAGGGAAGGAAAAGGGAAGAGGGGGGAAAGGAAATAACATTTGAAATGTAAATACATAAAATATCCTATAAAAAAAGACTGCATCCAATGGAAAAATTGTTCAGTTATGTATTTTATACATTCTATCTGAATTTACCCTTTAATGTTTATGCATTATTTCTTCTTTAATCAATCAAGCACTGCAAACACCAGGACATTTTATCTTAAGTAATGTACAAGTTCTTGGACACGTGGGATAACTGCCCACCTGCTAATACAATTATAACTTGGCCAATGCATTCCATACCTCAAATAGAGTGCTCCTAATCACTCCTCAAGTCTGGCCTCGTGCACAGTGGTAAAGACTCATAGCAGTGTGGTTAAATAATGGACTCTTAGAAACCCAGCTTCACACACATTACTGACTTCAGGACAATGCATTGCTGTGAAGCTTCCATGAAGCCACTACCATCTACTTACTTCAGATAATTTGTTAAGATTGGGCTATGACTTTCAAGTAATTTCACATGATTATCACCAATGTCAAGGAAAGGCATGACTAATATGTGGAAAAAAACAAAGAAGCTAGTGTAATGGAAGCCCAGTGATCCAGTGGAACATGACAAGGGATAAAGTCAGATATGCAATGGGGAAAGGGAGGAATTTTATGATGAGTGCTTTACTATGGCTCTTGATGTTTTAATTGAACACACACTCTTTAGTGGTGTTGATGGTCTGGACTCAGGGGAATTCTCCGAGTGAAGGTCACTTCTCAAATTATTTTGGTTAAAAAAACAAAACCAAACACTAGTTTCCTTTGTTAACCTTCTCTTACTTTGTTGAGGAATCTTCCTGACAGATGGCATCTGCCACATTGTAAGAGGACCTCCATAGATCTCCATGAAAAGAACTGAGTCCTCCATTGAGTAACCAGTAGGCAACTAGAGACTTCCAACCACCACATTAGAAATATTGGGAAGGATCATCCACAACTGCATCCCTTCCTATCAGACAGTGCCAGGTGGCATCTTGCACAAAACCCAAAGTCCAAGAAGTGAGTTAGTGTGCAGTCAGCTCCGAATCTAGAACAAAAGCTGTTACACAAAGGTGTCTTGTCTGAAATTATGAGGTTATAGGGTACATTTTAAAAAAAACATGTGGACATATGTGTTTCCACATCATACAATCCTTCAGGTTTTATATTGCCCTGTGATGTTTTTATTCATTGTGCTTGGCGAAATATAAAACCATTGGATAGTTTGGAGAGTGAAGTTAAGACCATTTCATAATGTTCAAGAAGCATGGTAGTACATACCCAATACACGAATGCTCAACATACTGAGGTAAGAGGAGTTCAGATTTAACCTGGACTTCATAGAACCTGTATCAAGAGGGAGGAATTACTGTTGTTCTCCTTCTTTCACACTGGGCATAAATGCAGGGGAAGAAAGGCCAAAGTATCAAGAAGCATTTAGGAGCCATTGTCCTAGTTCAAGGGAGAGATGATTCAGGACTAAACTAGGTCAGAAGCTGTGGACACAAGAAGCTGTCAGAATCTAATGCGTTTGCTGAAAGAGCCAAGAGCAGTTGGTAATGGAATATAGTTAGCCATGAGAAAGAAGAAAGAACTCAAAAGTATTTACAAAATATCCATATTGACTACAGTCTCAGAGATGGTAAAAGCTATGCTAGAAATGGGTTGGAGATGAAAGATGTACAGTAGCATGGTGTGAGCACCGTTCCATTTAATATCTACAGTAGATATCCTTTGTGAAGTTCCAAGTGATTAATTAATATATAAGTCATGTGCTCAGGAAAGAGGTCCAAGCTGTAAATATAACTTTGGAGCAGAGACTGAAGGAAAGGCCATCCAGAAACTGCCCGACCTGGGGATCCAGCCCTTATACATACAGGTACCAAACCCTGACAATATTGCTGATGCCAAGAACTGCATGCTGACAAGAGCCTAATATAGCCGTCTCCTGAGAGGCTCTGTCAGAGCATGACAAATACAGAGGCAGATGCTAACAGCCAACCAGTGAACTGAGAATGTGGTCCCCGTTGGAGGAGCTAGAGAAAGCACTGAAGGAGCTGAAGGTGTTTGCAACCCTGTAAGAATAACAATACCAACCAACCAGAGCTCCCAGTGACTAAACCACCATCCAAAGAGGACAGACCCATGGCTCCAGCTGCATATATAACAGAGGATGGCTTTGTTGAACACCAATGGGTGGAGAAACCCTTGATCCTGCCAAGGCTGGACTCCTCAGTGTAAGGGAATGTCAGGGTGAAAGGCTGGAAGGCGTGGGTGGATGGTTGGGAGAACACTCTCATAGAAGAAGGGGGATGGGGCAGAGAATAGGGGTTTATGGACAGGAAACCTGGAAAGGGCATAACATTTGAAATGTAAATTAAAAATATCAAATTAAAAAAAAGAAATGTTCAGAATGTAGGCAACATTTAAACTCTTGAGTCTGTGAGACCATTGAGGTCTACCAATATAAGCAATACAAAGCACCAAACCAGTAGTCACCCCAAAGTTTAGTGTTCATGGGTATCCTTGAGTTGGCCACTGAGCAGGAGCAGCTCTAAATAAAGAAGAAGATAAGGAAAGCACTGGATCAAAAAATGTTCGATATGCTCTGTGGATACATATGATCAGCCCAATGCTTCTGACACATGCTTCATACAGAAGTAGGACTGCAAATGGAGCATCCACTTCATCAATACAGAAACTGCCTGTGCTCTTGAAAGGAGATCCTAGTGGAGCAACAGAATTAGAGGAAGAATGGACAGAGAGAAAACATTTAAAGTAGATAGGACAAACACCCAATAGAGTTTTACTATGAAGAAGAGAAGGGGAAAATGGTAGCTTAAGGAATGCATGAGGTCAAGAAAGCCTTCTTAAACTGATGATAAAAAAAAAAAAACAAAAAAAAAAAAACCAGAGGTTTGCATGCTGATAATTTATTTAAAGAATATAAATAGTTGCCAGAAAAGAAAACACAAGTTGGAAGCAGAACATCATTTCAAGGAACACACACACACACACACACACACACACACACACACACACACACACACACAAATTTAAAGAAAGAAACTATTCTTAAATTATTTTTTAAGTTACAGAAAACAGATTTTAAAAAAAATTCTACCTAGAGTGCAGAGTAAAAAAATTCAAGCAGGAGCACAACATGATAGGGAAGAAACAAACCAAGCCAGGCAGTGATGACACACACATTTAATCCCAGCACCCAGGAGGTACAGGTAGATGATCTCTGAGATCATCTGAGTAGGTCAACCTGGTCTACTGAGTGAGTTCTAGGACATCCAGGGCTACATAGAGAAACCCTGTCTAGAAAAACCAAAAAGAAAGAATAAAGAAGGAAGGAAGGAAGGAAGGAAGGAAGGCAGGCAGGCAGGCAAGAAAGAAGAAGGGAGGGAGGGAAGGAGGAAGGAAGGAAGGAAGGAAGGAAGGAAGGAAGGAAGGAAGGAAGGAAGGAAGGAAGGGAAGCTCTTTTTCTAAACCCTTCGCCCCTTTCCTCCTACCTTCTACTCTTCTTCCTCCTTCTTTACCTCCCTTCCTCTATTGTTTATTCCAAAATCTATTAATGAAATGTTTTTTGTTTAATGATTGGTTAACAAACAACATTGACCCTCATGATTCAGTTTGCGCAAGTGATGTTATTTTTCATTTTATACTCTTTTTCATATTTCTGAGACACCACATAGCATTTTTTTCTCCTATGTAGCTATAGGGATCTAGTTGGGGTGGTGGTGGGTATAATAGCTACTAGAAAGCTGTACGTACTAACAATTGTTCCTTCTACATGTCTAGAAAGGTATTTGGTAGGCTTGGCTTAGTTCCAAAGAATGTGTAAGTTTAACCCAATGTCTAATTGATTACCATTCCAGCCATAGATGAGTTTGGTGGGAACTCTTGATGGAGTAAGACTCATTGATAAGTGTCTTTAAGCTTACAAGGCCATATTTATGTCAACTGAATATAGCACTAGGATCTAGAACCAAATGAACTGTTGAAAATGGCTCCCACATCTCCAGGCTCAGAAAACTAATAAAAATATGTCTATATTTTATGCTGGTTTACTGCTTTTTGGGCTTATTTAGTATATCCCATGAATACCAAATAATATTTACTAGCCTGGTCTCAACTAAAACTAGTGAATTACTAGTTGAAATGAACTTCACTTTGTATCTTGAGCTTAAATATATTGGAACTATCTTTGCCAATAGAAGCTTAAAATACTTTGTGACACCAAAAATAATCTGTTTTCAATAAGAGGGGGTTTACTAGTGTTAAGTAGCTGACTCTGGAATTTTCAGAACAACTTGAATAATTTGTAGATTACCTATGTACTTTTATCTTTTTCAATTAGATTCTGTGCATAGAAACAGTCAACCTAACAGGAAGCAAAGATACAAAGGAGGGAAGCATAAGAACAAACTACCCATGATTAAACATTAAAATTCTCTTTGCTTTACCTTTTTGGAACTAAATAATACTAACAGCTAAAAACAGTTGTCCTTGAAGAAATAAAATAGTAATCAGGGTTAACTAACTAGAGTCATATTGCTTTAAAAGGTGGAGACCTGCTTTCGATAGACATAAACATCAGGAAATAATCCACATGTAAGACATAAATGCTAAGTGAATTTGCACATCAGTGGCAGGTATATAAGAACAAAACAACAGCAAAAGTTATTAATGTCCTTGGGAGGTGTCATGCTAGAAACTTAGAATATTCTAGCACCTGTCTTCTAAAGAAGTTATCATTTCTGAAAATATTCTAGAAAGACTAATTGCAGCTGCTGTATGATTGGCTAACTACTGTGCTGGAGTTGGACATGACAGTCTGGGAAAATCTAGGGAGGAAACCAGCTTATTCTGAGGTGTAAATTGAGGAAGCCACTTTAAGATAATAGTGATGTGATTTTTAAAATGTCTGCCACAGGCTCAAGGACTTAAAACTTGGTGTCCAGTGGTGGTGCAAGTAGTGGAATCTTTAAGTAATAAAGAATCACTGGAAGAAATAGATTGCCAAAGACCAACTTCGAAGGTTTCCAGTCTCCCTTCACATCTACCTATGTATCTATCTATGTATCTATGTATCTATCTATGTATCTATGTATCTATGTATCTATCTATATATCTATTTATGTATCTATCTATGTATCTATGTATCTATGTATCTATGTATCTATGTATCTATGTATCTATCTATCTATCTATCTATCTATCTATCTATCTACCTACCTATCCATCTATCCTTTATCTCTCTCTCTCTCTCTCTCTCTCTCTCTTTCTCTCTCTCTCTCTCTCTCTCTCTCTCTCTCTCTCTCTCTCTCTCTCTCTCTCTCTCTCAGTTTCCTGCTCCAGTAGATTGCTGCCATATTTCCCCACCATGATGGACTTTTTCTATGAGAATTTAAGCCAAAATAAACTCTTTCTTAAGTCACTTTTGGTCTTGGTATTTTACCACAGCAACAAAATAAAAATTGCTAATACAGGTGAAAATTGTGGAAACTTCTTGGCGAAGTTCGTACCTGGGTTCTATACAAGAAGAGGTGTTCAGAAAGAAGGCAGGGTTGAGATGGAACTTAAACAAGAGAATAGGGTTATCAAAGGCACTTAGATACATGAGTGACAGGTGAACCTGAAAGATGCCTCAAAAGGTAATAGAAGACCAAAGAGGGCATCTAATCAAAGATGAGTTTATTCAAAGTTTGAATTTATATTTATTCTCTCTCTCTCTCTCTCTCTCTCTCTCTCTCTCTCTCTCTCTCTCTCTCTGTGTGTGTGTGTGTGTGTGTTGTATGATTTGTGTGTGTGGTATGTGTGAGAGTGCAGAAACACACATGCTATGGCACATGTGTGAATATCAGAGAATACATTGGGGAGTTAATTTTTTTTCTTCTTGTGTACTACTGTGCTGGAGTTCAGAATTGTTCTTGTCTCTGTCACGCTGTAATCTCAAAGCTGCAGGCCTGACAGCTTCCTGAGGATTCTCCAGTCTCTACCTCCTATTTTAATATAGAAGCATTGAGATTACAGATGCTTGTCAGAACATTCAGCTTTCACATAGCTTCCAAGGATCAAACTTGAATGGTCAACCATGCAAAATTTTGTTAGGTTGATGGATGTTTTTTGTTGTTACTGTTTTGTTTCTGTTTTTGTTTCTTGTTGTTGTTTTTGTTGTTGCTGCTGCTGCTGCTGCTGCTGCTGCTTTATTAGAAGCCAAGGAATTTGAAGTTTAGAGTGAAGTAACCCTGAGGTCAGTGAAAAGAGGATTTTGTGTTGGACTAAGCCTAGATGTCTACTTCTTGTACAAGAATAGTATTAACAAGACTATTCAGGCTCTTTGTTTCTGTCTAAGTTGGAGTTAGTGAGCTCCTTAAAGCTACAAAAGGGTACACACCACAAAGAGTATACAGATGGGAAGGAAAAACAAATTAATGGCCACAGCAGTGTTCCACATATTGTTTAGTAAAGTGATGGGACAGGTGATTCTGAGTAAAGTAAACAAAAAATATCTCAAATAGTCTGGGGAAATCAATAATTAGACAAACCAGCATATGCATTACTTAGTCTGAAATTAAAAGTGTGTTTCTCTAAGTAACTTCTCTAGCAGAAGAAAAATGTTACCCCATGAAAGACTTTCATAAGAAAGTGAATCAAGGCTTTTCAGTTGAAAGTGAAAGCACACAGCCACCATGTTTTTCTCAGCCATCATCTTTATGAACAAACCCAATCACAATGGATACCTACTATATTTTTAAGGAAAATGGAAGAAAGAAATTATAATGAATGGTAAATATCAACTCTTAACATGTGAAGTTTTATGGGGAAAATATCTATTTTCTGCCCTTGGGTCTCTAGCTCAAGCAGTCCTTCAACTTGCTAGGACAAGAATGACCTTGAGTGACCTTCTGTCTTTATTTAGGGACTCATGGTGTAAAGCCACCATGCCTGGTTGATATGGTGCAGGCTAAACCAGCACTCTACCAACTGAGCTCTGTCAACAGCCTGGTTATGACCTCATTATGCCAGTTTCTCCATATTGTCTGTGTGAAACAATACAGCAGTTTGGGTCAAAAGACAGTTGGAAAGAAGAAAACTAAATCTGACTATGATTATGTTTTATTACAGACCATTCCTTTAGACAATTAGTGCTTAGGCTTCAAGATCATGAATTTATTTTGAGATGTCAATTTTGAGACAGAGTGAAAAAAAAAGTGTTCAAGGCAATGATAATGTCCCACTTTAAAGTTCTTATGTTTTTGCTTAAATGGTTATAATAACACATGCTGTGGAAGTTTTCTATATTTATTTTGGAATTACTGCTATGTGCATATGTATTATTCTTGGTAGGATGGGCATCTTCATATCTAGGGCATCCCACTATGATGGCTGATTATGTTCCAGCTGGTCTTTCTCTACTTAGGAATGAAATTTTTTACTGGAGTAAATTTAATCAGGCAATCTTGTTAAATGTGGCACTGGTCCCAATCAGTTGAAACTTTTGAAAAGAGGAAGACAAGAGGAAAAGACAAAAGCTACAGTTTTTAATATCCTGGTTTTCTCCAGGATATTCAGATGATTCTTAAGTCGGATCATCTTGGTTCATACCTTGATTGTACCCTGCACAAACATTGTAATGTTTAATCTCTCCCTTTAGGTTCTCCAGGAAAATGATACCAAGAACTTATCTTAGGGTATTGGAGGAAGCAGATAATGAATGCATGCTTATACAGTATCAGGTAAATGGGAAGAAGGAACTCTGTGTTTCCTTGTATTGTTACTGTTCTGATCTCCAGTCAAGGCCAAAATCTGATCTATAAACCACCACCTTCCTTATCTCATATTTTAACTATAGTTTATATCTCATAAACTATAGCTTCCTGGATATTTTGTAAGAATTAGTCTTTTAAATTTCCTAAGGTTGAATCCCAGATAGCTGTAGTTTCCATAGGAAATCCAGGTGATTGTCATGTACATTAAAGTTCCATGGCCCAAATACCCTCATTGTACTTTTAAAATAGTGTCTTCTTATCTCCCAGAACCAGGAAGCTTCCTTTTTCTTCCTGCCTTCTAGGAGGAAATGGGTCACATTACTAGTGTCTGTTCCATCTGAGCTCGGGATCTTGGAGAAATGTCTTCATCCTGGAGGCTCCTAGTTCTGAATGTCACTCCCTCCTTACAGTGACGGTTACCAATGGATCTTCTCTAAAGCACTCCTCAGAATCTCGAAGCAGTCTTCTGTCATTTTAAAACAAAATCTGTATCCCCTTTCAGCTCTCTCTCCATCCAATCTCAGGATACAAAATACTCCACAGAAGTAGAAATCTTCCCTCCCACTTTAGTAAGTAGTTTTGCCTCACTTCCATGCCCTTCCAGCAGTCACCAAATGCTCATCAACAGAGAAACATTTAGCTGTTATAAGAGTTCTGTGGACTGAGTTTTAAGATTATAATCTCCAAATATGCACATCAGGAAATGCTCTGGGGAGAAGGTAGCATTTGAGCCACACCTTAGTGGGCATGATTTCAGTAGAAAGACATTGAAGAGCATCCCCAGCTCCTGGGTTTTTGAGACATTCTCCATTTGTAACCCAGACAAGCCTTTAATTGAGATCCTCCTGCCTCAGCCTCCTCTGTACTGACATATGTGCCAACACACCAAGAGAGATTTAATTTATGTGTGTGTTGTTGATCTGAGGATCAAACTAATCAGGTGGTAACTCCCCAAAAGTTGACCTTTATCCCTTGTTGTGAAGCAAACTGAAACAAAGAAACAAAAACAAATTTAACTCATACTGACATCTTGTCTGAATTTTGATAACATAAAGAGAGAATTTGGGAAAGTTCATCATTTCTGAGTTTAGAATGAAATCCTAAGGCACATGGGTCAGGGATACTGAAGCAGAGGGAAAGCCAAATACCTGAGAACAGTGATGAACATACCACAAGGGTTTCTGTAACTCCTCAGTATTCCAGAGACAATTACACTCGACATATAAAACAAATAACTCAAAATATTTATTACTGAAGATAAAATTATATATAATACATACATATATATTATATATACATATAATATATATATTCCTTAGGTTTACATACAACCTGTAGAAAAATAAGCAAAATCATTCACATAGATATTTTCTGCTGACCTACTATGAAATAAAGCATATGTTCAGTTCTAGCTTCATACTTAAAAAGCCGTCTTTATTCCTGCTTATACAGATCACATCTTATTTCTCAGCTCCATTAGTCTCTTCATTCTGTTAGTATGAGAAATTCTAAGAATTTCATTCTTCTAGTACTTTAATCAAACAATACTGCTGTTTTAATATATCAATGTATTTTAGTTTTATTTTCTACTTGCACTAAACAGAAGAGTAAAAAGTACATGTTTAGTCACTGATGATAAAATTAATTAAAATATTGCTCATCACTTGCATGTTTAATACTTACCTTGGTTGATTCTGGTATATGGTACCCAAGATGACAATTTTCTTAAACCAAACCTTGAATAAAACACCTTATGGTGTGTGTGTGTGTGTGTGTGTGTGTGTGTGTGTGTGTGTGTGTGTGTGTGTGTATGTAAATATATTGATATGTTTCTTATACATTTAAAGTGATCTCTATGTTAAAATTATATCGATTTTACAAAATCCAACATTTAATAATTTTACCAAAGTATGCCTCTCTGAAAAACTGTCTGTTCTAAGGAAAACTCTGCTGTGGGGTTTGAATAGAAATGGTCCCCAGAGACTCATGGGTTTGGATGTTTGGCCCATAGGGAGTGGCACTATTAGGAGGAGCGGCCTTGTTGGAGTAGGAAATGTGTCACTGTGGAGGCTGGCTTTGAGGTTTCATGTACTCAAGCTAGGCCTAGTGTGGCACACAGACACTTTTTCTGCCTTCAGATCCAGATGTAGAACTCTCAGCTCTTCCCCAGCACTGTGTTTGCCTGTGTGCTGCTCTGCTTCCTGCAGTGAGGACAGTGGACTAAACCTCCAAAACTGTGAGGCAGCCTCAGATAAATGTTTCCTTTATAAGAGTTGCCAGGTCGTGGGGGCTCATCACAGCAATAAAACTCCAACTAAGATGGTCACAATTTGGCAGAGCTTATGAGTAATATTGAAATAGCCAAATCCTTATATTTCTTCCAAATCCCTTTTATAAAACATAAAGTAATGTTAAAACTCTTGACTTAATGAGAAGAATTAAGCACTGTTTTCATTTTAACTGTTTTATTTTTTCATCATGATTAATCACTATTATGCAACTCTTACACTTAAGATCTTGAAGCCGAAACGTTGAGTTTAAGAGTGATTTACAGTTTATTACTAGTGGGGACTGGCAAAGACAGAGGGTGGAGCATGGTGGAAAATGCCTTTAATCTCAGTGCTAATGAAGCAACAGGCAGGTGGATCTCTGTGAGCTGAATTCAGCCTTCACCTACATAGAAAACTTCAAGCCAGCTTGGGCTTACATAGTGAGAGTCTATCTTTAAAATAAAATAAAATTAAATTTAATTTAGGCTTACAGGGTATTACTATAAGGGTTAAATTACAGTGGAAGACAGGAGGGAAATGTTGAGCAAATATGGGGAGGGGAAATAACACTAAAGACCTTTTGAAAAAGTTGTATGGAATCCAGCGTTCTATAGGTGCTTCCTAAAATATAGTATGGACACATATATAAAAATATTCCAAAACTATATGAGCAACACAAATTGGAATTTATGGGATTAAAAAAAGAGAGGCCACAGAGTTTGGTGGTTAGAGAAGAGAGGTTGCTATCTGAGAGGAGTGAAGAGTTGTAATTATGTAATTATGCATCACAGCATGTTATACAAAGTTCTCAAAAAACTAATTAAACACGTGTGTGTGTGTGTGTGTGTGTGTGTGTGTGTAGCTCTACCACCACAGTCTCTTGCAAAATAAATAAATGAATAGCTGCATTCTTTCATTTGACTATGACAAGAAAAAATTGAAAGAATAATGGGAGAAGAAACAATTTTTTTCACAAAAAATAAATACGTGTGTAGTTTTATATATTGGTTAGGATGTTATTTGTGTGCATATATACATGCGGTATATATGATATGAAAGAAGAAATAAGCAACAGGGCCAAAATAAGAGAGGAGATTGGAAAAGTATAAACTGATGAAAATGACAAAGGATATATGTACGAAACTCATTATTTTGTATGCTAAGTAACAATACTAATTAAAAATAGACTGTATTAGTGTAACAACATTTAAGGCTTAAATACTAAGATCTCTGTAAATCTCACTTCATATGTTTGATTGCTATTAAAAACCTTAACCCAGTTTTATAATAAATGTCGTGACAAACAGGCTTAACACTTCTTTTCTCTTACCACAGTTTAACAACAGCTGGTTCTGCCTTTTCTCCAGAAGTTATGAAGGTGATTCGTAAAATTGCCAAGAAATAAATACACACCGGTGGGCAAGATGCTGGCCTGCTCTGCACCTGAACTATGCTTCTCCCATTTGCTTGGTTATGTAGGGGTCTTTTGTATGGTTTGAGATAGTCTTATCCAAAACTGGCCTCAAATTCATGGCAATCCTCTGCCTTTTAGCCTCCTAAGTACTGTTGGGATTGTAGATGTGATGCAGATGCCTACCTCTCACTAATGCTACATCATATCTAATGCCACCTGTAGGGTAGGTAGTAGCTTAAATTTTCTCCACCCTAATTTCAATAATGGTTCTTAAGTGCTTTAAACTCCCTTCTAGCCCACCACCCATCAGAGGTTATGGAAAAGCAAACTTATAAGGATAGGTGGAAATAAGACCCTCTTCAGAAATTTTTCAGCAAATTCAATCTACATTTTCAGGAAATCAGCAGCAGCAGCTTGATCCATTCACATATAGTTCATTAATATACCAGCATTCGAGTTCCATTATGCAGGAATAGCACACATATATCAGGAGCAGTGCTACAACACAGCAGAAACATCCAGGCGTCCTCCGAATCCATGTGAGTCAGCTGAAGGGACCAGAACCAACAGGGATGCCAGGAGAAGTTCTTTGAAGTGCCCAGAAACATGAGACCAACAAAGTGTTGAAAAGCTAGCTATGCAAGCAATCCTGCCTCATTGTCCCTTGAGTCCTATTTATATTCCCTCCAAATATCATGTGTCTTCCACCATGTGTCTTTCCTCTGCACTCTGTTTTAGCAAAACCCCACATGTGTCTGTATCAGTTGACATCATTCTGCTAATCTGCTGGAGTCGGTGGAAGCAGCAAGAAGCCACCAGAATACCACCAGAAGTTTTTTGGTGTCTGTCTCTCTGTGGAGTCATGACAAATGGAACTCAGCTACACAATGTAAGGAGAAACAATACATGCTTGTCCATTGGTGAAGAATCCTTCATCAAGTGTCCTTTCATGTGTTTGCTCTAACAAAACATTCTTTCACCTGTGTCTGATTCAGCAAAATGTTCCTTCATGTGTTTGCCCCAGCAGAATACCATCTGACACAACTGACTGTCTGAAGAAACCATAAATTTACTTCAGCTATGCTACTACCATGTTATTATAGTAATTGTGTGTGTATGTGTGTGTGTGTGTATGAGAGGAGAGAGAGAGAGAGAGAGAGAGAGAGAGAGAGAGAGAGAGAGAAAGAGAAAGACAGTAGCCCAGGGTAACCTCAAACTTTGAAACATATTCAAGAATAAATTTGAACTTATGACCCTCCTGCTTTCTACTTTGAGTTATTTCTATGAATGACAACATCCACACCCCGGTAATTGATGAAATACAAGGGTGTGGAAGAACTTGGGGGAGGTAATTGGATGTACTGAGCTTCTGGGTTGGGTGGCTAATCTGGAAGGTCTTGGCATAGTCATTTGAGTGGCTTTGTCTAATGTGAAGAGGAAGTGAGTTTAGCCGTTGCATAACAAAGCCTTCTTCACTTTCCCACTGGTTCTATCGGTTCTGGAGGCCCTTGGTCATCAGGGCCTGGCTTTGGGTCTGACCACTTCTTCACTTGCATAGAGAGAGAAGCAATATAAAATGGATTCATGTACAGCTTGGGTCAAAACTAGAAAAAGAACTAAC
This sequence comes from Rattus norvegicus, assembly GCF_021556685.1. Lineage (NCBI taxonomy): Eukaryota > Metazoa > Chordata > Mammalia > Rodentia > Muridae > Rattus > Rattus norvegicus. The sequence continues at coordinate 61,822,076 of NC_141539.1, forward strand.
CACTCAACCGGACTCTGCCTAATCAAAAGTCAGAAAACAATGATGGAGAGTTAGCTTGGAGTCTCAGTGGATTGGGCTAGCAGAGGAGTCACAAAAGTCTTGATTTGGGCCTGTTGGATTCTTACTGTCCTTCCCAAGTGTGTGCGCCAGGAACTCTGTGAAAAGTGCCCCCCCCCGGCATATTTCCTAAAACAGAAGGGATAATTTAAAAAAACAACAAAAACAAAACACAGTCTGGGTATCATGGCTCACAACTACAATCACAACATTTGAGAAAATGAAGCAAGAGGATTGTTTAAAGTTTAAAACCTGCTTAAGAGATATATATAGTGTGAAATACTATCTCAAAAAGGCAATAAATAAATCCTAATTTTGAGGAAACTCAAGTTATACTATGAAACTTTGCAGGTTTGTCTGCCCCCAGAAAGGAGATGGATGTTGGCCAAAGGACTGAGTTGGCTCTCTTTCTAACCAATCAAGATGGGGGTTCAAAGTCAAATCCGTGTTGTTATTGACACGGTAATAAGATGATATTTCTACAAACTATAGAATTAATGGCTGAAATTAGTGAGCAATAAGAATTATTGAGCATATAGTAAAAATATAAATCTAAATGAATACAATTAATTTTTTTCTGTGTTATAAACAAGACATAGATTAAGTTTCACACAGTCTATCAAATAAAGATATATATTCTGATAGAATGGCAAGAGAGCAGCATGTTTTGAGAATAGATTCTATGTGGTTATTCTATAGGGACTATAGTGTATTTAAGAGTCGTGTGGAAAAATACTTGCAGATATTATAAGTTTATGGTGCCTGTTGCTAGTGCTCAGGTGACGGAGATAGGAATCTTTGGAGAAGACGGTCATCCACACCATCAGAGAGTGGGTGTAGCTTCTGATTGCTTATCAGTTTCTAGTAGTGAAGCAGGAACTAGTGGTGACCCTGGAACTTGCTTTTAATAATGGTGTGGATGACCATCGTCTCCAAAAACACATGACTCTTTATCAAATGGGAAATTTTAATAGTTGTTTATTGTATAAAATGGAGACACTCACTTGAACTAAAAGTAATTGAATTTGGCCACATGTCCCTGGGACAGAAAAGAAAACAGAAAATGACAATAAGTTGGTTTCATAGCTAAGGACATTGAAAGATAGACATTGACTTCTGTTAGGTTGTAGAGTGGGCAATATTAAATTTAGAACCCATAGAACCATATATCATTTCATTTCAAGGCAATAGATAGTATGAATAGAGTCATATGGATTAACTTTCACAGTAGACCTTTCTGGCCACAGTTCTTATTAAAGTTCAAGAATATTTCTAGCCAGGAGTGGTGGCACTAATCTCAATACAAGAGAGGGAGAAGCAGGTGGATCTCTGATAACAAGGCCAACCAGAACAGCCAGGACTACATAAAAAAGCCCTGTCTAAAACAGACAGAAAAACAAAGGAAGAAACAGACAAATAGAATATTTAGCCAACCAGATAAGATCCCTTCCATAGAAACACTACAAGTACCTAATGGGTATAGTTTAGTAACATAGCACTTACTTAGCCTTAAGCAAACATCTGAGTTTGGTCTCTAGCATTACTGAAGAAGACAAGTTCATGTCAAGTTGGATAGAGGTCCAGAGAAAGAGTATACTGCTCTTACAGAAGACTTGGGTTTGCTTCTCACCACCTACATCAGGCAGCTCATAACTACCTGTAACTCCAGCTCCAGGGTTTTCTGAAGCCTTTGGCCTATGTAGATACCTACAGTCGCATGCGTATACCTCCATACAAATAGACACTCATTTTCAAGAACGAAGTGTGCAACATGCTATGTCTAAACATCTAGGAAATTTTTATCTCTAACCAACAAAGGAACTGTATCTTTTGTTTCCTCTTGAACATAAACCAGGTTATCAAACTCTAATAAATTTTTTATGATTGCAAATGTGCCATGAATATCTTTCCTTTCCCCTCTTTATACTTAAAAGATATACATGTGTGTGTGCATAAGAAAATCTTCAAATCTTTCCTTTATAGACCCAAAAACTGAAGACTCACACTGATAAAACTCATAACATACATATATATGCCTATTAGTATATAACATGCATAATGTGTATAATATATGTATGTAATGTATGTATTGTATATGATTTAAATCAGAAAGATATTTCATAATAGTGTATTAAGCCACCTACTGGTAATATTAGCAACTATTCCTTAAATTGTATAAATTGTATCCATTCTACAAAGCAGAAAATGCACATAATTCTTTGTGATTCTCCCATTAAACACGTGTCATATTTTTTAACCAGAGCCAGCTTTCATGAAACTATGCCTACAAAATAGAGGCAAACAGAATCCACCAAAAATGTGGGAGCATAGAATTGAATAGCAGAGAATTATAATGCATTTAAGCAGTCCATAGGTTCCAATCAGTGAGAATAAATGCTCTTGCTAAGTCCACATGTTGCTCAAAGAGGAATACAACCACAATCGTTCTGTGCCTTTGGTCTATTTATTTTCAGTAATGGTGGTCTTTTCAATTCGCGCAGACGCTAGGTAATTCGGAAGCTTGAAACACTATTGAATAAATTATAAAGGAGAAAATAGTGGAGCCTACAGAGCTGTGTGGGGTGAAGGGGTGAGAGACACAGACAGAAAGAAGTACAACTTCTGTCTGGGAAAGCACAGGAGAGTGGAGAGCCTGTGTAGAAGGAACAAGCCTCAGTTCCCCAGGAGAGAGTACCCTGACAGTGCAAATCTTTGTACATGGTGGACTCCAGCCCTCCAGTCTCCGACTGCAGTTCTGGTAGACTTTAGACATCTAGGAATGCTGGAAGACAAACCCTGGTGAGGAGGAAGCCTTGTTTTCCCATTGCCTGAGAAGCTACAGAGAGAGATTTGTTCTTCTGGGAGAAGCAAACATTGCTCCCTGCCAGCTTTTGCTCTGAGCACGCTGCAGTCTCTAGTTCCTCTGGCCTTTGGCTCCAAGTCTGACTTGGAACAAGAGCTTAAATCATGATTTGCTGTTTTTGTTATATAGAAATATAGTCTGTGGCCTTCACTTGCACTTTTGTCTCAGGTTGGAGAGATACTAAGGATTGGCGTGCCTTTAAATGTCATTTCAGCCATCTCTGATATGTGTCAGTCATGTGAAACTTCTTAAAGCCAACAGTATGTTCCCAGAAAACACAATAGAAAGTTGAGCCTAACATCTTTATCACATTCGCATTTTTGCACTTTTATCCTTGTTTTGTTTCTTCCTGTTATTTAACGATGAAACTGGTAATAATATGCATTCTTTGAATGTAACCGAGTCTTCCCTGATTATTGGTGAGCTGAACTTGGGGTGCTAGTGAGATGGACATCAGTTAGGAAAGTCACCCCAAGCCAATGGCTTCCTGATTTGTTGTCTGACACCCAAGAATAAAAAATAAGCCTGCAGGGATGGCTCAAATATTAAGAACACTTGCTGTCTTGCAGAGGACGAGCATAGGACAGCTCACCAACCTGTGATTCCAGTTCCAGGAGATCCAATAACCAAGCAGAAATACAATTATGCACAGGAATACAAATAATATTACTTTTTAAAAAGAAGGAAATATGGAAAAGGAATGACCAAAAAGAACAGTAGTTAAGAAAAGTAAGAACTCTTGGAAGTGTGAAGGCCTTCAAGGGAGGGAAGCCAAATTGCAGCTCTGCCCGCTGGCCTTATGGTGGCCTTGTGGGTCTCATGGTGGGAAACGGGAACATGGCTGAAGTGTTTTCATCTTTTGTTTTTTTACATGTTTGTTTGTTCGTTTGGAGAGAGAAAGAGAGAGAGAGAGAGAGAGAGAGAGAGAGAGAGAGAGAGAGAGAGAGAGAGAAAGAGAGAGAGAGGTGGATGGATAGAGGAGGGGTGGGAAGAACCTGGAAGTGCGAACATAATCAAAATAAACTATGAATAAAATGTTTTAATAAGAGAGAACGAGAGAGGGAGAGGGAGAGTTGCATGGTTGCATGTTGGGTTGAGCCAGTGAGGGCTTCTATATGCCCTGTGCTTGCACCCTCTGACCGGTTAGAAAAGTAGCCAAAATCAGTTTTCCATTCATAGTGGTCACATGCTATCAGATTAGCTGATAATCAACCATGGTCTCACCTTGTTGCCTCATGAGATTTCTTTTCTGTTTCATGTTTAGAATTATAACTTATAGAAATAAATGAGAGAACAGAAATTTTTGTAATGATAAAGTTTCAGGGGAGCATAGTCGTATGTGCCCATAAAGCCATCACTCAGGAGGCAAAAATCAGAGGATATGTGAGTTTTAGATATCCGGGTCTGGACTTTGAGTCCTAGGGCATCCCAGTCTACACTGTGAGTGCTACACATCATGGTCTACACTGTGAGCTCTGGGCCATCCTGGTCTACACTTTGAATGCTAGGCCATCCTGCTCTACAATGTGAGTTGTGGGTCATCTGGTTTGCATAGTGGACTCTAGATCCTCTGAGGGCTTCAGAAAAGAAAAAAAAAAAACAAAAAACTCTTGTCTCATGAAAGTTTCATTTGTATTTTAAATTTGCCTTTGTTTTCAAGTCTCCTTAGTTTTTTACCCACTTTGGAGACTTGAACAGGAGACCTTTCAGACTTTGAGCCATGGCTCTCAGCATGTAGCCTTGTTCTTAAGCACTGTATCAGTCTCCTCCCTACAGGACAAGCCCAAGATTTCTTCAACCAATTGTGTAAATAATTACCCTGATAAATTATCTGCCTATTGTTCACCAACTTCCTCATCTTCCAATAATGATACTCCATCATCCATTCCTGAACTATGATTTTTTTTAATTAGTCTCTGTGCAATTACTGGGGATTATACCTAATCTACTTCTCTAATGCTAGACTGGCTACTTCCCCAACTGTGTTCCCCAAATACTTGTTTAAATCTTCCTGGGTTATTTCTGCTCCAGCAGTCTGGCATCCTAGGGAGGCACTTCATGCTGGCACATGTTACTGGTCCATCATGATTAATGGAGACTTCCTGTTCTCTCTGCCTTCTCCTCCTATGTGCTTCCTCTCTCTCTCTCTCCCTATCTCTCTCTCTCTCTCTCTCTCTCTCTCTCTCTCTCTCTCTCTCTCTCTCTCTTCTTCTTCTTCTTCTTCTTCTTCTTCTTCTCCTCCTCCTCCTCCTCCTCCTCCTCCTCTTCCTCCTCCTCCTCCTCCTCCTCCTCCTCCTTCTCCTCCTCCTCTTCCTCCTCCTCCTCCTCCTCCTCCTCCTCCTCCTCCTCCTCCTCCCTCTTGGTCCCTACCTGCAACAGCCAGACCGGTAACTTCAACTCCTTCTGTCTCTATCCTACCCAGTAATTAGTTGTAGGCATTTTTATTTAGCCAAAGATTTTAAACTGGGGCGTACAGATTGCACAGCAAAGGCTGGTGTACTTGGGAATTTGCACCTCCTGTGGCAACCAAATCTTTGAGTACAGAATTTAGCATATAAATACAAGAGCACTCAGTCAACCTCCAACATTAGATGACCAGGCAGATGTGTCTATAAACTTTAGTGCTGCCTAGCTTCAACTCCACCTTTACACGCATGCCCCCCTCCTGCAGCTGTTTCTCTGTGTTCACACCATCAGCTACTTCTGAGATCTGAGTCACAGAACGTTATTTCTGACAATGCCAGAGGGCTTTTAGTTAAATTCATGTGTATCCAACACACCATTTCTTAAATCTTTGCTTTCTTTTTTCCAGATAATTTCTTAATCATTTTTTAACTCCAGTTCTAAGGGTATCCTGTGTCTCTGACCTTCGCCAGCACCAGATCCACATGCATACATATAATCTAAAATACTAAAGTAAGGGTTTCTTTTTAAAGAAAGAAAATGTGTCAGGTGGTGGTTAGTTGTGCATTGCTTTGGTCTTAGAACCTGGGAGGGAGAGGCAGGTAGATCTTCAAGTTCGAGGCCAACCTGGTCTACAGAACTTCCAGGATAGCCAGAACTACACAGAAAAACCCTTTCTTGACACCTCCCCCAACGACCACGACAACAACAACTACAACAACCACTAAAAGAAAACAATTTTACATGGATAAAAGCACTGGTATTAACAGAAATACAGGTGCATAGGGAAAAGATATTATACTGAATGTGAGTATCAACTACAGAAGCAGGTCATGCTGACATGTGGTAAAGAGTGCACTGTGTGTGTTTGATATGTATGCATATGATTTGTGGATTCTATTATATGATAAATGGGATGCTATGGTGGTTCAAGGCTGCACTGGATGTGATTGCAGGCTGATAAGGTAAAACTGTAGGTCCTAAGAGTTGCCTAAGGGAGTTTCATACAATTTTACTGTGAGCAAAGTTTATTGTTTAGTTTGTGAGATTACCAGAAAACTTCAGGTTTACATCTGAGAAGAAGGAAGTCTGTTCCCAAAGGTCACTTAGGTATACACTTAGGTATCTAAACTTGCTTTGTTTCTATTTTAACATTCTTCTTTGAAAGGTCACTATGAAAATGGAGTATTGTTTCTGTTCATGCAACTTTTCGAACGTTTTAATTGTATACAGAACTCACGCAGCCTCTGTTGATGTCAAACTTTCCATGCAGTTAAAGATGCCTTTGACTTTTTGATGCTTCTGTTCCCAGCTTTCCCTGTGCTGGGACTAAAGTCATACATCACCTAGCATGGTTTATGCAGTACTAGGGACCAAAGCCAAGTTTTCACACATGCTAGTCAGGCACTTTGCCAATTAACTTTCATCCCTAGTGCTGTGCAGAAATCCTTGACTTTCAGTGGACAAGAAACAGAAATCAGAGTCCAGAATAAAGCAGTTCCTTTCCCACGTTCCCTAAATTTTCTCTACCAATTCTGTGTCAGTAGGACTTTTGCCTAGCCTACCCAAGGTATTGGATTCAATCCTCAGAACTTCAAAAGCAAGTATAGATATAAATAAAAGAGAATAAGAACATAAAACAATACAACTAATGAAATGAAGAGGAGTTGGCATAAAATAGCAGTCAGCAAGCAGGTGAGAGGTAAGATCTTAAGGAAATGCTTAGATGAAACAGAACAACATAGTCTGTTATAGATATATAAGAAACATAGCAAGAAACATGTTGTGTATGCCCATATTGAGGACACCAGAGGAGAGCTAAGAGTCTTAAGCCTCATAGACTACTGCTTATTTTATCATATATATAGGGCAAGGGGTGTCTCTTACTGGCCTGAAGCTCAGTAGGGGAGTAGTCAGTGAGTTTCAAGGGTGTTCTGTTCTCTCTCTCTCTCTCTCTCTCTCTCTCTCTCTCTCTCTCTCTCTCTCTCTCTCCAGCACTGGAATTACAAGTGTGCACCACCATATTTAATGTTCTTCAGCTTGGGTTCTAGTAATTAAAGTTGGGCTCTTCTGCTTGTATACCAAGCACTTTACCAACTGAGCTATCTCCCAAACCCTGTGACTGTTAATGAATGTTAAATAGTGAAGCCAGTATGAGGAAGTAATTTTAAACTCTAGCCATAAGATTTTTACTACACAAATCTTCATTCTACAATATCAAATCTACATGATACTATATCTTGAAGTTCTACACTTCGGTCACCTGAACAACTTTAAAAATTTTCTGCCATGGAAGTGCAGGCCTGTAATGCCAGGACTCAGGAGATGGTGACAGAAAGGTTAGAGTTCAAGGCCAGCCTCGGTTTCATAGCAAATGTGAGAGTAGTTTGAGCTTTATGAGATCCTGTCTCCAAATAAACAAAAATGCATTTATTAACATCTCTAACAATCATTTAACATCTCTAATTAGATGTATCCCTAGAGTGATGGGATTATAATCCGAATGTGATAAAAATCTCTGACCTAGAATCTTATCTCCAACAGCAGGAACAAAATTCAATCTAGAATGTATTGTATTTCACACACTGAAAAGGAAAAGATTCTTTTGTCAGTTTGTGTCACTGGAAAAATCAGAGTCCCTCTTAGGATTCTTAGTCATAATAATTTAAAAACTAGAGTCAGAAAAACAAACAAACAACAACAACAAAAACAACTCCAGGACAATTTTATTAGTGTTTAAAGAAAAAAAAACCCTAGGGCAGACAAGCTGCAAACCAATCGTGAGGCCCCTTGAAGGAGGAAGATGGAGATAAGGGACACAGAGGAGAGAAATCCATGCTATTTAGACATAACTACACGATGGCGAGGGAGGCAGCTAAGGGCTGGGGACGAGGGTTTCAGAGAAAGTGACACTAACAATCTGTAAATGACCACTAGTGATTCCAACTTCCTTAGACAATCCATCATTCTCAACAACTTAACTCGGTTTAAGAGGAGCAGGATTTGGAGAGAAAGAAGGAACACGGTCCAGCTAGCCTTGAACATGCTAAGGTCTCTACTGATAACATAGGCTTGTATGTGGCAGGATGTCTGAGTTAGGAAAGTTTAATGGGCAAAATTCCACTAATTTAGGTATGAAACATTCAATTAGCTTTTTATTTACTGTTATTAACTGTGTGTCCTTCCCCTAACTGGAGAAGGACATCAATGAGTTGAAATGCATGTACTACTTGTAGAAGAAAAAAATAGTAATAATAAATGTGGTGCCACTAACAAAAGATTGGCCACTTTCCCTTTTCATTCTGTTTTACCTTTCTTTGATTCCTTTTTATTTTTTTATTTAATTCTTTTATATATTTACACCCCAAATATTGCCCCTCCCATTCCCCCTCTCAGAGTTCTTTTCCCCATTCCCTTCCCAAGGTTCTTTACCCCATTCCCTTTGCCTCTGAGAGGCTGCTCCCCCCACCCCCCAAGCATTTCCCTTCCCTGGGGCATCAAATTTCTACAGGATTAGGTATATATCTCTCTCCCACTGAGACCAGAAAGGCAGTCCTCTGCTACATAAGTGCCAGGGGTCTGGGACCAACTGGTATGCTCTTTGATTGGTGGCTTAATCTCTGGAAGCCCCCAGGTGTCCAGGTTAATTGAGACTTCCTACTGTGTTGCCATTCCCATTCACTTTCTTCAGTCTTTCCCCTTACTGTTCCATAGAGGTCCCTGACCTCAGTCCAAATGGTTGGGTATAAGTATCTACATCTGTTTCGGTCAGCTGCTGGTAGAGCTTCTCAGATGACAGCCGTGCGAGGTGCCTGTCTGCATGCACAGTATAGCATCAGGATTCGGTGCCCCCTCCACCCTCCATGGGATGGATCCTAGGTTGAGCCAGTCACTGGACCACCTTCCCTTCAGTCTCTGCTCCATTTTTGTCCCTGCATTTTTTTTTTTTAGACAGGAACAATTTTGGGTCAAAAATTATGAAGGTGGTTTAGTGATACCATCCTTCCATTGAGAACCCTCTCTATCTACTAGATGTGGTCTCTTCAGGTTCTATCTCCCCACTGTTGGACATTTAAGCTAAGGCCATCCCCATTGAATTCTGAGAGCCTCCCATGGTCACTTTTCTTATGAGAACAATAAAGACTTCTGCTGCAGTGGTAATCTGGCTATCTTTTTCTAGTAAGCTTACATCTTAGAACAAACAACTTGGGCTTTGGTGAAGAGATTTGGGGTTTCATCACAAGTGACCCCACGGCCTTTTAGGCCTGTTGTCTTTTCCTCAACAGGGAAACCTGACTGAACCACTGGAAGACCCCTGAGAGGCCTTTTTCTGTTTTATGTCTTTTTTATTACTTTAGGATCCTGATTTGGTGACATATAACCACAGTTTGTAATGTAGACCCAAGAAGTTTCTTCAGAATTGAGTCAAAGTAATGTGATAATAATGAATGTAGATTGGTCGAAGAGTCTACACTCTGCACTAACTTAGAACTCAAGAATAGAAAACACATGCTTTCCAAGTGCAGATAATTTGAGGATTAATAATTTAGAGAATTTTTGACCAGAGATTTGGTTCCGAATGGACAGGCCATTACTAAGTGAGGATCAATGTGTTAAAAGGTGAGAGTATTTATTGCATTGATAATGCTGATAACAAACAAGGTGAGTGAATGATACTTCTTCTGTTTGTAAGATTGACAAGTAAGAAATATCCCACATTATATCAAGAAAGAAACATATTGCAAGAGCTATTTATAGCTGTTTAATAAATGTGGCCTTTTCCTCCAATTTAATTGATAACACTATTAGTTTAACAGTCACACAGGGGTATGGTGGTGTAGGACTACAATCTCAGCACTCACGAGGTGGGGGCAGAAGTACCACAAGTTCAAGCCCAGCTTCTACTACATAAAGAGTTCACTATCAGCTTGTGCTAAATCCTGGAAGCCCTATTCAAAAAAATAAAATGGATAAAATAAAGAGGATGAAAGAGAAAGACAGAGACATGGTTGGAAGAGGGAGAGAGGAATGGGGGAAAGAAAGGGGGAGAGGAAGTTAAATATGACTAGATGTCAATAAGAATGGCTTGTTGCTGCATGCATGTTCAGAGAATAATACCTATGTTTTAACTTAGGTACTTAAATACTTGAAGCAATGGGATTCTTGCTTGAAGACCTTTCTGATAATACTTCCTACCTTTATTAATGCAAAAACTGGTGTCACATGTACATTTTTCCCTAAGAAAGGTAAGAATCCATTCATAAGCAACATTTTTCTAGATAAGCGATGTTGTTCCCAATTACATATGATAAACCAACAAACACTGATATTTGATATCATCAGGGCAAGAAGAAAAAACCCTGAGTTTTATTTAGTGTCACACAGATACAAGGAAGATATGTAACTTTCTTTGATGTGCTCACATGAAATGCCTGTAGTCAAACGGCTATTTTTAAGCTTGAGAAGAAACTCAGGACAAAAGGAACATTTTAAATATAAAAGGGAATCCAGGAAGATCACAAAGAAGTAAAATCACTATTACAAAGTTCAAAGCCACATTGTTCTTCAAATATCAAGACACTGACTTAAATATCGTTGGTGACCCCTATTCAAGGGAGACTTTCTAGGGTTTAAGGAAGTGATGGACATATAGCCACTCTTTGGCCCCTTTGAGAAACTGCTTGGTTTGGGAACACTATTATGTTTTACTTTCTTGCAACCAAGTCTCCTGTCGTGTCAGACTTTTGAACTCAGAAAGGAGATCTTAACTGCAAGATAATGGATAGGCTGGGACAGGCATCAAGTCAGCTGACCAACAAAGACAGGGAGAGGACTCTGAAGTGTCAGTCCTCTGTCTGAGCAGCAGACAATCCCTGTCAGCTTTAGAGACCAAGGCTCAGCCCCAGTATGGATGGGAGCCAGAACGTTGCTTTAATTTTGAGAGGAAGTCAGGATGCTTCTTGTATCAAGGACAGTCCTGTAAGCTCTCCGTAAGATTGTGTGGGCAGTTCTTAATGAAGACTTGCCCAGAGAAGGGATAGACAACCCTCTAAATGTACACGGAGGGCAACTTGTGTGACAGTCTTGTTCTGCCAAGCATTCAGTTGGTTGGCAGAAATTTCAGAAAATAACATGTATGTGCAATATTCAAATGTGGAAACTGCCACTCGGAGAGAAGCAATCTGACCTGTGTTGGGATGTTGGCCTACACTTCCTTCCAATCAACGCTTTTTGAATTCTGTTTTTTATAGTAATCTGGTGTAGTGTGTGTGTGTGTGTGTGTGTGTGTGTGTGTGTGTGGCTTTCTTTTCCCCCATAAAAGATGTGCTCAGCCAACTCATTTATTAGGAATATAAAAATTATAGGATTGCTTTTATGAGGTTTCAAGAACATCTATTACAAGGCTTTCATTTAATAAATAAGAAATCAAAAGAGGCTCTAGTTCAGCTGGGGTTCCTAGTCATCTTTAGACACTTTATTGTTACAGATGTCATTATCACATCCCTAGAAGTCACAGAGAATGTATATTTCTGTGTCAAAAAAGATCAATTTGTATATTTGAAAAATAGTTTGACTTCTACGTTTCTCTTAAATCATTTAAAATTATTATTATTGAAGCAAGATTTAAAAATACAAAAAATGTATTTAATGTACATAATGAATTTTACTTTCAATGTTACAGTTGAAACCTGGAACTTCATATATATTACCCAATTGGGTCCTCCTAAGATATATTCCCATCCACTACCTTCCTCCTCCTCTTCCTCCTCCTTCCTCTTCCTCCTCTTCTTCACTTCTTTTATTATTATTGTTTTTCTTTCTGTGTAACCCTGATCATCATGAAACTTCTTCAGATTCCCATTTTGAGTTTCTGCCCTGGCTTCCTTTATGGTGGGCTGTGATCCACTGTGATATGTGGTAGCAATTCATAAGACAAATCCTTTCCTCCTCAAGTTGCTTTTACAAAATTTGTCTGCTTAAACTTATTTACCTCTGTCAGTATTTTGACTGCATGCTATTATGTCTACCACCTGCATGCTTAGTGCCCTCAGGCATTGGATTCCCTGGAAACTGCCTTGTGGGTTAGAGGAGGAACCAAACAGCTAGCCCCAGCTAAAGCAACAAGGAATCATCCCTCCAGACCCAACCCCTACCTTCCCAAACGCACCAAGCTGCTTTTGTTACGGTCTTCATTCCAACAACAGAGAGTAAACTAGAAGAGACTGGTATATTTGGGAGGTAGCCATTCAGAAATACCCCATCTATTGATTAACTCATTTACCCGACAATATTCAGAAAACCATCAATTATGTCTGTCCCTAAGAACGTTAGAGCGCTGAAGAGTTTACCAGTGGGTAGAGGGTGTCCAACTTTAACAGAGAACACAGAGCTGAGAGAAATACCCCTTAGGAAGCAAATAGTGTGGATCTCTCTAGTGTTCTCATGGTGTTCAGAACTAGACCTAGAAAAAAAAATCTGAGAATATGTACACTGCAACATAGATGCATCTGTCTTTACTCACACTCTCTTCGTTGTCAAAAACAAAATATATAGAGCCATGAATTGTGTTTCCTGGTTTGTTTTCTTTGCTATTTCTTTTAGAAGTAAGTCACAAAGGCAAAAGCAAATACAGACATGCCCAGCCAGTGAGAAATTCATGGGTGGAAGTACTGGAGATGATAGAAACAGGAGAAATAGAAATCGAAGAAATGCAGAAGGGCTAAACTGAGAGCCTATGTCCCAACACAAGGAATGTGAGCTCCTTTCAACAGCACTTCCTGCTGGCAATTTCCTCCCCAAACTACATCTTTTCTGTTGGAAGACAATAGAATTTGCCATGTGGGAGTTCCAGCCCAGAGTTACCAGACTCTTCGAATTTTGCAGGCATACAGGTATGGATTATTGGGGATAATTTGTATTTTAAATGTTTTTGTGAATTCCCCATGAAAGTCAGTGTGTAGGTCAAACAAAATGTATCTGACTAGCACATTGAGAATTTCCCCTTAAACTCTTGGAAGAAGTTAGCCCAGGGTTCAGATCCCTGCACCCTAGCTTAAGCCCACAGGGTCCAAGACTTGTGGACGCATCTAGGAACCTGAATTTTTTGATGACTTTATTATGTAATTTCATTTGAGAACCAGGAAAATCACATACTGGGGGGAGGGGAAAGGTGCATAATTACATTTGAATTTCAAAGCATTAAACTTCATTAAATCCACTGCTTTATTGATGGGATTATATTACATCTAGAGCTTTTCTTCTAACAGGTACTACTGTGGCTTTTGTGGAATTTTTCAAGTCAGGATTATTGGCTCCAAGTTTACGGTTTAATAGATAGTTCATAGTTTAAGGACCAGGGGATAATGAGCACTTACCTTTAAAATGTTTCACAAAGTACCAGTTTAACATGCACACTACATGTGACTTCCTTTGCTTTATCATCTGATTTCTGGGTATTAGACACTATTTTCTGACTTCATGGTTGACAGACTTTCAGTAGGTGACAGTGGCAGTGGGTGCAAAAGGAGGATGTCTTCACCCGCATCCTTCTGTGACGGTCTTAATCCTTACCCCAATTCCCGCATCCCTTGTCAAGGGCATCCTGAGGTTATCAGTTATCTTTGAGCATGCAGAGGAGACACCATGTTTTTCCTTCTGTGATTTTTCACATTGCCTACTATCCTATAGAATGGTGTGTGCTATCCTGATCTATTTGACGTAGACCCATGTAAAAACAAGGTCATTTACTTACTTTTTTCTACTTTAGAGGTCTCTGTCTCTCTGTCTGTCTCTGTCTCTGTCTCTCTCTCTGTCTGTGAGTGTGTGTGTGAGTGTGTGTGAGTGCGTGTGTGTGTGTGTGGTGTGTGTGTGTGTGTGTGTGTGTGTGTGTGTACGTGCGTTTCTATATACTTGACTGGAACATGCTGCATAGACTAGGCTAGCCTCAAACTTGCAGCAATTCTCCTGTCTCTGCTTCCTAAGCTCTGAAATTAAGACTTGGGCGCCTTGCCAACTTTCTTCTTTTTGGTATTTTAATTTATGTGCAATTTTATTAGAATACAAGTCTTATTTAGGCATAAAAACATTTTTCAATTAATTACTTTATTTATTTATATCCCAAATGTTGTCCCTCTTCCTGGCCCCCCCTTTCAGAGTTCTTCAGCTCATTCCCCCCTCTCATTCTACCTCTGAGAGGGTTCTCCCCCTCCCCTTTCCCCCAGTATTCCCTTTCCTTGGGGCATCACATTTTGCCTGCTGTATTAACCATTTTTATAAAGCAGTACCATGATAGCTTGTATTTTTTTTTCTCAAACCACTTTTAGAAATCCAATTACTTAACATGCATTTTCAATGCCATAAGTCAACTGCAGACAAACCACTAATGTATATTATTTTACTTAAAAAACTAGTAGTGGAGGGACTATAAAGCTTTAAATAGTTTTATATGCAGGTTTAGAAACTTTCCAAACTTTAAAAGCAAAAACATGGTGTGTATGAGTGTGTGTGTGTGTGTGTGTGTGTGTGTGTGTGTGTGTGTGTCCGTGTTGTTCTCTTAAGACTCTAGGCTCTTATTTCAAAACCCAGATGGGATTTCAAAATACAAGTAAATAAATGTCAAAGCCTCTTGGCCTCTGCGCTGCCATTCTATGTCTGAAATCTTGCCAAAATGAAATTTTCCATTCAAGAAGGACTGGAATGTACTAAACTGATTTAAAACGACATTCTCAAAAAGTGGTGGAAACTTTGTGCAACTTCTGAGCACCTCTTCTTGCTCACACAGCCACAGTGGACATTTCCATGGACTATAACACAATTGAAAATCAAATTCCCAACCCTTTCCTTACCTTCTGCTACTGAATTTATTGTTCTTTTCCTCAGTGCCAAGTGTCGACTATAATTATGCTAGAAGCTAGTATTTCACTAAGGAGCCAGGAGTAGGACAAGGAAGAGAGAAAATATCTCACCGACTGTGAAGGCAAAAAAAGAGAAAGTAGCAGAGAGAAGGGGCATGACTCAAATGTCAAAAGACATACACTTCCACTCAACATTAGTCTGCTCAGAAGAGTTGTAGAGAATGGATGCTTAGTCACATAAGAACTGGACTTTCGATTACTGTGGGAGTCAAATAGTTAACAGGTAGAGTCCATCTAAAGAACTGCAGAGGAGAAATATGGAGAGTTTGCAGTATGATAGATCATCCTAAGAGAAGTGGCCAGCCTTGGGATGATTATTAGCATTCTAAGCTCCACCCCCACAGATACCTGGCAATAGCCAGGTATGCCTGACAGTAAAAAAGGAGCTGTTTGCCAGCTCCTTACTCTCTTGCTCTTACCCTCTTCCCCCTTTGTCCCTTCTCTCCCCATTCCCCTCCCCACTTCTCTCCAGGCACTCATGGCCTGCCTCTACTCCTCTCTCTCTCTCTCTCTCTCTCTCTCTCTCTCTCTCTCTCTCCTACTACCCTCTTAACTCCCTCCACATGCCCTGAATAAATTCTATTCTATACTATACAGTCGTGTAGCTGGTCCCTCAGGGGGAAGGGATGCCTCAGCATGGACCCACTGAAGCACCCTCTTTCCCCAGACCTCCATAGAACATACCCCACCCCCATCCTTTTAAAATACAACATTGATGCTGAACCCAGAATAGAACCAGGGACCCGGGACATAGCCTCGTTATAGTTTTATAAACACATCAATGATTTAGGGAGCTAAAAACTCGCAATCTGTGAAAACGTGCACTAAAAGAAGCCGGAGAGAAAATGACACTGGGATAAATAAAAGTAGAAATGAGAGCTATAGAACATTATAGGAGAACGCTGAATAGTTTCTACACCGGAAGACGGCTTGCACCTTTAAACAGTCACGTGCTGAAGAGCAAAAGAAAGTTACTAGTCCTTTTTAAGCTTTCTTTCTACTCTCAGTTCCCTCCTTTTCAGGATTTTCTCTTAGAGCACCCCTGGAATTATACAGTGTGAATGTTCCTTTAGCCTAGACTTACTTCCTCTCACTTTATTGCTCTTCGACAGAAAGATACTTCCTCTCCTCTACCTTCATTGGTACCAAGTGTGCATAGGGAAGAGATGAAAGGAACACACACTGGCGCGCGTGCGCCCGCAAAACAACAACAACAACAACAACAACAACAACAACAAAAACTTTTGTGGTTTGGGGAACTTGGGCCTTTGTGGTATCTTTTTTCCCTTGTTCCGCCACGCCTCCAACCACGTGACCCAGAAAGATTGGGATTTTGTGAATGGAGTCGAAAGGTGGAGGGGGGAGGGCAACGCCCCCTGCTCGAAAGCAGCCAATCCGCTGGCGGAGCGCTGCGGGGTCAGCAATAAACAACAATGGACTGGAAATTCACGGTTCCTTATTGGCTTCAGGGACAGGCTCTCGGGGCCTTTCGAGAAGCTCCGCCCCCTCCCGGTTGCTCTGGATACCTGTCGGGCTCTGGCCTCAGAGAAAGGCTTTGGAAACTGTTGCTGCCTTGTCCGGGGTTTGCAGATTGCCGGGGTACCCACCACTATTGTCCCCTGTTCCGGTTGCACCCCCCACAAAGTCTCGTAGCGCTCGAACGCATCCCTCCTCCGGGCTCTGACACTGTCCTCTCTCAAAGTGGACGCGCGCGGTGCACTGACTAGTCTCTGGGCAAGCATTGTGTGTACCCTGGAAGACTATAATTTTCCCATGATGAAGCGCAGAGTGGCTTTGTCATAAACCACGCTCTTTCTCCGCGAGGCTGGAGTGCCAGGCGCGCACGCTCCCATTTTGATGTTTCCACCATGTTCCATTTAAGGAAAGAAACTTTCAAATAGAAATTGAGAACTGCAGCACAATGTTCAACGGGGCTAAACAGCTGCTGGAAAAGTCCTTTAGTCCCCAGTTCTGGTCACCGCCAGGGTCTAAGTGACTTTCAGAACTGTGAAGCCCCCGCCCCGCCCCTCTCTGGCCTCCAACCCTTGGTAGGACAGCGGCTGCAAAGGGGACACAACAGAACTAAGCCCTATGGGCAGGCAGCTTCAGGGACATTCTCGTTTCCAAACGTCCCATCATTGTCCTTGTAACCCGAGCCCTCCCTGCTCTCCCCCCAACTTCTGGTTGGAAGAAGTGAAATCCTCAAGTACAGTAAGTGACACCCTCCGCCTCTCTGTATACATAACAAAAGCTCCGGAAACGGCGGGGACAGGGGTGGGGGGGAGAAGGGGGCGGGAGGGGGGCATCTGAATTACCAAGTCCTCCCCCACCCCTCTGTGGCCCACTGGAGGTTTATTTCCTCTCAGCACTCTCCCGGGTGAATCTGATTTTTATACTTTCCTCGCCCACACTGCTACGTACTCCTCCGGATCCTCTCTTCCAGCGCCACCTCTCCCTTGCTTTCATTACAATGTTTTCATGTGGAACTGACGAAAGGAGATCGTTTTTGTTGAAGATGTATTAAAAGAAAAATCTTATAAGCCCTATTATAGTGGTGATTAGTGTTGAAAAAAAAATGAAAAAAAAAAAATAGCTTGGACCGAAAGCTGCTTGGGAGGAAGGCTGGAGCGCGTGGTGGGTGGACTCCTGGTCAGAAGTAGAGAAAGGAGATTGTGGACATTTAATGTGTACCCGAACCTCTACGACAGTGCTTTAAGGACATCGGCCTAATAATAATGGATCAAACAACGATAGGAATGAGAGCTGGTTGACTCAGTACACTAGGTTTCAGAATCCCTCCGGTCTTAACCAAAACAGCGAGTTAGGAAGGAAGTGGGTTTCCTCGGTGGTTTTTCTTGGGTGCGGACCTAAGACTTCTCCCAGAGTGGTCGCATAGGAATAGGGGTGCGGGAGACTCTAGGGAAGGGGCCAAAAGCTGCCTGATTGACAGCCCGAAATCTGATCTTGTGAAAGAGACGTGGAGCCAATGGGAGGCAGCGATCCATCAGTTTGGATTGGAGGCCCCTGGAGGAGAAGTAGAGGAAAAACCACCGAATTCAGCTCTGTCAGAGGCGCTTTCGGCTTCCAAGGGGAAGTGCTGGGCAATAATTAATGTTTTTATTAAATTTGGAGGGAATTTTTTGCAGCCGTTCGCCTAGCGTGGCCTTCAGGTGGGTATTTCCAACAACTTTTTATGTCTCTCCAGATAATTGCATGGCTGTGGGTTGCAAAAACTATTCTTATGAAAGAGGTATCTCCGTCTCTTTAGTCCCGTTAGGTGAAAAGCAAGTCTCGTTGATCGCCATTGCTAGTTTTGCACACGTTTGCGAATCAGAGCTGCCTGGGGCACACTGACCGAGCAGGGAACATCCAGGGTGTAAATAAATACATCGTCTCTTGTTAGGATATTTGATAGGACCGAAAGTATGTAAATTGTGAACTCTCTTGGCTCTCTTTGGATCCAGGTGAAGAAGGCGGCGTAGGGGAGGGTTATTTTTGTGAATGGGGCTGTCGAGGGTAATTAGCTATGCAAATGCAAGAGCTTCATTCATGATTTTTTAAAGCCTAAAAGCCATCTTGTTCCCCTCTAGGTTGATAGAAGTCCAGATCCCGAGGAAATCTGCAGCTAAATGCTCAAAATATAAAACACTGAGCTAGTATTTGAGAAGAGGAGCAGAATGGATGGATTTTATGACCAGCAAGTGCCTTACGTGGTCACCAACGTGAGTGCTCAGTTCGAAAGTTGCTGTTTATAAACTTGACTCGGACGGGGGTGGGGAGAGCGAGAGATGCGAAGGGAGGGGGCAGGGGGTTGGGACTGCAGACACTTTATCTGCTTTGTTGCCACTGTAGGGCGACTCTGCTTCTAGAAGCCCTATCTACAAAATGAGCTTACCTTTGAGTGATTCGGATAAGGCACAGTTTTGTTTTAAGACCCCTTCTTCTGGTTAATGTGTCCACGATGAGTGCAAGAGGAGACGGAGGGCAGCAGCAGCTGCACTCAAAGTTTGTGGCTGGGTTTATCTGCCACATTGAAAAGAACGAAGTTGAGACAAATGCTGACAATTTTTTGTTTACATGGGGTGTCTTGGGCGTTTTCTTCCCCTTTCTCATTTTCTCACTTTCCCCAGTTTTCCTTTGACTTCTTTTACTGCGGGTGGGGGGTGCTGTCTGAGTGAATGGAATTCACTGTTAATCTGGAGTTGATTCAGTTAAAAAAAAATTAAGTGTTTTAGCTTAATGTTTTGATGCTGAGATTACGTGTAACTAGGATGAGGATAAGCAGGAGTGTTATGACATGCTCTGGGAAGCAACTCTCCCTCGCTGTTAAACTCTCAGTTTGAGATTTTACTGTCAAAGTCAGACAATACATATTGGAGTTCTCCTATAAACTTTTTTTTTTCCACTCAGAGAGAGGATCCAGTAGGCTTAAGTTATGTATGCATGATTTGTTTTTTTTTTTTTTTTAATGTGTGACATCTGAGATTTATATTCTTTTAAAGGATTTTATCTTTCCCTTTGTAGAGTCAGCGTGGGAGAAACTGTACCGAGAAACCAACAAATGTCAGGAAAAGAAAATTCATTAACAGAGATCTGGCTCATGATTCAGAAGGTGAGGTTTGATTCTGAGCTGAACGTCTCTTTTTTTCCGCTTACACTCTCTACCCTCCAAGTCAGGGGCACATCTCCATCTCACCTCAAAAATAGTAGACCTTGAAACATGGACTGTCCATGCAGCCACTCACACAGTGAGTTTGCCTTGGAGACTATTTTATAGTCTTGCCACAAAATTAATGAGAAGAAAATGAACCTGCAGCAGTGACCTTCTTATTTTAAAGAGTATTCTGTGTTGATTCTTGTCCACTGGGCAGATAATTCCCTATAACTGAGATAACAATTTCAAGCTGTAACACCCTGGGATAAAGTAAGCAGCTATGCCTACTGCTTCTGCTTTTCTTTCAACATTATTACAAGTTAAACAATATAAGTGGATTCATATACTATTGTTGAAATTTTATGAGTGAGTTTGATGACTGCATTTTTGAAGTCATAACATTTGTTGATAGGCCTTAACATGTTCACTAGATCCAACTTGAGGCTTATTGAATGCTTATTTAGTGAATTAGGCTGTACGCTCTTCCTATAAACTGTTGGTAGGAGGTCAATATATTATGAATTATTTCAGCCCTGTGGGGCCACTCATTATGGATTGAAAAAACTTAGACTTAATTACTAAAGTTCACATTGAATTTAAATTAAGTGGACTGAATCCTAAAACTTCATAAAATTTTCATTTTCATTAGATACTTCTCTTCCTTTCCCCCCTCCATGGCAGAATATAATTTGGAATTGATAATAAACCAAGCAGGGCACTAGTGTCTTTGACTTTCACAGACGTGCTAATGTAGAAAATTTTCTTGAAATGTTTATATTTGGAGTTGTACCCTGTATTAGTGTTGAGCTATTTGGCTGGAAAATGTAACTTGGGAGTTAACTCAAGTCTTGTTGGTTTTGTACATAAAATTAAAAATGTAAAAGTTCTGTCTTTCTAATATTTGCTCCACTTCTATTTTAGCAAGAGTTAAATGTACTTAGGAAAGGTTTCTGTGCAGGGATCATCTTAGTGAATTTTAGTGTATGTGTTTTTTCGTCTCCTGAGCTTATTTCTTAATTATTTTGAAGAAGAAAAAAAAAAGACAAAAGAAGGTAATTTGATTTAGTTGCCTAATATGATATTATTTAGTTGCCTAAAGAAATACCTTAAAGTGTCCCTTAATTGATGTCATAAGTAAGCAGGATTATTAAGATACTGAGATATGAAACCTATGTTCAGTAGATGCTCCCTAAACTAAAATCATACTGAATGGCAGCGTCATGACAAACATTTTCATTTAATGAAGCCTGCAGACTGTCGAGTCTCATGTTTGTGTGTTTGACTTGCTTTTCAGAACTCTTTCAAGATCTGAGTCAGTTACAAGAAACATGGCTTGCTGAAGGTAAGAGAGGGAGAATTGTCTTTAAGGGGGAAAAGCAACTCTAGAAGGGGGTGGAGGGAGTCCTGAACTTGCTGTCTTAAATGTTCAACCCAATTAATTGAGCTCTAAAAGAGCCACCTCATGTGTCATGCATACATTAGAGCCTCTGATGAGTTTGTCTTTAGGGACTCTGGGGCTCCACTACCCAGTGTCATCACAAATTACCAGGAGAAATTGCTTCCAGCTCACAATCACATCTGCTTTTGGCAAGAACTAATGCACCAAGACTTCAGGTTCTAAGCCTCTGTTCAGATTTTAATTGCAATTGATCAGGTTTATATTATTGTACCTCAAGAGACTTCCAGCCAGAAGCGGCTGGCTTGCTGTTTCCCTTAGAGCCGTGCATGTGATTGTTTGGTGCTCTGCTGAAGGACTTTTCTGATGGCAGAAATTAGTTTCTCTGGGCTCATCAGGACGGGATGCTTCAAGATTTAAGTGCAGGTGTCTTCTTTCCTCCTTGCTCACAGCACAGAACGTTAGGTGTGTATGTCACAGTTAAGAAATCTCTCTCTGGGTTTAAAATACATCTTTTAAGGGGATTTGGAGATTTTTAAAAAATGTTTCGTGTTTTATGATGCATGTAATGCTTGTTGAAGTTTGACTTTTGATGTCTTGTGACTTTTATTAGGGTTTCCTATGGAGACATTTAATAGCATTTTTGGACTTTTTTTTTTTTTAAATGTTATGCTCTAACCTATTATATCTTTTATTGTGTGCAACTTTGTTTATAGGGACAGTGAGATGAGGCTTCAGTAAAGCTTGACACATGTTCAGATATGCTTAAGGTGGAAGGTGTTTATCGGTTATTTACTATTTCAAATTTTAATTTTGGATATTTGTGAAATATTATTTTATAAGCTCTTTGTGTGTGTGTGTGTGTGTGTGTGTGTGTGTGTGTTTGTGTGTAGGGGGAATGAGAAAGTTGCAGATATTTAAGCATTAATATGTTTTGTTATTTGCTTACTTACTTTCTGTGGGGACTCTAATTCTGGTATTAGATTTTCAAGATGGTTCAAAGCAAAGGGAGGGTCTCCAAATGGAACCCGGTGCTTCTCTAGCTGCTTTGAGGTAGACTGAGGGGTTTTTAGTCAGGATCTTGTACTCAGTTGGTCAAGTTGCTGTTAGCATGTAAACAAGTTTCTTTGTCTTGCTGATAATTCTAGTTCTTCAAAAGGCTTTTACAATCTTAAAGGATTCAGAATTATTTAAGTTAAATAGCTCTTAATTATCCTTTGGAAGGGGGATTGCATTTATGTGTTAATGAATGGTAAGTATCTGAAATTTAAGGTCATTTTTTGCTTATCTCTAAATGAAACTTACTGTAATAGATTACTCAGTATTGCCATGTAAACCATATATTCAGATAGGTTTCTCATAAAAATTTGCAGAGGCTCTTATGTTAACTTTTACTTGGTGTTTTTTGCCAAGTTGAAGGTTATGGGGCATTTTGTTTACTCAAGAATTTACTTGCTTATCCAAAATAAGTTACTATACTTACCTAGTTGTTCCGGAAGGTTTACTGGTTCTTAAAGATGTTTGAATTTGAAAAGTGAATCCAAATCTGGTTGGCAGATTTCAGATGTGCATAACAGCTGTTTCTGGAATTTTAAAATGTGGATCTGTGGCAGACTCTTATCATTTTTAGTACATTTTCTTTCTTTTATTTTTTTTTTACTTTCCACTTGATTTATTGTGTCTTATGGCTCAGATAGGAGAGTTGAATAATTTATCTGAGTTTGAGTTTATCATTTAAAACAGTACGGAATATTCTTATCTCTTCATTACCTGCGAATCAACGCTGAAGGCTTATCTTTATATAAAGTAAACCTAGATAAGGACTAATGTATTTGGAGGAACATACTTTTACTTAGAAAAGAATTCATAAGCTTAATTAAATACAGGAATTAATCTTGAGGGTATTTCTTTATTAAATACCAGGTGTGCTATTTACAAACTGCATTTTAGAATAATATAAACATTCTCAAAATAACTGCATGAATTTATATAGTTATGATGTAAGCAAATTTTATTAATGCAATTTAAAAATCTAATAGTAAGAAGGGTTTTTATTTTAAATGTTAGTGGACACGACATTTAGTTTTGGTTCTTCGCAATTAAGTATAATTATCGTGCACATATATCCTAATTTGGCTTATCCTCTGACCTGACCAATATTAGCTAAGAGATTGAAAAAAATTAACTGGTTAATTTGTCACTAGTTTTGTTCATTTGTGTTCTTCTGGACAGGAAGAAATTAATGGATTACTAAACCTGCAAAGTCTAAACTGTTACATATTTCTTTTCTTAATGCTCTCTAGCCAAGAAAGTAACCAGGGAATTTTAAGGCATTTTTGATTTTTTAAAAAGAGATCACTGACAATTAAAATTGACCAAGTTTCTCCCAGGAGTTAGAATCCCTCTAGGAAGCCAACAGGTCCAAAAATGTTTTTAGACATAAGAATCAAGTTTGCTACAGTATGTCATATGATAATCACGCTGAAAACATTTCCCAGAGTTCCTAAATATAAATGATGCTTTCTTAGAATTTTTAATATGATTTTTGCTTGCAAGGATTTTTATAAACTATACCAAGTAGAACACACTAATTACTTATGAGTAAATGATTGTCTTATTTCCAAAAGGCAGTTGAGGTAGAACAGGCAGGACTGTTGGAAGGTATGGATGGAGTTCATATAGTCTTTTCTAAAAATATAATGGCATTTTCCTCTACAACTTTATCTCTATACAGAGATGGGAAACATGTTTATAAAAAGTAACTTCCCATTAGAAACACTTTTCCAAGCCATAGTGCTGCAATTTTCAGGCTTGTAACAAATAAACCACACTTCAAAATCATCACATCCTGAAGGAAATTATAAAGCTAATGTTTTCAGTGACCACAATACTAGATAAAAGAAGAGGCTATGTGTACTTTCAATGTTATCAGAGCTAGTTTATATTGAACTTCACTAGGGACAATTCTTTATTGATTCTCAGACCTTTGAATTGGATTGCTAAGGACGAGCCATTGGAATTATTTGCTCCCTTGAAATAACTAGTTCAAATGCCACCCCTGTCATCATTATAGCAACTTTGTGTTCTTAACTTGTTTTGAAAGCTGTAGTAAGTAACATCTAAAACTGTGGGTGGGTAGGGGGAGCAGAACTAGAAACTAAGTCAAGAAAGCATTGCACTTTTCTAAACATATCCAAGCAGTGCTCGCCTAGTAACAGAACTTATAGGAAAGTAATATGTTGCAGTGTATATCTCATGGGAAACAGTTACTTTTGTCTTACTTTGTTGTCGCCTGGGTGTCCTGAGGTCCTCCACTCTGAAGGAGCTTGAGAGAACTCCACCCCAGGGTCAAAGGCTTTCTGTGACACTATGAAGTCAATAGCAGGATGCAGCCACAGTTATACCTTTGGAGTTTTAACACCAAGAACAATGTTCTCCATCAAAGGTCACTATTATCTCATAGGAAGAAAGAGATAGCCTTTTCGTTTCATGAAATCATCAAATACTACTCTTGCTGATGGAGAAATAGAGACATTAATAGGTTTTTCTCAGTTTGCTTCTGATACAGCATTTACACCCAAATTATGTTTTTATGAGAGTTACTGGGAAGGTGAGCTGTTGTTATTCTTTATGTGTGGCCTTCACCACACACACAGTGCTCAGGAAACTTGTTTTTTACTGTTGAAATATCCTAGGAAAATAGATGACAGCATGGGCCTTCCATTTGCTCTTCTTTCTTTTTCTTATTTGGCTCAGTATTTAAAACTCTAGTACTTCGTGTGGCTCTATGAAATGGGATCTGATAATTGAGCATTAAGGATGAACATATAGGTACTTGGAACTGGGTTGTAGATGATTCTTGGTATGTGTGTGTGGGTATGCTCGCTCGTGTGTGTGTGTGTGTGTGTGTGTGTGTGTGTGTGTGTGTACCTGTGTGTGTAGTGTGTGTGTGTGTGTACCTGTGTGTGTAGTGTGTGTGTGTGTGTGTGTGTGTACCTGTGTGTGTAGTGTGTGTGTGTGTGTGTGTGTGTGTGTGTACCTGTGTGTGTAGTGTGCTGTAAGGAGTTACAGCTGCTATCATCCTTCGTTTGTTTTTGTTGTTGCACCAGAAAGTTCGGTAAGATGTGAAAGGACTTTAATGACGCTAATTTTTTAGTAATGGTAGAAGGTAGAACAAATGGAGCAAGTGTCCTTTGTGGCTAAATAATGTAAATGTGGCTCACCTAAGATCTACTGACAAAGGAAAAAAAAATATTGTTAAATAGAAAAATTGGACTGAGTGGGTTATAGTGTCCTTTTTCTTTTCTTTAGAAAGTGTTGACCTGTGCTGGCGAAAGGTTGCTGAACTTTTTCTATTGAGTTACAAAGACTGTAATATCTTGCATGTTATACTGCAACTTTATTTCTTTGATTTATGTATAACTTTGTAATTAAAAATAATAAAAATAATGATAGAGTCAGACCTCTGTAGCACTGGAGGAAAAAAAAGGATCTGGCTGCAAACTGCGGCTGGTTGGCTCTTTGGGCTTCTCTTTTAAGTTTTCAAGTCACTGCAGGTCAGTCTAGTTCAAAAATGAAGCCGTTTTGAGACCTTCCCCTTTTCCTGCTTTGAGTGCACATGCAAAGAGTGTGTCAAGCATTAAAGGCCTCTCTGTCTAGGGAAGTCCCCCTTCCCTTTCTGTTTAAATATGTTTATATTTCTGCACTAATTAATGCTTTTACTTTGCAAGGATTTTAATGTGAAAACCGGATGTGGTCTATAAAACCAGGCTCAGTGAACTCATGATTATTTTGTTCCATGGACTGAAGCCTCATTTTAGGATTAGAAGGGGTACCACAGTGCAAATGTCTATTTTCTTCTTGGTTTACTTAAAAGAAACTGTAAATTTCTTTAGGTAAATTTGTTTCTAAACTTTGATCGGAATGCTATAAGCCTCAACAATGAGCTCTTATGTTCTTGTGGCTCAAATTTTGAGTGATAGGCAAGTGGGGGAAAAAAAAGCCATTCATTTATTTATTTTATTGCTTGTATTATTTTGTTCCAGGGAATCAAACTTAGGGCTTATCACATGCTCATCAAGTGCTCTGTCACTGAAGGACATCCTAGCCCTTTTAGTGGCCCTTCCT
Source organism: Rattus norvegicus (assembly GCF_021556685.1). Classification (NCBI taxonomy): domain Eukaryota; kingdom Metazoa; phylum Chordata; class Mammalia; order Rodentia; family Muridae; genus Rattus; species Rattus norvegicus. The sequence continues at coordinate 61,848,490 of NC_141539.1, forward strand.
CGCCCCCCCTCCCGCCCCCGTTTTCTCCTTCCCACTTCTTGCTCTTCTTTCTCCCTTCTTCTCTCCACTTTTCCTTACTTTCCATTTTTCTCCCTAAGTTTTGTGCATCCATATTTTGGGAACAAGGTGCCCTGTAATGTAGGATGTGTGTATACATCTCTTTCCTCCTCTTCCCTCCCACACGCTTCTCTTTATGCATACGTATGTGTCGTTTATTTTAGCGTGTTTCTCAATGGATCCGTTTGAGAAAAAGCAGTAAACTTGGCGTGTTTACCCTGCAAGTTCAGCTTACTTGCTTCAGTTCTTTGGAAGGGTGTGACATGAAAAGATTGCGGTTGGGCCACATGGTTCATGCTGGACTGTGTTTTTGTGAATGGAGGCAGAAATCCAGTTCTGCCTGCTTGTCTTGAGGAAACGCTGAGGAGATCAGCTGTCTCATTCACGGGCAGAAAGTATGAGTCATACATCTTCCGCCTTGTTTGGCTCCAGGTCATTGTTACAGTGGATAGAACTGGTTTTAATTAAATATTAACCCCTTTAATACTTGACATTTGTTTCTTTTGTAATTTTCCCACTCCTCCCCCGCTTGGCTTTAAAAGAAAACTCAACAGACAGCTAGCTTGTAAGAAGACGGTTTTTTTATTTGCCTGCAGCTAAATTGGAAAAAAAAATTTTTTTAAACGTTCACCATTTCTTAAGCGGCGAATACTATTTTATTTAAACGTTGAAAATCGGCATAGAGCAGAAGCAAGCTGTATGTAAAACTGCTCTTCCCCAAGGCGGTGGTGCTTAAGAACACATATGAAAGTTGAAAAATGGGGCATCAATTCTGTGACATTTTGGTTGCGATTAATACTTTTATGAATTTTTTTTCCCAGAGTGCTGCTATGTCGCATCAGGCAAAGTATTAGAGAGCAGCTTTAGAGAGGAAGGTAGATTAAACCAATAGCCTAGAGTGCTTATAGTGTCCTTTTCAGGAAGAGCTTTGGAGACGAGTCGTAACTGGTCTATTAACGTGCAATGAACTGATAGAGGGGCTTCAGCTCTTACCAGTAAAATGGTAATTGTTCACTCTTCATGAAAGTCTTTTATTGGTCTTTGGTACATATTTTCTCCCCTTCTCCAATTTTCGTCTTCTTCCTCTTTCATTACATTGTGCCCAGAAACATTTTCATTCCCCAAAGATGATCACTTCGGGCATAGTTTTGACAGTAATGCAATAAAAAAATTTGAGATTTTTTTTTTTGCTTGGCTTCTAATTACTAATTTTTAACTTTGGCTTTGGTATGGCTTGCAGCAATATTTCAGGCAGCTGTAGTTTACTTCTTCATAGAAGTCTTGTGAATTAAAGAAAAAAAATGTAGGATACAAGTGTGGGGATCTGTGTCATATTTTCCTTGCCCAAATCCAACTTGTGTTTTTAGTTAAATGCTTTCCTTCTCCTCCAACTTCAAGTTCGAGGTAGACTTGAGCTTTTGTCTATTTAAATAGGGTGCTGCTTTGCTCAGTCTATTCAGTTTCTTAAGATTAGCTTCTGTGAAAATGTGAGTCATATGTTTTTTGTTAAAATTCTGTAATATGTTCAAGCATAAGTGTGAAGTACTTATTCAGTATGTTAAGGAGTTAGAACAGAAATAGCATTCTTCATCCTTACTCTTTTTACAAATTGTTGGTCTGGAACTATTTTCTCCGTACTTAGGAGGTATACCTTCTAGATTCCTCTGCCCCTCAAATATTTTCCCTCACCCCACACATATGCCAACACCCAGCTCATGCCGCACACCCACAGGGGCCTTTTTTGCTGCTACTCATGTGGTGATGTGCTCTATGGAGCTGCGACTCCAGCTTACAAAACTAAGGCAAAGTCTTGCAGAGAGTATATCCGTACCAGCACCAGCATATTAAGTTGCATATAGCTCACTACCTATTTTTAACCATTTATATTATCATTAGATTATTGAAATGATGTTTTATGATTTTATTGCATTTGTCTGCTTTGTGCTACCACACTGAAATGAAGGTTCATTTTAAATATAAAATTATCTTATTATTTTCTATGTGTAGGTACTTAGGCTGAATATTTGATGGGTATACCTAATTCCCTCAAATATCAGATCCCCTGGGACTGGAATTAGAGATGATGTGAGTCAGTATGTGAGGTGCTAGGAATTGAACCTGGGTCCTCTGGAAGAAGAGATAGTGGTCTTCACCATTGAGCCATCTCTCCAGCCCCAAATGTGGGCTTTTTAAAAGCACATTTTCCACCTCAATAGCTATATCTGTTTAGCTCTTTTGGTTGTTTTTGTTTTGTTGCTACTCTGTGTAGATCCTAGATGTCCTAGAACTCACTCTGTAGACGAAGATGGCCCCAACCTCAGAAATCGACCAGCCTCTGCCTCTCCAGTGCTGGAACAAAAGTGTTTGCCATGAAACTTGCCCTGTATTTCTTCACATTTCAATTTTGAAGGAAAACTACAAGATGGATTTCATTTACTTGCTATTATTAAATATGTATCAAAGCATTTCCAATTATTTTAGGTGTAAAAGCACATTGTAAAGTACATTTCTTCTATGTGTAACTCATCATTCTGAGCAGGAAGTCAAGTCTACCCCAATGTCCAAACTACGTTGTCAATAGCAAAAATCTAATACAAGCAACTGAGAAGATGCCAGGACACCCACCTTTTCCGACTCAAGCCAGGTGTTTGCTTCTTTGCTTGCTTATTTTTGAGACAGGGTCTCTCTGTGTAGCCCTGACTTTCATGGAACTGGCTTTGTAGACCAGGCTGGCCTCAAACTCAGAGACCCACTTGTTTCTGTCAGATTGCTAGGGTTAAAGATACGAGCCACTACCTCCTGCCTCATGCAGTCATGTTTGCTTGAAGTGAAAGCACACAAACAGACAAACAAAATCCCCCCAAAAACAAAAGCAAACGCCTGGTCACAATAATGTCTGAAGAGCATTTGTGAATGTGACTTTTCAGAAAACAGACGTGGTAGAAGATTGGAAAGAAGGAAGGACCTAAGTCCTAAATATCTGGGATCATGCATAAAGGACTCGATGTATTAGTTTCAAAAATCTCCTTATCATATTAAGGTGGGTGGAGGGTGGTAATTGGCATTTACAGAAATTAAAGATTTACCCATAGGTGGCAAGTCACGAGTCTTTGAGGTGAAATTTATCCCTCTTGAAAGTTATTAAACATAGCATCAAATACTGAATACTGAATGTTGAATAAGAAGAAACACCTGTTTCTTATACAGGACGATCGAGCAGGTACCAGTGATGATGGGAAGTTATTGCTGGCTAATTACTATTTAGTGGTAGGGAATGGTGTGTCTTCAATGAAGTTAAGTACTGGTATGAGATAAAGCTGTCAGAGAGGAACTGTGTGATATATACATTTTAATACTAGGCAAGATTGTCCTTGAATAGTCATATTCTTGTCGAAGGTAACATATACTTTATTAAACAAAATATTTACATTTGCAAAGAATGCTTTAGATAGAGATAGGGAAAAACTATTGAAGTCGTCCTCCTTTTTTCTTCCTATGACATATAATTATGTCATATGAAATTCTGTTATTGTGTGGATTTTTTTCTTAACTCACTCACTTATCAGCCTGAAACATTTCATTAGAGGGTGATCATTGCTTTTGTTGCTGTTGTTGTTGATATGTGATTTTTTAGACAGAGCCTCACATTGTAGCCTAGGCTGGCTTGGGGCTCACTATTCTCATGCTAGCTTCAGAATAGTGGAGAGCCTTAGCCTTCCAAATGTTAGAATTACATGCCTGGCTAAGAGTGATTATTTTAATTGGCAATCCGCACACAGAAAAAGTTCATTAAAAAAAAAAAGAGCCTAACTGTTATCTGTCTCAATATGACATGATGGGATCAAAACTTACAGTATTGCACAACAGTGGTAAAGTAATACTATTAATGTGGTCACATGAAAGTAAATAATAATGATTGTTCTCTACATATTCAGCAAGATACAAAGGAACCCGGTTTCTGTTTTGTGTAATTTGTTTATACAAAATACATGCATATTTTTGTGTTTGAAAACTCAATAATATCCTACAAGATAGGTTATTTCAATGTCCACAGCAAAGGTAATAAACATTTCAAGGTGCAGGAATGGACTTGTACTTCAGTTGCCCTGAATGAATTAAGTCCTCTCAACTAGAACTTTTTCTTTAGTAAAACGGGAAGCCATTTGACCTTAAGGCCGATGAAACGGTGAGATCCTTATCCTCAGCACTGACTAATAGCCAGGGAAATAGTTTGCCTGGAAGGATGACATTTGTTTTATTGTCTTTTTATTTTTATTATTATGAATACAACTGTGAAAATATATTGTTTTGTTGCGTGCGGCCCCAGTCAATGGTCGTCCTTGCATTCTTGCATTTTTTTAAACTTTACATCTTGCTTTGAGCAAGTTTGGGGCAAATATTTTGAATGATGGTCGTCTGATTTGCAGGAGAAGGGACATACCAAGAGAAATCATTTCTAAAACCGAGGAGGGATTTGTGCGAATTCAAGTGAAGGAGCACATCGCTTACAAAAACCCTTTTAGGTCACTGAGATGGTCCACTTAAGCACCAGCAGTGGGTAGATCGAAACACCCTTAGCACAACACCTTCAAAATGCATCCGTTCACGATGTAGAAATCCTGCACCTTGTATTTTCCATCTCTTCAGTTTCTCTCTGGCAGGTGAATTTCAGAGGAATCACATCTGCTTGGATACACTCAAGTTTTCCAGCTCTATGAATGGGCCTTTCTGTTTCCTCCCCTTGTTCTTTTACATAAAACCTTATTGGCAAATAATCATAGGTCCGAGCTCCATCTAAACGGGCCTTGCTTGACACATTTGATTCGATTCCTTATGTCTCTGCAGTTCCCCTTTTAATTTTTGTGTTTTAAATTTTCTTTTTCTTCTTCAGCTCAGGTACCTGACAATGATGAGCAGTTTGTGCCAGACTATCAGGCCGAAAGTTGTAAGTACAGCATGACTCATGTCTTGTGTTTTCTTTGTCTGTCTTTTTTTTTTTTTAATCGCTCTTCCCTTGGTCGGTTTCCACTTCCAGTGCCTTTCTCTGCATTGTCCCAGCGTTGTATTGGGATCGCAGTTATGAGGTGTTTTTATTTGTCAGGTTGTGACATCAGCAAGATCCCTGCATGATCTGGGCAAAGTTTCCAGAGGTAGGCAAGGAGAGCAGAATTCTTAAGACACTGACTCTGTTCTCAATATTTAGTGCATTTCCTTGGAGAGGAAACAGGGTTTGCTGTGAATGTTTACTCCAATTTTGCCAGTGCGTTTACAAAGAAAAATCTGGGTGCTGATGGGAGGCAGAGTCTAAACCCATGCAAAATTACTTATCCTATAAGTTGTGGAAAGATCTTGGCTTGGACCTTCACTGGCCAATTACATTACTCTATATTCTTTGATTTAACATTTAGCCTGACGTTTTCAGCTTCCGGGTTGCAAGAGTACATATGGAAGTAGCCTTTGGCTTCTTACAGCATCCCTTTTGTGTTCCTATCCCTGAGCCTTGCTCCAGGGCCTGTCAGAATGCTGGAAGAGTGATTCATAGATACTTGCCCTCCCTTAATTGCAGAGTGAGCATTTTGCCTGCACAAACATAGTTGCCCCAGGGTTTACTGCTGATATTTATACTTTGCAATTCTAGCATTAACTGAGGCTACTGACCCGTGAAGTAAATCCAAAGGAGGAGCATGGTTACTCCTTGTCCCCCAGGGACTTGTTCCAATATTGCTGGGTGGATTCACATTTCCATGGACAGTCTTGGGCCTTGTGTTCTAGAGGCTCTTTTCTCATTGCACATACACTTCTATGCTAGAGCTTGATTGAGAAATTAGTAAGAAACTAAGAGTGACAACAATGAATTAGAACAATCATAATAAAAATGTATCATTAAAGTTACTTAAAATTATGAATTATTTCTCAAACTTTTCTTTTCATATTTGACCTGGGTCTGATGGCAGGAAATTAAGCTTGTAGAAAGTGAAACTATCTATGGGTAGAGAACCTTATGCCATGTTATGAGAGTTGTATTATGTATTACTTACTTTCAATGCTGTTTAAAATGCTAACTTCCTGTTTTGTGCGTTCAGATTGTTGGTAGTATCAGATGAGTCCATGTCAGCAGCTACAAGAAATCCTTACTAGCCACACCTCATGAAAGTCACATTGTAGACCTCGATCTCCCAAGTTCCTATATTAATACAATCATGTAACATGTTTGCTCCCAATGTCTGTTATCTTGAACAGATAGAGAGGGTCCTTAGAGGTTTCTTAAGGATAAAAATCAGTTAAGAGGTCAAAGAGGAAAAGGTATAAAAATGTGACTTCCAGGTAGTTTGTTTTGTCCTGACAGCCGGTCTGAGGCTGGAGTTCTCCCCAGTTTCTCCACATAAGAAGAGACTCATTCATCCAGCAGATGACAGGTTTCACTTATAGAAAAAAATAATCAATAACTTGATTTTTAAACACATTGTAGTAAAATGTAGACAAAACAGCTCCATCATTTTAACCAGCTTAAGTGTAGAGTTCAATAACGTTAAGGACATCCTGATTGCTGAACTATCAAGGCAGTTCAGAATTTTCAATAAGCCCCAAACCCCTATACCCATAATGCAACAGCTTCTGACTCCCCAGTCCCTGCAAACGTTGCTCCGTCTCCTTTTATTTGTACTGAGATGTACCGTTTGATATCTGGTTACATGTATTTTATATATCTCTCATGAAACATATTCTTGAGATTTCAACCTTAAAAACTAGATACCTTCTGTGGCATCCCTGTCCTCTTCTGGTCCTTCGATCGTTCTCACAACTCTTCCTTAACACTCCCTGAATTCCATCTAGTATTTGGGTGTGAGTCTCTGCATCTCTTTCGATTGGTTGCTTGGTGGAGTCTCTCAGGAAACAATCTTGCTTCCTGTCTTGCAAGCATAATGGCGTATCATTAATAGTGTCAGGATTTGGTTCTTGTCCATCTAACTTGAACCTTGGAAGTTCCCAGAGACTGAATCAGCAACCAAAGAGCAAGCACAGGCCGGATCCAGACCTGCACATGTGTAGCAGATGAGCGGTTTGGTTCTCATGAGGATCCCCCAAACAACTGGAGCAAGGTTTATGCCTGAGCTTGTTGCTTACCTGTCTGCCGGGTTGATTCTGGGCCCCTAAAGGAAAAATCTTGTCCGGCTTCAGTGGAAGAGGATGTGCCTAGTCCCACAGTGACTTGATATGTGTGTGGGATGGAGTGGGAGATTTAACACTCAGAGAGACACTTCTCATTCTCAAAGGAAAAGATGAAGGATGGGGGGAGGACTTTCTTAGGTGGTACTGGGAAGAGAGAAAGGGCTGATATTGGATTGTAAAGAAAATAATTTAAAAACATTAATTAAAAAAAAGGAAAATAAAAGAGAACAAAAGACCTCTAAAACTATCAAAAAAAAAAAAAAAAAAGCAATAGCTAAATTTACCTCCACCAGGACCACACTGACTGACTGAATCGTGGGAAGAGAAAGGTCATCTTTCTACCATTTTCTTTCCTGACTTTCTTTTCTGCAAACTCAACTTGTCCTTTGGGTGAATGAATGACACCTCATTGAGTCATTTCACATCTATATAATTGGCAAGCATTCCAGAAGTGCAGCTGTCAGAATAGACAACAATGCCTTCAAGTGATTTTTACTGCTTTTCATATTCGACATCTTTATCAGCTTTGATCTTGAGTGCCTCATCCCTCATGCCTTCCCCCACAGCAAGGATGGTTTCTCCCTTCCGTTTTCCTCCTTCGATCCCCTTCACTCGCCACTCATTGTCCGTCTGTCTAATAAGCAGATGAAATGTGGCTACCGGGACCAGAATTTTGGCTTTCACTTATATCGGATTACTTCCATTTGAGACTCTTGCGGGTTACTGATAGGCCACACCCACAAGGCCATCATTTTCAACCCAGATCTCCTCTCTGCCCCTGGCTCCTCAACCTCTCCTGATACTCCCTAAGAGTCCCTATGTAAGTGACAAAATGTGACATCTGCAGACTCACCCCGTGCTTTCTGCTGTGTGTAGGTATAAAGCACAGTTTAGACCAGCCGAAGGTCTAAAGGCTGATCACACTAGACAGACCAATTTTTTTTTCCATATTGACAGTTGTTTTATTTTTATTTACATTTTTGAGATGGGTCTCGGAAGTTTCCATGCTGTCCTCAGATTCACTCTCATGGGTGGTCATGGATAGTCATAGATGGTCATGAATGGTCATAGATGGTCATGCATGATTGTGAATGATCATGGGTGATCCTGAAGTTCTCATTTTTTCCCCCTACCTCCCAAAGGCTGGGATTATAGGCATGTACCAGCATACCAGGCTGCAAACAAATGCTTCTTTTTTGGTTCTGCTTTCCTTTTAAAGGAAGTCATTGCTGTCCAAACTTAAAAAAAATTTTCTTGATGTAAACTGTACCTTCAGTTATTTGGGAAAACTTGCAGTTACTGTACTGTTCATCTGCCTCTCAGAAGCACCTCATATTTCCGATCTCTCTTTCATCCCTGTCCCCCCATGTTTCTGTTACTCAGTCTGCTGCCACTGAGCTTTGGAATAGGTTTTTGGTTGGTTTTCTTGTCTGTGACCCTTTCTCCTTCCAGCCTGCCCTTTGCATCCACACACAGACTTCTGGCCTTGTTAATTTTCTCCTTGTACCTCTTGCTGGACAAAGTCGTTATGCATGAGCAGAAAATTGTTCTATAACCCAGACCTTGGCCTTCTTTACAACTCAGTTTTGACTTTGGTGCCTCCAGTACTCCTTCCCCTCCAGATGTCTTTATATCTTGGTCCTTTTCACTTTTCAATTCTCCAAGTATGACACACTTTTTCTTTCTGCCTCATGTTGCTTTAAATGACTTCATGTTTGTGAGCTTTTGGTGGTCTTAGTTCACACTCAGTTCAGACTACATCCTGTTTGCCTCTCTTGGCTTTCCTCTTGCTGCCTTTGTCCTACAGAGTTAGTCTATATCATCATATGTCTCCTATCTATTGTATTAGAGAATTATAGTTTTGTTTATTTTGTTTCTGTATATTTTTAAAGAGACCTCATCTCACTGTGCAGCTTTGGGCTGGCCAGGAACTCAGAATGTAGGCCTGGCTATCCTTAAACTCAGATCTGCTGCTGCGCTGCTCATGCTGGCATTAAAGGTGTGAACCACCACACCTGGTCCTGAGATTGTCATATTTAACATGCCTGCCATGTTACAGACGAGGCGTTATCTCGATCATATAGTCTTACTTTAACCAGCAAATAGTGTCAAGTTAATGGAACCTTGAAACTTATAAATGAAACATCTTTATAAAAGAAACCTATAAACACAAGGTGAATATTAATCTAAAATGGTCTAATAAAACTCAAGGTAAGGCATAGTTTATTTCAAGTCTTAACTGACAAGTCAGACTTTCCTGCAGCCAATACTGCCCATCTAATCTCCCTTGCTACTAAGGAGAGAATAAAAGAATGAGAGAAAGAAGAGAGGAGTAGAGTGTTAGGGCTGAGTGAAGAGAGGACTTCTTGACTTCTATATAAAGAAGCGGTCAGATAGCAGGATGGAGAGGTTGGATGGTCTCTGAAGTGCTTTTATAGATGCTTGGTTCTTTTCTGTCTGGAGTTGCTTAGTGGGGCAGAAGGAATAGAAGGAAACTGGTCATTCCCCATGTGGCCTATCGTTTCTACCTTTAACCGGAATGAACATAGATTATTTGATTTTCTTACATTCCTCCATGAAACAAGATGTTTCTGAATTTGTTTTCAGTCCTTTGATAAAGCAGGGTTAGCCAAATTAAAAGCAAAAACTTTATTCAAGGCTGTAGACACACCGTAGAACACCCATGGGACTAATGCCACATTTAAATACAAGTAGAAGGTGAGAGGAGAGAAATTTCAAAAATTTCAACCAGAGATAAAATAACATTTGGGACTTTTGAAAATATTTTCTGAGCATTTCTTATTTTTATTGACAAAATATTTGAATTAGAAATCTGCAACCGGTATTACACCATTGATGGCTAATTTTTTGAGAAATTCTAAATTTTTGAAGCAATTATAGGCATTAAAACAAATAAAAAGCAAATACATTCATTCATTCCAAGAAACAAGTGGTTTGAACACATTATTTGTTTTGTACCAATACATTTTTCTTAACTTAGCATTGTTTTGAAACTACACACTCGCTTTAGGTTATACTTTAACTTTAGTGAGAAACTAAGTCTTCAGAAAAAGGACTTACAGGGCACCTTAAAACATCAGTGTGTGGCTAGCAAGATGTTTTGGTGCATGAAGATACTTGCTGCCTGGTTTCATAACCTAGAATTCCCCAGATACTCATGGTGGAAAGAGAGAACTGACTCTCTCTCAAAAGATCTTCCACATGTACTGTACATTTGGGAACACACACACACACACACACACACACACACACACACAGAGAGAGAGAGAGAGAGAGAGAGAGAGAGAGAGAGAGAGGGAGGGAGAGAGAGAGAGAGAGAGAGAGAGAGAGAGAGAGAGAGAGAATCACTTGAAAACTTATCTTTCCAGAGTATGCATAGGTTTGCACAACAACTGAACTTTTTATAAATACACATGGGAAATTAAATCACTTATATGTTAATGCATATTTTCAATGCAGACATACACAATAGTCTTTTAAACTCTACCCTTCCTTTTGATTATCATGCAGCTACACATTAGTTCTATAGACAGTTTTTCCTCCAGGCTCCACTCATCACTTCAGTCTTTTCTTTAGAGGATTGCAGGATGGTCCGTGTTCGTGGTTACATCTCGCCTTCTCCCAGGACACTGCCGCCATCCCAGCAGGACAGACCTTGAAGCTCTGCTCTGCCCTCTTTCTCTCAAAGGGACAGTGGATTGCAAGACAATTAGAAGGGTGGCATTGAGGGAATAATCTTGGCTCTGATATGTTTCACTTTATCTGATATATGTAGTAGAGTGCTCGGGGACCACCTACACATCGTTAAGACCAGTGCGTGGGTATCCGATGACTTAAAAGCAATCACTACATAGTGACACCTTCCAGTAATTAAAAGCCACAACAAAGGGATTTTCTCAGGCTTTTTCAAAACAAGTGTTTTGAAATTTAACTGTTCTATCCTGTAAGAGATAGGTGATTCTAGAATGGGGCCTCAGAGTCTCTAAGGAGTTGTTATACGTTTCCCGTGTAGGCCCAGCATGGAGTGTAGGTTAGAAGTTTTGCCTGCCCTGTCATTTGCTAGCCGCCTTTCTCTTTTGCAGTGAGCTAATTGTCCCTGCTACATGGAAATTCCTAACAATATTATCTAAATAATGTGTCATCCTTTCATTACATATGCGGACTAGAGCATTAGAAAATGAAGTCCGTGTAAGATACTTTTAGATGTTTTACTTTGAAATCTTTGCTCTGCTGAAAGTATATTTTCTAGTCCCAAAGCATACCTTATCTTTATTTACTTACGATTTTCCATTTTGAGAGTCAGGGATGACTCCAGAATAGAACCATAGACTCCAGCATAGAGTAACTGAACAGTGAACACTCTAGGTTACTTAGAGAGAGGCAAGGCATTGCTGGCCCCACCCTACTGTGAGGTTTTCTAGCCAGGATTCTGGTTTATAAAAGTGCTATCTGCCTTCAGTGCAGGTGTGTTCTGTGTTTGTCTCTACAGAGACCCTACCTGACACACTTGGAAGAAAGGCCAAAATCTTATTTTGGTCCTTGGTGGTTTCACAGGAAATGTATTTTCTAATCAAGGTAGACAACCCAATGACAAATCGGTAGGCACAGCATCCAGATTGTTCTGGATCTCCTCTGTTCTCTGAAGCTGAACTAGGCTAGCTTGGATAATGCTTAGATGGGAAATCCCACCACAAAAACTGCCTTGCAAGGATTTTTTTTTCTTTTAAGTAATACTGAGATCTACTGTGTCTAAGAGAAGAAATGACACTGAATGCTTACTTTGAGCCTACAGTTAAACTTGGTTTACCCCTGGCATGGAACAGAGCTCACTAGATTCTTAGGCGTAGTCCACATTTCTATCCTATGACAGCTTTTCCACACTACAGGACAAGAGGAAAGGGTAACATCTAAATGTAAGAGAAATGCACACCTGAATCTAAAGTGGAACTGAAGCGGGAGGGGACTGACTATGAGAGAGAACTAAACTGGACATCTTGGTGAGTGCCTTTACTCCCAGACCTAGCATTTGGGAGATGAAGGTAGGAAGACCAGAATTCCAAGATCATCTTCTGCCTTGTAACAAATTCAAAGCCATACTGACTTCATCATTCATTATAATGAAGTAAAGAGATTACTAGAAAATGCCTTTAGTCTTGGTTTTAATATATTTTCTAGAATATAACAAACACATTTGACTTTATCAGTTTCTTGTTGCTAAGGTGGGTAAGTCAGACAGAATTTCAAGATAAAAACTAAAACGCAAATCAAGACCCAGCTTCTCAGAGCTCTGAGGTGTGCTTTCTACTGTAGCTAAAGGTTGAACATGATTAGCTTTGTCTTTCTCTTATATTTTTGGTTGTGAGCCTGGCTTTTAAAGGCTGAGCCATCTCTCCAGCCCAGCTTTGTCTTTCTCATTGCACTTCTCCTTTAGTTTGGCCTTAGTGCAGCAGCATGCCCCGGAAACTGACTTCTCAGACCTGTTCAAAGGGAGTGTGGCAACAAGTCCTTTCCACGCCTCCTGCCTATAATTAGCAATAAATTAGTTTAAGAAGAGCTATCGGTGCCATCTTTGGTTGAAGTTCACTCAGTATTAAATAAACATGTTCGTATTCAGTGAGCGGAGGACTTCTTAGGGGGAAAACAATCTAGTTGGAGGAGGAGGGTGTGAAACTGTGTGCAGAACCAAATGTTGGAGTCTTTGCTCCAGAGCTTAATTATGTATGTCTTGTGTCTGGTCTAGAGTTATTCCCAGTTGTGTGGTGCACATGTCATTTATTAATATTAGAAAAGACTGTCATAAAATCTATAAGTATCATGAAATCAGATATAAGTTGGAAGCAAGGTAGACTAATGAGTACCTAAACACATTTATGTAATTTTGTGTGAGCTTGCTCTTTTGTAGTCATCTTTTGTTTTGTTTTGCTTTGCTTTTTTTCCTCTTTCATACTTACTCTAAGAAATGCCTACTTAGACTCACAGCACATAGTTGCTCTAGTCAGTTACTGACTTTTTTACTGAGGTTCGGTGCTGGGTCCCACTAAGTAAGAAGGTGGGCTCGATGCTGTTGCTTTTTAGATCTAAGGACTTACACTCCGTTGAGTACCATTTACCTTTGACAACAGCCGGGGATATTATTTGCGATTGACTTAGTTACTCATAAAATATTGTTAATGGCTAGAGGAAAAATCCTGTTTATAGAACGTCTGGTGAATTTTTAAACAGAAATAAATACTTCGGTGAAATGTTTTTTGTATGCAAGTTTTCAAGTCTTACTTTATTTTATTGAGACCTAGTGTCACTCTGTAGTCCTGGCTGGCCTGATACTTCTTATGTGGACCAGGGTGTCCTGGAATGCAGAGCTCTACCTATCTCTGCCTCCCTGCTGGGATCAAAGGTGCTAATAAAGGCTGAGATAAAGGGATTAATGACACTGTGCCTTGCTCAAGTATCATTCAAAAATGGAATGTAACAAAGAATCTGTTATACTGTAGACACCATATGAGGTCACTTAAACAATATAGGATTCATAGTTGCCTATATTTATACTTTTCAGTAACATTACAAATGATTCTTCATCCTGTAGAACTGTTTGAATTATGGTGACTTCTTCCTGACCTCTTACCTTACAGGGAGGTTTCGTATTTATATTTTGTCATTGTTACCCTACTGAGGATTGAGTGTAGGATCTTGTGCATGCTCGGCAAATGGTCACCCTCTGAGCTACCCACCAGAATCTAAACTAAATGGAGACGATTACATTCTTACAGATGTAGTCCATAGTCATGGTGCACCATTATGATACTTTAAAATATGAAAGATACATTTTCATAGTGAAACAAATTTTACATTCCTTGTTAGACAGAGTCTGATGAAGCCAGTGTGGCTTTGAATTCATTAGCTGAAGATGACCTGGAATTCTGGTCTTGCTCCCCTCGTCTGCCAAATGCAAGGTCTGGGAGTAAAGGCACACACCAATATGTCCAGTTTAGTTCTCTCTGCAAGACGAGATTGCTTTCCTACATGCGACAAGTATCCTACCATCTGAACTCCTGCCTCACCATCTTGTAAAATTTAGTGTTCCTTGTATTGTATTGTGTACTGTGTACATTTACTTGTATTGAGTATACATTTATAGGATTGTAGTCAGTACAGAAGTACAGGAGGATTAGAGGACTGCAAGTTTATTTGTTTGGAAAATACGATTTGAGGTTCTGTTCTCTGCCTGGCATGTGGTGAACAACCAGACAAAAGATCTCTGCTACCGCAAGATACACTTATTCAGTCCTCCCGTTCATGTTATATCACACTAGCGGGACTGTCTGTGCAGAGCAATTATTACCTGCTTATATTTGGATCTATTACTATATGAAGAAAAAATTGGCTAAGTCTTTTTAAAATTTTATTTTTATTTCCACAAAGTACACCTTGTACACAGGTCTAGTCCCAGGGTCTTCCAGCCAACAACTTAGTGTTTGTGATTTTTTTAACTCTTTGCCTTACACCAACAACTACCCTGTGGATTTTAAAAGTTTATATACTGTAATTTGTAGTTGCTGTTTTTTAATTCGAGTGGGTGTTCTTTTGTTTTGTTCTCAGAGCTGGGGATCAAACTGGGGCCTTGTACATGCTACATGATTGGCAAATATGTTACCACTGAACCACCAGCTCTGTATTAATGTTAATTATTGCATTATACAGAATTCTGTTCTCTACACTTTAAGGCCATAGTTGTTGATTTTCAGAAAGCACTTATTCTTTATTGTCAAGCTCGGTAGCTCCTATCTGTCATTCTGTAGTGATACCCATCCTGGTTTTATTCCTATTTCAATGGGCTTCTAGTGGATGGATCATATCCTGTTCATCTTTGTCTGAATCATATTGTCATAGTTTCTCGCTGCATATTGAATTGGTTTGAATGACTAACTGCTTCGGTACTTAGAAAGTTTTTATACACTCATGTACAGGTGGCTTTAATTGCCTGACTTCTAATGCAAATATCTGCTTTATGTTTCTGTTTCATTTTCCTTTGAGAGATTATGGAGACTGCCCATTTGCAACATTAGAACTAGGCCTTAGTTATTACATTAGAGCTCTCTAATAAATATTAATTGATACTCCTATCTGAAGATACATTTCTCGACAATCTCTATTCAGTATGAATACTGAGAAATTCCTTGTTTTATTTAAAGAGGAATTCAGAGAGCATAGCATAATCAAATGAGGAAAGTGAATGACGGCATGCCACTCAGCTCTCAGCACCCAGTTGCTTAGGTAATCTTTCTTCGTGGACCTCCAGCCCTTAGACCACCGACAAATATCAAACTATTTCTTCCTTGAGAAGAAAACAAAATAAAGCATACATGGCTACAGGTATGAAAACTGCTCAATGGTAGAGTGACAAGCACGAGTCCTTGAGTTTGATTCCTTGCAAAATACACACACACACACACACACACACACACACACACACATACATACACACACACACACACACACACACACTCACACACACACACCAAGTTATGGTTCAAAAAAGATTGCTCATACTGGGCATCGATACTTTTGAAAATTCTTAGGGTTTGAAGAATTAAAAGAGACTTAGAGAAGACAGGGGGGAATCTTCTAGCAGGTGATAGTCCCAGGAAAAATACCCGAGGAACTCATTTGGCTTAACTTTGTAAACAAGATGGGAAGCTTGGTGTTTGAAAACAGCTGTCATCTGGGAAGGGTGTGCTTAGCTTTCACTGTCTTGGAGATTTTTTTCTCTTGTTTATTCAAAATATGGAGAATGTAGACGAAGGCACCCCGTGCTCGCACGCTGCTAATGCAGAACTGTTGGTTTTTGAAGCTTAGGAGATCTGTGTGGGCCATGGAAACAGGATTCACAGCGTGAGAAGCACTCAAGAGAATGCTAGAGGGCCCAGCCTTGAGATCCCCACACTGTAGAGGCTGAGTCACGAGGAGAACTAGTTCAAAACTAGTCTGGGTTTTATAGCAAGACCTTAATCAGAAGCAAGCCAGCAAGAGAATAACAGCAATTGAGGGAGAGCGGAAGAAAGGAGGGAGAAATCAACAATCATGCTAGCATTCACAAATTCCCGGTATCTAGTAAATTAGTTTTCACTAGAGCCCAGAGCTTCTATCTGAGATACTACAAATTAATAACACCAGTATTTTACATGTAAAAATGAAATATAAACTAGACTGTCCATAAGACTTCTTGGGGTGTCTCTGATTTTAAAAGAAGGTTGTATGTCCTTAGGTATGTGCTGGGGAAATAGAAAATAAAAACTGTGAACCAACACATTTTTCTTCACCAAAATTGTTTATAAAATTGGAATACAATAGTGCACATTTTCTTGTTTAAAAGGTTACTTTTTTATTCTGCTGCCTTAAAACCAGAAAAATATAATAGTTGAAAAGATGTAGCAGTTTATTTCTTTGTCTAGATCTCATTTTTTTAAAGATCCACTTCAATTATATACACACACGTATGTCTTAGTTTACTTTTGTATAGAATGTTTGCTTTAGCTATAATCAGGAGGTATAAGACCGTGTAAGGTTCTGGATAAATCTAGACTAGATGCATGCATACCCTAGACTCCCCTTTCCTCACTGAATTTTTCTATGCTGACATTTAGTGCTGAGGTGTGAGAGGTAGTTCTTAGAATTTCCTCTAGCTGCAGACTTGGCAGTAAAAGTTCTGTCAAACACTATCAAGACCTCAGGACTCACAGAAAATGACCTCTTCCTGGAAGATGTATAGATAACAACAATGTCAACCTTTAGCACTGCTCCTTCCCCTTTGAAACTTCATGCTGTGAAGTGAACTTTTATCACTGTTTGAGGTGGTTTTTCTCTGTCCTCATGGACACAACAGCCTGACTATGTTGACTTGATATGACTCTCCAGTCCTTGGCACAGCAAGGGACAATCGAGTGATTCAGTTGTCTCACCTCTCAATTCACAGCCTGCAGTGAAACCCAAGTGCTCGAAGGACATTGTTCTGTTTTGCTGGATGTTTCTGCCTGCCTTCGACTCCTCCTGTTGTGTTCTCTCCCAGGATAATCAAACCCTGTTTTCCTTTCTGAGAGCTCTACTTGTGTTCACTCTCTTATTGCAGATTAAAGGCTGGTACATTAGAAGGTTATCAGTTAATCAATAAGCTTCAGTCGTGCCATCTTGTGATGAAGATATCCATTGATCAAAATGGAAATTTAGGCCCTGAGCTTTTAAACGGCGGTTTCTGAAGGTTAAAAGAGTGTTCTTGTGGAATGTACAGGCCTGTCCCAGTATTTCTATCTAAATGGTACGCATGAATTTATATATATGTATTAGATGTAGAAACCCATATATAAATGCCTCTATCTGCATGTTACATAAAATTACATTCACATCTCTTTTTTGTTAAATCTTAATCAGCAACTCTTTCCACATGTGTGTGTGTGTGTGTGTGTGTGTGTGTGTGTGTGTGTAGAGCAAAAGGAGAAGAAGGAGGAGGAGGGGAGAGATAAAAGAGAGAAGTCTTCACATACACACAGAAACACTAATCAGTATTGTAATATATATCTTCTAAGCCCCTGGTGATTACAAAACTGGAAAATGTGATTTTATTCATATGATTTATATAGTTAAATAAATTATAGTTATGTGAATTGCAATAAGAGTCATCATCTTTATTTTAACCAAATTCAGGATATCCTTTTAACTACATTCCTACTGTGGCTTTTGTGAAAAGAGAAACAACTTAATCCAACACCCTTCCACGGTAGCGGGCACTGAGTATGAGGTGCTAGGAATACTGTACTAGCATTTAACACTGATCTTTGGCATCTCCTTAGCACCTGAGACCTCATGGGTGATCTGCACATTGCATATCTGTTTATTTACCCACATGACCTTGGTAGGTAGGCATACCTGTCAAGACTGTGTCTGACACAGTCTCATGGGCATATCTATGCATGACAGCATCGAGACTCACCCCACACTATTTTCTTTTCTGTACTTTTCAGCAAATTGCTAGATTGGCAGTCACTGAGTCGTTATTAATGTTTGTTTAAGCGAGTGGGATACATGAAAGTATTTCGGATACATGCATATATGCATGTATGCACTTAAATGCCCATAAATTGTAGTAAAGGGAATGGAAAACAAAAATGCATTTTCTTATTTATAGGATTCTTCACGAATGAATAAACTAATGTATACACAGAAAGCAAGGGTGGAGTGGACAGCATCCTAAGTTCCTTATTAAGCTATGAAAATCTCTACCCTTGTGCTTTGAATTGGAGAGATGTGGTTAAGTCCTGTGTATACAGAACTTCTGCATCAGGACTCTTGAAATGTTTGCTTAACAAAATAATGATACTCCCCAAAGGGAATTTTAAAATTTTAGTTTGGACACTGTTTATCTTTGGGCAATGTATAATTACTCCAAAACATCTGCTAATATTTGCCAAAATTAATCGAGTGGCACCTTTGCTATCCTATTTTATCTGAAACTGCTTTTGAAAGTTCTTTTTTGCTGCTGCAAACAGTACTGATGCTGCAGACACCATAATCACCATGGTTTTCACCCAGACGTTGGAATACAGCATCCTGACCCTTTACATCTGGGTTCAAATCTCTGCTGTTGACTAGATATGTGGCTTGGTACAAACAACTTAAGATCATTGTGGGTCAGTTTTCTCCTGCATCAAAAGGACTACATGCTAGCATTGGTAGGGGACTTATGTGTGGAATGAGAATATATCTATCTCTGTTTCTACAACATTGTATGCGTTTATATAAAATCTATACATATTTGGTGCATAGAGGATACCAAACTTTAATCCTGTATAAAAATATAGTGCACAAACTGCCTCAGGCTTATTCTTCATATGACTTAAGCGAGCTCGTTGTGATGAGCTTACCAGCTTGTATTATATGCTTTGTTTGCTTGCTTGTCGCCGTACTCATTTGTATGTACGACTCCTAGCCCTTAGTACACACCTACAAATGCTGCAAAATGGTTGCCCGGATAGTGATCCTTTCTGTTGACCACAGTAAGGAGCTCAATACGTAGTCACTGTGACATTGAGAAGAAACTCAGAAATGTAGCCTCAAACCTATCAACATGCCGATTACAGGAATTCATAAATAATATGTCCAGCTAGAACCATTCTGGTCATTGTAACACAGATCCCAGTTATAAAACCTGCTAACATCTTATGTTTCAGATTATGAATTCTGGTTGATGAAGGACACACTAATTTGTGGGTCTAGTAGTATTGCTTATGTCGTCAGTGTTTTTGTTGATTTTCGAAGTCGATGTGTTCATTGAAGGAAAAAAGTGTTGATTTTTCAATTAAGATGCAACCTTTATAATGTAATGCGTACTAATTATAGTGTTCACTCCGCCTGAAGAAAAATTTTTACCAGTTAAATAGTAATAATCAAGATGAAAACTGCATTAGAAGGGTGTTAATTTTATGATCATCTCAATTTAAATAATAAAAAAAAATCCACAGGATTTTTGCTGTGCTGCTATTCCACTGCGACTGTACTCAGTTTTACATGCAGCCTCCTTGAAGCCCATATAATGATTGGCTCCTGAAACGGATGGCCAAAGATCACCCTGGAAAAACAAATTCTTTCCCAACTGTTAGAGTAACTATGCTACAGGACCAGATGTGTTTGACCAAAAGTATTAGCGTAATGGTTCTTAACCGAGACTTAGGGAAGATCAAGCATCACAGGAAAACAATTTAGAACTGAAGCTTCAATGTTGAACTCTGCACGCTGAATATAGTGAGGAGTAGATGCTAATTTTTATTCTAGCCAAACAGAACATCTAGCATTCAAGAACTCTTTAGCATTTACACAGGATCTTGAAACAGCTACGAACTTAGACTGCAACCAACACGACAGTCCATATCATACACAGTACATAGTCAAACTTAGCTCTGGGCCACCGCTGCCTCAGTTTTCTAAATGAAAGGTCCAAGTAGCTGGGTGAATAGGAAGAGCGAAGGGGGCTATACTGTGTCAAGAGTTTAGCACCTAGTCTGGGAAAACTCAGCAGCCCGTGGAAGCATGACATATCAGCATCTATTCAACATGAATTATTTTGAAGGCCAGAGAATTTTATGAGGTGCACTAACAGCAGTGAAAACTTAGAAAGTAGTGATACCAGTGCTACAGTTGAAAGGAATGTGAGGTGATTGTGTCTAACTCATGCAGCAGTCAAAGACTTTGTCTTCTGATGTCATTCCAGATACACATGGGCACACCATGTCTTCCCTAGGCTGGTGTAGTTCTCGTTAGAGAGCAGTTCCACTCCTCCTGAAAGAGAACAAGAAGTAATAGCAAGTACACTCCAAAGTTATGAAAGACCCCGCTTGTTTCGTTTGTGTGGCAATGTTGTCTGCACAGGGCGTACCAAGTGTTCTCTTTATTGTATTCATGGTTGCCAATTGAATAACAACTACTGCGACAACATGGTTTCTCAAGCATTCAGCATTTGTAAGCCAGTCTTAAGTCATGGTACTTAAGAAGCATTATATATATATATATATATATGTATGTATATATACATACACATATATATTATACATATATATGCACATACATACACATATATGTATTATATATACACATATATGTATTATATATGCACATATATGTATTATATATTTACTATATTAAATATATTGAGATGGGGGAGAGAAAGAGAGAGAGACAGACAGAGAGAGAGACAGAGAGAGAGAGACAGAGAGAGAGACAGAGAGAGAGAATCTTGAGTCTTGCCCTCAGAAGACATTCTGAGAAGCTAGGAGGAAGGAGGGAAGCATGCTGGGAATATTTAAATAGCAGGAGGGTAGGATAAGTTCAGTGATTGACAGTATCCTGCAAGTCAGGCTCAACTCCCCTCAGCTTTCCTTTTATTTGGTGGGTTTATGTGTATGTACATGTATGAATATTTCATGGTTCATAGATGTGTGCATGTACATGTGTGGGTGTGCCAGAGCTCACAGATGTTCAAAGAGTGTTATGGGAGTCAGTTCTCCCTGCTATGTTGGTTCTAGAGATTGAATTCATTTTTTCCGAACTTGGGAGCAAGCGGAGCCATCATGCCAGCCTCCCTTCTATGGCTGCAAACTTGGCAAGTCACTAAATGTTCTTCTGACTGCACTTCTGCATCTTCCTAAGGGCCTGGGGATAGTAAGCATAGAATGGGGATAATTTTGTCCAGAGCATTCATTATTCACACAACTCCCATGATACTCACAATCAAACTCAAGCACAAATTTATGGTGTAGACCTTGAATTCTCTACTTCGTTGGATTTTTGTTGTTGCTTTTTTTTTCCTGTTCAAGATATCAGTAGAAATTGGAATGTTCGAGAGAAGCCTCACAGAGAAACTAAATCATGCTCCTGAACTACAGTGCAGGTTTATAGAAGACTTTAGGGACCTGGAGATACCTACTCCTTATATCTGTGATTACCCGTCATTGACAGTGCTTGCCCAGGACTCACTGGGTGTTGTGTGTTCGTATCTTAAGACATCTGCTTTTTCGTAATAACCTAATTTTTAGTGGAAACTGTCATGTTCTTTTTTAAATCTTTATTTTTATTTTTTAGTTTATTTATTTATTTTTTAGTTTTTGAGACACGGTTTCTCTGCATAACTCTAACTCACCTAGATTTCATTCTCCAGACCAGGCTACCTTCGAGCTCAGAGATTCACCTGCCTCTGCCTCCTGAGTGTATCCCACAATGTCAGGCCTTTTTAATTTTGGGGGAGGTGAAGAAAATTATGTTATAGAGAAGATAAGTTTGGGTTCACTATGGCCACATATAGATTTTCCTCAAGAATATACTCTTAAAAAGAGCAAGACTGCCAAAAGTGAGGTTTCAAAAACAAAGGACTTTGGTCAAGGCGATAAGAAGTGCTAACTTGTGATAGAAGTAGAAATTAGCTCATCCTGGTAGAGAATTTTCAAGATTATTTGTGTTTGCCACTTGTTTTGTTAATGAAGGGAAGGTCTTTGGGGTGGCTGAAGACCAGGTGTTGATGCTGCTGAAAGGCAAGCCTGTTTCTAGTCTTTCAGAGACAATAGACACAGTGTCTGAGTACACAGAGGAGCGTTAGACAGTGGGGAGAAGGCAGATGGAGATTGGTAGCTTGGAATAAATCAAATTCTAGGAAATAGCAAAAAAGTGTATCAGATGTAGTTGGAATTTATTTAATGAACTGATGAAGCCGGGCCTGTCTCAGGATGGAATTAGCTGTCTCGTATTGAGGAGGAGAAAGAAGAGAGACAAAACCAGACAGTTTCTTTCAAGTGCACGTTAGCATATCAGCACACCTGTACTCAATTAACCACCTTTACAAAAAGTCCGTATTAAATAAGGAATCGACTTTGGGAATTTTCTGAACTTTATTTTGAATCTGGTATGATAATTTGAAGGAGTGTGCACTGGCTGAAATTCATGCTTGTGCAGAAAGGGAAGAGGAGAATCAGGCTTTATCTGACCTTTCATCCCCTGCAAACCCTCAATTTACAAAGCTCTATTTACTAAAAAGGGGCCAGGAGAGGAATGCAAAGCAGCCTATTATGTTTGTGATCCGACGATTGTTTTGCAGCTGGTATGCATGTGCTTTCTTCAGAGCTTATCTTTTCTGTCCTTTTTTTATTTGCACACTTGGAAGCAGAGCAGAGTGCCTTTTTGTTTCCATATTTTTTGAGTTTCTTGAAACTATCAGTTACAACAGAAACTGTGTAGACCTCCACCCCACACCTTGTCTTTACGTGCTAATATAAAATGGTGGATCTGTCAACTGGCTCCAGCATTTCGTGCACCTAATGGGCCACTTACCCCTGGAGTGACACCCAGTGATTCCATGAAGAATGAGATTATGATTCTGGGGGAAAACAAAAAGGGAAATGTAGGGGAGAAATCCATTCTATATCCAATCTCCTACATCATGCTGTGTTGGTGAACAAGAGGGCTACTTGTCACGGGCATTCTTTTCGACCACTAAATTATAGGGAAATAATATTCCTGTATTCATGATCTGTAATAGTCGTTATGGTGTCTAATTTAGTATTTAAGAGTCCCAAGTCGTTAACTCTAAGTTTAAGTAGTCAGCATAGTAATAAATATGTAATTTTGACAGTTTTAAAGGAGGCAACTAACCACTAGAATACATTTTTGCTTAGATATGCCCCTTAGACCTTATCTAATAACAATCACATCTTAGCATTTAGAAATTCATAAGCTATTAGTAACTAATATTTAACTAAGTGAAGTTTTTGAGAAAATAAAATCATACGTACAAGCTGTTTTCCAGTTAGGATCCCTGTACACTGAATCACAAGAAAATCTTGCCTTGTGAGAGGAGTACCACTATGTGTGTTTTGATGATACCACCAAATGGGCTACTCAAGATAGAGGTAAAAATATCTGTAGTATTCAAATACCGTTGTGTCTGTGGTAGGATTTTCCATTTTTGATAGCTCCTGGACATGATAGCCACCTTGCTATGCTCTGTACTCAAAAGTCTGTGTTCATAGTTAACAAGGTCAAAGATACACACACACACACACACACACACACACACACACACACACACACACACACACACACTGGGTGGTTGACATTTCGCTGTGGAGTTAAATGTAATGGCAGGTGAGCTGTTTCGGGTCTCCTCAGACCTGGCTCAGTTCCTGATAGCTCATATTATATGGGATTATTCTGTCCTGCAGCCTCAAGAGTCTTGTGGTAGTATATTGGAGAAGCCCCAGAGTAGAAGAAAGCAGGGGAAGAATCCCCTGAACTAGCCTCTGAGAAGTTACATCAATGAAGTATAATAAAAATTGTAAATGTCATTTTCTGTATAGGCTTTGGAGGCATCTCTGATTCTATAAGTAGAGCAGGAATCGGCAATATCTCATAGGTTCTAAGTACATGCTAGTAATGAGTGTTTGGGTCATACTCTAGCTATTCTAACAATTGCGTAAGATTATATCAGCTAACTCAAATACTATAACGTATTAATCACTGTAAGGTACTGAACGTTCATTAGAATTAATGAACTAAATATCCATGACCAGAGTGCTTCTCAGTAAGTGTTTGTTCTCAAGATTGTGAAGGTGGAAAGAGCACTCTCTCAAACCACTACTGTAAGGTGACCTGGCTCATTTGCAATTGTAAGTCTCAACTGGGTTTCCCTTTAAAATGAGAGATACTGTATTCCAGTATCAGTTTCCTTAGAGTCTAATCCGTCCTTTGGCTATGGAAATGGGATCTGTGTATTTGCTGATTGTTTACACTTGGTTCTTCTAAAGTTTGCAAAGTCAGATTCTTATGTAAGTGCCTTACCATGGTGTTTGCTTACTGATGATCTCCCTGCTGTAGCTAAGCTCATGGAGTCTCTTGTTTGGTTTCCTTTATCAGTGAGTTTGACTGCATCCTGTTTTGTTTCTATAGGCTAGACTTGTCAGTACAGACAAACTGATTCTGATGCTGCTCCTGCAGTAGCTGTTACTGTTTATCATTTTTAAAAAAATGATAAAATGGGGGAGGGGTCTGATTGGCTGAAGAATGTGCCCCTCCCAATCCTACTCTCTTCTCCTGTATCTCATATTTCTCCCTTTATGTGAGGCCCCTCTTTAGTTTGTGTGTTTGAGACATGCTCGTGTTGTATAGTTGTGCTAACCACCTCAGACAAGCAGAGTTCTGTTTCAGCTTCCTGAGGGAGTGTGTGTGTGTGTAGTGTGTGTGTGTGTGTGTGTGTGTGTGTGTGTGTGTGTGTGTGTAACAGGGAGAGAGAGGGAGAGAAGGAGAAAGAGAGAGAGAGAAGTAGGGAGACAGAAGCAATGACACCACCCTGCCCACAGCTAGGAATGCTCTTGTTTTTTGTTTTGTTTTGTTTTTTGTATCACTAAATGAATATTAATCAATTAAACAAATGGCACTTGATATAACTTCTGAAGGTAGCATCAGCATCAAGAATGTATTCAAGGTATTTGGGAGACAACATATTTTTACAGCATCATCAAGAAGAATCACTGACACAACTGGAAATGTGGCCAGTATAGAGGAATTCAAAAATAAAGGAATGGAATTTTAAAAGATCCAAATTTTGAATTTTATAAAAACATGAGCAAATAAGATATAATCATTTTTACAATTATTGAACAATGTCATATTTAAATAGTTTAAGAATAATGCAATGCTAGTGGTTAACTATAGAGAGAATATTATTAATTAGGAATTACTTTTATTCTCTATATTGGGTATTTTTTATTTACATTTCAAATGTTATCCCCTTTCCTGCTTTCCTTTCCATAAACCCCCTATCCCATGCTCCCTCTCCCTTCTTCTGTGAGGGTGTCCCCCATTCAACCACCCACCCCTTCTGGCCTCCCTGCCTTGACATTCCCCAACACTGGGACGGTCCACTGTCAGGACCAAGGGCTTCTCCTCCCTTTGGTGCCCAACAAAGCCATCCTCTGCTACATATGTAGCTGGAGCCATGGGTCTGTTCATGTGTAGTCTTTGGATAGTGGTTTAGTCCCTGGGAGTTCTGGTTGGTTGGTTTGTTCTTATGGGGTTGCAAACCCTTTCTGCTCTTTCAGTTCTTTTCTAACTCCTCCAATGGGGACCCCATCTCAGTTCAATGGTTGGCTGCTAAATGCTCATTTTTGTTGTTGTTTTATTTTGTTTCTTTGTTCTGTCTTGTTTTGTTTTTTTAAAGATTTATTTAATTTTATTTTATGTGTATGAATGTTTTGCCTATATATGTATGTCCGTGTTCCGCACGCAAGTTTGGTTTCTGCAAAGACCAAAAGAAGGTGTCAGACCCCCTGGAATTCGACTTACAAACTGTTGTGAGCACCATGTGGGCGATGAGAATGAAACCCAGATTCTCTTTCCAAGGGCTTTTAACTGCTAAGCCATCCCTGTGTCCTGTTGGTCAGTTCTCAGACTAATAAAGCTCCATGAAAAACCTTACAAGGTGGTAAATACTTCACGGTAAAGCAGTTCTATAGGAACTGCAGCAGTGACAGAAACATCACAGAGCATTTTATTTCATTCATTCTTACTGTGCTTCTGTGATTTAGTGTGTGCACATGTACATGTCCTAGCACAGATATGGTGGTCAGAGAACAACTTGAGGGAGTCAGTTTTCTCCTTTCCCTACCTGAGTCGTCTTTAGAATTGAAATCATGAGGCTTGGTGGCCAGCACCTTTACAAGGCATTCTGAAGGACTGTCCTTCAGCTTTATTTTAGGATATAAATTATACACATGCTGTGTTAAGTTAGTAGTTTTTTTTTCTTTTTCTTTTTAATAAACCACACACAGAACATCCACCCGAGCCAGTATTAACAACTGGAACATGGCCCAGTGACATAGCATTTCTGAAGAAGGTGTTACTGTTAGGAAAATTGCCACATTTCCCTTGTAGTCACTGCACCTTTGTTATTTTGGCAACTTGTGAAGTTGTATTGCTATTTACCAAAAGGTTTCTTTGTTTTTTTTTTCCCCTGTGGCTCTAGCCAGCTGGCTCTCTTCTTTCCAGGCAAACTTTTCTAGCTCTGGTATTGAGAACGTGCTTTCCCCTTTGATGGTCTACTGTTGGGGTCTTTTTGTACAAGGAACCAACTGACTAATAACGTTTGAATTGATGTCAATCATGCCCTTCATAGGGTCACACAGAAATGTGGCAGGTGTGCCACGGCCCTATGAGGCCTGTTCCATACTCACCCTACACAGTAGTTCGGTGCCACTTGCAGGCTCCCCCACCCATATAGATGAAAAGAAAAATATGTGAAATTACTATTCAAACACAAGGATTCAGTAGGTTACAAGGACCTGTAATTGTGTACCTAGTAATGAGTTACGAAGTAACTAAAAGATCATTTTGGGGAGGTACATATGAAAACAGTCAATGTAAACCATCCAAAATAACAGAATAATAAAGAATGCTTAGACTGGCATATATTGTATATTATAGATGATTGGAACGTCATTACACTAACACCCTCTCCCCTCTCTGGGTCACATACGCTGTCTCTTACTCCTGGGTTTATTTGAAACATTATGCAAATCATGCTTTTATATGTGAGATGTCATATTGTACTAGTTTTGAAGACTTCAGTTAGCAAATTCACTTAATCAAGAATTTGTTTCACTATTTCGTTTCCTTTAAAATTGGAATATGGTTTGCTTCCCTTCATAGCAATATTGGTTACTTGTTAAACTCTTTTTTGACACGTGTTTATTAATTGTGTGTGTGTGTGTGTGTGTGTGTGTGTGTGTGTGTTTGTGCATGAGTGTGTGTGTGGGTGCACATGTGTCGGGGGCACCCATGCCACTGCATGCATGTGGATGTCAGGCAGCCTACATCACATCTTCCCTTCTCTGTGTGAGTCTAGGGAATTGAATCCAGATCCTCAGCTTTAGTGGTAAACCCCACAACCATCATCCTCAGTCTGACTACTTGTTTTGTGATTTGTTTTGTTTTGTTTCGTTTGTTTGTTTTTTGGTGAGCAAAACTTAAAAATAGTGGAGATGATTGGTTGGTACATAGGAACAGGCCTGCTGGCATTTGGCAGGCTTTTGGAGCAATGATTATGTCAACTTCGTTTTGCATATTCCTATGGCCCATAGTTAATGTAATTACTATGAAATTTTAGGTTAGATTTTCTATGCTAACAAGTTAATTAAAAAGGGAAATTGAAGTCCCATCTATCACTTATCAAAATACAATTTTGGTGCTGTCATCTGCGTTTACCCTTTTCTTTTGTGTGTTATATCTTTTCCTTTTTTGCCTTTTTTAAAAAATTTTTGGAGCATTGAATTATAAAGAACAAATTCATCACATTTTCTAAAGTGTTTATTAGAGGTCTACCTGATTTTCCGCTGAGGAGAGCACCCTGAGATTTTTCCCTAGATGTTGGAGAAGGTTCAGGTTTGCATAGAGGCCAGGCCAGAGCATCCTTGGTGTCTGGATTCTCAGGTCCATGTGTTACAAGATTCCTCAGAATGTCTTCATTCAGAAGAAAGGGTTACCAGGAAGTGTTGGAATTTTCTAGGCTATGCCCGGCTAAGAATAATAACTTCCTTCCTAGTCATTCCCAAATACCTCTTACCTATTATTTGAAAGAAAGCACAGATTTCCATGAAGAGAAGAAATCGCTCTTCGGGGGATTTGCAGGCTTTAAAGACCATATGAAAGCACAGCAGGGCAAATTCAATAGGAGAGCATTTCTGGGTTCAGAAAGGTCATAGTTAGGACTTCATTTAGTAGGGCTTCTTCGGGGAGGTGTGGATTCAGATAAATTTCCTCTTTTGGGAGCCTCATTTCGATTGATTAGATCTGTTTCTAAAATTGTTCCAGCTTGTTCTGTTTTGTTCTTGGCAGTTGGATGTGGAGTGTTGTATGTTTGGGCTCATGGCACAGAATTTGTTTCCAAAAAAAAGTGTCATGCTGCTTTCTCTCTACTGGACCAGTAGGGGTAGGAGGATCTGACTTGAAGCCAGTGTGAAATGCAGACGTGATTCGATTTGGATTGTTCCTGCATTAGACCTTCGTCTCCCTGTTCCTACCCTTTTCCAGATAGAAGGACCAGTTTCCTCCCAGGATACTTTTGCTGCCAATTAGACTGGGAAGGTGAGGATCATTTAGCACCACCAAGCTGAAAAGCCATTATATGAAGTTTGGGCTTGAAATATAAAGGAGTGAATCAACACATGGCACATTCAGCCTCTTAATGATGCTTTTAGAATTAGGAATATAACTTTCTGGTTTTGATACTGCCTTTTTGTTTTGTTATTATAATGACATCTTTCCCGTCTCAACTGGAAAGTAGGTGGTCCATGTAATCAAATTTAAATGAGATTTGAAACACCTTTTAAAACATCGAGTGCTTTAAAATGTCAACCAGATTGACTGCACAGCTTTTTAATGTGCATTATGAATACTCCTTGCTTAAATACAGTACTTATACCTGATTTAATTTTTTTCATAATGATTAAGGGTCATCGTGTACATGAGTTACTATTATTTCCATAGTGTAAAAATGCCCAGAGCAGTGTTCAGTGACTATTTTCACAATATGGCCCCAGAAAAACATGAACCCCAAAGTCTTGTGTCAGATTTTCATAATTTTTCTCTTACATCTATTTAGCAGTAGTTCTGCTACTTGTCATTGTTGTCTGAGGAAGTCCTCGAGAATATAAACCATTAACATAATATTTATGATTAGAGCTGCAGAGAGAGAGAGAGAGAAATATAGGTGATAGATGGATAGATGATGGGTTGATAGGTGGATGGATGGATGGATGGATGGATAGGTAGGTAGATAGATAGGTAGATAGATAGATAGATAGATAGATAGATAGATAGATAGATGCAAGACACATAGCTAGGTAGAAAATGTGAGCATGTACACAAGTGTCTACATGTGGACACATTATGACTATATGTTAGATAAAGGGACAGACACTCACATGCTTAGCAGGTAAATAGGTGAACTGAGCTCAATACAGATACTGCTGGGGAGCAAAAGATAGCATAGAAAATAAGAAAACCAGGTTTTTGCAAGGAACTAGATATATCTGAACCCAGTTGAAATGCTGGCCACCTTTAAAAGAGAGACCGTCAGACTTTTGGAAAAATCGTTTTCCATTGAGAAATGCATGGTTTCACTAAGATGCCCTGTTGACAGCAGGCATCTGATGTGCCCCAAGCTGACTTGTTTACTCTTTGGCCTTCATCTTTTTCTGTAATCAAAGGGTTCTGATGGTTTAGCAAGCACTGTCTCAGTCTCAAAACTTGGGTATACATAATATCATCTTGACCTAGAAGAATTCCGAGGTTCAAAACAATGGTTGTTTCTCACGATTATTAAATATCCTTTTAGGAGGGAAAGCATCAATGGGCCCAGTACATAGTGGATCTCTGAACCAGCAATATCTCCTTACACTTTTTGGTTCTTCTTTCTTATAACAAAATATTTTAAGAATCTTATTTAAGAAAGAAATGGATATCATGTTTCTGTGCTATGGTCTGAATTTCTGCCTCAGAGACATTATAGGTGAATATATTTGCAGAGACTGCAAACAATGGAAAATCATGAAAACTCGAATCAGGGTCCCTGCCCTTAAATGTGTTTCAGTTTGCATTTTGATAGCGGTTTAGAAATGTTATCGCTGGTGTTGTCACAGACATAATTCACATCTTTCTTCAGGCACTGTAAACAAGAGAAATGGTTTAATGGCCCCATAAAGGCACTCTGCTGATAGCTGAGATTAGGCTCTTTAGTAATGGATGTCAGTGTGTGTGTGTGTGTGTGTGTGTGTGTGTGTGTGTGTGTGTGTGTCCAAGCGCGCACACATACACAGTGAGAGTAGGGAGAGTTTGAAGAGGCAAGTGTACTGAGAAAGAATTTCTGAGAGGCTTACATACAGCTCGAGGATCCCCTGAGCTTCTCTACCTTACAAAGTGTATTTACAGAACTTATGACATTATTGTCCCTATTTGTACATAAGCCTTCCCCTCAGCTTCTGAGATTTAGCTGAGGTCACTGTCATGCATTTATCACCTGAACTTGAAGTGATACTAACTTAAAGGGAGTGTTTCATCTACTGAGTGTACTCCTAACTACATTTATTTGTATAAAAGACAGCATGCATTTTTCATTGCGTACTTGTATGTGCTCTTAAATAATCTAATTTATGTATACCATTTATTTTTTCACCTTTTACAGAGGTTCTTTATTTTACCTCCTCCAAAGCACTTCCATAGCCAAGTGTTTTTTTTTTTTTCTATAAGCACTTCGATGTCTATAACATGATTTGTTTTTGTTTTGACTTTTTTTTTCAGTTATATTTTCTAGACAGGTGTAAAAAATTCTGCATGTTATATGTCATCCCGGTCTAAGTAAGTGCTTTGAAAGTCCTCATGCCTCATAAATCTATAATGTTTTAGAGTCTCCATTTTGTGCCATTTTTCACCAGCTTGTTTGTGTAGCCCCGTGAATTGATTACCCTAAGCCACACAAAGTGTTACCAGATTCCAGTGACCTTTGCTGACTAGGTTATCAGTGCGCATGAGCACACATTACTCGGCCAGCTTCTTCCGTGTGTGCTTTCTCCCTTATCAGTGTAGAGCATGATCTGAAACAAGGATGAGCAAGCTGTTCTCTGGAAAGAATCAGATGGTCAGTGTTCAGCCTTTGCTGGTCCTCTGTCTCCATCAGGACTACTCAAGTCCACTACTGTGGTTCAAAGTAACCCCAGACGGTCCGCCAGTGCACTTATAAAAACAAGTAGTAAGTTGTAGGTGTTCACAGCCTGTCCTTTAAGAACTCTTCAAGCATCATATCACAGGTTACCCTAAACGTCATGTTTTGGTTTGGTTTTATTTTATAATAGTTCAGGAGCCTCGTTGCCAGTATGAGGAGACTGCACTCTTGGCTTGGTTCCCTTTAGAAATCACAGATTTGTTCAAAGACCTGTTTCTCTTTTGACAAGATCTAAAAATAAATGTTTCTTCTCCTGGGGTAAATACTTTGTATTCCTAGAAATTATTACTTTGTTTCACTCTTAGAAGAATTAAAAAGTAAAAAAGAGTGAAAGGTCAGAGCCCAGCCCACTTCCTGCTTCTTTATGTTCTCTGGAGATGTCTAGAAGTAGACTTGTATGCCACTTGTGACGTTTCTGTAATCCCAGGGTAGGGCAAGCTCTCAGTGTGGGAGAGCACCATCTTTTTGCTTCAGTGTAATATGAGTAGTGTGAAATTTTAAATGTCTTGGTCACAGTAATAAATTGAAGGGAGACAGAATGCCTAGAAGCAAACACAAATGCTCTGGGAAGTTTTTGCATTTAAATACAAGTGCCAAGAATATATTAGTAAGGTCATGCATACAGCTGTGTGTATCACACACACATGAATTAAGCATAAGGAATAGAGAACAGCCTAAGATCTTTGCTAGAGGAAATATTTTTTAGAAATCTAAATAAAACTATGATTGGACCTATATTTGCACTTGATGGTATGATGTCATCTTGTTCAACACCTGCACTCCATAGTTTCATATTGCCTTCTAGCTCTCAGTATCCATTGTATCATTTAAGGCATAGTAGATACAAATAGGGAAGGAAGGAAGGAAGGGTTCAAAAACACCTGGTGTGATTTTACATGGTGTTATAGTGTGTTCCTTAACAAGAAACATTTCAAGTGCAACTGTAAACAGATTTTAATTTTATTGCAACCAAAATCCCAAGATTCACTTAAAAATTTTATTTGTTACCATTTTTAAATTAGGGTGTCTTGTAGCCCAGGCTGGCTTTGAAGACCTGGAACTTCAGATCCATTTGCTTCCACTTCCCATTGCTGGGATTATAAGCATGTAATAATACTAAAATTTTAAATTAGTTACATTGTACTTTATATGTGTATTTTTCCCTCTGTGTATGCCTGTCAACATTTATGGTTGATGCCTATGAAGGTCAGAAGAGGACATAGGACGCACTAGAACTGGAGCTACAAATAGTCATGAACCACTGTGGAGATGTTGGGAATGAAACCCAGGTCTTCTGTAAGAGCAAATGCTCTTAACCACTGCGCCATCTCTTCGGCCCCAGGCTCTAATCCTTAGCCTGCTACAGTGTTGTCTTAGATCTTTACCCAGGCATCCTGCTTAGCTTCTTTTTGTTAGCTTTCCATGTCTGTGACTAAATAGCCAATAAAATAAACTGAAAGGTAGAAAAATTAATGTGGCTAATGGCTTCAGAGATTTTAGGTGGCAGGCTATACTTTTTTAATCTGCAGTGCACAGTACGACATATCAGCAGGAACTTCTTATAGCTAGGAAGAAAAAGAGGCACCAGGGCCTTGAAGTCTTCCTCCAACAAGCCAGCTTCCTCCCACTCTGGCTTACTGTCTAAGGGTTCCCTCTCCTTTCAACCATGCCTCACATTGAACCAAGACTAACATCGGAACATTTGAGCAATAGTCGTCAACTCCAACCTTGAAGATCACAAAATACTATCTAAATCCTGAGTTATTTTCAAATGTGTTTGCAGCTTCTTGTTCAGATTGTAAACTCAGCCTCCCACCCAAACTCCATCTCTTTGTGGATGAGTGTTTAGTGGATAGCTGTCACAAACATCGTCTGTTCTCAGTGGAAGGTTAAAGATAAGGCTTTATTGTCACGTCTAAGGAAGTATTCTCTCCCTTGAGAATTTAATTCATTCTTTCTACCGACAAGTTGTTTTATGTTGTGTTTCTGTTCAATCAAAAAATTCATTTTTAACTTAGGATCCTTGCTTGTGGAAACCTAAGGGTGTCTCCGTGCTTTCGTAGTGCTGTGAGCTCAGGGTGTGTCTGTGCTTCTGTGGTATTGTAACTGAATTGTTTCCTGTCTGAAATGTAGGTAGAAGATGAAAGGTACCACGCCATTCACCGTTCACAGCTCTTAAAGGAAAAACAGTTACTGAATTTCTAAGCACGTAATGAATGCCATAACCCCTTGTAAACTCTCAGGTTAAGAAGTGGTTAAATTTATTTTGAAAGTGCATATTTTTAAGTTCTGATAATTTGGATCTTTTACATTTAACCACTAGACAAACTCAGTCATCATTAGTCAGCCTTAAGATGTGGTTTTAAAGGTCAAGCTTCCATCAAGGCAAAGAATGCAAGGTTCACCTCTTGACTGTTCTGTCTGCCTCTCCCTAGAAGAGTTGATAGCTGTGTGGTTATAAAAGTTTGCATGGGAGCCCTCAGACCCTGTATGAGGGATGCCTGAGAGGAACTCTAAATTTCATACTTAGATAAATGACCTGAAGTCTATGAAGTCAGGAATAAAGTATCATTTGGAAACATCATTTCTTTGTCAATGAAATGAAGAGGCTAACTCGCTCGATTTAATTCACTTGAAAAAGGAAAGATTCACTTTAATTAAACTACAAACAATGCCGATGCCCGCAGGTCTGTGTTCCAGACCCAGGGAGGACCGCACTGTAAGCGGAATGCTAGCAGCCTCGGCAGCAGGCTGGAGCCGTGTTCAGTGAAAGTAATTTAATTAGTGTTGATCATGACTCCAGATGATGGTGATTTGATAAGGAATAATTTAGTACTTAACAGCCTTTTACATGCACCAGCTCCATGTGGGAAAGTACAGCAAATTGCACGAAATGAATGTGCTGTTTTCTCTTGCGCCGGTGCCAATGATCTGGAAAAACCTCCTATTAGCAGACACGAAGCCTCGAGCCCTGGGATGAAATATACCTAGGCAGCCTCCAGCTCAGCCCTTTCTGATGGGAGCCTCTATAT
The DNA here is from genome assembly GCF_021556685.1 of Rattus norvegicus. Classification (NCBI taxonomy): domain Eukaryota; kingdom Metazoa; phylum Chordata; class Mammalia; order Rodentia; family Muridae; genus Rattus; species Rattus norvegicus. Next base: position 61,883,071 of record NC_141539.1, read on the forward strand.
CTCTCATGCAACGGTGAATAGAAGTTGCCTCCATGAAGGTATAGGTATGATTCCCAGGAGGCGGGCAAGCTTGCTTAAGTGAGGATCATAAAAGATATGTCCCACATTCTTGTGCAGAAAATGGAAGGCTTCAGTTTGGTTCTAAGTTTTATACTTCACCTACAGATATGAAAAATAAAAATAAATGCCGGGTATCTTAGATCGTCCTGTTAGTCTTTGGACTGGGACCAGTAAAGAAAAACCAATTATTGGTCCATAATGTTTCATAGCCGCACAGGCATAGAATGAGGTTGTAAAGAGAATGGAAATCCTCCGCGGCTAGGGCTGCGAAGCCTACAAGGTGACGAGCCTTCAACGGTTGGCATCTAAATAGATTTTTTTCAAGTGCTGGGTCTCTTTGAACTCAAGGTGCGCCGGTGCTGCCAAGCCTCACATTGGATTTAGCATTTGTCTGCTTATGATAATCACCTAGAAAGTTTTGTAACCTAAAATCATTACTCAGCCAGTTTGGTGACAACATTGACTGGGAATGGAGCATTAGGTAAAGGTGCAATGACAAGGTGTCACGTACTGGGTGGCTTAAAAAGCTGATACGGCTCATCCTCATCTTCAGTGGCTACAGAGCGGGATGAAGACAGAAGGTTGGTTCTGAGGAGAGAGAGAGAGAGAGAGAGAGAGAGAGAGAGAGAGAGAGAGAGAGAGAGAGAGAGAGAGAGAGAGAAAGGGAGGGAGGGAGAGAGAGAGAATCTCTGCTCCACGATTCTCCCAGTCTTTTCCACTTTCCTATCCATCTTTAACATTTCTGGGTTTGCAGGATCCTCAACTTGATCTCTGCCTTCAGCTTCACACACATCTCCCTTTGGTTTGAAGGACGCTAGCAGCCATGGAGCTAACAGCTCACCTCAACAGCTTAATTTTACTAAGCCGCCAAACAAAATCACAGGCTAAACGCAGAAGAACATCTTTATGCTCTCAGCTAGCTTTGTTTTGGAAATTTATAGGGCTTAACTACATAGCTGTGAGAGCATCTGTGTTTTTGGATGCAATGGAAGGTGCTTTATTTCTTGTTATTTCTAAATATTCTTTGCATGCAGATGCCATACTTATTTATCTCCACCAGGGAATATTTAAAACCTTTTTAGCTTTCTTTACATAAGTAAAACTTCCACAAACATTTCTACATATGTCTTTTGGAGAATATATGAACTCCTTTCTCATATATACATATACACACATATAGGAGAATTCGTGTTAGTGTGATCACAAGATCACATTCATGTTGAAGCTTTCGGGTAGTCACAAACTTTTCTGAGATGCTTGAACCAATTTCCATTATTTTGTTCAGTATCAGTATTGTCAACCTTTTATTATACTTTGGTTTTCCTAATGGGTGTCTCGTGATAATCTTTTCTTTTTATTGGCAATTTCCTGATGAGCAACAATTTTGATTATGTTTTCACTCATTTTGCTGCCCCTTCCCCATCTTGCTATTTAGATATTTTCTTTTAGGAGCCAGTTGTCTGACTAGGTCTTTGGTCCACTTCATTTGGTCATTTGGATTGCTATAAAGCAATTCCTTCTACATTAAATAAGAATTCTTTGTCAGATCCCTCTGTTGCAAGCATCTTGGACCTTGTGCCTTTTTCTTCATTCTTCTAATGTGCCGTTAAAGAGGTAATTTTAATTTTAGTAAACCTTAATTTTTTAAGTGTTTCTTTTGGGGTTAAATTTATTTTTCAAGCTGTTTGTTAATCTTTTTATACCTTTGGTCAAAAAGTCCTAACTATGGAAATATGGCATCTTAAGTCTTAACAAATTTTTATTCATGTAAATTAAATTGGAATTCTCTGTTTTTTATGTTACTTCTTTGAGGGCAAATGGGTTTCTTTGTCACTACAGCTTTCTGTTAGGAAAATAAAAAATTAGGTTTTGATTCAATGTTCTAGAAATTGAGTACATGCATTTTGCTGTCTATCTTCCAAAGAGCTTGAAAATAATTAAAAAGTTTGGCGAAATGTGCCAATAAATGTGTTGTAGCATACATGTTTGCTGTTGTAAGAGTTAGTGAAACCATATACACATCTAAGTATCACACATGTATACAGACATATACACATCCATGTATCACACATGTATACAGGAGGAGAGAGTTTTCTTAGCAAACACAGTGAATGCTTTTGGGGTTTTCTTTTCTGTGTATCAAAATTTTTATCATAGACATTTCATTGTGAAAGAAATCTAAAGAGAATATAGTGAACACTTGGGGGAATCATCAGACTTTGTAAAGTACAGTGAAGCTTATTCATTGGTTTTATGGTCCTAGAGTAAGCACATTCATGTGAGCGTGTGTGTGTTTCCTGCACTGTACATTTCATGGCATAACTGACTTTAAATTAAGCACAATGACTCTACATAAATATTAACCTTTCTTTAAAAGTTTACATATTAAGTTGTATGGAAAAAAAGAAAACACTATTAATATAGGATAATTTTTATTGAGGATTACATGTAGTAAAAAATTTCATGTATCATGTTTTATTTTTATAGTTTAGGTAAATAGATAGGCAGGAATTTTTGTTTCAGTTTAGAAATAGCCACCAATCTCAAAGATGTTGGTTTTTCTAGTTCTCATACTTAATGCCTTGCCTTTGGACCTACACCTGGATTGTCTTCGTCATGCGTCAGGAGATCACTACTACTAGAGTGGTGCTGATGAATGATGCTTAAAGCTGTACTCCAATCTTGACTAAACAGATGCAATTTTTTCTGCCTTTGTTTTAATCAATGGGAATATTTATAACAGGTTTTGAAACTTCTTTTCTGAAAACTGACATTCTAAGCATTGTGAATATTATCAAAGCAGAAACAAAAATCAGACTTGTATTTTGTTAATGCAGAAAAAGCAGGTTGGCTGCAGAGCATAGGAAGTTTCCAGAATTCTTTCAGCCACATAGACTATCAAGTGCTAATTTTCTTATAAGCATAAGTTACCGTGAAATGTTGATGATAATTTAAATAAGAGATGTCAAACAGATTAACTGACTTAATTCTTAGTTGAATTAAATGTTTATGGATATGTTTGTTCTGTTTTTTGTTTTTTCTTTTTAGTGGCTTTTCATGGCCTACCACTGAAAATCAAGAAAGAACCCCACAGCCCATGTTCAGAACTCGGGTCTGCTTGCAGCCAAGAGCAGCCCTTTAAATTCAGCTATGGAGAAAAGTGCCTGTACAATGTCAGGTAAGAAGCCGTGTGCTCAGAGACAGCATCCCTTTCGGAAACAGTGTAGAATGATATTGAAATCGCAAGTCAATTTTTATGGGTTACGTCTTTATTACATAATAAGCTAATTAGGTAATGTATTCAGCAGAACTCTAAAGACCCATTTGCCATACAATCACACGCTTTAGAATCATTTTAAAGTAATAATTCTCATCTCAATCTCATCTCATAGTTTCTCTTTCTACGGAGGTGACACATCTTGGGTTTGAAAAGGGGGTCTTATTTGGCACCAGCAGCATTTGAAGGTTCCCATCAGAATGAATGCATTATGGACTTTAGATCGTTTGTAGAGAAAAAAAATACATATAACATTTGGCAAGCAAAAGCAGTACATTAGTTATCTGACAGGCTTTACAGATGATCTATAAGATGCATTCATGGACAATTGCAATAAAACTCTAATTTTATAAGGCCCAGCCAAGGCAATTATCTATTAAAAAGCCAGTTGTTCTTGAGATGATAGTAAAGGGTGGTGCATTCAAAGTGCATTGTTCATTTGCTAGAAAATCTGATAACACATATGTTCATTAAAAACCCTTTGAAGTGAATTGCATGCTTTTACTTTTCATCTTGGCCTCTAATTGCATTTAAAAAAAAAAGTTGGCTATAGCTGTTGACTATTACTCTTGACTACAGTAGAGACTTAGTTCTTCAAGGGAGGTGGCTTGAGAACTTGCAAAACCGATTGGAAATATGTGCACTGCATTATAAGGTGTATCAATTCAAGCTCAGTGCATTAGGATCCAGAAGAATCTTGTGTTACTACAAATACACCTCCTGTACGCCATCTTCCACATCTGTTAGATAGAAGACTCAAGAAAATTAGACTGTGCCATCTCATGGCAACTGACAAATGCTGAGATCTTTTGTTCCTGTTCGTTCTTGAAATTTAATGTTTTTTGTGTGACTTTCTAAGAGGCTCGCTAAAGCCTGAAATTGTGAGGCAGCTCATTTGAAACCAAAATGTTATTATAAAGCAGATCTTTTATAAAAGTGAACTAGGACAGCATACTGAGTTCGTGCTAAATATTAATAGTGCATTTGGTTATTTAGTTTTATTGTTTGCATTTTCTCAAACACAGGTGTATACAACAACACAGTTATTTTAACATTGGACAACTTCCAGTCATTGAACCAGTTAGATATAAGATACTCTTTGCAATTCAACGCTGATTATTATGGTGACCATAAAAACATTGTTTTATACAATATATCTCAGACCCATAGATGAACAGTTGGGGAATTGGCCCACAATTTGAAGAATTCTGTAAAAACAAACAAACAAAAAGCACCATCTCTCTCAACCTATATGGTGTACACAGTACATTCTGGAGCTTCCTTTTCTCTATAAATAGTAAAATTTAATATAATACTTTATGAGGGAAGAAAGTAATATTTTGGGATAATTAGGCATTTGTTCCTTCCTTCCTTCCTTCCTTCCTTCCTTCCTTCCTTCCTTCCTTCCTTCCTTTCCCTTTGTTTGAGACAGGTTTCTTCATGTAACTCTGGTCTTCCTGGAACTCACTATGTAGACCAGGTTGAATTTGAACTCACAGGGACCCACCCACCTGCCTCTGCCTCCAGAGTGCTGAGATTAAGGGCATGAGCCACCACTGCCCGGCTCTGTTTTATGGGAAAGACTCAAGCTAGCCACTTCATCAAAATAGGTTTTCGTTCAGAAACACATAGGTAAAATCAAATGCAAGAAGTTTTTTTTGTTTTCAGCTTGAGAATTTCACACATATGTATGATACATTTTGATCAAGTCTATTCCCATATTTGCTCCCTTCCTCAGTTCCTCTTTTCTCCTCCACCAATTTCCCTTCCCAGCATTCTCTCTATGAGTACAGATAGCTTTAAAGATGGGGTAGAGTATGTAGCACTTACGCTTGCACTTCAGGAGAGCATATTTGTACTTGGATAGAATTCTGCTGTAGTAATAGAGAAGAAACTTTAGGTTATTATATATTAAGCTAAGCAGAAAAGGTTTCTTTTAAAAGTCCATCACTCTCATTATGTGTATATATATATTTTTTTGAATTGGGATCTGCCTGGCCAGTACAGGCTGGGGCATGTGATTAAAGTCTTGCACCATTTTAACCAGCTCTTATTAATATTTTTATTTGAAGAGTATATCTAGATACTTTACGCAGACATATACCTTTCTGCTGTTCAGAACATAAAATCTGATTTTAGTAAGATATTTTTCTTGATTGAAGACATTAGTTCAATCATACTTCAGAGAGCCATGCATTGGAAAGCAACTCAAAGTCATACTAGAAAACAAATGGCTTACTTTATTTGCATTTGTGATTGTGAGTGGAAGTTAGTCCACTATAATAGCATTTATTTCTTGATATTATTTTTCACTCACAATCAAAGAAAGCTTAAATATATCCGAGACATTTTAATTTGCCTCGTTAATCTTTATTATCAAGGAATTCAAGGCCAAACATCATTTAATATAAAATATCTGGAAAGGCAAGAGCACTGCCTAGAATTCCACCACAAATAAAGGCAAATCAAATACAGTCTCCCTTACTAAGCTGACGTTAGGTCTGGTTTTAAAATGTAACAGAGAGGAAGGATGACACTCAGGTATTTAATGATTTAGGAAGGAGCGGTTCCGAAAAGATGTGTGTTGAGAACAGATGGAGGTGATGGTGATTCGTCAGCAGAAGGGGCTTCCCTAACTAAGCTGTCTGCCCACTGAGTGCGTATGTTAGAAATAGTCATGTCATTACACAGTTTCACATGATATTTCCTATGTAAGAGCGTGGGGGCTTTGAAGTTTATAGATTCTAGAATTAAAAATCAAAATCTAAATGAGTTTAGCTTCTTTATCACTCATGTCGAAGATAAGGTTTTGATTTTTCCCTAGGAACAGGGTTCTTTAAAAATTACTCCCATGCAACCTATGTTCTCTTTTGTTCTCTGGGTAGTGCCTATGATCAGAAGCCACAAGTGGGAATGAGGCCCTCCAATCCCCCAACACCATCCAGCACTCCAGTGTCCCCACTACATCATGCATCTCCAAACACAGCTCATACTCCGAAACCTGACCGGGCCTTCCCAGCTCACCTCCCGCCTTCCCAGTCCATACCAGACAGCACCTACCCCATGGACCACAGGTAAGCTCCGGATGCCATTTCAGACAAAACAAACTAAAAGCTCCACCAGTTTCAGCTTTCATGAAGGACCTTACCCATAGCTGTTCTGAAGATCTCTAGTGTTTTAAGGTAAGCATAATAATTTGGCACATTTGTACAAAAATAATTTCAGCCAAAGGTTGCTCTATCAATAATAAAAATAATTTGTGGAGAAGATAATTTGCAAAGATAATTGTCTTTTTTAAACATTTAAAGTGTTTGCTAAGATAAAATTAAGCTGAACATTTCTCCTCACTTCTCATAAATTGATTCACTTAAATGTTGCAACAGATCGTGCATGCTTATGTGTGCACTAGTTTTGCAAAGTTAGTAGGCTCATTTTACTAGGTGACTTATAAAATTAGGTTCATTACCTTACATCGAATGACTTAGTTCTACACAGTCTTACACAGTGTATCTTATTTGATTAATCTATTTGCTTTCCTTTTCAATGGCTATTTCACGTCCATAGACCCATGACTATGGACGCTAAGAAAGTGCTTCAGAAAGATAGCTGCCAAGTAAGTGTTACTTAGAAATGAACAAGGAGAATCGGAGGGCAGAGCTGCTGAGAGGCCTGTAACTGGAGATTGTTGACCTGAGAGAGGAGGAAATCCAAGTTTGAATGCAATCCTAGAGGAAGTACTTCTTTAATCCATGAGTTAGAACACAGGTTTACTTTATGTGGCTAATTTCGTCCCTTATGTTTTGTTCCCCATTACCAGGACTGTCTAGGAAACTCTTTAGCACTAGTCTCCATGGGAGAAAAAGACTTTATCAGAAGTGCCGACTGAGTTGATTACAAAATACTGCCTCATGTGTGACTATCTTTATGATAGCCCTGAATACTAACTGGAAAGACCCATGAGTCACACGCCACTATGTAGTATCTGTAGCCTGCATTAGATGCTTTCAAGAGCAGAAGTAGGAAGGAAATCATTAGGAAATTCAAGCTTAGAGTTTCTATTGTCTTTCTGTTTAAAGTCTGCCTTATATTTTAAAAATTATACAATTAGACTCAATATAAAATTACATTAAGCATTGGATCCCCCCCCCCCAAATTTCAAAACTTTATCCATGAACTACAACCATAACTGGTTGAGAGACATCACTGTGGAAATAGCTGACTGCAAGGACTCCTCCCAGTCACCAGAAAAAGCAGGTGTACTACAGGCAAATCTCGATATAGAAAGAAACACGCTGTACCTCAGTCTCAAAATGAGTTACTCCTTGCTGTAAAGGAATAGGATGAAATATAATTTTCCCATGTGAAACAAAGCCATGTTCTCTCCCTTTGGCTCCCGTCACCCGGTTCTTCTCAGCTTTGGTTCCTCAAAGTCTCCTATTTTCTTTCCCTTCTCACTCCACAGACATGGGGTGTAGTTAGAGTGAAATGCTCTGTGCATCTCCCTGTGTAAACATTTTGTAAATATGGACGAAAGAGTGCCTATTGCAGGGTAGGCCATTAAACAGAAGCATAATTGTGCAAGACACGAGAAAAAGCAGGGACTACAAAACCTCTGCCGTTCCTTTTGTCTACTTCCAAAGACTTACCCGAATTTATCATCACCAAGTGCCCTGCAATTCAAACGAGCACTGGATCGTTGGGGGATCTGTTGTCTGCACCCTGTGCAGGCTGTCTCTCCCCAAGGCTAGGCGATTGCTAAGCAAGTAGTATGCTTGGTTTTAGATGACCTAACTAGAGGTGCTTTAGCCAGATCCATTTTTGTATCTCAACTTGAAGTCAAAGAGTTAGACTAAGAACAGCCGGCCCGGAACTACAAGAGGGAAGCTCGGGGTCTTTTCCCACTGCCCCCCAGCTGAGTTTTGAGCATGGTACCAGCTGGCCAATCCCAGGAAAATCTCTGAAGCCTTATGTTTCTGATGAGGATTTCTTAGAGGGCTCTGGCCAACAAATGGCAGTCCCTTGGTTATAAATGGCATATTTGCTCTGGGAACAGATCCCTTCCCCAGATAGCTCCCTCCAGCCCAGGCACCCCACGTCACTCTGGGAACAGTTTACAGCCAGCTGGCCTGAGTTCTGCTTCCTCTCCTCAGACTCAGTGCACACCTCAGGACAACCCTTTGGCACGTCTTCACGAACCCACTGTGCAAGAGACCTGTCTATATTCTTTAGCTGTGTTCCCAACGCACCGACCAGATTCTCCTTACCCACTAGTGAGTGCATTTACCTACTGTCCTCAGCCACCAAACTTTGCCCCTCATTTTCTCTTTCTCAGTGGCCAGTGGCTCAGCAGAATGACACCCAAACCATACATTCTCCCTGGAAACATATCCCTGATACATACATGGTCTCTCACAAGAACAAGTACGAATCACATTGACTCGTAAAAAGCAAATAGCTTCCCTTCCTTACAATGCTTTTAGGGCAAGCAATATTAGCTTCCTTTTAAGGCTTCAGAAGGGAGCCAGCTTCTTATTTTATCTCCAAGTTACCATTTTCTGATTCACTCCTTGACAGTTCCTAATGATAATTTCTGTTTCTTTTTTTGGCTAATGAAATAAGCAAGAGAAGGGAAATGCATGCAGTGCCAGCCAGCCTCGCCGTTTCACAGTATCTGGGTTTCTAAGTTTATTTCGTGCAGGTGTAAGTGGAATTTCCATGCTTTTCGGGGCAGCTGGCATACCTAGAGTTAAGCCCTGGCATGGAGTATGCTTCCGAATCCTAAAGCAATTGCCCTGCCATTCTTTGGCTTTCTCCTTATTTTCATTTAACATTACTGAAATTAAATGCTAACCTTCAAAATTAAAGTCTCAGGAACGCTTTTAGTAGGTGGGGGTTGGGGGGTTAATAGGCTAATATTTGCTCATGGATAGGCTTTAGAGGTTATTTTTTTAAGCACTCCTGGGGCATTTTTAGAGCACTTTTAAATCTTTAATTAGTCCACATCCTTGTGGTGGGTCAATGATATTATGGACGAGATGCACAGATCAGAACAATTATGGTTTCAGCCAATCTTTACCAAGAAGGAAGGAGCATAGGACTCCGTTGCAGCTCTCTGCCTAGGCCTTAGAACTTCCTCACGCCCTCATTGCCCCGCTTACCCAAACCTGTGTATCTTAGGTGGTCAGCTGTGTGTGCGTTGCTTGTTTTTTAATCAACCCAGCAGTTTGGAGATCTTAGGAGCCAGTATGTCCTGTGCTGTTGTTTGGCAGGACAGAGAAAGTCTTTTTTTAAAAAAAGAGCTTCCATAATGCCAAGATTTATTTCTTACAAGAACACACTGTTAATTTGGACATTGTTGGAGAATTTAAAGGCCTGCTGATTGGCGAAGAGATTCGGTTCTCTTGTACTTCCTGAATCTCTGAGGGTTATGGAAGGCAAGCCAGTAAGTAGGTTTTGTTTGGAGACTCCTTTGTTTGCCTGTTGATTAGTTTGGTGACAGAATTTAAAGAGAGAGAGTGCCATTTGGAGATTGCATTCTGTTTTCCCTGGTTTTTCTTAGGTTTCATTATTTGAGAACCCTTTCTTCCAGAAGTTATGTAAATGATCCAATTAGCTTAAAATTGGTCATTTTAGCCGTTAGAGATCATAGTAATTCAAAACCGTTCATTGTGCAGTTACTGGCAGCACACCTTAGTTGTATGATATGCCGAATTGTTTGTAATGGATGGATTAAAAAGGGGAGCACACGTCATCGTGCGATTTAAAACAAGTCACAGCACTACTGTTCTAGGAACAGAAATCTGAGGCTCACTAAAGCTGTTCACCTTGGGCCGTTTGGTTTAAACCGTTCACTAGCAGCTAGGAAATGTATCTCACACAAAGACAACTTTGTGTTAACTATTTCATCTGAAACACACTCTCTTCTCCAGATTTCGCCGCCAGCTTTCTGAACCCTGTAACTCTTTCCCTCCTTTGCCAACAATGCCAAGGGAAGGGCGTCCTATGTACCAACGCCAGATGTCTGAGCCAAACATCCCCTTCCCACCACAAGGCTTCAAGCAGGAGTACCACGACCCAGTCTATGAACATACCACCATGGTTGGCGGTGCAGCCAGCCAAAGCTTTCCCCCTCCTTTGATGATCAAACAGGAACCCAGAGACTTTGCATATGATTCAGGTATGCCCGTCTTCTTATGGAATTACATGTAAATCATCTTTTCACCTCCCTGGTTGATTTGATTAGGGTTGTCAGACTGGGTGCCTTCTGACCATTGGTTTGTAAGTGCGTATTCTGATTTTATCCTGTATTGGGGACGTTCTACAATTGAGGGGCATGTATTATCAAAAGACTTTGCCATGAGATGATGATCAAAAATAGTGTCTGAAAATGAAACCAGTTAAAAGACAGTACAATTTATAAATTTGAACTTACTTGAGTAAGAGCTGGAACTTGTAATTTTTTTTTCTTGATCCTGTTCTTTTTCCTTTTGCATCCTGCTATGGTAATGTTATTTAGAAACAATGCTTGCAAAGTAACGGTCTTTTATGGTGGGCATTTAGACTTGATAACTTAGAACAATCATTGGTGCCAAAAGTTCCAGTGGTTCTAAAGTAGAAATTCTTACATATTAGAAAGGGAACGGGGAAAAATGCAGATTTAAGCTTCTCTCACCGTGTTTGGCTTTGTCTCGGAGAGCTGGAAAATCTACTACATGTCATCTGTCAGAGGAAAGAGGTCTTCCTGAAGGTAAAGAAGCTTAAAATTGATTCCAAATGTGACTACCACGTTTCGCCAACATTTAATTTTAAAACTCAAAACTTTGCCTACCTTGTCTCTTTTGGTTTTGTCTGTGAAATTGGGACATAAGCTTTTTACACTTGTAGGTATTTTGAAAGATGTCGTCTTTCCAAGGAGGGCACCACACACCCGTCAGTTTTTATTCCTAACATTGTAGCTAGCTCCATGGCTGGTTTTAGATGAGGGGATACTTGAGTGGAGTCCAATTTCCTTCCATCTGGATGCAAGTAAATGGACATCCTTTATGAAAGAACTAATGTAATAATTTCAGAGTTCGGCTTAGGGGACAGAAAGCTGCTTCCAGGTTTTATCGAATAAAACAATTCTGCTTTATTGTGAAGGTCTCTTAGAGCTCAGCGCAGGGGTCCCCAAGACTTGAAGGCTCTCGCTCAGTTGGATCTTCACAGGATAGGAAGGGAAAGGACTAAAGGCATTGGTTACTCTAATGCATGCCTCAAATATCATAAAAACACAGTAATTTCTCAACAGCCCCGAATTTCTTGTCCAACTGACCCTCCTAGGGCCTGGAGAGATTCTGCTCAGGCATGGTTGGTTTCTTGAGAGCAGGACATCTGTTTGTGCCTCTAACCTGGTCTAGGGGGAAAAGTCAGAAGCAACGATCCTTATGTTTGTATGTTAGACCTCACCAGGTCTGAGGCAGCATTGGGCCAAGAGCTAGGCAAACAGGTAAGCTTGTCTCTGTAGAAACATTGGTTCTAACCTATTCTAGGATTAATTTTAAGAGGTTTCCTTAAAAGCTAAATTTGAGCTGGACTTCTATGTTGTTTTCAAAATGCGTTTTCAAAGAAGAAAAAAATGAATATTTATTTTGTAGATGATTTACTGTTTAGAAAAATAACTAAGTTTACTGAGTGAGGTCATGCATCTTGGGAACTTTCTTGAAATTCCTCCTAGTGGTGTGAGTTTAAAGCCTCTTCATGGCTGTCCTTGGATTTCCATAATTGAATACTTCGAAAGCCAATGTTTGGTTCTGCTGTAGGTAGAAACATATTTCAATGTTAATTTCAAATTCCTTTGACTGCTGTTATGCTTATCTCTAGCTGTTGTTAGTTTGCTGCAGTAATGTTTAATTAATTAATAAATAATTTAAAGAAATAGCAGATGGAAATTATATAAGCTAGTATAAATAGTCAATCAGTGGGACTTGTATAATATGTTGAAAATTTTCTACTTTGCTGTTGTTAAAAGTATAATAGTAAAGGAGTAACACCGAACCTTTTTGTGATTCTCTAATTCGTTCCACATGTGTCTTCTCATGTTTATATTGCAAACACATGTATGTGTAGCATGGAATTAAGTGTTTATATTTTGTGAACCAAGAAAGAAGAGATTTAAAAATTCTAATGAGGCAAACATTTAAGGGGTGGATTTGGAAGAGTTAACTGCATATCCTATGGGTCAAATATAGTGTGGATGTTAGAGTCAGACAGTGTGTGCCTCAGAAGCTCACCTCTTGGCACTAACGTTTAAGGGAACCATTCAGCATCCTATCTTAAAAGGGTAGATGTCTCTTTTTTTTTTTTTTCCGGAGCTGGGGACCGAACCCAGGGCCTTGCGCTTGCTAGGCAAGCGCTCTACCGCTGAGCTAACTCCCCAGCCCCAGATGTCTCTTTTCTTCTAAGTGTTCCATGTGTCTTCAACTGGCTTGTAAAATACTACTTAACATTTGAGAGATACTGATTTTTTTTTATGACCTCCCTAATTATGTTTTTAAATGACACAGTTATGTAACACTTCTTAATTCTAATCTCAGTTTTGCCCATAGGATTCAGATATATTTGAAGAGTTAAACTCTAAAGGTTGGACTTTTGGATGTGATCTAAAAGGAAGAGCTTTGGTATACGATTTCAAAGAGAACCATTCATTAATAAGTTAGTGTCAAAATTTGTTTGCTGCTATGCAGTTGATCTTTTGTATGTATCACATACAGCAACCAACAAGGATAATCTCTGGAAATTTTGTTTGTCATTAGCTCATTCATCTTCCCTGAGAGCACATTAAATAACCTTTTAGGAACTCTAATGTATTTATCATTGAATCGCCTCTCTCTCTCTCTCTCTCTCTCTCTCTCTCTCTCTCTCTCTCTCTCTCTTTTTTTTATTGGTTTTGAACCAGTAGCACATCAGGATGTTCTTTATGGGGGATTTTTAAACAATACAAGAAAATGTGTTTTCTACATGAGTTGATCTAGAATCTTTGATTTAAAGTTATCACTTCAGAAGGATTCTGGGATACTTTATTGCTTAATTCAATGTACTATAAATGTTGTGACAATAAGAGATGTCTTCAAAGAGAAAAGACAGCATGATTGTGCTCTAATAAAACCTGACATTAATTATGACATGGGAAATGGTAGGTCTATTAGTTATAATTATAATTACAGGAACGCAATTTTAGCTGCCGAATATTTAAGATAAAAAATTCAAAATATTATGTTATTAGAGTAGAAATCTTTATTCAAGGAAGGAAGGGGGGGAGTTGGATCAGACAGAGAAGAGAAATGAACTAGATATTCAAGGAGCCAATTTATTAGGCCATACAGTGTGATATAGTTCCATCATGGCACTATATGGGAAAGTTAATGCAGTATGTCTACTCCGTTGATTTGTTTCTCTTTTAGCCAGATAGTGCTGGGTAGAGCACCAAACAGGGTTTTGTTTGTTTGTTAGTTGCCTTCTAAAATTAAATGTATATAGAACATTCATTGGACAAGAAACCATATAGAGTCAGGATGTGCAGAATGCTTCATTTGGAATGTATAAAAGAGTGCCTCTAGGCAGACTCCCACTTTCATAAGTGTGTTTGTCCGTCTTTGTAATTATGTCCCATTGGAATGCTAAGGAGACAGGTAGTATCTTCTCTTTTTGCTTCTGAGACCATCTTTCTATGTAACCACAGCTGGACTGGGTCTCACAGTATTGACCAAGTTAGCCTTGAAATTGTCACAAACCATCCTCCTCAGGCTCTGCAGAACAGAACATGATATATATATATATATATATATATATATATATATATATATATATGGAATATATATTATTCCTTATTGCTCAGTTCTTCATTGTATTTGTTCAGAGTAAAGGGAAGTGTTTTACAGATTTTTGCATTTTAAATGAGGTAAATATTTACCTTAATTTGGATGAAGAACTTCTATATAGTTAAAGGCTCTCTCTGAGATCCAGTGGTTAGAAAAGCATCACCTGTTTCAGATTTTAGAGCTTTGCTTCCCTAATTTAGTAAATCATATGGGCCAGTGGTCAAATTTTACTTGAAATTTAGGAGCTCACTGCTTGGAGGTAGCAAATTATAAGACCACAAATCTTGTAAAAGAATAAGTTTTAAGATTAAGTTTACTTCTTTTTCTCTTGCTTTCTTTTTCTAACAAATTTATCTCAAACGTCCTTTTTCCCCTTTGAGACAGGTCCTCACTCTGCAGCCCTACATGGTTTGGAATTCACTATGTGAATTTGATAGATTCATGAATATCTACCTCCCGAATGCTGGGATTAAAGACATGTGTCACCTTGCCTATCTCCTTAAACATTTTTAAGAAATGAGTTTATCAGGGCTGGAGAGATGGCTCAGCTGGTGAGAGTGCTCACTGTTCTTGCAGAGGATGTGAATTTGGTTCCCAGCCCTACACTATAGTTCACAATTCCCTGTAACTCCAGTCCTAGGAGATCCAAAGTTGTTTTCAGACCTGTGTTGACACCAGATACACATATGGTAAACATACATCCATCTAGGCAAACCCTCATACACATAAAATAAAAACAAATCTTGAAAAAAAAACCATGAGTTTATTAAAGTTTACCAACTGTTTATAAGTGCTTCTAGCAAAGGCTCAATAATTATTAGAAGAAAGATAAACAAATGAATGGCCCACTAGCTACGAGTCCTTTGTATGCAACTTGATTTGTCTGAGTCTCTTATGAGACTTCAGTCTTTCATTTTAATAGCCTGGTATACTGTGCATACGGTCAAACTGGAACAGAAGACTTGAGACTCTGTCAGCTGTGTTCATTTTTACACGAGCAAACGTGTAGAGTCCTGCAGTATCTGAAACAGATGTCAGGAAGCCCTTGGAGGAATAGAATGTCCCTCTTTTGAATCACTGAAAACCCATCCATTCTTTTTTTTTTTTTTTTTTATTAACTTGAGTATTTCTTATATACATTTCAAGTGTTATTCCCTTTCCCGGTTTCCGGGCAAATATCCCCCTCCCCCCTCCCCTTCCTTATGGGTGTTCCCCTCCCAACCCTCCCCCCATTGCCGCCCTCCCCCCATAGTCTAGTTCACTGAAACCCATCCATTCTTAACCTAAGTGACTTCTCTCAAGTTCTGTGACTATGTCTTTATCACCTTAGAAATTTGTAAAGACTTATTTTTTTGCCACTAGCTAGTAAAAATATGATGTGTAGGCAGAGAAATGAGAAAATAACCAGCTTGTATCTTTGGTATTCCCTTGGGCCTCGGCTAACACTTTAACAAAGAACTCTGAATCCTATTCAAGTTCAGAAATGGGGCTAGGAGACGACACTTATGTCCTGAGTGCTGTTCTGTGTTTTGTTGTATTGGTGGATTGTCATCCTAAGCATTTAGATGGACAGCAGTGAAATGAGTCAGAGAACATAGCTTGGGCTTCCACCTGCAGGACATAGAACATGGTTTAAAATTGAAGCTTTGCATGACCAAAACATCACTGGCTAAAGCAGTAAGAGCAATGTGGCTATTTGTTTCTTAATAGATGTACAGAGGCCTTTATGTGTTTGGAGATAATTTGTCAGCAACTTAATCCATTGACTAAACTTGTAAAACAGTAAAGAAAAATAATAGAATTAAGGAGGTTAGAACTAGTCCTAGTGTGCCTTCAGAGTATGAATACCCTCATTGTTACTTTGCCCTTTAACAATATCCCAGAACTCTGTCTTCAAAGACAGCAAGCCTAATACAAACAACTGGAGAAGAGGAAGAATTTATTTTGGATCAAGTTTTCAGAGATGTCAGTCCGTAGTCCTTGGCAGTGTTGATTCTTGGTGTAGAGTACATCACTGGAGTGCAATATGTGGGAGACGCTGGGCTATTCATGGCCCACAACCACCACAAAGAGATGGGAAGGAGGGTGGGCTGGAGACCAGATACAACCTTCAAAGTTTCTTCTCAGGAGAATGAGAGGTAACTGAGATTTCCTCTAGTTCCTAATTTCTACCACCTTCCAAATAGTGCTAACAGTAGGAGACCAAGTCTTTGGTACTGGAGCCCATAGGACAATGTGCATGCTCCAACTGTAACATATGCATATACTTACAAGAGAGAGACATATATACTTGTACCATTGGCAATTCAGAAATTTCTTACTGAAGAAACCATTTTTGGTTATTTTAAAAATCAAATCAAAATTGGTATTCTAACTGGAGAGTTCATTGGGCAAAATGGTGGGATGTGTTTTTATGCTTGAGAGCCAATGCATCCTTCCTAATGTATACCTTCTCTCATCAGCTACACTAATATCTCCATTCACTTCCTTGTTGCTAGGGTGGAATAACTAATAAGGGAAGAGGCGCAAAATACCTAGAACTTTTTAACTCTTTAAAAAAATTCGTCATGAAATTTGTGATGAAATTATACTTTTCAACACATTTAGAAAGAAACATAAGTAAACATGTTTAATATGTTTAACTTATATGGTAGTATACCTTAATAGTAATACAGGGTCATAGCTTGCATGTTTTTGTGTTCATCTTACTGACAAGGAATTGAAGTTCACAGCCACTGCCCAGCATCACAGGAAAAAAAAAAAATCTAACCATTTATCTCCACAATTCAAAATTTGAATTATATCTCCTACTGAATGCATATTGCTCTTGTGCCAGCATGAAGTTAAAGTTAAGAAGGAGATTGTTTGCATTTGAGTACAAGTACTGGACCTAAATTGCAAATCAACTTGTATATATTTTAATATCTGTCTCCAAATAGTTGTTAGACTACATTCCATAAACTGTTTTAATCAAGTTTCAAATGTATTGACTCATGGAGGTTATGCAGTACATTAAACTCTTAAAAATATGAAATAATGTTGGGTCTGGCAGCACAGTACCTGGAGGCAAAAGCAAGCTGAACAGAGTTTGAGGCCAGTCAGGTCTATAAAGGAAGATTTAGGCCATCAGGGTTACAGAGTGAGACCATGCCTTTAAAACAAACAAAATCCATCTTCCCCTAAAGCAGACATAAAATGGTGTATATTTATTCATTAATACTTTTCCATACATCTTCTTCCCATGAACCTTCTTCGGTTATTTAAATCTTGAGCCTCTAAGGTAAGGCCACAATGTTGTTCTCTAGCATTTGTTTTGCCCGATGTTAGAGGCTGTTAGTCAAATACTGAGCGGTTGTAATGCCATAGTAAGAATGGATTCAAAACAGACTGTCTTGCTTTGGACTGCCTCTGCCCTCCCCAGGCGTAGCAATGGTTTTCTTGAGAGTCGCTCAGGTGTGAACACCGGGCCTGTTGATCGCACATCTGTTCCTAGATGGGTTCAAGTAACCAGAAGACAGGCATGCTTCCGTTCCTCTTCCAGATGGCTGGTAAAACACATGTCACACCGTTTAGGTTAGAACTGGGTCTTTCCGATTCCTCCTTGCCATTGCTTAAATTAGATCATTTTCAACATTTCTATTTTTGTTAATTTCTGGTGCAAATATGATTATGGTTCTATAAACTCTGTCTTTGTTGTTGTTGTTGTTGTTGTTGTTGTTGTTGTTGTTTGTATCTGAGATGTGACACTCCCAAGGCTCAGCTCTGTTCTCTATGAGGCACCAGTACTTAAGGCCACATGCCTTTCACAGAGTGCTGTAGCTTAGCTTCCCTCTCTCCTAACTTTTCATGTTGTCGCTTAAAAAAATGCAAGTCAGGAAGCACTTGGGAATATTAAAGAAGGTGCTATTGATTATTTGGAAGATGTTAACTTTCTACCTGTGACACTAGCATCCAAAGATAACCACGGGTTTGTGGACAACTAGGCCGATGTTGTAGGTGCTTAATTTGTGACAGTGGTATTTACCTATTTGATCTCATTATTGTAATAGTTGTCATGGATCAGCCTCACAAGTTGACTTTGCTTTTCATTGTCTACCATGAGTTGTGTGGTTTTTTCCTCATTCGATTCTGGTTAAAGTAGCAATCTCCCGAACCACGATGCTGGTTTATGCTATCAGTTTTTCTAAGAAATGCTTCAATATACTCTAAATCTACAGTTACTGTAAGTGGCCTTGGCGAGTGATTTGATTTGAGAATTGAGACTACAGTCTGGATTTACTCTTCATGCATTAACACAGGTCAAATGGACAGGGACTGCATTTTAAGTCAGTAATGGAAGGCTGAAGGCTGTCTTAAACCAATCATATCAGTTTTACCCATGACTGATTGATCCCTAGGGGCAGAGCCTTGTAAGCATTTCTTTTACATGAATGGACTCCATAGAGCCTGGAGTTTCATTCATAAAATGGAGACTGAAAGGAAACACACACACATGCACAAGCACACACAGAGCCTGGCTCTCTGGAATGCCATTTATAAAGAGCTGGAGGGGATAGTGTTCCATCAGCTGCTGCTTTTGCCAGTTGACTGGAAGTAATGATTAATGTTCATTGGTCCTGCTTGTGTGTAACCTGACACCATTTATGGCCTTCCAGAGTTCCTAATGTATGGTGAATGAGAAGACAACATTCTCAAATCAGAAACATAAACAGGAACTGGTGGGTCTGAATTCCATTCAAATATGTCATCTCAGCCCCACTGTGTTTGTCTAACTTGGATTTTACAGGCAGGAAAGGGGGAAGGGAGGAAGGGAGGGATAACATGCTCCTTAGCTGTACTCGTTTGGAAAGGGGAACTTGACAGGGGTGGAGTACACTTTTTTAGTGTGTAATTTATGGTTTCTTTTCAAACATAGCAACTGGGACACTTAGGCTTTATGTTGCTTACCACCAGTGGGTGAAATGAACATATAACTGTTTTTATAAGTAGAGCTGAGATTTGAAATTAAACAAAACAGTTTACAGACCATTGACTATCTTTCTGTGTTTGGTTGAATGTGTTTAGTGAATGTGAACAAAAGAGGCAAAAGGTTACCTTCTTTTCAAAACAGAGTGAGTGTGTGTGTGTGTGTGTGTGTGTGTGTGTGTGTTTGAGCATGCACATGCATGCATGTATACTCCTATGTCCGTGTGTACTCATTGGAGTGTATGTCCTTATAAAAATGTTTTGGAGCTCAAATATTTCCATACTCAAATAAGTTAACTAAGTTATGAGGAGGAATGGGTTTCATAACTTAAAATATTAAAACTTGTATTGGGTTAAATAAATACTTACTGTTTTCATTGTGTGTATATGTTTCTATTTCATTGTTTTTAGTAGTGCTTGGTACCTTTCTTAGGGACAGGTAATTCAAATGGATAGAAAATACTCAACAAGCAAAATAAAGCTGCAAAATCAGCAATCTTCTGGTTGTGATTATTTAATAGGCCTCTACCTTTGGTTTTGACTCCTCCTTGTGTGTGAGCCTTAAGAACTTACTGCTTTATTTATGTGATCTGCTTTTTACTTATGTTCGGGGTTAAATAGTAAAATCACCCAGTTGGCAACTATTTGTATCATTTGGAGCAAGCTTTACAATTTCTTTTGCTTCCCAATTCATTTATTTGCAGGAATGGGGGGGGGGTTGGGTTTTTGTAAAGATGAAATATGGTCATGCTTTAACAGTGCCTAACACAGTGTCTAGCATAGATTATCAGACCTGACACTGATGCAGGATATTCAGTGGCATGATTTTATCACAATTTCTGTAAAGACTATGAGCCCTTCAACAAGGCGCTATAAACTCATACTCAGGCGAGAGGATTGCATGAAATATAAGAGATATTCTTCCAAAATCCTCATATATGAACCCAGTATGCTCTGGCTGACATAGTTCAAGATAAATTCTGTTACTTGTTCCATTTTTATTGGACGCAAGAAGAACAAATTATCCGAATATGGTAGGAATCCCAGAAAAAAATGAAACCAAGAGGAAAAACTACCTCCAAAACTCTTACATCATCCAGCTTCCAGTGAGAAATGAATCAGGACCGACTGGGTCCTCAGTATCAAGTCCTTCATTGAAGACTGTTGTCGTGAATCATTGGGTCGGTCAATGGCATTGGTTCTCATATTTACTCTTAACTGCAAGACTATGTGTTAACTGCTGGACTACAACATTATCGAGTCAATACCCAAAATCACAAGAGTGCTTGTGGCTTCTGCCACTTTAACTTTATTTTTGACTAGCTTAATAAAATCACAACCCTGTAAAGCTTACAACATCCTGGGTTTAGAGTGTTCATAAGCTTTTTAGACCTGTTTACGTTTTGTGGGTGATACTGTCCAAAACTAGCTCAGAAGCTTATGGGAAATATTTGTAGTTTCAGAGGGAAAGTAATATGCTGTCGTGTGCCCCTGTGCTGCCACTGTGTCTCAGAAATATTGAGCTCTCTTCACTGCAATATTCCCTTCTTCATTCCTGGGTTTTGCCAACAGCATGTTGGTTAGGAATGTTTGTAGTCCCCTGCCTCCTTTTAGAGAAGAGTCTGTCAGTGTAGGCTTAGTTTATGTGCCTTCATAGTTTGTTGAAATAAAATTATCCCAAGCATGGATGAAGCAATACTGAATTTATCACTTCCCTTTTACAACTTAAGCCACATCCAGATCCAGTACTTTCTTTTTTAAGATGCATTTATTTTATTGTATGTTTATGAGCGTTTTACTTTCATGAATGCCTGTGTACCATGTGTGTGCCTTATCCTCAGAGAGGTCAAAAGAGGGTGTTGGAAACACTGAAATTGGAATTAAGGATCATTGTGAGCCACCAAGTGCGTGCTGAGAATCGGACCTCGGTTCTCTGCATGAACAAAACGATTGCTAAACCACTGCCATTGAGACACCTCTCCAGCCCTTCCACCACCTCCTCAGACCTCTGTGACTGAGAACCAGCAGCTCCATAAAACTTCACTGTTTTCAACTTGTTTGTCTTCTTTCTCATGTGAGTCTAGACATCCTCCTGCTGGAACTTATTTTAGACTTAATAACTTGCAGATTTCTTCAATATAGAGTACATTATTGGTGAAAAAAACATCTTTTTCCTGACTATGTCTTTTAGGAAACTGTGAAACGTCATTTTCTAGGAAACTATGAAATGTAGTTTTCTTTATTAATTATATCAAGTTCTTTCATGGATTAAATGTTAAAGCAGAGTTAAAGGTGACATGAGTGGTTCTGTATTTGCATTTATACCTAGCTTTATGATTCTGTATTCGCATTTATACCTAGCTTCATGATTCTGTATTCGCATTTATACCTAGCTTCATGAAGTTTGGGTTATTTATGATGGGTTTTAACATAATATGTGATATTAATAGAAAGTAGGAAGAAACAAGCCCAAAACAGGGAAGTAAGAGTTAAGGAACTGAAGGGAGTGAAAACATTAGCAGAATAAAGTTCTCATTGGTGTCATAAGCTGTTAATATAGCTCATGTCAGGATATTTTTCCCTTTAGTGCTTGGACTTGAACCAAGTCCTCCCTGCATGCTAGGCAAGCACTCTACCATCCTGTGTATCCTGCTCTACCTCAGGATTGAATGCGTGTACTTTCAAGAAATTTGTTGAATAATACTATTAACCAAAGCTTAGCATGATGGTTCATGTTTGTGACCCTAGTCCTGGGCAGGGTCAGTTAACAGGACAGGATGAGACCCTATTTTAAAAGTGAATGAATGGTTTCATGTCGGCTACACCTAGTCATATGGCCCCTACAAGGAGTGAAAGCCTACAGTCAGGCAATTTTTGCATTCTAATTTAAATGAAATCAAAGACACAGACTTGAGCTACTCCTACTTTAAGGGGATTTGTCTTCTACTGTAAGATATTCAAAAGCTTAATTAAGTTGTGCCTTGATTATTGCTGCAGGAGTCTACGCAGGGGCATCCAGTGAAGAAGGATGCTTTCCCTACCTCCTTGTTCTGTTTGCTATATGAGATAATCCTGCTTTTACACACTGTTTGATAACAAAGCAGTTTCAGCAACCACTAAAAATGCCCTAGACAATTGTGAAATCTTTCCTGTCTGAGCCTGGTGTACCTTTTGGAAGCTTAGACAAATGATAGCCAAAGGGGAATTTTCATTTTGTACAACTGAGCAGCAAATATGCAAATCAAAAGGAGTGCCTGGCCTATGCCATGTGCAAATTCAGAGCTGTACTTCATGGTCAAACCCTTGCTAAAGCTGCCTAGATCCATACATTCCCAGTACAGCTTCACATTGTTAGTCAAAGATGGAGAAGCAGATCTTTGCAAAGTTTCTTGCATATGTACCTTGAGATGGTATCACTTCAAGTATGATACCTTTAGTAGTGACACTACAGGAAGCCTAGCCCAACAGGGCACTTTGGAGAGTTAGCATTCTTTGTTCTTGACTCCACCCATACATCCAAGCTTTGAGTTGCTAGCAACACTGCACGGCTTTGAATTTTTACAGCATATTAGATCAGCTTTCATTGCCACAAGAGCTCATCTGTAACAAATTACAGGCGCTGTGATTTCTGTGAGCTGATTTGGTCAACACTAATACCGTGTTTTAGAACCCTTTGATCCACAACTTTCGACAGCAATAAAAATCCTTTGTCCTAAATTCAATTTATATAATCCAATTTATAGACTGACTTTCAAACTTCATAGGCCAGTGTTATTTAAGAACAAACAACAAGGGTTAATACTGGGGAGGGGAGGTGATTTCAAAGAGAGATCCTGAGTATTTAAAACGTCTAATGGAAACCCTGGCTTGATCATACATTCATGGTGACTGTACGGTCAATATATTTTAGATACCATAGACTAAGAGATAAAGTTACAGAGACTATTCCAGAGTAACTTCACTAGTAACCAACGAGTCAACTAGTTCATGAGACCTAAGAATAGGAAATTAAGATACTGAAATATGTATTTATAGCCTAAATTCTTACCGTCTGTATACCGTCTGTATCACTTCATATCAGAGACAGTAAAGAGTTGCTTTCTCTCCCCTTGCCTTACAGTGTAAAGCTCTTCAGGAAAATACAGTACTAATCTGGGCAGCTTTACCAAAGGGACAATATTCTATACAACTTACTTGTATGCTCCTCTTAACAACCCTTTTAAAATTATCAATAGCACTCCCATTTTACAGATGTTAACCAACTTACACAAAGCTATATTCCTATGAAATGAGAGAGCTCAGATTTGAACTTGTACCTAGTAGATTACAATGTAATCATTGGCAATCACTGTGCTGGTCGTCCTAAAATTATAACCAGAGGAGGCCAGATAAGACAGTATAAATGTCTTGCCATTCTAGCATGCTGTTTGGGTCAGGCTACGACTGATTGTTGCTCTTGCATTATACTTTCTTCCACAAGCAAAAGTGTGAGGCTCTGCACACCGGCACCTCTGTCCCTGTCACCCAACGTCTACCTTTGAAGTCACCACTTAGCCAGTTTGGTTCTTAGTTGAGCGTTTAGCAAAAGTTCAAATGTAATGTCAAATCGCACCAGTTGTACTTTTTTTTTTTTATTAGATAAGGTAGAAATGAAAGCAGCAGGCAATTTAATTAGCAGTAATTTTTCTGGGCAAGTCATTACTTTGATGAACTTCAGAGCAATGTTTACGGCCCCTAATTAACCATGTTAGTCATTTGATTGAATAATCACTTTGGAAATGTTTCTACAATTTGATTAGAGTCTGACCCACTCTGATAGTCATAAATTAACTGTTATCACTTTAGAATAACATGACTATAGTTACTCTATGTGAATAAACCTCCTAGCCCTGTCCTTTATTCAAAAAGAAAAAAAAAAATTCTGGCTTCTCTGGACTATATAAATGGCATTCATTTTAAGGGCAGAGTAGATTTTAAAATGCTAGCCAAGGTCTTGCCTTTAAAAAATTAGTTGTTAATTTTATTTGCTCTCATGTAATAAATGGTAAGAATTGGAAAGGCACAATTTTCTCCATAAATTGCCACTCACGCCCTTGTAAAAATTAAATCACACGTTGTTCTTTTGAGAACCGTAATGAAAATCCTGGCCTCAGCCTTATTACGTGTCACTGATTTTTAAATAAACTTAACTTTTATTTAACTAGATTTTAGAAATACCTATTTATAACATGTAGATGAAGAGCTACAATTCTCGAAGAACACTATGGTGTAAGAGGAGCAATGAGAAAGCAGCTACTTTCTAGATGCAGAAGAATTAGACTAACTGCACATAAGGGGTCTCTCATGTTCGCGTCTGGTTTTCCAGGATTGTGCTGATTTTACACTATGTTAGAACATTCTCTAAGTAGCCTTCAGCCTTGACGTCCCTGTTCCTTGAATGTCCTCCTGGCCCCTTTCTTCATGCTCTGGGACAGAAAGTGTATCTTTAGCCACACCCATACGGAATAGACTTCAGCCTCTCTCTTTTTCTCTAGCTGCCTCCAGAGCTGCCAGCTGTTTTTACAGCCGTACCCCAGGTGTGTAGCCGAGTGTTTTTGTGGCATGGTGACATCAGTACAGCAGAAAGGCTCGCCTCTGAGCAGCTGTTGCACCACTGCCTATAGTCATTAACACTGTCCCTTTCAGACCCAGCTGTTTGGAGGGACCTTTTGCCTGGCAATAGATCAGAATAACATGAAAAATTAATGTGAAGCTTGGTCATTAGTTTGAAGTTGGGGTAAAGTGGCTTGCTAACTATTCAGCCAATTATCAATACTGTCAGGAAGAGAGGCACTTTACCTTTAGAGATTCAGAATTATGTACGACGTAATAAATTACATGAACCACCTTATAGAACAATGTGTGTGTGTGTGTGTGTGTGTGTGTGTGTTTGCATGTGTGTGTGTGTTTTACACTATCTTCATCATGTAAGCTTTGGTTTGTTATGTACTTTTATTTTATGTAAGTATTTAATTTTATTTTTTGGATGCTGGAGATTGTACCTTGGGACTTGTGCATGTTGTGCAAAGGTCCCACTACCGTATTACCTGCCCAACCTCTTACTTCCTTGGCACTCGTTGGTTTTCTTGTTTTTTGTTTCTGAGACAGAGTCTCTCTGTGTAACTCAGAGTTGTCTCAACTTCACAATCTTTCTTCCTCATCCTCTTGAATACTAGGATTATAGGTGGTTATCACCAAATCCATACTTTTTAAAATGTTGTTAGAATCATGGCTTACTGATAAGATGTTTTAGATTAAAAACATATGGGTTAAAATATTTTTATGGTAAAAATTGCTTATATTTTTGTTGATATTAGACCAAAAAATTATCATTTGTCACCAGACCCCCCACTCCAAATTACTGATTTTGAAAATGGAAAATTCTAGATCAAAGGAAAAACCAAGCCATATAAAAGTTACTGATTACCCATTGTTACCAGGAGAGTGTAGATAAATAGGTCTGAAGAGACAAGGCTTTTAAAATCCATTCCTTAAGAATAGTATATTTTGATTATAGGCAGTGGTAAAATGAATTTTTTTTTATTAAATAGTACATTCGTGGCATACATTTAGGTTTTTTTTTAATGTTGCTCAAAAAATATAGCAAAACATACAGATGATCTAATTGACTTGATATCAAATATTAATACATTCAGGAATAGGGTTCAGTTGCAGGACCTGGAAACTTCTGTTTTGAAGAATTAGTTTTAAGGAAAATATTTTCAAATGAAGTACAGAAATAGGGATTAGGGTTGAGAAGAGACTCCTAAAATATGGGAAGGCCCTTATTTTGGGGGTTGCCGTACATCTATCTCTGGTGTCGGAATGAATCCACCCTCTTCACTAGAGAGCTGTGGTAGATGTTAGGGTCCATCTCTCAACCCTTTATCTTATAGCAATATAAGTAAAGAATGATTTGTCCAAATTTATGTAGCTTACAGAATAGTAAGGACTTGAAGTTCAATCCTTCGTCTCCTGCTCTAGGTTTATTTCTATTTTCCATGTCAAAAGCATTGAGCATGTTGAGTTCTGAGTCAGCACCTGAGCCAGGTCTACAGTTGGCCACTTTGCTTTCTCTTCCAGAATCCTTGCCTTGTAGTGGAGGTTTGTTCTTGGCATGGGCATTATAAAACTACTTATTATGTACTGGCCCTTCATTGGCTTTGAACGTGGTCTCTACTCTTAATAAAAATGAAAAGCCAGACATGCTATTATCTGAGGAAAACAGTTCAAATTATAAAGATAAATTATGAGATTTAATTACCCTGCCTTTTCTTAGTAATCTCGGTCTAGTATTTGTTAAGTCAGCCATGACTGAACCACTTAGCACCGTACAGAGAGAGAATACTGTGAAATACATAAATTCATTCCACTTGCCCTTAAACATGCTGGTGTGACATCCATATGGCATGGCTGAACTTCAGCAAAGTTGAGCTGGTAAAACCATGTTAGTCAGCCTCTGCTATGATACATCTAGCTTGAAGCTCGTGTAGGCCCCGTGGAAAATGTTCTCCACATTCTGACAGACTTGATCATTGGCACTCTTGATGTTTCTGTTCTATGTACCTTTTACGTACTCTTCTCTACTAACCTCCTTTCTACAACAAATTGTGTTTGTTCTTTCAGAAGTGCCTAGCTGCCACTCCATTTATATGAGGCAAGAAAGCTTCCTGGCTCATCCAAGCAGAACAGAAGTTAAGTTCTCCATTTTGTAAAGTTGCTTATAAATAACATTAACCTATAACATTATAAATAACATTCCAAATATGGATCCACTCACTCATTCATTGTGTGCTTTGGGGAAATACAGTTATGTTCCTAAAGCATTATATTTATATATAAAATCCTGTTTGTGGAGATAGAGGATGATCGATGGCCAAGTGCTTGGCCAATGGACCCAAGGCTGTGGACTGAGTCCCCAGCAAGGTGACATAAGCACACGCCCAGCTCTGTCATGTGAAGACGAAAGCTAGGGTTTCACATCCTAATAGCTTGTGTTTGGTTGTGAGCGTGAGTCTTATCCACACCCATAGCTGTGTCCCGCCAGCAACTTGCAGTCTTTCAACTAGAAGTAGCAGCTCGTTACAGATTACCCACTTACTGCAGTCTACTGATATGCATCTTGGAAAACATTCAGTTATGTTCTTACAGGCCTAAATCACAGTTTGAAGTAGATCGTGGTAGTGTGACTTTGCCTTTCAATGTCCTGAATTTTCTATCCTTTGGAAAAGTAATTGTTAAGAATGGGTTCACATAAGCTGTGTAGAGACAGAATTTTTATTTCAGGTAACCGCAGTAGAACACTCTGCTCTAATAGACTTTGACATCTAAGAGACAAGAAATGATTATCTGGAAATTATATCCTCTGAGTAATTCCTGGAACTGTGTACATGTTTCTTCAGTAAAATTGCCATAGATACTATCTTTTCAGCTAGGATTAGTATTCATGATTTTATATGAATGATATTAATAGACATTTAATTGATAGCAGAAGACAGTGCATCTGAAATCCTTGAGAGGAAACGCTTTGCACCAACGCAGTAGAATTATTCTTGCTGATGTTATTAATATTATAATCCTACCATGGAGAACCTTGAACTGAGAAGCAAGCTATGGTTAAATTGTATGAACCTTCTCCCTATAAGGGAAGATGACAATTAGGTGAATTCATTATATGTGAGAGAGAAAAGAATTAGGAGAAAACATCAGTTTATTTTTACATTTTCTATGAGGTGAGTTATTTTTCAGCTTAAAACAAAACAACAATAACATCCTCTTTATTACTCTCTTGCCTATTAGTGATGAAATGGAGTTGGGGAGATGGCTCCGTGGGTAGAGTTGTTTGACTTGAAGCCTTGCAACTTTAATTCAATCCACAAATTCACATGGTGGATGGAGAGAGCCACTAAAGTTGCCCTCCAAATGTCAGGGGCATGATGTGATTGACATGTACACACACACACACACACACACACACACACACACACACACACTGCATACACAAACATACACATGCACACACCCACATGCACGCATGTGCACACACGCGGGTGCTCACACATACCTATGTGTGGATAGTAAATTAAAAACTATTTTAAAGTGAGAATGTTAGCTTTCCAAGGCATCTCTACAATGAAGGAAACGCTAAACTAAATGTGTTTCAGAGTGCCAGGGACAAGACCAGAAATTTGCTTTGCTGTCCCTTTCTTGAATAATGAAACAAAGGAGAAACCAGAAAATAAAATGATGCATTATTAAGTGTATGTTTGCCAGTGTCTTTGTGAGGTCTCTGCTCAGGTTAGCAGTTGTAAATCACTGAAGTTTATGTATCACTGTGCTATGGGCATCCCTCTAAACTGAAGTGCATGAAAATTATTCAGTTCTCACACCAACTCTACTACTCTCATCCCCACTTGATAGATGGGAAAATCGAGGCAAAGAACCAAACTAATGTGGTAAATATTAAATGACTAGAAGGTGACAAAGTCTGTTTCAAGACCTATTTTTGTGTCAGTGGCTAAAGAACTTTTGAGCGTAATTTCATATTTCACCATTAAATAAGCATATCCTGTTCTCTTCCCACAGGCTGCATGTTTGAGAAGGGTCCCAGGCAGTTCTATGATGACACCTGTGTCGTCCCGGAGAAGTTCGATGGTGGGTGTCTCTCGGTTTACAGTTCGATTTTATGAGCGGAGGCCACTCTTTCCTTTTCTGAAAGCAATTAACATTTGTACTTAGGGGTTTCTATACACACCATTTGTCACGCACTAAGTGCTTGTGCAGTTACTGGACATTCTCGTTCTTCCTCCTCCCCTTCCTCCCCTCTTAGGTTCCACAAGAGTCCTTTTTTGGAAACGGGAGAGAAGACCGGCATTGTTGCTGCGCTCTGTGTAGAGCAGGGCATCTTTCCATTGCCCTGCGGAGCACACGCAGCTTGTTATTTGAGATTTACTGAAAGCTGATCCTGTAATTAACAAAACAGAACAGAGAGCGTGCTACTGTGGATGCACCGATGACTAATGCAGGCCCTTTCTTTTTATTGTTCATGAAAAGATGCATTATGGAGCACAGGGAACAACATAACTGCCCATTGAGTCTACTGATTGCTTGCCCCCACACCCCCACCGAGGAAGATGTACATTACTAATGTAACATTATGTCGTAATTGCTTAAAAGGAAGTTAGGAACGCATTACCTTTTAAATATCTTTTGCTAGTGCAATATAAAGGTCCCCGATATTAGGAAAGAGCGTCAAACTGGATAGAATCTTCGTGTCTTGACAAGTGTGGTGGTGGCAAAAGCCGACATTTGCAAGGATGCTTTGGGGAAAAGTCAACGGTTAATTCATTTAGTGGTTCTTCAGAGTGGTCTCCCTAGTTCCTGCTTTGATTGTCAAACAGGAAATGAGCAGGGGCCCTCTGATTAGTTGATTGCAAAAACTTTGGGGATCTAGGCTGTAATGACTTGGGCGCTCTCAGAGTTTTTAATTGTCATTATTTAAACAGCAAAAGTGCACGCTCAGATTTCTGTTCAATCTCGTAATTAGTTCTTGAGGGCTTAGCTCTAAGCTCCTTGCTGCTCTTGAAGCTTTTGGGAAGGATGGTGAGTTTTAAGAAAATCTATTTCCTTAGTCTTCCTTAAGATGGCTCAATTTATTAAAGGCCATGGAGTTGAAACCCCAAAGGGGATCACATTTTTTTTTGTTTGTTTGTTTCCTTCTATAGTATTTACACTTCTGTTTTAGAAGTATGAGTTGTGTTAACTGCTACTAACGGTACACCACCACAATTCTTAAGATGTAGCTTTCTCTGTTGACATGAAGCTTACAACTTGCTTCTGGAATGTCCTTTCTTCCTTTCATTTATTGTGGGTTTCACACCTTAAATAATCTTAAATTTAGTATGGTCATACAAAGAGGGAATTATCTTAAAACTATGTCAAAATAGAATGCTAGGAAGCTGGTTATTCTTGTTCCCTGTCTTTGACTATTACTTAATTATATAGATATATAATACATATAATACATATTATATATACATATATATGTATATATATATGATAGAATACGTCTTGCATTGTTTAAGTATTGGAAAGAAAAAAAGAAAAGCAGCGATTATCACATATGGCTAATGGAGTAAGTCACATTTATAGGTAACAACACTCTTGAAAAGACATTTAACAAGGTTCCACTGTGTCAGCATGATTATCCACTTGCCTCCATGAAAAAAATGTTTTTAAGTCCTAGAAGGACAAATCAGAGATAAATAAAGCTCATTTTGAACCAACATGAAGATACACTCTTAAATCACCATGTTAAGAACAAGAGGACTTCACCATTTATTAGTGGCTATTGGCTGAATAATTATGTGTTTGTGTGCCTTTTAAAGCATTGTGGTTTTTTTTTCCTGGTCATGTGACAAAGTGTATTTCTACTTAACAACTACTAGAAATGTTTAGAAAAACTTGTGATTTACGTTTGTTCTGTAGTTCACACTCGGCGTGAATAGAGGTCTGTGAATGTATCCTTCCTGAATTGTTTCTTCATGCAAGAAGAGAAATTCCCACACTGACCCTGCGCTGTCTGTAGTCCTCAGCCAGGCAGTCCCCACTGAAGGCAGTTCTGAGAAGCATGACTGAGCTGGAAGGAGATGAGCAGTGGACGGAACAGCAAGGGTTCTTTCTGTTCTGTTTTCCTTTGTTGTGTAGAGCTAAGACAGTTGCAGGGCCAAAGCAGTGTTAACTCCAATACTGATGCTTTCTTACGCCATGGTAGGTAAGGGCAGCACGTTTTTGTTGTTTGCTTAAAAACATCTATTTAACAGAATGCGCTGTTAATATACTATCTTAAGTTGACCTTTAAAGAAAAGAACCAATAAACAAAATTAAATGAACAAAACGAATGCTAAGTTTTGTTTATCAGGAAGTATTGTTTTATTTATTGCCAAGTGGCGAAGCAGTAGCTTCTGGAGGAAGGGACAGTGGTGGAATGCTGCCGCCGCCACTGATTCCAAGAGAGAACTTCCTAATTTATATAAATTACAGGCCACACAGACTTTATGATATTACTAAATTTACCTTGAAATATGTTCACTGAGATTTTCAGTAGTCGGTCATGCATGGGTCAATAAAGTATTTCCTAATTATAGTCTGTAGAAATTAATTGATACAAATAAAATGCCCCAAGCTTGGAGCTGATTACTTCCCTCCTGGTGTTAGTTAGAGCTGGAGAAATGGTGCTAACCAACAAGCATGATTGGAAAGACATGAGTGAAGGAGAGACAGTTGGACTAGGTTGTTATAAGAGAATGATGGTTATGAATTTACTCCTTACTGGTGTACATTTGCATTAATGAGAATACTTGTTGTTATGTCATCTACAAGTTTGTGTAGATAGTTGGTTTGCTTTTAATCATTTGATTATTTGAAATCTGTTTTTAATGGCGCCGTTTACCACCAAAACGAAGTGATTGTGTTTAGCTGTTTTCATGATTGATTTGGTGTACATTTTATACAAATGGCATACTAATTGTTCATTCTTTTAAATTTAGGGGACATTAAGCAAGAGCCAGGAATGTACCGGGAAGGTCCCACGTACCAGAGGCGAGGATCGCTTCAGCTCTGGCAGTTTCTGGTAGCTCTTCTGGATGACCCTTCAAATTCTCATTTTATTGCCTGGACTGGGCGAGGCATGGAATTTAAACTGATTGAGCCTGAAGAGGTTAGTCTTAGTAGATTTTGAGTAGGAACCCAAAATTTTCTATAATACAAGCAAATTTGATAAATATGTTTAAAAATTGCTTAAAGCGTTTCAAAACTCTGTAGACTTATTTTAAATCTGAAAGTAGGTCTGAACAATGTAAAATAATTTCTTCCCTGGTCTTTACCATTGAATGCAGTAGTCTCACCCCATTTGCAACAGTATATATACATCTGTTCAGAGGACTGGTTTTGCAGTAGAGTACTGACTTCACACCAAACTCAGACTAAGCACTCAGGAGTGGGAAAACCATTGCTAATTGTTTGGGTGTTTAAATTTTATAGTATATTTAGAGCTCCATATGACTATAAAGAAACTCATTTTTTATAGATGTACTTAAATTATGTAAGGGAGGAACCACAAGATTATGAAGCAGGCAGCGTAGACTAACAATGTCTAACGGAATAATCGCAGAGCCCTTTACCATGACGGGAATGCATGACTTTTAATAATCGAAGCAAGTCTTGGACTGGGAAAGTTCAATGCGACTTTATGTCAGTTAAACAGGCATTTCCCTCCACCTGGGATTAAAGTAAACTGAGCAGAAACAGAACACTTTACGTTTGTCATATTTGTTAGGACAGGAGACATTACGAAATGATGTCAGTAATGTTCGAGCCATTCAGGAAAGACTCCATTCTGTGAGTAACTACGTCTGTTTCACAACCTGTGCTGTTTATGTGTTTGAGTCTGAATTAAAGAATGGAAGATCTGACTAGGTGACCAGTTAGTGCCAACACATTCTGAGTTTTCTTATTATTTAAACGTGAGAAAGATACACAATCGTGTTTGTTTCATGTTTGTTTTGTACAACTGACAGTTCAACAACTCTGCTGTTACAGATGCATAATAAAGTCAATAACAAGACTCAGTAGTTCAGTCAGTTGACTAGTTTCAAACGGTAACAAGCTCACTAGGAGCTGTGCAATAGTTGCTACACGTGTCCTAGGCTTTTGTTCTATGTCCATCCCCAGGGGCCTGAGAAGACAGCTCAGTAAGTAATGTGCTTCTGCACAAGGAAGAGAACTTCAATTCTTGTCCCCAGAAGCCATTCAAAAGGCTAAGTATAGCAGCAAATACCTTTAATCCCAGCCCTCTAGAGGCAGACATAAAAAGATTCTGGGGACACTCTGGCCACCTACTCTAGCTGAATTAGCATGTACCAGGTTTGCTGAGAGATCTTGTCTCAAAAGACAAGGTTGAGCCTGAGGAAGACACCTATCATCAATCTTAGGTACACACACACACACACACACACACACGCCACAGACCCCACATCCAAAAAAAAAAAAAAACTTTAAAATGTTAAATATCCTATTTCTTATTGGTGCTTAGTTCATTCTTAACAATCATGTACAGCAGACAATGACCCTGTTGTTTCTTCTGATTCTTCTCTGGAAAGAACCTATGAATTATTTTAGTCTGTGTGGCCCACAGGTTCTCTCTATTCTCCACTACATGACAGATCTTTCAGTGGGGACCACCACAGTTCATGAGTGATGACTTGGAAGCCATCACACTTTACTACTCACAGGATTTATTTTCTCATGCTTTACCTGTCAGCCTAAAATGAAGATGATTGAAATTCCAAATCTGCCATGCTTACCTGCTTGGTGTGCTTGGATACCAATAGCAAGCACAGCTCTTTCAGGTGTCTGAGATATAGATTTATTATTGCCAAATTAATCAATCATCCTAGGCAATAGTTCCCAAAAACATTCTTTAACACAGCAAGCTCCTGCTGGATTCAATGCCATGGTCTTCTGATGACTCTGGAGCTGAAAATCAGGGAAGTCAGACTCACTGTTCCACAGCTAAGCATAATCTTCCAAAGCAAGTTGGCGGGTTGGAAGATGTAGGCCACTAGTGCAGTGCTAGCCTTGAGTTCAAACACCAACACCCAAAATATGTATTCATTAATATAATAAAACAAATACTTAAACCATTAAACTGACTCATTTAATATCATTGGCAGTGAGGGTTCATGCTAAGTCACTAAACCCTGTATGCTCCTCCCTAGAAGCGTAAGCTCCTTTTGAAAGTACAACGTGAGAAAGTCACTGAAAGTGTTGTTTTCCTCTTGAGACTCCGTGTTAAAAATTGTGCCTTCGCTCTGAGTGACTGTGTGTCTGGAGAAGTAGCACTTTTGGACATCAAGTGGACTTAGTTTTTGAATGGCCTGGAAGGTGCTAGGCTTCCTGTGAATTTTCGACCTTTTTGTCTACATCGTATACACATACTGTTACCTGTTGTTACCTTAAGTTTGTGCCAGTTATGACACAAAATAAGTCTAAGAACAGGCTTTCTTTGTGTACAGACAAATAATTATAGTACTGAGGATCAGTTGGCCTTATAAGAAGCAAACTCTTCAAGTGCATTCCTTAGGTAACGCAACAGTTATGTCACTCTCTCCAGAGACTTCTAGGGTGCCTTAAAGTTCATTGCCTTTTAGTTTTGAAGAGGACTCTGGTCAAATTCTAGTGAAGACTCATTGGATGTTTGCAGGAATTGCTGCTTAGCAGAACTTTTCACATTTGCCTGTTGTGCAGTTGTGTCTCTGTTGAGTCTACTGATATCCTTTGTAACACATTTGAAAGATTTTACGTAAAAAACAAAAACAAAGCTCCTTCCTCCCTTCTTTCCTTCCTTACCTCCTTGTCTTTCCCTCATCTCCCATCTGTTCCCCATTTCAGGGTCCCATAGCCCAGCGTAGTCTAGAACTCATGATCTCCTGCCATAGCTTCAGTCTCCTACTCAGCTTCCAGGTGCTGGAATTAGCATCATATCTCCCCACGCCTGGCTGGATTTTATTTCACATTGTCCCTGTCCCTGCTCCACACACTATTGCTTAGAGCAGTTACTGGAAAGATTGTGGAAAATTAAGATGTATCCGCCACTGTGACTGTTGGCTTGTACGGATAGTCTTGCTTTTGCTCAGTCGTATCACTTCTCACAGAACAAGTGATCCAAACCCATTATCTGTTTATTTCAAGAACACAGATTACTTAAAGGTAGGGGTGTTTGTGACAGAAAGGTCATTGCTATTGAAGGGAAGACAGGAGAAGGAGATGATTTTGAGGATTCTTTGTGGCTGGGACACAACTTGGAATTTGAGGGAAGCGACAACTCCTGCTCTATTAGGGAATGCACTTACGACCTTGCTGAGGCTGAGGCCGTGCACAGTTTTTCCTCAGACAACCAAAGAGTGGGGCTTAATGAGATCTTGATTTGCAATGAAGTGAGAGAAACCCGCTCCTGTCTCTGTATGCCTACATCGGCCCAGTGTGATGGAGAAGTGGAATGGTACCATTGGGAGGAAGAAGCTCCACCTTGACCACGTCCAGCGCTCTCCAACAGTCCCATTTGAAACACTTCTGAGACCTTTCCTCAGCCACACTGGACATTCTGCTTTAAAGGAAAAGGACTCATGTACATGGTGACTTTTCCATGTCCACCTTATTTTTAGCATCCAATTAATGTTTCCCAGATGAGCTTAATTTTCCGGTTTGGGGTTGGCTATAGTTTTCACAGAGGCTGCTTTAGGCAAGAACTATTGTTTGGAGTCGAACTTATTAATCGGCACACTGTTTCCTTCGCTGGCACAGTGACAGCTGGTCACTCGGTACAGTTTGAGCAGTCTTTTTTTTTTTTTTTCTTTCTTCTGTTTCTTTCAGAAATGCAGTAAAACACCTTTACAAAGGGATCATTAAGCAGTTCCTAATCTGGGATTTTTTTTTTTTTTTTTTTTTTTTTTGTCTGAAAGTTCAGGAAGGAAAAGACTGCTAGTGTATAGCAGAAGGGAAAATCTGCCTCATTTTGGTGAATTGCAGTCTGTTCTTTCATGATGCAAACACATTCCCTTATTTCCATTTAATTTCTATCCAAAACAATGGTGACAAAGGATTCTATTGTGACGTCGAAGAGAGAGAACTGTAAGCCTGGTTTAAACCAGGACACGGGAAATTCAGAACACGAAGGCTGTTGCTATTTCTTTATGCCTTGTATTTGGAGATGTTTTTGTGTGTTTAGAAGCCATACATTTATGAACTCTTCCTCTGCCTATCCCACTCCCCATCCCTATCCCCTGCGTGCGTGTGTGTGTGTGTGTGTGTGTGTGTGTGTGTGGTGTGTATGTAAGTGTGTAAGCCAGTTGAAGACTCAGCACTAACAACATGATTCTGTTTTGGTGGCAGGTGGCCCGACGTTGGGGCATTCAGAAGAACAGGCCAGCTATGAACTATGACAAACTTAGCCGTTCTCTCCGCTATTATTATGAGAAGGGAATCATGCAAAAGGTGAGGCGATAATACATTAAAGCTCACTGTGATGTTGCCCACTGGTCTGCAAGTCATATTTCAGACAGCACATTATCGTTGCTTTGCTAAGGTCAGGCTCTCCCCCACGTTAACCAATGCTTGCTTGGTTCCTGCTTAGTATCACGAGCCTATTTATAATTTCATGGATGGTGGAGATAAATGTAGAGTGGTATCTAGCAAGTTACATTTCTGGAAGCTTCCATTTTGCTACACATGGTAAGCAGGTTATTTCAGTATTGATACTAGATCTTCATGTCTCTAGAAGCTGTAATTTTATTGTACCTCAGAGTCATACATTTTTGAAATGCTTGTATTTTTTCTTTCCTGTTCTGATTCTTAAAACATGCAGGCATCACTTGTTCTTATTAGAAAAAAAGGAAACCCAACTTTTTTTCTTGCTTGATTTCTAGCTTCATTTCATTCCTCACTTGACAGTTTAATATCCAGAACTACTTACTTGAAATAAATGTTTTATCTTATTTGGTTGGTAGAACAAAGTTCAATATATTTTAATTCAAATCAGCTTCTTTTAATATTTAAAAGTTGTTTTGTATAAAATACAAAAACATGGACACAGATAAAATGTACTTAAAATATAACATTTATAAAGGAGGCTATGAATAAATGAATATATAAAGATAAAACATTTGGATATTTGCTATTATTTCCTTCAGCCTTGTGCGGTTTATGGCTTGTATAGCACAGTTAGATATGAATGCTGCATCAAACAGACTTTTTGGATGCCATTGTGTGGTATAAGAAAGGGAGATTGTTTATCACACCAACATGCAAAACTTGGAGTCTGCATGTAGATGGTAACCAGTCAGGGTCCCTTAGACGGTTAGCATGCTCTTTTCATATAAGCACAGCCTGCTATTTTAAGACACACTCATGACTTCCATGAGACTTCTTTTTAGAATGTTCTGTCTTTTCCTTCATATCTCTTACTGTACGGACCTTCCTCATGGCTAGGTAAATGGCAGCATAGTTTATTCAGAGGAACTTTGAGCCTCCCTATATTTTTTATTACCCAAAAATATATAATGGGGAATTACATTCCAAGTCCGTATGACCATATGTGCTCATTGACTTAAAACCTTAACTATCCATGTGTGCTGTACATAAAAAGCAATTGAATTAGAAGCCTGAAGAATGAAATAAAAATAACCAAATGGGTTACTGAATTCAAGTGAACCATTTTAAATGGTTATAAATTTCAGTAATTCTGAAATAGAAATAAATGCTGGAAAATGTTTATTGTACTTTGTGGATAAAATATGTGCACATCTAGTTAAACATGTAGCCATACTTAGAAGATTTAAGCAATGCATAAATTACATGCCAACATAGTAATGTTTATAAATATGATTATGCTTGTTTCTTTTGCCTTATCATTTATACTTGATGTTATTTATTTAACTTAATATTCATACACAAATATAATTTGAGCCAAACATACCCCAATTCTTTCTTTCTCCTTCAAATTTTTGAAACAATTATTAGGTTCATTTATTTAGTGTGTTTGTGTGTGTGTGTGTGTGTGTGTGTGTGTGTGTGTGTGTGTGTGTGTGTGTGTAAGTCAGATGACACCTTTCAGTGACGTTCCACTCGGTGGGACCCAGGGATCGAACTCAGGTTGTCAGGCTTGGTGGCAAGTGCCTTTACTTGCTAAGTCATCTTGATATTTTAAAATGTTAAAACAGAGTTTAAATATCTGTCTGGGCTTGGATAACACATCCACCTCCTGTTTGCCTCTGATATGTTCCTCCACAAAAATTCCTTTGTTCATCTCACTGTTGCCTTTAACTTTACCTAATAGTCTACAGTGCTCCTTACACTGTGATTGTATCACTAACCAAGGCAACAGGGTGGAAAATTACAGTAGTAGGACAAAAGTGTTCTTTCTAGAAAACTAGAAGGAAGCAGAGGGCAGAAAAGTCCCTGGGATATTTTATTATTTCTGTTGCATATTGTACATTTACATTCCTTATGATGAAGTGGTTTTCATTCCTTACGTTGCTCCTAAGTGAAGACAACCCAAACACGTCAAACGTGTCAGACAAAAAAGGTGCAGTACCTAAAGCAAACAATTCTTTTCTGTGGCCCCGAACTAAACTGAGTGGGCTACAAAAGACTTGGAGGCATGCTTAATACAGCACTCATTTTACATTCATTTCCTGAGACTACTTTGAAAAATAGAGAAGAAAGGCTATAAAACTATGTATCTCCCAGCTTTTGTCTGAAACTGCCTTGTTTGTACTTTTGTACTCACTTTAGTACTTCACTGTGTGTGTGTGTGTGTGTGTGTGTGTGTGTGGAGAGAGAGAGAGAGAGAGAGAGAGAGAGAGAGAGAGAGAGAGAGAGGAGGTCTGAAGGAGGAGAGTTAACTAACTCTCTCCATTTGCTTTGAACTGTGATAGAGTTTTCTATGCATCACGCTGGCCTTCCAAGGAGCCCTTCCTGTTTCAATTTCACAAGACAGGGAACTGAAGAGCAGTTTAAGAAACATGTCCAGATTCATAAACATCTCTCGGGGCTGGCTCTTTCAAACCTCTAGAAATTCCGATTATTTGGACTCTAATGTGGTTCCTTTTACTTAAATTCAGGGCAACAAATATTCTAACTCTGAGTGCAGAGCACCAGAGTCCTTGGCAGTCATTCCTCTTCTCCCAAACATGCACAGAGAGTTTATAAACTGTGAACACACTGCTTCCCTGTGTCACAAATCAACCAGCAAGACCTTTTGACACAGAAACAGGAGATAGTGGATCTGTTTCAGCCATGTGAAGTTTCGAGCTACAGAGAGAGAGAGAGAGAGAGAGAGAGAGAGAGAGACTGTCACACTTCACATAAGGAACTGCCTTTGTTCCCCACAGATCCCCTGAGTCTTGAGTTCCTTAGTGTTGTCTTTTAATGGCAGATCCATCTGTCTCCTTCAATTGTTTATCATGTTCTACAGGGCATTGCTCTTCAAAACTTAAGTTTGGGGCATGTCTTTGTCTACAAATTGTGCTACATGCCCTTTATTTCAGGCGCTTGACACATTTCCTTTTCTCATTTCCTCCCTTCCCAGTGTGTATTTTAGATTCCTTTCACTTTTTTTTTTACGCCTCTTACTTCAATTTGACACTTTGCACACATCCTTAAGCTTCATCTAATGTATCTTGCCTTCATTTTAAAAAGTGATATGCTCAGGATAACGTCCTTCTGCTCCATCCCTCATTTAAATAAGGCTATGTATCTTTGGAGTTTTCTTAGACGGAGAATACGCAGTGCACCCTGGGAATCAGCTATCACTACTCTACTCTTACAAATAAAACGCATTTTTTTTTCCTTTTAAAACTTGCAGGTTGTAGAAATATAATAGTAAGGGGAACATAAACCTTTAAGATAGATTTTCGGAAGCATAGATGTTACCTTTAAAACAAAAACTTCAATGTGAATTGCTTACATTACATTGATTTTTCTTCCCTCAATGATAGTGTGAATACACTTTATGTTAAAAAACCAAAAGCAAGCTGCTGATTTTCCTAGCTTTTCCTAGAATTAGTTATTACTGTAGGTCAACATTTTGTGTTTTGCCGTATTGACCCATGGCTTATTTCACAAAGGACTCGTCTCCCATGAAGATGTGACTACTACTTAGTTACATAGTCTCTCGCCTTCCATCTCTGCTGATCTACTAATCTGTGTTTGTTTCTCTCTCCCTTACTCCTGCGGGGATGGTGACGCTCGACCTTTCTGTGCTATTCTCAGGTGGCTGGAGAAAGATATGTCTACAAATTTGTGTGTGACCCGGAAGCCCTTTTCTCCATGGCCTTTCCGGATAATCAGCGCCCCCTGCTGAAGACGGACATGGAACGTCACATCAACGAAGAGGACACGGTGCCCCTGTCTCACTTTGATGAGAGCATGACCTACATGCCAGAAGGGGGCTGCTGCAACCCCCACCCTTACAACGAAGGATACGTGTACTAACCTAACAGTCAAGCAAGGCACCCCGTGCTTCGCCTTTTTTTTTTTTCAAGATACAGAGAATCTCCGAATTCTCTTACAATGTTTGTTTTATTTCTGTTGTTTGTATTTTACTTTTTAAATAATAATACAAAAGGGGGCTTTTCCTGTTGCATTATTCTATGGTCTGCCATGGACTGCGCACTTTATTTGAGGGTGGGTGGGAATAATCTAGACATTCATTCTTTGTAACAGGAAGATGGTGGGTGAACGGGCAGAGGGAGCTGAGGGATTCCTTTTTACTTAGGCTTGGGATGGGGTCCTACAGGTTTTCTGTATGATGAAGCTATATCATGTTTGTTCGATTTCTTAATAACGTAAGATAATTTTCCCTGGGTATCTACGGTACAGTTGATTTCACGTTGTGTAAATATCTTCTTGGAGACCATTTGCCTTGGGCATTTCCCCATCAGTACTGAGTCTCTGCAGGTGTACAAAAAAAAAAAAAAAATCTACTGTAAATGGCAGTTTCATGTTAGAAATGACTGTTTTTGCACCTCTTGTAAAAAAAAGAAAAAAGAATATTTAGCAATTGCATTTGTTGTTCTTTCTGTTTCATACTGCTTTACAGATGACTTGTAGAGAATGACCATAAATGTGGGCAATTCTCTCAGAAGTTGAGTAATCCCCATAACTGTAAATGAGGGCCACAGTTTTGGACTCTGGCTCTAACTGAGTCACAGGCCAGTAGCATTACATGGATCTGGTGTCATCTTGCTGTTTTGGTACTACAAGTACTGTCTTTTAAATATGTTGATGCCCATTTCACTTAAATAATGACATTCATGATCCTTTGGAATCTTCATGTAAGTGTTAAAGCTGGGATCACAATGAAGCAAAAAAGAAAAAAGAAAAAAAAATGACCTGTCTCCTTTCACTATCTTCAGTACATAAATACATTATTTAATCAATAAGAATTAACTGTACTAAATCACATATTATGCTGTTCTAGTTACAGCCATCACTCTTTAAGAAAAATATCCACTACACTAAATAGGTACTATAGTAATTTTTAGACATGGTACCATTGATATGCATCTAAATGTTTCACTGCTGTGTTCTGTTGATAACATATATAAATATTAGATAATGCTAATGCTTCTGCTGCTGTCTTTTCTGTAATATTCTCTTTCATGCTGAATTTACTATGACCATTTATAAGCAATGCAGTTAACTACAGATAGCATTTCAGGTCAAAATAGATGAGTCAAACCATTTATTGCTTAAAAAATAGCTTACACCACGGTTACGCTCTAAGCAGCTTTTATGCACATTGACAAATGAAGAGTGAGCCTGGGCTTGCTAAAGGAAACTGTGGAAACTTTTGTAACTTTTGGTGAAATGCAACATTGTTTATGGACTGTTAAAGAGTATGAGGAAGTCGATGTGTGACGTAAGTGCTGGCACTGATGCTGTCCTTCATCTCCTTTGGACACGCCTGTAAATGTGATTGGATTGTACGGAAGAAAAATTCAAACATCTGAGATTTCAATGTTTCGGCCTTGTTTCCATTTTGTTTGATTGTTTGTTTGTTTTATTGTACACTCTAAAACAACAGCATTGAACATGGGCCATGTGGTTTCATTCACTCTGAAAATCATAAGGAAATGGTGTCTTAAGACCCCGCCCCCCCAAGTAGCTGCTTACCAGATCCAAGCAAAGAAAATGAATTGTGTTCACTCTGTTACTATTCTGGAAGAACAACTTTCATAAAGAATCTACAGGAAAACGTTACTGCTTAGAATACCCTTAAAGCCCAAGTAAAGGGAGCATTTCAGCAGCACAAGAAGGAAATTGAGAAGATGAGCCCTCAGCATCCTTTAGCCCATGTTCTGCAGATCACAGTTGTTTCTGTAACACAACAGTTCCTTCATTCTCCACACGCACAAATCGACACTATCCACATGCTCCATAAATATTCTGATCCCTGCAGATCTCTATAAATGATTTCATTGACTGTGCTGCATGTGTTTCCCTTAGCCCTTCACGGGCTGATAAGTATGCCTTAAAAATCAGGACAGCCACCATGATCATGTGGCTACTTACAGCACTTGGAATTAAATGACTTTCTAAGTAACCAGTGAAATATTTATCGGATAGACACCCGAGATATATGATTGAGCTCTTGGTAAAATAGATAAATTCTAAGTGTGTCTTTAAATGTAAATCATATAGAGGAGTCTTTTCTTTGTCTATAGTTCTTCCCCCTGCCCTTTTAATATTCTTGTTCTAGTCAGTCAGAGAGAAAGATTCGGACTCTAAGTTGTTCTAAAGGATGAAAAGAAGAAAGATGTTAATTTTGATGTATAAGAACAAGTATATTTCTTGTTGCAATAGGCAGTGTTTAAATGGACTATGTAAGTCATCAGCTAGCATTAAGTATTCCTAATAATAAAAATTTCAAAGTATAATATCATATACTTTAGAAAAATGAAAGGTTTTATATTCTGATTTCTTTCTTTTTTTTTTCAGATTGACTAAAAATTCTAGTCACTGATGTTTGCAAGATTATTGCATTTTGTATTTCAACTGCATTGGATACCAAGCATAGAAATTAGTGAAGCCATCTTTTTCTTTTCAGGTTATAAAAGAAATGTAAAGCTATATCCACTAGTGTGTGCTATCTCTAGTTGAAGATGTGCATATACCCGACAACGTCAT
Source organism: Rattus norvegicus (assembly GCF_021556685.1). NCBI lineage: Eukaryota > Metazoa > Chordata > Mammalia > Rodentia > Muridae > Rattus > Rattus norvegicus. The sequence continues at coordinate 61,926,016 of NC_141539.1, forward strand.
AAAACAAAGAATGTTACCTTCCAAATAAGTTATGAGAAATTATTTTCCTAGGGGTGCTTCAAAATCAAAATCCACATAACTGAGTGTGTAGTATTTCTTCAAGCCCCAGAAGCCTTGCTTCCTCTAGATGCTATAACAAACTGCTCAGACTTGAGTAACTATACAAATTTACAATCTTGGAGGTCAGAATTTCAAAGTCAGCCTTAAAGGGCTAAAACCAAGATGCTAGGAACACCACCACCTTTTGAAGGCTCCAGTGAGGCCTTGTTTCTTCCATTTTCTGGGGATGTCAGTATTTCTTCACTCCTACTAACAACATTTCAATTTTGCCTCCCTTTTTTCCTGCGGTCACAGATCCTTCTAGATTCCTGCAAGGACACTTTTTTTAGGGATAATTACACTTTTTTTAGGGATAATTTTAGGGATAATTACAGGTTAATCTTCCCCTCTTGCCATTCATGCTTATGTGCCATTTGTCCCTTTGAACAGAGAAGCATTCATAGGTTCCTGGGTTTATGATGTGGCTATGGGGAAAATCTGGGAAAGGTTTCTTATCCTGCTTTATTCAGTTTCCCACACAGCCAAAGACCCCAGAGAGCAAAATGCTAATTGATTAATTCATGGGCAAAAAGTTCTAAGATTAGTATGTGTGAAGGAGAATTGTCATTTATCATTCAGATTACCTCCCCTTACTTTGCATAAATACCTTTTAAAAAACTCGGCATGAAAATTCTCCTATTCCAGTAAATCATCTGGGTTATCACATCAAACCTTTATATGTTTTAAATATCCTTCCTCTCATAGTTAAACATGTTACGATAGGAAAAATAACCAACCTGTGAAAACTGCAATAGCACCGCTAAAATGATGCTCGTGCCATATTACGTTTTCAAAAAGCATTTGCTTCTTTATCATGAGTGAGTTCGTTCTCCATGATTGTCAGATCTGCAAGTGATAACTACTAATTCACTAAGAATAATAAACAGAATATGCTTTTCTTAATTAAAGGAACAATCCTAAAACCTGACTCGATTTCTTTTTATATTGCAGCAAAAAAAATATTTCTTGACTGAAATCACAGTTTTTGAACTAGATTATAGACTTCTAAATTGAATCACGTTTTCAACCATTCAGCCTTTCCAGATTATATAATGATGAAACATATTGGAAAACAAAAACAGTTGAATGCCAGTTGAGTCCTTAATTTTCTTTCCTTTCCTTTTTTTTTTTTTTAATCTGAAACAAACAAGAGATTTTCCAGGCACAGTTTGGCATGGCGAAGAAACATTAAAAGTGGGGGAAAAAAGGGGGGGGAAGAATCAATTTATAGAAGGCAATTGCAAGAAGCATTTCGTAGAAGCCAAGTTCCTTAAAGATGTTTATGTTCCATTTAATACTAAAGAGATAGGTGCTGCCCGGGAGGGTGGAGAGAGGATGACTGCTTTGTGTTCTTCGGAAAGCTGACCACATTTAGTGAGAACTGAACTGCTATTTTTAGGACTTTATTTTATTTTCTTAACTGAGACTAACTTAGAACCTTTAAAAAAAATATGGAAAAGTATAGTTAAGAAGGAAAATCCGGCTAGACTAGTGGGTGCCTTTACAGAAATATTGATGATTTTGGAATGTTCAATGAAAATGCATATATAATAGCTGTGGTTTAAGAATCCATATATAAGGTAGGTTTTCTTTTCACATATAAACTCCAATACTCTTACTTAGTTCTATTTGAAAATTAAGTTACTATGGGGAGGAATTTCTTTTAAGTTTGCTTGGTTGTATTAAAATTATAATTACAGTTCGAGAAAACGTTATGAAATTCATGTGGTGATAGCAAATTAAATATGCTCAAAATTTAAGTCTAAAATAAAAGCCCAGAAATTGAAAATATTGGGTTGTCTTGATCACTCAGAATGGTGGCGCATTCAGACCCTGTGAATGGCATCTCAGTGTTGCCAGCCTCTTAATGAGCTAAAGTTTGAATAATTTATGACTGAACTGTAATAATTCTGCACTGCAGTCCTTTCTCCTTCCTCTCATTTTCTGAAGGATTCAGATATCATGATACTTAATACATTTTTCCAGTTGTGTTCCAATTTCTTTAGACATATTTCATTAAATCTCAAGAAATGTGTTGAGGAGGAATAAAAGCAGAATTTGGGGACCCAACAAGAGCATGTGGCTTGTCTATACTGCCGCTACTGTGACTCGATTTGTCTAATGAGGTGACAAACTAGCAAATGTCATTGTGTTTGAGATGTCAGGAGATCACGAGTAGATTCCTAACTTGGGCATAGCTGTGTTCTTGATTTAGCTTCTCGTGATAAGAATTCCTATTGCAATTATGTTTTGCTGAACCCGTGTTTTGGTTGGTTGCTTGGTCTTACCTTTGGAACACTCTTTGTAGAAAAGCTAAGAAGTAAATAAAGCACCATTTAAAACAACAGCATTGACAAATGGAAATGGCCAATGTTCCTTTTGATTCTTTTCCACTGGAGAAAATTCCAGACTAATTTCTGCCAAAGAAATCGAGGTAGAGGCTCTACTCTTCAATAACACATTGCATAGTTACCTGAACATGTTAATACATGTTAATGAGCACACTGCATAGTTGTTAGTTGAAAGGAAAACGGAGTCTTCAGAAAACGACTGAAGGGAAGCAGGGTCAGTCACATGATTAAAAAAACACAAAATCGAACAAAACGAGGAAATGTTATATAAAAATATCTTAATTATTATGCTCAGTTTCTGCTAAGGGAGTAGCAACAGTATCACGTACAGGTTAATATTCCAAATCACTAGTAAAACCATTTCATAGAAATTTGCAAGGATGGTGGGAGTAAGAAAAGATAAGGTGTGTGACTGCACTTTTCAATTTTCAAAATGCCATATTTTATTCAGCAACCAAGTTTGGGCCTGGCACTTGCAAGGCAAGTCTTTAGTGTTACCACTAGGAGACACGTCCCCCCAACACTGCTATTTTATTTGTAATGGACCACAGAAATATTTACTCTGTTCTTAAAAAATAGTTTTCAAACTTAAGTTTAAGCAAAATTTCCCATGCTTCGTTAAAAAATGGGAAAATGCATTTATAGTTAAATTTACCTGCTGAATAACATCTTAACATCCACTGTCAATAATAGTCAAAGTAGTGTAGAACCACTCATTTTCAAAATGTTTTCACTTTTCTTTGTCTATCTAAGTCATTGTTTTAGTTAGGATTTTACTGCTGTGAAGAGACACCATGACCAAGGCATCTCTTATAAGGACAACATTTAATTGGGGGCTGGCTTACAGGTTCAGAGGTTCAGGCCATTATCTTCATGGTGGGACCGTGGCAGCATCCAGGCAGGCATGGTGCAGGAGGAGCTGAGAGTTCTACATCTGGACGCTGCTAAGAGAAATTTGACTTCTAGACACCTAGGACAAGGGTATTAAAGACCAAGCCAATGGTGACACACCTACTCCAACAAGCCCACACATCCTAATAGTGCCACTCCCTGGGCCAACCATATACAAACCATCACAGTCATGATATTTATAAAATATTCCAGGTGGTACTTGCTTATGAATTAGGATCTGAAATATGAAAGCATTGCAAATTTATGCTGTCTCTTAAAATATATGATTGTGGTTCATTTTCTAATAGGTTGGCTTGGACATTTTATGATAGTTTGGTGTCTTTATTAAACAATAAAGATGTCTACATAGGTCAATGATGTTATTAAGGAAAACAAAGTATAGTTAGTCAGTTAATTGGGTATTTTTAGACTCAGGCTTTAAAATACACAATAACAAACAGTTTCTTTCAAACAAGCGACATTAGGGATAGTGAGATGGCTCAGCAGATACAGGCCCCTCCTACCAAGCCAGATTACCTCAGCTCATATCGCAGAATTTATAGGGTTGAAGGGAAGACCTAACTGCTGTACTCTGACCTCCATGCATGTGCTATGGCATAGCACCTCCACCACCCAACATAGATAGGTGGGTAGGTGGTAGATAGAGTTAAATAAAAGTAATTTACATTTTGAAAAGCCACATCAAATGGTAAAATGACTTGCCTTCATCTTTCTCTAGTCTGAATTGGAAGACTGTGATTAAAAACAAATTCTAGAGTATAGGTAAGCTCTCTAAGGTTGATGTTTGGGCTATCATGTACTTAATCTGAAGTTTGGCCCCTGGGATAAAAATGGGCAAGCTTTCACCACCCGTTATGTTTTTCTTTAAACACTAAGGACTCGCTAAACTAAATCATAATGAATGTTATATTTCCGTAACTTTCCATTTGTCTTTTTTAATTCTTTCTAAATCTGTTAGTAAGAAGATAAACTGATTTAAGCACAATATAGCGTGCATTTGGTTCATTAAAGAAAGGAAGTTTCTACAAATGTAAAATTCCCATATCTTTCTTCTTTCTCTTTAAATATCTTTAAAAATCTTTTTCTGTATTTATTTATTCTTTGAGAATTTCATCTAGTGTATTTTACTCATATTTTTTCTTGTCCCCCCAAACTGCCCTCGATCCTCTCACCTAACTTCATATTCTTTCTCTTTTAAAAACAAAAACAAAAGGCCACTAAAATGGCATAACGTCGTTTGTGTTGGCCATACTATAGAGTATGGAGCTTGCCCTGGAGCATGGTTAATATACCCAGTGACACTTCATTGAATAAAACCAATGTTCCACCTTTCTACAGCTATCGATTGCAAATATCTTCTGGCTGGGGTGGGACTCTGTGCCCACTTCCCCTTCATCATGCTAAAATTTTTGTCCTTGGGAGTCTTCCTCATCTTGTGCATGCTGCCACAGTCTCTGTGAGTCCATTTGTGCATCCACCCTGCTATGTCTGGATAAGGTTGCTTTCCTGAAGTCACCTATCACCCTTGGCCCTTACAGTCTTTTGTGTGACTCCTGACTCTACCCTTCTGTCTGGATCCCTGAGCCCTGAAGGGAGGTGATATGACAAAGAGTCCCGCAAAGCATCTCACCCGGAACAACATCTAGTTGTGAGTGGGTCTCCTGTATATCTTTATTTGTAGCTAAGGAAGTAAACAGTACAAATGATCAAAACATTGCTGTTCAAATGAATTTGCATGTCTACCTCTGAAATTCACTATCAATAAAACCATGAAAAACAATCAAATTATAGAAAGGTTCCTTTCCAGAACTTCCTCTGTAGTTCACTACTTCAGTTCTTTGGGATTGTGCCCAGAAAGGCTATTGCTTCAATCATACTTGCATGGACTTTAGAGTATTTGTTTCAATTTGTTCTGTGCTGTGAAATTCACGTATTCAACCCTTCAATTTCCCCACATATGAATCTTCTAAGAATTAACATTGAATACTTACATAAAAATCATATGCATAAATATTTGGTCCAGATGAAGTGCCTCCCATATAAGATAGATTTATGGAAAGTTATCCTTTTCCTCAAACTAAATAAAACTAAACAATATAAATCTAACACGGAGATCAGTATAAATCGGAACACATCCTGTAGTGCTAACCGTAGGTGAGACTTTACAATAGAAGTAATTTAGTGGTATCTAGTAATAAAAGAGCAGAATAATTTTATTCAAAAACATTTGTTAAGTTTAATAACACCCATTGTGATGACATGAAGCAGTTAGGTAATCACTAACTATAAGTGCACATAGTGTATAATGTATATGAAGATTTAAGAAGCAGCGCAGTGAAAACTTACTCATTAGCTTCTTGACTACATTGATTAAAAGTAGTTGCCAAATGCCCACTCTGAGCATGTGCACACACTGAGTTCCTCACTGTGCAGTGACAGGGTTGTTGTGTCATTCCATGTTACTGGCGCTAAGCAACAGTAACCAACTGGTGTAGAGCTTGTCAAAGCCCAGGCTCCCTTTCGGAGAGAGGGTGGCTATTTTTGGTACATCACCTAACAACTGGTCTCTTACCCTGAGCCTCACTTACACTGAGGCCCACAAAGAGCCATAGAGATGAGTCACAAGATCCTACAAACAGTGACTGATTTCAGACTTTGATCTCTCTGTCCACTGACCTGACTGATAGCAGGAAACTCAAGTTGGTGTCTGCCTGTGCCCCTACCTTGTGTGGGATACAGTTCTTCTGCCTGAGGCCATCTCAACTTACGCTATTGACCCTGTCTAGCATTAATTGTATCCAGTTTTACTCTCAACATTTGGAAAAATCAACTCTTAACCTGTAGCCAGAGTCAGAATGCCTATCAAAAATATTCCATTTGAGGCTGCCTTGAGGGAAATATTTTACTCTACTACTGTTCAAGGACAAGCAAACCTGAAAAGAGAATTTTCTTTTTTTTTTCTTTTTCTTTTTTTTTTTTTCAGAGCTGGGGACCGAACCCAGGGCCTTGAGCTTGCTAGGCAAGCGCACTACCACTGAGCTAAATCCCCAACCCTAAAAGAGAATTTTCTAACTCTGATAAAAGTAACTTGTTTCTCTTTTCTTTATTCAGTAGTCAATAGCAATTACCAGGGATTTGATTTTCTTATAGTCCAAGATATTATACTCTCAGAAAAGGAATAGTAAAAGGTAGGAATTAGAGGTATAATCATTTAAGGATGAAGATAGGCCAGGGCACTTAATCATTCATTTCTGGGCTATCTTAATTCCGATTGCCTTGATGAAGACAGTTTATCAGCTCTTGTCCTCATAAGAATGACATTATCTTTAAATCCTGTGTGAAAATCCCTGATGCACCACCATTATGGTGAGAAGACAAAGCAGCCTGGAAGTCCAACTAATTCCTTCAGATTATCCAACATTTGGAAGTCTGCGGCACTGCTGGGCCAGATAAACATGATGGGTAAGACCATGCTGAGCATTGGTAAAAAATTGAGCTCTGGAGAAAGTGTTACCTCATATACAGGTGGACAGGGGCTTTGTGTTCACCAAGGAGAACCTCCCCATGATGCCATATTGGCTAGTAAGATACCAGCTGAACCTGTGCTGGTACCACGGCACTGAGTGAGGTTACTATGTCAGAACACTGGTGTGGAGCCTGAGAACACTTCTTTCTTCCAGACTTTAGTCATCACTAGTAAAATCTCCAGGGGCACCACTGAAGTTCTGAGTGAAGTCCAGCTGATAAAATCTGGAGACAACATGGAAGTCGGTGAAGCCACACTGCTGAACATTGTGAACATCTCCCTCTTGTTTGGGCTGATCATCTAGCAGGAGTCTGACAATGGTAGCATTTGTTACTGGGAAGTGCTTGACATCACAAAGTAGACTGCAGTTTGGCTTCCTAGAAGGTGTCTGCAGTGTTACCAGTGTTTGAGGACTGGTTTGCCCCTTTTTGCCTTAATGTTACACTCTATCCCCAGTGGATACAAGCATGTCTTGCCTCTGCCTATGGAGACTAAGTATAGGTTCCCACTTGATGGAAAGGTTAAGGTCTTGTTGGTTGATCCATCTGCATTCATGGTTACTGCCCCTGTGGCTACCTCCATTGTAGCCTCAGCCTAGACCAAAGCCAAAGAAGAGTCAAATGAGCCTGATAAGGTTATGGGGTTTGATCTTCTTAACTAATTGCTTCAAAGAAAGCAGCACAGTCAACTAAATTTGAGAAACCTGAAAATAAAGTTTACTTCTCTTGTAGGAGATTGAGCATAAGGAAGGAGAAAGAAGAGAAAGATGGAGGAGAAATATGGACGAGGAGAAAGAGGAAGCAGAGGAGGAATAGGAGGAGGAAGAGGGGGAGGAGGAGGAGGAATAGGAGGAGGAAGAGGGGGAGGAAGAGGGGGAGGAGGAGGAAGAGGAGGAGGAAGAGGGGGAGGAAGAGGGGGAGGAGGAGGAAGAGGAGGAGGAGGAGGAAGAGGAGGAGGAAGAGGGGGAGGAAGAGGGGGAGGAGGAGGAAGAGGAGGAGGAGGAGGAGGAGGAGGAGGAGGAGGAGGAGGAGGAGGAGGAGGAGGAGGAGGAGGAGAATTCAACCCATACTAAACTGAATACAAGTTAAGGTATATGTACTCTGGATATATCCTCCATAAAAATGAGGGCAGATTTTTTTTAAATTCTTTCAGGTAGGAAAAAAAGAGAGCTGACTAGAACAACAGCAAGGAGACGACACAACTTTCAGAAGTAATAATAATTTAGCTTTAAAAACTCTGACTTCAGGAAATAATAAAGTCTACTGAGGCTCCTACTGCTGATGTCAGTATCAACTATCTCTGTACTCCTTAATCACTTAGATCAAGATCTGGAACCCCAAAAGAAAACCCCTCGATTTGTGCCAGCACGCCTTGCCTGCTAAAAAGGAAATTTGTTTTATAGTGCAGTAAGCCTTTGCCACAACTCTCGAAGGTAAGTGGTATTTTAGGAACTACATGTTGAATGGTTCTTCTTTCTCAAGTCACTAGAAAACAATACTAGAGTCTTATCTTCAGACCAGGAAAACTGGTCAGTATGGAATATCTTTTATGTCTTTCCATTTTCTTTAAGTGTTTTGATTCCGATGCTATATTAAAGCAGGCTAGTATGACACTTATTTGTAAAGGCCATGCTTAGCAAGAAGCACAGTCATTTATCTCAGTGTATAAGAATCTAGAGAAAGATGAATACTGTCAAGAGCAAAACTATGCACATACAGTTAGTGTATTCGTTTTCCAGGGCTGCATCAACAAAGCACAAACGGTGGCTTAAGCAATAGAAATGCATTCTTCACAGGTCTAGAGACCAGATGTTCCAGATGAAGGTGTTGGTAGGATTGGTGCCCACTGAGTACTTCAAACTTCTAGGTTCTTTCCTTGACCTCGGAAGGTCATTGTCTCCCTGCATACATTTACATGTTCTCCTATGTATTTCTATCTCTGTCAAATTCCCCATGTTAGAACAATACTAGTTATATAGAAATCTGGGTCCATTCCCATAACCTAAATTTAGCTCCCCTGTGTAAAGAACCAACCTCCAAATAAGGTTACCCTGTGTGATACTGTAATTAGGACTCTAGCATATTTATTTTTAACTCCGATAGACTGAAACCTATAATAAGTACTTAAATTGTTCAAGTGAAAGTGAAGAAACCCCTAAGCATGATTAAGACTTAAATCACAGTACTTTTTTGTGTGATTAGTGTAGAGAAAGGAGCTGTTTAATATGATGAAGACATCCCCTTTATTCTTAAGAAGATGCTTGACTTAAAAATTCATTTTCATACTCTTTGTATCTTTCTACAAATCAGTGCCTTTTTTTCTAAGATTATGTTTCAAGGAAATTAACATTAAAGGGGCTAATACACTAAAATCTAATAAGAAAATGTAGAGATTAAAAAAATAGACAATGGAATGATGTAAGAACAAAACAAAGAAAGAAAAGATATAAAAGAAAAAATGTATAGAAGAAAGAATACTGCTCTCTATATTTAGGACCCAAAAGTTAGCTATAAAACACGAACGAAATCATGTTTCCTGAACTCAAATGTGAAGTTCGATGAGAAAACTTGATTTGAACACTATTTATCATTTACGCACCATCGAGCAATAGCCTGCGTGGGTTTACACAGAACAAATCACGCCAAACAAACCTGATTGCTTTTTTTTCTTCATTGAATTACAAGATTAGTAGATGAATGCAATGTGGGAGATGTAATACATTTGAAGTTCAGAAAAACATTTGATACAGCATTTCATGAACTCTGAATTGCATTCAAATAGTCAGGAATATTAACACCAGTGTTCAGGATGAATATTAAATAAAGGATTTCGGGGAGGGCGGGGAACACAATAATGGACTGATATGGCAGCCGGCGAACATATCATTATAAGGTGCTACAATGTGTTACAGTGATCACAGGATTTATTCAGCACATATTAACATTCACACAGCTTTCATGGGCTTGATAAAAAGAAGTGGAATAAAAGGCCAAGAATGCACCCCAGGACTTCAGACAATATATACAATCAATCCAGGTTTAGGGAACGAAGAAAATAGATCTGGCCTCCTGGATTTTTGCTGCTTTTGAAAGCAGTCATTTACATCACTGCATCATTTCAGTTCCTATGTGCTTTAAAAATCTGCTATGGGGGCATTGATTTAGACATTCTGTATCTCAGAATAAACCATTTCTTTAAGTCACTCGATTGACCTGGCGTTATATAAAGGTCTACATAAAAGACCACACAACCTGTCATGTTTTCCTGAGTCTACAGTGGTCAGCATTGGTCAGGATTCTTGACTCCACTGCAGCAGGTGAGGACTTCATATTCGACAAAGATCTTTAGGTGCAAGTTAAATAGGAGAGGGAATTATATAGATAGAAGTGAGTAGAAGTATTCCAGTGAAATTCAGTTGGTTCTAAATGAAAAGAGGATGCCGAAAGCACAAGGCCAGTAACATCACAGCAGTGCCTCGGCACAAGTGGGAAACGCAGGTATTAAATATGAAGCACAGAAATAAGTAGGAAGGAGAGAAGTGTGTGGCATCATTTCTGGAATGTAAGGAGGTGACAGCAAAGAGAAATTTACTTATGAGTTTATGGCATCAGGTATCACCCAAGAGAGGCAACCTGATGTTTGATCTAGTACATGAGGTTCAGGATAATTCATCAGCTGCTGACTATATTACTAAAATGACTTCTAGAGGATATTATTTATGTTGTCTAGAAACACCACTTTTTAGAATAACTAAGAGGTACAAAGGGAAATCGGAGCACACAGGGATGGTTATGAAGTGCCAGACTGTCATATGAGAGATCAAAATGCATACAATATTATGAGACAGAGGATAGGAAGTCACCCTATAGATGGATAATATCTGCTCCTGTAAGTAGAAAAAGAAATGGATGCTTTCTAAGGAGAAAGCAAGCACACGGTATATGAATACACCTTTTTACACATTAATAACAATTAAAATCTTAGTTGGAGAAACCATATATCTGAATGAATCTGAAGAAATAGCTTGAGAACATGCCATAGAATATAAAAATGTAATCAATTTATGGGTACAACTTTGGCAAGAAAATGAACAAATTCTTTATAAATTGATAGTATAAGTAATATATTTAGATGAAAAATTAAAATTCCAGCATATATTCTTCATAAATTCACAATGAACGTAACTGTTGAATTTTTTTTTTCACTGTTTCTTGCAAGCTAATTTCTCCTAACCGATTCCTGGTTATTTGGACTGAATGAATTCTTCTAAGCAGAGCCCTCTGTAGAGGCAGATGCTATCAGTGGACACTGGCTACTAGAAGCCAATAGATCTCACTGTAACAGCCAAGTTCTGAATGCATGCGTACATATATGTACACAAGCATGCACACATTTGTCAGTGTCTCTACAGTCATTCCTCACAGAAAAGCTTAAAAGCTCCCACACTGTCGCCACTTGAAGGCCACAGTTAAGGTTTTCATACTCAAATCCATAGCCCACACTTCCTTTATTTGTGGATTTATAGGTCTCCAATGTCACAAGAGCCTTCCATCATTCAAGGTATACCAATTATGCTGTATAACCATTATACATTTGGCTGTAAAACCAAATTTTAATCTTTTTCTGCTGTCTTTAAATTGTTCATCCTGGGTCAGTTTCAAACTTTTGTCTTTCTGATAGTACACTCTAGAGTCAGAACAGGTGGTCGTCGTATGGTAAAGCAACCTTTACACCTGGCTTAGTTAGGGTTTCTACTACTGTGATAAAACTGTGTGTCTATTACCACAGACAAAAACAACATGAGGAGGAATTTTTTTTTCACTTAAACTTCCACATCACAGTCCATTTTCAAAATAAAGTTATGACTGTAACTCAAGTGGTTTAGGATCTCAGAGTCAGGAACAGATGCAGAGGCCATGGAGAAGTGATGCTTTCTGGCTTACTCCTCACGGCTTGCTTAGCTTGACTTCCTATAACACCCAGGACCACCAGCTCCTAAGTGACACTGCCTCCAGTTAAGCTGAACCCTCCCATGCCAATCAGAAAAACACACAGAGACTTGTTTATAGGCCAGTAAGACAGAGGCATTTCCTCAGTTGAGATGCCCCCTTCCAAAGCAATTCTGGGTTTTGCCAAGTTGACATAAAACTAGCCAGCTCATCACCTCTGACACTGACAGCTTCAAGAGTTTGCTTGGTACTTCAGTTCCTAGTGACGTCGCATAAAGATATCCAATGAGGAAGGATAGGTAATAATTTTTCATGAAGAGGTATTAAATGTATAAGTTGTCTGCTTTTGCTTTTTACTATACTTTTTAATATCAAGGAAAATAGCATTATTCATTAAAAATTTTGGGGCTGGGGATTTAGCTCAGTTGTAGAGCGCTTACCTAGGAAGCGCAAGGCCCTGGGTTCGGTCCCCAGCTCCGAAAAAAAGAACCAAAAAAAAAAAAAGAAAAAAAAAATTTGTTCTAGTGGAGATGAAGCCTTTAAATTAGATCAGGGTCATTACAGTGATTTTCCTATTTCCAACTGTTCTGTATTTGGCCACGTATAATTGGTGAGTGATAAGAAAGTCAAAGCCCTCTGCACCCAAATCCCGTGGGAGGGAGAGCTAAACACTCAGAGAGGCAGACACGCCTGGGAAACCAGAAGAGACTGCACTCTGCACACACATCTCGGACGCCAGAGGAAAACACCAAACGCCATCTGGAACCCTGGTGCACTGAAGCTCCCGGAAACGACGGCGCAGATCTTCCTGGTTGCTGCTGCCACAGAGAGCTAGTGGGCAGCACACCCCGAGCCAACTTGAGCCTCCGGACCACAGGAAAGACCAACTTTTCTGCTGCAAGAGGCCTGCCTGGTGAACTCAAGACACAGGCCCACAGGAACAGCTGAAGACCTGTAGAGAGGAAATCTACACGCCCGAAAGCAGAACACTCTGTCGCCATAACAGGCTGAAAGAAACCAGGAAAACAGGTCTACAGCACTCCTGACACACAGGTTTATAGGGCAGTCTAGCCACTGTCAGAAATAGCAGATGGCGAGAGACAAGCGCAGGAACCCAAGCAACAGAAACCAAGACTACATGGCACCATCGAAGCCCAATTCTCCCACCAAAACAAACATGGAATATCCAAACACACCAGAAAAGCAAGATCTAGTTTCAAAATCATATTTGATCATGATGCTGGAGGACTTCAAGAAAGACGTGAAGAACTCCCTTAGAGAACAAGTAGAAGCCTACAGAGAGGAATCACAAAAATGCCTGAAAGAATTCCAGGAAAACATAATTAAAAAAGTAGAAGCCCATAGAGAGGAGTCACAAAAATCCCTGAAACAATTCCAGGAAATCATAATTAAACAAGTAGAAGCCCATAGAGAGGAGTCACAAAAATCCCTGAAAGAATTCCAGGAAAACACAATCAAACAGTTGAAGGAATTAAAAATGGAAATAGAAGCATTCAAGAAAGAACACATGGAAACAACCCTGGATATAGAAAACCAAAAGAAGAGACAAGGAGCTGTAGATACAAGCTTCACCAACAGAATACAGGAGATGGAAGAGAGAATCTCAGGAGCAGAAGATTCCATAGAAATCATTGACTCAACTGTCAAAGATAATGTAAAGTGGAAAAAGCTACTGGTCCAAAACATACAGGAAATCCAGGACTCAATGAGAAGATCAAACCTAAGGATAATAGGTATAGAAGAGAGTGAAGACTCCCAGCTCAAAGGACCAGTAAATATCTTCAACAAAATCATAGAAGAAAACTTCCCTAACCTAAACAAAGAGATACCCATAGGCATACAAGAAGCCTACAGAACTCCAAATAGATTGGACCAGAAAAGAAACACCTCCCGTCACATAATAGTCAAAACACCAAACGCACAAAATAAAGAAAGAATATTAAAAGCAGTAAGGGAAAAAGGTCAAGTAACATATAAAGGCAGACCTATCAGAATCACACCAGACTTTTCGCCAGAAAATATGAAGGCCAGAAGATCCTGGACTGATGTCATACAGACCCTAAGAGAACACAAATGCCAGCCCAGGTTACTGTATCCTGCAAAACTCTCAATTAACATAGATGGAGAAACCAAGATATTCCATGACAAAACCAAATTTACACAATATCTTTCTACAAATCCAGCACTACAAAGGATAATAAATGGTAAAGCCCAACATAAGGAGGCAAGCTATACCCTAGAAGAAGCAAGAAACTAATCATCTTGGCAACAAAACAAAGAGAAGAAAAGCACACAAACATAACCTCACATCCAAATATGAATATAACAGGAAGCAATAATCACTATTCCTTAATATCTCTCAACATCAATGGCCTCAACTCCCCAATAAAAAGACATAGATTAACAAACTGGATACGCAACGAGGACCCTGCATTCTGCTGCCTACAGGAAACACACCTCAGAGACAAGGACAGACACTAACTGAGAGTGAAAGGCTGGAAAACAACTTTCCAAGCAAATGGTCAGAAGAAGCAAGCTGGAGTAGCCATTCTAATATCAGATAAAATCAATTTTCAACTAAAAGTCATCAAAAAAAGATAAGGAAGGACACTTCATATTCATCAAAGGAAAAATCCACCAAGATGAACTCTCAATCCTAAATATCTATGCCCCAAATACAAGGGCACCTACATACGTAAAAGAAACCTTACTAAAGCTCAAAACACACATTGCACCTCACACAATAATAGTAGGAGATTTCAACACCCCACTCTCATCAATGGACAGATCATGGAAACAGAAATTAAACAGAGACGTATACAGACTAAGAGAAGTCATGAGCCAAATGGATTTAACCGATATTTATAGAACATTCTATTCTAAAGCAAAAGGATATACCTTCTTCTCAGCTCCTCATGCTACTTTCTCCAAAATTGACCATATAGTTGGTCAAAAAACGGGCCTCAACAGGTACAGAGAGATAGAAATAATCCCATGCATGCTATCGGACCACCACGGCCTAAAACTGGTCTTCAATAACAATAAGGGAAGAATGCCCACATATACGTGGAAATTGAACAATGCTCTACTCAATGATAACCTGGTCAAGGAAGAAATAAAGAAAGAAATTAAAGACGTTTTAGAATTTAATGAAAATGAAGGTACAACATACCCAAACTTATGGGACACAATGAAAGCTGTGCTAAGAGGAAAACTCATAGCGCTGAGTGCCTGCAGAAAGAAACAGGAAAGAGCATATGCCAGCAGTTTGACAGCACACCTAAAAGCTCTAGAACAAAAAGAAGCAAATACACCCAGGAGGAGTAGAAGGCAGGAAATAATCAAACTCAGAGCTGAAATTAACCAAGTAGAAACAAAAAGGACCATAGAAAGAATCAACAGAACCAAAAGTTGGTTCTTTGAGAAAATCAACAAGATAGATAAACCCTTAGCCAGACTAACGAGAGGTCCCAGAGAGTGTGTCCAAATTAACAAAATCAGAAATGAAAAGGGAGACATAACTACAGATTCAGAGGAAATTCAAAAAATCATCAGATCTTACTATAAAAGCCTATATTCAACAAAACTTGAAAATCTGCAGGAAATGGACAATTTCCTAGACAGATACCAGGTACCAAAGTTAAATCAGGAACAGATAAACCAGTTAAACAACCCCATAACTCCTAAGGAAATAGAAGCAGTCATTAAAGGTCTCCCAACCAAAAAGAGCCCAGGTCCAGACAGGTTTAGTGCAGAATTCTATCAGACCTTCATAGAAGACCTCATACCAATATTATCCAAACTATTCCACAAAATTGAAACAGATGGAGCACTACCGAATTCCTTGTATGAAGCCACAATTACTCTTATACCTAAACTACACAAAGACCCAACAAAGAAAGAGAACTTCAGACCAATTTCCCTTATGAATATCGACGCAAAAATACTCAATAAAATTCTGGAAAACCGAATCCAAGAGCACATCAAAACAATCATCCACCATGATCGAGTAGGCTTCATCCCAGGCATGCAGGGATGTTTTAATATATGGAAAACCATCAACGTGATCCATTATATAAACAAACTGAAAGAACAAAACCACATGATCATTTCATTAGATGCTGAGAAAGCATTTGACAAAATTCAACACCCCTTCATGATAAAAGTCCTGGAAAGAATAGGAATTCAAGGCCCATACCTAAACATAGTAAAAGCCATATACAGCAAACCAGTTGCTAACATTAAACTAAATGGAGAGAAACTTGAAGCAATCCCACTAAAATCAGGGACTAGACAAGGCTGCCCACTCTCTCCCTACTTATTCAATATAGTTCTTGAAGTTCTAACCAGAGCAATCAGACAACAAAAGGAGGTCAAGGGGATACAGATCGGAAAAGAAGAAGTCAAAATATCACTATTTGCAGATGATATGATAGTATATTTAAGTGATCCCAAAAGTTCCACCAGAGAACTACTAAAGCTGATAAACAACTTCAGCAAAGTGGCTGGGTATAAAATTAACTCAAATAAATCAGTAGCCTTCCTCTACACAAAAGAGAAACAAGCCGAGAAAGAAATTAGGGAAACGACACCCTTCATAATAGACCCAAATAATATAAAGTACCTCGGTGTGACTTTAACCAAGCAAGTAAAAGATCTGTACAATAAGAACTTCAAGACACTAAAGAAAGAAATTGAAGAAGACCTCAGAAGATGGAAAGATCTCCCATGCTCATGGATTGGCAGGATTAAAATAGTAAAAATGGCCATTTTACCAAAAGCAATCTACAGATTCAATGCAATCCCCATCAAAATACCAATCCAATTCTTCAAAGAGTTAGACAGAACAATTTGCAAATTCATCTGGAATAACAAAAACCCAGGATAGCTAAAACTATCCTCAACAGTAAAAGGACTTCAGGGGGAATCACTATCCCTGAACTCAAGCAGTATTACAGAGCAATAGTGATAAAAACTGCATGGTATTGGTACAGAGACAGACAGATAGACCAATGGAATAGAATTGAAGACCCAGAAATGAACCCACACACCTATGGTCACTTGATTTTTGACAAAGGAGCCAAAACCATCCAATGGAAAAAAGATAGCATTTTCAGCAAATGGTGCTGGTTCAATTGGAAGTCAATATGTAGAAGAATGCAGATCGATCCATGCTTATCACCCTGTACAAAGCTTAAGTCCAAGTGGATCAAGGACCTCCACATCAAACCAGACACACTCAAACTAATAGAAGAAAAACTAGGGAAGCATCTGGAACACATGGGCACTGGAAAAAATTTCCTGAACAAAACACCAATGGCTTATGCTCTAAGATCAAGAATCGACAAATGGGATCTCATAAAACTGCAAAGCTTCTGTAAGGCAAAGGACACTGTGGTTAGGACAAATCGGCAACCAACAGATTGGGAAAAGATCTTTACCAATCCTACAACAGATAGAGGCCTTATATCCAAAATATACAAAGAACTCAAGAAGTTAGACCGCAGGGAAACAAATAACCCTATTAAAAAAATGGGGTTCAGAGCTAAACAAAGAATTCACAGCTGAGGAAATCCGAATGGCTGAGAAACACCTAAAGAAATGTTCAACATCTTTAGTCATAAGGGAAATGCAAATCAAAACAACCCTTAGATTTCACCTCACACCAGTGAGAATGGCTAAGATCAAAAACTCAGGTGACAGCAGATGCTGGCAAGGATGTGGAGAAAGAGGAACACTCCTCCATTGTTGGTGGGATTGCAGACTGGTATAACCATTCTGGAAATCAGTCTGGAGGTTCCTCAGAAAATTGGACATTGAACTGCCTGAGGATCCAGCTATACCTCTCTTGGGCATATACCCAAAAGATGCCCCAACATATAAAAAAGACACGTGCTCCACTATGTTCATCACAGCCTTATTTATAATAGCCAGAAGCTGGAAAGAACCCAGATGCCCTTCAACAGGGGAATGGATACAGAAAATATGGTACATCTACACAATGGAATATTACTCATCTATCAAAAACAACAACTCTATGAAATTTGTAGGCAAATGGTTGGAACTGGAAAATATCATTCTGAGTGAGCTAACCCAATCACAGAAAGACATACATGGTATGCCCTCATTGATAAGTGGCTATTAGCCCAAATGCTTGAATTACCCTAGATGCCTAGAACAAATGAAACTCGAGACGGATGATCAAAATGTGAATGTTTCACGCCTTCTTTAAATGGGGAACAAGAATACCCTTGGCAGGGAAGAGAGAGGCAAAGACTAAAACAGAGACTGAAGTAACACCCATTCAGAGCCTGCCCCACATGTGGCCCATACATATACAGCCACCCAATTAGACAAGATGGATGAAGCAAAGAAGTGCAGACCGACAGGAGCCGGATGTAGATCGCTCCTGAGAGACACAGCCAGAATACAGCAAATACAGAGGCGAATGTCAGCAGGAAATCACTGAACTGAGAATAGAACCCCCGTTGAAGGAATCAGAGAAAGAACTGGAAGAGCTTGAAGGGGCTCAAAACCCCATATGTACAACAATGCCAAGCAACCAGAGCTTCCAGGGACTAAGCCACTACCTAAAGACTATACATGGCCTGACCCTGGACTCTGACCTCATAGGTAGCAATGAATATCCTAGTAAGAGCACCAGTGGAAGGGGAAGCCCTGGGTCCTGCTAAGACTGAACCCCCAGTGAACTAGACTGTTTGGGGGAGGGCGGCAATGGGGGGAGGGTTGGGAGGGGAATACCCATAAGGAAGGGGGAGGGGGAGGGGGATGTTTGCCCGGAAACCGGGAAAGGGAATAACACTCGAAATGTATATAAGAAATACTCAAGTTAATAAAAAAAAAAAAAAAAGAAAGTCAAAGCCACACCAAGCTTTAGCATGTATCCTACTTCCCCTTTATTCTTACTGAGGTATTTACGTGATTATAAAGTATCTGTTCCTTCCTTATTTCAATACAACCTATGTGCTCTGCCCATAAGGATAAAAGAATCCAGGTGTGATGGTCTGCAGTTCTTACCCCACCATTCAGGTGCGGAGGTGGGATCGGAGCTCTATAGTAAGATACTGCTTCCAAACTAGTGAAAAAGTAAAAACAAAACAAAGATGAAGACACAGAGAAAATTCTCAGGCTGGGTAGAGCAGGGAAGACGCAGAGGGCACTGATTATAATTCATTGTGGGAAACTTTGTATTATAAATATCTAATAAGTATTTGAGTACAGTTATGTGAGCAGTTAATCTTTCTAAAATGGGAATATTGAGACATCTTTATAGAAGAGCTGATATATGACCTGGTTGTTTAAATTTGATAGACAATTTTGTGAGGATAATGGAGACTGGCAGGTAAGAGAAATAGAAAGGAAAAGTCCAGAATTGCTATGCTCTTCTAGAAAGTACTCTCAATCTTTTTATTCAGTCCACCCACTTCTAATAACAACAAAAACTAGAGTCGTGCTAAGTATGTTCAAGCTCCCAAAACGATGCCTTTACCACCCCACCTCACGACTTAACGGCCAGGGCTGATTCTTTGACTAAGAGGATCGCTTAAGGACAATCGCACAGTTACTCATTATCTAAAAGACAAACACTGTAGCCCCTAAATGATTCCCTGTGGCAAACTTGAGATTAAGGAAGAGCACAACTGAATCAGGGATGGGCCTGAAAGCCAGCCTGCTGCCAGGAATGAGAAACAGACATGAGTTCCTTGGTTATCCAAATGCCCAGTGTGTCTAAATTATTTTTGAAATTTTTAGCATAGTTGATTCTTCACATATCTGGTGAAGTTTTCTCACAACTCAGTTTAAAGGGAAAAAATGTTTAATTGGAAACATTGGATGCCTAATTTTTCTTTAGAATAGATAACTGTCAGCAAAGTAATTTCTTTCATTTGAATACATCAATGAAATGAAAGACCAAAATGCATGCCTTGTGGATTGTACATTGCAATAGCAAGATGGAATACATGTAACAAGATAGTTATGTCAGACAGTGTTGTGTGTGAAGAGATACAAGTCAGCAAGTGGTTTGGAGAGTGAAAGTGTGTTATGTGTATTAGTAAGACTTCAGTGATAACAGAGATGGTAACAGTCGAAGAACTAATCAGAGCCATTGAGTATAGGCAGAAGGATGGAAGTTCTCCCACACACAGAAGCAGTCAATGGGGAGATACTAAGGGGGTAAGTGCCTGCACTATTCAGAGACAATAAGGAGATTAGTGTAACTGTAATAGCGTTGGTGAAAGACTTAGGTTGGAACCAACTGGAAGAACATAGTTAACTGACAATGGAGATGCTTTTTAGAAAGGGCAGGAGTTTTATTTCCAGCTAATTCAGTGGGAGATATCCAGTAAAGGTAAAATACCCCCACACAGACAGTTTGTCATTTGCAAGTTGTCCATTTTGGGTCCTAGGATAATAGAGGTAGGCAGATTAATTCTAAACAAATTATCTGTCAAACCTTAAATAGGGTGTGATTATATTACACATATTATACAAGAGACTGCAATGACTACTACCTTATATAGAGATTTTAATCGTGATACCTGTTCACGAGGTATGGAGCTGTGCATGTCAACATGTATTTCACCCCACCAGAGACACTGCTTTGCTTACTGGAGTTAGGACATAATAACAGAATCACTACTACTGGTTACTTTTATCTCTTCCACATCCGTCTTCCAAAGAGTAACAACATCGTCTTTCTACACAGCAAGACATTCCCACAGTACCCCTAGGCCAGTACATATTCTAGAATAATATTGCCACTTCTCTCTCTGTCTACAGATTCATACCATTTGATCCCTTTCCTCTTTCTTCACTATTGAATAATGATTCCATGTTCAGGCCTGAATTCAGCAGATTCGGATCAGAGTCTGCTTCTACCATTCAGCTTATAAATGGACTTGAATTCCTTTCTTTCTTCTGAATGCCAGCTTTTTTTTTTCAGTTTGTAAAAAAAAAAAACAAAAACGAATGTTTGCTAATTTTGCAAAGAAAAGATGAAAATTAATACAGAAAATCACTACAAAGGGATTATCAACGTTTCTTCTGGGCCTCAAGGTATCAATGAATGATACCTATTGCTGTCACTAATTTCACTCAGATTACTGCCTTATCTACTAAAATTGGTTAATTCCAAGGTTGAAGCACCAAACAACCAAAAGACTGGATTGCACACTTAGAGTTTATCGGATGTTTCATAGCTGACTTAGTGATACTGTACTGAACTCCCACTGTCTTGAGGCTGTCTGACTCCATGCTGGTGCTGGGACACATGACAAAGCAAAGACTTTTTTAGCAGTCTTCGGAGAAAGTCTGGTTGTAAGCAGCATCAGTAGCAATTCTGTACAGCCCTTATCTCCACCAAATTCTTTCTTTGAAGTTTTCCTTTCAGTTTTCTTGGTATCCATACACATCCCAGACCCAGTGCTTTGTAAAAGCCATAGTATTTAGTTCTTACACTCCAAATAGAAATCCAAGTGCCATGGCTATCTATGAAGAATCATGAAGTCTTCGTGATAGTATGTAGGGCAATTTAGTGTGTGCATGCGCTGACACATGTGTGAAAGTCAGAGAATAACTTTATTAGCATCTCTTTCCACCTTTATGTGATTTCCAGACATCAAAATGAGGTCTCCAGGCACATGAGACGAGCTCCTTTACACACTGAGGTGTCTCAAAGGCCATTCAATCCTCATTAAGATAATTAGCATATGAGAAAAATAATCTACAAAAATACTGTTGAGTTGATTTTGTGTTGGCCATCTACTGCTGAGTATGGGGCCTATCCAGAAGTGTGGTTTGTACTACATTGGAGACAACTAAATTTTCCTTTGCAGGCAATGCCAATTGGAGATGTCTTCTTAGTTAAGTGTTGGAGGGAGCTCTTATCCACTTTGCTCTTTCAGGGATGGGACCCCATCAGGTTTGAGCTTGTACAGTCACCGTGCATGCTGTCATAGTCTCCGTGAGTTCATATGTGCCTCAATATGGCTGCTTGGAAGACATTACTTCCTTGGTGTCCTTTATCTCCTCTGGCTCTTTCAATCATTCCTCTTCCTCTTCCACAGAGTTCCCCGAGCCTGGAGGGGAGGTGTGTGATGAAGATACCTCATTTAGAACTGGAGGTTCCAGTCTCTCTTTCTCTGCACATGATCTAATTGGCTGTCTGTGTTAGTTCCCATCTACTGTAGGAAGAAGATTCTCTATAATGGCTGAGGACGTCACTAATCAATGGGTATAGCACAATGTTGTTAGGAGTCATTTCATTGCTATGTTCCTCTAGCAGAACATGTTGCTTTGTTTGGGCATTTTATAAATTTTATTTATTCATTTATTTATTTATTTTCGCACTGGTCTTTTAGGGGTGTGTTGTGGTGTGTGTGTGTGTGTGTGTGTGTGTGTGTGTGTGTGTGTGTGTGTGTTCGTTTTTCTTTTCCTTTTTTAAAAGTCTGGGATTTTGTCATTGTTTGTTTGCCTGTTTGTTTATTTTCTAGAGAGAGAGAGAGAGAGAGAGAGAGAGAGAGAGAGAGAGAGAGAGAGAGAGAGAGAGGTCATGGAGTTGGGAAGGAAGCAAGGAGGTAGAAGGGTGTGCTCTATATGAATAGTAGAAAGGGTTACTGTCTAGGTTGTCAAATGCTAACAGGCTCTTTATGATGGTTTTCTTTTTTCATTCAGTAGGTAAAATACTCTTTTTTGGAGACACTGGCCATCTTACACATATTCACAGGCCACTTGAAAAAAAAATTCTGAATGCGAATTCCTCCAGTTCATATTAGCCATGTGCATCACACATTTATGGAGAAAAAGGGAAGATAAGAATCTTCACATAAAATAAACTACTTTTGTGTCTAGACAATCACTTATTGGACCTGTTCCTGCTTTATTGCTCCAGGTGAAAAGTTTTGAAGGTATATAGGTATATAGCGAATAACTATATCAAAACTGAGTTTCTCTGTCAGAAAAAAAAATTCCTATGTTTAAAACACCATCTTGCTAACCATTCCATAGTTTAATACAGCATACTTTGATATATCAAATCCTTCTAGAAATTTCATCTCTCTTTGGTCTCAGTTGTTTTTCTTCTTTAGTTATTCATTTATTTTGTGTGTATGTGTATAGGGAACTCAGGTTTAATAACAAATGTGCTTAAGTTTTTCAGCTGTGTTCGTGATTGCTGTCTGGGAGCAGATAGTTATGGTAGGTATATTTTTAACCTTCCAGATTGAATTCATACTGTGTTGGTCACTAAAAGAAGAGGAACAGACGTTCAGAAAGCCATTGTTTAACTTCAACTTCATGTAAAAGTTAAGGCTATGAGTTTGCTGTATAGAGGCCAACAAAAAATTAAACCGCCTTCAGAATAAAAAGAAATTCAGTTACTGATATAATTTTCTCACGGGAGAACTGTATTCTGTTGTCCTTCTTTTGTGAAATAGGCACTTTTGAAAACATGGATTATTTGGTAGCAATATCCGTAGTTTGGAGCAAGTATGGTTTGGATAGAATCCAAATGTCTCTGCTATTTTGCTCTCTAGCTGTTTGCTATATATCAAAAACTGTCAATTGTATTCCAATAGGGAATATAATTTGACTGTCAAATATTTATTCACATTTCATTCTGTGCCAAATTGTGGCAAGAAAGTGGGGTCTCTGTGCTTGATTGGCTTTTTCATTTTTGCAGCCTATATCCTTGAGTCCTCCTGGGATAAGAAAATCCTTCAACACAGGACTTGGAGAGTGGCAGTTTAGCATTAGCTGAGCATGCATATTTGTCTTGGGATGAACTCTGGGAAACTCAGTGCTGACTGATCCTTTGTATTCTCTCTCCATGATTTGGAAACACATTCTCCAGCCAGGTGTTCTCCCAAACAAAGGCTCCAGAATAGGCTATCAGTCATTTTTAAACAAGTATTTATACATTTTCATATCTGTGCCGTATGCTGTACTGAAAGCTCAAACTATGAGTGGATAAATGAAGTTTCTTGCTCTTAGAGTTTATAAAAACAACATGAGAAGATACATCTTAGCTGTCTTATTACATAAATGAAAGACTATTGGTTACTTATGATCAATGAAAGGTAAAAGTTTGACTGAATAACACTGCATTGGCAGTTACTGGTGGGGAGAGGGGGCTGTGAACTGGTCACTGAGTCACAAATCAAACTTCACTGCCTTTGAGAGAGAGTCAGAGAGAGAGAGAGAGAGAGAGACAGAGAGAGAGAGAGACAGAGAGACAGAGAGACAGAGAGACAGAGAGACAGAGAGACAGAGACAGAGAGAGACAGAGAGACAGAGAGAGACAGAGAGAGACAGAGAGACAGAGACAGATACAGAGGCACAGAGACAGAGACCAGTTAAAACTATGAAAGTCTAAAAATGAAAACAGGGTTCTTTGCTAAGTCCAAGGAAAATGACTGAGGTCATCTGAGCTAAGTTGGTGCACCTAGATATAAAGGTCTGAAAGGAGAAAAGTAGGGGGGAAGCATTCTGTGCACTGCAATAAAAGTTCAGGTAATAGTGGTGTCTTTGAAAAGCATGCCAAGGAAGTCTCTGGTTCCTATGAGTATCAGAGCTGGCCAGATGGACAACAGATTTTAATTTTAATCTGAGTCATGGGAGTCTCCAATATGAGTAACAAATGTCACGCTGAATGAAACTTATAAGATTAAAAAGTAGATCTACTTCCACAGAGACGAATATAAAACTAAATAGAATTCAGTCACAGGGATGACTGCAGGGCAGTTCTCTGGCTAGCACTGGACTGACTGTGCACTCTGTGTTTTTAACGTACGGTTCCAAAGACTTGCTGCAGAATGGCCTGTGAATGTGTCCTCTGGTGATAGGAATAGACCATCTGGAACAACTGGGGCTTTCTTAAGGTCTCCCTACCCTGAAGCAGGCCTTTGACATGCTAACCTAGGAACTGAATTGTAAAGACTCAACATAGTCTGCTTTCTGGGTTCCCTAGCCTGTGTAGATGAGATTCCATCCTTCTTAGACAGCTCTGAAGAATGGCAATACAGTAAATCCCAGGCTCTTTGTCTCTTGCTGCCCATCTTTAGGAAACTTCTTGTGCAGCCAGTGGGGTCAGGCATTTGGGGTCACTGTACTAGATGAAGCAGCAAACAATGTTGGGAGACTAGAGTGAAGACCAAGTGCACATCTGCTACATATGTGTAGGGATCTAGCCAGTGCTTGCTCTTTAGCTGTTGGTTCAGTCTCTGTGAGTCCCGAAAGTCAAGTTTAGATGACTCTGTTGGTCTTTCTGTGGAGTCCTCATCCTCTTTGTGTTCCTTAATCCTTCCCCCAACTCTTTCATAAGACTCCCCAAACCTCCATATAATGTTTAGCTGTGGTTCTCTCCATCTTTCCCATTGGCTACTGGGTGGAGCCTCTTAAGGACCCGCTATGCTAGGCTCTTGTTCCAAGCATAATGGAGAATCAGTAATAGTGTCATTGCCCATTGGATGGTTCTCAATTTGGGCCAGTTATTTGTTGGCCATTCCCCCACTCTCTGTTCTATCTTTGGCCTTGCACATCTTATAGGCAGAACACATTTTGAGTAGAAAGTTTTGGAGGAGGGCTGCTGTCCGTATGCACCCAGTAATCTTTAGGATAACTACCAAAGGCTGGCTAGAATTTATTGTTCAACATTTTGTGTTTAACTGTGGAAAAGTTCTTACTAAATAAGAAATGACACAAGTGTGCAAAATTTCATAGGAGATAAACTTTGGGAGAGCTTTTCCTTCATTATTTGCATTGAGAATCAAAGGCCTAAGACTGGCAAACATTATCTAGTGGGCTAGGAAACACAACTGAAGAAAAGGAATAGAACAAACATGAGAGTTAACATAATTAAAACCACTGAAAGCTGCATTCATCATTGGTCAGCAAAGCTCTCAGTGTCCAATGACACAAAGAAACAGAAGCATCCTCAACCTCAGATGGGAATATATCACACAGCAATTACTAGTTGCCAAAACTCACCCTCCATTAATGTTATCACTATTCAGGATTGGTGTCTTGTTACTAACTGAATTTGTTTATCTACAGCATGTATGTTAATTAAGCTTGAATTAATTATTGAATAAACACAGTAATGTTTGATGGACACAAAATAGACTACTGGGAGGGTAGACTTGTACATTTCTGTGTGTAGAGGAGCAACAGGCATAAGCTGAGTGATAAGTAAGGGTTTCCTGAGCTCAACAGAGGAAAGGATCTGACCTGCCTGTTACTGCCACCAGTTTCTAAGGTTAAGGGGAAAGCCAGAAAGATTCTTGCATAAAGGACTGTATTGTCTTGCATTTCAGATCTGGTTTGTCTTGTGAGTTTTTTGGTGCTGTTTCCTGCTTCAAAAGAACTCAGCAATTTTGGATTGTGCACCATAGGGTATATCCAAGCCTTGCTGTCCATGAGAAAACCCAAGCCAAGAATTATCACCTTTATTTCATGAATAAAATACTGGTTACCAAGCAAATTTAAGACAGTTGCTCACCAGTAAAAGTTTAGATAAGAGGAAATTAGCTGCACGGACTGCTGAAAGAGTTTACTAGTCTACTAGTCTTCTACACAGCTTGACAAAGACAGGAATTGACTTCTCAGTGCAGCAGAATGGGTGATGATAAAGGCAAAGGAAGGCTGGATTTGTTGATAGGACAGGGGAAGAACTTCGTATAAAAACATACAGTATTATTGAAGGCTAGTAATATGTAAGACGCTATGAGGACTAATTCTGATACCAAAAGACAGGAAGCGCTCTCTGCTCCCAGACCCGGTGAGAGAGAGACCCAACTGCCTGGTCAGGTGGGCACTCCTGAGGCTGCAGAGCAGAAGAGACCACCAACACTGCTCACCCCTGCCCACATCCCTGGCCCAAGAGGAAACTGTATAAGGCCTCTGGGCTCCCGTGGGGGAGGGCCCAGGAGCAGCAGGACACCAGCCTGAGACACCGCTGGACCCTGAAGGAAACAGACCGGATAAACAGTTCTCTGCACCCAAATCCCGTGGGAGGGAGAGCTAAACCTTCAGAGAGGCAGACAAGCCTGGGAAACCAGAAGAGACTGCTCCCTGCACACACATCTCGGACGCCAGAGGAAAAAGCCAAAGACCATCTGGAACCCTGGTGCACTGAAGCTCCCGGAAGGGGCAGCACAGGTCTTCCTGGTTGCTGCCGCTGCAGAGAGCCCGTGGGCAGCACCCCACGAGCGAACTTGAGCCTCAGGAACAGAGGTAAGACCAAATTTTCTGCTGCAAGAAAGCTGCCTGGTGAACTCAAGACACAGGCCCACAGGAACAGCTGAAGACCTGTAGAGAGGAAAAACTACACGCCCGAAAGCAGAACACTCTGTCCCCATAACTGACTGAAAGAGAGGAAAACAGGTCTACAGCACTCCTGACACACAGGCTTATAGGACAGTCTAGCCACTGTCAGAAATAGCAGAACAAAGTAACACTAGAGATAATCTGATGGCAAGAGGCAAGCGCAGGAACCCAAGCAACAGAAACCAAGACTACATGCCATCATCGGAGCCCAATTCTCCCACCAAAACAAACATGGAATATCCAAACACACCAGAAAAGCAAGATCTAGTTTCAAAATCATATTTGATCATGATGCTGGAGGACTTCAAGAAAGACATGAACACACTTAGGGAAGCACAGGAAAACATTAATAAACAAGTAAAAGCCTACAGAGAGGAATCGCAAAAATCCCTGAAAGAATTCCAGGAAAACACAATCAAACAGTTGAAGGAATTAAAAATGGAAATAGAAGCATTCAAGAAAGAACACATGGAAACAACCCTGGATATAGAAAACCAAAAGAAGAGACAAGGAGCTGTAGATACAAGCTTCACCAACAGAATACAAGAGATGGAAGAGAGAATCTCAGGAGCAGAAGATTCCATAGAAATCATTGACTCAACTGTCAAAAATAATGTAAAGCGGAAAAAGCTACTGGTCCAAAACATACAGGAAATCCAGGACTCAATGAGAAGATCAAACCTAAGGATAATAGGTATAGAAGAGAGTGAAGACTCCCAGCTCAAAGGACCAGTAAATATCTTCAACAAAATCATAGAAGAAAACTTCCCTAACCTAAACAAAGAGATACCCATAGGCATACAAGAAGCCTACAGAACTCCAAACAGATTGGACCAGAAAAGAAACACCTCCCGTCACATAATTGTCAAAACACCAAACGCACAAAATAAAGAAAGAATATTAAAAGCAGTAAGGGAAAAAGGTCAAGTAACATATAAAGGCAGACCTATCAGAATCACACCAGACTTTTCGCCAAAAACTATGAAGGCCAGAAGATCCTGGACAGATGTTATACAGACCCTAAGAGAACACAAATGCCAGCCCAGGTTACTGTATCCAGCAAAACTCTCAATTAACATTGATGGAGAAACCAAGACATTCCATGACAAAACCAAATTTACACAATATCTTTCTACAAATCCAGCACTACAAAGGATAATAAATGGTAAAGCCCAACATAAGGAGGCAAGCTATACCCTAGAAGAAGCAAGAAACTAATCGTCTTGGCAACAAAACAAAGAGAATGAAAGCACACAAACATAACCTCACATCCAAATATGAATATAACGGGAAGCAATAATCACTATTCCTTAATATCTCTCAATATCAATGGCTTCAACTCCCCAATAAAAAGACATAGATTAACAAACTGGATACGCAACGAGGACCCTGCATTCTGCTGCCTACAGGAAACACACCTCAGAGACAAAGACAGACACTACCTCAGAGTGAAAGGCTGGAAAACAACTTTCCAAGCAAATGGTCAGAAGAAGCAAGCTGGAGTAGCCATTCTAATATCAAATAAAATCAATTTCCAACTAAAAGTCATCAAAAAAGATAAGGAAGGACACTTCATATTCATCAAAGGAAAAATCCACCAAGATGAACTCTCAATCCTAAATATCTATGCCCCAAATACAAGGGCACCTACATACGTAAAAGAAACCTTACTAAAGCTCAAAACACACATTGCACCTCACACAATAATAGTGGGAGATTTCAACACCCCACTCTCATCAATGGACAGATCATGGAAACAGAAATTAAACAGAGACGTATACAGACTAAGAGAAGTCATGAGCCAAATGGACTTAACGGATATTTATAGAATATTCTATCCTAAAGCAAAAGGATATACCTTCTTCTCAGCTCCTCATGGTACTTTCTCCAAAATTGACCATATAATTGGTCAAAAAACGGGCCTCAACAGGTACAGAAAGATAGAAATAATCCCATGCGTGCTATCAGACCACCACGGCCTAAAACTGGTCTTCAATAACAATAAGGGAAGAATGCCCACATATACGTGGAAATTGAACAATGCTCTACTCAATGATAACCTGGTCAAAGAAGAAATAAAGAAAGAAATTAAAAACTTTTTATAATTTAATGAAAATGAAGATACAACATACTCAAACTTATGGGACACAATGAAAGCTGTGCTAAGAGGAAAACTCATAGCACTGAGTGCCTGCAGAAAGAAACAGGAAAGAGCATATGTCAGCAGCTTGACAGCACACCTAAAAGCTCTAGAACAAAAAGAAGCAAATACACCCAGGAGGAGTAGAAGGCAGGAAATAATCAAACTCAGAGCTGAAATCAACCAAGTAGAAACAAAAAGGACCATAGAAAGAATCAACAGAACCAAAAGTTGGTTCTTTGAGAAAATCAACAAGATAGATAAACCCTTAGCCAGACTAACGAGAGGACACAGAGAGTGTGTCCAAATTAACAAAATCAGAAATGAAAAGGGAGACATAACTACAGATTCGGAGGAAATTCAAAAAATCATCAGATCTTACTATAAAAACCTATATTCAACAAAATTTGAAAATCTTCAGGAAATGGACAATTTCCTAAACAGATACCAGGTATCGAGGTTAAATCAGGAACAGATAAACCAGTTGAACAACCCCATAACTCCTAAGGAAATAGAAGCAGTCATTAAAGGTCTCCCAACCAAAAAGAGCCCAGGTCCAGACGGGTTTAGTGCAGAATTCTATCAAACCTTCATAGAAGACCTCATACCAATATTATCCAAACTATTCCACAAAATTGAAACAGATGGAGCCCTACCGAATTCCTTCTATGAAGCCACAATTACTCTTATACCTAAACCACACAAAGACACAACAAAGAAAGAGAACTTCAGACCAATTTCCCTTATGAATATCGACGCAAAAATACTCAATAAAATTCTGGCAAACCGAATTCAAGAGCACATCAAAACAATCATCCACCATGATCAAGTAGGCTTCATCCCAGGCATGCAGGGATGGTTTAATATACGGAAAACCATCAACGTGATCCATCATATAAACAAACTGAAAGAACAGAACCACATGATCATTTCATTAGATGCTGAGAAAGCATTTGACAAAATTCAACACCCCTTCATGATAAAAGTCCTGGAAAGAATAGGAATTCAAGGCCCATACCTAAACATAGTAAAAGCCATATACAGCAAACCAGTTGCTAACATTAAACTAAATGGAGAGAAACTTGAAGCAATCCCACTAAAATCAGGTACTAGACAAGGCTGCCCACTCTCTCCCTACTTATTCAATATAGTTCTTGAAGTTCTAGCCAGAGCAATCAGACAACAAAAGGAGATCAAAGGGATACAGATCGGAAAAGAAGAGGTCAAAATATCACTATTTGCAGATGACATGATAGTATATTTAAGTGATCCCAAAAGTTCCACCAGAGAACTACTAAAGCTGCTAAACAACTTCAGCAAAGTGGCTGGGTATAAAATTAACTCAAATAAATCAGTTGCCTTCCTCTATACAAAAGAGAAACAAGCCGAGAAAGAAATTAGAGAAACGACACCCTTCATAATAGACCCAAATAATATAAAGTACCTCGGTGTGACTTTAACCAAGCAAGTAAAAGATCTGTACAATAAGAACTTCAAGACACTGAGGAAAGAAATTGAAGAAGACCTCAGAAGATGGAAAGATCTCCCATGCTCATGGATTGGCAGGATTAAAATAGTAAAAATGGCCATTTTACCAAAAGCAATCTACAGATTCAATGCAATCCCCATCAAAATACCAATCCAATTCTTCAAAGAGTTAGACAGAACAATTTGCAAATTCATCTGGAATAACAAAAAACCCAGGATAGCTAAAGCCATCCTCAACAATAAAAGGACTTCAGGGGGAATCACTATCCCTGAACTCAAGCAGTATTACAGAGCAATAGTGATAAAAACTGCATGGTATTGGTACAGAGACAGACAGATAGACCAATGGAATAGAATTGAAGACCCAGAAATGAACCCACACACCTATGGTCACTTGATTTTTGACAAAGGAGCCAAAACCATCCAATGGAAAAAAGATAGCATTTTCAGCAAATGGTGCTGGTTCAACTGGAGGGCAACATGTAGAAGAATGCAGATCGATCCATGCTTATCACCCTGTACAAAGCTTAAGTCCAAGTGGATCAAGGACCTCCACATCAAACCAGACACACTCAAACTAATAGAAGAAAAACTAGGGAAGCATCTGGAACACATGGGCACTGGAAAAAATTTCCTGAACAAAACACCAATGGCTTATGCTCTAAGATCAAGAATCGACAAATGGGATCTCATAAAACTGCAAAGCTTCTGTAAGGCAAAGGACACTGTGGTTAGGACAAAACGGCAACCAACAGATTGGGAAAAGATCTTTACCAATCCTACAACAGATAGAGGCCTTATATCCAAAATATACAAAGAACTCAAGAAGTTAGACCGCAGGGAGACAAATAACCCTATTAAAAAATGGGGTTCAGAGCTAAACAAAGAATTCACAGCTGAGGGATGCCGAATGGCTGAGAAACACCTAAAGAAATGTTCAACATCTTTAGTCATAAGGGAAATGCAAATCAAAACAACCCTGAGATTTCACCTCACACCAGTCAGAATGGCTAAGATCAAAAACTCAGGTGACAGCAGATGCTGGCGACGATGCAGAGAAAGAGGAACACTCCTCCATTGTTGGTGGGATTGCAGACTGGTACAACCATTCTGGAAATCAGTCTGGAGGTTCCTCAGAAAATTGGACATTGAACTGCCTGAGGATCCAGCTATACCTCTCTTGGGCATATACCCAAAAGATGCCCCAACATATAAAAAAGACACGTGCTCCACTATGTTCATCGC
The DNA here is from genome assembly GCF_021556685.1 of Rattus norvegicus. Taxonomy (NCBI): domain Eukaryota; kingdom Metazoa; phylum Chordata; class Mammalia; order Rodentia; family Muridae; genus Rattus; species Rattus norvegicus. Next base: position 61,958,092 of record NC_141539.1, read on the forward strand.
AGCCTTATTTATAATAGCCAGAAGCTGGAAAGAACCCAGATGCCCTTCAACAGAGGAATGGATACAGAAAATGTGGTACATCTACACAATGGAATATTACTCAGCTATCAAAAACAACGACTTTATGAAATTCGTAGGCAAATGGTTGGAACTGGAAAATATCATCCTGAGTGAGCTAACCCAATCACAGAAAGACATACATGGTATGCACTCATTGATAAGTGGCTATTAGCCCAAATGCTTGAATTACCCTAGATCCCTAGAACAAACGAAACTCAAGACGGATGATCAAAATGTGAATGCTTCACTCCTTCTTTAAATGAGGAAAAAGAATACCCTTGGCAGGGAAGGGAGAGGCAAAGATTAAAACAGAGACTGAAGGAACACCCATTCAGAGCCTGCCCCACATGTGGCCCATACATATACAGCCACCCAATTAGACAAGATGGATGAAGCAAAGGAGTGCAGACCGACAGGAGCCGGATGTAGATCGCTCCTGAGAGACACAGCCAGAATACAGCAAATACAGAGGCGAATGCCAGCAGCAAACCACTGAACTGAGAATAGGTCCCCTATTGAAGGAATCAGAGAAAGAACTGGAAGAGCTTGAAGGGGCTCGAGGCCCCAACAGTACAACAATGCCAAGCAACCAGAGCTTCCAGGGACTAAGCCACTACCTAAAGTCTATACATGGACTGACCCTGGACTCTGACCCCATAGGTAGCAATGAATATCCTAGTAAGAGCACCAGTGGAAGGGGAAGCCCTGGGTCCTGCTAAGACTGAACCCCCAGTGAACTAGTCTATGGGGGGAGGGCGGCAATGGGGGGAGGGTTGGGAGGGGAACACCCATAAGGAAGGGGAGGGGGGAGGGGGATGTTTGCCCGGAAACCGGGAAAGGGAATAACACTCGAAATGTATATAAGAAATACTCAAGTTAATAAAAAAAAAAAAAAAAAAAAAGACAGGAAGCAAAGAGTTTGTAAACTCTGTGGTTTCCATCAAGAACTTTTCTCATTTTTTGCTTTAGAATAATTTTTTTGTTTGAAGGAGAAATCCTAGCTGGATTCAGCTTTTCTTACCTACTCTCCAGAACAAACCCATCTGCTTGCATGGTAATTTGTGTTTGATAGTACTTTCGGGCAGTACAATTTTTCAAGTTATGTAATTGTGATGGCAATTCTTGGTTGTCAACTTGATTACATCTGATATGAACAACAATCCAGAAATGGAGGGCTTGCCTGTGATCCAGATCTTGAGGATAGAAGACAGGTTTCTGACCTGGATCTTGACATGGAGATCTTGAGAAATAGTAACTGTGAAAAGCTAAGGCCCAGGTAAGGTAGCATATGTCTTTATCCCAGGAGACTGAGACAAATAGGTCTCGGAGTTCAGGGCCAGCCTGGGACAAAGCAAGTTCCAGATCCAGGTGTGGTGGTATACATCTTTAATCTGAGACACACTTTCTGCTGGAAACCTACATAAAACTTTGGAGGAAGGAAGATTCACTCTTCTTTGACTGCTTGTACTTACTTGCCAGCCCATCTGTCGGAAGCCACTTCTACAGAAGACCAGCTTAAACAACTAGCCTTGTGGGACTGAGCAACTAATAGATTCTTGAACTTCCCTTTCAAAGCTGCCCATTGTTGGATTAGATGGATTGCAGGCTATAAGTCATTACAATACATTCCCTTACTATACATAAAGACATTCCATAAGTTCTGTGACTCTAGAGAACCCTAACTAAGACAGCAATATTAAATTTGATGTGTATTCTGTGATTTAGTATACCAGTTCCCTAGTGTTGGATGTTCTGTTGCTTTTGGTTTTGGTTTTATTTTTATTCATGTATTTACACTAGTCATAAATCACATTAATAATCGATGTGCATCTGTGCTTGGTTTTGGTTAAATTCATTGAAATGGAAGTGCTGGGTCACACAATGAACTGCTGTGCCCTGATTTCAACTTTTATTGGAGATTAATTGCCTAGCAGGAAAGTCCTATCAAGGTCATTTTAGAGTACACAACAAAGCCATCTCCTTGCAAAAAAGGTAACCATGCAAAAACAAGTCAATGAAATCTTTTCAGTTAAGGTGAATGACTGGGAAAGTGCAGGAAGGCTGATTGAATATGAGAGTAACTGACATTTCTGGCTGCAGAAAGGTACAAATGTGTCTGGGCTTAGGAAGAACATTGGTGAAGATCCTGGGACATTGTCTCTTCTCCACATCTAAGGAGAAAAATGTTTTTAAATCTAATGAATATATCCCGTATCCAGAGAACCATGGAATCCAAAAGTACATGCAAACCTAGCAGGTAACTGTTCATATCCAGAGGAAGTGTTTACTATGGTGTAGCCATAGCAGAAGAAAGAACATCTTCTACTGTATGATCAGCGGTGATGGCCGAGGTACAGAGAAGCACCCAGACAAGGAAAATGTAGTAAGTAACATTAGCTCAGACTGTTTGACAAAACCATAAAAAGTACTTAGCCTAGCAAAGAGTTTCTGCAACTTCCCACTTAGGCCCCTTTATGCTAGAGAAATTCTTATGTGTCCTTGGGCTCAGCGCTGCATAAAACCGGTATTTGAGTCAAACATTTACTGACAACGAATCACAGTAAAATTTATTTTAAAGCAATTAAAATGTTTTCCATATACATTTTACATTTATTAACATTGAAAGAAAAATTTCATATTAATAAGATAGTATGCTTTTTAGTTGTTAGATAAGGAATTAAATTTTGGCTGGATAGTTTTTAATCCTGCAAGATCTACAGCACCACAAGCGTTTATCAGAGTTAACTGATATTTTGATTTTATGATCATCAATGCAAAGAGTGCTGTTGCACATAAATATCTGTTATAAAAGGGCAGAAATGTGTCTAAAGTCGTTTCAGAAATTGTTGAAGTGTTGTGCTGATCCTAGACCAAATTCATGTAATTATTGTATGTGAAACAAATCACTTATTTAATTCACAGTGTGATTTTGTTAAATAGTAATATTCTCAAATTGCGTTTTGTCTTAGGGTTTCTTCAGTTGTGATTAAAAAAATAAAAAAGACCAAAAGTCACTTGGGAAAGAAAGGTTTATTAAGCTTATACTTCCCCATAACTGTCCATCATTGAAGAAACGACAGAATCTAGAGGTGGAAGTTAATTCAGAGGTCACTGGAAATTCCTGCCTACTGGTTTGTTCCTCATGGCTTGCTCATATTGCTTTCTTGTAGAACCCAGGATCACTAATCTAGGAGTGGCCACACCCACAATTGCCTTAGTTCTTCCACATCAATCATGAATTAAGAAAATTCCCCGTAGCCTTACCTACAGCCCGATCTCATGCAGGCATTCTCTTAAAGTTCCCTCTTCTCTGATGACTCTAGCTTGTGTAAAGATAATTTTAAACTATCCAGCATTCCTTTTAAATATTTATTTTTATACCTTTATACCGAGTTGCTTCCAGCCGTGGTCAAAGAGACTTCTTTTCCCAGGTAGCTCTAGTCAATGCTGAAATGTAAAACATGCTAAAGGGAGTAAGGGATTGAGTGCTCAGCTCTAAGTGAGACATCTTTCTTTCCCATCCCACATCTGATCCTGCTGTTATTTTTTTAAAACAAAATCCCAAACATTCACTTTACCAAATGAAGGAAGATGCAGGAGCCAGATGTTACTGGGGTGAAAGCCTTCTACCTCAGAGAGGCAGAGAAAGCACACAGCTGACCTTCCTATTCCACCGATGACCTAGAAAGCATAAACTTTCCTCTTGTCCCATGTTGTCTTAAATACCCTTTAATTTTAAGTTCCTCCTATGTCTTTCCTTGATTTTCTTATGTTCCTTCCCTGTCAACTGATTGCTTGCTCTGCCTCTTGACCTAGGGTTGACTTTATTTAGCTCTTGGATTAAAGGTGTGTGCAAGGTCTGAGCCACACCTTAACTACTTGTTTACAGTAATCACAAAGCTCTTGGATAAAAGGCGTGTGCTAGGCTGGGACATACCAGAAGAAGGTTTTTCCAGTTCACAGTCTTACAATTCACAATGGGATAAAATATCCTGCAACACTTGGCCTCAACCATGGCTCTGGGACTATTGAAAAAGGAAGAGTTAGAAGTGTAAAAGCCTGAAAATAAGTAGTCCAGAATGCTGTGAGATGAAACTTCTGGACAGGATCTGACTATGACCTTCATGAACTAAGACCAACTGTGCTTACCTGCACAAAAATGGTGCAAGATCAATCCAACTAAAATTCTGGCATATATGGAGAAGAAGCTCTCTAGATGGGGTGGGAAGGTAAATCCTCATGATATGCATACCACACACGGTTTCCCTTGTTCCCACTAGTTTTCCCACGTCAAGTGGATGACCCATACTGATGAATTCATGGGTTATCCAAACAAAGCAAAGCAAAACAAAACAAAAAAAAGAAAAACAAAAGAACAGGACATGAATTAATGACTCAGTTATATGGAAGAGTGCTTAGGGAGAGAATTGGAGGGGAGACCTGGTGTTGTATTATGTTTTCATGTATGTATGTATAAAATTCTTAAACAAAAAACTATATATGCTAATTTAATGCTGATATCTTCAGACTGGTGATAGGTTTTTGTTTTCTGTTACTAAACTACTACACTTCTGTAAGGTCAGAAAACTTAATACATGGAATAAAAAGCACTACAATTCATAATACATGGCAGTTACAAATCTGTGCCTTCATGTTCAGGTAGGATTCGATGCCCTTGAGTAGCATGGTGCTATGAAGATTTCGAAATGCGCATGTGCTCAGAAGCACAGCTTCAATGAAGTTACATGTCACAATCCAACTGAGTGCTGCCCAAACCACCTCACCTTCATTATACATTTGATGTTTAACTGTTTTTGCTGTGCGTTAAGAAACATTTTTATTTTTGCCGAATTTTTAGTGAATACCACATTCAGTTATACAAACCCATGTGTGGTACCAAATCACAGTTTAAGAAGCTAGGTTATATGTAAGGGCAAAATAGTTCAAGATGAAGGCCAATAAAAAAGATGAAAACCTTAAATACCCATAGGTAGGTGATGTCATGGCAGGATAACTACACTGCCTGATTCTTTTTAGTGAGGGCTTGGTGGAAATCCATTGCAAAGATCTCAATAATTGTAACAGTTCCTTTGAATCCAAGGATCCTGTGGCTTTAAGAAGTTATTGCAGGAATTCATTGATGTTTTAATTACTGTGGTGGTTTGAATAAGAATTGACACCATAGGTGTATACATGTAAATGCTTAAGAAGGGGCACTATCTGAAAAGTTTAGGAGGTATGACTTTGTTGAAGGAAGTGTGCCACTGCGGGTGGGCTTGGTGATTTTAAAAACCCAAGCCAGGCCTAATGGCATCCAGATGTAGAACTCTTAAACTCCTTTTCCAAGACCATGGTGCTTCTTAGCATATTGATAATAGACTAAACCTATGAAACTATAAGTAAGCCCTAATTAAATGCTTTTCTTTGTAAAAACTGTGGTGTCTCTTCACAGCAATATAACACTAAGACAGAAATTAGTATCAGAGAGGAGGTACTACTGATAGGCCTGATCATGTTACTTGTTGATGGCATTTTGAAACTTTAGATTAGGAAAGCAGTTAAATACCTTCAGTGGGGGTTGATGGTCCATACTAGTAGAACATGGAGGACAGTGAAGCAGGGAACAATGTAGATTGTGACAGCACAGTTCTCAGGTTTTGAAAAAGAAAACTATTAGTAAATAGTCTAGAGCTCAGATTGTTATACTTTAGTGAAGAACATGACCATTTTTGCCCTTATCTAAAAAATCTGCCTGAGGTTAAATTGAAAAGTTTTGGATTAATGACTTTGGCAGAAGAGCTTTCAAGAGCCCAGTATTGACTGTGTTACATGGTTATTACCCGTCAATATTTTGAAGATCTATAATGAAAAGGAGCAAGCTGAGTTGGTTACACCTGTAAGTCTGAGGAGGAAAGAAGCACTAGGAAGTATAATAAAGCTAAATACAAGAGTCAAGAAGATAAAAGTTTGAAAGCAAACCTGGTTGTTTTAATTGCTCCGTACTCTAAAAGTTGGACGGCACTTTTAGGCAGTTCTTGCTCAGGGTCTTTCATGTTATGGCAACTGATGGCTGAAGCCAGAGTCATCTGGGTAATTGATGATATTGGTGTATCAAGGAGAAAACTGTCTTTCTATGCAGGAGGGGGTTCCTCCAATGTTTCAAGAAGATGAGGGCAGAGTGTCTTTCTCTCATGGCTATATCTCAGAAATCACATAACATCACTTTCATTACATTCATTCATATATAGATTTCTAGAAAAACAAAGAGAACTTTTACCTCAGTACTTAGGGTAAAAGAATAGAATGCCCAATAATCCTAAATTACATTTTAAATCGGCATCACTATTACCAGAGAGATATTCTGATTTTTTTTTTTTTACCTATTATGTTATAAAATTCTGCTTTGCAACTTCTTTATTAGGTGATCTTCAGCTGGGTTCCAGCCTTTATTTTTCATACATATTATCAGCTGAAATTTGGGATGAGTTCATATACTCTTGATACTCAATACTTGGGTCTGTTATTCTAATTTTTGAAAAAAATGTAATCAGTATGCAAAACAATGGCTTTAATTATATCAGTGCAATACATATCCTGCACTTCTAACTATACTCTTTTTTTCTGTCTCCTCTCTCTCTCTCCCACTGGTCCCTTTCTTTCCCAAAGTTGTTTCCCATCTATTTCAATGTTATATACATATGCATGTTTTCTAGATTTTTACATAGGAAAGAAAATATGGTATTTGTCTTTGTTAATCAAGTTCGTCTCATTTTATATGATACACATTAATTAATATGAATTTTTTCTTTTCTTTTATTGGATATTTTCTTGATTTACATTTCATTTTTGTTTTGTTTTGTTTTTTAATTTTTTATTAGATATATTTCTTTACTTCCACAATGATCCTTGAGCTTTGCGGGGAAGGGGTATGATATAGAGAGCTCATTTAGGACTGAGTGCTTCTTCTCTTTTTCTCTGCCTTTGGCCAATTTTAGGTCTCTGTACTAATTGATACCTACTGCAAGAAGAAACTTCTTTGATGATGGTCGAGCATTTCAGTGATCTATGGGTATAAGAAGATGTCATTTTATTACTATGTCACTTAGCAGAATAATAGTAGTAGATTTTTTCCCCCTAGGCCTTACAACCTGCTAGTCTCAGGTTCTTGGCAATAGTGTCAGAAATGGGTTCCAAAACAGGAGACAGTCCTTAAATCCAATAAAAGTACTTGTTACTCTCGTAACTTTCATGTGAAAGACCCCCGGAGTGGGGAGACCATCACTCAAGTCTCGGGATGACGTGACCCCCCAAGAACTCACACAAGACCATCCTTGCTGTAATCACATGAGGTTTATCAATAGGAACCAGTGCACTGGGTTCGAGACTCGTATCCCATGCAGGGGCCCAGGAGTTCTATGACCAGTAGCTAGGAGAAGGGGTATTTAAAGGAAGAAGCCACAACCCAAGGGGGCAGGGATGGTGTCATGTGAAAAATCACAAGGAGAAGTTTCCTGTCTCTCAAGATTGCTTAACGTTATGGTCCCCTAGTTCCTAGGAGAAGCTTCCTGCTTCTCAAGGTTGTTCTCTAAGATTTTAACCTAACTTTATGGTCAGCTTGTTCCTGGGAGAAGCTTTCTGTTATTTTTACTAGGTCGGGAATCGCTTATCTAAGAGCCTTATCTTAAGTCCTTTTATCTAGTTCCTGGGAAAGCAGGCTCAAGAAATTTGACCTTTTACCTACTTACAGGTAGAGAGCAGGGTCTGGAATTTGAGGTATTTAGGGCTTCTTAGGGGTGAGATAGCATTTTTAAACTTCTGACTTCTTAGCTGCATTTTTTTATTCTTTCATATGTGACTATTGTACCATTGGGCATATTGTTTCAAGATACTCATAGCACTCACAGCCAGTAAGATTGATGTTTTCATTTTATTGCTGTTGTTTTGTTTGTTTCGCTTCAGGTTATCCACATTGTACCCTACAGAACCAGTTAGCCAGCAGGGATAAAGCTCATAGGCTACTACCTGATTGATTTCTCCATGTAATTGTGGCTATCTGTGAGTATCTGGGGTTATCGTGTAATGGAAATTTTTGATATGTATGCTTAAAGTGGTCTAAAGATAAATTTTTCACCCAAAATAAACTAATCACTGAATCAGTCCCTGCAGGTGTCATGGCAGACAGAGAAACAAAATGCTAAGAGGTAAAAATGGAAACTTCCATGGTTCAGTTTGACTTCCTCAAACTGGATCGGGGTTATAGAGAGTCTGATTCCAGGTAGCTTGCTTAAAAATTATAGATTTGGGGAAGAAATTTCCAGGCAACAATCATTCTAATTTCAGGTGCACCGTAAAGCTTAAGATGTGACTACATAGAAACTCATTTGCGTGAGAGTGGGTTCTATAGCTAAAAGGTCTAGAATCTAGTATGGTTCCTTGACTGAAATTGCATAAAGGTCATAAAATACATGGATCAACCTCCGCTATGAATGGGTTCTAGTAACTGAGAGCTAAAGATAATGTCTAGGGAAGGAAGTCTGAGATAAACATTCTAGGGACTTTGGGTGTGGTCTGCCTCTACAGATAGCCAAAGGCCATGTCTGCTATAGAGATAACTAAAGGTCAACAGGTCTACAAGTGCCACTCCCACCTTTCTGAGTGCAATGCAGGTATTTTTTCTCCTCTATTAAGGAGATACCCTTGAGTGTATATTGAATATACAATGAGAATATTTCTGGTTTCCCTAAACATCTCTGAGTGTAAAGACCTTTGTGTTCCCAGCAAATAACAGCAATTGTTCTTCTATCTTATAGCACAAAGACAGCATTAGGAGGTCACAGCACTAGAAGGTGTTAATTTTAGAGTCTAAAAACCCAGTTTACCCGGCAAACATCTCTGGTTCCCATAAGATTTTAAGAGACTTGCTACAGCATTAAATTGATGCATCTTTGTGCTTCAGTTTTTAATTAAGAGGTTTTCATTTGATCAGAACACCTAATAAATCTATTAGGAGGTGCTACTGAGTGACCTGACATGTACTTGTCTTTGGAATCATGAAGTTAGAAAAATGTGAAGATAAAAGTGTGAGGTTTCAGGTGTGAGGTTCAAGTTTGAGGTTCCAGATCTCAAAATAAGACCACTTACTTGCACAAGCAATAATAAGGCAAAAATATACAGTACTAAGCAGAACTTATTTAAAAAATACCAATCCATATGACATTTAAGTTATTAAATTATTTATTTAGTCTTCCTCTCTCTCCCTACCCCCTTTGTGTGCGTATGTTTGCATATGTGTGTTTACATGTCTGCACCACAACACATATGTAGGTATCAGAAGACAAATATCAGGAGTCAGCTCTCTTGTACAATATATGTATTCCCTGAAGATTTATATCTCAGTTTTCAATCTCTTACCTATTTCTTCTATTGTGGATAGCTATTTATTCTTTAAGTCTTGTTTTGTTTGCATATAATTAGTAAATTTTGCACTCGTTAACACTTTACACATTCTTTTATTATTTTTACTTTGTAGCATTCCTTGAGATGTTAGCATTTCTCCTAGAGACTGTGATACTCTTTTAATCAATAAACACCTAAAATAAACGACAACTTTCACCATATTCCAGACTACACACCAACCTCGAAACTACATACCAATCCTTAAACACCAGAGCTCTTTGATATTCTTAACATGGTCTGTAACCACTTAATGTTTCACGCTGCTTCTACAGCTTCTGTTGCTCATCTAAGGATCTTCAAACATCATTGCTTCCTTCTCAAAAAGTACATCCATCTAAATAGACCCATGCAGTGTTCACCTAGAAAGCATGTGATCTGTAAGAGTGTCTGAAATAAAAACGAGTAAAACCTGTGACAATGCAAATCAGTGATCTAGCCATGTCTGTTTTGCATTAATAGCAGCAAGGGCATGGTACAAGGGCAACAAAGAGAGTAAATGTTCTTAGAGATCTCTTTTGTATTACAACTCCATACCATTCTGCTAGATTCAAAGTTTGCCTGCACAACCCTAATACTACCTGTCAAATGTACAGGCTGTTATTTGGGGTACATGGAGTAAGGATCACATTAGCTTACTTAAGACCAAAACAATCTCCCCAGGGTCAACACTCTGGTCAACTAGTTAAGTTCAAACTCAAGGTGCTGGAAGCTTTAAGCAATAGCTCTTATGGTATGATCAGTAAAGAAAAAAAATACTTCGTAAATAATGTGTATATTCAAATACAATGTAAGTTATAAAATATCTTTACTTTTGTTTTACCTATCAATGCACGTAATTTTACACAACAAACCTGAATTATGTAGCTGGCTTTATAAAATCAGGAGCGTTTAGCATTTTGAATACTGAATGTCAGTTCAGTTCACGCATACACATTATAGCTAACTATGTAAAGTTATTGATGATTGTTCAATTTTTTTTTGTCTACACTATTCAGCTGTAATATTCCTTTGAGCAAAAAAAGCACTTCATGTTCTCAGCATAAAGTTCTTTGTTACCAAGAGTGTGCCCTGCCCTGGTCTGAACAGCTGGAATTGAGGTTTATTTCAAGATTCATGCCTGCTTCAAAGATTGTTGGCATGCAAGCAAAGCTTTATGAAAATACATAGACATTATAAATGCCATGAAAATGCCATTTTTCTGCTCTTGAAACCTGTGCCAGTAAATGACAGTTCATTATTGATTTGTTGGTACAAAAATACACAAAAAGCACCAAGACCTGTCTGACATCTTAATTCATATATGTCTTACAGCTAGCGAGAAAAATCACAAATAGCATACACTTTTCCTCCATAGCTCTTAACAATAGAGCTGATAGGGTTTCCATTCCTATCTGTCCCTCCATTTTGATTCTTGAACTGCTCTTATGAGTATGCCTCTTAGACCAACTCTAATTCTAACATGGTCTTTGAACTAAAAACAGGTAAAATGATGCTTTTTAAAGCTTATACTCAAATGGGGAAAAATAGTGCTTGTAACAACTAAGTTCTACTGAAGGTAAAGCAGACAGAACTTACAACAAATACATTTTTTTTTTTTCTCGGAGCTGGGGACTGAACCCAGGGCCTTGCGCTTGCTAGGCAAGTGCTCTACCGCTGAGCTAAATCCCCAACCCTAACAAATACATTTTTATATCTCTTAGTCAATCATAGAGACAAAAATCATCTCCCCTCTCTCCATACCTTTAATCTCACAGGCTTTCCAGAATAGCGTTATCCTATTGTATATTGATTGTGCTGGAGGGCACCTCCTTGTGGAGAACAATTGATTTTTCTTTGTTAGCAAAGTGATTTTAATAGTCTTTCTACAAGCTGTCATGTCTCACGCCCCCAGAAGCAAGATGCAGCTTGCTAGAACTTACTGATCAATGTACAACCCACAGAAAAATGTGTCTCTTTGCTGTGAGAAAATACCATCACAGCAGTTACTCAGAACGGGACTTTAACTCGTTTTGATAAATAGGCTGCTTGGGAGTCTCAGGTGGGTAACTGAAGCATTGTTTTAGCCCTGAGCAGGAAATGAGGCGTTCTGTAAAATTGTCATGAAGATAGCATAGGCCTGTGGACAGACTTTTGCCGTTTGATGTTGCTTTAGTCACTTTGTGCCAAATTCCCTCACAAAAGAAAACAAGCCCAAAGTAAAGGTCACAGATCTGAAGGGTGAATGATGAAAATAATGTTTGTATTGCCCTTGATATTTGAAAATGGCTTTTCTGGTTAGTGGTGTAGCATGCACAAAAGTCAAAGGTAGGATCTGCAGCCTACTGAGTTACAATTGTCTGGTCTCTTAATATTGACCATTGCTTCCTCAGTCTGACAGGAAGTGTGCCTTGGCTTTTTTTTTTTCCTCTTCTTGAATCTGACTCAATTTCCCCCTCTGTGTGGAGACTTTTGTCTGCTGTACAGTCGTGCCAAAATCCTAACACACTTCCTGCAAGCCCAGAGCAAGCTTGTGAGTCCTTGCAATGATTTTGTATCTGTCTTAAACAATACGATCACAAGGTTTATAGGCCTGTACATGTGAGCTTGAGCTTGAAAAACGTTCAGCCCAACACTTTAAGCTAGTTTTTGCATGCCATGTGAAGAAATCTATGGAAAAAATGTAAAAGCAAAAATAAAGTCATTATGTTATGCCGATAAGTGGCTGGATCAACTTGTAATTCAAGTCTGTCTCCTAACCCACAATACAACAGCATTTATAAGCACGACCACGGAAGCACTGGCTACAAGTGTTGGGGTAGGTCCCCAACACATTTCAACTACAGTAGAGACCTGTCATTTCTAGGGTATAGCAGACATTTTCTTTGTTTCAGTAAACATTTTTTCAGTGCCTACTGCATATCAGACTTGAGGGTAAAATAGAAAATGAAGAAAGCCACAGTCCACTGATTTTAAGAAATTGTCACTGAGGAATATAACATAAGAAGCTTGTTGGTTGTAAAGGATTTTTGGCAAATATTTTAATAGCATTCTTGGAAATGTATCAGGGACTAGACAAGGCTGCCTACTCTCTCCACATCTATTCGATATAGTACTTAAAGTTCTACCCAGCACAATTAGAAAACAAAAGAAGGTTAAAGGAATACAAATTAAAAAGGAAAAATCAAAATATCACTATTTGCAGGTGATATGATAGTATAATTAAGTGACCCCAAAATTCCACCAGAGAACTCCTACACCTGAAAAAAACTTCAGCAAAATGGATGGATATAAAATTAACTCAAATAAATCAGTAGCCTTCCTCTACTCAAAGGATAAAAAGGCTGAGAAAGAAATTAAGGAAATGACTCCCTTTACAATTTTCACAAATAATACAAAATATCTTGGTGTGGCTCTAACCAAGCCAGTGAAAGATCTGCATGACAAGAACTTCAAGTCTCTGAAGAAAAAAATCTAAGAAGATCTCAGAAGATGGAAAGATCTCCCATGCCTATGGATTGGCAGGATTAATAAACTAAAAAATGATCATCTTTCCAAAAGCAATCTACAGATTCAGTGAAATGCCCATTAAAATTTCAATTCAATTCTTCATAGACTTAGAAAGAGCAATTTGTAAATTCATCTGGAATAACCAAAAACCCAGGATAGCAAAAATTATTCTCAACAATAAAAGAACTTCTGGGGATCAGCATCCCTAACCTCAAGCTATATTCCAGAGCAATTGTGATAAAAACTGTATGGTATTGGTACAAAGACAGGCAGGTAGATCAATGGAATAGTATTGAAGAACCAGAAATGGACCCATATACCTATGAGTCACTTGATCATTGGACAAAGGAGCTAAAACCATCCAACACAAAAAAGCATTTTCAACAAATGGTGCTGGTTCAACTGTCAGTTACCATGTAGAAAAATGCAAATCAATCCAGTCTTGTACAAAGCTCAAGATCAAGGACCACAACTGAAAAGGACCTCAACATAAAACCAGATACACTGAATCTAATAGAAAAGTGGGGAAAAGCCTCAAATACATGGGCACAGGGGAAAATTTTCCAGAACTGAACGTCAATGGCTTATGCTCTAAGATCAAGAATTGACAAATGGGACCTCATAAAATGGCAAAACTCCTGTAAGGCAAAGGACACTATCAATAGGACAAAATGACAACTAACAGATTGGGCAAGCTTTTTTTTTTTTAACAATCCCTACATCCAATAGAAGGCTGATATCTAATATATGCAAAGAACTCAAGAAGTTAGACTCCAGAGCACCAAATATCCCTATTTAAAAAATGGAGTATAGATCTAAGCAAAGAATTCTCAACTGAGGAGTCTCAAATGTTCCCGAAGCACCTAAAGAGATGTTCAACATCCTTAGTCATCAGGGAAATGCAAATCAAAACACTCCAGAGATTCCACCACGCACCAGTCAGAATGACTAAGATCAAAAACTCAAGGGATAACAGAAGCTGGCGAGGATGTAGAGTAAGATGTGGAAACACTCCTCCATTGTTGATGGGGTTGAAAGCTGGTACAACCACTCTGGAAATCAGTCTGGAGTTTCCTCAGGAAATTGGACATTGTACTACCTGAGGACCCAAGTACACCACTCCTGGGCATATACTCAAAAGTTGCTCCAATATGTAGCAAAGACACATGCTCCATTATATTCATAGAAGCCTTAGTTCTAATAGCCAGTAGCTAGAAACAAACCAGATGTCCCTCAACAGAGGAATGGATACAGAACATTTGCACAAAGGAGGACTACACAGCTGTTAAAAACAATGACTGCATAAAATTGCAAGCAAGTGGATGAAACTAGAAAACATCATCTTGAGTGAGGTAACCCAGTCACAAAAGAACACACATGGTATGTACTCACTGATAAATGAATATTAGACATAAATCTTGGAATACGCATGATACAACTCACAGACTATATGAAGTTCAAGAATAAGGAAGACACCAAAATATGGATGCTTCAGTCCTTAGAAGGGGAAACACATTACAGGAGATAGAGGGTGGGAGGAACTTGGGAGGCAAAGAGTATGGGAGAGGGAAAAAGGGAACAAGACCAGGTATGGGAGGAGATGGGATGATACACAGAGGGTCAGGAAATTGAGCAGAAGTTTGTATCAATGGGGAATGTAGAACCAGGCGTAGCTACCAGAAAGTCCCAGATGCCAGGAAAGCAAAAGGCTCCCAGGACCCAAGAGGGATAATATTGGCTGAAATGTCCAACAAAGGGGAGGAAGTACCTGTAGAAACCATATCCAGAGGTTAGGCAAGGCCCTCAGTTGGGGGATGAGGTTACCCACTCATCTCCAAATTTTAACCCAAAATGGCTCCTGTCTAAAAGAAATATGGGGACAAAGTGTGGAGCCGAGACTGAAGAAAAGGACATTCAGAGACTGCTCCACCTGTGGATCCATCCCAGTGTCCAAGCCCAGACACTATTGTGGATGCCAAGAAGTGCTTGCTGACAGGAGCCTGATATAGCTGATTCTTGAGAGGCTCTTCCAGAGCCTGACAAATACAGATGTGGACGCTGGCCTCTAACCATTGGACTGAGCATGGGAACCCCAATGGAGGAGTTAGAGAAAGGACTGAAGTAGCTGAAGGGGTTTGCAACCCTGCAGGAAGAACAACAGTATCAACCAACCAGATGCCCCAGAGCTCCCAGGGACTAAACCACCAACCAAAGAGTACACATGGAGTAATCTATGGCTCCAGTCGTATATGTAGCAGAGAATGACCTTGTTGAGCATCAGTGGGAAGAAAGGCCCTTGGTCCTGTGAAGGTTTGATGACCAAGTATAGGGGACTGCCAGGGCAGTGTGGTGGGAGTGAGTGGGTGGGTGGAAGAGCACCCTCATAGAAGCAGCAGAAGGGAATGTGATAGGGGGTTTGAGGAAGGGAAACAGGGCAAGGGGATAACATTTGAAATGTAAATAAATAAAATATTTAATAAAAATAGAAATGTAAAGGTTTTATGATCATAACAGCGGTTCTCTTTCAAATTGGCATATTGATGACAGAACCCCTGAAAGCACGGAATGTGATCTTCTCAGGAAATAAGGGCTTTACACATTGTCATGGTAAAGTGAGGCTACTAAAGTTGGCCCTAATCTAACATGATTGAACTCATTGAGAAAAGGATGCAAATACAAGAGGCCATAAAAAAACCTGAATGAATGAAGCCACATCCATGGAGGTTAATAACAAATTCCTAGGACCTGGAAGGGGAAGAATGGATGGATTTCCCCCTCACAGCTCTCAAAATAAAATAGCCATTTCGAAAGGACTTCAGAGAATTTGCTAACCTTGATTCCAACTTCTAGCTCCTAAAACTGGGAGATCACTTTCTGCTGTTTTAGCTGCTCCCCTTGTGGTATTTTGGTACAGCAGTTGTACTGAATTAACACATGACTTTGGACCACAGAGGAAAGGATATCACAAGGAAGCAGCAGCAAACATTCTGAAGCTTTATGTTTTTCTTGTAAGTGGCAAAGTGGCATTTTCAGAACTCTGCTTTTGCTGAATTAATCTCATCTTATGGGGAGTAGATTAAAAAAGGAAAGATACAGTCACCAGGGCACACCAGGCAGTGGAACGAAAGAACAGGTAGTTGTGAAGAAATGACAAAACTCAATGGTCTTGGGAGATAATGGTGATCCTTGTTTTTGAAGGAGGAAATATACTCTAGTTCCTTTGCCTGAAGACTCAGTGTCAAGAAACGGGATGGAACAAGGAGGGAAGGGAAAAAACTCTTCACACATTTCTCTTTGGATTTTCACATGCTCAGGTGGGAACACTGAAAGAAACAAACTGAGCACAGAGAATCAGTGGCTTAGGATTTCAGATCAGCAGCAAATGGTGTAGCAATTCAGACAGCTTCCTCTAGGCTTCAGAATTTCAGTATTTTTAGAGAAAGCAAACAGGGACGTATCGATAGTTCCTTTCCTTCTAACTGTGATAAACAGTGTCTTTAGGGAATGTGGTAATACACTTTCATTTCAGAACGTTTGATATTTCTTCCACTTCTTGGTGCTTGATGCTGTTTCAATAAAATCAAACCCTGGAGAATTTACCTGCCCAGTGTTATTCTAACCATCTCCCGTGCTCCTGGAATTGGTATAGGGTCCACAGGCACAGATGATGAAAGTCTAAATGGATGTGTTGCAACTCTGTGAAGGAAGTGGAACAGGAATTACAGATAGAAAGGGAAAGCAAAAGGAGAAAATGTTGGAACATTGAGTGACATTTCAGAAAAAGAGAAAGCAGCTTAGTAGAACATAGGAAAAGTCAGCTCAGATGGGCTGGTGGAGGAGGAGAGGCTGAGGGCAGATGCAGCAAGCAGCAAGCAGGTGACAAACAGGTGCACAACGAGGCATACAATCATCTCTCTGTTATGGAAAATTCACATGCAGCCTTTGCAGGCTCTGCTACCAAGGAAGAATGGCCTTCCTGAACAAGGCTATCCATGCGGATGGCTGCAATTCAGGCCCTGCCGAAAGCTTAGCAGCCACAGATGAGGAAGAGGTGACCAGGCTTAAGGGCTGGTTTTTTTTTTTTGTTTGTTTTTTGTTTTTTTCTCACAAGACTGAACAAATCATTTGCCACAGCAGCAAAAGGAGGCAAGGGTTTAGCACACTGTGTCCTGCTGGCCCAATCTAACTGACTTCTGTTTTTAGAAGTAAGCCTTTGTTGGAACACCGCCATGCCCATTTGTATACAGATGTCTTCAGCTGTTTTCGCACTACAATGACAAAGTTAAGTTATTTTGACAGAGAACATATGGCCCCCAAGCTGGAAATATTTACTATTTGGCCTTTTACAGAAAAAAAAAAAAAAAGATCTTTGGCCTCTGCTCTAGATACTTTCTAACATAAGCTCTAGAAAATTCTCAGGTCTTGAAGTCAGATAAATAAATATTTTTCATTGCTTTTTCTGTAGCCTTGTGCTTGAGATACGGTACTCTTCTTTTATCCTACAGTTATCTTTAAATAAAGTAACCAAAATTTTCCTTCAAGCGAACACTGTAATCAAGCACCACAGCTCTCACTTTTAACAGTCCATGCTGTTGTGCTGTTTCAGCCCTGCGGCTGCCCAGAGACCACTACAGTGTCTGTCAATTGTGCCACTGCTTCACTAGATACATGTGTGGCCTTACAAGACTTCCTACAGCACAAAGGCTCACTAATGACCCCAGCCACACAGAATGTGCAAGGTGTTGCAGGTTAATGTGAGTGGGGACCAGTAGTGGTGCTTTGGTTCTCAGTTCGGTTGGTCTTTGGTCTTGACTAAGAGAGCTCCCTGTCTGCTAAACTCAGGAACACTTGTACCGGGGCTGCTATCACCTTATGTAAAAATGCTTTTGACATCCCTTTTGCCCACTCAGTAGAACATGTGCTGTGGGGTAAAGGTTAGTCACTGCCAGTTCCCTCTTCATTTGGGATTTTGGGTGCCTTTCTACCTCGGAGTCCTCCTTATTTTCTCAGCCATTGCAAGAAAGTTTTACATTTTAACAAATGACAGAACTTAGATTAAAGTAGAAACTTCTTTCCATGGCCTCATAACCACCCACCCCACCCTCACCCCCCACTTCTCTCTCCTGCTCATTCTCATTCTCTTCCCTGCTCCCAAATTTTGAGGGTTCTCTTTTATCAGTCTTTTTCACAAGTCTCACACATAACACTCACCAAATAGCCCAGACAAGCCTTTAACTTGGGGTAACTCCCTGTCTTAGCCTCCTCAGCGTTGAGACTACAGACCTGAATCACAATGCCTACCTCTGGGATTCCAGGTTCCATTTAGAGGTAGTTTAGATACTTTGCAGTTATTGGTGATTTTTACATATACAAAGGCTATATGCTGGTTATTGAGCAAGCATTTTATCTGACCTTCAAAAATGATTAGGAACTCACCATTTCTCAGCATCCTTACTATATGATTTCAAAAAGCAGGGAAGGATGCTCTACTAGTCCTCAGAAGTTCTGTAGTTTGGCCTCTAAAATTAAGTCAATACATTTCTGTTGTTCAAAACTACCTCGGTTGTGGTATTAGATGATGGTATCCTCAGGAAGCTAATAAAGGCTCCATAAATGGAGAAGTTCTAACAAAAAGAAGTATGATTCAATAAATAGAAAATTTAAAATGGAATACAAATCCAGATGCAGGCAAGGGACTTTAAGCAATTTTCTAGCCAAGCATGGTGTTAGATACTCACAGTTCCATCTATTTTGGAGGCTAAGGGACAGTTAACTATAACTACTCTATTGTTGCAGGAGCTTTGTAGTCTTTTGTAGTCCCTCTTGTCTACTTTTACTTTAGCTCAATATAGTTCTTGTGTTCTAAACACTAAACCTATGTAAATGCAGTTAAGCCATCACTGAAATCCAGATTAGAAGACACAGTGAGACTCTGACTAAAATAAAATGAATTTAAATACCCTACAACAACTATTAAATCATAAATCTGATAACATCCAATTTTAATGGGTGGTTTGTAAGAAAGAAGGATTATAACACAGAGAAAGGTGAGTATATGTATCTCATTATTAACAAAGTTTGTATTTGGGAATTTGGTGCTGATGACCTGGTATAAGGTAATTTATAGGTAACTATAATAACATGAAATAAGAATTGGATTTCTTCAAAACAACCGTGAGATTTCACCTCACACCACTGAGAATGGCTAAGATAAAAAACTCAGGAGACAGCAGATGCTGGCGAGGATGTGGAGAAAGAGAACACTCCTCCATTGTTGGTGGGATTGCAGACTGGTACAACCATTCTGGAAATCAGTCTGGAGGTTCCTCAGAAAATTGGACATTGAACTACCTGAGGACCCAGCTATACCTCTCTTGGGCATATACCCAAAAGATGCTGCAACATACAACAAAGACACATGCTCCACTATGTTCATAACAGCCTTATTTATAATAGCCAGAAGCTGGAAAGCACCCAGATGCCCTTCAACAGAGGAATGCATACAGAAAATGTGGTAAATCTACACAATGGAATACTATTCAGCTATCAAAAACAATGACTTTATGAAATTCATAGGCAAATGGATGGAACTGGAAAATATCATCCTGAATGAGGTAACACAATCACAGAAAAACACACATGGTATGCACTCATTGGTAAGTGGATATTAGCCCAAATGCTCCATTACTCTAGATGCACAGAACACATGAAACTCAAGACGGATGATCAAAATGCGAATGCTTCACTCCTTCTTTAAAAGGGGAACAAGAATACCCTTGGCAGGGAAGAAGGAGGCAAAGTTTAGAACAGAGACAGAAGTAACACCCATTCAGAGCCTGCCCCACATGTCGCCCATACATATATAGCCAGCAAACTAGATAAGATGGATGAAGCAAAGAAGTGCAGGCCGACAGGAACCGGATGTAGATCGCTCCTGAGAGACACAACCAGAATACAGCAAATGCATAGGCGAATGCC
The DNA here is from genome assembly GCF_021556685.1 of Rattus norvegicus. Lineage (NCBI taxonomy): Eukaryota > Metazoa > Chordata > Mammalia > Rodentia > Muridae > Rattus > Rattus norvegicus. Next base: position 61,978,072 of record NC_141539.1, read on the forward strand.
ATCATTAAACCACTGAACTGAAAACAGGACCCCTGTTGAAGGAATCTTAGAAAGAACTGAAAGAGCTTGAAGGGCCTTGAGACCCCATATAAACAACAATGCCAACCAACCAGAGCTTCTAGGGACTAAGCCATTACCCAAAGACTATATACATCGACTGACCCTGGGCTCCAACCTCATAGATAGTAATGAATAGCCTAGTAAGAGCACCAGTGGAAAGGGAAGTCCTTGGTCCTGCCAACAGTGAACGTGATTGTTGGAGGGAGGGCGGTAATGGGGGGAGGATGGGGAGGGGAACACCCATATAGAAGGGGAGAGGGAAGTTGGCCCGGAAACCGGGAATGGGAATAGCAATCGAAATGTAAATAAGAAATACCCAAGTTAATAAATATATATATATATACACACACAAAGAATTGGATTTCTTTTGGACAGATTCTATCATATAGTCCAGTCTACCCTTGAAGTCACTATGAAGCCGAGGATGGCTTTGAGCTCATGTTTGTTCCTGCCTCCCTGTTTCAGATACTGGGATTTCAGGTAAACATCATCACATCTACCATGACTGGATTTACAGTCTCAAAGTTAAAGTGATAGGCATGTGACACACTATAGGAATGGCTTACAAAAGGTTGAAAATAAAGCTCAAGCAATAGTTTAGGCCATCAAGTCTTAAATTGCTAGATGTAAAGTAGCAAAAATTGCTTTCTATTGAGATAACCTACAATCATTATGCCTGTCAGTTGAACTCTCTCTTTTGCCAATGTTGGAATGAGACATCACAATCACTTGCTCTTCGGTTGCTTAAGCCAATTATTACTGGCTTCCAGATATTTCAAATATAAGAACAGGCACATTCTTAGAGGGAAGTGCTTTTGAAGAACCAGAGAAATACCAGTATCCTCCAAGTCTTGCTACTGTCATTATATTTAATGAGAAGATCGTAGATCTACTTAAGGCAATTAGAAGTGTGAGTCTAAGGGTTGTGCATAGACACATGTGTGAGAATGTATGGGCAGTGCTTAAAGGGACACTTTCTTCTTTGTCTTGGCCTTTGGATCACCTTGGATTTCTTGTCCTCTAATCTTGCCCTTCCAACAAACTTCATTTTTCCTTTAAACAGTTTAAAACTCACTTTTTTTTACAAAGAATATTCAAACTGCCTATTTTTGATGCAGAGCTGGAAAAAAAACCTCACTCTTGATCCAGCAAAATATTTTTTAATGCTGCTTCTTACAAAATATGGAATTCTGTGTCCTAGCCTAAAGAGTGTGAGTGGCTGGAATAAGATTGCTACTTAAATATCAAGGATCTAACACAGTATCTGACTCCTGAAGCCAAATATTCCATAGACTTAGTGTCTAGAACTCTAGAACCATGTTGGGTTAAAGTAAAATTATCCACATGGGGCTACATAAGACTCTAAACCTTCTATGCCATGAATCGAGTAAGAAGCAAGACAACCCATCAGGAAGAGGAAACAGCCCTTCTGAGTGGGGGAATGGTGTCTTAGAGTAAGTATAATTCACATTTCCATGATGGGAAGGTTTACTGAACATATTTTAAAATAATAGCCACTCGGGTTTCCTTTTGGAAAAAATGCCTATACACTGCATTTGCCCCTTTCTGAATGGCAGCTTTAATTCCTTGGAATTTAATTTCTGAAATTCTTTGTAAATTTTGGGTTACTCTATAGACTTAAGCATAGTTGGTAAGGATTTTCAGAAGTTTGTCTGTTTGCTTAATAATTAATTCTTTTCATGTATAGTCAGAATAACTTTTATCAACAAATCTGACAATGAATACTTGGAGAGAAAAGAACATTTAGTTACTGTTGGTGGGAGTTCAAATTAATACAGCTATTGTAGAAATCAGCACATGAAGATTTTTCAAAAAATTAAAAACAGAACTATCATATGACCTAGTTATTTCACACCTGGCTATATGCCAGATAATTACATATCCTACCATAGAAATATTTGTAAAATCCATGTTTACTATTGCTTTATTCACTCTAAGAAATAACCACAATCCACTTAGTTGTCCATCAACAGACCGCTAACAACCCCTTGGGTAGCTCATAATTGCCTGTAATTACAGCTCTAGGAACCATTGTCCTATTCTTGACTTTGTGCATGTACCACATGTCCAGACATGGACATGTATGTATGTACATATGTACATATGTATGTACGCATTTATATGTATATGAGAAAACACATACACTATGACTACACATTTAATAATTTTTAAATTAAAAAAATCAAAGTATTATACCAGCTACCTATGTCTCTCTTGTATCAAGAGGTATAGTGGAGACTTTATAGAAAATATTAGCACACTCATGCTCATTCATAACAAGAGTCACTGCAGCCAATATAAAGTAATATCAAAAGTATATTCAGACAGTGAATGAGTAGAAAAAAATAGGTGCCAAATGTACGCAGTAGAATATTGCTCAACTGTGAGGAAAATAAAATCTTGAGATAATGATGGTTGCTGAGGACATGGTGCTCAAACAAAGTCATCACAGAAGAGCAAATACCACATAATTGCATTTACGTGAGGTATCTACAGTAGTCACGCATTAAGTAAAAGAGTATGTGGTGGTTGCCAGGAGTTGGAGGATGAGGAAATGAAGAGTTGCCCATCAACAGATAAGGCAGGGCGGTATCTAAGATGAGTAAGCTTTCAAGGTTGGCTGTACAAGCCTTGTATCTACAAAAATAAAGATACATTGTACATGTAAAAATCTGTTGGCTGAGTAGAATTTTTACTAATGTTTCTGACTCCATTAAAGCAATACGATAAAGAGTGAGTAAAAAGACAAACATGAGGAAAATATTAGAGAAATGTGAAAAACATGTATCGGTATTATCTAGATGTGATCAAGGGTCCTGCAAGCTGGTCTTTCTCCTATACGTGTTTAAAGAAGGTCTTGTTAAGAAATGAAGCCAATGTCAAATTAAGAGGACTTAAATATGAGTTCACTGAGGTGGATACGGAAAAACACCAGGAAGCCTTCCATCCATTCAATCCTCTGAGTCCAGAAGGACATTGTGAATTCTGTTGGTTCCTGATATGGACTAAGAGTTCCTTTTTGTGGCTTTTCTTGGCACCATTGCAATCAAACACGGGCCACCATGCACTATGAAGAAGACAATGGCCTTATTTTCTGTTCATTTCCCTGCCTCAAGTGTCTCCCTTTCTTTTGTTTCACACACTGCTTTTCTCTGCCATTCCTCTGTGCTTCACTTTCCCACAGATGGAAACATATTTTCCTAAATCAAGAATGTAATTTTAAAAAGCTTTTTGTTTTGTATGTATGCATCTGTACGTGTGTGTAGATGCATAAGAGTGAGAAAGTGTATAGAGGTCAGTGGACAACCTGCTTGCTGTGGAAGTTAGTCCTCTCCTCCTCCATGTTTGCTCTAAGACTGAACCTATGTTAGTGGGCGTGGCTACAGGCATCTATGCCTGGTGAGGATCTCCTCATTCCTTAACTTACAGTGTAATGAATCCTTCAAACTCATTGGACAAACCATCTACTCACTCTTTAATCCTCCCTAGAACTCTTTGCATTGCACTTTATCCATTTGTATAGATATAATCTCATGGGAGGTTTTTTTTTTTTATTTTGAATGAATATTTTGGGTGCTTACCACCATCTGCTAACAAAAAGAGCCCACACTGAGAACGTCTGTTTTTTCTTCTAATTTTTTCACTTTAATATTTTTAGGAGCTGCCTGGAAGATTCTTGCAACTACAGTTCCATCAAGGTCACTTCCCTTGCCAGAGTCCTGGTGTCAGTCTCCACTGAGCTCTATCTACCGATCTGGGACATAATAGTTTTTCTTAGCTGAGGGGCAGGTATAAATTTACTATGTCACTATCAGTCTCATGTTCTTGAGCTCAAGATAGTCACATACAAGGACTGTGGTCTTCTTATGTGTTTTGTAATCTTGTTAGAATGGATTATCTGCTAGTAATCCAACATTTTCCTTTACCCCTTTATGACCAGGAAATTTTACAATTACACATATATTTTAACTGTTTCTGTGCAAAGCCCCAAACCAGAGTTCATCAAGCTGAAATACTTGTGTGAGAATTTTTTTAAAAAATTGTAAATATTTATTTATTTTGTACTTCACATAAGGTGTCAGTTCTAGATATATCATAATCTATTATTAATGATTTATAAAAACTTTGACTCACTATTAAATATTATAAATGACTACAAAAGCACTTGGATCTGCAGAATATGTTTTTTTCTTCTCTCATACAATATATCTGAACACCAATTTTCCCATTCTCCTACTCTTCCCAGTTCCCTTCCCCACCTCCTCTATCCCACAGATTCGTTCCCCCTCCACTTCCCTTTCAGAAAAGAGAGGTATTCAGGGATTTCAACTGAACACAGCATAACAAGTTGCAGTAAGACTAATCACAAACCATCATATCAAGGCTAGACAAAGCAACGCAGTAGGATGAAAAGGTTCACAGAAGGCAAAAGAGTCATAGATACATTCATTCTTACTGTTAGGCTTCACACACGAATACCAAGCTATGTATTCATGATGTATAGGCAGATGACCCGGTTCAGACCCGTTCAGGCTCTGTGATTGCTGTATCAGTCTTTGTAAGCCCAATTACTAAATTGATTCTATCAGCAGTACTCTCCTGCGGTTCTCAACCCCTCTGGCTGCTATAGTCCTTGCTCCCCTTCTTCTGCTGGATTCTACCTGTGGGTCACTGCATCTGCTCCCATAAGTTGCTGGATGAAGCCTCTTTGATGACGATTGGGCTAGGCACCAATCTAAGAGTATGGCAGAGTAGCATTAGAAACCATTTTAATGCTTCGTTGTTGTTTATTTTGGCCAGTTGTGTTTGGTTCTATCCTAAGTTTCTGTGGTATTCAGTCTCCTTTTCCAGGCCATTTAGGCAGTGTAGGGGATGAGCTCCTTCTTTGGGCATGGGCTCCCTCTTTTGGCATGGGCCTTAAGTTAGACCAGGCACTACTGATGGGCCCCTCCCACAAGTTTTGCACATTACCCCAACACATCTTGCAGTCAGGGCATACTGTATTTTGAAGATTTTGAGGGCAAATTGGTGTCTCACTCCTCCCACCCCATGCCCACAGCTGCAGATTCCCATTCATTCTTCTGACCCTCTGTCTCTCCCCACACCTGATTCTGCACCCCACCCCCACCATGGGTAGCATGGACAGTCTTTTGGGTATATGCCCAGGAGGGGTATAGCTGGGTCTTGAGATAGACTAATTTTCATTTTTCTCAGGAACCTCCATTGTGATTTCCACAGTGGCTCTACAAGTTTGCACTCCCACTAGCAATGGAGTAGCATTCCCCTTGCTTCACTTTCTTACCAGCAAGAGTTGTCACTTGTGTTATTGATCTTAGCCATTTTGACAGGTATAAGATAAAATCAGAAAATAATTTTGATTTGTATTTCCCTGATGGCTAAGGATAATGAACATTTTTAAAATTGTTTTTTTAACCATTTAAGTTTCCTCTGTTGAAAATTATCTATTTAGATCTGTACTCCATTTTTTTTTTAAATTGGAAGGTTTAATTTGCTGATGTCTAGTTTTTCAAGTTCTTTATATATTTTGGAGCTTAGTCCTTGGTCAGATGGAAAGTTGTTGAAAACCTTTTCCCATTCTGTAGGTTGTCATTTTGTTCTATTGACATTTGTCTTTCAGAAATTTTTATGTTTTATGATGCTCATTTATTAATTATTGTTCTTAGTGCCCGTTCTAACAGTGTCTTGTTCAGGAACTTGTCTCCTGTGCCAATGCATTTAAGGCTGTTCCCAATTTTTTTTTCTATCACGTTCAGTGTATATGGTTGTACATCAGGTCATTAATCCACTTGGCCTTGAGTTTTGTATAGGTGATATATATCTATATCTATATCTATCTATCTATCTATCTATCTATCTATCTATCTATCTATCTATCTATCTATCTCTATCTGTATATATCTTTCTATCTTCTGATATATATATATCAGAAGATATTATATTATATATAATATATATTATATATATATAAAGATATTTATACTCTTCTACTTGCAGATTTCCAGTTAAACCAGCACCATTTGTTGGTGACTTTTTTCCCCCCACTGTTTATTTCTGGATTCTTTATAAAAAAAACAGGCTATAGGATGGAGATTTATGCCTGTGTAGTCGATTCATTCCCATTATCAGCAGGTCTGTTTTTGTGCTATGATTTTTTTTTAATCACTGTAGTTCTGTAGTACAACTTGAAATCAGGGAGGGTCAAGCCTCCAAAAATTCTTTTATTGCTTATGATGGCTTTAGCTCTTCTGGGTATTTATTTTTCTATATGAAGTTGAGAATTGTCCTTAGACGGTCTATAAAGAATTATATTGGAATTCTGATGGAGATTGCATTGAATCTGTAGATTGCTTTTGGTAAGGTAGTCATTTTTACTATGTTAACTCTATCAATCCAAGGTCGTGAGAGATCTTTCTATCTTCTGATATCTTCTTCAATTTTTTCTCTTCAAAGACTTGAGGTTTTTTTTTTACCCAGTTCTTCCACTTACTTGGTTATAGTTACACAAAGAGATTGTATATTCTTTGTGGCTATTATGAAGGGTGCTGCTTTCTTGATTTCTTTCTCAATCATTTGGTCAATTGTATATAGGAGGGCTATAGTTTTCTGAGTTAATCTTGTATCCAGCCACTTCACTGAAGTTGTTTATCAGCTGTAGGAGTTCCCTGGTAGGATTTTCGTGGTCACTTATGTATCCTACCACCAACAAATAATGATACTTTGAATTCTTCCTTTTGTATTCCCTTGATCTACTTCAGTTGTCTTATTCCTCTAACTAGACTTCAAATATTATATTGAATAGGTATGGAGAGAGCAGACAGCCTTGTCTTGTTCTCTATTTTATTGAAATTACTTTGAGTTTATTTCCATTTATTTTGATGTTGGCTGTTGGCTTCCTGTAAATTGCCTTCATTATATTTAAGTATGTGCCTTGTATCCCTAATATCTCCGAGACTTTTATAATGAAGCAGGGTGTTGGGTTTTGACAAAGGCTTTTCCAGTATCTAATGAAATGGCCATGCGTTTTTGCTTCTATGGTGGGTTACACTGATGGATATTTCATTTGTTGAACCATCCATGCATCTCATGGATATAAACTACTTGATCATGGTGGATATCTTTTTGATGTGATCTTGAATTTAGTTTTTAAGTATCTTTTTGAGTATTTTGCATTGGTATTCATAACTTCATAAGTGGAATTGGTCTGTCATTCTCTTTGTTAAATCTCTGTATGGTTTGGGTATCAGGGTTATTGTGACCTCATAAAATGAATTTGGCAATATTCCTTCTGTTTCTATTTTGTGGGCTAGTTTGAGGAATGTTGACATTAACTCTTTGAAAGTTACATTAACTCTGAAAGTTTGGTAGAATTTTGTATTAAAACTAGCCATGGGTTTTCTTTGCGGGGGGGGGGGGTTAATGACTGTTGCTATTTCCTTAGTAAATATGCTTATAAGTCTATTTAAACATTTTATCCAATCATGATTAAATTTTTGTTAGATGTATCTATCAAAAACCTGGTCCATTTCTTTTTGATTTTCCGATTCTGTTGCATACAGGTTCTTGAAGTATGATTTAATGTTTCACTGGATTTCCTTGGTATCTTAAGTTCTTTTCATTTCTGATTTTGTTAATTTGGATATTATCTCTTTGCTTTTAAGTTAACTTTGATAAGGGTTTGTCTATCTTTTTGATTTTCTCAAAGTACCAACTCTTTGTTTCATTGATTCTTTGTGTTGTTCGCTTTATTTCTCTTTTATTGATTTTAGCCATGAGTTTGATCGTTTTCTGCTTATTTTTTGTTCTAGAACTTTCAGGTATGACATTAATTTGTTAGTATGTTATTTCTCCAATTTTTTATATAGGCATTTAGTGCTATGAATTTTCCTCTTGGCAATATTTTCACCTTGCCCCATAAGATTGGGTATGTTGTGTACAAATTTTTAGTACATTCTATAAGGTGTTTAATTCTTTCATTCATTTCTGTTCTGATGCAATTATTATTCAGGAGAGAGTTGTTCAGTTTTCATGAGTTTGTAGGCTTTCTGTTGTATCTTTTGTTGATGAAATCTAGCTTTATTTTGTGGTGGTCTGATAAGATGTAGAGAAATATTTTGGTTTTCTTGTATTTGCTGAGAATAACTTTGTGACTTAGTAAATGGTCGTTTTTGAAGAAAGTTCTATAAGGCTCTGAGAAGAATGTATATTCTTTTGTGTTTGGATAAAATATTGTGTAGATATTTGTTAGGTACTTTGGGTTTGTAATATCTGTTAGCTCTAGCATTTCTTTGTTTAGTTTTTGTTTGGGTGGCCCGTATATTGGTCAGAGTGAAGTATTGCAGCCTCCTATTTTCAATGTGAGAGGGTCAACATGTGTTTTAAGATTTGGCAATGTTTCTTTTACAAACATGGGTGCTCTTGTGTTTGGGGAATATATTTGAGAATTGAAACATTGCCTTGTTGAATTTTTTCTTTGAGTGTGATGTGTCCTTCCCTGTCTCTTTTCGTTATGTATTTTATTTGATACTGGAATGGCTACATCAGCTTGCTTCTTCTGTTCATTGGCTTGGAAACTTTTTTTCCAACCATTTATGCTATAGTAGTGTCTGTCTTTGTATACAGCAGGATATGAACACTATGTTTACATCCATTTGCTAGTTTGTGTCTTTCTATTGGGCAGTTGAAATTATTGATATTGAAATATGCCAATGACCAGTAATTACTAATACCTGTTATTTTGTTGTTGTTGGTTTTGGTGGCGGTTGTTTTTGTGTGTGTGTGTGTGTGTGTGTGTGTGTGTGTGTGTGTGTGTGTGTTTTGGTTTGCTATTGTGGGCTCATTTAATTCCTGTGTTTTCATGTGTGTAGTTAAATTCCTCCAGTTGGAGTTCTACTTTTAATACCCTCATATAAGGTTGGATTTGTAGATAGATAGTTTAATGTGACTTTATCATGGAATTTTATTATTTCCAATGATTGTGATTCAAATATGGGCTAGGTATAGTAGTCTGTACTGGCATCTGTTATCCCTTAGAGTTGTAGCACAACTACTTCTTGGACTTCTAGTCTCCACTAAGAAGTTGGATTAACTCCAATAGGTATTTTTTTTAATATGTTATCTTGTGTTTTTTTTTCTTGCCATTTTTACATTTTCTTTGTTACCTATGTTTAGTGTTCCAGTTATTATGTGGCAGGGGGATTTTCTTTTCTGGTTTAATCTATTTGGAATTTCATATGCTTCCATATGCCTTCATAGGATCTCTTTATTTTTTAAGTCACAAGCTATGGCCTCTATTTAATTCATATTCCTATTTTCACAAAACTCATTTCACTCAAATCATCAATGTGTGAATGTTGTTGTCTATCCCATCAAACAGCAATATTTAGCTTTTGTAGAAGATTGAAGAGAACATCACCTGTTCCCATGTCTTTGTTTTTTTTTCATTTTTTCATTGGATATTTTCTTTATTTACATTTCAAATGTTACCTGCTTTCCTGAATTCCCCTCCAGAGACTCCCTATACCATTTCCCGTACCCTTGTGTCTATGAGGGTGCTCCTTCATCCACCCATCCACTACCTCCTGCCTCCCAGCCCTGGCATTCCCCTACACTGGGGCATCAAGCCTTCACTGGACCAAGGGCCTCTCCTCCTATTGATGCCTGACAAGTCCATCCTCTGCCACATATATGGCTGGAGCCATGAGTCACTCCACGTGTACACTTTGGTTGGTAGTTTAGTCTCTGGGAGTTCTGTGGGATCTGGTTGGATGATATTGTTGTACTTCCTAAGGGGTTGCAAACCCTTTCAGCTACTTCAGTCCTTTTTCTAACTGTTACATAAATGACTCCATTCTCAGTCTAATGGTTGACTGTGAACATCTGCCTTTGTATTTGTCAGACTCTAGAGGATTCTCTCAGGAGACAGCTATATCAGGCTACTATAAGCATGCACTTCTTGGCATCCAAAATAGTATCTTGATTTGGTTACTGTATGTGGTTGGATCCCCAGGTATGGTAGAATCTGAATTGCTTTTTCTTCAGTCTCTGCTCTATACTTTGTTTCTGTATATCTACCTGTCAGTATTTAGTTGTCACCTCTAAGAAGGAATGAAGCATCCACACTTTAGTCTTTATTCTTCTTGAGCTTCATGTGGTCTGTAGATTGTATATTGGTAATCTGAGCTTTTTGGCTAATATCTACTTATCAGTGAGTACATATCATGTATGTTTTTTGTGACTGAGTTACCACACTCAGGATGATATTTTCTAGTTATGTCTATTTTCCTAAGAATTTCATGAACCCATCGTTTTTAATAGCTAATGAGTACTCACTCCATTGTGTACATGAACCATATTTTCTGTATACCTTCCACTGCTGAAGACATCTGGGTTATTTTCAGCTTCTGGCTATTATAAATAAGGCTGTTATGATCATAGTTGAGCCTGTGTTCTTGTTATATATGGGAGCATCTTTTGGGTATATGCCCAGGAGTGGTATAGCTGGTTCCTCAGGTAGTACTATGTCCAATTTTCTGAGGAAATGCCAGACTGATTTCCAGAGTGGTTGTACCAGTTTGCAATCCCACCAACAATGGAGGAGTGTTCCTCTTTGTCCACATCCTTGCCAGCATCTGCTGTCACCAGAGTTTTTGATCTTAGCCATTCTGACTGGTGTGAGATGGAATCTCAGAGTTGTTTTGATTTGCATTTCCCTGATGATGAAGGACATTGAACACTTCTGTAGATGCTTCTCAGACATTCAGTATTCCTCAATTGAGAATTCTTTGTTTAGCTCTGTACATTTTTTAAAAATAGGATTATTTGATTCTTTGGAGTCTAATTTCTTGAGTGCATTGTATATATTTGATATTAACTCTCTACTGAATGTAGCATTGGTAAGGTTCTTTACCAAGTCTGTTGGTTGCCATTTTGTCCTATTGACAGTATCCTTTGCCTTACAGAAGCTTTGTAATTTTATGAGGTCCCATTTGTCTATGGTTGATCTTAGAGAATAAGCCATTGGAGTTCTATTCAGGAAAATTTTTCCTGTGCCCATGTGTTCAGGGCTCTTCCCCACTTTCTCTTCTATTAGCTTCAGTGTATGTGGAGCTCATTGATCCACTTGGACTTGAGTTTTATACAAGGATATAAGACTGGATCTATTTGCATTCTTCTACATGCTGATCTCCACTTGAACCACCACCATTTGTTGAAAATCCTATCTTTTTTCCCCCACTGGATGGTTTTAGCTCCTTTGTCAAAATCAAGTGAGCATAGGTACATGGGTTCTTTTCAGGGTCTTCAATTCTATTCCACTGATCTACCTGCTAGTCTCTCTACCAATACCACAGAGTTTTTATCACTATTGCTGTGTAATACAGCTTGAGGATAAAGATGGTGATTTCCCCAGAAATTCTTTAATTGTCGAGAATAGTTTTCGCTATGGTGGGATTTTTGTTATTCCAAGTGATTTTGCAAAATGCTCTTTCTAACTCTGTGAAGAATTATGCTGCAATTTTGATGGGGATTGCATTGAAACTATAGATTGCTTTCAGAAAGACAGCCATTTTCACTATATTAATCCTGCCAATTCATGATTACAGATCTTCTATCTTCTTTTTTTGATAATAAAATGCTCATTTATATGGTTCCAGTGTTCCCACTTTATTATTTTTCTTTTTTCTATCTTTATTAAATTGGGTATTTCTTATTTACATTTCAATGTTATTCCCCTTCCCGATTTCCATGCCAACATCCCCCTAACACTTCCCCCACCCATTATATATAGGTGTTCGCCTCCCAAACCTCCCCCCATTACCACCCGCCCCCCAAAAATGACGTTCACTGGGGGGGGTCCAGCCTTGGCAGGACAAAGGGCTTCCACTTACACTGGTGCCCTTACTAGTCTATTTATAGCTACCTATGCAGTTGGAGCCCAGGGTCAATCCATGTATAGACTTTGGGTAGTTCCTTAGTCCCTGGAAGCTCTAGTTTGTTGGCATTGTTGTTCATATGGGGTCTCAAGGCCCTTCAAGCTCTTTCAGCCCTTTCTCTGATTCCTTCAATGGGGGTCCTGTTCTCAGTTCAGTGGTTTGCTGCTGGCTTTCGCCCATGTATTTGCCATATTCTGGCTGTGTCTCTCAGGAGAGATCTACATCTGGTTCCTGTCAGCCTGCACTTCTTTGTTTCATCCATCTTATGTAGTTTGGTGGCTGTATATGTATGGGCCACATGTGGGGCAGGCTCTGAATGGGTGTTCCTTCATCTTCTGTTCTAAACTTTGCCTGCCTATTCCCTGCAAAGGGTATTCATGTTCCCCTTTTAAAGAAGTAATGAAGCATTCACCTTTTGGTCATCCTTCTTGAGTTTCATGTGTTCTGTGCATCTAGGGTAATTCAAACATTTGGGCTAATATCCACTTACCAAGGAGTACATACCATGTGTGTTTTTCTGTGATTGGGTTACCTCACTCAGGATGATATTTTCCAGTTCCATCCATTTGCCTATGAATTTCATGAAATTGTTGTTTTTGATAGCTGAGTAGTATTCCATTGTGTAGATGTACCACTTTTCTGTATCCTTTCCTCTGTTGAAGGGCATCTGGGTTCTTTCCAGCTTCTGGCTATTATAAATGAGGCTGCGATGAACATAGTGGAGCATGTGTCTTTGTTATATGTTGGGGCATCTTTTGGGCATATGCCCAAGAGAGGTATAGCTGGGTCCTCAGGTAGTTCAATGTCCAATTTTCTGAGGATCCTCCAGACTGATTTCCAGAATGGTTGTACCAGTCTGTAATCCTACCAAAAATGGAGGAGGGTTCCTCTTTCTCCACATCCTCCCAGCATCTGCTATCACCGGAGATTTTGATCTTAGCCATTCTGACTGGTGTGAGGTGAAATTTCAGGGTTGTTTTGATTTGCATTTCCCTTATGACTAAAGATGTAGAACATTTCTTTAGGTGTTTCTCAGCCATTTGGCAGTCCTCAGCTGTGAATTCTTTGTTTAGCTCTGAACCCCATTTTTAATAGGACTAATTGTCTCCCTGCATTCTAACTTCCTGAGTTCTTTGTATCTTTTGGATATAAGCTGTCTCTCAGTTTTAGGATTGGTAAAGAACTTTTCCCAATCTATTGGTTGCCCTTTTTTCCTAACAACAGTGTCCTTTGCCTTACAGAAGCTTTGCAGTTTTATGAGATCCCATTTGTCGATTCTTGATCTTAGAGAATAAGCCATTTGTGTTTTGTTCAGGAAATTTTCTCCAGTCCCATGTGATTCTTCCCCACTTTTTCTTCTATCAGTTTGAGTGTATCTGGTTTGATGTGGATGTTCTTGATCCACTTGGACTTAAGCTTTGTACAGGGTGATAAGCATGGATTGATCTGCATTCTTCTACATGTTGACCTCAAGTTGAACCAGCACCATTTGCTGAAAATGCGGTCTTTTTTCCATTGGATGGTTTTGGCTCCTTTGTCAAAATCAAGTGACCATAGGTGTGTGGTTCATTTCTGGGTCTTCAAATCTATTCCACTGCTCTATCTGCCTGTCCCTGTACCAATACCATACAGTTTTTATCACTATTGCTCTGTAATACTGCTTGAGTTCAGGGATAGTGATTCCCCTGGAAATCCTTTTATTGTTGAGGATAGTTTTAGCTATACTGAGTTTTTTGTTATTCCAGATGAATTTGCAAATTGTTCTGTCCAACTCTATGAAGAATTCGGTTGGAATTTTGATGAGGACTGAATTGAATCTGTAGATTGCTTTTGGTAAAATGACCATTTTTACTATATTAATCCTGCCAATGCATGAGCATGGGAGATCTTTCCATCTTCTGAGATCTACTTCAGTTTCTTTCTTCAGAGGCTTGATGTTCTTTTCGTAGAGATCTTTTACTTGCCTGGCTAAAGTCACACCGAGGTATTTTATATTATTTGGGACTATTATGAAGTGTGTCATTTTCCTAATTTCTTTCTCGGTTTATTTTTCTTTTGTGTAGAGGAAGACTCCTGATTTATTTGAGTTAATTTTATACCCAGCCACTTTGCTGAAGGTCTTTATCAGGTTTAGTAGTTCTCTGGTGGAACTTTTGAGATCACTTAAATATACTATCATATCATCTGCAAATAGTGATATTTTGACTTCTTCTTTTCCAATCTGTATCCCCTTGATCTCCTTTTGTTGTCTGATTGCTCTGTCTAGAACTTCAAGAACTATATTGAATAAGTAGGGAGAGAGTGGGCAGCCTTGTCTAGTCCCTGATTTTAGTGGGATTACTTCAACTTTCTCTCCATTTAGTTTAATATTAGCTACTGGTTTGCGATATATCGCTTTTACTATGCTTAGGTATGGGCCTTGAATGTTGAATTTTGTCAAATGCTTTCTCAGCATCTAATGAAAATGATTCTGTGGTTTTTAACTTTCAGTTTGTTTACATAGTGGATTACATTGATGTTTTTCAATGTATTAAACCATCCCTGCATACCTGGGATGAAGCCTACTTGATCTTGATGGATGATTGTTTTAATGTGTTCTTGGATTCGGTTTGCAAGACTTTTATTGAGTATTTTTGCATCGATATTCTTAAGGGAAATTGGTCTGAAGTTCTCTTTCTTTGTTGGGACTTTGTGTGGTTTAGGTATAAAAAATGCCTTCATAGAAGGAATTCAGTAGCTGGTTGCTGCCGCTGCAGGGAGCCCGTGGGCGGCACCCCACGAGTGAACTTGAGCCCCGGGACCACAGGTAAGACCAACTTTTCTGCTGCAAGAAAGCTGCCTGGTGAGCTTGGGACACAGGGAAGCAGAATTCCTCTAGGACCGGGCACGTTCTGTGTTTACCGGAAGTCCCACACCCGCGGATCCTGGCCCGCAGCAGCTCTCTGTCCCCAGACCCTGTGAGAGAGAGACCCAACCGCCTGGTCAGGTGGGCACTCCTGAGGCTGCAGAGCGGAAGAGACCACCAACACTGCTCACCCCTGCCCACATCCCTGGCCCAAGAGGAAACTGTATAAGGCCTCTGGGCTCCCGTGGGGGAGGGCCCAGGAGCGGCAGGACCCCTGCCTGAGACACCACCAGAACCTGAAGGAAACAGACCGGATAAACAGTTCTCTGCACCCAAATCCCGTGGGAGGGAGAGCTGAACCTTCAGAGAGGCAGACAAGCCTGGGAAACCAGAAGAGACTGCTCTCTGCACACACATCTCGGACGCCAGAGGAAAAAGCCAAAGACCATCTGGAACCCTGGTGCACTGAAGCTCCCGGAAGGGGCGGCACAAGTCTTCCTGGTTGCTGCCGCTGCAGAGAGCCCGTGAGCACCACCCCACGAGCGAACTTGAGCCTTGGGACCACAGGTAAGACCAACTTTTCTGCTGCAAGAAAGCTGCCTGGTGAACTCAAGACACAGGACCACAGGAACAGCTGAAGACCTGTAGAGAGGAAAAACTACATGCCCGAAAGCAGAACACTCTGTCCCCATAACTGACTGAAAGAGAGGAAAACAGGTCTACAGCACTCCTGACACACAGGCTTATAGGACAGTCTAGCCACTGTCAGAAATAGCAGAACAAAGTAACACTAGAGATAATCTGATGGCGAGAGGCAAGCACAGGAACTCAAGCAACAGAAACCAAGACTTCATGGCACCATCGGAGCCCAATTCTCCCATCAAAACAAACATGGAATATCCAAACACACCAGAAAAGCAAGATCTAGTTTCAAAATCATTTTTGATCATGATGCTGGAGGACTTCAAGAAAGACGTGAAGAACTCCCTTAGAGAATAAGTAGAAGCCTACAGAGAGGAATCGCAAAAATGCCGGAAAGAATCGCAAAAATCCCTGAAAGAATTCCAGGAAAACATAAATAAACAAGTAGAAGCCCATAGAGAGGAGACACAAAAATCCCTGAAAGAATTCCAGGAAAACATAAATAAACAAGTAGAAGCCCATAGAGAGGAGACACAAAAATCCCTGAAAGAATTCCAGGAAAACACAATCAAACAGTTGAAGGAATTAAAAATGGAAATAGAAGCAATCAAGAAAGAACACATGGAAACAACCCTGGATATAGAAAACCAAAAGAAGAGACAAGGAGCTGTAGATACAAGCTTCACCAACAGAATACAAGAGATGGAAGAGAGAATCTCAGGAGCAGAAGATTCCATAGAAATCATTGACTCAACTGTCAAAGATAATGTAAAGTGGAAAAAGCTACTGGTCCAAAACATACAGGAAATCCAGGACTCAATGAGAAGATCAAACCTAAGGATAATAGGTATAGAAGAGAGTGAAGACTCCCAGCTCAAAGGACCAGTAAATATCTTCAACAAAATCATAGAAGAAAACTTCCCTAACCTAAAAAAAGAGATACCCATAGGCATACAAGAAGCCTACAGAACTCCAAATAGATTGGACCAGAAAAGAAACACCTCCCGTCACATAATTGTCAAAACACCAAACGCACAAAATAAAGAAAGAATATTAAAGGCAGTAAGGGAAAAAGGTCAAGTAACATATAAAGGGAGACCTATCAGAATCACACCAGACTTCTCGCCAGAAACTATGAAGGCCAGAAGATCCTGGACTGATGTCATACAGACCCTAAGAGAACACAAATGCCAGCCCAGGTTACTGTATCCAGCAAAACTCTCAATTAACATTGATGGAGAAACCAAGATATTCCATGACAAAACCAAATTTACACAATATCTTTCTACAAATCCAGCACTACAAAGGATAATAAATGGTAAAGCCCATCATAAGGAGGCAAGCTATACCCTAGAAGAAGTAAGAAACTAATCGTCTTGGCAACAAAACAAAGAGAATGAAAGCACACAAACATAACCTCACATCCAAATATGAATATAACGGGAAGCAATAATCACTATTCCTTAATATCTCTCAATATCAATGGCCTCCACTCCCCAATAAAAAGACATAGATTAACAAACTGGATACGCAACGAGGACCCTGCATTCTGCTGCCTACAGGAAACACACCTCAGAGACAAAGACAGACACTACCTCAGAGTGAAAGGCTGGAAAACAACTTTCCAAGCAAATGGTCAGAAGAAGCAAGCTGGAGTAGCCATTCTAATATCAAATAAAATCAATTTCCAACTAAAAGTCATCAAAAAAGATAAGGAAGGACACTTCATATTCATCAAAGGAAAAATCCACCAAGATGAACTCTCAATCCTAAATATCTATGCCCCAAATACAAGGGCACCTACATACGTAAAAGAAACCTTACTAAAGCTCAAAACACACATTGCACCTCACACAATAATAGTAGGAGATTTCAACACCCCACTCTCATCAATGGACAGATCATGGAAACAGAAATTAAACAGTGATGTCGACAGACTAAGAGAAGTCATGAGCCAAATGGACTTAACGGATATTTATAGAACATTCTATCCTAAAGCAAAAGGATATACCTTCTTCTCAGCTCCTCATGGTACTTTCTCCAAAATTGACCATATAATTGGTCAAAAAACGGGCCTCAACAGGTACAGAAAGATAGAAATAATCCCACGCGTGCTATCGGACCACCATGGCCTAAAACTGGTCTTCAATAACAATAAGGGAAGAATGCCCACATATACGTGGAAATTGAACAATGCTCTACTCAATGATAACCTGGTCAAGGAAGAAATAAAGAAAGAAATTAAAAACTTTTTAGAATTTAATGAAAATGAAGATACAACATACCCAAACTTATGGGACACAATGAAAGCTGTGCTAAGAGGAAAACTCATAGCGCTGAGTGCCTGCAGAAAGAAACAGGAAAGAGCATATGTCAGCAGCTTGACAGCATACCTAAAAGCTCTAGAACAAAAAGAAGCAAATACACCCAGGAGGAGTAGAAGGCAGGAAATAATCAAACTCAGAGCTGAAATCAACCAAGTAGAAACAAAAAGGACCATAGAAAGAATCAACAGAACCAAAAGTTGGTTCTTTGAGAAAATCAACAACATAGATAAACCCTTAGCCAGACTAACGAGAGGACACAGAGAGTGCGTCCAAATTAACAAAATCAGCAATGAAAAGGGAGACATAACAACAGATTCAGAGGAAATTCAAAAAATCATCAGATCTTACTATAAAAACCTATATTCAACAAAACTTGAAAATCTTCAGGAAATGGACAATTTCCTAGACAGATACCAGGTATCGAAGTTAAATCAGGAACAGATAAACCAGTTAAACAACCCCATAACTCCTAAGGAAATTTAAGCAGTCATTAAAGGTCTCCCAACCAAAAACAGCCCAGGTCCAGACGGGTTTAGTGCAGAATTCTATCAAACCTTCATAGAAGACCTCATACCAATATTATCCAAACTATTCCACAAAATTGAAACAGATGGAGCACTACCGAATTCCTTCTACGAAGCCACAATTACTCTTATACCTAAACCACACAAAGACACAACAAAGAAAGAGAACTTCAGACCAATTTTCCTTATGAATATCGACGCAAAAATACTCAATAAAATTCTGGCAATCCGAATCCAAGAGCACATCAAAACAGTCATCCACCATGATCAAGTAGGCTTCATCCCAGGCATGCAGGGATGGTTTAATATACGGAAAACCATCAACGTGATCCATTATATAAACAAACTGAAAGAACAGAACCACATGATCATTTCATTAGATGCTGAGAAAGCATTTGACAAAATTCAACACCCCTTCATGATAAAAGTCCTGGAAAGAATAGGAATTCAAGGCCCATATCTAAACATAGTAAAAGCCATATACAGTAAACCAGTTGCTAACATTAAACTAAATGGAGAGAAACTTGAAGCAATCCCACTAAAATCAGGGACTAGACAAGGCTGCCCACTCTCTCCCTACTTATTCAATATAGTTCTTGAAGTTCTAGCCAGAGCAATCAGACAACAAAAGGAGATCAAGGGGATACAGATCGGAAAAGAAGAAGTCAAAATATCACTATTTGCAGATGACATGATAGTATATTTAAGTGATCCCAAAAGTTCCACCAGAGAACTACTAAAGCTGATAAACAACTTCAGCAATGTGGCTGGGTATAAAATTAACTCAAATAAATCAGTTGCTTTCCTCTATACAAAAGAGAAACAAGCCGAGAAAGAAATTAGAGAAACGACACCCTTCATAATAGACCCAAATAATATAAAGTACCTCGGTGTGACTTTAACCAAGCAGGTAAAAGATCTGTACAATAAGAACTTCAAGACACTGAGGAAAGAAATTGAAGAAGACCTCAGAAGATGGAAAAATCTCCCATGCTCATGGATTGGCAGGATTAATATAGTAAAAATGGCCATTTTACCAAAAGCAATCTACAGATTCAATGCAATCCCCATCAAAATAGCAATCCAATTCTTCAAAGAGTTAGACAGAACAATTTGCAAATTCATCTGGAATAACAAAAAACCCAGGATAGCTAAAGCTATCCTCAACAATAAAAGGACTTCAGGGGGAATCACTATCCCTGAACTCAAGCAGTATTACAGAGCAATAGTGATAAAAACTGCATGGTATTGGTATAGAGACAGACAGATAGACCAATGGAATAGAATTGAAGACCCAGAAATGAACCCACACACCTATGGTCACTTGATCTTTGACAAAGGAGCCAAAACCATCCAATGGAAAAAAGATAGCATTTTCAGCAAATGGTGCTGGTTCAACTGGAGGGCAACATGTAGAAGAATGCAGATCGATCCATCCTTATCACCCTGTACAAAGCTTAAGTCCAAGTGGATCAAGGACCTCCACATCAAACCAGACACACTGAAACTAATAGAAGAAAAACTAGGGAAGCATCTGGAACACATGGGCACTGGAAAAAATTTCCTGAACAAAACACCAATGGCTTATGCTCTAAGATCAATAATCGACAAATGGGATCTCATAAAACTGCAAAGCTTCTGTAAGGCAAAGGACACGGTGGTTAGGACAAAACGGCAACCAACAGTTTGGGAAAAGATCTTTACCAATCCTACAACAGAAAGAGGCCTTATATCCAAAATATACAAAGAACTCAAGAAGTTAGACCGCAGGGAAACAAATAACCCTAGTAAAAAATTGGGTTCAGAGCTAAACAAAGAATTCACAGCTGAGGAATGCCGAATGGCTGAGAAACACCTAAAGAAATGTTCAACATCTTTAGTCATAAGGGAAATGCAAATCAAAACATCCCTGAGATTTCACCTCACACCAGTGAGAATGGCTAAGATCAAAAACTCAGGTGACAGCAGATGCTGGCGAGGATGTGGAGAAAGAGGAACACTCCTCCATTGTTGGTGGGATTGCAGACTGGTAAAACCATTCTGGAAATCAGTCTGGAGGTTCCTCAGAAAATTGGACATTGAACTGCCTGAGGATCCAGCTATACCTCTCTTGGGCATATACCCAAAAGATGCCTCAACATATAAAAGAGACACGTGCTCCACTATGTTCATCGCAGCCTTATTTATAATAGCCAGAAGCTGGAAAGAACCCAGATGCCCTTCAACAGAGGAATGGATACAGAAAATGTGGTACATCTACACAATGGAATATTACTCAGCTATCAAAAACAACGAGTTTATGAAATTCGTAGGCAAATGGCTGGAACTGGAAAACATCATCCTGAGTGAGCTAACCCAATCACAGAAAGACATACATGGTATGCACTCATTGATAAGTGGCTTTTAGCCCAAATGCTTGAATTACCCTAGATCCCTAGAACAAATGAAACTCAAGACGGATGATCAAAATGTGAATGCTTCACTCCTTCTTTAAATGAGGAAAAAGAATACCCTTGGCAGGGAAGGGAAAGGCAAAGATTAAAACAGAGACTGAAGGAACACCCATTCGGAGCCTGCCCCACATGTGGCCCATACATATACAGCCACCCAATTAGACAAGATGGATGAAGCAAAGAAGTGCAGACCGACAGGAGCCGGATGTAGATTGCTCCTGAGAGACACAGCCAGAATACAGCAAATACAGAGGCGAATGCCAGCAGCAAACCACTGAACTGAGAATAGGTCCCCCGTTGAAGGAATCAGAGAAAGAACTGGAAGAGCTTGAAGGGGCTCGAGACCCCAAAAGTACAACAATGTCAAGCAACCAGAGCTTCCAGGGAGTAAGCCACTACCTAAAGACTATACATGGACTGACCCTGGACTCTGACCCCATAGGTAGCAATGAATATCCTAGTAAGAGCACCAGTGGAAGGGGAAGCCCTGGGTCCTGCTAAGACTGAACCCCCAGTGAACTAGACTATGGGGGGAGGGTGGCAATGGGGGGAGGGTTGGGAGGGGAACACCCATAAGGAAGGGGAGGGGGAAGGGGGATGTTTGCCCGGAAACCGGGAAAGGGAATAACACTTGAAATGTATATAAGAAATACTCAAGTTAATAAAAAAAAAAAAAAGAAGGAATTCAGTAGCGCTCTATCTGTTTCGATTTTGTGGAATAGTTTGGATAGTATCGGTGTGAGGTCTTCTATGAAGGTCTGATAGAATTCTGCACTGAACCCATCTTGACCTGGGCTCTTTTTGGTTGGGAGACTCTTAATGACTGCTTTTATTTCTTTCGCAGTTATGGGGTTGTTTCAATGGTTTATCTGTTCCTGATTTAACTTTGGTACCTGCTATCTCTTTAGGAAATTTTCCATTTCCTCCAGATTTTCAAGTTTTGTTGAATGTAGACTTTTGTAGTAGGATCTGATGATTTTCTGAATTTCCTCTGATTCTGTTGTTATGTCTCCCTTTTCATTTCTGATTTTGTTAATTTGGACACACTCTCTGTGTCTTCTCGTTAGTTTGGCTAAGGGTTTATCTATCTTGTTTTTCTCAAAGAAACAGCTTTTGGTTCTGTTGATTCTTTCTATGGTCCTTTTTGTTTCTACTTGGTTGATTTCAGCTCTGAGTTTGATTATTTCCTGCCTTCTACTCCTCCTGGGTGTGTTTGCTTCTTTTTGTTCTAGAGCTTTTAGGTGTGCTGTCAAGCTGCTGATATAGGCTCTCTCCTGTTTCTTTCTGCAGGCAGTCAGAGCTATGAAGTTTCCTCTTAGCACAGCTTTCCTTGTGTCCCACAAGTTTGGGTATGTTGTACCTTCATTTTCATTAAGTTCTAAAAAGTTTTTAATTTCTTTCTTTATTTCTTCCTTGACCAGGTTATCATTGAGTAGAGCATTGTTCAACTTCCATGTATATGTGGGTGTTCTTTCCTTATTGTTATTGAAGACCAGCTTTAGCCTGTGGTGGTCTGATGGGACGCATAGGATTATTTCTATCTTTCTGTATCTATTGAGGCCTGTTTTGTGACCGATTATATGGTCAATTTTGGAGAAAGTATCATGAGGTGGTGAGAAGAATGTATATCCTTTTGCTTTAGGGTAGAATGTTCTATAAATATCCGTTAAGTCCATTTGGCTCATCACTTCTCTTAGTCTGTCTACATCACTGTTTAATTTCTGTTTCCATGATCTGTCCATTGGAGAGAGTGGGATGTTGAAATCTCCTACTATTATTGTGTGAGATGCAATGTATGCTTTGAGCTTTAGTAAGCTTTCTTTTATGTATGTAGGTGCCCTTGTATTTGGAGCATAGATATTTAGAATTGAGAGTTCATCTTGGTGGATTTTTCCTTTGATGAATATGAAGTGTCCTTCCTTCTCTTTTTTGATGACTTGTGGTTGAAAATCAATTTTATTCGATATTAGAATGGCTACTCCACCTTGCTTCTTCAGACCATTTGCTTGGAAAGTTGTTTTCCAGCCTTTTACTCTGAGGTAGTGTCTGTCTTTGTCTCTGAGGTATATTTCCTGTACACAGCAAAATGCTGGGTCCACATTACGTGTCCAGTTTGTTAATCTGTGACTTTTTATTGGGGGAATTGAGTCCATTGATATTGAGAGATATTAAGGAATAGTGATTGTTGCTTCCTGTTATCTTTTTATTCGGATGTGAGATTATGTTTGTGTGCTTGTCTTTGTTTTGTTGCAAAATGATCAGTTTCTTGGTTTTTTTATGGTGTAGCTTGCCTCCTTGCATTGGGCTTTACCATTTATTATCCTTTGTAGGGCTGGATTTGAAGAAAAATATTGTGTAAATTTGATTTTGTTATGGAATATTTTGGTTTCTCCATCTATGTTAATTGTGAGTTTTGCTGGATACAGTAACCTGGGCTGGCATTTGTGTTCTCTTAGGGTCTGTATGACATCTGCCTAGGATCTTCTGGCTTTCATATTCTTTGTTGAGAAGCCTGGTGTAATTTTGATAGATCTACCTTTACATATTACTTGACCTTTTTCCTCTACTGCTTTTAATATTCTTTCTTTGTTTTGTGCATTTGGTGTTTTGACTATTATGTAACTGGAAGAATTTGTCTTCTGGTCCATTCTATTTGGAGTTCTGTAGGTTTCTTGCAAGTTTATGGGCATCTCTTTCTTGAGGTTAGGGAAATTTTCTTGTATAATTTTGTTGAAGATATTTACTGGCCCTTTATGTTGGGAGTCTTCACTTTCTTCTCTACCTGTTATCCTTAGGTTTGTTCTTCCCATTGTATCCTGGATTTCCTGTGTGTTTTGCACTAGGATCTTTTTGCGTTTTACATTATCTTTGACAGTTGTGCCGATTTTTTCTACAGTATCTTCTGCCCCTGACATTCTCTCTTCTATCTCTTGTATTCTGCTGGTGATGCTTGTATCTATGGCTCCTTGTCCCTTCCTTTGGTTTTCTGTATCTGGGGTTGTCTCCCTTTGTTCTTTCTTCATTGTTTCTATTTCCATTTCAAGTCCTTCACCTGTTTGGTTGTGTTTTTCTCTAATTCTTTCAGGGATTTTTGTGTTTCTTCTCTAAGGGCTTCTACTTGTTTACTTTTCTTTTCTTGCATTTCTGTAAGGAAGTTCTTCACGTCTTTCTTAAAGTCCTCCATCATCATGATCAAATGTAATTTTAAGTCTAGATCTTGCTTTTCTGGTGTGTTTAGATAATCAGTGTTTGCTTTGGTAGGAGAATTGGGCTTCAATGATGCCATGTAGTCTTGGTTTCTGTTGCTTGGGTTCCTGCGCTTGCCTCTCACCATGAGGTTATCTCTGGTCTTACCTTGTTCTGCTATTTCTGGCAGTGGCTTGACCATCCTACGGGCCTGTGTGTCAGGAGTGCTGTAGACTTGTTTTCCTGTTTTCTTTTAGCCACTTATGGGAACAGTGTGTTCTGCTTTCAGGCATGTAGTAGTTCCTGTCTACTGGCTTTCAGGTGTTCCTGTGGGCGGGTGTCCTGATTCCACCAGGCAGGTCACTTGGAGCAGACAAGTTGGTCTTACCTCTGGTTTCGGGCCTGAAGTTCGTCCTCCAGGCTGGGTTTCAGCTCTCTGTGAGGGCAGCAACCAGAAGGGCCTGCCCCTCCTTCTCTAGGGTCCTTGTGCCCAGGGGGCCCAGATGGCGCTAGGCGTTTTCCTTTAGAGTCAGAAATGTGGGCAGAGCATAGTCTCCTCTGGTTTCCCAGGTGTGTCTGCCCCTCTGAAGTCTAGCTCTCCCTCCCATGGGATTTGTGTGCAGGGAGCTATTTGACCAGGTCCCTTTAGATCTGGGCCCAGGCTGGACCACAGGGATCCTGCAGCTTGAGTGTCCCTATCTTCCTGTGCCCAGAGGCTCTATACACTTTCCTCTTGGGCCAGAGATGTGAGCAAAGGTGGGCAGAAGTGG
Organism: Rattus norvegicus; assembly: GCF_021556685.1. Taxonomy (NCBI): domain Eukaryota; kingdom Metazoa; phylum Chordata; class Mammalia; order Rodentia; family Muridae; genus Rattus; species Rattus norvegicus. Next base: position 62,002,851 of record NC_141539.1, read on the forward strand.
CAGTCTCTCCTCTCTTTCCATCTTCTGAGATCTTTGATTTCTTTCTTCAGAGACTTGAAGTTCTTGTCATACAGATTTTTCACTTGCTTGGTTAGATTCACACAGAGGTATTTTATATTATTTGTGAATATTGTGAAGGACATCATTACCTTAATTCCTTTTTGAGCCTATTTATCCTTTCAGTAGAGGAAAACTACTCATTTGTTTGAGCTAATTTTATATCCATCCACTTTGCCGACATTGTTTATTAGGTATAGGAGTTCTCTGGTGGAAATTTTGGGGTCATGTAAGTATACTATCATATCATCTGTAAATAGTCATATTTTGATTTCTCCCTTTACAATTTGAATCCCTTTTACCTCCTTTTGTTGCCTAAAATTTCTGGCTATGTTTTCGAGTACTATATGGAATAGATAGGGAGAGAGTGGACATCATTGTCTAGTCTCTGATTTCGATTGGATTGCATCAAGTTTCTCTCCATTTAATTTGATGTTTTCTACTGGTTTGCTATATATTGCTTTTACTACGTTTAGGTATGGCCCTTGAATTCCTGATCTTTCCATGACTTTTAATCTGAAGGGGCTTTGAATTTTGTCAAATGCTTCTCTGCATCTAATGAAATGACCTTGTGATTTTTTTTAATTTGTTTATATAGTGGATTAGACTGGATTTCCATAGGTTGATCCATCCCTGCATCCCTGGGATGATGCCTCCCTTATGATGGATGATCGCTTTAATGTGTTCTTAGATTCGTTTAGTGAGAATTTTATTGAGTATTTTTGCATTGATATTCATATGGGAAATTGGTCTGAAGTTCTCTTTCTTCATTGAGTCTTTGTGAAGTTTATGTATAAGCAAAATTGTGGATTCATAGAACAAATTCTGTAATGTTCCTTCTGTTTCTATTTTGTGGAATAGTTTGAAGAGTATTGGTATTAGGTCTTCTTTAAAGGTCTGATAGGATTCTGAGCTAAAGCCATCTGATCCTGGCTTTTTGTTGGTTGAGAGACTTTTAATGACTGCTTCTATTTCTTTAGGGGTTATGGGACTGTTTAGATATTTTATCTGAATCTGATTTAACTTTGGTACCTGGTATCTGTCTAGAAAATTGTCCATTTCCACCCAGATTTTTCAGTTTTCTTGAGTATAGGCTTTTGTAGTAGGATCTGATGATTTTTTTTGAATTTCTTCAGTTTCTCTTGTTATGTTTCCCTTTCCTATTTGAATTTTGTTAATTTGGATACTGTCTCTCTGCCCATGTCTCTGTTGAGTTTTTTCAAAGAATCAGTTCCTGTTTTTTTTTGACTCTTTGTATCGATCTTTATGTTTCTAATTGGTTGATTTCAGCCCTGATTATTTCCTGCTGTCTCTTCCTCTTGGGTTTATTTGCCTCTCTTTTGTTCTAGAGCTTTCAGGATGTGCTGTCAAGCTGCTAATGCATGCTTTCTCCAATTTCATTTTGGAGGCATTCATAGGTATGAGTTTTCCTCTTAGCACTGCTTTCATTGTGTCCCATAATTGTTGGTATGTTGTGCCTTCATTTTCATAAAATTCTAAAATGTCTTTAACTTCTTTCTTTATTTCTTCCTTGATCAAGTTATTATTGAGTAGAACATTGTTCAGCTTCCATGTGTATATGGGCTTTTGTCATTTCTTTTGTTATTTAAGACCAGCCTTAATCTGTGGTGATCTCATAGGATTCATGGAATTATTTCTATCCTTTGTATCTGTTGATGCCTGTTTTATGACAAATTATATGATCCGTTTTGGAGCAGGTACCATGAGTTGGGAGAAGAAGGTATATATATATATATATATACATATATATATGTATATATATATTATATATATATGATGAAATGTTCTAGAGATATCTGTTAAATCTACTTGGTTGATAACAGCTGTTAGTTTCACTGTTTCTCTGTTTAGTTTCTCTTTCCTATTGTTGAGAGTAGGGTGTTGAAGTCTACCACTATTATTATGTGAGATCCAACGTTTGCTTTCAGCTTTAGTAAAATTTCTTTTATGAATATGCGTTCCCTTGCATTTGGAGCATAGATATTCAGAATTGGGAGTTCATCTTGGTAGATTTTTTTCTTTGATGAGAATGAAGTGTACTTCCTTTTTTTTTTGATAACTGTTGGTTGAAAGTCCATTTTATTCCATATTATAATGGCTCCTCCAGGTTGTGTCTTGGGATCATTTGCTTGGCAAATATTTTTTCAGCCTTTTATCCTAAGGTACTTTCTGTCTTTGTCACTGAGGTGTGTTTCCTGTGTGCAGCAAAATGCTGTGTCATGCTTACATATCCATTCAGTTAGTTTATATCTTTTTATGGGTGAATTGAGGCCATTCATGTTAAGAGATATTAAGGATAAGTGATTGTTGCTTCCTGTTATTTTTGTTCTTAGAGGTGGAATTATGCTTATGTGGGTATCTTCTTTTGGGTTTGTTGAAATAAGATTACTTTCTTGCTTTTTCTAGGTTGTACTTTCCCTTCTTGTGTTGGAATTTTCCATCTCTTATCCTTTGTAGGGGTTGTTTGGTGCAAATATATTGTGCAAATTTGGTTTTATCATGGAATACCTTGGTTTCTCCAACTAAGTTAATTGAGTGTTTTGCTGTTTATAATAGACTGGGCTGGCATTTGTGTTCTCTTAGGGTCTATAAGACATCTGTCTATGATCTTCTGGCTTTAAAAATCTCATGTGAGAAATCTAGTGTAATTCTGATAGGTCTGCCTTTCTATGTTTCTTGATCTTTCCCCCTTACTGCGTTTAATATTTTTTCTTTGTTTTGTGCATTTGGTGTTTTGATTATAAGGTGACTGATGGAGTTTCTTTTCCGGTCCACTTTATTTGGAGTTCTGTAGGCTTCTTGTGTGTTCATGGGCATCTTTTTCTTTACCTTAGGGAAGTTTTCATCTATAATTTTGTTGAAGATATCCTGGGATCCTGGGTGTTTCAGAGCTCCTGGGAGTCAAGCTGCCTATGGGATCCTGAAATTCTGGTATGACTAAGATCCTGAAAACCTGTTCTGTCAGAGGTCCTGGGAGTTAAGCCTTCTCGGGGTCTTGCAGGAATGTGTGGAGAGCCAGATCCCCGGGCTAACTCTGGGCACAGGTACAAGCTGGAAGGGATCCATACCTCTGCCTGAACAGGTTTGGGTTTCCCTGGTTCCTGTGGGGGTCCTGGTTATGCTGGGTGTTGGGAAAGATTTTGTGGCCTCAAATGTGATCTTGAGTGTGTCAGAGCTCCAGTGCTCCTGATTGTGTCCTATCTCCTGGGAGTATACCTTCCTTTGTCATCCTGTGCCTTTCAGAGAACCTGGGAGTAATGATCCCTTTGGGTGTTCTAAGATTGTATGCAGAACCAGCACCTCAGGTCTGATCCATGTCCAGGTTCAGATTCGAAGGAACCTGTGCCACTGGCTGGCCTGTGGTTCCTACGTCTCTGGATTTTGGTGAACCAAGTTACTTTGGGTGTTGGGGTAGATGTTGTAACCTCTCCTGTGATCCTGGGTGTTTCAGAGATCCTGGGAGTCAGGCTACTGCTATGTGTTATGGGAATTGATGCAGAGCCTGTGCCCAAGGTCTACTCAGGGCCAGGGATCTCAACTTTAGGTTAGGAAAGTTTTCTTTTGATATTTTTGAAAATATTTTTAGACCTTTAAATTGTGATTCTTTTCCTTCTTCTCCTTCTCTTCCTCCTTTTTCCCTTCCTTTCCTCCAATGTGCTGCTATTGCTTTTCCTTTCATTCTTAGGTTTGGTCTTAATATCCCAAAATACCTGGATGTTATTTGTGAGAAGAATTTTTAGCCATTATTTTTGGCTGAAGGATCCACCTTTTTCTTTATTGGATATTTTTTTATTTATTTACATTTCAAATGTTATCCTCATTCCAAGTTTTTCATTCATTAACCCCCATCCCATCTCTCCCCCCGCTTCTTCTATGAGGGTATTCCCCCATCCATCCACCTGCCTTTTCCCGCCTCCCTACCTGACATTCCCATACAATGGGGGGGGGTGTCCAGCCTTGGCAGGACCAAGGGCTTCTCCTATTGGTGCCCAACAAGACCATCCTGTGCTCCATATGTAGCTGGAGCAATGGGTCTGTCCATGTGTATTCTTCGAGTAGTGGTTTAGTCACTGGGAGCTCTGGTTGGTTGGTATTGTTCTTATGGGGTTGCAAACCCCTTCTGCTTCTTCAATCCTTCTCTAACTCTGCCAGTGGGGACCCTGTTCTCAGTTCAACGGTTGGCTGCGAGCATCCGTCTCTGTATTTGTCATGCTCTGGCACAGCCTCTCAGAAGACAGCTATATAAGGTTCCTATCAGCATGCACTTCTTGGCATCAGTAATGTTGCCTGGTTTGATGACTGTATGTATATGGGCTAGCTCCCCAGACGGTGCAGTCTCTGAATGGCCTTTCCTTCAGTCTCTGCTCCAAACTTTGTCTCTGTATCTCCTCCTAGTAGTATTTTAGTTCCCCCTTCTAAGAATGACTGAAGCATCCACATTTTGGTCATCCTTTTTCTTTTTTTTTTTTTTTTTTTTTTTTTTTTTTTTCTTTTTTTCGGAGCTGGGGACCGAACCCAGGGCCTTGCGCTTGCTGGGCAAGCGCTCTACCACTGAGCTAAATCCCCAACCCCGGGTCATCCTTTTTCTTAAGTTTCATGTGGTCTGTGGATTGTACCTTGCATAACCCAAGCTTTTGGACTAATATTCACTTATCAGTGAGTGCATACCATGTGTAGTTTGGTTTTTTTTTTTTTTTTTTGGTTGTTTTTTTTTTTGGGGGGGGATTGGGTTACCTCACTCAGGGTGATATTTTCTAGTTCCATCCATTTACCTATGAATTTAATGAAATCATTGTTTTTGATAGCTGTGTACTCCATTGTGTAAATGCATCACATTTTCTGTATTCATTCCTCTGTTGAGGGACATCTGGGTTCTTTCTAGCTTCTGGCTATTATGAATAAGGCTTATATGAACATAGTAGAGCATGTTTCCTTGTTATATGTTGGAGCATCTTTTGGATATATGCCCAGTAGTAGTAAAGCTGGGTCCTCAGGTAGTACTATGTCCAATTTTCCAAGGAACTTCCAGACTGATTTCTACAGTAGTTGTACTAGCTTGCAATCCCACCATCAATGGAGGAATGTTCCTCTCTTTCCACATTTTTGCCAGCATGTGTTGTCACCTGAGTTTTTATCTTAGCCATTCTGACTGGTATGAGGTAGAATCTCAGGGTTGTTTGGATTTGCATTTCCCTGATGACTAAGGATATTGAACATTTCTGTAGGTGCTTCTCAGCAATTTGATATTCCTCAGCTGAGAATTCTTTGTTTAGCTCTGTTTTCCATTTTTTATAGTGTTATTTGATTTTCTGGAGTTGACGTTCTTGAGTTCTTTGTATATATTGAATATTAGTTCTCTAATCCTCGGATGTAGGATTGGGAAAGATCTTTTCCCAATCTGTTGGTTGCTGTTTTGTCCTAATGACCCATGATAGGAATTTTCCTTTTGGCACTCCCCTCCATCTCTTGTAATTTGTTTGTGAAACTTACCTTTAGTAGTTCATGTTTGCTTACCTAAAGTTTTCATTTCCAGAATTCTTTCAGTTTTTGTTTTCTGTATTGTTTTTACTTTGATTTTTTAGTCTTGAATAGTTTCATTGATTTTCTTCAACTCCCCCCACCCCATTTTTCTTAACTTTCTTTAATAAATTTATTCATTTCCTCCATTTTTTGTCTTATTTTCTTTTGATTTGGTTGTTGTTTGTCTTTGTTTTTATTTTTTCCTCACTTTCTTTTTTTTAATGGATATTTTTTATTTATATTTCAAATGTTATTCCCTTTCCCAGTTTTCTGTCCATAAGCCCCCATCTCAGCCCCTTCCCCTTATTCTATGACGGTTCCCCCTCCCCAACCATCCCTCCTTTCCACCTCCCCACTCTGATATTCCCCTACACTGAGGGGGGTGGGGGTCCAGCCTTGGCAGAACCAAGGGCTTCTCCTCCCATTGATGCTCAACAAGGCCATCCTCTGCTGTATACGCAGCTGGAGCCATGGGTCTGTCCATGTGTATTCTTCGGGTAGTGGTTTCGTCCCTGGAAGCTCTGGTTGGTTGGTATTGTTGTTCTTATAGGGTTTCAAACCCCTTCAGCTCCTTCAATCCTTTCTCTGACTCCTCCAATGGAGACCCCATTCTCAGTTCAATGGTTTGCTGCTAGTATTCACCTCTGTATTTATCATGCTCTGGCTGAGCCTCTCAGGATACAGCTATATTCGGATCCTTTGAGCATGCACTTCTTGGATTTATCATTATTTTCTAGGTTTGGTGGCTGTGTATGTATGTATATATATATATATGGATCCCCAGGTAGGGCAGGCTCTGGTTGACATTTTCCTCACTTTCTTTGAGAGATTTATTCACTTGTTTTTTTATTGATTTCTATAATCTTCATAAAAATGATATTAATGTCTTTTTCTTTTACTTACTCTGTATTGGAATATTCAGAACTTGCTGTAGTAGTTGGGTTTTGGTAGTGACATATTGCCCTGCTTGTTGTGGATTGTGTTTTTACTCTTTTGTCTGTGCATCTGTGTTTAGGATCTAGGTGCCAACTTCTGAGTTTGTCTTTGTTGAATGACTGTTTTTGTCCTCTGTTTTTGTTTCCATTCTGGTAAACTGGACTTGTTGCCTGTGGTTAAGCAGACATGTTTTGCCCAAGTTGGGGGCTGAAGTTCTGGTGACCAGCATGGCCTTTTTTTGTACAGGCTGCCTCTGCCTGGGATTAGACCATGGTGATAAGGAAGAGAGTGAGGATTGGGGAGAGGGTAGGCAGATACTGAGAGGGTGAAGGAGGTCCACAGGCAGGCAGTCTATCTGTTCTTTTGGTTGGCATGGCATATACTTGAACAAGAGATGTCCACCCATGTTACTGGCTAGACATAGCAACATTTGGGAGATGGGAAGAGGAATGTTAGTCTTGAGAGGAGTTAGAATTCAGCGGGCAGTGGCCTATGTGTTCTGACTAGTGTGGCCTACACTACTGTGTGATATTTGTAATGTGAAGGTGACTCCCTGTTCTCTCAAATGGAGGAATCTAAGATTTCTGACAGGCAAGCAAGTATTGGAAGACTGTCTTCTCAGTTCAGACTGTCTATACAAAATACTATAATCTGAGAGTCCTACATTCTAGGGGGTGTTTTGGATGCTTTGATTGGGAATCTCTGTGTAAACTCTGAAGATTCTGTTCCCCAATTGGTTCTTGATTGATCAATAGAGATGCTAGTGGTCAATGGCTGGGTGGAATGGCAGAACTTCTGGGTTCCTGCGGATAGGCTAAGAGACTCAGGAGAAGGAAAGGGATTCACCATGCTTCAGAGGGAGAGAGAACCACCAGTCATATGAGATCTCGGGTGGGGTGGCCATTGACCGCTTCTCCGACTGGGCCTAGGGTAGCACCTATCAAGAGTTCTAAGCTACCATGTGGGTTCTGAGAATTGAACTCAGAACCTATTAAAGAACACAGAGTGCTCTTAACCACTGAGCCTGAGTCCCATATAATCTATACTCCTTTCTCTCAGTTCCATAAGTAAAATAGTTTCAGGTCAGTATTCAGCATGATCAGGGTTGAAGATTCTCTTTCCTGACTTGTAGTCAGTCATCACATTTTGAGGCAGGAATATAGTAGCAATATTCAAATAATAAGAGTCACCCTTTCTTGACTTCACTGCTTTAAATTATCTACCAGTGGCTCCAAAACTGTGAGCATGCCTTAAACTTGAAGTATGAATTGATTGATTAGCAGCTGAGATAATGTACTTACGACATTATAGAGATTTTTGATAATTATCTCACTATACTGTGGAGCTTTTGCAAAGCTCCCCATCGGCACCATATGCTGGGATTGAAGGTAGCTATTTCCATGACTTACTTCACTGGGTCTCCTAATGATTGTGTAAGTTTCTTATTTCCTATATTGAAACTCTTTATTTAGATTTTATTGCTTTTTAACTGACTTTTGATAAACAGGTTCACTGAAATTTAACAATTGACAATGAGAAAGTTCTGTACAAGTAATCAGTTGTGTTGTATCCATACTTCGTGGTTTCTAAGCCTGTCTATCTTCTCCTGTGTTTATTACAAACATTCCCAAATTAACAAATTGTTATAATATATGCTGCTGAGTGACATACTCAGAGTGTTTTCATCCCGAGACTTGAGACTTGGGCTGAGTTCTCCATTCACAGAGCATAGCATCTGCGAACAAGAGAAGGTGTTTTGGTTGGCCTGGTTTATGCAATGGATACATCATGCTTTGCATTCTGCCTTTCAGTACATTATCTCACAGCCATGAACCTGAGATAGATCTTTGCAAACTGGACTTTTTTCTGGGTCCAGAAAAGAATTCATATGTAAGGATATAGAACCTTCTAGAAGTTTATAAAGGAGATGGTTGGACATTTGTGGGGAGATAGATTGTACTTTCCAATGTAGCCCCCACATTGCCCTTACAGCACTGAATTTGAGTTTATGACTGACATTGAGAGAATATCCTTCACAGGCTCTGGATGGCCTGTGTGGTTTTTATAGGACGAGGTTGCAAGGCACTATAGGGTGTGTGTGTGTGTGTGTGTGTGTGTGTGTGTGTGTGTGTGTGTGTGTGTATGTGTGTGTTTCCTACTGCTATGTTCATAGATACCAGTTTTAGAGGAGTAAGAAATTCTATCATGTAAGCTAAGCAGCAGTTAGCATTTTCATTTTCAATATTTCTCCAGTGTAGCACAGAGCTTTGGGCATCTGTCTGGGCACTCCACACCACACCAGGAATCTGGGAAAAGACAACAAGAAAAACTGATATAAACATGCTAATTCTCGTGCTGCTTGCTGTGCCATACATGATTAATGAAGTCCTTTGTTTCTTAACCCAGAGTTTCCTGTCTTCTGCCATCATCAATGAAGCAGAAACAGACTAACTTATTAGTTTAAAATAAGATAAAATCAAATTTCACTTCTAACAGCTAGTTGACACAATTTGCATCCCAACTACTGCAGAGTCACCCAGCATCCTGAGTTTCTTCTGCTAGCTGAAGAGCTTCAGAGACACAGAAGTTTGTTACTTTATTACATTCCATTTGTTGTCTAATGAAACAGTCCATGTACTTCAGGAAGTCATTAGCACTCACTGTTTATTGATTGAATTAGTGAAAGTATCAATACTCCCTGATTTAAATGTTCACTGGAAAACCTTAGAAAGAAATGACATGTTTTGTGCCTGAAACTATGCATCAGCAAGAACTTTATTGTTTTTAGAGTGAGGATTAAATAAGTCAGATTTTGTGAGGTCACTCTTAGCTAATATATACTCATAATTATTGAATTATTCTCTACCCCTTCATTTCAAATCACTTATTTCTTAAACTATAAAGAACTACTGTTCTCTGGACTGTTTTTCTTATATGAAGAAGAGTTGAAAAATAGTTGCAAGATTTCTTAAAACATTTTACCTTGATAAGAGGTAGAATTAAAATAAAACATTCATATAAACTAAGTTTAAGGCACAGCCCTCTCCTGCTTTCATTTTTGCTGTTGATGTTTTTTTGGGAGGGGATATTTTAGTGGTATTTGAGACCTAGGATCTCATACTCAGCAAGTTCTCTATTACCGAACTGTCGTCTAGCCCTTCTCTTGATATCTAAAGTATTGGCATCATTGCTAGTATCTGTAATTGGCAGGGAACCTTGTGTATAAAATGTCATTGGTGAATCCTCTCCTCTACTTTTGTTATATGTTTCTGGAGCAACAATGTTTAACTTTATAATAAGTGAATCTTACAACAGTAAAGCTAGTAAGTTTTCAGATTAATAGCTGTCTTCAGAAAGTAAGAAGATCTCCTGTAGTTACATGGAGACATTCAGTAATGACATTGTCTCTATTCCAGAGGGACTGACTCAATGACTCCAATGGATATCAAAATCCACTAATTCCGAAGTCCCTTGTATGTAATAATATAACATTGCGTACAACCGATGTGTTCCCTCAATTTCCTTCAAGTCATCCCTAGACTATTTAGAATAACTAACACAGTGATGGTGCTATAGGTGCTATAAATATAGTTTCAGTACTGTATTCTTTAGGCAATAATTTCCAGAGAAAATACTGCACATGTTCCATGGGGATACATTTTGTTTTTGAGTTGGCAGTTGGCCAGCAAGGAACACTTGTAGGAATACTACTTGCAGATATGAAGTCCTCACCGTTCTTGTCATTTGAAATTCCCTGTTGTCTCTTCAAGCTTTATTGCCACCAAGTCTCTGTTCCCATAGCAGGCACACATGGTGTGATGGCTCTGCCCTAACAAGGATCCAATGTGATGGGTTTGACAGGCTCTGAAGTAAGAGCTGAGCTCCTTGGCTTTGGAAGGGCCGAACCCGTTTTGGTTTCAATTTTCTAATTTGTGGTAAGGAATACCTCAAGGTTTAGTCAAGGATTAAGCCTGCGGTTTAACTTCCTTCTTCCTAAGAGTATGAAGTTGTTTGAGTCAAGCCACCAACCCATATCCCTGCAGATGAAACCTATTTGCATTTCTCATGCGTGTAAGCCCAGTAAATGTGATTGCTTCCAGCTCACTGCCACAGAACCATTCTGCTGCCATTCTGTTACCAAATAACGAAGCCTCAAACAGAGGCTCTGTCTGTGTGCTGAACAGGAAGCATGACTCACGCCTGGAACCCAGAGAGCCTGCAAACTGCAGCAGTGCTCTTAACTGGCTAAAATATCTGTTACCATAGATTTGTAACATATATTCTAAGCGATGGCCTTTCCCGCAGGCTTTCCTAGGAGCGTGATTCAGGGCTAGGCAGATTGTTTTCGTTCCTAACCACAGCACCCTCCTGGCCCCAGTGGAAGACTCCTCACAGAATTTTATATTTATATTTTTGGCATCTGTACTAATGTATTAGAATTTTTTCTGCTGCTGTTAAAATGTCAACAACCAACCAGCAAAAATCCCACTACAAATTATAACTCACATTGGTTTAAAAACTCTACTCGTATATAAGTTAACACTCCAATCATATATGAGTTAGTGGATTTAAGGCAATGTTGGATGACCAGATTTGGGATTTTGTGTTTCTTTAACAAATTCTCCCCCCTCCTATTTCCTGTTAGTTTATTTGTTTTGATATAGGGAAATAGTTTCAGCTATGCCAAAATGCCAAGCTCTAATAGAGCTTCTACAAGTATGCAGCTATAGAAGAAAAAAAAGATACCACACTTTATAGATTAGACAACATTCTATAGTATGTCTGTTTCTTGAATAATCATTAATAACCAGATTCTCCTTGAATCGGTGCAAAGTGCAGGCAGACTGAACTAGGCCACTTAGCCTCTCCCCACTTCTGCCCCCTTATCTCATTCCTCATCACTAATGTAGGCTCTACGGTGCCACTTACCAGTCACAGGGCCCCACCGCATGGCTCTTAACATGGTGCTAACACGGATCGAAACACAAGGCCACTGCCAAATGAAGTGTAAGTCTAAATTAACTCCTGAACTAAGGAGCCTTGTGTTGCTTATTTCAGATTCAGCAAAATTGTCGTGTAATTTTTTTTTCTTGTTCTTGTGAACTCTGTTCATTTCTGTTTCACAAGAGCTCTTTCTGACGAAACTGCTCCTTGATTTTCTGGTTTGTGTATACCTGCCCCCCCTCCCGCCGCCCCTAAGTTCTCATCTAGTCTCTGTAACATAATAATTCAGTTGCTTTAAATGCCATATGGAATAAATAAATGTTTCAAAACTGATCAAATTAAATTCCCTGTAAAAATTCTCAGCATTGGTTGCTTTGATTAAATATGGAAGGCGAACAAAAGCCACAGCCTTGGCAGGCTTATAAAAGAGAAACGAAAGGAATTAGAAAGCAAAAGACTAACGCTGCTTTGTGAGTTAGAAAGTGATGTAGTATTGTTATTTTTATAACTTCCTAGATTAAAATAAAAAACTATGGGCTCGCAGCTGAAAATTATCTGGTGATCACAGCCTGGCAGGGTTCAAGGGTGCATGTGCTATGTGGATGGAGAAAGAGTGGCTATTGAGAGTACAGCCGTACACGTGGAAACAGCTATATTTGGAGGAAAATGCTATCAACCACTTCAATAAAACCCAGGGGACAAATTTTGAGTCAGCCAGCACTGTGTCCCAGGTGTTGAAAGGAATCAGAAAAACAGGAGGAAGAGATGGCACTTTCCAGACTAGAGTTCTTTCTGTTAACTAAAGTATTTTTTAAATACAGGAGCCCAATTTTAAAGAAAGGGTGAGTGCATGGAGGGGGGGAGAGGGCACTGCTTCTGAGCAATGATATCTACCAGGTGTGGAGAAGCAGTGTCTACCAGATACTGTGTTGCTAACTTGTCTGTTACCAACCACAGACGCCCCAAACAAGTTACTAAACATTATGAAGTTAATTTATGGATAACATGTCAGGAGAATGGAAAAGCATTCATGTCAGGCAGAGCCAACGTGCTAGGTGTGGTTTTCCTTCAGCCTTTCTCCTGTGTTTGAGGTCTCTTCTACATTAAGAGTGTGAATATCTCCCTCACACACAAAACCACATGGCCTCACCTCCAGGGCCTTGATGATGTAGGTTTAATCTGGCTTAAGTAGTAACTCAAGAAGAAGGGACTTGTATTTGATACCTACAAGGGTGTGTGTGTGTGTGTGTGTGTGTGTGTGTGTGTGTGTGTGTGATTTTGCTTTTCCTGAACTGTCCATGATCTATTTTTGATAGAGAAGGAGTTCTTTGGTACTTGTCTGCCAGCTTCCTGTTAGTCACCAGTGAGATGAAAATACTGTTTTGTTTTTTTTTTGTTTCCAGTTTTTTTTCCTTAAATTTTTTTTTTAATCAAACAGAAAGCACCGGCTTCAGGACCAGCTATAGTACAATGAGATAGTTATTATAAGCCACAATTATAGCTTCTATGAGAGGAGAGAAATGAGAAGAAAGCCGGTGGAGTTTCAGAGGTCCACAGATGGTTTTACTGAGGACTGAGTGACTCACTCAGCTGACAAGAGGAAGTGAGAGAGAGATTTCCAGGCAGGAGACCTACTTTCAAAGACAGAGGCAGTGAATGCTGCCTGGGCTGGATTTAGGTACACAATGGGTCAAAATGATACTTAGTCTTTAAAAAATGTCTATATCAATGGCCTCCACTAACTTGATTGTGAGCTGCATTAGGACATATATTTGGAGAAGAACAAGAAAAGATGTTCAATTCTTGAATTATCACTGTTGTCAAATATCGTAACTGTTGATAAAGCTTAACATGTAATTTAAAAAATCAATGTAGTTTTAATGATAATTTCTGTCAGTCTACCAGTTACTAATCAAGGAGTTTTTCCCAAGTGTTCTAACTAAGGTGTGTGTGTGTGTGTGTGTGTGTGTGTGTGTGTCTGTCTGTCTGTCTGTCTGTCTGAATGTTAAATATCACTGAATATTCCTTCCTGCATTGGACCTTCATTAAACAAGATTTAAGCAAGAACTCTCTAGGTTTTTATTATTTATTTATGTGGTGGTTTGAATAGGTTTGTATTTGAATTCTTGGTGCACAAGATGTGGCACTGCTAGGAAGTGTGGCCTCGTTGGAGTAGGTGTGGTCTTGAGAATTCCTCTTCTTATGCTCTACCCAGTGTGCAATCCAGACCTTTCTGGCTGCCTTTGGATCAAGTGTAGAACTCTAGGTTCCTCCACCATCATGTCTGCTTGCATGATGCCATGCTTTCTGCCATGATGATAATAGACGGGACCTCTAAAACTGTAAGCCAGCCCTAATTAAGTGTTTTCCTTTATAAGAGTTGCCTTGGTCATGGTGTCTTTTCACAGCAATGTAAATCCAAAGAAAGACAATTTACTAAGTTTCATCCTTATCTCCCACTGTCGGGTGGTATTGAAGATGCAGATTTGTTGAATTCAGAACTAAGAAGTATATTTTTTTCTCACTCCTAGGTTCATGGCTGAGACATCTATTTAAAAAAAAGACAAATTAGCAAAAGAGAGACATGCAGATTATCTGAATTAGGGTTTTACATGAGAACCTTCATAGATGTAGAACAAGAGAAACAGAGAATCCCATTTTATTTTGTAACTTAGTATAAAAAGAATCTCATGTCGTCTAGGCTGGTCTGTTGTACTGACTCAAGAGATCTTAACCATGGCCTTTAAAATGCTGAAACTACCAGCAAAATGCTCACCTTCATTCTGCATATAAAGAGTGGACTTCTTACACATGGTTACTGAACAAAAAAGGGGGATTTCCTGATAATGCATGGCGTGTGTAGCAATATCTGCCTGATGTATTCTTTGCACTCCTGTGATTTTTTAGGGTAAAAGGAGGACATACCTGTGGTGAGTTCCACCACATACCTTAGGTGAAGGTCATAGTATTTTTATGACCTGCTTCAAGTGCCAATTGTGGGAGAACAATACCCATGGTACCTGCAGCTATTTTCTCAAATGCCACTGTGCCATATTTCGGGATTGTATGTCCTGAATGCTATCAATGGTAACACCATTTCCTCCATTACTTCAAATCAATGCTTTGGTGCTTAAAATAATCAAGAAGCCATTGTTTAAAACAAATGACTTCAGAGAGGCCTTTAACGTTACTATTAGGTACTATTAGGTACCTCCGGGTTGTTGCTGTTGTTGCTGTTATCCTCGATTATTTCTCTAAAGAACAGTTTCCAAATTGTATATTCATGGAATTTCTTGTATAGAAAATTTGTAGTAACTGAAAAATTCATTGGGGAAAAAAACTCATACAAGCCTATTGCACAATGCAAATAAAATAGTGCTGTTTTGATATGTCCCCTCCACCAGCTATAGAATAGCTGTCGTCTCTATAAGTGTCATCCTCTAGTTAAGGCCTCCCTCCACCTTCCCATCCCTTTCCAGAGCAGTTAAGGTTTTCATTTGAGTCTGATAGTTATGTTTATTTTCATCAGCTTAACATTAAATCTATTTTTAAAAATCCACAAGTATTTATTTATGTGCATGTGTGTGTATTTATGTGTGTGCATATGTGCATGTATGTGCAGGTACATTCACATGTTATACCATGGAATGGAGGTCACAGGGCAACTTGAGGGAGTTGGTTATCTCCTATTGGCGTTAGAAATTTAATGTGGGTACTCAGGTTTCACAGCAAGCACTTCTACCTGCTGAGCCATCTTGTTAGTCTTAAACATATATATATATATATATATGTACATATATACACATATACATATATATACACATATACATATATATATAATAAATTTCTAGTCCTTTGCAGAAAAAAAATTCATAATTTCTTACAAAGACTACATATTTATGGAGGTGCTCAGGCTTTAAATCTTACTTGTTTGTTTTTCTAAATTAAACCTATATTGTGTGTGAAAAATTTTGAAACCTCAAAAATAAGGTTACTGTATCCATTCCATGGTGAAGTTAGAGAGGCTCGCATACCCATGAAAAAGAAGTGGTTAAGTAGCCGTGGAGGAGAATGGCATGGGCTGACACTTGTAAAAATATGTAGAACTCCAGTAGCAGATTCTCAGAGTGCATAGGCTAAATAGATGCAAAATATGGAGCCTTCCATGTTCATCATCGTCAAGACTAGATTCATCGGCGCCCTTGGCATGTGCCATCTAGGGATTAGAGTAGTGCCAAAGAGGGAAGCCAGGGTAGAGAAAGGAGCTAGATTATAGGGGCTGTGAATGTCATTTAAAGACTGTGAGATTTTCAATGTGGCTTTAAGCAGACACGCTGTAGCATGAACTGCAAGGCCTCCTCTGAGGGCCATACAGCCACAAAAGCATCTTTTGCAGGAGAAACAAATTATGGACTGCCTGGGAGACCAAGGAATGCTGGTATAGACAATGCCAGCCAATTGGGAACTGCTGTTTAGAAGAGGTGTTTTCTTATGACCAATGGAGCACATGTGGAAGGTCTTAAAGGAGTTTGCAGCAGCATTCAGATGAGCTTGCAGCTGCTAATCTGCTAATCTAGGAGATCACCTCCTCCTAGAGTCTGTGCCCTTGATTCTGTGCCACCTCACCTCCAACCCCCAAGGGCAAGTAGGGTTGGGCATTGAGTGGATGTACCTCATTATCCTCACTTTGTGGCTGCTTGTGAACCTCCTTTTCTGGGGGTTAATTTTCGCCTCTTGCTGCAAGGACTGTGTTCACATTTCTACCTCATTTGCTCTTCTTCTCCTTGTGGCACTTTTGTAGTCCCCTTCAGTTACTTCTTTGGTGAGTTGGACCCTTAGTGTTTTATGTTGGGCTTTCTTTTAATTTATTTATTTATTTATTTATTTATTTATTTATTTATTTATTTATTTTATTGGCCACTACCAGGGATTGAGACTAGAGCCTCATTGTACTGGCAAGCATTCTCTATGATTTAGCTCTAAGCCTCTAATGTTCACTGTAGTTTCATTATTTGTAATAATGATTGCAAGTAACATTTATTTCCTAGAGTTGAATAATGTCCCCAACGGGGGAGAAAGTTGTGGTATAAAATTAGGAACATGAGCTCTGCAAGCATCGTGCTTTTGTTAAAGCATTGTCTATGAAGTTCTCAGTGGCTAATACCCGTCCTTGCCAGAGGTGGGAGTGCACTTTGTTACATCATAGATATTTGAATAACAAGACTTGAAATCATCTGGTCTCTCTCCCTGTGGTGACATTTGCAATCATGGTACACAGCTCAAGACTGGATGATATTCCTGTGCTTTCATAGAAACAAAGGAATCAGTACCAAATGTTCTAGCAGTTACAATGTTGTTTAACAAGTGTCAACCTTCATCCACAAGAGAGTACTGGAAAAAAATATTGTCCTAATTTTTCGCTTAATGTGTGTTAAGTAATGGTAACTATTCATAATGAACAGTTGCTAAACATCTAGACATAATAGTTGCCCCAATGAAATGTATTAGTGTAAAGGGTTCAGTACAAGAAGAATTAGCCACATTTTAAAAGAATTACTGGTTTTACTGGTGTGTCAGACACACAAAACTATGGCTTCTCAGACCTGAGATATAGGCAAATTTTCATTACCATGGAAGAAGTGATTTTTTTGTTTCAATGAAGACTACTGATATGTTTTTGTTGCACAGACAAGAGATAACACCCAAAAGCCATGGCATACTTGTTAAATTTAATGTAAGGCACTCCAAAAAGTTAAGTCTCATATAGTATATTAAACGAATTTTTGTACCAATTGTTTTACTAACAATTTCTATCATCTCAAATTGATTGTCCTGTTTACTTTTGATTGGGAAGTTCACTATAATCAAATGTTAAGTGGGAACAAGGAGTTGATGAGTGAGCGGTGCGAGAATTCATCCCTCTCCAACGCTAGGCTTGTCTTAGTTTATAATCACTTTCCAGACACACAAGGACTTTGGAGTAAGAGATCACATGTAAAAATAGTGCATGGTGTTTCCAACTCATTGAATAAAAACTGGAGCTTATGTTCCAGTGTGAAATTTAAGTGTTAGGTTCAGTGGGAATGTCCCTGTCTCCATCCTGTTTGAAGTCAAAACGCCTCTGTGGTAGGAATCCAGAACTCTATCCATGCACCAGATACACATATTATCTGTTAAAATCAAAAACATACAACATCTCTGACACCCCAAAATCAGAACAGTAAGAAGGGTCAAGTTAATTAAGTCATTAGTTAGGAAGCTACCTGGATAATGAGGGAGAAGACATCTTACAGGTGCCTTCTGAAGAGAAATGTCAGTCTTATCTCCCTAGAAAAGTCACTACTCAGAGACTGTCAATTAAACCTCCACTCAGTAGATGTGTGCATAAAGAATCAGGAATAAAATGTGTTTTTCTATGATCTTAGCCGATTTCTGTGAAAGGGTTGTTGGATCCCAAAAGGGTCATGATCCGCATCTTGAGAACCAATGCTCTAGGGCTATATTGAATTCTTTATAAAACATTGTTAGCAAAAATCACTACCAGTAAAGCTCTAGCCATCTTTCTAGGTGTATGTATGGACAAACTGGAAAACAATAGTTTGACATCCTTAAAAGCAAAGTAGAATGCTATAGATATGGTCATGTTGCTGTCTCCTCCAGCGTAGGAGTGGGAAGCCATGGTGGTCAGGTGATAGTGAGGTATCGTGGTGCTAAGGTCCACATGGTTCATCCCCATGTGATTCATTCCTCTATAGTTACCAGGATCCTGTTTTCCAGGAAACAATAAAAGTCAGCAGAATTATCTTTGTATTCTCAGTTTTTAGCAGACATGTCTATGTCTAATCTGTTCCCTTTTTAAGGCATTTAGGGAACATTGCATAAGCTCAGAGTGAGTAAAAAAGGCTGGGACAGGAAATGAGCTGCCCTGACTGCTACTCCAATAGTACCAAGATGGATATTCTAACCAAGAAAGACAGGGAATTTTTATGCATATCATATCCTACATTTCCAATTCCAATTGAGATACTGAGGCAGAAATACTTTCACTTTTCTTTTCCCCATGCTGCTAATGAAATTCACGATCAGCGTGATCAGCCACAGCATCTCTATTTCTGAGTAAGACAATTTGGGAATTACTTTATACCTAAAAAAAGACCATAACAACCCTGAGATTCCACCTCACACCAATCAGAATGACTAAGATAAAAATCTTAAGTTACAGCACATGCTGGTGAGGTTGCGGAAAAAGAGGAACTCTCCTTCACTGCTGGTGGGACTGCAAACATACAGCCACCATGGAGATGAATCTGGTGGTTCCTCGGGAAATTGGAAATAGTTTTACCTGAAGACCCAGCTATATCACTCTTGGGCATATGTGCAAAAGATGCCCCACATGCTGCCTCATGTTCATAGTGATCTTATTTATAATATCCAGAAGCTGAAACCAACCCAGATATTCCTTAACCGAAGAATGGATACAGAAAATGTAGTCATTTATACAATGAAATACTATTCAACTATTAAAAAATGAAGATATCACTAATTTTGCAGGCAAATGGATGGAACTAGAGTTTATCCTCCTGAGTGAAGTAACTCAGACTCAAAAGGACATGCATGGTATGTACTCACTGATAAGTAGATATTAGCCAAAAAGTACATAATACCTAGGATACAACCTACAGACCATAGGAAGTATAACAAGCAAAATGACCAAGTGAGGATGTTTCAACCACACTTAGAAGAGGGAAGGAAATAATCATGGGAGGCAGAAGGAGGGAGAGAGGGACCTGGATGGGAGCAGGAAGAGGAGGGGAAAAAGGAAAACAGGATCAGATATGGGGGAGGGGATGGGAGAGAAGCCCAGAGGGCCAAGAGAATAAATGGAAATAAGCAGCCGGGGAGTGGGAGGTGGGAGGACCCTCTAGAGAGTACCAGAGACTCTGGAGGTGAGACACTCTCAAGATTCATTAGGGATGACCTTAACCAAAATGCTCAAAATTGGGGAAAGGTATCTGGAAGCGTCCACCTCCAGTAGATAGGGCCTCAGGTGAGGGACAGGGTTACTAACCCAGAGTAAAAATTTCTAACCCAGAATTGTTTCTGTCTAAAAGAGGTGTAGGAACAAAAATTGAGAAGAGACATAAGTAAAGGAGATCCAGTGACTGGCCCAGCTTGGGATCTATCTCATGGCAGGGCACCAAAGCCAGACACTACTATGGTATTATGTGTTTGCCAACAAGAGCCTAGCATGGCTGTCCTCTGAGAGGCCTTACCAGCAACTGACTGAGACAGAAAGCACATACTTACACCGACTCATGTCAGCAACCCATATGGTTGAATTAATGGAAGGATTGAAGAAGCTGAAAGGGAGAAAGACCAGTAGTCTCAACTCACCTAATCAGGCACCATACACTGACTGGTCCAAGGACCCTGACACATATGTAGCAGAGGTCTACTTGCTCTGGCCTCAGTGGGAGAAGATGGACTTAATCCTCTAGAGCCTTGAAGTCTCAGGGAAAAGGGAAGCCTGGCAAGGGGGAGGAATGAGGAAATGTGGGAAAGGAGACTGAGTGTGGGCAAAGGAAAATTTTACTATAAAAAATTAAAAACAAACAAACAAAACAAAAAAGTCCGTTTAAAACACCCGAGAAAAATGCCTCCCCTTAATGCAAGAAAGAAACTCAGATGCCCTCTTGGGATTTGGGTGTTTGTTTGTTTTGTTTTTGTTGTTGTTGTTGCTGTTTTGCTGTTATATGAAAGAAAGAGAGAGAGAGAGAGAGAGAGAGAGAGAGAGAGAGAGAGAGAGAGAAGGAAAGAAGCAGACAAGGAAGGAAGGAAAGGAAAAGGAGGGAAGGAAAACAAAGGAAGGGAGAAGGAAGGAAAAGGAAGGGAGGAAGGAAGGGAGGAAGGGAGGAAGGAAGAGAAAGTTTTCCTGTAATGTTTTCGTGCTGGGGGTGGATCAAGACTAGAGAGGGTTAGAGCTTACCAATTCACAAACTCACACCCAAGTTCTCCCTTTAAGCAGTGCTACTGCATAGCATCTAGCACTAGTGCATAGATTGTATTGTTGCTTTTCCACTCAGCTTTTACTGCTGAAACCATCTTAATCTTCTCAGCTGAGCTTTGTTACCAAAGCCTTCCTCTCTGAACTGGATCCCCTCACTGGTCAGGACTTCTTCCAAGTTCCTGCCACAGTAAAGTTATTTTTAGGAAACCGTTGAGCATTGAACTTTGCTGTGATCCTGAAGAAAAGCAGTCTCGATTTCTGAGTTACTATCTGGTGCTCTGATTCTGAACAGTATAGCACTATGAGGCATATTTTTCTTTAATTCAACCAATATAATATTTTCTATAAGATTGACAGAAATACAAAAGGAGTAGATTCTGGAGCCATGAATAGGGAAGTGGCTACTGGTTGATTTAGAAGTCACAGTGGGATTACTTTGTGCTCTTTTGATCAAATAGACTTAATATTGCAAGTCTTACCTAGAGAGGTAGAAAGGAGGCAGGAGTCACAGGTAATAGTGACTTTATGTATGTACTCATATAACAGGTATATGGTTATGAAAAACATAAATGCAGATAAAAGAAAAAAGATGAGGATGATTTTAAGATTCTTGGGACACAGAATATGTTAAAGAAAACTAAAAGGGGGTTATCAGAGAATGTTTTGGGACACACTAGAAAACATTTAAGGCGTCCGCTTGAAATGCAGCAGAAGCAAAATTTGATGTAGAGTGAAGACCATCTATTATTTAAGGACACAGTAACTATCATTTTCAAAAGAGCAGTTTTAAAATCTCAGGTGTGTCAGTGACCTACAGGGCTTTGTTGAACAGTGACTGGGTCTTAGTCATAGACTTTCAATAGTTCTGTAGTAGGTTCTCACAGTTGTGTTTCTAAGAATGTTCCCTGGGCTGTTGACACCAATAAGACACTTGAGAAAATGTTGTTTAGGTAGACAGAAGGTCCTTGCTAATCTTTGCTAGAGAAGCATAGGAGACTTAGGGGAATGAGAGCACAGTGAAGACATGGAGAGATCACACAGTGCAATCCAGCAGTTCGAACTTAAGAAACTTGACTATGAATCTGGAGAGTAGGTATAGAAAATGAAAGGTACAAGAAAGTAAATCTGAAAAGAAGATGATACATAAATACATACATGGACATGGAGTTGAAATTGTCTTACCTGATTTGAAGTAAGCAAAGGCTTTGGGGACACAAAATAGAGGTGTGGGAATTGACAGAAATAGGCAATCTGATCATAAAGACTTGTCTTAGGATGACTGTTTTGTTATATGTGCTCCGGTACCTGGTGATTTCTAACTATAGTTACAAATTCAATAATCCTATATAGTCAGGAGAAAAAAATTTCTCTGACATTAATAGGACGGAAGAATGAATGATTTGTATATAAATAAATGTATGTCATGATTGAATTTAAAAATAAGTTATTGAAAGTTAGAGACAAGTCATACTTAGGTGAATCAGTGAATAAGGGGACCAACCTTAGTGTAAGTCAGATAGGAACTTATTCACTGATTCACCTAAGAATGACCCTCTAAATACTCCATCTCCATGCATTTAATATCTTGCTTAATTTCTTATATCTGAATATACCAGGTCTGAAAACTTGTTGAAAAATGAACATAAGAGAAAAGACAAAATATTATTTCTAAGATCATGTCATAAAAAAGAATAAATCACACATTTACAGCGAGTCTGCAACCACCTCTGCACTTCGCTGACTTAAACACCTAGTAGCTTGTAAAGCTGAATTTCTCAGTAATGAAAGCCCCCAGATCCTATCACTCAGTAAATTCCGTTTTGCATACACAGACATAAATTTGTCTTAAGTAAACATATCTGCTGTATCATTTTCATAGGATTATGTGAAAGTCTTGTAAAATTGACCTGCCCATATCTTTGGATTCTACGGGAAAAGAACTCTCCACACAGCTCTGAAGATGTAGACAGCACATTTCTCACCCCACAGATTAAACGTTTTCATACAGTGCTTTGACTACAACAGACTTCTTTCCTTCTGAAGTGAAAACACAGATATGAAAGGGCATTTCTACATTTGAGAGAGATGTTCTTTTTACTTCAGGAGATCTCTTGTTTTTTTTCTTTATTTGAGCTTTTGTGGGATACAATTTATGTGTCTATCTCTCTATCTATTCAACAGTTTATCTGTCCTTTCAACATGTAGTTAGTTACAAAATATCTACTGGATTTATGTCCCTTTGTGTGGGGACAAGTTCTGCTTTGTAGTGATCCTTCCAATATTACTACTCTAAGGGACAGAGAAATAGAAGGCTTTATGGTAAAGCATGTAGTTGTTGTAATGTTGTGGTCTGATTCTAAAATATTCCCAATGGGATCATGTTTTGAATGCACAGCCATCAGGTAGTGGCGTTATTTATGTATGTACATGGGTGAGGGGTGGGTTAGAACTTTCCATAGACAAGACCTTGTTGGCAGAAGCAGTTCACAAGGACAGGTCTTGGAAAGTTCCAGCCATGTTCTCTGCTTTCTGCTCTACAAAGATTAGCACACATTCCTGTGGCTACGAACTGAGCTCCTCTGCTGTGACTCTATCGCAGTGGACTGAATTTCTCTGAAATAATGAGCCCAAAATATCTTTCATCATTTAAGATGTGATTGTCAGGTGTGGGATCACACCAAAAAAAAGTAAAGCATACAATGAATATTATCAAATCAACACAGTATTTAAAATCCTACTTACCAGTGAATTTTCTCTCTTTACTTCTCTTCTTAACCTTGCTTCTCCCTCTTGTTTTTGCACACTCATGACAAACACCTATACAATAGGAGCTCATATTATATGCATGTATGTTTTTGTGCCCCAAAAGTAGATTGTGGACTTACTTTTTCAATGCAACCAAAGAAAGTATTTTGTTAAGCTACTTAAAACCAACCAAATAACCAAACAAAAAACCAACTTATATTCTCACTTCTTATTTAATAAATAAAAACACATCACAAATTTAGATCATTGTAACAACCAAATTTAATGAAGAAGGCAACACTCTCTTAGCATCTCTACTTGAAGAACGTGGTCCTAAGTAAATGAATTTATAAGAGGCCTCAGCAAGAACAGATAATAGTGTTTTTTTTTCAAGCTAGAATGTCCAATTTAGGGTAAATGATGTTCCAGCCATTCTAAAAACAGTTTCCTCATCTTTGCTCCCATAATAAAAGAATCATAGATGTGCTTTCTCACCACCACAGCAGATGGCTCTAATGATTTTCTTGCCACAGCTAATTCCTTTGCAAACAGTACAGACAGGTTGGCCAATGTGTACTGAAAGTGCGATGTCACTGTTCATAAATGCTCTGAAAGTTTATTTTGTTTTTATCATTGCTGGAAAATGGTGTTTACCTAAGCGAAATTATTTGTGTGAATCATCTATGAGACAGTGCTCTTCTTGTGATAAATTACCTGGAAAGTGAATGAGCATCACCTGGCTAATGCAGTTCAGTGGCACGACTGACTTCATGGAACAAGTGAGCACATGTCTGTTCTCTGAATTGCATTTTATGAAGGAAGCATACCCTTTCCTATTTGGGAACATACTCATTCTAGTATGTTTAAGACAACATTCAGAATATACTGAAGATAGTGTGTATATTAGTAAAAAGCTCTAAAGAAAAAATGCTTTAGTAAAATTTTGTTTGCTTAATGTGAATATCAAAGAGGGGATTATGAATCTAAATAAGGTTGTGAAATATGCAGAAACACCTTCATAAATTTATTTTTATTGTTTTAAAGTTGCTTATGATCTCTAGTTTTCAGAAAATGGCATAAAGAAAATACACATATACACTTCTTTAGTAATACCAAAAAATATAAAACTTAAATTAAATTATTTTGAAAACAAAATATTTGGGTTATGTCTTTGTTATGTATTTGTCAATATCTTTATGGTCTCAAAGTTAGTGAGTGATTAGAGGTTTTAATCTCGCCCATACTTTCCATTAAAGATGAATCTAGGAAATAAATATTCCATCATAGAACTAGCATTTATCACTTATTGATGTGAGCAATGTTTCCAATTAGAACATACAAGCCTTGTTTACTTTCTTCGCTGGTCTTACTTAAGCTAAAATATGTTTCATGATTTGTGATTGATGGTTTGCCAGAGAAACCATTTAAAAGGTAGCAAAGATAGACAAGGTGTTGGGATGCCTCTGACTATAATAAATAACATGAAATATGTGTTAAGAAAACTGTGAAATTAGATATTGAAGAGCACTGATGCTTGGGGTAGTCAATGCTTTGATTCAAACTGGAATTATAAATAAAAGAAAGTTGCACTCTAAATTGCCCTCGACCAAGGAAAGTTACAGGTGGCATTGGTGATAGCCTCTCATATGTGGCTTGGGGTTAGAATAATCTAAGAATATCTGAGGATAGAATAACTATTCCTTTAACTTTCCCAATTGCAGGAAAGAGTCACCACTCATGTAAAATATTGGCTTCCATGATGTTTATTCACTAAGGAATAGCAACAGCAACAACAAAAACTATTTGTTTTAATTTTCTCCATGCATTTAAAAGTATCCTTAAAAGACATCTCAACCATTGTGTACAAACTAAATCCATCAGAATCCTTTCCACAAATAATTTTTGTGAGACTTCGATAGTCATATTTATTTTCAGGAATACTATTTATAGCCCAAATACTTCTTTTCTTGTAACCATAAATTATTTTTTTAGTTGAAGTCCATGAAGTTTTCTAAAAATTTACACAGTCTGTGAATTTAGTTTTAGAAAAATAACAGAAAGCTAGTGTTTCTATATGTGAAATTTGAACAGTAGTATTTCACATTCACTAATCATTGAATGAGTAACATTCCTAAGGTTACTCTGACAGGAAACAGTTTTCAATTCAGTATTTTATTGGTTACTATATATTCTGCATAAATATGATTCCTAGAAAATTAGATCTTCCCATATCCTAAATAATTTGCTAAAGAAATACCATTATTCTGTTATTTTTAATAATCTGTTATCATTTAATTAATTTTTTTCCAAAATGATTATCCAACCTCTTGTGGATGCCAGGCACTGGGTATAAAATCCTGGACAGAACAACATCCTGAAGATACTATTACCAAGCTCCTTTGACCTGCGACCCTTTATGCTACCATTTAACTTGTAAAAATGTGTGGTGTTTTGCAATTTATCAAAATCCTTTACTTAGTATCTTGAGTGAGGGATGGCCTGCCATTTCCAAGCATGCTATGCACATAACAGCAGTTGTTTTAATGTCCAGATTGCCATGCAGAACATGATGTATGGAAATTCCATCCTTTAAAGATGTGTTATCATACTCCATCAAAAAAAAAAGCAAAAACAAAAACAAAAACCCATAATCGTTGAAGAGCAGGCTCTCTGTAGGAAAATATTTAAAAGAACAAGAAGAATTCGATATCAATTTAATGTCATGTTGTGATAGTTTACCAATATTTTAAAATCTTGACTTTGAGACCCACAGTGAAAATTGTAGTTAGTACCTAGGAACTAACAGCTAGGAATCCTTGGCTTTTGGAATTAAGGTTTTCTCTGAGAGTGAAATGAGACACAATTGTCACAAAACAGCCGAGAGTAGCCAACTATTGAAATGGCTGCACCTAAGTAATAATGTCCCCGGGTGTCTACAAACAACCAGCAGCAAACTTTGACTACTAGAGTGTCAAAGAGCGGCCTTAGCATGACTAAAGCTGTAACAAACTCAATTTTGTTTGATACCACCTGTTTAAAAAAACAAAAACAAAACAAAACAAAACAAAACAAAAAAAAAAAACCCAAAACAGTATCTTATTCTGAGTGAACTTGAGTTGAGAAACAAATCTTAACATCAAAGCTCATTTGAAAAATCCTCATCTGGAAAGAAAATATCAGCCTGTACTTTGTTTTGCATTTACCAAAGAATGCTCCGGTTTGTAACTTAGCTGCATAAGTTACAGCTAAGTATACTTTGACATCACTGTTTCTAGGCATTCTCTAGTATCTTTAGAGGATGTGTACCTTCTAAAGCTAGTTTGTGAACTAGGACTGATTTAAAATAGTGTTGTGGCTTCTTGTTAAACTAGAGAGTAGAAAACCTGTCTATACAGATACATAAGTGAATATATGTGTAAGGTAACCTCAATTTATAGCTAGTCATGGCTGTTAACTCTTCAGCTATAGCCGGAGACCAGAGTGACTAAGAAGAGTTTAGAATTTCCTCTCCTTTTCTCCTGTGCAGGGAAAGCAAGCTTACATAGTGATTAAGTGTCCATGCAGATATGCATCTGATCTTTGAATACACATAACAGGGGTAGAGCTTAATCTTCCATGGTGATAGCTGTCTTTTCTTTCTTTTTTTTTTTAAATGAAAAAATTTAAATGTAAAGTCAATTGTGTTATTTTTCCATCAGCATCATTTTTATTGGATATTTTATTTATTTACACTTCAAATATTATGCCCTGATTAGCTATTAAAATATACCCCTTAAACTTCAGTTCTTATAATATTCCCCTGGACTAAATGAAAGTCTTTAAGAATTGATAATCTGGACCAAGAAACATAGATGTTACTGAACAGTTGTGGAAAAGGATTTTCTGGTTCTTTCCTCTCCCCTTCTTTCTCTGTGTCTGTCTCTGTTCTGTGTCTCAGTGTCTGTGTCTCTATATCTGTATTTGTGTCTCTATATCTGTCTCTGTGTCTCTATCTCTGTTTGTTTCTCTGTCTCTCTCTGTCTCTTTCACACACACACACACACATACACACGCACAAACATCTTAATATGTACCCCAGACAGGCCTCAAACTTTAGACACATGCAATTAGGAATATCTGTCTTCCTGAATGTACAAATCTTGGAGCTATGGCAGCCATTTAAGGAATTTGAGAGAGAAAATGATATTAAGGAAGTCAGTGGAGGAATGGAGAAAACAGAGTATTTAAATAATGGCCATTACATGCTAAGTTGACCTAAGTCTGAGGCTATATCTACTTCTGACCATACTCATATGTCATCCTATAGTTCTCTTTATGTGGAAGTCAATTATTGTTGGTTTTTCAGTCAAAAAAAAAATGAGAATCCTTGGTGAGCTGGGGCTTAGCCTCCAGACACTGGTATTTCTTCTCTCACCTCATTGTCAGATGAGCATAGATCACTGAGCAGTTACTGACCTTGTGACCCTGAGCCTCTCCCATACTTCACGTTCAGTGATCAATGATAATTATTGCTCTTCATCCCCAAATCATTAGACAATGGAGAGGACTAAGTTTTCAAAGTTAGACCAAAAGTAAACATTA
The DNA here is from genome assembly GCF_021556685.1 of Rattus norvegicus. Taxonomy (NCBI): domain Eukaryota; kingdom Metazoa; phylum Chordata; class Mammalia; order Rodentia; family Muridae; genus Rattus; species Rattus norvegicus. The sequence goes on from NC_141539.1 coordinate 62,030,662, forward strand.
TAACATACTTAGGTTGTGTAAAGAGGCTTGCAGAGTACACTCGAAACAATGCAAGCAACCTCACTATTCCAGTAATTTACACCGAAGACTGGTTGAAAAATCATACACACAGTCATTTATTTGTACGCAGATAGATTCTCTCCCCTACAACGACTTTCATCTCACCTTGGGTGGAAACTCTTAATTCCTATTTTCTTTGTGATTCTTTGAACTATATCACTGTCATTATGGGGAACGTCACGTAAATAAAAGGCAGCAAGCCTCTGCATGAAGGGCTGTGAAATTCATCCGTGGGCGACAGCAATCAGCCTGCTCATCCGACACAGTGCACACGACAATATGCAAACACGCAAAATCCAGGCAACAACAAGAAAAAAATATCTAAAAATGGCCTGGAGGAGATATGCCTTTGAATTGTTGGGAGGCGGTCAGAGTAACAGTCTGGCACCGAGACATGGTGTTAGCAGGGAGAATTTAACCCGAGTCTTTATGTCTACTGCCAGAAAAGTGGCTGGCATTATGAAGGAAATTTAGTCCAGTGAGGTAAGGGAGGAGAAGTACTGCCAGTTTGTACAGAAAGACATTGGTTTGCAGTTTTTCTAAGGAAGGGAGGCACTGTGGCACCACTCTGCTGCTTCGTACCAAAATGCTGGCTTCCTTTTGAAACAGCTCTCCGTGTTCTGTTCTTATAAACAGGGGATTTTAGTGAAAGCCAGAGCAACTATGGCGTAATAGTGCCTAAGATGAATTGGCGCAGACAGCTGATGTTTCGCTGGCCCAATATGAGGTAAATAACATCACACGAAAACATTTTACACATAACCTTCTGGTGTTGGGAAACTTGTAGAGGCAGCGTTTATGAGGCTATGGACTGTAGACGATGCTTGTGAACCATGGTTTCTGACCAACATGTCTGATCCTGTTATCGTCTCCCCAAGTTCCTCACCTACTCTCTCGAGGGCAGGAGTTTCTGTAAGGATAACCTCCAACACATCATATAGTGTTCTTATATGTCACAGCTTTAAAAGCCCATTTTAGAGTGTTTACAAGGTTAGGATATACACTGAAGCAATGAGAAAAACACACACCAAAGAAACCGTGAGGTTTAATAATATAAGTTAACCAGTTCATAAATGTAGCGGAACTTTAAATAGGAAAAATTAGCCACTCAAGGATTGAACTTTGCACAGAATATTTGAACTTCTTATCCAGGCCTTACTGTTGGAACAAATCTCTTTCTTTAGATGAATTCTTGTTCATGCGGGTATCTAATTCCTTTCCTTTGCAGATATTTGTAACAGTTTCCAGTAGCCAAGAAGCTACCAATTCAAATTTGATGACTTGTTTTTGTAAAAGATAAATCAATGACTTTTAAGAGCAACAGATCTTATATACATACTGAAGGGAACATTTTACCAGTAACAATGTCTGGGAGAGCTAGACTGGAGGGCAATAAATATGGAATGAAAGTCGCTACATTTATGGAGGCAATCAGCTGGTAATACCAAGTAGTAGTCAGGGAAGGTATTCTATTCCAGATCGTAACTTCTATATTAAAATTGTAATGTTTAAGCTTCTGACTGAATGGACCAGCTCATCTTTCTGTTAGGAAATATGGAGGATATGAGCTTTTAGAACATTCTATGCATCAGGAAAGAAATTCTCTCCCACTCAACTAATATTTAATCAATGGAGACAGAAATCAAGAGATAGTTTTACTGAAGAAGAGATTTTTGAAAAGTTAAATAATAGAGCAACCGATTCATTTTTGGTGCAATGAATTATTGGATTCTCTAACCCACCTATATACAGATGATACTTTTAAGTCTGCCATCAATTGTTTGGCTGTATCACTCTATAAGACTCAAATATGGAAATCTAGCCATCACTGCAATAGAAGGCGGAGGTAATTAAATCATCCATTCATGAGTTTGTTTATTTTCTTAGAATTAATAAAATGTTTTAAGCTTAGAATACACACTAACAGGTTTTATCTGGTGCCTTCATTTTAGACTTTTCAGTCCTGATAGTTGTGAGGAGTAAGTTTCTGTCTTTAAAATAAACAAATTTATGGAATTTTGTTTTAGTAACTTATGGAGACTAAGATTTATATTTTTTGTACCTGTTTGGGCCTTTCTCTAGGTCAATGTTATGGAACCTCTCTGCCATAGTATCATGCAGTGAAAATATATTTAACCATTTTTATGGTTTGTTTAGAATGTGTCAGGATATACTAAAATAATGTCAAGTTATCTCCTGACTAAATGGCATGACATATTTTGGGGTTGTGTAAGGATTTGTTGCATTAAATAATTTTAGGCAGGCTTGAATGTTTATTTTTAGAATATAAGTGAATGTAGGGAAGAATGCAATAAAATGTTGTTATTTTGATCTTCTTAGAACTTCTGTGGGGAAAACTACCATTCACATTTTGAGTTGGCTCGGTTTAGGTTGACTAGCATTTCCATTTTGCAATTCTCCACATGGGCAGAATACCCACCCGTAGTCGAGGAAGCAGGACCCTCTGCCACAGCAACTTTTCTGAGGATGATAATTACCATGTATATTAACAGTGAAAGAGAATAATTAGAGTCATTAGGAAATCAGTGGAACCCACATTTTTGTGAAAATTCTCTCAGAAAAGGCAGTCTATGTCTAAATAATTTTCTAGTCTTCATCACAGTCATTATAAACAGTTTCTGACTTTCATAATCATATAAATTTTACCATTCCTCTCCTATGAAGTTAGTATGAAGATTCAAAGGGTGATATTTACATCAGTCATGACCCTATCAAGTTAAAATAAATCTACATCTTCATACAATAATAGATAAATTCTAATACCTAATGAATTACATTTCTGTCAAACATATCCTACATTGAAGCATTTGACTTATTTATTTTTTTAATTGTTTTTTGTATTATTCCATATTTAACCACACATATATTTCTCTCTCACCTTCTCCCCCCCCTCTCTCTTTGTTGCATATTTATGAAGTGACTGTGTGGCCATAAGAGGACAGTGGGTTCTCTGGAGTTGGAATTGCAGAAAATTATGAGTCACTGTGTGAGTGCAAAGAATTGAATCCAGGTCCTCTGAAAGAGCAGGATATGCTCTTAACAGCTGAGCCATCTTTCTAGATACAGAAGGATTGACTGATTAATTTTACATCTCAACCACAGTTTCTTCTCCCTCCTCTCCTCACAGTCCTCCCCCCCAAATCATTCCCTCTTCCTTTCTCTTCAGAAGCTTCTCATGGATATCAACCAGTCTTGGCATATCCGGAGTCTCTTTCTCTTCCTGGAGATTGCCTCTACCTCCTCACCCCACCAGTTGCAGATTTCCATTCATTCTCATGGTCACCTGGCCATCTCTCCTGTCCCTCCTCACACCTGATCCTAAACCCTCCATTCCCCATCCCGTCCCCTCCCCCACCCAGTTCCCTCCCTCCATCTGCTGCTTATGAGTGTTTTACTTCCCCTTATGCATCCCATATAAACATTTGATTGAAGAATAATTTACCTGGGGTAACCCACAGACCACTTGGGTTGGGGAAGCAGATAGGTTTATTGTATATCTTCATCTCTCTCTCCTTGCCTCTAGATCCAATCCCTGAGTCTCATCCCTAGATCTATAGAAAATTACCTGCCTCAGCACCCTGCTCCCTTCCTGCACCATCTCCAGAGGATCACATACATAACTCTCTCGAATCTTTCTTTTTCCCACTTATTTCTTTGTTGTAGCCCCCAACTCCAGTACTCATTCCTAGAAAACCCAAAATGTGCTCCAGCCAGGAAAGCAGGAAAACAAACCACAAATCTCCTCTCCTCTCCTCCAAATTCAACCCCCCACCTCACGACCAGCCACTGCCCTCTCCCTGCCTGGATCTCCAGTAGACCATGCAGACCTTCATCCTTCCTTTTCTCTACTCATCATATCATACTCTCAACTCCAGCAGACATTCCCAGGATTCTTCCAGCCAAGCCTTCCAGAGAAGCAATGAGGCCAAGAAAGCAGGCAGGCAAGCTTCAGATCTTTACCCTTCCTCCTCTCCTCTAAATCCAATCTTCTAGTCTCATCCTCAGCTCTGTAGCAGACTACCTGTCCTGTGCTTTCCCCACTCTTTGTCCCCACTCCCAAGGGACAAGCAGATCTTAGTGAAATACCCCTCAAACCCTTTGCTAGTGAGCCCCAATTCCTAGGTATTAATTGCTAATACCTAGAAACAATTTTTACCCAGAGCCCACGTAGTCATACCTAGCAGAATCCCAGAATACCTTTCCAGTCAATATCCGTGCACCAACACTCTCCCAAGAACAAAAGAAAAACACAGAAAACAAGAAAGAAACTATACACATAAAAGAGACAAGAACAGCCATCAGGATCTAGAATTACAATCATCACAAACCCAGACACCTAGATGCTAGTATAAACCCACAATCAATAAAAGCCGGGACAATATGTAGAGCCTAGTAACCCTACCACAGTGGGCCTTGAGAATTTCAACACAGCTGCAACATAAGATAAAGACCTGAGATAGCCTTTATGAATATGATAGACATCTTTAAAGAGAAAATGAATGAATCCCTTTAAATGTATGAAAAACAAGCAAGCATTGGAAGGAAATGAGTGAAATAGTTCAAGGCCAGTAAGAGGAAATAGAATAAAATAAAGAAAAATAAAATGAAAGAAAGAAACAAAGAAACAAAAAGAAAAATAAGAAAAAGAAAGCAGCTCAAACTGAGGAAAATCTGAAAATGAAACACTAGGAAGTCAAACAGGAACCTCAAAGGCAAGCCTCACAAACCAAATAAAATAAAAAAAATTAGAGAATATTGAAGACACAATAGAAGAAAGAGGTATTTTGGTTAAAGAAAATGTTCAATATGAAAAAATTCCTGGCACAAAACACTCAGAAAATTAAGGATACCATGAAAGGATGAAATCTAAGTAAACAAGAAAAAAGAATGGTGAAGAAACCCAGGTTAAAGGCACAGAAAAATAGTTTCAGCAAAATCATATAAGAAAAATTTTCTAACGTAAAGAAGGAGATATGTATCATAGTCCAGGAAACAACATATACAACACCAAACAGACTGGACCAGAAAAGAAAGTCCCCTCAGAACATAACCACAAAACATTAAACTTGTAACATAGCTGTAACACAAGAACTTAGATGGCCTTTATGAATATGGTAGATGTCTTTAAAGAGGAAATGAATAAATCCCTTTAAAAATCTATGAAAACACAAGCAAGCTCTGGAAGGAAATGAATAAAAGATTAAACTGAGCGAAGAAAGAATATGAAAAGCTTCAAGGGAAAAAAACCAAGTGACATATAAATTCAGACCTACTGAATACATCTGACTTCTTAATGGAGATTCTAAAAGTCACAAAGACCAGCTCAGATGGTCTGCAAACTGTAAAGGACCTCAGATGTGATGCCAGGAGACTGTATCCATTCAATCTCCATAGATGGAAAAATATGATATTCCAGGATAAACCAAAATTTAAGCAACATCTACCTACAAATTCACACTTACAGAAGGTATTAGAAGAGGTTAACCATACCCAAGAGAACACAGAGAATAAATAGTGCCAAGCTAGCAAATCAAATGAGAAGAAACACACACAAAGATATTACTAGTGTCATGACTTCAAGAATAACATTGAAATGACAGGAATCAAAACATTGCTAATTTATAACTCTCAAAATCAAATTGTCTAAATTCCCCAATTAAAAATATGAAGACTAAATAATGGATGCCAGAATAGGATCAATCCTTCTGATACACCCAAAAAGCACACCTTAACATCAAGGATAGACATTATCCCAGAGGAATAGGATGAAAAAGATATGAAAAGCAAATAACAAAAAGAGGCAAGCTGTGTAGCTATTTTAATATCTGACACAATAGACTTCAAAACCAAAATTTATCCTAAGAGATAGAAAAGGATATTGCACACTCAACAAAGGAAAATTCCACCAAGAGAACATTTCGGTTCTTAACATCTATGCACCAAACACAAAGGCACCTAAAGTTATAAAAGAAGTACTACTATAGCTTAAGTTACACATTGACTTTCACACACTGATAGTGGGAGACTTCAGCCCCCCACTCTCATCAATGACAGATCATTCAGACAAAAACTAAGCAAAGAAATGCTGGAGTTAATTGAAGTTATAAACAAAATGAACATAACTGATATATACAGAAAATTAGGCCCAAACACAAAAGAATATACTTTATTCTGAGCACCTCAAGGAACTTTCTCCAATATGACCACATACTGGGACACAAAACAAGTCTCCACAGACATAAGAAAACAGAAATAAAACTAAACATGCTATCTGACCACCACAGCAAGAAGCTTACAAACATGGGAGCAGAACTACTCTCTATTGAATGAAAACTTGGTCAAGAGAGAAGTTAAAGACTTTCTACACTTAAATAAAAGTGAATATACAAGATACCCAAAACTTAAGGGATATTATGAAAATGGTTCTAAGTGGCAAGTTCATAACACTAAGTGCCTATATTAAAAAAGAGAAAGAGAAAACTCATTTCTAATTTAACAGTACAACTGAAAATTCTAGAAAAAAAATAGAATCACACAAAAGGAGTAGATGACAATGAATAAACTCAAGGCTGAAATCAATAAAATAGAAGCAAAGGGAACATTTCAAAGAATCAATGAAACAAAATTGGGTTCTTTGAGCAAATCGTCAACATAGAAACAGCTTTATCCAAACTAAAAGATTGAGAGAAAATATTCATATTTGTACAGTCAGAAATAAAAACATAACATGCAATCATAAGGAAATCGAGAGAATTATTAAGGACACACTTAAGAAATCTCTACCCCACAAACTTGGAAAATCTAAAGGAATTAGATAATATTCTTGATATATATCACCTACAAAAATTAAAGCAGTATCAAATAAGGAATTTAAATAGACCTACAAACAACCCGTAGTGAAATAGAAATAATAAATAAATGTCTCCCAACCCAAAATCAAAACCAAACAATCAAACAACAATGACAAAAATCACCGGGGCTATATTGTTTTAGAACAGAAATTCACTGGACTTTCAAAGAATTAATGTCTATACTCATCAAATTATTCTACAAAATACAAACAGAAGGAACATTGCCTAATTTTCTTCATGAAGCCACAATTATCATGATATGTAAGCCACATGAAGGCCCAATTATGAAAGTGAATTATAGGTCATGTACACTTATAAACGTAGATTAATTTTTTTCCATATAATACTTGCAAACAGAATCCAAGAGCATATCAAAAGGATCATCCACAAAGAAGAAGTAGACTTCATTCCAGAAATGCAGGGATGGTTCAACATATATAAATCAGTAAATGTAGTCTACAATATAAATAGACTGAAGGACAAAATGCCACATGATCATTTCATTAAATGCAGAAAGGGCTTTTGGCACAATCCAACACCATTTCATGATAAAAGTCCTAGAGAGATTTGGGTTACAAGGGATGCTTTAAAACACCATAAAGTCAATTTCCATCAAGTTTATAGCCAACATCAAATTACATGGAAAGAAATTCAAAGAAGTTCCATGAGGAACAAGACAATATTGTCCAATCTCTCCATACCTATACAACATACTAGTTGAAGTATTATCTTTGCAATTTAAGAAAATCAATGATATACAAAATTATAAAAGGAATAAGTCAAAGTATTGCCAATTGCATATGATAAAATAGCATGCATAAGTAACCCTAAAATTCCACTGGAGAACCCATATAGTTCATAAATACTTTCTGCAAAGTATCTGGATATAAATTTAGCTCACAAGTATCATTGCCCTCCTATATAAAAATGACAAACAGAAAAAAACTGAACCACCTTTCACAATAGTCTCAAAGATAGAGAACATCTTCTGATTATATTATTCCAATATACAAGTAAAAGATTTGTATGATTAAAAATATTAAGACTGAAAAAAGAAATTGAACAAGGTCTCTGGGAGTGGAAAAGTCCTCCATGCTGATGAATCAATAAGCTTAATAGAGTAATGATGGTCATCTTACCAAAAGCAATCTACAGTTTCAATGCAATCCTCCTTAAAAATTGCTACACAATTCTTCAGAAATGTTACAAGGACAGTTTTCAGCTTCATACGGAAATATAAGCTCCCTTCCCCTACAGCTTAAATAATCCTAAATAATAAAATAACTGAGGGAGGCATCACCATCCCTGACCACGAATTGTTTATAGAGCTATAGTAATAAAAACAGCGTGATACCCCATCTCTACTAAAAATTATGATGCTGCCAGTGTCCCCAGACATGACACTGCTAACCACTGCTAATAATCCTTAGTGCCCACCCCTAAACTGTCCCCAAAAGCCCATCTTCTCTTCACCTTTATATCCTGGTCTACAACTCTGGCAAAGACCACACCAGAACTAGGTAGCCTAAAACCTGTTTGCTCTAAGAAGGCTAAACAAGTACCTAGAACCCTAAAGACCACACCAGTGTCCAGAACCACAGAAGCCTATAGGCACCATGGGGACTTAAAACTCCAAAAGTCATGGAGGCAGTCAAAATTCTACCAGAGACCTCCTATAGGACCCAAGGACTCACTGGTCATCAGAATCACAGTTATTCAGGCCAGAAGACCAGAGATGAAACAGAAATCAGAGGGAGGGAAATTCATCACATAAAGAAAGACCAAAATATTGGCATCTAAAGCTCTAATTACTCTAAACATAAATGTCAAGAAGCCAGGGTGAAAACCAAACAACAGCTGAGCACTATGGCATCACCAGAGCCATGCTATCCTATTACAGCAAGCCTGAATATCCCAACTCTTTTGAAGCATAAGAAACCAAATTTATGAACATGATAGACATCCTTAGAGGGGAAATTAATAAATCTCTTAAAGAAATAAAGAAAAGCACAATTTGAAAAAATGAAGGAATAAAAGCCACAAAAGCTAACAGGTGAATAAAATTGTTCAAGAACAAAAAATAGAAATAGAAACAATAAACAAAACACAAGCTGAGGGAATACTGGAGGTGGAAAAAAATCTAGGTAAGAAAATAGGAACTACAGATGCAAGCATCACCAATCAATATAATGGAATAGATGGAAGAGAGAATCTCAGCCTTAGAGGACACAATATAAGAAATTGGCAGACTGGTCAGCAAATGTTAAATCTAAAAATATCCTGACATAAAACATCTGGGATATGGGACACCATGAAAAAAAAACTAAGAAAAATAAGAAGAATCCCATGTCAAAGACCCAGAAGATTTTTTTTTTACCAAAATCATAGAATGAAAATGTCCTAAGACCTTAAGAAGGTCATTCCTATAATGGTACAAGCTTATGGAACAAGAAATAAGTTGAACCAGAAAAGAGAGTCCACTACAACATAATGATCAAAACATTAAAAATACAGAATGAAAATGAATATTAAAAAAGTAAGACATGAAAAGGCCAAGTAATATATAAAGAATATGGAGAATAATTGGAATAGAATCAGAATTTTCAATGGAGATTATAAAAGCCAGAAGGGTCTAATTCTACTGATTATAAGAGACCAGAGATGCCAGCCTAAACTACTACACCCAACAAAACTTCCAATCACAATAGATGAAGAAATCAAAATACTACATGCCAAAGTTAATAGTAAGCAATATCTATCCACAAATTCAGCCCTCCACAAGGTACTGAATAGAACTTCAACTGAAGGAGGTTAGCCACAGTAAGAAAAACACAGGAAATAAATAATTCCACACCAGTAAAACAAAAAGAAGAGTAAAACACACACACACACAGACACACACACACACACACACACGTGCACACACGCATGCATGCACACACACACGCACACATACAACTACTACTACTACTACTACTACTACTACTACTACTAATACTACTACTATTACTACTACTACTACCACCACTGTCACCCACCACCACTATCAAAATAACAGTAACTTATAAACATTGGTCATGAACATCTGCCAATATCAATAAACTCAGTTTTCCTATAAAAAAGATACAGGCTAACAAAAAGGATCTGAAAACAAAATTCATCATTCTGCCGTACAGTTATGCTAATATGCAACAAAATAGACTCTCAAACAAAACCAAAAGAGATGGGGAAGGACATTTCATACTCATCAAAGGAAATATCTACCAAGATAATGTCTCAATTCTGGGCATCTATGCCTCAGACACAAGATCACCCATATTTGTAAAAAAAAACATTATTATAGCTTAAAATACACATTGAACATCATACATTAATAATAGTAGACGTGAGCTCCTCTATTATATTAATGGCTAGGTCATCGAGACAAAAACTAAATGGAGAAACAATGGAGCTAACAGACTTCATGAAGCAAATGGACCTAACAAATAACCAGAGAATATTTCACCCAAACACAAAAGACTATACCTTCTTCCCAGCACTTCGCATCACAGAACCGTCTCTCAAATTGAACTAAAAGTAAGTTTCAACAATTAAATGAAAATTGAAATAACTCCTGCATTGTATCAGAAGATCAAGAACTAAAACTGGATTTAAACATCAGAAAAAACAGAAAGCCTACAAGTTTATGGAAAATTTACAACTCTCTTCTAAATGACCACTGGGTCATAGAAAAAAATAAAGAAATAAAAGACTGCCTAGAATTCAGCACAAATGAGTACAAAACATGTTGTAGTGCGTGGAACACAAAGAAAGTGGTCCTAAGAGGAAAGTTCATAGCACTAAGTATCTAAATAAAGCAATCAGAGAGAGCTCATACTAGCAACTAACAGCACTCCTGAAAGCTCTAGAAAAAGAAAGAAGCAAATAAATACCCCCCCAAAAGTAGCTGTAAGCAAATAAACAAATTTCATGGCTAAAATTTATAAAGTAGAAGCAAAGAGAGCAATACAAAGAATCAATGAAACAAAGAGTTGGTTCTTTGAGAAAAATCAATAACATAGACAAATTCTTAGCCAGTCTAACTAAAAGGCAGAGAAAGACTATTCCAATCAACAAAATCAGAAATAAAAAGAGAGACATAACATCATACATTGAAGAAATCCAAAGAATAATTATGCCATATTTCAAAAAACTTTTCTCCACAAAATTAAAAAAAAACAACTAAAAGACACTGACAAATTTCTTTCTAGATAGCATTTACCAAAGTTAAATCAAGATCAGATAAACAATGTAAATATACCTATAACCCCTAAGGAAATAGAAGCAGTAATTAAAAGTCTCCCATCTTAAAAAAAAAAAGGAGGAGGAGGGAGAGGAGGAGGAGGGGAGGAAGAAAGAAATAAAGAAACCCAGGACCAAAATTCTATCAGGCATTTAAATTGGAGCTAGTAGCAGTCAATACTCATCAAGCTCCTTAAACTATTTCACAAATGTTAAGAGAATTACTGTAAATATCACTTTTATTTTCTCAGATTAAGTGATGAGATGATAGCTATGCATAAGCTATGTAAATACGTGGCTTGGGCTGAGCCCAGAGCTCTTCTCTCTCTTTTAATTATCACTAGGGCTAGGCCTAGATGCTTCTAGCTTCCTTATGATGAAATTTTCCAAGATGACTGATCCAATCTGATTTTCTTGGCCTCTGACTGAATTGCTCTGCCTGGCCTCATACAAACTTTCACACTATGTTCTGATCTTCTGGCTTCTTCTCGTTCTATGGCTCATTCTGTCTTCACCTGTGTCTATTTATTCTGTCTGTAACTTCTCAGAAAAAACTTTCCCAGTAAAATTGTAATACACACATACCACCTACCATATACCATACAGCCCTTTTTCTCTCTCATTGCTCTTACGTACCCTTTCATTCTTTGTTGCCCTCATGTGAATTGGACTTATCTTGTGAGTCATTCAGTCAAATATTTCTCTGATTTTTCACTTTGTTTACTCCTCAATTAGATGTCACCTTCAAACCAGGCTACTTTCTTCTACAAACTAACCTTACCTTCATTGTTTGGGATTAAAGGTGTGTACTAAGAGTGTGTCTCTACTCCAGCCAGATCATACTGTAATCTCGGACATGTCTACATTCCAGCAGGATCCTATGTTTGCCCTTGCCATGGTAGCCATGCTGCTGTATTAAATTTTTTTCTACACATTACAGATCAACTTCCCTCATGAACATTGTTGCAAAACTGCTCAATAAAATACTCACAAACTTAATCCAAAAAGATCATCCACCATTGCGGTAAAAATAAAAATAGGCTGCACTGGTTCCTGCACGTCGCCATTCCTTTCTGGTCCCCTGGTACTCTCAGACCTGGGTGGTCACTCCTGACATCAGTTCTGGCACTGTTGGGCCATATAGAACTAACATTAATTTATCTCAGTGGTGGCTGGTTCCAATGTGTCACCACACCAAGTTAGCCTAGCTATCTTCTAGCCCCAGTGGTCTCTCTGCTCCCATTGCTCGTCACCCTGGCCAGCCCTGGCCATCTGGGAACTCTCTGGTCCCAGCTACCTGGTAAAATCAAGACTCAACAAACTGTAACCCAACAATCAGATTTATATGTTAAATTCTCAATACACAGTACATCCACACAATAAATTTACAACCAGTTGATAAAGATATAAACTGCCTACCTATATAAGATAAATTTGCCTATAGAAACTACTACCAGATCTGGGTCATCTTTCTTCATCTTCTTCTTGATTCTTCTTTCTTCTCCTTCTCTCTGGCCTTACAAAACTTTGTCCCCACCTTGCATTTTTACTGTCCAACCATAGCCTTGACCTAACTGGTGCTGGCCCTCTTCTGCATATCGACATTAACTTACAATCTACTGTGATCAAGTAGGCTTCATTGCTGAAATGCAGATATAGTTCAACATATGAAAATCTATCAAAGCAATTCACAATATAAACAAACTGAAAAAAATGCACATAATCATATCATTAAATGATGAAAAAGCCTTTGATAAAATCCAACACTAATTCATGATAAAAGTCTTGAAGATATTAGGGATACAAAGAACATGCTAAATACACTAAAGGCAATCAACTGGAAGCTGGTAATCATCAAATTAAATCCAGAAGAACTTAAAGCAATTCTACTAAAATCAGGAACAAGAAAAGCTGGGTTCTAAAAATCTTCCTGTCTATTCAAATTCTAGCTAGAACAGTAAAACAACTAAAAAATATAAAGGGAATATAAATTGGAAAGGAAGAAGCCAAAGTACCTTGATTTGCAGATGATATAATTATGTACATACATGACCCCCAAAATGACCTACCAGAAAACTCCTGTAGTTGATAAAAAATATGTGGCTGGATGCAAGATTAACACAAAAAGTTTATAATCGTCCTATGTACAAATGACATTGGACTAAGAAAGAAATCATGAAAACAACATCCTTCTCAAGGGTGTAGTCACCTCTAATATAAACTACACTGTGGTAACCCTAACAAAGCTAGTGTAAGACCTATATGACATGAACTTCCGGTCTTTGAAAAAGGAAATTTAAGAAAATAACAGAAAATGGATAGATCTCCCATGCTCATAGACCTGTAGGATTAACATAGTAAAAATAGTCATCCTACCAAAAGCAATGTAGAGAATCAACACAATTCCTATCATAATTTCAGCACAATTCATTACAGACCTTGAAAGGGTAATACTCAAGTTCATGTGAAAATAAATAAATAGCAGCAGCAGCAGCAACAACAACAAACCAGAATAGCTAAAACAATAAAAGAGGTATCAACATCCTAGTTTTCAAGCTATAATACAGAGCTATGGTAATAAAAAACACATGACACTGGTATAAAAACAAACAAGTTCATCGATGGAATCAAATCAGAATCCCAGACATAAATTCATGCATGTATGCACAGCTGTTTGATTGTTTGTTTTATAAAGTAGTCATAAATACAGGGAAAAAGCATCTTCAACAATGGTGCTACTCTTTTTTTTAATTTTTTTTTACATTTTATTTATTTTTTTTATTAACTTGAGTATTTCTTATATACATTTCGAGTGTTATTCCCTTTCCCGGTATCCGGGTAAACATCCCCCTCCCCCCTCCCCTTCCTTATGGGTGTTCCCCTCCCTACCCTCCCCCCATTGCCACCCTCCCCCCATAGTCTAGTTCACTGGGGGTTCAGTCTTAGCAGGACCCAGGGCTTCCCCTTCCACTGGTGCTCTTACTAGGATATGCATTGCTACCTATGGGGTCAGAGTCCAGGGTCAGTCCATGTATAGTCTTTAGGTAGTGGCTTAGTACCTGGAAGCTCTGGTTGCTTGGCATTGTTGTACATATGGGGGTCTTGAGCCTCTTCAAGCTCTTCCAGTTCTTTCTCTGATTCCTTCAACGGGGGTCCTATTCTCAGTTCAGTGGTTTGCTGCTGGCATTCGCCTCTGTATTTGCTGTATTCTGGCTGTGTCTCTGAGGAGCGATCTACATCCGGCTCCTGTCGGTCTGCACTTCTTTGCTTCATCCATCTTGTCTAATTGGGTGGCTGTATATGTATGGGCCACATGTGGGACAGGCTCTGAATGAGTGTTCTCTGTTTTAATCTTTGCCTCTCTCTTCCCTGCCAAGGGTATTCTTGTTGCCCTTTTAAAGAAGGAGTGAAGCATTCACATTTTGATCATCCGTCTTGAGTTTCATTTGTTCTAGGCATCTAGGGTAATTCAAGCATTTGGACTAATAGCCACTTATCAATGAGTGCATACCATGTATGTCTTTCTGTGATTGGGTTAGCTCACTCAGGATGATGTTTTCCAGTTCCAACCATTTGCCTACGAATTTCATAAAGTTGTTGTTTTTGATAGCTGAGTAATATTCCATTGTGTAGATGTACCACATTTTCTGTATCCATTCCTCTGTTGAAGGGCATCTGGGTTCTTTCCAGCTTCTGGCTATTATAAATAAGGCTGCAATGAACGTAGTGGAGCACGTGTCTTTTTTATATGTTGGGGCATCTTTTGGGTATATGCCCAAGAGAGGTATAGCTGGATCCTCAGGCAGTTCAATGTCCAATTTTCTGAGGATCTTCCAGACTGATTTCCAGAATGGTTTTACCAGTCTGCAATCCCACCAACAATGGAGGAGTGTTCCTCTTTCTCCACATCCTCGCCAGCATCTGTTGTCCCCTGAGTTTTTGATCTTAGCCATTCTCACTGGTGTGAGGTGAAATCTCAGGGTTGTTTTGATTTGCATTTCCCTTATGACTAAAGATGTTGAACATTTCTTTAGGTTTCTCAGCCATTTGGCATTCCTCAGCTGTGAATTCTTTGTTTAGCTCTGAACCCCATTTTTTAATAGGGTTATTTGTTTCCCTGCGGTCTAACTTCTTGAGTTCTTTGTATATTTTGGATATAAGGCCTCTATCTGTTGTAGGATTGGTAAAGATCTTTTCCCAATCTGTTGGTTGCCGTTTTGTCCTAACCACAGTGTCCTTTGCCTTACAGAAGCTTTGCAGTTTTATGAGATCCCATTTGTCGATTCTTGATCTTAGAGAGTAAGCCATTGTTGTTTTGTTTAGGAAATTTTTTCCAGTGCCCATGTGTTCCAGATGCTTCCCTAGTTTTTCTTCTATTAGTTTGAGTGTGTCTGGTTTGATGTGGAGGTCCTTGATCCACTTGGACTTAAGCTTTGTACAGGGTGATAAGCATGGATCAATCTGCATTCTTCTACATGTTGACCTCCAGTTGAACCAGCACCATTTGCTGAAAATGCTATCTTTTTTCCATTGGATGGTTTTGGCTCCTTTGTCAAAAATCAAGTGACCATAGGTGTGTGGGTTCATTTCTGGGTCTTCAATTCTATTCCATTGGTCTATCTGTCTGTCTCTGTACCAATACCATGCAGTTTTTATCACTATTGCTCTGTAATACTGCTTGAGTTCAGGGATAGTGATTCCCCCTGAAGTCCTTTTATTGTTGAGGATAGCTTTAGCTATCCTGGGTTTTTTGTTATTCCAGATGAATTTGAAAATTGTTCTGTCTAACTCTTTGAAGAATTGGATTGGTATTTTGATGGGGATTGCATTGAATCTGTAGATTGCTTTTGGTAAAATGGCCATTTTTACTATATTAATCCTGCCAATCCATGAGCGTGGGAGATCTTTCCGTCTTCTGAGGTCTTCTTCAATTTCCTTCTTCATTGTCTTGAAGTTCTTATTGTACAGATCTTTTACTTGCTTTGTTAAAGTCACACCGAGGTACTTTATATTATTTGGGTCTATTATGAAGGGTGTCGTTTCCCTAATTTCTTTCTCGGCTTGTTTCTCTTTTGTATAGAGGAAGGCAACTGATTTATTTGAGTTAATTTTATACCCAGCCACTTTGCTGAAGTTGTTTATCAGCTTTAGTAGTTCTCTGGTGGAACTTTTGGGATCACTTAAATATACTATCATATCATCTGCAAATAGTGATATTTTGACTTCTTCTTTTCCGATCTGTATCCCCTTTTGTTGTCTGATTGCTCTGGCTAGAACTTCAAGAACTATATTGAATAAGTAGGGAGAGAGTGGGCAGCCTTGTCTAGTCCCTGATTTTAGTGGGATTGCTTCAAGTTTCTCTCCATTTAGTTTAATGTTAGCAACTTGTTTGCTGTATATGGCTTTTACTATGTTTAGGTATGGGCCTTGAATTCCTATTCTTTCCAGGACTTTTATCATGAAGGGGTGTTGAATTTTGTCAAATGCTTTCTCAGCATCTAATGAAATGATCATGTGGTTTTGTTCTTTCAGTTTGTTTATACAATGGATCACGTTGATGGTTTTCCGTATATTAAACCATCCCTGCATGCCTGGGATGAAGCCTACTTGGTCATGGTGGATGATTGTTTTGATGTGCTCTTGGATTCGGTTTGCCAGAATTTTGTTGAGTATTTTTGCGTCGATATTCATAAGGGAAATTGTTCTGAAGTTCTCTTTCTTTGTTGGGTCTTTGTGTGGTTTAGGTATCAGAGTAATTGTCGCTTCGTAGAAGGTATTCGGTGCTACTCTTACTGGATGTCTACATGTAGAATAATGTGAATAAATTCATGTATATCCTCCTGAAGAGAACTCAAGTCCAAGTGATTCAATTTAGATTTCAATCTAAAACTTCAACCTAAAATACAGAGTTTGATAAAATTGAAAGCAGGAATATCTCTGAATACATTGGCACAGGACACTGATTCCTAAACACAACACTAATAGCACAAGCACTAAGATAAATGATTAGTAAATGGGACATCATGAAACTGAAAACAGATTCTGTAAGGCAAAGGACACCATCAATAGGACAAAATGGCATCCTAGAGAATAGGAAATGGTCTTCACCAATTCTACATTTGGCATTTCCAAAATATAGAAAAACTCAAGAAAGTAGACGTAAAAAACCTAAACACTCCAATTAAAAATAGATTACAGAACTAAACAGAGAATTCTTAACAGAGGAATCTCAAATGGCAGAGAAGCCCTTATGAGATGCTTAACATCCTTAGACATCAGGGAAATGCAAATCAAAACTACTTTGATATCTTATTCTGCCCCTGTCAGAATGGCTAAGATCAATAACAGAAGTGACAGCTCATGCTGGTGAGGAGGTAGAGAAAGTGGAATACCCCTCCATTGCTGGTGTGTGTGTGTGTGTGTGTGTGTGTGTGTGTGTGTGTGTGTGTGTTGAACTTGTACAGACACTTTGGAAATCAATATTGTGATTTCTCAGAAAATTGGAAATCACAACCTAGCTGTCCCAGTCCTTGTTATATCCCCAAAGAACACACCCACAAAAGGACATTTTCTCAACTATGTTCATAGCATCTTTATTCATAATAACCAGAAACTGGATAAAACCTAGAGGTCCCTCAATTGAGAAATAGACAAAGAAAATATGCTACACTTACACACTAGGGTATTACTCATCTGTTGATGAAAATTACATCATGAAATTTGCAGGCAAATGGATGGAACTAGAAAAGATCATCCTGAGTAAAGTAACCTAGATACACAATGACAAATATGGTATGTATTCACTTATAAGTAGATATTAGCTGTAAATCAAGAGATAACCATGCTACATTCCACTGACACAAAGATTCTAAGTAACAAGGAAGATTGAAGGGTGGACACATGAATCTCCCTGAGAAGGGGAGATAGTGTAGATATTGCAGGTGGACTGGTGGTGAGCAGGAAGGGAAAAGGGGGGAACAGGATGGAGGAGGATAAAAGGGGAGAGTTCTAGGAGAGACAACTAGAATTGGGCAATACTGGAGGAGGTGCAAGGTAGAAACTTAGTACAGTGGAAACTCCCATGAATTTATGAGAGCAACCCTAACTAAGACTCCTAATAAAAGGGGATTCAGAGCTTTAGCAAGTCATCCCGCATAACCAGGCAAGAATTCCAGTTGAGGGATTGTGAGACCAAACTAGTCACAAAAATTTTGATCTACAATTTTCCCTGCCCACAAGTTGTGCTAGGGTAAAAGTGGTCCAAAAATTGTAGGAGTGTCCAACTTGAGACCCATGCCACAAGAGGTACTCTGCCTGGAGTTCCAAGTCCCAGACACTAGATAGTCCAGAGACCTAGTATAGAAACAAACATGACCGGACCCCCTAAAACAAAACAAACAAAATGTTGGACTAGAGAGATGGCTCAGTGGTTAAGAACACTGTTCTTCCAGACTTTCTCAGTTCAATTCTCAGAAACTACATGGTGGCTCACAACCATCTGTAATGGGATCTGATGCTCTCTTTTCATATGTTGGAAGACAGCTACTGTGTACTCATATATGTTTAAAAAATGGCAATGATGTAATTTCTAATGATATTATTGTAAACTCATAGATTGGTGTCTGGCACAACTGTCAACAGAGAGGCTTTAATCCAGAAGCTGATGGAAACAGATATTGAGACCGAGAACCAAACATTAGGTGAAACTTGGGCAGTCCTGGAGAAGAGGAAGGATTGTAGGAGACATACGTGTTAAGAACACTACAAGAAATCCTAGAGATCAATTATTCAATTAATCAATTAACCTGGTTTAAAAGGAGCTCATGGGGATTGAAGTGACAATCAGAAAACCTGCAAGATTCTTCACTAGGCCCTCTGCACATATGTTACAGTTGTGTGGCTTAGTCTTTTTGTGGGACTCCCAACAGTGGGAGCATGAGCTGTCTCAGATTCTTTTACCTGCTTCTGTGACTCCTTTTCCTCCTACTAGCTTGCTTCTTCCAGCCTTAATATGAGAGGAGGTGTCTAGATTTATTATAGTCTGTTATGCCGTGTTTGGCTGATAGCTCTGGGAGACATTCCCTTTTCTGAAGGGAGATGAAGGAAGAGTGTTTTGGGGGAGGACAGAAGAGATTTGATATGGAAGTATTGGGAGAAGAAATTTTGATCAGGATATAGTACATGAGAAGATAAATCAATCAAGCAATAAATTAGTAAATAACATATTGACAAAAAAAGACATGTTAATTATTGGAGTCTATTTGAAGGCCCAGATAAAAATCCACACACCTATGGACATCTGATTTTTTAATAAAGAAAAATGTCAAAAATACTGGAAAAACATAGCATCTCCAATAAATGTTGCTGATTAAACTTGATATCAACATATAAGATTCTGCAAGGAGATATAAAACTCAAGTCCAAATGGATCAAAGTCCTCAACATAAAACCAGATACATTGATCCTGATAGGAGAGAAAGTAGAGAGTGCTCTTGAACTCACTGGAACAGGAAAGGACATAGGCATGAAGACCAATAATTAATGAATGGGACTTCACAAAACTGAAATCTTCTGTAAGGCAAAGGATGCTGTCATTTTCACAAAGAAGCAGCTTACAAAATTTGGAAATTTTTTTTCCAAACTGCACACCTGTTAGAAGGCTAAGATACAAAATTCGTAAAGAACTTAAAAAAAAAACTAGATAATATTTTTAAAACTAATCCAGTTGAAAATGGGGTATAGATCTAAATGGAGAATTATCCAAAATGGAAACTCAGATGGCTGGGAAACACTTAAACGTTCAACTTTGTTTGTCCTCAAGGGCCTGCAAATCAAAACTAGTGTGGGATTTCTTCTTATACCTGTGAGAATGGCAAAGATCAAAAAAGCAAAAGTATGCTTGTGAGGATATAGATTATGGGAAAATTCAGTCAGTCCTGGTAGGAGGATAAACTTTTACAGCTACTATGGTGATCTGTGAGGTAGTTCTTCAGGAATACTAGAATCAACTAATTCCAGGGTCCAGCTCTGCTACTCTGGAGACTATGCCAAAGGACACAACCTATTACAGAGAAACTTGCTCAACCATGCTCACTGATACTCCATTCATGATAGTTCAATATTGGAATCAAGCTAGATGTTCCTTAACAGGTGAAAGAATAAAGAAAATATGGTACATTTATACACAGAGTATTATTTAGCCCTGAATAAAACCATGACTTTCTCAGCTATGTGGATGGAACTAGAAAGAACAATCATCATCCTGACTGAGGTAAAGCAAATGACAGAAAGTCATTCTTATGTGCATATAAGCTGCTAAGTCTATTACGCCAACATCATAGAACCAGAGGTTATGGAATAAGGGAAGAGAGGACAGAGTGAGAGAGTAGTGGCTGGGCAGATAGATCTCCCGAGAAATGGGAAATAGAATAGTTAATTATGGTAGATGAGTTGGGGGTGGGAACTGGAACAGTATTATCAAGTGGGGAAGATGAGAGGAGGGGGGAGAACTGAAGGAATATAAGGAGAAACAACTAAAATTAAGTGCCATTTGAGGAGTACCATGGAAACTCAATATAGTAAAAGCTTAACATATATACCTATCTAACCCCAACTGCTCATCTTTTTCATCAAACCAAGTGTCTAGTACCTGGAACAGGTTATTTCTAATAGTGGTTTTGGCCAAAGAGGCTGAATATTCTTAAAAAGTAGGTATATATACATGTATTTGGGAAAATGTAAAGTACTAAACTAAATATTCAGGACAGAAGTGATATATTTAAAATATGTTTCCATTTTCTATTTAGATAATAGTCTTCAATTTAATTTTAAAATGTATATAAAATACTTTATACTTTTAAATTTTTAAATATATATCTTGCTCACAAACATGAGATTTAATGGTATAGTAGAAACCATATCCCTAAGGATTTGTTCTTGTTTTGGAGCTAAGCAAGCTGTCAAGGGAGAAAAAATACAATATCAACTAAAACATGTTTTAAAATTCAAGTTATTAATAGGACTGTGTATGAAGAATTCTTACTGTATTGTATACTTTATTAAGTAAAAATGTTTTTAAAAAATTTCTTTCTAACTAGATAGACAAAAGGTATTTAAGCTCTTTCTGGAAAATTCTACAACTAGCATATTGTACACAGGGTAATTCTCCAATCCCCCCAATTCAAAGCTATATTTAATAATCATAGATTAGTTTATGTTTTTCAAATTAACTTTTAGAATACTAAATATATACAAGAATTTTGATTTGATGAAGAGAAAATTGAACAAAATTTGCAGAATTACATCATTATGCCTCTTGTTTCCTTATTGCATTTCTACATCAGTGTTCCCTGTGCTTCCTGCCTTTAACAAATGATCAATTATGGATATAAATTGGACAATATTTGACCGAGAAATTACCAAACCAATGTACTGTTCAAAACAGATGTACTAACTATTCTTAACAACTGAGTGATCTGACCTCCTCCAAGCATAGACTATGTGTAGCTACAGTCATATATTAAGGGTCTTAAACTTTTCTTTCTAAATGAAGAGCACTCCTGTTATTTTTTGATGAAAATATTATAAATTGCAACACATATCAACATGATTCCTAATTTGTGCTGTCAGATTCATGGCACAGTCCTTGGTAAATGATACAGCACACAAAAGTCATCACTTTTGCAGAGAGATATTGAAGACCCATCTTTGCCAGGGAACTAGATTTTGACCACAATAAGCAGCTTGCAACCATCTATGTTGTTGTTATTGGTATTTGGTTTGGAATCAATATTATTATTAAGTCAATACAAAAATTTGATTCATATAATTTTCTGTAGTATTAAGTGTAAATCATGAGGAAAAGTTAGCTCCTTGTTAGGATCATTGTCAATTGTTAAGTTCCTAGTAGGCTTTGAAATGCACAAAAGCATTATTAGTCTTTTCTACTTGTAATGATCTTTTAGTTTGTTCTGTGACACTGTGACATTTTTATGTGGCTTTTGAATACTAATGTTTTCTTGAGTGGTTAAAACAATTGTAACTTCTCACATTGGTTTTTATATTAATTTTTAATTAATTAATTATTCTGTTTATTCACATCCCAAGTGTTGTCCTCCTCCTGGCCCTCTCTCTCTCTTTTTTTTTAAGGCACACAATTAAAATTTTATTGGCTGTAATTTCTTCCATTCCACAAACATTCATTAATCACTTACTATTTGTGTATCAGTGTAGGAGTAAAAACGAAGTCAAATTAGTGGTTGAGAGTTAAGTCATGGGTCTTATTCTCAATGTATTTTATGTGATAGTGACAAAACACTAGAGTTTGTGGAAACAGCCATGCTCCTGTAACAGAATACAGTAAGAAATTAACAGCTATTGTGTCTATCTGACCTAGTATGCCTCGCATTGGTTGCAAACTTAAGGAAGTGAAAAACTGTTTCCCCAATACACGCGCGCGCACGTGCACACGCGCGCGAACACACACACACACACACAGAGGGAGAGAGAGAAAGAGAGAGAAAGACAGACAGACAGACATAGCAGACAGACATGGGGAGGGGCTTACACACTAGTGAATGAGATAATCTTTGCACTATACCCCCACCCAAAAAGTTCTGAGGAGTAACGAATGTTTTTGATGTCTAGATTGGCTATACCCACATATATGTGAGGTGTCATGCAACCTTGTTGGGAGGATTCAATAGGAGGAAAAAAAAAACCACTTGGTAATGGCCTCTAATGGGCTGGACGGTGGTGCCCAAACTCCTTGGGTTGTAAGAGAGACTGTAAGACAAGTCCAGACAGTGTTTTTAATGCTAAGGTGGTACACTGAAACCATTGTGGCAACTGCAATTTGGCTTTGTGTATACAGGTATATAAACATAACCCAGGATTTGTCTAGGGAAGGGAAGGATGGATCAAACGGAAGTCCAGAGCTGGGAAGGTAGACAGGGTCCGGTGTTAGTGGTACAAAGGATGAGGGGTCTGAAGAAAGCTTGAGAGGGACATGGAAACGTTTGTGTCTAATATGTGATATTGAAACTAGAAAACCCCAAACCTGTGGGGACTGTGACAAAATTATCAAATAGCGTTTCCCTCCCAATTCTCAGACAGCTCACCATCCAAATCAAAACATTCTGTTTAGTACAGCGTCACATAATATCACCAGCTGTTTCCATTTGTACTGAAGATTCTAAACGTGCCTTTCTCGTGCTTGAACAGAATTCCCCTTTGCTGCACATTAGTGCCAAAATATGACATTAGTCATAAGGGAAATGCAAATCAAAACAACCCTGAGATTTCACCTCACACCAGTGAGAATGGCTAAGATCAAAAACTCAGGTGACAGCAGATGCTGGCGAGGATGCGGAGTAAGAGGAACACTCCTCCATTGTTGGTGGGATTGCAGACTGGTAAAACCATTCTGGAAATCAGTCTGGAGGTTCCTCAGAAAATTGGACATTGAACTGCCTGAGGATCCAGCTATACCTCTCTTGGGCATATACCCAAAAGATGCCTCAACATATAAAAGAGACACGTGCTCCACTATGTTCATCGCAGCCTTATTTATAATAGCCAGAAGCTGGAAAGAACCCAGATGCCCTTCAACAGAGGAATGGATACAGAAAATGTGGTACATCTACACAATGGAATATTACTCAGCTATCAAAAACAACGAGTTTATGAAATTCGTAGGCAAATGGTTGGAACTGGAAAATATCATCCTGAGTGAGCTAACCCAATCACAGAAAGACATACATGGTATGCACTCATTGATAAGTGGCTATTAGCCCAAATGCTTGAATTACCCTAGATCCCTAGAACAAACGAAACTCAAGACGGATGATCAAAATGTGAATGCTTCACTCCTTCTTTAAATGAGGAAAAAGAATACCCTTGGCTGGGAAGGGAGAGGCAAAGATTAAAACAGAGACTGAAGGAACACCCATTCAGAGCCTGCCCCACAGGTGGCCCATACATATACAGCCACCCAATTGGACAAGATGGATGAAGCAAAGAAGTGCAGACCGACAGGAGCCGGATGTAGATCGCTCCTGAGAGACACAGCCAGAATACAGCAAATACAGAGGCGAATGCCATTAGCAAACCACTGAACTGAGAATAGGTCCCCCGTTGAAGGAATCAGAGAAAGAACTGGAAGAGCTTGAAGGGGCTTGAGACCCCAAAAGTACAACAATGTCAAGCAACCAGAGCTTCCAGGGACTAAGCCACTACCTAAATACTATACATGGACTGACCCTGGACTCTGACCCCATAGGTAGCAATGAATATCCTAGTAAGAGCACCAGTGGAAGGGGAAGCCCTGGGTCCTGCTAAGACTGAACCCCCAGTGAACTAGACTATGGGGGGAGGGTGGCAATGGGGGGAGGGTAGGGAGGGGAACACCCATAAGGAAGGGGAGGGGGGAGGGGGATGTTTACCCGGATACCGGGAAAGGGAATAACACTCGAAATGTATATAAGAAATACTCAAGTTAATAAAAAAAATATATAGGCAGCGAATTTTTCTCTGTTCTTATGCGTGTCGAGCCCTGGGGAAGAGTACATTGTGTTTTTTTTTTGTTTTTTTGTTTGTTTGTTTTTTATCAGTTTATCACGAATCTTTTTTTCAGCTAGGAATAAGTATATTGAACTATAAATTTTTTATAGATGACAGATACCATAAACATTTTGCAAAATTCCATAAAAAATAATATATTGGTAATAACATACCATAATACACGAATATAATCTGTGTTTTCCTTATGTCTTTGGAGTAAATTTCATGATAACCACCATCTTATATGACAATTCTTCATAGGCAGAATACAAGTCAGTGTCATTTTTTTTCTGGTTTACAGTACTATGTTGCTTCTCATAGTTTTGAAACTTTTCTTTCACTACTCATTGATGTGCCATCTAATTTCCTAGGTTAGCTGGTAAGTTTATAGGAATCTCTGTTTTCCCAGATGATGTCACATTTCACAGAACTGGAGAGCTTGTGCAGTAGGGACTCAACAACATCAGAGACCTTGGATTGATGGTTCTATTGTGCAGTTGGTGCTGGCATCCTGTTTCATGAACTTTGCGTTACTGTTGCCATGACAGTATTTCCTGAAAAATAACAAGGAAGTCACTCACTTTCCATGTATTTATGACTTGTTCTCAATAAATGCAGTTATTCAATAAGGAGAACCCTCTTCACTGCTTTTTTATGCAAAGCGTATTATATCTTTGATTTACTACTTTTGGAATGAATCAAGTTTCCTTGTTTTGCAATTCACTTCTCTTTATCAAAGAAATGTCTATGGATTTTATTGGTCATCTTTATTGCCTTGATTTTATACTCTACCTACTTTTTTTTTCAGTTACTACTGTACTTTATTGTGTTCAACCAAATCACCATGTTACAAAAATAGCAAGCTGCCATAATAAAAAATAAGGCTCCTCTATCCAGCACCAGATAGCATCATTTTACTTTCAAGCCTAGAAATTGCACACTTGTACATAAACCAACCGAAGATGAGGATTGAGAGTTCATCTTGGTGGATTTTTCCTTTGATGAATATGAAGTGTCCTTCCTTATCTTTTTTGATGACTTTTAATTGAAAATTGATTTTATTTGATATTAGAATGGCTACTCCAGCTTGCTTCTTCTGACCATTTGCTTGGAAAGTTGTTTTCCAGCCTTTCACTCTGAGGTAGTGTCTGTCTTTGTCTCTGAGGTGTGTTTCCTGTAGGCAGCAGAATGCAGGGTCCTCGTTGCGTATCCAGTTTGTTAATCTATGTCTTTTTATTAGGGAGTTGAGGCCATTGATGTTGAGAGATATTAAGGAATAGTGATTATTGCTTCCTGTTATATTCATATTTGGATGTGAGGTTATGTTTGTGTGCTTTTCTTCTCTTTGTTTTGTTGCCAAGATGATTAGTTTCTTGTTTCTTCTAGGGTATAGCTTGCCTCCTTATGTTGGGCTTTACCCTTTATTATCCTTTGTAGTGCTGGATTTGTAGAAAGATATTGTGTAAATTTGGTTTTGTCATGGAATATCTTGGTTTCTCCATCTATGTTAATTGAGAGTTTTGCAGGATACAGTAACCTGGGCTGGCATTTGTGTTCTCTTAGGGTCTGTATGACATCTGTCCAGGATCTTCTGCTCCTGGCCCTCTCTTGCAGAGTTCTTCACCCTATACCTCTTTGCCTCTGAGAGGGTACCCTCTTTCCCTAGGACATCAAGTCTCTACAGAATTAGGCCCATTCTCTTCCTTCCAAGGCAGACAAGGCATTCTTCTGTTATATACATCCCCGCGACCTTGGAATAGCCTGTGGATGCACTTGAGCTGATGGGCTCAATCTCTGGGAGCTCCCAGTGTTCCATGTTAGTTGTCACTGTTATTCTTCCTAGGGGGTTGCCATCACCTTCAGCTCTTTTAACCTTTCCCATAATGCTTCCATAAGGGTCCTCAACCTCAGTCCAGTGCTTGGCTCTGAGTATCTGCATCTGTCTCAGTCAGCTGCTGGTAGAGCTTCTCAGAGGACAACCATGCCACACTCCTGTCTGCAAGCACAACACGGCATCAGAAATAGTGTCAAGTTTAGTGCCTGCCTATGGGATGCATCCCAAGGTGGGCCAATCCGGTCACTGGTGGGCCATTCTTTCAGTCTCTGCTCCATTTTTCCCTGCATTTCTTTTAGACAGGACAACAAACGGAGATCAAAGGGGTACAAATTGGGAAAGAAGAAGTCAAGGTATCACTATCCATGGATGAAAATATATATATAAACAACCCCTTATGAGAGAACTACAGTTGATAAACAACTTCAGCAAACTGGCTGGATCTAAAATTAACTCAAAGAAATCAGTAGTTACCCTTTTTAGAAATGATAAACAGGCTGGGAAAGAAATTAGGCAAACAACCTAACAGCCACAATAGCCACAAATAATGTAAAATACCTTGGGGTAACCCTAACCAAGCAAATGAAAGATCTGTATGACAAGAACTTCAAATTCCTAAGAAAGAAATCAAAGAAGACCTCAGAAGGTGCAAAGATCTCCCATGCTCATGAATCAGTAGGATTAACATAGCGAAAATGCCCATCTTATAAAAGCAGTCTAGATTCAAGGAAATTCTCATCAAATTTCAACATGGTGTTTTTTAGACATTGAAATAGCAATTCTCAATTTCATGTGGATAAACACAACCCCAGGATAGCAAAACAATTCTGAACAATAAAACAACTTCTAGAGGTATCACCATTCCTGACCTCAAGTTATACTACAGAGCAATACTGATTAAAACAACAACAACAACAACAACAACAACAACAACAACAACAACAAAAACACACAAACAGTAACTTCTTGATGCTGGTGCAGAAACAGACAGATCAATCAGTGGAATAGACTTGAAGACCCAGAACACACACACACACACACACACACACACACACACACACACACACACACACATACCCCTACAGACTTGATTTTTGACAAATATACCAAAATCATACTGTGAAAAAAAGAAAGCATCTTCAACAAATGGTGCTGGTCTAACTAGTGGTCTACATTTGGAATAATGAAAATCGATTCATATTTATCATCCCACACAAAACACAGGTTCAAGTGGATCAAGGACATCAACATAAATCCAGATACATTGAATCTAGTAGAAGAGAAAGTTTATGATTACTTTTTAAGTGAGGATATAAAATAATAAGCTTTCATCATGATATTTTCACATATATGTCTATATTTTTTCTTACATTGACTTTTCAAATAGAAAAACAGTGAAGGAAGTTGGGTTCAATGGCCTATCCCAAAGTCTTAGAAGGTGCAATAAGCCACTACTCAAAGACTATACTTGGACTGACCCTGGGCTCCAACTGCATAGGTAGCAATGAATAGCCTAGTAAGAGCGCCAGTGAATTGGTCCTGCCAAGACTGAATCCCCAGTGACTGTGATTGTTGGGGGGAGGGCAGTAATGGGGGGGATGGGGAGGGGGACACCCATATCGAAGGGAAGGAGGAGGGGTTAGGGGGATGTTGGCTGGGAAACTGGAAAAGGGAATAACAACTGAAATGTAAATAAGAAATACAAAATTTGTGACCCAAGATAGTCCAGAATCACTGCTGTTGAGTGGGCAGAGATTAATGGAAGCCATGACTCTCTTCTCTATGTATTCTTGGGACTTCTCCACATGGTCTCTTCAACAGGGTAGTTGGACTTCTAGTGAGAAATGAGAGTTCCAGTGCTCATCTAACCTGGGGCTATATTTTCTCAACATCATTCCATTATCACTGGTCAAACCAGTTAGAAACCAGTGTGCATTCAATAGAGAGGAATTACCTTTGATAACTTCTCAGCCAGAGTCCAGCTCTATTTCCCGGCTTGACCTCTGGCTGAGAAATTATCAAAGGTATTTGCTGCCTTCAAATCTATCCAAGGGTGTTAACAAAACTTTAAATATTTGACGTAAGATTTCTGCTTTCCATTAAATCCTAAATGGAATAGAAAAAAAAAAAGAAATACCCAAGTTAATAAAGATGGAGGGGAAAAAAAAGAAGGTGCAATAAGAAATGAAATAACTTGGTGCTCTTTTGACTGCTCAGTACTTTGCATGTAACAGGTCCTGAATTCATACAGGGAGTCTCAGACTTTTTCCATTGATAATTTTGCTTGTTTAGTACAATGTATATCAGTGTCCAATAATGTAGAAACCACAAGACTTTTAAAGCTGAGGTGAACAATAGCTCAGAATGGTTTGTCCAGTTGTTGGGAAAGCAGAAGACATCCATCAGCATTGGACTGGCTACTCAGAGAGCAGCTGGCAGCAGCTCCTGGGGGCAGGTCTCACAGTCTTCCCATTAAATAGAAGGAGTCCTATTCCTTTTTATCCTTCTCTAAGTTCCACACTGAGAAAATATTCTTTTAAAACAATGCAGAAGAGAGAAGAATTCCAGTAATAATGTTTTATCTCCTTTTTTAATGAATAGTTGAAGCAATGGTAAGATTAGGATTACTTACTTCTCTCATGGTTTACAACACATTTAATTCAAAAGATGTTCGCGAATCTCCTGTAACGCATTATATATTTGTCTCCTTCAATAGCTTGTGATTTCCTTGAAGAAAGAGGCCGCTGTCTCATTTAGAATGCCTGGAGTGTCCTCCTACACATCCCAGACACCATGTATAAACAGATGAACCCACAAGCTCCCATAACTAAACACGGCTAGAAATAGAGCAAACGACTAAGGAAGAAACACCCGTGCCACATACCCACGTCTCTTTATTATGACCTTCCTCTTGCTAGATCCTTTCAGCCATCATATATATGGAACCCAACATCTTAGAGTTTGTCTATTGCTGTGAAGAGACAACATGACCACAGCATCTACTAGAAATGAAAACTTTTAATTGGGGCTAGTGTACAGTTCAGGGATTTAAGCTATTGTCATCATAACAGGAAGCATGGCAGCACCCATGCAGGCATGGTGATGGAGAAGGAGCCAAGACATATATCTATATCTAGATCTGCAGGCAACAGAGAGAGTCACACTAGGCCTGCCTTGAGCTTCGATATTTACACACTTCCACCAACAAGGCCACACCGCTGATAATGCCACTTCCAATGAATCTATGGAGACCATTTTCATTAAAGCCACCATATCCACTATTTTTTTTTTAATGAGCATAACCTTCAGCACCAAAGGATTAACACTGAAATGAAGATTCTCTATATAGGTCATAATGAGGCTATCAAGTATAGATTATTCTCAAACACACACACACACACACACACACACACACACACACACACACACACACCCATACATAAAATGTATATTTGTACTAAAATTTGTGTAGATTTGGTTTGATTTTATCTTGAGCCAAAAATCATTAAGTCCTTTTCAATAAGTGTTAAGACACAAGAATATTACCATGAAGCTGCCATTCGATTCCATAGAATTATGCCCTATCTTAGGTATTGTTAGATGCTAAGCCTTCTTCCCTCCCAGGAACTGCTTACAAGTATTAGGAACAAGGAAATCTATGAAGATGTATTTGGCTGTGCTCTGTCTTCCTGGTGTCCTTGTACTTGACAGGGTGAATGCTGACACTGAGGCTGATTGAAAGATGGGAAATGTTGACTTTGGCTCCAGATTTTGAGGGCGAGCTGAAATTGCTCTAAATCATGTTTCTATAAATGTATCCCAAAGAACCTCTGCAAATGACTATTGGATCGCGTAGTTTTCCTTCCATGCATTTGTTTATTCAGCAAATGTTTATTTGGTGCCTGTCCTTAGCGTCCACTATGTGTAGAAAATACAAAGATGAAAAGGAAATGCCATGACTCTGGTCTTTAGAAGTAAAGAGAGTTCAGAAATTAATGAAAGAGAACCACCAAAGTAAGCAATTAGCGTTCAAGTTGTTCCAGTATATGGAGACATAAAACATACTATGGAGGGCATGGAGCAAGCCTTTCCCAGAAGGTTGTCCTGGACATCGCCTGATGAGAAATATGTTCAAAATAAAGTAATGACCACAAAAGTACTAAAGCACAGGACAGCGTGGACCTGAATGTATGTTTCAAGGACCTACAACCACCCCTTTTATTGAATAAAAGTTAGAGGAAGAATTCTAAGAAATAAGACACTTGGGTAAACTGAGGCAAGGCTGTGTACCAGGCTAAAGGCTTGATGAAATTTTCATCTTATTAATCATCAAAAACTCTCCAACACTGTTGAGTCTGCTAAAAATGAGGGAAATCCATTAGTGGCAAAGTTTAGGGACTGAGCAGAGAAAAGTTTAAATCTAGGCAATCTAATGGGTAAATGTTTATTATTAATCAATCAGGAATTTTAACATATGAACTTGTGGAGACAATGATAGAACACACAAGACCTATCTAAGTTAAAAGTAGACAAAATTCCTGAACTGAGAAGGGAAGTAGGCACAAAGTCCCCTGCTTAACAACATCCTATTTTCAATTGATCCTTGCTGGAAATAGACAAATCAACAACACTCAAGGGCAAGCCTCACACCCATGAACAGTTGGCAAACACCAATCAGATTTTGTTGTTAATTTTTATTTTTTATTTTTGGTGTGTGTGTGTGTGTGTGTGTGTGTGTGTGTGTGTGTGTGTGTGTGCGCTTTGTTTTGCATTTTTGAACAAAAAGAGAGAGAGAGAAACATGAAATAGTGTTGTGGAGAGGAGGATGAGGAGAGTTGAGGGAGGAGAAAAGAATATGACCAAAATACAGTTTTCTCTAATGGAATGACACTGGAAATATCAACCACTCTACAGCAGGCCTCAGGTTCAGGAGTAGTTGATCAATATATAATAGATTCCACAGGGTTTTTTATTTGTTTGTTTGTTTGTTTATATTTGTTTGGTTACAGTTTGATGGTGTTTTTAGAGGAAGAGGTTATCTTATTTTATTAGTTTGGGTTTCTGTTGTTGTGTTGGATATCTGTTCTTTGGAACTTTTGAAAAAGAACTCAAGGTTGGGTATGTAAAGAGAGGGACGATTTGGAAGGACTTGGGGAGGAAAATAATATGATCAAAATATATTTAAATTTAGAACCATTTTAAATAATAAAAATACAATAAAAAAGGAGTATGAAAATATATTACATGAAAAATATTTTTAAATAAAATTAAAAAAAATATAGTGGGGTTGCATAGAAGGAAACCATGGTCAGGGCGTAATCCTAAGAAATCACAGTTCAGAAAGGATGATGATGTGAAATGCTACAAGGATGGTTGCAGGGAAGCTCACTGGACAGGGACGAACACACAACGAATCTGAAAGCTGATGAAACTGAGCTCTGGCAGAATGTGAGTGGAAGGAAGGAGAAGACATGATGTCGACATGGGTCAGTGGCATTTTCTCATGTCCCAAAGTTAATAGGTTGAAATCTTAGCCCCCAAGACCACAGAAAGAGACTTTATTCGGAAACTGACGACCAGTGGCAGATAAATTGAAGTGAGCTCATCCTTCAGGGGGATAATAGGCCACTAATGCGTTATGCCTGCATCCTTATAGAAGGAGGAAATAGGGACTGGCAAGGAAGACATTGTGTGACTGTGAAGGCTGAATTTGGTAGTGTGTCCCCGAAGCCAAGAAATACCAAATATTGACACTAGTCCCCAAAAGGTAGGGCAGATGTGATTACAATCTTCATTATAACCCACAGCAGCTTAGACCCTTTTGTTCTTCACCTTCGATTTTCCAGTGTGATCAATTTATACATTTTGGGGTTGGTTAAGTTTATGAGAGTTTATGGTACTTTGTTATGGCACCCTCAGAGAACTCAAAGAATTGCTTCTCAGTTCCCCAGCTTGGGTAATTTTGCATCGTAATTGGAAACATCACGTGAACTTGATTTGTTCTCAATGCTGTATAATTACAGCGAAAGCACCTTCTTCAGTGGCCTCCTTTAGAAGTTCTGAACCTTTTGCTTTCAACAATGAACTTAATGTTTCCCCTTATCAATGTCATCTGAAATTGACAAAGGGATCATGAAGTTCAGTGCCAAGACTGATTCTCACTTTGAACACTATTAGTTTACTACAGTTAAGCAATGACTCATAGAGTTTTTGGAAGAAAATTACAGAAAAAAATAAAGAAAATCATCTAATTGTTGCTCCCATTCAAGTACATTCCTTACTTTGAGCTATGTGGGCAGGCCACACATGGAACATGTCAAACAGATTGATGCAGCACTGCTTTATAATTCTTTAAACTCCATCTTCAAAATATAACAAAGCCTGTTAGCGCCTTCCCTTGATCTTTGCAGAATGCTATGAAAATAATAATAAACCCCTTCGTTGAATAAACAATCTGCCTGTGACAATTGCTCAAGTGCCTTCTGGCAAGTCTAGTCCTTTCTGCTCTCTTTAAAGCTGCAAAGTGCAAATTGCTTTGCAGTAGTGATATATCCTGGTCAAAGTGAGGGGCGGGGGAGGGAGCATGCCACTTCAAAGTTGAGATTGGAGATGGAATCATCCGAACTCCATCAGTGTCTTTGTGAAACTGTCTCTTTTCGAAGAAAGTAGCTTTTGCCTATGGATCAGATTTTAACGCACCGCACTACTATTTTCTTTCACACATCCCCAGAAAATATAAATGAGGAAAAATACAGTGTTGTGACTTACGTCCAACTGTTAGAGAACACTTTGCTCTGAACCTTGTGAGGATTGGTAGTATGTCATGTCCTTCAAACAGGTCACGGACTATTCTTCTCTTACGGGACATTGAGGTGCCTCCTACTCAAGAATGGGCACGACCTGATCTTTTGTGGCAGTGTCTCATGGATGGAAAAACAATAAAGCCATAGACCTCACCTGCTTTGCACACCTAAGCTCACCTTCTTCATGTTCCTTTCAGTGTTACCACTTTTAGCAACTGTTTTTAGTAAGTAGTTATTTGTCTTTATTTTTACTTCTTATTTCTGTGATTGTATGTGAGCCTGCCTTAGTTATTATGTACCAGGAGGGACATTATAACCTTTGGAATTGCACTTACATTCAGTTATAAATCACCGTGTGGGTGCTGGGAACTGACTTCTCCCTACAACTCTGCCAGTCTTCTCAATCATCTGCAGTATGAGTTAGTGCTCTTACCTGATGAGCTCCAAAATTAATCTCCTAATGATATTTTGACATCTTTTAAGATTAACTCTGTTATAATTGTATGTTCATTAAGCAGGCAAAGATGTAGAAAATACACAGCAGTATTACATATTTGATGCAAGTTTACACATCTTGTTTTTTCACAATATTAACAATCCAACTAATTTTGACTCTTCCTACTATTCTATATTAATGTCCTGCTTGTTCTTTTATCCACTATAATATGACTTCTGATCTTCCTAATTGTGAGGTCCTTCTCTGGCCTTTTTCTGTTGGTCCTTTCTGCTGTTTTTGCAGTGTGGAGCCTTATTTCCTATTCACTTGGGTTTGAGTTCAGAGTTCTCTTAGCCCTCTTTCTCTCTGACTGTTTCTATTTTGTCTCCTTTGCACCTTCTACAGCTTTTCATGGTCTTTGGAGCATCTCATCTAACCACTCTGTTGCACCTACCAATTAAACACATAGCTGAAGCTCCTCCAGGCACTCAGAGACTGCAGGCTCACATAATCGTAATTTTGAGAAATCAACCATTCTTTCTAATCTGTTCCTGAGGCCACCATCTTAGTTTTTCTCATTATTTATTATTTGTTATTTTTAAATTCATTTTATAATTTCCCTTCCTTCTCCATTCTTGTGCCAATCAAACACATCTCAACATATCTACTAGGAAGAATCTCTCAGAAATACTTAAATAAATAGTCAATCTCTGAGTTTAAACTCTTTTAGTGTCTTCTTAAAAGTAGGGAGACAAAAATCCAAGATTTATAATTTGGAATAAAATTTTTCAAACTTGATCCTTGCCACTCTGTGGTCATAGCTTAACCTTTATACCCCAGCAAGGACAATAAGATTTAAGAACTTCACAGATCCTGTTTCTTTTCTATTCTTTGTGTCTCCCCTTTTATTATCGGGAAACTCTTTTCTTGTTCACCCTTGAGTTATTCCTAAGATCTCAGTTCAGTGTCACTTTCCTCTAGCAGCCTTTCCATGCAAACTCTTCTGTGTTCCCTTCAGGGTAGAGAAAGTATTGGGTAAATATTTGTTGAATGAATTACTCCACTTCATTTTGTTGATCTAGGCACTGGACAATCTGAAAACATATCAACATAATATTAAAATGACTTACTCATGTTAGTGTCAAATTGGTGTGCCCCACATTTTTTATTCCATGTGAACTATAATAAAGGGGCTTATTTTTTTCTCTAATAGTTGTCCTGAACAATATTATAATTAGTTCCCCTTGATAGCATAGTAACTTAACATAGTAGGTTGAAACAAACAAACACATAGACATTTCTATGAAAGGGACAATTGTATCTTTTTGGAAGTTGGGAAATTGAAATTAAATTCTGACTAGTAGGTGTAATTTAAACTGTTTGTTCCTAAGCTTTGGAAATCAATTCATAATGTCCTTCACAGAAGCTAAAATTTTATATGTAAATATAATGTATCATCGAACAGCAACATAAATGTATAGAAACATTACCCTTAATGTTTAACTAGGCTGAGGGCTTCAGCAATATATTTTCTTATTATAAGAGATGACATTGGTGGTAAATTTGACCTTTAATGTACTTTATGTACAACTTATTCATTCTAGTGTATCTATGAGGGTCTTCAGTTTTGGGAAACCTAGCCAAAAGGTTTCAAATTTGAGATTCTTCGAAGAACAAAAGTGAAAGCCTTTGCAGATGCCATGGTTAGCAAGGAAGGGAATGAATAAAGTTCGTGGAGATTTCTTTTTGGTATTTCAGTTAGGATGAGAAGTTAACGCTAACAATCAACAGATCTAAAGAGAATTTCCTGTCCTCTATTCTCATTACAAAATGGTTGGTACACAAAACAATATATGTAATGCATGCATGAGCCATGGAATATATCATTAAGAAAATTTTCCTTGGGACAGTGATACTCAGTGTTAAGAAAATCACACAATAACAACACTAATTCTGTGGAAACCTTATAGTTGACCACTCCCACTAAGGGAGAAATGAAGAGGCCAGTTACTTTGTCAATGACCTGTCGTATTCTAACTATGAAAATGAATGAATTCTGAACTGCCCAAGGAAATGGTTGTGCTGCAAATCGATCATGCCTTTCACTTTCTCCTTTTGTCTAAATGTTTTCTATGAAATGCAATTGTTTTCAATGCTTCCACATTACCACCTGTCCCATCTAGTAACATGGCTCTTTTGAGAGTAAAATGGCCCTTGGGTTGAAGGAAATACTGTGTTGCACCACAGGAAGCAATGTTTACTTTTCTTTGTTTACCACCCCCCCCCCCATCTGTGTAGTATTGAAGAAGGGCAGTAAAAAAAAGTTATCCTCCTGTCCCCATGGCCATCCTTCTAGCTAATGCCGACTTAAAATTTAAAACAGGTGAAGCACTGGCCTGCTGTAAACGCTGCCTGAAGTGGCAGATGGTGGATTGTGTCAGGACCAGATTGTTCATGCCCGGTCCCATGGCCTTATGTATTTCAGCTGCTATTTTTCATTTATTACAGCAATACCATTATCTTGACCAGTAATGCAGTTTCCCAGATATTTTGAAATCCTTAAAGCTTATTTTTTTGGAGAGTCTGTGCTGGAACACCACCGGCTGTGCCTCGTGTGCATTCTATTAGGCTAATGTAGGGTGGAAATAGCAAATTGACTTTGATAACGGATTTTCAAGTGCGCTCTTTGCGGATGAAATGCTGTTTCACTTATTATGATTTTTACAGGCAGTAATTTATTTGTAAATGTCTTGACTGCACTTTAATGCCACTCTGTCTCTGGGGGTGAGTCTGTATTACAACCAGTTACAGAGATAACAAGGTTAGGAATACATCCTCATGTGGTCTTTGTCTAGGGCCTGAAACTTTCTTCTGTTGTGACAACCTGACAGGAACAAATGACTCAACAAGCTGTAGCAGCAGGAGGGTATGGAGGCTCCAAATTAGCATATGGATGTCCTATCCATTATATGTGTGGGTTCCTTCCGTAGAAAAGTCAGACCATTAAGAAGGCTGTTCCTTCTCTCTTCAACAGAGACTGCTTTGGATTTATGAGGATGGTGAGAGTGGAGAGTAGGAGAACCCAGACACATCACCTTCAAGTGAAAGAAATCCCTGCCCATGGGCCTGTTTTCTTAATTCCTTAACATGCCTCAGTTTAGGTGCTCTCGTTCGCTTCTCAGATGAGGGAGAGCTTTATCTTCATGTTAGTGGATGGAGACAGGATTCTGCCCAGAGTAAAGTAAGTTTTCTATGTAGCAATCACCTGGTCCATATTTTCAGTTCTGTTGGTCACAAGATCTCGGTTCTCTCGTATTATTACTTCTCTTCTAATGTAGTGCAAGAGCAGCTACAGTTGCCAGTAACGTACAAATTAATGAGTATGTTAAAGGAAACCTTTCATATTTGAATGAAAGCAGGCTGTGGGAAAATTTAGTAAAAAAAAAATCTAGGTTAAGCGGAAGGTGGGTCTTGCACCTATTTGCACACCATATTTACACACCATTTAGGGTCATTGGGAAAACACCTATCCCATGTAATCCAAGTTATTCCATCCTTCGTTCCTTTTCTTTTCTTTCCTTTATTTTAAAACTTTAGCTCTCTCTCTCTCTCTCTCTCTCTCTCTCTGTATGTGTGTGTGGTGTCTGTGTGTGTGTATGTGAGAGAGGGGGCAAGGGAGAGGGAGAGGGAGAGGGAGAGGGGGAGGGGGAGGGGGAGGGGGAGGGAGAGGGCGAGGGCGAGGGAGAGGGAGAGGGAGAGGGAGAGGGAGAGGGAGAGGGAGAGGGAGAAGGAGAGGGAGAGGGAGAGAGATGAAAAGAGACTGTTGGATCTTCAGGAGCTGGAGTTATGGACATTCATGATGCACCTAAGGCAAGTTCTGGGAAATGAACTTAGGTCCACTGGAAGAGCAACAAACCCTCTGAGCCACTGATCCCCTTCCGGTCTCTTAGTTAACTTTTACATTTTATTAAAATTCCATATTCAGTAAGTGTGTTACCATCATTCTCTATTATTATGTCTCAAGAGTGAAATGAATCCATTGTTATTAACAAACTATTTTAATAACATAAATCAAGGGAATGGGTTTTATTGTAGTGTTTCTCACAGAAGCATAGAAAGCACTTTGATCCCATTTACCCTTTACACTTCCATAACCCTAACATTTCCTCTTCTGATTTAATACCCTGGCCCTCTCCTAAATCCCACCCGTGAGAGAAGACATATCACACTTCCCTTTGTGAGTGTGATGGTTAATTTGTCAGCTTTACATAAGCTACAATTACCTAGAAAAATGGCACCTCAGCTGTGGAACTCTCCATCTGACTGGCTGTACATACACACATTGCAGGGTGTTTTCTTGATTACTGATTGATGAGGGCTGGCACAGCCTAGTGCAAATAGCACCACCCCTGGGCAGGTGGTCCTGGGTTGCATCAGAAAGCAAACTGAGGAAGTCATGGAGAGCAAGAGAGTACACAATGTTCCTCTGTTGTCTCTGATTAGGTCCCTGCGTGACAGACTGTGATATGGAAGCTAGGGCAAAGGCATCTTTTCTCCCCAGGGTGATTTTAATGCTAATACACACCAACAGAAAGCCAACTGACACATTGAGTCTGATTTATTTCACTTACTATGATAATTCCTAGTTCATCCATTTTCCTGAAAATTACATCATTTCATAAATATCTATGGCTGAAAAAATTGTTGTGTGTTTAAGTGGCATCTACCCATGACTAACTGTTCGGTTTTTAACTTTGTCATCTGAATAGGGCTGTGATAAATGTGGGTGTTCAATTAGCTCTAGTCTGTGTTGATTTTGATGCCTTTAGGTATATATCCAGAAATTATATTTCTGATCATATGGT
Source organism: Rattus norvegicus (assembly GCF_021556685.1). Taxonomy (NCBI): domain Eukaryota; kingdom Metazoa; phylum Chordata; class Mammalia; order Rodentia; family Muridae; genus Rattus; species Rattus norvegicus. Next base: position 62,069,373 of record NC_141539.1, read on the forward strand.
AATTACCTAAATTTCTTTTCTTCCATTTATTGATTGATTTATCTATGTATCTATTTATTTACTTTTAGAAAACTTTAAACATTTTGTCCACTAGACTGGAATAACTTAACTTGCTACCACCAGTCTGTGAGGGTTCTTTAAAAACTTAGATTTTGAGAATTTCATAGATGAATCTTATGTTTTGATTAAATGCTTCTTCCACTCCCTTCCTTCCAACTCTTCTTGTAAGCCCTCAACTTCTTCCTCTTAATTCCATGTATTCTTTTTAAATCCATTGAGTTCACTTAGTGCTGTAGGTAAGTGCAAGTGTATAGAGTCATCCACAGGCTAATAGGCAGCCTCTAAAGGCTATGTCCAAAGAAACTGGCTCTCTGTCCCCAAGACGTCATCTGTTGCCAAGAGCTTTTCAGTAGGAGTGGGACTTCATGAGCTTTGCCTTAAGGATACTTTGTTCTTCTGAATTATTTTTATATTTTATCAAACAAAGGACCTTGTGCTTTCTGGAAGAGAGATACTATCCAATGAGCTATAGTGTCTTACTAAGTTATCTGAGCTAACCTGGATTTCTCTGTATAGTCCACGTTGGCCTTCCCTTACCCCAGGCCTGTCTAAGTAGTCATGATTACAGGCCATCAAATCCAGCCCTAACTTGGTTATTTTCTTTAATGATCGGCATTCTGACTGGGGTGGGATAGAATCTCAAAGCAGGGATTTTGCTATTGTTCTTTTGAAACATGGTCTCATTCTGCAGTCCAGCCTAGCCTTCAACTTACTGTAACTTTCAGGTTGGCCTCAAACACTCAGAGATCCTCTTGTCTCCATCTCTAAGTGACAGCATTGAAGACATTATCCTCCATGCTTCTCTCAGTGACTTGCATTTTGCTGATGATTAAGGAGGTTGAACATTTTTTGATATATTTGTTGGTTATTTTATACTTCACTGAGAAGTTTTGTTTTCAATTCAATGGTACGCTTATTGAAGGAATTATTGTTTAGTTAAGACATTTCTTAACTGTTGCAAGAACAGTCTTAAAGAAAATCACACTTTATTTTATACGTATGAATGTTTTGCCTGCTTGGATGTCGGTACATCATTTGTATGCCTGGTGCCAGTGAAGATCAGAAAGAGGATGAAGGAGTTCTTGAACTGGAGTCAGAGGTGGTTTGGAGATGTCATGGGTGTACTGAGAATGCAATCCTTGTCCTTTGCAGGAGCAGCGAGTGCCTTAGCTGCTGAATGATCTGTCCAGATCCCCAGAACAATCTTTTAATCCTAACAACAATGCCATGATTGAAGTCCTTTAGAAAGTGAGCTATTATTGCTTCAGTCAACGTTTTGGGATAAAGGGTGACTGTGTTTTAACACACTAATCATCAAGACCTACAGTAATATGACTTCATTTTCCCTTTGTCTTTTTTCTCTTCTTCCTTTGCCACTTGACTGTATCATACTGTGTGACTGGTTACTGAGGTGCTGTGTCACCTTCTGTATTATTGCTTAATCCTTGATTTCCTGTGAAGTACAATGAATCTTACATTAGACTCTTCTGAGTCAGGTGGTGGGCCATCTGTTTCCAGGCTTGGGAAACATGAATAACAGAGTCACAGAAAAGCAACATCGCCCTCAGTTTTCAATAGAATATCCATATTCACACCACACACACACACACACACACACACACACACACACACAGAGAGAGAGAGAGAGAGAGAGAGAGAGAGAGAGAGAGAGAGAGAGAGAGAGAGAGAAGATGGGGAAATTATGATCTTTAGCAGAATCTTACAGTCACCTGAATTTTACATAAAGCTGTTATTAAAATAGTGTGATACCTGAATACACACATGGAATGGGGTTGATTTGAGCAGATGCCTTTGTTGTTTTGGGGCTGACGCTAGATTTAAGTGGTTAGAAATGGTTGTGTAATTATACATAATAGGTGCATGGCATGAGGCTACCGGGCACAGGAGAGCAGCTGGCAACACTGTGCATCGATGCTGATAGCAGGTAGCACGAAGCAAATTGGAAGAATGGAGGCAAACTAGAGCCCGGCTGCCAACTCGTGATAACATTTCAAAGCCTTTACCACCTTCAGTCATAAAAATGAGGGCTCACTTAACACACTACTTTAAATTCCTAAGTCAAATATTTAACTACAGACAAAGTCTTTTAACTATTATAATCCCTTGCTTAAATTTACTCAAATGAAAATCAAATTGCTTTTCATAGTGTACCTAAGAATTCAAAGTTACAATACAGAAGAAAGTTGCTAGGACCTGTCTTTATTGTGTTTTAGAAAACCAATCCTCCTTTTTATTAAATTTTTTATTGATTCTTTGTGAATTTCACATCATGCACCCACATTACACTCATCTCCCTGTCCCTTTGTATCTGCCCTCTGCCCTTGCAACCTAACCCCAAAATAAAATAAAATAATATAGAATAAAAAAGTCTTGTTATAGTGTGTTATAGAGAATACCTTTTTGTTCTCACATCTTTCCTTGCAAATGTTCATATCAACAAGTCATTGGTCTGGTTCGAGGACCCTGGCTCCTGCTCCACCACCTATACTGGATCGTCACCTGGACTCCTCTCAGATATCCTGTTGTTACCCTATGGCCCACTTTCCCCAGTGCTTCAGTCCCTGAGGGGCAGAGCCAACTCTCTCACTCTCATGACCTCATAGCTGGCTCTCCCCTCTGCCACAGGAGGCAAGGAGTGGGAAGGGACATCTCTGCCCATGCCACCCAATGGCAGACTATGCTTGAGGCTAGATATGCCACACTTATACTTTCAGAGGCTGCTCACTTGTCTTCCCTGACATCAGAATCAGCTCTATTGTGCTGCATAGGCAGGGGTGGGGGAGAGCCAGATCTCCCAAGTGTTGTGACTTATGAGGGGCAGGAACAACTCATTACAGTGCCTCAGGCAGCAACCAGTGCAAACCAGGAACATATGTGTGGTCTTTGGTGATAACATGGGCCTAGTACACCAACACAGACTCTAGTTGCCATTAGACCATGGACTAAGACACGACCCTTGGAGACAGCCTGGGCCAGGACCTTACTATGGCCTCCTCATGTCTGCCTGTTCTTACTGCCCTAGACTCTCCAGCACACAGTCATCCACCTTAGTGATGCTCCCAGCAGGGGCTTGGTTATATTTCTTCCATCTGCCCAGGGGCTTCCCTCTCCCCTTAATGCCACACGTGCCCTCCAAATTCTCTAATGATTCCCAAAATGTGTTTCTACACAAAGGTCAAAAATTAGTACACTTGGAAATTGTTTTGAATTATTTATTGAGCTTGATGCACTGTTTTGATATTTATTAGGTATTTTTAAGAACTGTCATATATCAGAAACCTAAAACATTGCTATGATAATGTTAGAAGTGTGGAGCCTATAAAAATAAATGGGACGGAAAACTGCTTGGGTTGACGGCATACACTGCTGGCCCATCCCCTCAGAACTCAGGGCAGCACCATGAGAGGAAAAGCTATTTCTTTCAGCTGCATTTTTTTTCTGTTAATGTGGACCTTGAACAGCTGCAGTCAAATTCCAGCTGGAAATACCCCAGTTGCAAACTGTGTTTTACAGGGTACTGGGTAATAGTGAGTTTTCCAATTTCAGGAGCTTCTGATGAAGCAAACAAACTCTAGTTTTTAGATAAGCTCATCAGAAATAGTTTTCTACGTTTCCTTGAAGTATAAAGACACACTTTGAGACAGGGATTTGAGTGTTGGGGTCACTGGGAGGTAGAGAAGATGTGATGTCAGATTCGGGAGCACAGAATGAGTTACGGAAACAGTGCTACTAAAAATAAAACAGCAACAAACAACATTCTACTCCCCTTACTGTTTCAGTAGCACAGGTCATAGCCAGTCTGTAAGTTTCTCCTTTACCTAACTGCAACTAGAATTAAAATGGATACAGGCATAGCCCATCACGATTAGTTTCGAATTTGTTCTGCTTCTAGAACAACACTAAATTGAGTCTTGATACATTGATAATCATCTTTGTGAAGTACAACATATCTTTGTTGTTATAAACAAAGAATGTAGTTTATTTTAGAAATAAGCTTTCACCTTGGAGAGTGTTAACACCATTCTACCTATGCTGAGAGTAATTTTAGTGTTCAAAATCTATATTGCAATTTTATGATTCTTGCTCATTTGACTTCATTATTTTCACCTCTTCCTTGGTATGTAAAACTTTCTTCTGTGGGAATACAGAACTGAAGGCCTTTGATACCTCTCTATGAAGCCTGCAGGTTAAAATCTCTGTGTTCTTGGACCGTGATGTTTTCCATAAAATAAAATAGATTTTCCAACATCTACCATACACTATGGTCTACACAGTTATGATTTTCACAGATCCAAGATATACTCTTACAATTGGGTTAGCCTGTTCAGACTCTTTATAACAGAACACATTAAGATTTTTCTTCCTGATTTCATCCATGCCTTGGTTTATTTGACAATCGTTGAAGTCAGGGACTCCAAAATGTACACAGGATTCACAAGGTCACTTACAAAGATTCAAATATAAGGAATAATCAATTATCCAGTCAAGCCAAACAACAAGGTCATTACTGTGACCTCAGTAGCTCACTCAGACAGACTCCAGGAATTTTTTTTTTAACTTTCCCTGTATGCTGTCATTGTTTTTCAAAGTTCCTTTAAGCTGTCTTAGGGTTGAGGTGAGCAATTCACTCTGCTTCGTGGATGTTTGCTGACTCAGCAATACATGACGCACACATTCTCTCTTCTCACTAAGAACTTGCTGTCAGTATGGTTGGGTTACAGCCTCGAATAATGTCTACACTTGGTTGTAGATAACCAGATTTTTTTCCTCCTGCATATAAATCTGTAAACTTATTTATACATATGCCTGCATACTTCTATTAAATTAAATTCATAATTTCACAATTGTCGCCAGATAACAGATGTCCAAACACTCTATGGAGTCGGGAGACTATGGAAATTGATAATTTTCTTATTTTTATATGAAGTCTGTCTTTTAAAAAGTTTTAGTTGGTCATTTGCTGTCTAGGTTTTAGTCTTGGAACAATATCTCAATTGAACAAAATTTCCACAGAATGCATATGGAGGTCAGAGGATAATTTACAGGAACTGGCTCATTACCACCACACCTGCTCTTCAGTCAGGGCTGAACTATAGGTTCTCAACAAACTATTGACACAAATGCTTTAAGCAACATACAGGGATTGAATATTATTCTTTGATGTTTTTTCTTGACTCTTCTCTTCCATGAATTTCATTTTACATGACTTTTTCCTTGACTTGTTGTTCATGTCAATAGATGTCACACTTAAGTATCTCAGTTGGCCTGATGAACTTGCTCATTTTCATTGTCAATTTATAACCAATATGAGTTCATCCATCCACTAAATAGAAGGGCTTGTCAAGTCTGAGAATATGCAAGATGCTTTGTATTTCCTACCTTGTAAATGGATATAGCATATATCACCAGAGATATACTTATTTAATGGTGATTTATATTTATTTACTCTCTCAAATTAAAAATTTATAAAAGGAAACTACTTATGAATATACTTTCTATAAAATGTTTTCTAAATAATTTATAGGAATAATACATATATATTTATTTAACAATATATAAGATAATAAATAACTGTGATCTAAATTGACTCCCTGTGTCACAGATTTGAAACTATGTTTGAAGATCAATTTTAAATGTATTTTTACTTGGATAATATTGTTCACGTATAATGATCTTTCATATTCTATGTGTTTCTCAGTATAAGGAGGTGAGTAAACCAGAGTGCCTTGTGCTAATTCAAAAAAGAAAATCCTTCCAGTAGGAATTGTTTCAAAAGCAAAAGTCTGAGTAAAAGACTACAGAGTACTATTACAGAATTTGTTTTTGCAGTGAACTAGAGTACCTTCGTTACTAAGTATCATTTACCTGTTTAGGTCATGTGGTGGTTTGGAGTGAAAATGGCCACCTTAGTCTCCTATAGACTGTCATTATTGTAGGCATGGCCATGTTGGTGAAATGTGTGTGTGTGTGTGTGTGTGGTGTTGGTAGTCTTTCAGGCTTCAGAAGTTGATGCCAGGCTCAGTGTGACTCTTTCCTCTTGCTACATGCCAATCCAGGTGTGGAACTCTCAGCTCCTTCTCGAGCACCAGGTCAGTCTGCTTGCTGCCTTGCTTCCTGGCATGATGGTAATGAACTAAATCTCTGAACTGTAACCCAGCCCCAATTAAATGTTTTTCTTTGTAAGTGTGGCAGTGGTCGTGGCAAGTCTTCACGGCAATAGGACACTGACTGAGACAGTTCTTGTTTAATAGTTTTCCCATGAGAGTGAATTGCTAGTTGAAAAATACTTATTAGGGATCACAAGCTGACTCGAGTGAGAAAGAAACCTCTATTAGAAAATATTTGTAAAACTTAACATGAAAAATATCTTCTTTTAAATATATCTATAAGGTTGGTGATGAAATGTATTATGCTTTGAGAAGATAATTAACATTTTAAAAAGATCAAAGGACTATAAAATAAGACGGAGCCAGGTTTGGATTTCTTCGCTCTTGTCATGTTCAGAGGTAAACTGTGTATGGTTTGGGCAGGAAGATTTCATGGTCATTGAAAGTAGAAGAGAAACAATCCTGAATGAACCTGTTTCAGAGGCTTCTAATTGCTATTATCCTTAAGTTAGGGCCACCACTGTGTGGTAATTGGTTCGTACTTCTGCCCTCCTCACATTGCGATCAATTAGCTGACAGAGATGGAGCTGCTCCTTAATTTCAGAGAAAAGGCCCTCATGCATTTTCAGATCCTAATTATTAAAAGGTGGCTAAGACCGATAAATTTTAGCCTTCCTGGAATCATGTGGAACTACTTTTGTAAAATTAATTATATATAATTAAAAAGAGATTACAAGTGGGATAGTTATTTAAAATAGGTGCATTTATTGTACATTTAAAATATAACATATGCTTAGTTATGCTTCTAGTTTGAGAAAATAATATTTAACAATCTTACCTAAAATATAATAAAGTAGGCATTAAGTGAATCAAAACCTTAAAAATATTTTAAGTAAATGGTAGTTGGTCATTGAAAGTATTTCTGTCTCACAAACAATTAATTACCAATAAAACACATCCCAGTTTAGGGGAAAATGTAATAAGTATCTAGTAATAACATTTTTAACTAAAAATGATCCATTGAATATTTCTGATGTATAATTATGAAGAGGACAATAAGGAAGAAAGAATTCTTCTGTGGAAATGAAGAAAACATGATTTAAAAATTTTTTGTTTAATACAAAATCTCCTTCCTTTAGCCCAGACTGATCTTGAACTCTATACACTTTTGAGGATAGCTTTGAACTATTGATACTGTTGATTCTGTTTTCAGGCTGTTCGAATTGCTCACTTCTGTCAGCACATCCAGCTTATGTGGGCTAGAGATCATATATATATATATATATATATATATATATATATATATATATGTATATGTATATATATGTATATATATATATATCCATTAAATCTAAAGGTTTCAAGCTACATTAATGAAACTTGACCATAAAAAGTATTCAAACTTAACAAAATTAGAAAACTGTAAGAACTGAACAAAAGTGAAATGGACAAAACTGAAAACACTTTTTTTTTCAGTTTAAAAATATTTATTTCATTCCAGTCTGAATCTGTGCTGTGAGTTGACCATTTGTGCTGGCTCTGCACCCAGTCCCACAACCCAAGAGGATGCTCAACTCCCAGGAGCTCTAACATCTCAAGGATCACAGTGGCACAGGTTCCTTGCAGTTTGAACCTGCACCCTGAACAGATCAGGGGCGCTGGCTCTGTACCCACTACTACAACACCCAAAGGGAGCCCGACTTTCAGGTGCTCTGAAATGCCCAAGATCATAGGAGAGGCCACAACATCTACCGCAACACCAGAAGTAACTGGGTACCCCAGGATCCAGGGATGTAGGAACCCCTGACCAGAGTTCCTTCCAGTATGAACCTGCACCCAGAGCAGACCTGGGGTATTGGTTCTGCATGGACACTTACAACACCCAGAGGGATCCCAACTCCTAGGTGCTCTGAAACACCCAGGATCATAGGATCACAGGATCACAGAGGAAGCTCGACTCCCAGCAGATAGGACACACCTAAAAGTACTGGAGCTCAGACACACTCAAGATCACAGTTGAGGCTACAACAACTTTCCCAACACCCCAGCCTAACTGGGACCCCACGGGAACCAGGAAAACACAAACCACCACCCAGCCTGAGCCCCAGGTTCCTTCCAGTCTGTACCTGAGCCTGGAGCCAACCCAGGGTTCTGGCTTCCCACCCACCCTTGCAACACCCGGAGAAAACTTGACTCCCAGGGGCTCTGACACACCCAGGATCTCAAGATCATAGATTGCCAGAATCACAGGATCACAGAGACAGCTGGATGCTAAGTAGTGCTGACACAACCAGGATCACAGAAGGTACACGCTGCAGTAAGAGACAGCAAGAACAGGTAGTACTAGAGATAAACATATGAGAGGCAAGGGCAAGAACATAAACAGAAACCAAGGATACTTGCCATCATCAGAACCCCGTTCTCCCACTACATCAAGACCTGGATATTCCAACACACCGGAAAAGCTAGATTTGGATTTAAAATCACATCTCATGATGATGATAGAGAGCTAAAAATAACTTGCTTAAAAAAACAAAAACAGGAGAACAAAGGTAAACAGCTAGAAGCCCTTAAAGAGGAAACACAAAAATCCCTTGAAGAATTACAGGAGAACACAACCAAATGGGTTAAGGAATTGAACAAAACAATCCAGGATCTAAAAAGGAAAATAGAAACACTAAAGAAATAACATAGGGAGACAAATCTGGAGATAGAAAACCTAAGAAAGAGGTCAGGAGTGAGAGATGCAAGCATCACCAACAGAACAAGAGATAAAAGAGAGAATCTCAGGGGCAGAAGATACCATAGAAAACATTAACACAACTGTCAAAGAAATGGTGAAACACAAAAAGCTCCTAAACCAAAACATCCAGGAAATACAGGACACAATGAGAAGATCAAACCTAAAGATAATAGGTATAGAAGAGAGTGAAGATTCCCAACTTAAAGGATCAGTAAATATCCTCAACAAACTTATAGAAGAAAACTTTGCTAACCCAAAGAAAGAGATGCCCATGAACATACAAGTCTACCAAATCCAAATAGACTGGACCAGAAAAGAAACTCCTTCTGTCACAAAATAATCAAAAACACCAAGTGCACAAAACAAAGAAAGAATATTAAAAATCAGTAAGTGAAAAAGGTCAACTAACATATAAAGATAGACCTATCAGAATTGCATCAGGTGTCCCTTCCCAAAAGGGACACCAGAAGACAGAAGATTCTGGGAAGATGTCATACAGACCTGAAGAGAACAAAAGTACCATCCCAGGCTAGTATGCCTAGCAAAACTCTCAGTTAACATAGATGGAGAAACCAAGATATTCCATGACAAAACCAAATTTACACAATTTCTTTCCACACATCCAGCCCTACAAAGGATAATAAATGGAAAGAAAGGAGAGAAAGTACACCCTAGAAAGAGCAAAAAAGTAATCTTTCAACAAACCCAAAAGACAATAGCCACATAAACATAATTCCACATCTAACAGGAAAAATAAGAAGCAACAATCACTTTTCCCTAATATCTCTTAACATCAATGTACTCAACTCCACAATAAAAAGACATAGATTAATGACTGAATATGTAAACAAGACCCAGCATTTTACTGCACACAGGAAACACACTTCTGTGACAAAGAAAGACACTACTTCATAGTAAAGTCTGGAAAAAAATTTCCAAGCAAATGTTCCAAAAAAAAAAAAAACCAAAAAAACAAAAAACAAAAAACAAAAAAACAAAAACAAAACAAAACAAAACAAAACAAAACAAAACAAAACAAAAAACCAAGCTGGAATGGCCATTCTAATATTGAATAGAATAGATTTTCAACCTAAAGAAAAGGTGATCTTGTATTAGGTGAGGGAAAAGGACTGGAGCCCTGAGGGCCAGCAGAAAGAATAGAAACAGGTGACCTCAGGAGGAAAGAGATTAGGAAGACCCTCTAGAATGTACCAGAGACCTGGGAAGTAAGAGACTCAAAGGGAGAAATCCTAGATGAAAAGCCCTATAGTGGGGGAGAGGGAACTTATTGAATCCACCTCCAGCAGACAGACAGGGCATCAAGTTATGGATGGGGTTGCTATTCCATAGCCAAAGCTCTGACCCATAATTCTTCCTGTCTGAAAGAAATGCAAGGATGGAAATGGAGAAGAGTCTAAGGAAAAGGTCCAGCGACAGGCTTAAAGTGGCTTCCAGCTCAAGGGGAGGCCCTGAGACCTGACACTACTACTGAAGTTATGGGGCAGTCACAAAAAGAAACCTACCATGACTGCTCTCTGAAAGACCTAACAAGCAGCTTAAAGAGTCAGATGCAAATATTTGTACTCAACCAATGAATGGTAGCTTCTGATCCCTCTGGTTAAATTAGGCAAAAGCTGGAAGAAGCTAAGGAGGAGAGCAACCCTGTAGGAGGACCAGCAACCTCAGTTAATCTGGATCCCTGAAGTCTTTTAAACACTGGATCACCAACCAGGTGGCATACAGCAGTTGAGATGAATCCTTCAATATATATACAGCAGAGGACTCCCAGGACTGGGTTCAGTTACAGAAGAAGCATCTAACCCCCAAGAGACCGGAGGTGCCAGGAAGTTTAGAGGTCTGGTGGGTTGGGTGGGGTGAGAACATCCTTGTGGAGATGAGGTCGGGGGTGAGGAGGGATGGGAAGGAAGTATGGCATGTGGAACCCTCTGGGGGTGACCAGGAGGAAAATAAAATCTGGAGTGTAAGAATAAATAATAAATAAATAAATAAATAAATAAATAAATAAATAAAGAAAGAAAGAAAGAAAGAAAGAAAGAAAGGAAGGAAGAAATGGAAGGACACTTCAACTCATCAAAGGAAAACAGTCTACTAAGATGGAGTCTCAATTCTGAGCATCTATACTGCAAATGGAAGGGCATCCACATTAATAAAAGAAACTATGAAAGTTCACAGCACACAATTCACCACAGACAATAATAGTAGGAGACTTCAACACTCTACTCTCATCAATGGACAGATCATGGAAACAGAAACTAAACAGAGACACAGTGAAACTTACAGAAGTTATGAATCAAATGGATTTTACATATATCTATAGAACATTTCTTCCTAAAACAAAAGAATATACCTTCTTCTCAGCACCTCATCATACCTTCTCTAAAATTGGCCATATAATTGGTCACAAAATAGACCTCAACAGATACAAGACAAGTGAAATAATCTCATTCATCCTATCAGATAACCATGGACTAAGGCTGGTCTTCAATAACAAAAATAAAGACAGAAAGCACACATATACATGAAAGCTGAACAACACTACTCAGAGATAACTTGGTCAAGAAAGAAATTAAAGACTTTTTAGAATTTAATGAAAATGAAGGCACAACATACTCAACTTATGGCAAAAAAATGGAAGTAGTGCTAAGAGAAAAACTCATAGCTCTGAGTGTCTCCAAAAAGAAGCTGGAGAGACCATACTCTAGGAGCTTGATAGTACTATTGAAAGCTATACAACAACAAGTAGGAAATAAAATGAGAAGGAGAGTACAGCAGGAAATAATCAAATTTAGGGCTGATGTTAATGAAATAGAGATAAAAAGAACTATACAAAAAATAAACAAAACCAGGTGCTGGTTCTTTGAGAAAATCAACAAGATAGAAAAACCCTTAGCCAGACTAATGAGAGGGCACAGAGACAGTATTCAAATTAACAAAATCAGAAATTAAAAGGGAGCCATAACAGATATACATATATCAGATCCTACTACAAAAGCCCATACTCAACAATACTGGAAAATTTGGATGAAATTGTCAATTTTCCAGAGAGATATCAGGTACCAATATTAAATCAGGATCAGATAAATCATTTAAACAGTCCCATGACTCATAAAGAAATAGAAGCAGCCATTAAAAGCCTCCCAATGAAAACAAGCCCAGGACCAGATGCATTTAGTGCAGAATTCTATCAGACCTTCAAAGAAGATCTAATACCAATACTCTTCAAACTATTCCACAAAATAGAAACAGAAGGAGCGTTACCCAATTCATTCTAGGAAGTCACAATTACACTTTACTTAAAGCACACAAAGACCCTAAAATGAAACACAACTTCAGAAAAGTTTCCCTTATGAATATTGATGCAAAAATACTCAATAAAATTCTCACAAATTGAGTCCAAGGACACATCAAAATGATCATCCATCGTGATCAAGTATGTTTCATCCCAGGGATGCAGGGATGGATCAATATACAGAAATCCATCAATGTAATCTACTATATAAACAAACTCAAAGGGGAAAAAACACATGATCATCTCATTAGATGCTGAGAAAGCATTGGTCAAAATTCAACACCCCTTCATTATAAAACTCTTGGAAATATCAGGAATTCAATGTCTATACCTAAATATAGTAAAAGCAATATAGTACAAACCAGTCGTCAACATCACATTAAATGTAGAGAAACTAAAAGCAATCCCACTAAAATCTGGGACTGAGCAAGGCTGCTTTCTCTCTCCCTAACTATTCAAAATAGTACTCAAAGTCTTAGCCAGAGAAATTAGGCAATAAAAGGAGGTCAAAGGGATACAGATTGGAAAGGCCAAAATCAAAAGATCACTATTTGTAGGATCATATGATAGTATGCTTAAGTGACCCCAAAATTCTACCAGAGTTCTCTATACCTGATAAACAACTTCAGCAAAGTGGCTGAATATACGATTTACTCAAAGAAATCAGTAGCCTTCCTCTACTCAAAGGATAAGCAGACTGAGAAAGAAATTAGGGAAATGACACACTTCACAGTAGTCACAGATAATGTAAAATACCTTGGTGTGATCTAACCAAGCAAGTAAAAGATCTGTATGATAAGACCTACAAGTCTCTGAAGAAAGAAATTGAAGAAGATCTCAGAAGATGGAAAGATCTCCCATGCTCATGTATTGGCAGGATTAATATTGTAGAAATGGCCATCTTGCTGAAAGCAACCTACAGATTCAATGAAATCTCCATCAAAATTTCAACTCAATTCTTCCTAGACTTAGGGCAATTTGCAAATTCATTTCAAATAAAAAAAAAACCCTCCAGAGTAGTGAAAAATGTTTTCTGGGGGAAATCACCATCCATGACTTTAAGCTATATTACAGAGTAATAGTGATAAAAACAGTATGGTATTTGCACAGAAACAGACAGGTAGATTAATGGAATAAAATGGAAGACCAAGAAATGAACACGCACTACTCTGGACACTTGATCTTTGACAAAGTAGATAAAACCATCCAGTGGACAAAAACCAGCATTTTCAACAAATGTTGCTTGTTAAAATGGAGGACAGCATATAGAAAAATGCAAATTGACCTATACTTATCTCCTTTTCAAAGCTCAAGTCCAAGTGGATCAAGGATCTCCATTTAAAACCAGATACATTGAAACTAATAGAAGAGACAGTGGGGAAGAGCCTTGAGTACAGGCACAGGGGAAATTTTCATGAACAGTAAAACCAATGGCTTATGCTCTAAGTTCAAGAATTGACATATGGAACCTCTCAAATGTGCAAAGCTTCTATAAGGCAAAGGATACTGTCAGTAGGACAAAGGGACAACCAACAGATTGGGAAAAGATCTTTACTAGTCCTACATACCATGGAGTACTTATATCCACTATATACAAAGAACTCAAGAAGTTAGACTACAAAGAACATACTTTTGGAATTCATAGTCCAGAATTTCTTATAAAGAATTAACTATGCCATCTTTTACTAGTCTGTCAAATAAAAAATAATTCTTAACCAAAAAAGAAGTTAGTCTCCAGAAAACCATATAACCTTATTAAAAATCAGGTACAAAGCTAAATAAAGAATTCTCAGCTGAGGGATATCAAATGGCTAAGAAGTCCCTAGCAATGTTCAACATCCTTAGTCATCAGGGAAATGCAAATCAGAAAAATCCTGAGATTCCACCTCACATTAGTCAGAATGGTAAGATCAAAAACAAAGGTGACAGCAGATGCTGGCGAGGATGTGGGGAAATTGGAACAGCCCTCCATTATTGGTGGGATTACAAGCTGGTATAACCACTCTGGAAATCAGTCTGGCAGTTCCTCAGAAAATTCGATAGTCCTACCTCATTACCCAGTTATACCACTCCTGGGCATATACCCAAATAATGCTCCAACAAAAAAGAACACATACTCTACTATGTTCATACTAGCCTTATTTATAATAGCCAGAAGCTGGAAAGAACCCAGATGTCCTTCAACAGAGGAATAGATACAGAAAATGTGGTGCATTTACACATAGAGTACTACTGGGCTATTAAAAAAAAACATTGACTTCCTAAAATTCTTAGGCATATGGGTGGAACTAGAAAATATCCCGAGTGAGATAACCCTACCACAAATAAACACACATGACATTCACTCCATGATAAGTGGATATTAGCCCCAAAAGCCTGGAATAGATGCTATAATTCACAGACCACATGAAGCTTAAGAAGGAAGACCAAAGTATGCATGCTCAGTCCTTCTTAAAAGGGTATACAAAATACTCATGGGATAAAATAAGGAGACAAAGTGTGAAGCAGCGACTTATGGAAAGACCATCCATAGACTGCCCCACCTGGGGATCCATTCCATATATATACACCAAATCCACACACTATTGTGGATGACAATAAGTGCTTGCTGACAGGATCCTGATACAGCTATCTCATGAGAGGCTCTACCAGAGTCTGAAAAATACAGAGGAGGATGCCTGCAGCCAAATATTGGACTGAGAACAAAGTCTACAATGTAGGAGTTAGAGAAAGGACTGAAATAGCTGAAGGGGTTTGCAACTTCATAGGAAGAACCACAAGATCAACCAACCAGACTCCCCAGAGCTCCCGGAGTAATCTACCAACCAAACAATACACATGGAGGGACCTATGGCACCAGGTACATATGTAGCAGAGAATAGCCTTGTCAAGCATCAGTGAGAGGAGAGGCCCTTGGTCCTGCGAAGGGTGGATTCACCAGTGTAGGGCCATACCAGGATGGGGAGGCAGAAGAGAGTGGGTGGGTGGGCGGGTGAGGATTCTCCTTCATAGAAGCAGGGGGAGGGTGGAAGGGATAGTGTGTTTCCGTAGGGGGAACCAGGAAAGGGGATAATACTTGAAATATAAATAAAGAAAATATGCAATAAAAGAAAAATATTTATTTATTTTAGTTTTTTTTTTAATTCAAGACAGAATTTCCCTGTATAGTTCTTGCTAGCCTTGAACTCACTCCATAGATGAGGCTGGCCTGTAAATCAGTTTTGTTACACGCGTGCACACACATGCACACACACACATACACACACACACACACACACACATTGAGAGTGGGATGTGTACTGTGGAGTCTAATCCCCCCTATGAGCTTAGGTCCCTTGTAGATCCAATGCTTCAGGTCCACACCCACCATCTGTTCCCCAGAGATGACTGTATCCCTGAGCTACTTTTCTACAATGGGTCCAACATATGCAAAGCTGTCTTTGTGGGCAATCATACTCAAATAAAATGCAGAGTTAGTTTTAGCTTAACAATGTTTTAGAAGTATTAATTTTACTAATTGACTTTCTTTTCATTCTGTTAGTAATTGAAAGCCATTTTTTCCAAATAAAATACACTAATTATTTTCTGAATATCCAGTTCTGTAACACCAAACGATTTTTTTATTAAATTATTTTATTTATTTACATTCCAAATGTTGTCCCCTTTCCTGGTTCCCTCTCCTAGAGTTCTTCATCCCATTCTCCCTCCTCTTTACCTCTGAGAGAGTACTCCTCCACCTACCCACCCTACCTCCCTTTTCTGGGGCATCAAGTCTCTACAGGATCAGTTGTATCCTTTCCCATTGAGGCCAGAATAGAAGTATATATATGCCAGGGGCCTAAGACCAGCTCATATGTGCTCTTTGGTTCATGATTAGTCTTTGGAAGCTCTGAGCATTCTGGGTTATTTGATGCTGTTGTTTTCCCTATGGGGTTGCCATTCCCTTCATCAACTTCAAAGATGTTCCACTATACCACAAGGACACATGCCTTACTATGTTCATAGCAGCCTTATGTGTAATAGCCAGAAGTTGAAAAAAAAACCCGATATCCCTAAACAGAAGAATGGATACAGAAAATGTGGTTCATTTTCAAAATGGATACTTGTCAGCTATTAAAAATGAGGACATCAAGAATTTACAGGCAAATGGATAGAACTAGAAAATATCCTGAGCAATGTAACCTAGACCCAAACGAACATGCATGGGATGTCCTCACTGATAAGTGGATATTAGCCAAAAAGTACAGAATACCCATGATATAGCTCAGAGACTGTAAGAAATTGAATAAGAAGATTGGCCAAAGTGAGGATGCTTCAATCCCACTTAGAAGGTGGAAGAAAATAATCACAGGAGGCAGAAGGAGAGACCAACTTGGGTTCAAGAGGGGAGAAGGAAGGCAAAAGGCAGGGCAGGATCAGGTATGGAGTGAAACAGAAGAGAAGCACAGAGAGCCAGAAACATGAATGGAAATATGCAATGACAGGGCATAGGGAAACTTCTAGATAGTCCCATAACCTGGGATATAAGAGACTTCCAGGAATCAATGAGGATGACCTTAGCTAGTGTGGTCAACAATGGGTGTAGGGAACCCAAAGAGACTAACTTCACTAAATAGACAGGGTTCCTAATGTAGGGATGGGGCCACCTACTTACCTTTAAAATTTTTGACCCATAATTGTTCCTGCACAAAAAAATGTCGGGACAAAAATGGAGTAGAGACTGAAGGAAAGGTCACTGACACTATTACTGATGCTACTCTTGCAGACAAGAGCCTAGTATGGCTGTCCTCTGAAAGGCTCTACCAGAAGCTGACTGAGATGGATGTAGATACTTACAGCCAACCATTGGACTGAGGTTGGGGACCCATAAGGAAGAGTTAGGGAAAATGAATTTTTTATGGTGAAAAAAGTGCATATTTAGAATTAGTCATCTGGACTCAGTATACATGATCCAAATTTTGTTGGCAATGTCCACAGCATCATAATCAGGAACCAGTCTAGCAGAGCTTTCTTCCCTCCAATAGGCCTTACTGGGGTATTCATTTTAGTCACATCAATGTCATAGAGTTTCTCCATCACCTGTTCAATCTGGTGCTGTTTAGTCTTGACATCCACAGTGAACACAAGCATGTTGTTGTTTTTTGTCTTCCTCATGGCTGACTCAGTGGTAGAGGGAATTTGATGTAGGGATAATATTCAAACTTGTTTCTCCTTGGGCAAATTATTTCAATGGCATATGGGCTGACTTGGGAGCCTCAAGTTTTTGAGCTGCTGGAAGGTTTGTAACCCGTCTTCTCTTTGTGGCTGTGGACACCTTTAGGCAGGGCCGTTTTTGGTTTTCTAGGCATTACTTTGGCTTTGGGAGGGGCACGAGCTTATTTCTTTACTTTCAGTGCCATCTTGAACAGAATGTTTGAATTGTTATAAAATACAAAGAATGTTTTATTTTAAATAGAACATTATAAAAGTTAGTTAATATAAGGACAGGTATAAATGGATCTCAAAATTTAAAGGCTGCTTTTGAAAGTTAAAAGAAAAAAAACAAGAAAGAAACATCTGTTCTCAAATCCATGAAGACAACTAGAAGGCTATTCAGAACTGTCTGTAACATGTATAATGACATATTCTGATTTTAGTTCTCAAACTACAATACTCATAGAAATATAAAAATATAGAAAATATTTACAAAAGGTATCTTAAGTAAACAATTTCTTCTTTCCAAGAGTTTGTCAGACTTTAGCTGTTTATCATGATATTTACAAAATTATTATTACAACTTGATCACAATATTCAGTTTTTTAGTGTCAACAATTAGGAATGAAGAGCTTACTTTTGTGCAACTTTAACCACTTATAATTTAAACCATTTGAATTTTAGCCTTTAGGTCACCAAATATAGTACCAATAAATGATATGCCACTTTGTTGTGATGCTGTGTAATAGACCATGTGGATGGCAAACAGTATGTTACTTCTTAAATACACTCTGTTGAGAGTTATTTTTTATGACATTGGAAGAGATTACTGAAAATATGAAACCAAGTGATAATTAAACTTAATCATGGCTATACAATTATTTTAATAAACAAATAAATTATTATGGGTCATGATATTAAGCTGATAAATATTTATTGATTATTGTGAATGACCTGCATGTTGGAGAGACAAAATAAAGAAAACCCAAGCTTCTCATCACTGGCATCATGTGATCCAAAAAAAAGAAAAGAAAAAAATATTTCAAAAGGAGAAAACACTTGTGGTTTCAGAAGGATCCCATGATAGGTAAACATGGCAGAAAGCTTCAAGCTGGATGAGAATACTGAGAGCTTACACTGAGCTGCAAACAGGAAGCCTAGAGCTCCCTGGGAATGATCCCTAGTTTGAAACCTCAGCACTGGCCCCAGTGACGTACTTCTTCCAGCAAGGCCATATCTCTTAAACCTACCCAAACCACTATGTCCTAGGGACCAAGTATTCAAATGCTTCAGAGGATGAGATACATCTCACTCAAACCACAACACAGGGACACAAGGACCTCTTTAGAATATCTTCTTTCCTCCCAGTGGAGTTACACTTCACCTTTGTTTTCATAGATTAATCTTGGACTAAATTGTGACAATCATCATAAATAGAATGCAAATGAGACCCAAGATGTGAAGTGGAAATTTCTGATTTCTTTGGAGAGTCAGTTGTGTGATGTGAAGTTTTTATGGAAACTGTCCTGTGAGAGGATGTTTTGTTGAAGTAGACATGTGGTGCTTTTCTGGAAGCTGACTGGAAAAGGGGCATGTGATGTTTGGTTAGAGTGGATGCTTGTGAGAGCACATGATGTTTGGAAAGGGACAGTGGATAATTTTGTGGTATTGATTTGCCTGGCTACTACTTACAGATCTTTGTTGGGCTTTGCTGATGCTAATCTTCTCTGAAGATACTGTGGCACTGGTTCACCTTGCCTTCTTAGCTGATCATCACTTGTTGTGACTTTGTAGAGAGAAACTCACCAGAGAACGTCTCGTGATCATCCAGTGGCTTATGGCCACTTCTATTAACTCAGGCTGATTGGCAGAGCCTCGCCAAACTGCTAATTCACAAATGGTGTTTATTAGTGGATTGAGCTGCTGCTACTGATTCATAGAAACTGAACTGTTGCTATCCTGACAATGAAGAATGGCCCCATATTTCTAAACAAGTCCATATTCCCTTTTGCTTTATGAATCTTTCCTTTTCACTAATTCTGGTGCGTGGTGGGCTAGATGGGAGGTTAAAGTGTTTAAGAACTCTTATTAAAGTAAGTATTGAAAAATATTAGCCTAGAAAGATGAGAAGTTATTTAGTTTATGCCAAGCAGCCATGTACAAGAAACAATATTCCATACTCTTAGTTTTACTTACTAATGTTACAACTTGAATACATATAATTTCAGGTTAAGAAAGGACGATTCAGGCGGTACTGTTCGATATTGTCCCCTAATATTTAATAATATTTTATAACTTTATATATTAGATAATTCAAGTTTTAAAATAATCTTGTCTGTTGATATTCTGGTGACTATCTTAGTTTCTATATTTATATAATTAAGCTTTACTATATATACATACAAAATACTATAGACCCCAGAATGTAAGATACATAAAGAATATTTAATTTTTAAAATTAGTCCATAAAGTATTAAGGACATTATAATATCAATTTAAAATAAAATTTTTAGTGAGACTATAAATGAAAGAATATGACATAAACAACTTTAATTATTGCTCAAAATGGAACTAAAAGTCACGTATACATTTATATTTTTAATGCATACAACAAATCCTTAAGGGGAGATTTTTCTAGTTCAAAGTACATTTTGTTGAATGTATCCAAAATGTGGTAATTTATAATCATACTTACAGAATGTGAGGGTCTACTCTCATGCATATCTTATCTTGTGAGTCCCCCCATTTTTTTTGTTATCCAAGTTCATGTGTTGATACATATGGAATCATTTAATTATAAAAAAAATTTAATTTTTTACAATTTGGAGAAATAATTTAAGATTTCAGAGTAATAATACTTTTTTTATTTCTTTTTCTTATTAGCTTGAGTATTTCTTATATACATTTCGAGTGTTATTCCCTTTCCCGGTTTCCAGGCAAACATCCCCCTCCCCCCTCCCCTTCTTTATGGGTGTTCTCCTCCCCATCCTCCCCCCCTTGTGCTCTCCCCCCAACAATCTAGTTCACTGGGGGTTCAGTCTTAGCAGGACCCAGGGCTTCCCCTTCCACTGGTGCTCTTACTAGGATATTCATTGCTACATATGAGGTCAGAGTCCAGGGTCAGTCCATGTATAGTCTTTAGGTAGTGGCTTAGTCCCTGAAAGTGGGGTTGCTTGGCATTGTTGTACATATGGGGTCTTGAGCCCCTTCAAGCTCTTCCAGTTCTTTCTCTGATTCCTTCAACAGGGATCCTATTCTCAGTTCAGTGGTTTGCTGCTGGCATTTGCCTCTGTGTTTGCTGTATTCTGGCTGTGTCTCTCAGGAGCAATCTACATCCAACTCCTGTCGGCCTGCACTTCTTTGCTTCATCCATCTTGTCTAATTGGATGGCTGTATATGTATGGGCCACATGTCGGTCAGGCTCTGAATGGGTGTTCCTTCTGTGTCTGTTTTAATCTTTGCCTCTCTATTCCATGCCAAGGGTATTCGTGTTCCCCTTTTAAAGAAGGAGTGAAGCATTCACTTTTTGATCATCCGTCTTGAGTTTCATTTGTTCTAAGCATCTAGGGTAATTCAAGCATTTGGGCTAAAAGCCACTTATCAATGAGTGCATACCATGTGTGTTTTTCTGTGATTGGGTTACCTCACTCAGGATGATATTTTCCAGTTCCAACCATTTGCCTACGAATTTCATAAAGCCGTTGTTTTTGATAGCTGAGTAATATTCCATTGTGTAGATGTACCACATTTTCTGTATCCATTCCTCTGTTGAAGGGCATCTGGGTTCTTTCCAGCTTCTGGCTATTATAAATAAGGCTGCGATGAACATAGTGGAGCACGTGTCTATTTTATATGTTGGGGCTTCTTTTGGGTATATGCCCAAGAGAGGTATAGCTGGATCCTCAGGCAGTTCAATGTCCAATTTTCTGAGGATCCTCCAGACTGATTTCCAGAATGGTTGTACCAGTCTGCAATCCCACCAACAATGGAGGAGTGTTCCTCTTTCTCCACATCCTCGCCAGCATCTGCTGTCACCTGAGTTTTTGATCTTAGCCATTCTCACTGGTGTGAGGTGAAATCTCAAGGTTGTTTTGATTTGCATTTCCCTTATGACTAAAGATGTTGAACATTTCTTTAGGTGTTTCTCAGCCATTCGGCATACCTCAGCTGTGAATTCTTTGTTTAGCTCTGAACCCCATTTTTTAATAGGGTTATTTGTCTCCCTGCGGTCTAACTTCTTGAGTTCTTTGTATATTTTGGATATAAGGCCTCTATCTGTTGTAGGATTGGTAAAGATCTTTTCCCAATCTGTTGGTTGCCGATTTGTCCTAAGCACAGTGTCCTTTGCTTACAGAAGCTTTGCAGTTTTATGAGATCCCATTTGTCGATTCTTGATCTTAGAGCATAAGTCATTGGTGTTTTGTTCAGGAAATTTTTTCCAGTGCCCATGTGTTCCAGATGCTTCCCTAGTTTTTCTTCTATTAGTTAGAGTGTGTCTGGTTTGATGTGGAGGTCCTTGATCCACTTGGACTTAAGCTTTGTACAGGGTGATAAGGATGGATCGATCTGCATTCTTCTACATGTTGCCCTCCAGTTGAACCAGCACCATTTGCTGAAAATGCTATCTTTTTTCCATTGGATGGTTTTGGCTCCTTTGTCAAAAATCAAGTGACCATAGGTGTGTGGGTTCATTTCTGGGTCTTCAATTCTATTCCATTGGTCTATCTGTCTGTCTCTGCACCAATACCAGGCAGTTTTTATCACTATTGCTCTGTAATACTGCTTGAGTTCAGGGATAGTGATTCCCCCTGAAGTCCTTTTATTGTTGAGGATAGTTTTAGCTATCCTGGGTTTTTTGTTATTCCAGATCAATTTGCAAATTGTTCTGTCTAACTCTTTGAAGAATTGGATTGGTATTTTGATGGGGATTGCATTGAATCTGTAGATTGCTTTTGGTAAAATGGCCATTTTTACTATATTAATCCTGCCAATCCATGAGCATGGGAGATCTTTCCATCTTCTGAGGTCTTCTTCAATTTCTTTCCTCAGTGTCTTGAAGTTCTTATTGTACAGATCTTTTACTTGCTTGGTTAAAGTCACACCGAGGTACTTTATATTATTTGGGTCTACTATGAAGGGTGTCGTTTCCCTAATTTCTTTCTCGGCTTGTTTCTCTTTTGTGTAGAGGAAGGCTACTGATTTATTTGAGTTAATTTTATACCCAGCCACTTAGATGAAGTTGTTTATCAGCTTTAGTAGTTCTCTGGTGGAACTTTTGGGATCACTTAAATAAACTATCATATCATCTGCAAATAGTGATATTTTGACTTCTTCTTTTCCAATCTGTATCCCCTTGACCTCCTTTTGTTGTCTGATTGCTCTGGCTAGAACTTCAAGAACTATATTGAATAAGTAGGGAGAGAGTGGGCAGCCTTGTCTAGTCCCTGATTTTAGTGGGATTGCTTCAAGTTTCTCTCCATTTAGTTTAATGTTAGCAACTGGTTTGCTGTATCTGGCTTTTACTATGTTTAGGTATGGGCCTTGGATTCCTCTTCTTTCCAGGACTTTTATCACGAAGGGGTGTTGAATTTTGTCAAATGCTTTCTCAGCATCTAATGAAATGATCACGTGGTTTTGTTCTTTCAGTTTGTTTATATAATGGATCACGTTGATGGTTTTCTGTATATTAAACCATCCCTGCATGCCTGGGTTGAAGCCTACTTGATCATGGTGGATGATTGTTTTGATGTGTTCTTGGATTCGGTTTGCCAGAATTTTATTGAGTATTTTTGCGTCGATATTCATAAGGGAAATTGGTCTGAAGTTCTCTTTCTTTGTTGTGTCTTTGTGTGGTTTAGGTATCAGAGTAATTGTGGCTGCATAGAAGGAATTCGGGAGAGATCCATCTGTTTCAATTTTGTGGAATAGTTTGGATAATATTGGTATGAGGTCTTCTATGAAGGTTTGATAGAATTCTGCACTAAACCCGTCTGGACCTAGGCTCTTTTTGGTTGGGAGACCTTTAATGACTGCTTCTATTTCCTTAGGAGTTATGGGGTTGTTTAACTGGTTTACCTGTTCCTGATTTAACTTCAGTACCTTGTATTTGTCTAGGAAAATGTCCATTTCCTGTAGATTTTCAAGTTTTGTTGAATATAGGTTTTTATAGTAAGATCTGATGATTTTTTGAATTTCCTCTGAATCTATAGTTATGTCTCCCTTTTCATTTCTGATTTTGTTAATTTGGACACACTCTCTGGGTCCTCTGGTTAGTCTGGCTAAGGGTTTATCTATCTTGTTGATTTTCTCAAAGAACCAACTTTTGGTTCTGTTGATTCTTTCTATGGTCCTTTTTGTTTCTACTTGGTTGATTTCAGCTCTGAGTTTGATTATTTCCTGCCTTCTACTCCTCCTCGGTGTATTTGCTTCTTTTTGCTCTAGAGCTTTTAGGTGTGCTGTCAAGCTCCTGACATATGCTCTTTCCTGTTTCTTTCTGCAGGCACTCAACACTATGAGTTTTCCTCTTAGCACAGCTTTCATTGTGTCCCATAAGTTTGGGTATGTTGTACCTTCATTTTCATTAAATTCTAAAAAGTTTTTAATTTCTTTCTTTATTTCTTCCTTGACTAGGTTATCATTGAGTAGAACATTGTTCAATTTCCACGTATATGTGGGCATTCTTCCCTTATTGTTATTGAAGACCAGTTTTAGGCCGTGGTGGTCTGATAGCACGCATGGGATTATTTCTATCTTTCTGTACCTGTTGAGGCCTGTTTTTTGACCAAGTATATGGTCAATTTTGGAGAACGTACCATGAGGAGGTGAGAAGAAGGTATATCCTTTTGCTTTAGGATAGAATGTTCTATAAATATCCGTTCAGTCCATTTGGCTCATGACTTCTCTTAGTCTGTCTACGTCTCTGTTTAATTTCTGTTTCCATGATCTGTCCATTGATGAGAGGGGGGTGTTGAAATCTCCCACTATTATTGTGTGAGGTGCAATGTGTGTTTTGAGCTTTAGTAAGGTTTCTTTTACGTATGTAGGTGCCCTTGTATTTGGGGCATAGATATTTAGGATTGAGAGTTCATCTTGGTGGATTTTTCCTTTGATGAATATGAAGTGTCCTTCCTTATCTTTTTGATGACTTTTAATTGAAAATTGATTTTATTTGATATTAGAATGGCTACTCCAGCTTGCTTCTTCTGACCATTTGCTTGAAAAGTTGTTTTCCAGCCTTTCACTCTGAGGTAGTCTCTGTCTTTGTCTCCGAGGTGTGTTTCCTGTAGGCAGCAGAATGCAGGGTCCTCGTTGCATATCCAGTTTGTTAATCTATGTCTTTTTATTGGGGAGTTGAGGCCATTGATGTTGAGAGATATTAAGGAATAGTGATTATTGCTTCCTGTTATATTCATATTTGGATGTGAGGTTATGTTTGTGTGCTTTCATTCTCTTTGTTTTGTTGCCAAGACGATTAGTTTCTTGCTTCTTCTAGGGTATAGCTTGCCTCCTTATGTTGGGCTTTACCATTTATTATCCTTTGTAGTGCTGGATTTGTACAAAGATATTGTGTAAATTTGGTTTTGTCATGGAATATCTTGATTTCTCCGTCTATGTTAATTGAGTGTTTTGCAGGATACAGTAACCTGGGCTGGCATTTGTGTTCTCTTAGGGTCTGTATGACATCTGTCCAGGATCTTCTGGCCTTCATAATTTCTGGCGAAAAGTCTGGTGTGATTCTGATAGGTCTGCTTTATATGTTACTTGACCTTTTTCCCTTACTGCTTTTAGTATTCTTTCTTCATTTTGTGCGTTTGGTGTTTTGACTATTATGTGACAGGTGGTGTTTCTTTTCTGGTCCAATCTAATTGGATTTCTGTAGGCTTCTTGTATGCCTATTGGTATGTCTTTTTTTAGGTTAGGGAAGTTTTCTTCTATGATTTTGTTGAAGATATTTACTGGTCCTTTGATCTGGGAGTCTTCACTCTCTTCTATACCTATTATCCTTAGGTTTGATCTTCTCATTGAGTCCTGGATTTCCTGTATGTTTTGGACCAGTAGCTTTTTCTGCTTTACATTATCTTTGACAGTTGAGTCAATGATTTCTATGGAATCTTCTGCTCCCGAGATTCTCTCTTCCATCTCTTGTATTCTGTTGGTGAAGCTTGTATCTACATCTCCTTGTCTCTTCTTTTGATTTTCTATATCGAAGGTTGTTTCCATGTGTTCTTTCTTGATTGCTTCTATTTCCATTTTTAATTCCTTCAACTGTTTGATTGTGTTTTCCTGGAATTCTTTCAGGGATTTTTGTGTCTCCTCTCTATGGGTTTCTACTTGTTTATTTATGTTTTCCTGGAATTCTTTCAGGCATTTTTGCGATTCCTATCTGTAGGCTTCTACTTGTTCTCTAAGGGAGTTCTTCATGTCTTTTTTGAAGTCCTCCAGCATCATGATCAAATATGATTTTGAAACTAGATCTTGCTTTTCTGGTGTGTTTGGATATTCCATGTTTATTTTGGTGGGAGAATTGGGCTCCGATGATGCCATGTAGTCTTGGTTTTTGCTTCTTTGGTTCCTGCGCTTGCCTCTCGCCATCAGATT
This sequence comes from Rattus norvegicus, assembly GCF_021556685.1. Lineage (NCBI taxonomy): Eukaryota > Metazoa > Chordata > Mammalia > Rodentia > Muridae > Rattus > Rattus norvegicus. The sequence goes on from NC_141539.1 coordinate 62,095,405, forward strand.
ATCTCTAGTGTTACTTTGTTCTGCTATTTCTGACAGTGGCTAGACTGTCCTATAAGCCTGTGTGTCAGGAGTGCTGTAGACCTGTTTTCCTGTTTTCTTTCACCCAGTTATGGGGACAGAGTGTTCTGCTTTTGGGCGTGTAGTTTTTCCTCTCTACAGGTCTTCAGCTGTTCCTGTGGGCCTGTGTCTTGAGTTCACCAGGCAGGTCAGTTGCAGCAGAAAAGTTGGTCTTACCTATCGTCCCGAGGCTCAAGTTTGCTTGCGGGTTGCTGCCCACAAGCTATCTGAGGTGGCAGCAACCAGGAAGATATGCGCAGCCCTTTCCGGGAGCTTCCGTGCACTAGGGTTCCAGATGGCGTTTGGTGTTTTCCTCTGGCGTCCGAGATGTGTGTGCAGAGTGCAATCTCTTCTGGTTTCCCAGGCGTGTCTGCCCCTCTGAAGGTTTAGCTCTCCCTCCCACGGGATTTGGGTGCAGAGAACTGTTTATCTGGTCTGTTTCCTTCAGGTTCAGGCGGTGTCTCAGGCACAGGGGTCCTGCCGTTCCTGGGCCCTCCCTTACGGGAACCCAGAGGCCTTATATTGTTTCCTCTTGGGCCAGGGATGTGGGCAGGGGTGGGCAGTGTTGGTGGTCTCCTCCACTCTGCAGCCTCAGGAGTGCCCACCTGACCAGGCGGTGAGGTCTCTCTCCCACATGGTTTGGGAGCAGAGAGCTGCTGCGGGCCGGTAACCGAGGGTGTGGGACTTCCGGTAAACACAGGAAGTGCCCGGTCCTAGAGGAATTTTGCCTCTGTGTGTCCTGAGTTCACCAGGCATGTTTCTTGCAGCGGAAAAGTTGGTCCTACCTGTGGTTCCGAGGCTCAAGTTTGCTCGTGGGGTACTGCCTAAGTCCTCTCCGCAGCGGCAGCAACCGGGAAGATCTGCGCCGCTCTTTCCGGGTGCCTCCGTGCACCAGGGTTCCAGATGGCGTTTGGTGTTTTCCTCTGGTGTCTGGATGTGTGCAGAGTGCAGTCTCTTCTGGTTTCCCAGGCGTGTCTGCCTCTCTGAAGGTTTAGCTCTCCCTCCCACGGGATTTGGGTGCAGAGAACTGTTTATCCTGTCTGTTTCCTTCAGGTTCTGGTGGTGTCTCAGGCACAGGGGTCCTGCCGCTCCTGGGCCCTCCCCTACGGGAACCCAGAGGCCTTATATTGTTTCCTCTTGGGCCAGGGATGTGGCACCAAGAAAATTTTTATGGTTGTGAAATTTAAAACTTTCTAAGAATTCAGTGATTAAAATTTTGGGATCATATGTGAATATTAAGAAATATTTTAATTTTATGATTGCCTGGTTTCATTTTATCCTCAGGATAAAGATCACTTTACAAATAGTCTCTTGGAGGGATGACAACTTATAAATACAACAAAATATCAACTGATCATCAGATATAATTATATGTTCTCTTAATAGAGAGTTAACCAGTGATGAATGCAACTTTTCACCTATTATGCTAAGAGAAGCAACTTAGTTACCATGATTGTAAAGTTAGGTAGTCTTAGGTATGAGACAAAATAATCACTTTTAATATAAATTTTCCAGACAGCAGTAGCAGAATTAAAACATCTCTTTTCCTTTTGAGATGTTTTATTTATGCTCCTAATAAAAACTTTATCATATTTTTATTATTTTAAATTTTTATTCTTTTCTTATACAAAATATCCTGATTACAGTTTCCTCTCCCTCTACTCCAGTCCCTTTCTATCTCTCCTTAGAAAAACAGCAACAGTAACAACAACTATAACAAAATAATCTTCTAAGGTTGTGCTATTTTTGTCTATGGAAAATTTATGCCTGCAGAGTGGGTTTGCATTAGACATTTACGCCTTGTGAAAATTGCCTTCATACTTTGGAATTTGTGTTGGGTGGTAGGTCTTGTGCTTATCCTATGAATGTTAAAAATTTTGTTTTTCATTTTGTAACAATTTTTCACGTTTATTTTATTTGACTTTATAGTTATATCTTTATGCAAGTAAGTTTTTAAAGTAATCAAACACATACTTTCTATGTCTTTTGGTTTTAGGCTTTCCTGCTACAAGCCTTATCTAAAGCTAACATTATATGTTTCCTTAACTTTTTCCTTTTAAAAGTAACTTTTTTGGGGCTGGGGATTTAGCTCAGTGGTAGAGCGCTTACCTAGGAAGCGCAAGGCCCTGGGTTCGGTCCCCAGCTCCGAAAAAAAGAACCAAAAAAAAAAGTAACTTTTTTTTATTACAGAATTTTATTGTATATTGGATTTGTTAATATGTATTTAGAGGAACCAATCTATATGATTTGATTTGGGATACATTCTATAAAATATTGCTGAGAAAACTAAAACTCTCTTCTTAAAAACTCTCATTTGTTTACTAGCTTAGCTCTTTTTCTTTTGGGATGGGCAATGAAGGGGGCTGAGATTGAACCCAGGACCTCATGCATGTTATGCTACATGCCCAGCCCTTAGCCCTTTATTTCTGAGTTTTAAATATGGTTTTGAAAAAAGATTTATACTAATTATTTTTATAGTATGCATTATATAACTTTATAAAACATTTAAAAATATTTTTTCAAATATATTTGCCTAAAAGAATGTAAAATCTGGTTTAACATTCTTCCACAGAATTGCCTAAGGATTTTGCCTGAAATTATGCAACACCAAATAACAACAAGAAAGAAAAGTATTTTGTTTACTCATAGGTTCTAGATCAATATTTTGCATCAAATGTTAAGAATATACATTCATTTATCTCATAATATTTAATCTTATAGATTTTACAATTATGGTTATGAGATGTAAAATCATTAACAGTCATGGACTGATTGAGTTAGAAATATCATTGTATGTCAAAGCAACTTTACTATTTCACAATGTTAATTAACAAAAATTATTATTCCAGGAATTCTTTTGTCCATGATAATGACATTAAAAATAATTCTATTGTTTTAGAAATTTCTAGGAATTACAATGATTCAAATAAATTTTGCTCAATCTAGTTTCCCTCAGATAAACAGTCTTCTCAATTTTCATTGTTTACTTATATGTCTCTGTTCTTTAAAAGACTTTCTTCAAAACATCTTCTATGACCATCAAACCTAAGCTTTAGCTACTTAGACTTTGACAGACAGATCTCAATTAATATCTCCAGTAAGAACTATGGGATGACCTCTTAGAACTTAACACTTTAAATTTGTCAATGTCCATTTCTTAATTTTGTCTATACAGTCTTCTAATTGTTGAAGGAGCTGATAGTGTGTATTCTTCACTCAACACTCACCTTGGCTTTGCTAGGTCAATAGGCTTCTTAGCTGTCAGTTCAGAGTTATCTTTGTGGTCTTTCTCACTCTTATCTTTAACTGTCAAATTTAGTGTTTTTCAACCTTCATGATGCTGTGATTCTTTAATTCAGATCCTCATGTAGTAGTGACCTTAACTAAAGCGTACTTTCATTACTACTTCATAATATAATTTTGCTACAGTTATGAATTGTAATGTTTTCTGACATTCTTAGGTGACCTCTGTGAAAGGGTCATTGGAACCCAAGGAGCCATGACCACAGGTTGAAAAACACTGGTCTAATGAAATAATAATGAGAAGCCACATTGTTAACTCTGTTATCAAGTTTAAATTTTTCAAATGACTGTTCTGAATTTACTTTTCCAAAACCAATGATAAAATTAAAAAATAGAAATTTGCTATTTTCAGTTTCATTTGTTTTTACCTCCTTATAAGTTACGTTTTCTCTATATTCTATTAAAAGCAAGTTGGAACAAGCTTAAATGTTCATCAAAGGAAAATAAAGACATGGAACATGTCAACGTCAGAATTTTGTCTAACTATACAAAATAAAATTATAAAATTTACAGCAGAAGAGTTGGATCTAGAAATTATATTAAGTAAGCTAACATAGTCTATTCTTTCAATATGTAGAACATTCTTACATATTTAGGTATTCAATTTTAGTTTTTATATATATTCTAATGTCTGTGTTTTTGTAGATATGCCATGTAATGTGAAAAGAAACCACAACCACAACAGGAAAATGGTAGTATAGATGGTACAGGGGAAACAGATGTCTATATCATGGAGGAAGGAAAACGGTGGACAGAAGGATAGGTGAGGGGAATAATGGAGAAACTTCAACAATAACAAAGTATGTGTGAAAATGTCATAAAGAAGCCCAAGACTTTGTATGATAATAATGAAAATAAAATGAAAGCAAGTTTCACCAATATGTTGATACTGAACATTTTTTTAATTTGTACTTTTGTTTAGACCATTTATATCATTTTGATGTTTAATAAACAATCTGATATTTTCATAAGTATTTTTGCATCTCACATTATCCTTCTTTGTTTTTGCTAGAAAATTTTCAGAAAACAGTTAGTGAATTTTAGCAAGTATGATTTGCCATCTATTGATTAGGTGTTTATGGACTTTAAACAAATTTTATATTTTTTGAAATGTTAAATATTTATGAATATTGAGGTTTACTTTCCTAGAATTATAAAGTATTAGTGCATTTTATTTACTTAATATTGACTCTTTGTAATTATATGGTAGCAGTGCTGAAATCGCCAATATTTGATTACTTTTGACCTAAATATTTTCATTAATTCATAGTGTCTAGTAAGCATTGTAACTTATTAAGTTTTTCTTACTCTTGGTGTTTTATGACTTCTATCTCATGCCAAAGCTCCTCTCCATTTTGTTCCATATAATTTTGTGATTCCATAATTTGTTCATCCTTTATTTTCAACCAGATATTTTATTTTGCTTATAAATAACATAGCACAAGAGTTCTTCAGTTTATTCAATTGTATGGTTTTTACCTTTGGATAAATTCAACTACACATGTATTATGATCCGTGATCTTAAATGTTTTATACTCAGATCTCTGTTGTCTGGCCACCCTACCACCGCCTTCACCAAGTCTGTTTCACCAGAAACATACATCCAGGTTAGATCTCTTTCCTCCACTAATTGTTCTGCCTGCTGTGTCCCCGGGGACACAGACAGTTGCGGAGAGATATTCACTACTCCCTGAGTTCCATTGTCCAGCCCAAGGCTGCCCACCAGAGACTGACTGTTCCAGGTTAATCAATGCCCAGATTTTATAATGCTGCAACATCAGAAACATATAGGGAAAACCAGATGCTAAAAGGGCAGCATAAGAACACAATAAACAAAAACCAAGGCAATATGGCACTTTCAGAGCTTAGTTACCCCATTACAGCAAGCCCTGGATATCCCAACACAACTGCAGCACAAGAAAATGACCTTAAATCCAATCTTATAAAGATGATAGAGGCCTTTAGAGAGGAAGCAATTAATCCTCTCAAAGAAACATCAGAAAACGCAATTAATCAGGTAAAGGAAATGAGCTGAAAATTCAAATAGAAGCAGTAAAGAAAACAACCATCAGATGGAGCACAGGGACCCCAAGGGAGGAGTTAGGGGAAGGACTGAAGGAGCTGAAGGGGTTTGCAACCCCACAGGAAGAATAACAATATCAACCAACCAGACACCCTAGAGTTCCCAGGGACTAAACCACCAATAAAGAGTACACATGGCTCCATCTATATATGTAGCAGAGGATGGCCTTGTTGGTCATCAATGGGAGGAGAGGCCCTTGCTCCTACAAAGGCTCATTTCCCCAATGTAGAGGAATGCCAGGGTGTTGAGGTGGGAGTAGGTGGGTGGGAGGGGCAGCATCCTCATAAAAGCAGGGGGAAAGAGGCATGGGAGAGGGGGGAACTGGGAAAGGGGACAACATTTGAAATATAAATACATAAACTATCCAATAAAAAATAACATCAAAGAAAAGAAAATACATTTAAAGTTAGGGAATACTGGAGTTGGAAAATCCAGGGAAGAGAACAGGAACAATAGATTGCAGGATTAGAAGATACAGTAGAAGAAATAAATTCACCAGACAAAGAAAATGTTAAATCTAAATGTTAAATCTTCCTGACACAAGACATACAGCAAATCTGGGATAATATGAAAAGAACTAACAAGAATAATAGGAAAATGAAATAATAAAATCATAGAATGAAATTCCTCAACCTAAAGAATGAGATAGCTATAAACATACAAGAAGCTTACAGGACACCAATTATATTGGAAATGAAAAAAATCCCCTGCCAAGTAATCAGTAAAACACTAAATATACAGAACAAGAAAGGATATTAGAAGCTACAACTGAAAAAGGCCAAGTAACATACAAAGATATATCTATAAGATTTACACCCAACATCTCAACAGAGACTCTAAAAACTTGAAGGGTCTGGACAAATTTCTTACAATTTTTAAGAAATCACAGATGTCAATGTAGATTACTATAACAAGCAGAACTCTTAGTCAACATAGAGTGAAGATATTATGAGACCATAATAAATTTAAACAGTATACAGACTGATAGAAAATAGAAGGAAAGCTTCAACCCAAGGAGGTTAACTACACCCAAGAAAACACAGGAAATATTTCCATACCAAAACAAAATAAGGGAATCACACACACACACACACACACACACACACACACACACGTACGTATGTACACACACACACGCACATATGTACACACACACGTATGTACACAGAGAGAGAGAGAGACAGAGACAGAGACAGAGACAGAAACAGACAGAGAGAGAGTCAGACAGAGACAGACAGAGAGACAGAGAGACAGAGAGACATTAACACTACCAAACAAATGAAACTAACTGATGTTATGAATTAAAGGGACCTAACAAACATCTATAGAACATTTCACCCAAACACAAAAGAATATATGTTTTTCTCAGTATCTCATGGAATCTTCTCCAAAATTGACAGTTATAGTCAATCACAAATCAAGCTTCAACAGATACAAGAAAATTGAAACTATTTCTTCTATATTATCAGATCACCATGGATTAAAGCTGGACTTCAAACACAAAAGAAATAGCAGAAAGCCTACACACTCCTGAAAACAGAACAACTCTCTACTTAATGACCATCAGGTCAGGGGAGAAATAAAGAAAAAAATTAAAGACTTTCCAGAATTCAATGAAAATGAAAGCACAACATACTCAAACTTATGAGACACAGAGAAAGCAGTGCTAGGAGGAAATATCATAGCACTAAGTTCCTTCAAGAAGAAATTGGAGAGATCTCATACAAGCAATTTAAAACTATACCTGACAGCTCTAGAAAAATAGAAAGCATACATACCCAGGAGGAATAGATAGCAGAAAATAACCAAACTCAGGGCTGAAATCAATAAATTAGAAATAAAGGCTTCTGGTTTCTGCCCGTACCCTGAGCTGACCCAGTCCCACAGCTCTCTGTACCCAAATCCCGTGCAGGAGAGAAGTGGACACTCAGATGTGCAGACAGTCCTGCAAGTTCAGGGGAGACCACCACGCCTGCACATTCCTGGCCCAAGAGGAACCTGCCTAGAGCGCTCTGACACAAGAACCTAGGAACAATCAGGGAGAGGATATTTCCTGTCTTTGCCTGCACTCAGAGCTGAAAGCAAGTTGCCAGGAGCTCTGACACACCTGAGAGAGCAGAGGTAAGATCACCACTTCTGCTATGAGGGACCCACCTGGAGCCCTCAGGGTAATTCCAGTTTCTGCCTGTACCCAGAGCTGACATGGTCCCACAGCTCTCTACACCCAGATACCACTGGGAGAAAGCTGGTCTCCAGAAGTGCTGACACACAGGCTTACAGGAGGGCCAAATCACTGTCAGAGACAGCAAGATCAGCTAACACCAGAGACAATAAGAAAGCAAGAGGCAAGCACAAGGATATAAGCAACAGAAACCAAGACTACTTGGCATTATCGGAGCCCAGTTCTCCCACCAATGCAAATACTGGATATTCCAACACACAGGTAAAGCAAGATGTGAATTTAAAATCACATCTCATGATGATGATAGAATACTTTAAGAACATAAATAACTCCCTTAAAGAAATACAGACAACACAGGTAAATAAGTGGAATCCCTCAAAGAGAAAACATAAAAATCCTTTAAAGAATTACAGAAAAACCCAACCAAATAGGTGAAGGACTTGAACAAAACCATCCAGGATTTAAAAAGTGAAATAGAAACAATAAAGACAGCACAAATGGAGACAAATGGAGATGGAAAACCTAGGGAAGAGATTGGGGGTCATACATGCAAGAATCACCAACAGGATAGAAGTCATGGAAGAGAGAATCTCAGGGTCAGAATATACCATAGAAAACATTGACACAACCATCAAAGAAAATGTAAAATCCAAAAAGCTCCTAACCCAAAACATCTAGAAAATCCAGGATACAATGAGAAGATCAAACCTAAGGATAATAGGTATGGAAGAGAACAAAGACTTCCAGTAAATATCTCCAACAAAATTATAGAAGAAAACTTCCCTAACCTAAAGAAAGAGATGCCTATGAACATATAAGAAGGCTACAGAACTCTAAGTATATTTGACAAGAAAAGAAATTACTCCAGTCACATAATAGTCAAAACATCAAATACACAAAATAAAGGAAGAATATTAAAAACAATATGGGAAAAAGGTCAAGTAACATATAAAGGCAGATCTATCAGAATTACACCAGAGACAATGAGAGCCAGAAGATCCTGGGAAGATGTAATACAGACCATAAGAGAATACAAATGCCAGACCAGGCTACTATACATACCAAAACTCTCAATTACCATAGATGGAGAAAACAAAATATTCCATGACAAAAACAAATTACACAATATCTTTGCACAAATCCAGCCTTATAAAGGATAATATATGGAAAACTCCAACACAAAGAGAAAAAGTAGACCCTAGAAAAAGCAAAAAAGTAATTTTCTTGCAACAAATCTAAAAGAAGAGAGCCACACAAACATACTACAACCTCTAACAATAAAAATAACAGGAAACAACAATCATTATTCCTTAATACCTCTTAACATCAATGCACTCAATTCTCCAATAAAAAGAATAGACTAAAAGACTGGATAAGGACTCAGCATTTTGCTGCATACAAGAAACACACCTCAGTGACAAAGACAGAAACACACTTAGAGTAAAAGGCTGAAGAACAATTTTCCAAGCAAATGGTCTCAAGAGACAAGCTGGAGTAGACATTCTAATATTGAATAAAATCGACTTTTTTTTTCAACCAAAAGTTAACAACACCTACTTGATGATAAGTTGGTTAAGGAAGAAATAAAGAAAGAAATTAAAGGCTTTTTAGTATTTAGTGAATATGATGGCACAACATACACAAACTTATGGGACACAATGAAAGCAGGGTGAAGAGGAAAACTCAGCTCTGAGTGCCTCCAAAAAGAAACTGGAGAAAGCATACACTAGCAGCTTGACAGTACACCTAAAAGCTCTAGAACAAAAAGAAGCAAATGCACCCAAAAGGGGTAGAATGCAGGAAATAATCAAAATCAGTCCTGAAATCAACCAAGCAGAAACAAAAAGAACTATACAAACAAGAAAACCAGGAGCTGGTTCTTTGAGAAATTCAACAAGATAGATGAACTCTAAACCAGAGGTCACCAAGGGTGCATCCAAATAAACAAAATCAGAAATGAAAAGGGGGATTTAATAACAGAATCTGAGGAAATTCAAAAAATTATCAGATCCTACTATAACAGCCTATATCCAACCAAACTGGAAAATCTGGATGAAATGGACAATTTTCTAGAAAGATATCAGATATCAAAATTAAATCAGGATCACATAAACCATCTAAACAGTCCTATATCTCCTAAAGAAATAGAAACAGTTATTAAAAGTTTCCCAACCAAAAAGGACCAGGACCAGATGGGTTTAGAGGACAATTCTATCAAACCTTCATAAAAGCCCTAATGCCAATACTGTTCAAACCATTCCACAAAATAGAAACAAGAGGAATTCTACCCAATTCTGTCTATGAAGCCATGATTACATTTATACCTAAAGCACATGGAGACCCAACAAAGATTGAGAACTTTAGACCAATTGCCCTTATGAATATTGACACAAAAATACTCACTAAAATTCTTGCAAACCAAATACAAGAAATATAAGAACATGTCAAAATGATGATCCTTCATGATAAAGTAGGCTTCATCCCAGGTATGCAGGGATGGTTTAATATAGGGAAGTCCATCAACATAATTCACTATATAAACAAAGTCAAAGGAAAAAAACCCACACGATCATCTCATTAGATGCTGAGGAAGGATTTGACAAAATCAATACCCCTTCATGTTAAAAGTCTTGGAAATATAAAGAATTCAAAGTGAATACCTAACATAATAAAAATAATATACATTAAACCAGTAGCCAACATCAAACTAAAGGGAGAGAAACTTGAAGCAATCCCACTAAAATAAAGGACTAGAAAACACTGCCTACATATTCAGTATAGTACTCAAAGACTTAGAAAGAGCAGTCAGACAACAAAGAGGTCAGAGAAAAATTGGCAAGGAAGAAGTCAAATATCAGTATACTTAAGTACCACAAAAGTTCCACCAGAGAAAGACTAAACCTGATTAAAAAAAAAACTTTTTTTTAGTTTTAAAAAAAAAAGTTTTTTTTTTAGTTTAAAAAAAAAAGTTTTTTTTTTAAAAGTCATCAAAAAAGATAAGGAAGGACACTTCATATTCATCAAAGGAAAAATCCACCAAGATGAACTCTCAATCCTAAATATCTATGCCCCAAATACAAGGGCACATACATACGTAAAAGAAACCTTACTAAAGCTCAAAACACACATTGCACCTCACACAATAATAGTGGGAGATTTCAACACCCCCCTCTCATCAATGGACAGATCATGGAAACAGAAATTAAACAGAGACGTAGACAGACTAAGAGAAGTCATGAGCCAAATGGACTGAACGGATATTTATAGAACATTCTATTCTAAAGCAAAACGATATACCTTCTTCTCAGCTCCTCATGGTACTTTCTCCAAAATTGACCATATAATTGGTCAAAAAACGGGCCTCAACAGGTACAGAAAGATAGAAATAATCCCATGCGTGCTATCAGACCACCACGGCCTAAAACTGGTCTTCAATAACAATCAAGGAAGAATGCCCACATATACTTGGAAATTGAACAATGCTCTACTCAATGATAACCTGGTCAAGGAAGAAATAAAGAAAGAAATTAAAAACTTTTTAGAATTTAATGAAAATGAAGGTACAACATACCCAAACTTATGGGACACAATGAAAGCTGTGCTAAGAGGAAAACTCATAGCGCTGAGTGCCTGCAGAAAGAAACAGGAAAGAGCATATGTCAGCAGCTTGACAGCACACCTAAAAGCTCTAGAACAAAAAGAAGCAAATACACCCAGGAGGAGTAGAAAGCAGGAAATAATCAAACTCAGAGCTGAAATCAACCAAGTAGAAACAAAAAGGACCATAGAAAGAATCAACAGAACCAAAAGTTGGTTCTTTGAGAAAATCAACAAGATAGATAAACCCTTAGCCAGACTAACGAGAGGACACAGAGAGTGCGTCCAAATTAACAAAATCAGAAATGAAAAGGGAGACATAACAACAGATTCAGAGGAAATTCAAAAAATCATCAGATCTTACTATAAAAACCTATATTCAACAAAACTTGAAAATCTTCAGGAAATGGATAATTTCCTAGACAGATACCAGGTACTGAAGTAAAATCAGGAACAGATAAACCAGTTAAACAACCCCATAACTCCTAAGGAAATAGAAGCAGTCATTAAAGGTCTCCCAACCAAAAAGAGCCCAGGTCCAGATGGGTTTAGTGCAGAATTCTATCAAACCTTCATAGAAGACCTCATACCAATATTATCCAAACTATTCCACAAAATTGAAACAGATGGATCACTACCGAATACCTTCTACGAAGCCACAATTACTCTTATACCTAAACCACACAAAGACACAACAAAGAAAGAGAACTTCAGACCAATTTCCCTTATGAATATCGACGCAAAAATACTCAATAAAATTCTGGCAAACCGAATTCAAGAGCACATCAAAACAATCATCCACCATGATCAAGTAGGCTTCATCCCAGGCATGCAGGGATGGTTTAATATACGGAAAACCATCAACGTGATCCATTATATAAACAAACTGAAAGAACAGAACCACATGATCATTTCATTAGATGCTGAGAAAGCATTTGACAAAATTCAACACCCCTTCATGATAAAAGTCCTGGAAAGAATAGGAATTCAAGGCCCATACCTAAACATAGTAAAAGCCATATACAGCAAACCAATTGCTAACATTAAACTAAATGGAGAGAAACTTGAAGCAATCCCACTAAAATCAGGGACTAGACAAGGCTGCCCACTCTCTCCCTACTTATTCAATATAGTTCTTGAAGTTCTAGCCAGAGCAATCAGACAACAAAAGGAGGTCAAGGGGATACAGATCGGAAAAGAAGAGGTCAAAATATCACTATTTGCAGATGATATGATAGTATATTTAAGTGATCCCAAAAGTTCCACCAGAGAACTACTAAAGCTGATAAACAACTTCAGCAAAGTGGTTGGGTATAAAATTAACTCAAATAAATCAGTTGCCTTCCTCTATACAAAAGAGAAACAAGCCGAGAAAGAAATTAAGGAAACGACACCCATCATAATAGACCCAAATAATATAAAGTACCTCGGTGTGACTTTAACCAAGCAAGTAAAAGATCTGTACAATAAGAACTTCGAGACACTGAGGAAAGAAATTGAAGAAGACCTCAGAAGATGGAAAGATCTCCCATGCTCATGGATTGGCAGGATTAATATAGTAAAAAGGGCCATTTTACCAAAAGCAATCTACAGATTCAATGCAATCCCCATCAAAATACCAATCCAATTCTTCAAAGAGTTAGACAGAACAATTTGCAAATTCATCTGGAATAACAAAAAACCCAGTATAGCTAAAGCTATCCTCAACAATAAAAGGACTTCAGGGGGAATCACTATCCCTGAACTCAAGCAGTACTACAGAGCAATAGTGATAAAAACTGCATGGTATTGGTACAGAGATAGACAGATAGACCAATGGAATAGAATTGAAGACCCAGAAATGAACCCACACACCTATGGTCACTTGATTTTTGACAAAGGAGCCAAAATCATCCAACGGAAAAAAGATACCATTTTCAGCAAATGGTGGTGGTTCAACTGGAGGGCAACATGTAGAAGAATGCAGATTGATCCATGCTTATCACCCTGTACAAAGCTTAAGTCCAAGTGGATCAAGGACCTCCACATCAAACCAGACACACTCAAACTAATAGAAGAAAAACTAGGGAAGCATCTGGAACACATGGGCACTGGAAAAAATTTCCTGAATAAAACACCAATGGCTTATGCTCTAAGATCAAGAATTGACAAATGGGATCTCATAAAACTGCAAAGCTTCTGTAAGGCAAAGGACACTGTGGTTAGGACAAAACGGCAACCAACAGATTGGGAAAAGATCTTTACCAATCCTACAATAAATAGAGGCCTTATATCCAAAATATACAAAGAACTCAGGAAGTTAGACCGCAGGGAAACAAATAACCCTATTAAAAAATGGGGTTCAGAGCTAAAGAAAGAATTCACAGCTGAGGAATGCCGAATGGCTGAGAAACACCTAAAGAAATGTTCAATATCTTTAGTCATGAGGGAAATGCAAATCAAAACAACCCTGAGATTTTACCTCACACCAGTGAGAATGGCTAAGATCAAAAACTCAGGTGACAGCAGATGCTGGCGAGGATGTGGAGAAAGAGGAACACTCCTCCATTGTTGGTGGGATTGCAGACTGGTAAAACCATTCTGGAAATCAGTCTGGAGGTTCCTCAGAAAATTGGACATTGAACTGCCTGAGGATCCAGCTATACCTCTTTTGGGCATATACCCAAAAATGCCTCAACATATAAAAGAGACACGTGTTCCACTATGTTCATCGCAGCCTTATTTATAATAGCCAGAAACTGGAAAGAACCCAGATGCCCTTCAGCAGAGGAATGGATACAGAAAATGTGATACATCTACACAATGGAATATTACTCAGCTATCAAAAACAACGAGTATATGAAATTCATAGGCACATGGTTGGAACTGGAAAATATCATCCTCAGTGAGCTAACCCAATCACAGAAAGACATACATGGTATGCACTCATTGATAAGTGGCTATTATCCCAAATGCTTGAATTACCCTAGTTCCCTAGAACAAACGAAACTCAAGACGGATGATCAAAATGTGAATGCTTCACTCCTTCTTTAAATGAGGAAAAAGAATACCCTTGGCAGGGAAGGGAGAGGCAAAGATTAAAACAGAGACTGAAGGAACACCCATTCAGAGCCTGCCCCACATGTGGCCCATACATATACAGCCACCCAATTAGACAAGATGGATGAAGCAAAGAAGTGCAGACTGACAGGAGCCGGATGTAGATTGCTCCTGAGAGACACAGCCAGAATACAGCAAATACAGAGGCGAATGCCAGCAGCAAACCACTGAACTGAGAATAGAACCCCCGTTGAAGGAATCAGAGAAAGAACTGGAAGAGCTTGAAGGGGCTCGAGACCCCATATGCACAACAATGCCAATCAACCAGAGCTTCCAGGGACTAAGCCACTACCTAAAGACTATACATGGACTGACCCTGGACTCTGACCCCATAGGTAGCAATGAATATCCTAGTAAGAGCACCAGTGGAAGGGGAAGCCCTGGGTCCTGCTAAGACTGAACCCCCAGTGAACTAGACTATGGGGGGGAGGGCGGCAATGGGGGAGGGTTGGGAGGGGAACACCAATAAGGAAGGGGACGGGGGAGGGGGATGTTTGCCCGGAAACCTGGAAAGGGAATAACACTCGAAATGTATATAAGAAATACTCAAGTTAATAAAAAAAATAGTATTTTTTTGGCATAAATACAGACAAGTTGTTCAATGGAATAGAATGAAGGAATCAAAAATAAACCCACACTCTTGCATGTACTGGATTTGTATACAGAAGCCAAAACAATACAACAATATAATGAAAACCTCTTCAAAAATGGTACCGTTCTTACTGGATGTTTGCATGTAGAGGAATGTAAATATTCCCATATCTATCACCCTGTACAAAACATAAGTACAAGTGGATCAGTGACCTCCACATAAAATTGGACAACCTAAATCTACTAGAGCAGAAAATGGGAAACAGCCTTGAACACATTGACACTGGTCAAAACCTGACTAGAATATTAATTGCTCAGACACTAATATGAATAACTAATAAATGGAACCTCATTAAACTGAAATGCTTTTGCAAGGGTAAGGACACCATCAATAGGATAAAACTGCAACCTTAAGAAGGGGAAAAGAGCTTTACCAGCTCTAAAATCAGATGGAGGACTAATATGCAATATATATAAAGAATTCAAATTAGTCTCTGCATCCAAATCCCGTGGGAGGGAGAGCTAAACCTACAAAGAGGCAGACATGCCTGGGAAACCAGAAGAGACTGCACTCTGCACAATCCAGACGCCAGAGGAAAACACCAAACGCCATCTGGAACCCTGGTGCACGGAGGCTCCCAGGAAACAGCAGAGCAGATCTTCCTGGTTGCTGCCGCCGCAGAGAGCTCGTGGGCAGCACCCCGCGAGCAAACTTGAGCCTCGGGACCACAGGTAAGACCGACTTTTCTGCTGCAAGAGACCTGCCTGGTGAACTCGGGACACACAGAGGCAGAATTCCTCTAGGACCAGGCACTCCCTGTGTTTACCCGGAGTCCCACACCCGCAGATCCAGGCCCGCAGCAGCTCTCTGCTCCCAAACCATGTGGGAGAGAGACCTCACCGCCTGGTCAGGTGGGCACTCCTGAGGCTGCAGAGCGGAAGAGACCACCAACACTCCCCACGCCTGCCCACATCCCTGGCCCAAGAGGAAACTGTATAAGGCCTCTGGGTTCCCGTAAGGGAGGGCCCAGGAGCGGCAGGACCCCTGCGCCTGAGACACCGCCTGAACCTGAAGGAAACAGACCGGATAAACAGTTCTATGCACCCAAATACCTTGGGAGGGAGAGCTAAACCTTCAGAGAGGCAGACACGCCTGGGAAACCAGAAGAGACTGCACTCTGCACACATCCAGACACCAGAGGAAAACACCAAACGCCATCTGGAACCATAGTGCACGGAGGCTCCCGGAAAGGGCAGCTCAGATCTTCCTGGTTGCTGCCGCCGCAGAGAGCTCATGGGCAGCACCCCACGAGCACACTTGAGCCTCGGTACCACAGGTAAGACCAACTTTTCTGCTGCAAGTGACCTGCCTGGTGAACTCAAGACACAGGCCCACAGGAACAGCTCAAGACCTGTAGAGAGGAAAAACTACACGCCCGAAAGCAGAACACTCTGTCCCCATAACTGGGTGAAAGAAAACAGGAAAACAGGTCTACAGCACTCCTGACACACAGGCTTATAGGACAGTCTAGCCACTGTCAGAAATAGCAGAACAAAGTAACACTAGAGATAATCTGATGGAGAGAGGCAAGCACAGGAACCCAAGCAACAGAAACCAACATTACATGGCATCATCGGAGCCCAATTCTCCCACCAAAATAAACATAGAATATCCAAACACACCAGAAAAGCAAGATCTAGTTTCAAAATCATATTTGATCATGATGCTGGAGGACTTGAAGAAAGACGTGAAGAACTCCCTTAGAGAAACACAGGAAAACATTAATAAACAAGTAGAAGACTACAGAGAGGAATCGCAAAAATCCCTGAAAAAATTCCAATAAAACACAATCAAACAGTTGAAGGAATTAAAAATGGAAATAGAAGCAATCAAGAAAGAACACATGGAAACAACCCTGGATATAGAAAACCAAAAGAAGAGAAAAGGAGCTGTAGATACAAGCTTCACCAACAGAATACAAGAGATGGAAGAGAGAATCTCGGGAGCAGAAGATTCAATAGAAATCATTGACTCAACTGTCAAAGATAATGTAAAGCAGAAAAAGCTACTGGTCCAAAACATACAGGAA
The DNA here is from genome assembly GCF_021556685.1 of Rattus norvegicus. Lineage (NCBI taxonomy): Eukaryota > Metazoa > Chordata > Mammalia > Rodentia > Muridae > Rattus > Rattus norvegicus. The sequence continues at coordinate 62,112,407 of NC_141539.1, forward strand.
ATCCAGGGCTCAATGAGAAGATCAAACCTAAGGATAATAGGTATAGAAGAGAGTGAAGACTCCCAGCTCAAAGGACCAGTAAATATCTTCAACAAAATCATAGAAGAAAACTTCCCTAACCTAAAAAAAGAAATACCCATAGGCATACAAGAAGCCTACAGAACTCCAAATAGATTGGACCAGAAAAGAAATACCTCCCGTCACATAATAGTCAAAACACCAAACGCACAAAATAAAGAAAGAATATTAAAAGCAGTAAGGGAAAAAGGTCAAGTAACATATAAAGGCAGACCTATCAGAATCACACCAGACTTTTTGCCAGAAACTATGAAGGCCAGAAGATCCTGGACAGATGTCATACAGACCCTAATAGAACACAAATGCCAGCCCAGGTTACTGTATCCTGCAAAACTCTCAATTAACATAGATGGAGAAACCAAGATATTCCATGACAAAAACAAATTTAAACAATATCTTTCTATAAATCCTTCACTACAAAGGATAATAAATGGTAAAGCCCAACATAAGGAGGCAAGCTATACCCTAGAAGAAGCAAGAAACTAATCATCTTGGCAACAAAACAAAGAGAAGAAAAGCACACAAACATAACCTCACAGCCAAATATGAATATAACAGGAAGCAATAATCACTATTCCTTAATATCTCTCAACATCAATGGCCTCAAATCCCCCCAAAAAAAGAAATTGATTAACAAACTGGATATGCAATGAGGACCCTGCATTCTGCTGCCTACAGGAAACACACCTCAGAGACAAAGACCGACACTACCTCAGAGTGAAAGGCTGGAAAACAACTTTCCAAGCAAATGGTCAGAAGAAGCAAGCTGGAGTAGCCATTCTAATATCAAATAAAATCAATTTTCAATAAAAAGTCATCAAAAAAGATAAGGAAGGACACTTCATATTCATCAAAGGAAAAATCCACCAAGATGAACTCTCAATCCTAAATATCTATGCCCCAAATACAAGGGCACCTACATACGTAAAAGAAACCTTACTAAGCTCAAAACACACATTGCACCTCACACAATAATAGTGGGAGATTTCAACACCCCACTCTCATCAATGGACAGATCATGGAAACAGAAATTAAACAGAGACGTAGACAGACTAAGAGAAGTCATGAGCCAAATGGACTTAACAGATATTTATAGAACATTCTATCCTAAAGCAAAAGGATATACCTTCTTCTTAGCTACTCATGGTACTTTCTCCAAAATTGACCATATAATTGGTCAAAAAACGGGCCTCAACAAGTACAGAAAGATAGAAATAATCCCATGCGTGCTATCAGACCACCACGGCCTAAAACTGGTCTTCAATAACAATAAGGGAAGAATGCCCACATATACGTGGAAATTGAACAATGCTCTACTCAATGATAACATAGTCAAGGAACAAATAAAGAAAGAAATTAAAAACTTTTTAGAATTTAATGAAAATGAAGGTACAACATACCCAAACTTATGGGACACAATGAAAGCTGTGCTAAGAGGAAAACTCATAGTGTTGAGTGCCTGCAGAAAGAAACAGGAAAGAGCATATGTCAGCAGCTTGACAGCACACCTAAAAGCTCTAGAGCAAAAAGAAGCAAATACACCGAGGAGGAGTAGAAGGCAGGAAATAATCAAACTCAGAGCTGAAATCAACCAAGTAGAAACAAAAAGGACCATAGAAAGAATCAACAGAACCAAAAGTTGGTTCTTTGAGAAAATCAACAAGATAGATAAACCCTTAGCCAGACTAACGAGAGGACCCAGAGAGTGTGTCCAAATTAACAAAATCAGAAATGAAAAGGGAGACATAACTACAGATTCAGAGGAAATTCAAAAAATCATCAGATCTTACTATAAAAGCCTATATTCAACAAAACTTGAAAATCTTCAGGAAATGGACAATTTCCTAGACAGATACCAGGTACTGAAGTAAAATCAGGAACAGATAAACCAGTTAAACAACCCCATAACTCCTAAGGAAATAGAAGCAGTCATTAAAGGTCTCCCAACCAAAAAGAGCCCAGGTCCAGATGGGTTTAGTGCAGAATTCTATCAAACCTTCATAGAAGACCTCATACCAATATTATCCAAACTATTCCACAAAATTGAAACAGATGGATCTCTCCCGAATTCCTTCTATGAAGCCACAATTACTCTTATACCTAAACTACACAAAGACACAACGAAGAAAGAGAACTTCAGACCAATTTCCCTTATGAATATCGACGCAAAAATACTCAATAAAATTCTGGCAAACCGAATTCAAGAGCACATCAAAACAATCATCCACCATGATAAAGTAGGCTTCATCCCAGGCATGCAGGGATGGTTTAATATACGGAAAACCATCAACGTGATCCATTATACAAAGAAACTGAAAGAACAAAACCACATGATCATTTCATTAGATGCTGAGAAAGCATTTGACAAAATTCAACACCCCTTCATGATAAAAGTCCTGGAAAGAATAGGAATTCAAGGCCCATACCTGAACATAGTAAAAGCCATATACAGCAAACCAGTTGCTAACATTAAACTAAATGGAGAGAAACTTGAAGCAATCCCACTAAAATCAGGGACTAGACAAGGCTGCCCACTCTCTCCCTACTTATTCAATATAGTTCTTGAAGTTCTAGCCAGAGCAATCAGACAACAAAAGGAGGTCAAGGGGATACAGATCGGAAAAGAAGAAGTCAAAATATCACTATTTGCAGATGATATGATAGTATATTTAAGTGATCCCAAAAGTTCCACCAGAGAACTACTAAAGCTGATAAACAACTTCAGCAATGTGGCTGGGTATAAAATTAACTCAAATAAATCAGTTGCCTTCCTCTATACAAAAGAGATACAAGCCGAGAAAGAAATTAGGGAAACGACACCCTTCATAGTAGACCCAAATAATATAAAGTACCTCGGTGTGACTTTAACCAAGCAAGTAAAAGATCTGTACAATAAGAACTTCAAGACACTGAAGAAAGAAATTGAAGAAGACCTCAGAAGATGGAAAGATCTCCCATGCTCATGGATTGGCAGGATTAATATAGTAAAAATGGCCATTTTTCCAAAAGTGATCTACAGATTCAATGCAATCCCCATCAAAATACCAATCCAATTCTTCAAAGAGTTAGACAGAACAATTTGTAAATTCATCTGGAATAACAAAAAACCCAGTATAGCTAAAACTATCCTCAACAATAAAAGGACTTCAGGGGGAATCACTATCCCTGAACTCAAGCAGTATTACAGAGCAATAGTGATAAAAACTGCATGGTATTGGTACAGAGACAGACAGATAGACCAATGGAATAGAATTGAAGACCCAGAAGTGAACCCACACACCTATGGTCACTTGATTTTTGACAAAGGAGCCAAAACCATCCAATGGAAAAAAGATAGCATTTTCAGCAAATGGTGCTGGTTCAACTGGAGGGCAACATGTAGAAGAATGCAGATTGATCCATGCTTATCACCCTGTACAAAGCTTAAGTCCAAGTGGATCAAGGACCTCCCCATCAAAGCAGACACACTCAAACTAATAGAAGAAAAACTAGGGAAGCATCTGGAACACATGGGCACTGGAAAAAATTTCCTGAACAAAACACCAATGGCTTATGCTCTAAGATCAAGAATCGACAAATGGGATCTCATAAAACTGCAAAGCTTCTGTAAGGCAAAGGACACTGTGGTTAGGACAAAACGGCAACCAACAGATTGGGAAAAGATCTTTACCAATCCTACAACAGATGGAGGCCTTATATCCAAAATATACAAAGAACTCAAGAAGTTAGACTGCAGGGAGACAAATAACCCTATTAAAAATAGGGTTCAGAGCTAAACAAAGAATTCACAGCTGAGGAATGCGGAATGGCTGAGAAACACCTAAAGAAATGTTCTACATCTTTAGTCATAAGGGAAATGCAAATCAAAACAACCTTGAGATTTCACCTCACACCAGTGAGAATGGCTAAGATCAAAAACTCAGGTGACAGCAGATGCTGGCGAGGATGTGGAGAAAGAGGAACACTCCTCCATTGTTGGTGGGATTGCAAACTGGTACAACCATTCTGGAAATCAGTCTGGAGGTTCCTCAGAAAATTGGACATTGAACTGCCTGAGGATCCAGCTATACCTCTCTTGGGCATATACCCAAAAGATGCCCCAACATATAAAAAAGACACGTGCTCCACTATGTTCATAGCAGCCTTATTTATAATAGCCTGAAGCTGGAAAGAACCCAGATGCCCTTCAACAGAGGAATGGATACAGAAAATGTGGTACATCTACACAATGGAATATTACTCAGCTATCAAAAACAACGGCTTTATGAAATTCGTAGGCAAATGGTTGGAACTGGAAAATATCATCCTGAGTGAGCTAACCCAATCACAGAAAGACATACATGGTATGCACTCACTGATAAGTGGCTATTAGCCCAAATGCTTGAATTACCCTAGATGCCTAGAACAAATGAAACTCAAGACGGATGATCAAAATGTGAATGCTTCACTCCTTTTTTAAATGGGGAACAAGAATACCCTTGGCAGGGAAGAGAGAGGCAAAGATTAAAACAGAGACTGAAGGTACACCCATTCAGAGCCTGCCCCACATGTGGCCCTTACATATACAGCCACCCAATTAGACAAGATGGATGAAGCAAAGAAATGCAGACCTACAGGAGCCGGATGTAGATCGCTCCTGAGAGACACAGCCAGAATACAGCAAATACAGAGGTGAATGCCAGCAGCAAACCACTGAACAGAGAATAGGTCCCCGGTTGAAGGAATCAGAGAAAGAACTGCAAGAGCTTGAAGGGGCTCGAGACCCCATATGTACAACTTGCCAAGCAACCAGAGCTTCCAGGGACTAAGCCAATACCTAAAGGCTATACATGGACTGACCCTGGACTCTGATCTCATAGATAGCAATGAATATCCTAGTAAGAGCACCAGTGGAAGGGGAAGCCCTGGGTCCTGCTAAGACCGAACCCCCAGTGAACTAGACTGTTGGGGGGAGGGCGGCAAGGGGGGAGGGTTGGGAGGGGAACACCCATAAGGAAGGGGGGAGGGGGATGTTTGCCCGGAAACCGGGAAAGGGAATAACACTCGAAATGTATATAAGAAATACTCACGTTAATAAAAAAAAAAAAAAAAAAAAAAAAAAAAGAAAGCAGGCTAAGCAAGTCAGGAAGAGCAAACCGGTAAACTGTGCCCCTCCTTTGCCTCTGCTTCAGCTCCTGCCTCCAGGAATTGTTTGTTTTTGTGTTGTTGTCATTGTTGTTGTTGTTGTTCGCCCCAATGCTTTTGAACTATTATGTGGAACTCCCCGAGCTGCACCAGACTACACTCAACTATGGTCTAGTCTTTTGCTCTTACCTGGAGGCTTGACTGGGGAAGAAACCTTTTCCCATCTCATTCTTAGATTCACATGACTCAATCCCTACATCTTGACTTCTATAAAGTGTATCGAGGTCACTCCCGGGTCAGAAGGAGATTGTTCCCCTGAGCAAGTGGCTCTTCTCATCTCTGGTTCTTTCAGAGAGCTCACTTGATCAGGCTCACCTGCTCAAATTGGCAGGATCTCAGAATTCTGCCAACCACAGAGGTAACAGGAAGTAAGGAAACAGTGTTTGGTTTTAGACATACAAGTGTATCTTATTTTATTGCACTCTTAGATACTACTTTACTATTTTTATAATTCTTATGTGCGAGTGCTCACTTGTGTGTATGTGTACCTTATACATGCCCGAGGCCCACTGAGGCTGAATTGTGAGCCACCACGTAGGGGCTGGGGACTGAACCCAGGTCCTCTGTAAGAGTAGCAAATGCTCTTAGCCACAGACCATCTCTCCAGCCTGTATCATTGTTACTTTTTAACAAATTGAAGGTTTGCTACAGTGTACAGGCTGTGTGCAGGAAATACATCCATTTGCACAATTAGCCAGGTGGCTCTGATGATCGTTATCAGTTTTAAGCAATAAAAAATAATTCACACATGTAAGAATTTATTTTTTTCCATATAAGTGGCTTCTGGGCCATCAAGAATGGTCTTTTTGTTTGTTCTCTTTCATTCATTTATTTTTTTGTCTTATTTTGGGGTCTCATGTAGTCAACCCCAGCTTGAACTTCTCACTATTTGCTCAGGATGACCTTGAGCTCTGGCTCCTGCTGCCTCTACTTCCATAGAGCAGGTCCTGTCTTACCCTGCATACCAGTATGGTGTTTTTGTTTGTTTGTTTGTTTTTGTTTTTGTTCTTGTTTTTGTTTCTTAATGAGTGTCTTGGACTAGACATGGCAGTTCATGCCTTTAACCCCAGCACTTGGCAGGCAGAGGAGGCAGAGGCAGAGGCAGAGGCAGAGGCAGAGGCAGAGGCAGAGGCAGAGGCAGAGGCAGAGGCAGAGGCAGAGGCAGGTGGATCTCTGGTTTCAGGCTAGCTGGGATTACAAAATAAGATCCAACTTAAAAAAAAAACAGAACATACCACAAGCAAATAAGGTTATATTCAATAAATACAAATTAAATATCTGAAACACTATCAATGTACTTCAACAAATAATACTAAAAATCATATAAATATAGTCAATATAATGTTTTTCATGCTAACATGCATACATTTTAAAGACTTGATGCTATTGTACATTTCATAGATAAAGATAATGAATGCATATTTTCTTAGTCCATGTGAAACCAGAAGGTAATTCACTGTGATATTTGCTTTGTTGCTGTGATCTGGCAAGCAATAAATAAATAAATAAACAAACAAACAAAAAAAAGAATTCAAATTAGACATCAATGAACCAAATAACTCAATTTAAAAATGGGGTACAGATCTAAACACACCATTCTCAACAGATGAATCTCTCTAATGGCTGAGAAGCACTTAAAGAAATATTCTACATATTTATTCAATAGGGAAATGCAAATGAAGACCACTCTGAGATTCCATCTTGCACCTGTCAGAATTGCTAAGATCAAAAACTCAAGGGACGGCACATGCTCGTGATGATGTGGGGCATGGGTAACACTCTTCCAATGATGCTCCACCATACCACAAAGTCACTTGCTTAACTATGTTCATAGCAGCTTTATTCTTAATGGCCAGCAGGTGAAAAGAAAAAGTAGATTTCCCCCAACTGAAGAATGGGTAAAGAAAATGTAGTACATCTATGTAGAATACTATTCAGCTATTAAAACAAATATATCATGAAATTTCAGGCAAATGGATGGATCTAGGGAATATCATTCTGAATGATGTAACTCAGACCCAGAAAGACACGTATAGTATGTACTCACTTATAAATGGACATTAACCGCAAAGTACAGGATAACTGTGCTATAATCCACAGACTCAAAGAAAATGGGTAATAAGGACCCAAAGAGGATGCATGAATCTCACTCTTAAGGGGAAACAAAATAGTTATTGGATGTGAATGGAGGCAGAGAACTGGATGAGAGTTTGAGTGAGGAAGGGAAAGGAGGTGGGGATCAGAGGTGAGGAGAAGATAGGTGGGAGAGAGCTGGTAGTAAGAACAAAAATCTCTGGAACTAGCTTGAGACCTGGGAAAGGGAGGCTCTGGTGAGATTATGGGGATAATTATAGCTGGGATTCCTACTAAAGGAGGATATACAGACTGAATTGGGTACCTTCCACACTCTGGCAGGACTTCTGGTGGAGGAATGCGGACATCAACCCACCCACAAACCCTTCAACCCAAAATTTGTCCTACTTACAAGTTGCACAGGCATAGAAATGGAGCAGGGATGGAGGGAACAGCCAACCAATGACTGCTCCATTATTAATGATACTCAGTTATGGTTGCAGGCTGGAACCTAGCATAACTTTCTCATGAGAGGCTTCACAGCCAAACATCAGGCAGAGCTGGAAGAGCGGGGGAGAGAAGTGAATAAGCCAGAGAAATAAAGGAAGACCTACAAAGTTGACAATCCTATGTTGAGGGGTGCTCAGAGTGACTGCTCCTTTAACCAGAAGAACATGCAAGGGCAGGACCTAGACGGCCTACACATATGTAGCAGATGTGTAGCTTGGTCCCAAAAAATTAGAGTGGGGAGGGTCTTCTCTGACTCTGTTTTCTACAATTGGATCCCTTTCTCCTGGACTGCCTGCTTGGGCTTCAGTGGGAGAGGATATACTTAATCCTGCTGGGACTAGATGTCCCAGAGTGGTGTGGTAGCCAATGGGGGCTTCCCCTTCTTTGAGGAGAAGGGAAGGTGGTAATGGAGCGGGGGTTATAAGGTAAGAGACTGTGTTCAGGATGCAAAGTGAATAAAAATCTAAATTATTGAAAAAACGTTTTATCATAATTATGGACTGAATTTGATTTTTCTTGTTAATGATTTCCAAGGTTATTAAGCTATCCTCACTTATATTACTTTCTTTTAAAAATATATTATTACTGGAAATAGAATCATATCACTTTTTCCCTGTTCTCTTCTCCCTTCAATCCCTCCCAGGTACCACCCAACCTCTTTGACCCTATTCCCCAACTTTCGGGTTTGTAGCCTCATTTCTTTAATTATTATCACATATATGCATGCATACACACATATACATACATACATACATACATACATACATACATGCTACATTTGTTTAGGTGACTATGGCTTCATGACTGAACACTGCATTGAACAAACTCTTCCTAGGAGAGTCGCATTCTTCTGCTTGTCATTAGTTGTCTGTTGTTGTAAAATTATAAAAATGAAATGCTGTCTTTTATCCCCCACTAGATGTGTTATTTGTTTGTTTGCTTATTTATTTCGTGTGTGTGTGTGTGTGTGTGTGTGTGTGTGTGTTCGTAAGTAGAAGTAAGGACAATTTGCTGGAATCTATTCTCTTTTACCATCATGGGACATGGAGATACTACTCAAGTCATGAGGTTTATCAGCAAATGCCCTTACCCTGGTGCCATCTTGTTGACACAGGAGTATGCTTTCTTTCAGATGAAAGTAAAGCAAAGACATAATTTCCTCATTCCACAAAATGAATGTTATCTGTATCTTCCCCGAGACTTCAGTCTATGAATTTCTCACTATGCTTGTCAACTCTGCGTTGGTCCATCTATCAACAATGAACATCTAACCATGCTGTTCTCTGACGTGTGTACCAGCAACACTGTTTCCTAAGCTCTTGTCTTAGTCAGGGTTTCTATTCCTGCACAAACATCATGACCAAGAAGCAGGTTGGGGAGGAAAGGGTTTATCCAGCTTACACTTCCACATTGCTGTTCATCACCAAAGGAAGTCAGGACTGGACCTCAAGCAGGTCAGAAAGCAGGAGCTGATGCAGAGGCCATGGAGGGAGGTTACTTACTGGCTTGCTTCCCCTGCTCAGCTTGCTCTCTTATAGAACCCAGCATCACCAGCCCAGGGATGGCACCATTCGCTGGCTGGGCCTTTGCCCTTGATCACTAGTTGAGAAAATGCCTTACAGCTGGATCTCATAGAGGCATTTCCTCAACTGAGCCTTTCTCTGTGATAACTCCAGCTTGTGTCAAGTTGACTCACAAAACCATCCAGTGCAGCTCCTTAGCAAGCAGTTGAGCAGAGACCAAGACAGGGAATAAGTAAGCTTAGGCAGCCATTTTCTCAGAACCAGCCTTTGTGTACTCTGAATTTAAGTTCTTAAGACATAAATATGTATAAATATGCCTAGAAATATATTATCTGATTATCTTCAGGCTCATTATCTGCCTTCCTCTAACTTCTTAGCATTTCTAATTTGCAATGAGATGAAAATTAATCTCAAACTAACCATCTTTGTTTCTTCTTATTTTTTCCTATCAAAAGGTTTCCATGTCAAAGAGGTTTTTGCTCTTGACATACAAGTGTTTCAGATTCACCTGTGGGTTCCTGGGGGCCTACAGTTGACACTCTTTTTAGTGATTTTGACATTTAAAATAGTGTATTATAAGATTTTTCTTAAAATGAGAGTGGTGTTGGTGAATTTCACCCTGTAAATAATTGTTCTTCTAGTTTTTATTATATAATGTGAATCACAGAATCCTTTTAAAAGTCCAAATTTTTACATATCATTTTTGGGAGTTCGAAAACTCACAGTTATTTTTACTAGCACCTACTGTGCAAATAATAGATTTCATCGTGGTATCTTCATATATTTATATGTTGTTTTTTGTTTATAACTATTCCTGTTACCATCTCTTGTCCTTTCTCCCTCATTCTAGGTCTAGTCTTCTTCATAAATAGTCTCTCTTACTACTTTCATATCTGATATATTGCTGGAATGCACATTTTAATTTAGTATATACTTATTATACAAAATATGTTTTCATTTTGATATTTTTACAAATGTACATAATGGCCTTTTGTTACATTCACATCTACCACTAAGTCTATTTGCCACCAGTGTATCTCTTTCCTCTTCCCAAATAGTTAATCAATTGTCATGCTTTTGATTTTTGAACTTAACTTCTTCAAATAAGAAAAAAATGAGGAGTTTCTATTTTGGGGCTTGACTTATTTTACTTATCTCATTAAGCAAAGTTGCTTCTAACCTTTTGATTTCATTAGAAATATGCATAAAATGTTTTCATTTAATGTGTCTTCCAATGAACAAAAGTAAAGTTTTGTGATATTATTGAGAAGGACATGAATAACAGAGGCTCAATTTTTTACTCTTATTTTTGTCTCTGCATTTCCATGGTTTTAGAACAGGCCAATCAAATGAAACCATGTTTCCCAGTAGCAACTGTGGTGTGACTGAATGTCTTATATTTGTACTGTGGAAGTGCGACCTCCTTGGTGACTCTATAATCCTAGAGGACAGAAAGAGAGAAGCAGCATCTAACTCTGCCTGGAATCCTCGAGTATTTGCTTGACCACTTCTGAAAGGGCAGATGCAATTTTTGAAACATCCTTTTCACTAGGGAGATTAATCTTTATATTACCATTCAGAAAACACTACAAAGAATGACTCTCCTGAATCTTTGCCCCTTGTAGTGACCTTTATGAAACTATTCCTGATATTGCTCCAAAGACCGAAATCTTGCAGTTAAACAAGACCAGGAAACATCTGTGCTCTAGATTTGATGCATGAGCTTAACACTGATCCTTGTGTTGTTCTATAATGACTGATAAGTTGACACTTCATGAGTTTAAGAAAAGAATGTAGGGATTATAAAATAGATTGGCTAGAAACTTATGCCAGACCAGACTCATATCCTATTTTTGTCAATGTTTACTGAAATAGAAAATCTGGGGTATGGTGGACCATAGAAATGTTATACTCGATTTCAGAAAGATGTTAGACAGTCTCTCTATGTTAAGGGAAAAACGAAAGAGGGGTTGTGGGGAAAGTGGGACACAAAATCTCTGAACTCTTCCTCTTTTCTAGTGATGGGGTGGCACCACTCTTTCCACTGATCCTTAAAGTTTCCTCTCCCCCTCCTCATTCTCCCCATCTCCCTTCTACCCCCATTCCTGCTTCTAACTCTTCTGCTTGCACTCTTTTCTGGTCCTATTGGGTTTACTCCTTCCCAGATTTTTATGTTTAGCTCACATTTGTTAAATATAGACTGGAAAGAATAAGATTCATTCTTCAATATATCTGAAATTAGAGCCTTTCAAAGGCATTATTAGACAAGTTTTGTAATTTAGAAGAAAAAATGTTAGCAGTTGATTCAATTGCTGTTAAATTAGCCAAATAAAGTGGGATATTTTAAAGATGGTTATTCATGATTTTCAAATTAACCATTCAATTATTTGAGTTGGAGTAAATGCGTAAAACTATATCACATATCAATTTTCACAAATGTGTTTGCATACAGAATTTTATTCCCTTGCCCTCTCTGAGCTGAGTTAATTACACATATGTGAGTTATAGCTGAGAAAGCCTAATTTACCAGAAACTTGAATATTGCTGGTATGGGAATTCTATTATTATAGTATCAATGCTTCTGAATGTGTATTGTTAAGCTTTCATGGTTTTGCATGTAAACTTTTAAAACAATTTAATGCCTCATGATTTTTAAAAGATAATATGTAATTGAAGTTAACATATTTTTAGTCCTTTGAGATTTTTGCATATTTTGTAGTTTAATAATTTTTGTAATTTTTGAAATTATAATTTAATTACAATTACCCCTTTCCTTTTCTCTCTCTAATTTCTCCCATATCACTTTCCCCAACTCCTTCAAATTTATAGCCTTAATTTATTTTTACTAATTGTTATGGCATACCCATTATATTCTGCAATATGATGTTTAAGTCCATATAATATCACACACACACACACACACACACACACACACACACACACACACACACACAAACACATTGTCAGGACTGATCAGTTGCTACTGGATAGCCAATTAATGTGCTATTCTCTGGGAAGGGCCACCTTTTCTGTTCCCCACTTTACTCAGGTGGTGATAGTTCTTTGTGTAAGGTTGAGGCCTCATGGGCTCATCCCCATCCAGTTTGACATGTTTGTTGGTGTCTTCCTGGTCCAGATCAAGTTGGAACAATCATGTTGGTGAGACTTTATGCATACAGATTCTCTTGTTACTGGGAGACACAATCCCGTAGCAAAGTCCTTGATCAGACTTGTGGCTTTTACAATATTCCATCCATTCTTCAGCAATATACCCTAAGCATCAGATGTGGGAGTATTTTGTAGACGTATCCATTAGGATAGAGTGACATAACCCTGCACTTCAATTAATTATGGTTTTCTGTAATGATCAATTTGATACAAAGAGTGTTTTTTTTGATGATGGACAAAAGTGACACTTATGTGTAGATATAGGGATAATTATAGACTGTTTTTGGCATTATGCTGCTTTAGGAAATCAATAACCATGGCTTCATTATCACTGAGTAGTTAGGTTTCCAACACAGAGCATGGTCTCCCTCATGTTCAATGTATCTTAAGTCCTATTAGAGACTTGTTGATTACTATGTACCAATACGTGCCGTTGCTGTGCCCTTAAAATTATCATGCCCAGCTAGTTGCTGATGTCGCAGCTAGGTAGGACTGTTGGTTCCCATCCTCCTTTGAAAACTTGTGTGGTACTTTCTGGTACCATGAAAGCTAGTCCTCAGGGAAGGGGGATCGGTCTTGGGTCTCTGGGCTTCGTTTCTGAAGTGTAAAGTGACTTTAGCAATAGACATTTACCTTTCACCTTTGGAGTTAACCAAAGGCAACAGCAAAAGGCTATATATCTTGGGAGTCTCTTAGACAGCTCCAGGAAACAACCCAAAAGAAGGCTTCTTATGTCTGCCATTGGGTTTTCTTTTAGGCGGTCTTTGAAGGGAGCGCTCTCGGTCCATGTGAGAAAAGTTCACTAAAAATATATATGTGTATTTATATATAGGTTATGTATATATTTTTGTAAATGATAGTATGATGTCCTGTCTGATTTTTAAGCACCCATATAATTATTTTATCTACCTTCCCCAAGAAGACCCCACCCCATTTTCCATTTCTCTTATTAGATCACTTGTATCTGGCTATTCCCCTCTACCCTCCCTAAGGAGGCCTCCTTTCCCTTTTCCCCTGTGAGATTACATGAATCATGATTTTCTCCTTTACGCTCCTCTCATCTTCTTCAGTTCTGTCCCACCCCAAGGAGTCCACTTTTTCTCATTTTCTTCATCAAATCATCTGTGCCCTCCCTCCTACTACCTTCTCTATCACTTTCGAAATCCCATATTCTGTCAATGGTCCTCTTTTACTTTCCTAGTTTCTGAGGTAGCTACAGCATGTGGACTCACATCTGAAGATTTAGAGCGGGGAGCCTTCAGTAAAAGAGAATAAATGATGTTTGTCTTTCTGGGTCTGGCTTTCCTCAGTCAAAATTATCTTTTCTAGTTATAGTCATTTACATGAAAAGTTCCAGATTTCTTTTTTCTTTACAGCTGAATACTATTCCATAGCATGCATGTGCTACATTTTCATTTCCACTTGTAAGTTATTAATTTGTTAGGTTATTCCCACCCTCTACCTATTGTGAACAGATAAGTGATGAATGTGGTCGTATTTACGGAATAAAATGTCAAGTAGTTTGGGCAATTTCAAGGCATGGTATAGCTGAATAATATAGTAAATCTGTTTTTAGCTTCTTGAGAATTCTCCACACTAATTTCTATAGTAGCTGCACCAGTTTGCAGTCATACTAATGATGAGTGAAGGTTCCCTTCCCTGGCAGGCTCCACATTCCCGCCAGAATTTTCTGACAAGTGTTCTGTTTACCTTTTCCATTCCTACTGAGAAAAGATGAAATCTCAGAAGTTGCTCTAACTCATTTCTCTAATTGGTAGTGAGGCTTAACATTTTTGAGATATTTCAGACCCATTTTTTGAGAATTTCTCTTAAGATACCGGACCCATATTTTGAGTGGATCATTTCTTCGTATTGACTCTATACATGTGTTTTGGTCATATTCACAACTACCCATGAGTAGTCACAGATCTAGTGCTCCATTCTCTACCCATATGACATGTGCCCTTTGTTTCAAAAAGTGTTTTCAACCCACCATGTCCAATTTTTGCTGCTTAACTACTCTTGGATGTGTGATATTCCCTACAGTTTGGTCAATTTACCAGGGACTTTATTGCTAAAAGAAACGTCTCAACTTTTGTCTGCCCTGTCTGTCTCTGTCTCTGTCTTTCTGTCTGTCTGTCTGTCTGTCTATCTATCTATCTATCTATCTATCTATCTATCTATCTATCTATCTATCTACTTATCTCCTAACAGCAAATGATTGCCAATAGCTCCTCAGATAAGGTTTCAATTTTTTGTTCAACTCTCTTCTCTATTCTGGAATTTGGGTTAACTTGAGGTAGCAACTACCATGAGTTCATAGATGTTGCTGCCTTTCTGTGTCCAGAATCCACAGTTTCCTTGTTCCTACCATCGCTGGCTCTTACAATCTTTCCTTTTCTTCTGTAATGTTTTCTAAGACTTGGGAGGAGGAAATATGTATATATATATATATATATATATATATATATATATATATATATATGCCATTTAAAGCTGAGCTTCTGCTGTCTCTTATTTTCTCCAAATTGACCAGTTGTGGGTTTCTGTGTTAATATCTATTACAAAGAGAAGCACTGTGAAAGTTATCCAGTACAGTTGGAACTTTCAGACAAATGCCATCCTGATTTCTTCATATTCAAAGGTTCAAGGATGCTGTTAAGTTTTGGAGGGTAATGATTACTCTCGAGAGCAATACCCTGTAATGTTTGGGTGTCTATGTATTACAAGTAGGTTTTTATCCTAAAGAGAAATAATAACTACAACTAAAGTCAGTGTTTACCAGAAGCTCATTCCTGCCTTGAAAGGTAAGTGATGCCATTTCTCAAGGCATCTTTGACATACTGGTTAGAGCTAGGTAGATGCCCTTCAAATTTATTAAATTTCTGTTACTTCCTTTCAATTTGTGAGATTCTCTAGGGTCGTCCAGCCCCAGAGCACTCATGTGTGTGTGTGTGTGTGTGTGTGTGTGTGTGTGTGTGTGTGTGTGTGTGTGTGTGTGTTTGCTGGGGTTGGGAGTTGTGGTGATGACCAAGGCCTTAATTGGAAAGGAGTCCACACATGAGATGGTTTGACGTCCAAAGAAAGAAGAATGTGCACGTAAAAGTCTTGAAACGGATCTCGGGTCATAGCATTCCCCATTGTTATGTGTATTAATTCTGCACATTATTATCCAATCAATACTGAGAACAAAATTCTATGCTTTACTCCTACACATAGACCCTTTAAAAGAATCAACGACAGAATGTATTGCAATGTATTCCACATTTAAAAGAAGTCCCCAAATAAAAGTTACTAAGGACCAAGTTGTGGAGTCTTTTTTAGTTCACGAACATCTAGTATTGAAAACAAAGAGCCTTTTACTTCATAATTTGAAGCCAATATTTAAATTTTTTGGGATTTTTTTCCCTAGAAAATTGTCACTTTAATTAGATTGTAGTGGTGATAGAGCAGGAAAGATGAACATGAGTGTGTGTGAGAGCATGCGACAAGGAAGGAAAACAGTAGACAGTGTCTTCAGGATGATCTCAGGTACCAGCATGCCTGCTTGCGCTCATGCCTGTGTGACTGCTTGTGTATGTGAGGAGCTGAAATCAGTTCCCAATACTCATGTCAGGCAGTTCACAATTGCTTATATCTCCAGCACCAGGAGATTTTCCAAATATTTCTACCCTGTGAGGATACCTGTACTCATGAGCATGCGCAAGCGTGCACACACACACACACACACACACACACACACACACACTCACACACACACACTCACACACACACAACACATAATATTTAAGTATCTATACACACATATGCATAACCTGTTTCATTTGTTTCGTTTGATTGTTTTTTATTTTTTTATATTTTGTTTATTTACATTTCAAATATTATCCCCTTTCCCAGTTTCCCCTCCAGAAACTCCCTCTCCCACTCTCCTTCCCCCTGTTTCTATGAGGGTGCTCACCCACCTACCCCCCAACTCCCACCTCCCCACCCTGGCATTCCCCTACATTGGGGCAATGAGCCTTCACCGGACCAAGGGCCTCTCCTCCCATTGGTGTCCCTCAAAACTATCCTCGGCTATATATGCAGCTGGAGCCGTGGGTTGCTCCATGTGTATGCTTTGGTTGGTGGTTTAGTCCCTGGGAGCACTGGGGGTGGGCGGTGTTTCTGGTTGGTTGATATTGTTGTTCTTCCTATGGGTTACAAACCCCTTCACCTCCTTCAGTCTTTTCTCTGATTCCTCCAATGGGGACCCCTGCTCAGTCCAATGGTTAGCTGTGAGTATCTGCCTCTGTATTTCTCAGGCTCTAGCAGAGCCTCTCAGGAGACAGCTATATCAGACTTCAGTCAGCATGTACTTCTTGGCATCCACAATAATATCTGGGTTTGTTGTCTGCAGATGGGCTGGATTCCAGGTGCGGCAGTCTTTGGATGGCCTTGCCTTCAGTCTCTGCTCCACATTTTGTCTCCATATTTCCTCCTGTGAGTATTTTGGTCCTCCATCTAAGAAGAACTAAAGCATCCACACTTTGGTCTGTCTTCTTCTTGAGTTACATGTGGTCTGTGAATTGTGTCTTGGGTATTCCAAGCTTTTGGGCTAATATCCATTTATCAGTGAGTACATACCATGTGTGTTCTTTTGTGCCTGGGTTACCTCATTCAGGATGATATTTTCTAGTTCCATCAATTTGCCCAAGAATTCCAAAAAGTCATTTTTTTTAATAGCTGGGTAATACTCCATTGAGTAAATGTACCACATTTTCTGTTTGCATTCTTCTGTCAAAGGACATCTGGGTTCTTTCCAGCTTCTGACTGTTATAAATAAGGCTGCTCTGAACATAGTGGAGCATATGTCTTTGTTATATGTTAGAGCTTCTTTTGGGTATAAACCCAGGAATGGTATACTATGGTAATACTATGCCCAATTTTCTGAGGAACCAATTTTCTAAGGAACCTCCAGACTGATTTCCAGAGTGGTTGTACCAATTTGCAATCCCACCAAAAATGGAGGAGTGTTCCTCTTTCTCCATATCCTCACCAGCATTTGTAGTCACCTGAGATTTTGATCTTAGACATTCTTACTGCTGTGAGGTTGAATCTGAGTGTCATTCTCATTTGCTTTTTCTCCTGATGACTAAGGATGTTGAATATTTCTTTAGGTGCTTCTCAGCCATTCAAGATTTCTCAGTTGAGAATTCTTTGTTTAACTCTGTACCCCACTTTAAAATAGTGTTATTTGCTCCTTTGCAAAACAATACACTTAAAATGCTGTGGCTAGTATGTGCAGACTGTTGAGTATGAGTAGTTCAGGCATTAGCTGGGTCATAGCAGTTAGTGCTTGCAAGGTTTTTCTATGGTAAAGCAACTAATGTTTGGAAAAAGGCGATTTCTTTATTTTTATTACAGGTTTCTACGTGAGATTTTTATGAGTTTATGTGTACCATATGCATGTGGGAGTTAGCAGAGGCCTGGAAAATGCTTAAGGTATCATGGCACTGGTGTTATGGCCGATTATAAGCCCCCTGGGGTTGTTAAGAACTGAACCAAGATCCTTTGCATAACAGCATGTGCTCTTAACTGCTGAGCCGTATCTCCAGGATGGATGTAGTATTTTTTAATTCAGTTTCCCTATCTGTGGAGAGAACTGCACTTGATCCAAATGTTTAGAAAATTAGATGAAGATTGAACAGAGAGTCTAGCATATAGTCTCTCAACTTCTAGCTCAGGTGCAATCAGACTAGTACCATTCAGTTTCATGCTCCAAGACAGAAGGTAAATCCTCTCATTTGTGGGGTAAGCCTTCTTATTGTTGAGTCACTATTTCGGTAGTATAAACTATGTGATATCCTCCCTGATCCCTTAGAGACGCATGCTGTCCACGATGTGTCTAAGGTACCTCAGTTTCTTCTGAACCCTTTGAAGAAATGAACAGTTATATATACAGGGCTTACATGTTTGCTGTAGTTATGTGTATGAGGATTTCTTGAAAGCTTTTATTGTGCATGTCTGAGGCATTCTCATGTCTTGCTTTAAATAGTTACTTATATTCATAACCATTTTTACTACATACCTACATGAGCAATTTTACCAAATGATTGCTGGATACTCCTCAGGTAAGTATAAATATGGAGCTTGGCAGGAGGTACCTCTTTGTCTAAGGCAAGGGGATATTAATTCTTGTCCATAGTATTATTCATTGTGTACTTCTTTCTCTGAACATGGAGATGTGAGTGTTCAGTATTTGTAGCAGAGTGGAAATGGGAAAAATACAGTGTACTCATTACCCCTGACCTTCGAAACTGGTGTTATCAACTGTCCTTGGTCCGTGAAGCTAATAGGGCTCCTTTACAATGCTCACATTGTGCTTAAGTGTGTGGGCAATCTGATACAATGATGGTTTGGAAACGTGGCTGAAGTTCCTGTTCCTTCTATTCAGCTACACAAAAGCAAACAGTATTAAAAATCATGAATACTGAAAATAAGACAGAGATGACTGTTTTTGTTTTTGTTTTTGCTGATTTATTTCTTACATAAGTGGTGTATAGGGGAAGAGAGATAGCACATTTTTATTGTTCTACCCTAACTCTTCATGCTCACTGTAATTTGGTATACAATAATATTTTCATATTAGTCTGAACAAACATTGGACACATTGTTCCCATATCCCTCCACCCTTCTCCTAGTCCTCTATGTTCCCCTAGGAAGTTTTACTGCTATTTCCATGCCATACATACACATTCTATATTTGGGAATTTTCCTGTGTGTGTGTGTGTGTGTGTGTGTGTGTGTGTATGTGTGTGTGTGTGTATGTGTGTGTGACTTAATTTACTTAATGTGATTATCTCCAATTGTATAAATTCTCTTGAAAATTATATAACTTGAATCTTTAATTAACATTTAAAATAAGCATACAATACAGTAGATATCATATGCCAATTTCATTGCATGTTTTATTAACTTCCCTTCCATTTCAGTTCCTGCCACCCTGATTCCTGCTCATAGCCTCCTTTCCCAATGGTTTTTCCATTTACATGTCCCCTGTGTTCTTTGGTCCATCTCTCCTGCTTCTTCTTCATCTATTTTGTCCTCCCCTCACCTTTGGGTTAGATTTCTAGGTTTTAGCCACAGTTAAACCCATATACTCTTGAATGTCTTACAGACCAGGATCCATACACGATAGAGTTGGAGTGCTGCTCTGGCAGCATATCTGAGTTCAATTCCCAACACGCTATAGGGCAGGACATAACCGCTTATAATGCCAGCACCAGGATGACCAGTGTTCTCTTTTGAACTCAGTGAATACCTGCACTCAGACTAATATACAAATGCACACACACACACACACACACACAAGCATGTTCTTGAAAATAAAAACAAATCTTTCTTGGGATGTAATTTGGAGGACGTGTGTGCTCATATATTGATTAGCCAGTGAAACCCCAGAAATCAGTCCTTTTACATGTCTGTAAGTTCTAGAGTCAGAAGTGTGCATCAATGCATGTTGCTTTGCATGTGGGCTTGGGGGAGTGAACTCAGGTCCTCACATCTGCAAGGCAAGCACTTTACTGCCAGAGCCGTCTCCTCAGCTCTGTACAGTCTAGTGTTAATTATTCATCTACTGTAAAGCTAGGCAAAGATTCCTCCGGAATCCTTAGAATGTGTCTTCACTTGATTATTTCCAGTGAAGTGCAGAAGCTTTTCAAGTCAACAAAGTCTTATTTATCAGTTACTGGCATTATTTCCTGGATGTCTGGATTCTCGTTCCAAAAGCATTTACCTATGCCTAGATCTTGAAGTGTTCCAATGCTTTCTTGTCAAATGGTGTCAGAATTCCAAGGAGCAGATTTTTCACAGGTTCTCAGTGGGGATTGAGTTGGAACTTTCCTTCAAGGCTATGGAGTATTGCTGTTCACAACTTCATGAGTCCTGATGTGTCTGAGTGAAACATGCTAGAACATGCTACCTGCTCATGACGATACAGTAGTTAGAATAAGATGTCCTCTGTATGTCTTGGTCATTTGAACACTTAGTTGCCAGTTTGGTGGCTGTTTGGGAAATCTCATGAGGTGTGGCTCTTTTAGAAGAGGTGTTTCCTTAGAGATGATTTGGAGCTTTCAAAAGCCTCTGCAATTCAGGGTGCATCCTCTCTGCCTCCTGGTTTTGGTTTGAGATGTGAGTTCTCTGCTGCTGCTCCAGCAACCTACCACTTGCTAACACTGCTCCTTCAACCCGGACTGTAACTCTCTGAAATTGTCAGCCCCAGTTAAACTCCTACTTCTACAAATCACCTTTACCCTAGGACTTCACGGCAATGGGAAAGTGCCAATGACTGTTGCTTAATATTTGTTTATTGACTAAAACTAAAATCATAGATGCTAAGGCTTTTGTTGGCCCAAGAGTACTACTAGCTCTGTGGGATTTTACACTTTGCTCCATCCTTCAGAGTAAAAGTCTCAGACGCCTTAGTTACAAGAGCACAACTCGGCCATGAAGGAAGGGACCGTGAATTCTTGCTTTGTTGATTCGAGCCACATGAACTTGAATAAATTTCCTCACCTCTTTCAGCATTAGAGTAAATCTCATTCTTAACACAGTTGGATATGATTGCTGATTTCCAAATTTTCACATATTTAAAAATATTCATCTTTTTTTAAATGAAAACTTCTCACCAATCTTTATTCTGTATGGATGTGATCCAGTTAGCCAGAGTAGAGTGCTGATCTTATACTCCTGACAATCTTTGAAACCGGCACTAAAAGCCAAGATATCTGTAAAACACTTTTGAAATCAATGAAACGATAACTTTATCACCTCCAGCTGTAGAATCTGTCATCTGTCCCCTAGCATGCAGGTCTTACTTGTGGGCTTACTGCTCTTTGCTTTAACAGGTGTGTGATTAGTCAGGTTTCAAAGCAAATGAAAACTCAGTTATGACATCATCTTCGAGTTCGTAGTGAATTAAATGAAATAAATCAACTTTCTACTTTTCCGTCCAGCCACCCTGAGCCAGTGGCTTGCGGGAGATGCTCATTATGTCTTATTACTTACTATTCTGTGAGTTAGTTGAGGATTTTGTAGTAAGCTTGGTGCCAAGGTCAAAAGCAGAGTTGTGTATAAAATGGACAAGGCAAGAGTCTGTGGTTTCCGATTTTTATATATGTGTATGTGCTAACATATGGCCTATACATTGATATGCACATGCACTCTTAGTTTTCCACCAAAGACTAAAATAGTCACCAGATAATCTTGTGATGAAAGCAGGTTCTGTTCCACATATGCAGGCATTTGAGTACCATGGTCACTTTATTTCTGAACAAGGAACACACAGGCACAAGTTGTACTTTCACTAGCTCAATTTCTTGCAAAGGTCACAAGTGTGAGGAATTTTTGTCCTAACACATTATTAAATTTCCCATAAAATACAACTTTTGAGATTTTCTCCTCCATTACATCAGTCTTATATAAATAAACATATTTTTTTTTACTTTTTTGTCTTTACTCTCAGAGTTCTCAGACAAGAAAAGTAAAATCTAATTACATTATTGCTACTTTGTTGCAAATTGGTAACTGAGCACAGTAAAATCAGCATATTGTACGACACGTAATTCATATATTCATATACTCGTGATGGTGAATCCTACATTTAAAATTCCAGAAAAACTATTCAGAAAAGATTTTTCTCCTTTTGACTGCAGGACATTTCAAAATCTGAAGTTAAAATTTCTAGTGTTGGGCACAAATGCATGGGTTTGTTTGATAGCCTTAATTAGTGATTTTGTAATTGGATATCATGTCAGTTTCATGGAGCTGGCAGCACTCACTGAGAACATATCTAAATCCCTATTCTTTCATTCTCTTTCAAAATTGTCATTCATTTGGCTGACAATTCATGCATACTGTAATAGCCCTGGGGTGCAATTAATTTTAGCAGTTGCACAACTTAGTAAGAAATAAAAAGCATCGCAAGCATCATGTGTGCCTGGAAGGTCAGATGATGCCACAATTTGCACCTTTGTTGCGAGACATGAAAATTAGCAATTAACATAAATATATTGATTAACATATGGATAGTTTATACTGATATTCTAATGAAGCTAATAATGTTTAATCAGTAATAAGCATACTTTCTATCATCTTTAGGATACCACAATTCTTTGGGAAGTAAGAATTCAAATATATTTGGTTATTGTGTGAAGCATGTCCTAACAAAAACACAGATAGGTTTCTGCTCTAGAAAAATCAGTTGAAAGTAATTTTTGCATATTGATTCATTTAGTGTCATCTAAACTACATCATTAGTATCCTTCAATAGTTTGCATCCCTTACATGTTCCATTAACCTGTCCCTTTTTCTTCATTAATTACTTCCAAGAACTAGTTAAAATCTCACCAAAATCACTTGACAATTATAATATGTCGTATCTGGACATATGTCTGTTGCTCATATGATGACAAAGTAACCTTCCCTGATTTACATATTTGACTCCCAACTCTCTGTTACATCTTTCAGAAACTATTTTATGAAACACCAGGGCTAGTTAATTTATGAAGCAAAAAGGTTCTGGAGGACTTTTCTTTCAGCAGTCTGATGAGATAGTCCATTACAATGGCATGATTGATTAGGGAAAATCATTGACTCATGGATTGCAATAAGGGAAAATAAAGGAAGAAGACTGTGATCCACAACCCACTTCAAAATTGTAGCTTCGTGGAACTGAGGCCCACAACCCCCACTTTGTAAAAATTCCAGAATCTTCCAATAATGCCACCCTGGTGACCAAACCTGTAGAACATGTTCCTGTGCTACACTCATGCAACTCCAGCAGATACAGGCCTGAATAGGACTTTTGGTTGAGGTGATGCTGACAAGGCAGCTGTTGATGTAGGTCGTGGTTTAGTAAGGGTCTCTTTTATTAACTGGCAGGAGCCTAGCCATGCACTGTGAAGAGTATAGCACACACAATTTTAGAACCATTGTAATCAAAGTTGAAAATAACACCTAGTAAGGCTTATTATGTCCTGATTATCTCTCGAAGAGCTTTACATACATTTCATTCTCTTCACAGTTCTATCAGGAAGTTACTGTAATTGCCATTTCCATCTTAAAGATGAATATGAGGCAGAGAGAGAGGCTAACTAATTTGCCAACGATAACACAATTATTAAATAATGGAGCTTGGATTTGTTCTTGGACTAGCTGAATCAAAAGCTTATACTTTTCCCATTAGGTATGATGGAATAAGGAGGGGGAAAGCATAGCAAAATCTAGACATTGCAGCTTAGCACTGTAGTCTCTGTAAACATTTGCCGAGCTGGACACTAAAAACCAACTCTCTCACTGTGGGTTTGGCTAACCAAGATTTTCATTGTTTAAACACCAGCTTTGTCTCACGGTGTTAGTTGAAAACCAACAGGCATTATCTGATGCCTCCTAACATAAATAAGCATAGGTCACTTGACAGAAAAAGCAAATAACAAATGCAATTTAAAGGCTAAAGGCAGTCATTGTTGTGTGCTGGGTAACAGACATGTTACATGCACAATTTAACTTTTCTTAAGTAAACAGATTCTGCACATTGTCTCCTCTGCAGCGAGGTCATTTGTGAGAATTTTAGTTTGAGAACTGAAATCTGAAACTGAAGAGAATGTGTTTGCAAAGACTTGTTTTCAAAAATGGATTATCAAGTTTTGGTCCAGTAACTCAGAAACGCTACATCTCTTTGAAGGTTGACATCATCAGTTCCCCAGTTGTTAGCCTTACTTGTTGACTGTCCCAGGATGTTCCCTTGGCCATCAGGTTCTACATTATAGTTCTTGTTTGCAGTTAGGCCTGTCTATTAGCAATGTCAAGGAAGACATCTGGCTAAACAAAGAAGAACTAATGAGGAGGTTTCAATATTGTACAGCTTTTGTGGATTCAGAATATCTGCCTAGGTTGCCTATTTTGTCCATAATGGCTTAGGCAGTTGTGTTCCTGTCATGGAAAAGGAATGGCAGGGGAGATAAAATTGTCAGAAGCCTTGTCAATAGATTATGTAGAGAAAAAGCCATGATGGTCTTATTGAACACTGTGCTCCTTAGTCGCTGGGTTATAGTTAGTGTAGAAAGCAGCAGGATTGGGCTCAAACTGTGGCAAACAGGGCTTACTTGCAGGACATGGAACCCCTGGGAACGTTTAGAATATACAGAGTTCCATGTTGGAGATGGCAATTGAGTAGGGGTATAACATATGTGGTTTCATTTAATCCTTACATTGTACCTTTAAAAGAAAAAGCCAGCCAGAAAACCCTAGGTTTAAAAATAGTCCAGTTTGTTTCAACTATTAATCACCAAAGTCAGATGTCGTTTGATATGAAAAGTTTATCTAAACTAGTGTCTCCTACTAAGAATATTCTAAAATGTTTTAAAGGGTCTATACTGTAGAAATTCCTAAGAAACATAGGAAAAGAGTCAATCCAAATACTGTGTTCTATTTAGTACAACATTGCTAGTTATCCTTTTATGTTAAATCTTTTACAGTTGCTTATGTGCTTATGTAAAGATTATCAGGAGATTTATAGAGGAAACAGTCCAAAATACTAAGAGCAAATTTCTGCTTTATTTGATTGATTCAGAAATTTTAGGTTAATAATTATATAGGCAATCCAATACTTGATGTAAAAATACATCCTTCTTATATCATGTTTCAATGATAGTGAACTCTTTGTTGTTTCATTATAAATACTTGAAAGAACTATTGGTTTTGGTCCTTATTAGACAATTGTTTGTCCAATTTCATCAGAAGAGAACACAATGGAATATAACCATTTATTTATTTAATCATATTATAAATAGTAAATAGATGGTATTTTATTTTAAACCCAGAAAATATCAACAAATGTCAACCACATATTGCAGTTCCCTGAACCAAATGAACTGCTAATAAATCACTGATGTATTTCCCATCATCACATAGCCTCTGATGCTTCTGAAGTCATAAGCATGCAGGAAGACACATTAACTTATGTGCAATATATTTTTCCAACTGTCTTCACAAGTACTCAAGTTATAAATTTTGCTCTATAAAGGTGAATTATTAACATAGTAGAGATTGTAATTATGGAATCAAATTTCTTTATCATTCTTAAGTAAACACGGAGAGCATTATAAACTCATTCAAGCATTTGGGTAACACCTTCACAATAGAGCCTGTAATAGCTGTTTAACAGGGATGTTAGATTAGACAGAAAAACAGCTAGGCAATTGGAAACATACAATATTGCTTCTAAATCTAAACAATTTCAACATCCCATTCCCTTTTAGAATGTTTGGACTTTTGTCAATAGCTCACTAAACTTATGTTTTCTCTTTCTAGTTTCTAAATTAACTCACCAATCAATCTATTAAATAAAGAAATGATTTCTATAATACATAACAGAACGATGCTAGTATTTTCAATTAAATGCCTGTGTGATGAATCCAGGCACCACTGTGATTGTGTGATCTTTGGCGATTTACTTTACCTTAGTGCTCAGTTTATAGCTCAATCTAAAGAAAGGGATAAAAATAGCAGTTTTCAGAAAAGGTTATGGGTTTATATTAGAGTCTATGAAGCATTGATGAGTTTCTCAGTCAACCTGAGCTGCTAGGATAGTGATGATGACTATGGAGGGTGGGAAGGGCATTCTACTTTTCTAAATATTATGGAGATGAGATATTAAATATATGGTCAAGTTATAACATTAGCTTCGGTCAAAGCAGCCTGTTATTAACCTGTTATACATAGGAGAAAGACCGTGAATGACAGCTATAATAATTTGATACTAGCATAATGACACAAATGTTTGACACAGAGCTGGTTATTAGTAAAAACTTAGAGAGTCAGTAGAAAGTAAAAAATCAACCTAAAAAGCAGACAGGAGGTCAGAGCACTTGATAACCAAGCCAATGCTTAACTTTGATGCATAACCAACCTGCACTTTCTCTGAGAAGAAGAGTTCTTGCAAAAGCTGGGTGTGTGGGCAGGGACTGGGCAGTGGCTGACAAAATGAGAGATACCAGAGATCATAGCATGTCAAATGCTTGCAAGGTCTCAATTAGCAAAATTGGTTTTGTTAAAACCAAAGCCAATGTTTGGTAACAGAAGCTTGGACATCTCTGAAATGGCCTCAAAGACAAAGAAGGAAAGATTCCTCCCGTACTTGAAAACAGGCCCAGTGTCAACTGAACTCGTGTCTGCAATCACTTCTATGTCAATTACTTACTAGTAAAAGGATGTGCTAAGACAGTCTGGTCCTCCATTCTCCCTCCTTCCCTTCCTTTTCTTTATCATTGCCTTCCCTCTTCTCTCTTTCTCTTCCTGTGGGAAAGTTTTACTGTGTAACCCAGGCTGGCCTTCCAAACTCTGGATCCTACCAAGAACTGGATGACAGACAGTGTGCCAGGACACTTGTCACACATAGGATACATCTTCTGTGTTCTGATGATAAAAGACCTTACAATCAGGTAGTGTGAATTTGATAACCGACTCCTCTCATTATAACAACAACCTTAGACATGTTACACAGCTACCTATGACTCAGTTTGTCCAATTTTAGTTGACTGTAAGCAGTGAAGTTGCATTATAAAGGTGTCACAATGATGGTGTGAATACTGTAAGGTGAATGGGAGTAGGCTTGATACAAAGATGTGAAATGATATTAGTGATTATTACTGTTTGCAAATATATTTCTTTCTAAATTTTTTCTTTTATTGAATAGTTTTTATTTATATTACAAATATAAATAAAAACCCACTTTCCCATCTCCCCTCCCCCTGCTTCTATCAGGGTTCTCCCCTACCCACCTACCCAATCCCTCCCACTTCCCCACCCTGACATTCCCCTACACTGGGGCATTAGGCCTGGACAGGACCAACAGCCTCTCTTCACAGTGATACCTGACAAGGCCATCCTCTGCTATATACGCAGCTGGAGCCATCGGCCCATTCCTGTGTACTCTTGGAATTATGGTTTAGTCCCCAGGTGCTCAGGGGGGAAGGGGTCTGGTTGGTTGATATTATTCTTATGCTTATGAAGTTGCAAACTCCTTCAGCTTGTTCAGTCCTTTCTCTAACTCCTCCATTGAGGACCCCATTCTCAATTCAATGGAGGACCCAGCTATACCAATCCTGGGCATATATCTAAAAGATGCTCCAACATATAACAAGCACACATGTTCCACTATGTTCATAGCAGCCTTATTTATAATAGCCAGAAGCTGGAAAGAACCCAGATGCCCTTCAACAGAGGAATGGATACAGAAAATGTGGTACATCTACACAATGGAGTACTACTACTCAGCTTTTAAAAACAATGACTTTATGAAATTCGTAGGCAAATAAATGGAACTAGAAAACATCCTGAGTGAAATAACCCAATCACAAAAGAACACACATGGCATGCATTAACTGATAAATGGATATTAGTCCAAAATCTCTGAATACCTGATGCAATTCACAGACCATATGAAGCTCAAGAAGGAAGACCAAAGTGTGGATGCTTCAGTCTTACATAGAAGGGGGAACAAAAATACTCACAGGAGAAAAAATGGAGACAAAGTGTGGAGCAGAGACTGAAGGAAAGGCCATCCAGTGAATGTCCCACCTGGGGATCCAGCCCATATACAGCCACCAAACCCAGACACTATTGCTGATGCCAAGAAGTGCAGCTCTGCTACATCGCTCTTTGTCTAAAATGCGCGTTTCCTACAATTTCCCCATCACTTTTATTTACCATATCTTTAAGATTTTATTTATTTGAAACACTTGTAGGATCATTTCTGTGTACTTCAGTCTTGCAGTTAGCATCATTTGATTGTTAATAGATATTTTTCTTTAGACATCTGGTATGAGCTTGAAATTGTTTAGCTGCACCATACTTTGAGAGAAGGTGAATCAAGCCATGAGAGATAAAGCATCTTCCCAAGCGAGGGCCAAACTGCTGCTCTAAAACCACATCTTATAGGACAGGACACAAGAAATGAGCATTTGAATGGGAATGTGCCCGTTTCCACTTTTTATCTTTAATATGATGCTTTTTTATACAAAAACAGATCAACACCAGCATTTGGAAAAGAAGTACCTGGCATTTAAATTAACTTCAGTAGTTGATCTGTACTGAAAAATAACATCCTAGAAATATTACATTAGATCTCTTTTGCTATTAGGAGTAGGTAGACCTACTACAATTATGCTACTTCTGTACCAATTTGCAGCACAATTAAAAATTACTGGGGGCTGTAGAGATGGCCCAGTGGTCTCAAGTTTGCTTTCCAGGATGTACAATGTGGCCATCTTACATCTGTAATTCCAGTTCCAGGGATTCGATGCCCTCTAAGGGCACTGAATATGCATAGTGGACATGCATGCATTCAGATAAAACATTCATACCCACAAAATCTTAAAGACCAGTGAAATTATCTGAAATACTTTGCACAATCCTATTTGTCTGAATTTACTTAACAGCAATTATACCAGTTTTGGTGTCCTAATTACAACAAGCAAGCCATACAACTATTGTGTAATAACATGGTTAAAAATTAAAGCTGGCTTGAGGAGATATTGAGAGCCTTTAGTATTATGTTGGCACTCTTTTTCATAAACATAAAATTATTTTCCTGCAAGATATTTATTTCTTAAGTGTTAAGGAAAAATCAGTATTTACAAATGTGCTGTTTATAAGAGTAATTAGAAATCAATTTAATATTTTAAAATATGAAAAGGGATCATTAAATTTTTGGTAGCATATTCATTCAATAGAATATGACACAATCATTAGGACATATATTTATAGTCAAAAATGCATTTTGCACTATTTTAATGAGGATAAAAGTTCATGCAACAGTATATAATTGAACCATAATTAAAGTCACATAAAATATCATAATTAAAGCAAGTCCTTCATATATTAAGACATTGAAATTCAGAATTTTTTCTTCCAGTCATAGTTTGTATGTGCATGTGTGTGTGTTTGTGTGTGAGTGTTTGTCTATGTGTATGCACACATACATATGTGACCAGGACATAGACCCATGTCAGATATACTTCTCCACATTATATTCAGTGCTAGAGCCTGTCACAGAGTCTGGAACTCACAGCTCTACATTGTGAGGATACCAGGCACATGCCAGCGCTCCACTGCTTCAGATGATGGGTTTCAAACCCAGGTCTTTAGGCTTCCATGGCAGGCTCCCCCTGACAACTGTGCTCAGACCCCTTCTCACAGCTTTTGGAATTTCTATAGCTTTTATCCTGGAAAATCCGCAAAGTTGGAAGCAAGTCTGTGAATGGCTGCGCTTACCCACTTGGCATCTACATCCATCATATTGAAACAAGATATTTGAACATAACTCCCCATATTTTAATGAAAATGTATTTAATCAACAACAGCAGCCGAAGAATCTTATCAAACGGGAAGGTATCCCCTTGTATAAGAGAGGCTGGATATCTTCCATTCTTCTTGACAGTCATAAGTACGCCAATCTTTCAAATGCAAAAATGACTAATTTCAACTGCATGAAGCTAGATGCCCTGAAAATCCTGCCTCAACATCTGCTTTTCTGGGCACAAGAACGTAGGAGCACATGGAGTAAAAACGCAACCTGTGCAGATTCAAAGTAATGCTTTGGTTTGAGAAACCAAAAGTGATTTACTTCCCAATGGAAGAGCTTTGGAACCCATGGGCACACTGTGTGCTCTGGACAAGTTTGGTAGTATCAGAGATGAGTTTCCTCTCCCTAACACAAGTGGCTTTTTTGTTTTTGTCAATAATCATGTGGGGTCCATCCGGGACTTGGCCTCTGTATCATAGTTTGAGGAGACCCATAGCTCACTCTATCTCCCATGTGTCTTTCAGCTTTTGCATGAAACTAGATATTTTTCTCTTTCCATTCCAATTTTCGTTATTTGATTATTTTCATTTGGAATTGTGGGAAATGGGTGGAATTCATTTAAAATGTATCTCTCTATAATAGAGAGTCCATAATGTTCTGCTATATGTGGATAAGTATTGTTTTCCATTACCACGTTCAAAATTCATTATAGTGTGTGAAATGCGAGTGATAATTCAAGCAGAGCCAAGTAGCACAGACCTAGATTTCAAACTACCTTTTTCAGATGGGTCACAAGTTCAAGGCTTGCCTCTGCTGCAGAGGGAGTATAAGGTCAGGCTCCTTAACTTTGTGAGACTCAGTCTCAAAACAAAACAATATTACATTAAAAAGGGGCTGAGGCTCAAACTCAAGAGGCGCAAAGCCCAGCATCACATACAGCAATAAATAAATTAAAAATAAAATAACTAAATGCTAATTAAAACTCATACATAGGAATGATACTACTGGCAAAGCTTTTTCCTAACTTTCATAACTTAAAGACTCCCCATTGGAGGTGTTTCAGTAATTAATGAGGGGCCACACTTTGACATGCACTTGAGTGTGAAGAGATTCTTGACAAAACACGAAAACTAAGGGCCGATGGCAGATATATACTTAGGAATAAAAGCACAATTCATTGAACAATGTCCACAAGTCAAATAATAAGCATTATTGTCCTTAGAGATCAGTATCATGGGCCATTTCTTCCTTAAAGGTAATCTACCTTTTAAAAGTGGAAGAATATATTGAATCTTTTTAATTACTTAGATAGACCTTGGACAAGATTCAGAAAATGGAAATCATTCCAGAAACCCCTTTCCACTTTCAATGAAGAAAATCTTTGATCTTAATTCACCACTTTTAAAGTGTGTGTGTGTGTGTGTGTGTGTGTGTGTGTGCATGTGTGTGTGTGTGTGTGTGCATGTGTGTGTGTGTGGTGTGTAGGGATCCTTGGAAGATGTTCAACATTTGATGAGATAGCTCTTTGGATGGTTTTCAAGACCTAGAGGGGTCCATAATGAAGGATCACGCTGCTTCCATTAGTGTATTTTTCCTCTTCATGTTTGCAGACAAAGCTGTGAATTGGTCCAATTTCTTGTTTGGCTAAGGTAGTCTTTATTTTAATAGAAAGGCTAGTCAACTTGGCACATTTGCAAATGAGAAGAGCAAATGAACGCAAGTAACATTTAGATAATTCTCAGAGCCAATAGGAGACAACTTTGTGCATGTGACAGCTGTACCTCGCCCCACCCCCTGGTAGTTTACCCAAAAGAGTAATATATCCTGAAAATGATGAAGAGCTCATGTCTGTTTTTACAGCTGTTAATCATCAGGTGATTTTACGATCATGTTGGGAAGGAAATTTAGTTGGATAATGTGTGTTAAAAATACAACTCTATCCTTATATAGTTAATTTCCCTTAATATGCCACCTTTCAAGTGTTTGTGGTCTTTGAATTACTAAGAAGGTTGATTGAATAAGTACTAATTTAGGGAATTTTTCTAACATTTATTCATTTATTTTAGATTATAAACTAGAGTCTCCATTTACCTTATTGCCATATTTCTTTTCCTTGAAATGATAACTATATTATTACAAAATGAACCATGCCTAAGTTCAATATTTCAACATATTATTATGTTGTTTCTGCAACCTAATGTAACATTAGAATGAAGCTAGTGTTTGAAAAATAGGTGTTTACAATGGCAACATATGCCTGCTTTGACAGTTATTAGGAGATGTAATTAAAGGATGACATCTGAAAGTAACTTAATGAAAATATTTCACATTCACTGAAATGCAAATACCAGAAAGGGGAATCAGTTAACCAATAAAGGAAGTAGGCTCAAATACCAGCCCTTTAAGATGCAAAATACAATAGTTTTCAGGCATGGGTAGAACTGTTGAAATAGTTGTTATTAGCAACCTCACCTAGCTTCTCCTGGGTTTCAGCAGTGTCAACCACACACCCTACCCCCATCCCACCTCACTAGGTTAATTCAAGATGACTTTATCAGGTGTTAGAGCATCATATACACAAGGGCCATATTACAAAAGACAAAAGCTACTTTATTTCACTGTTTCTCTTCTAGTCCAGCCAAGGCCAGATAACACACAGGGTTATCACAGGGTTTCTCTATACCTAAGGCTGTGCGTCCTTGCACTGATAATGATTCTCTGCAGCCAGTCTGATACAGTCTTCAGTGATTTTCTTGGTTTCGTGGGCTCAATGAAACTGTTTCCAACTTAAAATCAAGCTACAGGATCCGGAGGGGAGAATATGAAAATACTTCAGAGTTATTCTTACCTCAGAAAGGGTCTCCAAAGTTCTACTTCAAGAAATTACATACTGTACTTCATGAATTTTTTCCTCGGTTTTGTTTATGTTTGTTTGTTTAGAGGCAGGGTCTCGTCTATCTCAGTCTGGCCAGAACTCTTTATGTGGCCTGGGATGACCCAAAACTTGTAATTGTCATATCTCCATCTCCCAAGTGGCATCATGTATGGTTTTGTGCTGTACTTGGGATCAAATCCTGGGCTCCATGAGTGTAAGGCAAAAATGGTACCAATTGTGCCCCATAAAATAGTGTTCTCTTTAGTTAAAATTAAAAAAAAAACAAAATGGGCTACACTATATTTTTGCATCTTAAAACTTATTGCAATAATAATCCTACCTTTTCTGATGGAGTGGAAATCACTACCAAAGCACAAATGGAGAAACAAAGGCCTTGCTTTGTAGCTGTAAACTTGCTTAACAGTATCTGAGATGGACTGGAGTGGGAGTGGAATATTCCTTCCCTCAGTGGCACAGACGGCCATTTCTGGATGAGATTCTGCCCCCTTGTAGTGGAATGTGGTGTACATTTTGATTCCCTGGCATGCTTACACTAACACCCATCTGTTAAGATGGCATTGTTCCTAAGAGAAGAAAAACAGCATGGTGGTTTGCCAAATTCCAAAACTCCTAGGTATGTGGCATACACACATATATATATATTTCTGAAGGTAGTTTCCAGATTGAAAAAAAATGAATTTAGCTTGGGTTACTCTCTCCTAGACCATATGTTCCCTGGTGTCCAATATAAGAAAGAAACAATGTCATTAATATTGGAATGATAACAAAGTACACTTTCTTATGCTTGAACTTAGAGACAGTTGCCATGAAAATCTTACATGGACCTTAAAGTGAACAGGAACTCAGTGTAAGCACTTCCAACAAGAGTGCCCATTTTCATGGATGCATACATAGATATATAAGTACAATACATAACATATAACATACATTGGCACCAGTTAATGCCATGTTTTTCATGAGATGATCTGGAGCCAGAACCCACAGTTTTGAGATGGAAAGTCCTCTCTGTCAAGTAAACTTGAAATGACATTGCTGACTGCTTGAGGTGAAAAGGCACAGCACAGGCTTAAGTTAAAACCAAACAATGGGAATCATACAGGGCTCAGGAGCTCCTGAGGACTGCTGGGATAATTTGGTTACTGAAGAGAAAACAGCCTGTTGCTTAGCTACAGGACTCTGGGTGGCAGCTCTCTTCCACCTCATGTTTCCTGGTGTTTTGTTTGTGTCAATGTAGTTTCTTGCAAATGAGAATGTCTGCAGTCAGAAGCCCATATTGCAACTGTTTTGACTTGTAAAAGCAAACAGTATTAGGAGGAACTAAAATACTGAGAGACATAAAATTCAGAGGACTTTCCTCTTGTGCTTTGGTGCTAAATTAGACCCCATCAACCATGAAGTACTGCAGAAGTTCATGGGTTTATTAATGTGTTTTGTAAGATGAAGTAGTTTGATTACAAAACTAAATATAATTAGGAAAATTAGAATCTAAACATTATTAGGAATATTAATTTTGTATTGAAAACACAAGCGAGAACTTGTCACAGATACATGTAATGAAATTTTTATATGCGCATTTACGTATATTGATATTTGATATTTGATCACATTTGTGTTCAGTTACCAATGTTTACTTTTTATTCTTTTTCCTTTTTAAAACTCCTTAGCAACTGTTAGATCACAAAACAGGCCTCCAAAAGCTAGTGCTAGTGACAAGTCTTAAAATGGCCCAGGCCCAACCCAGAAGGGAATCTTCTTGGGCAAATAGAAACCCTTACTCAGCATTCCTCAGAAAGCCAGTTTCTGTTTGTCCACAAAGCCAATACTTCTCCTTTCTCAGTCAACTGAGAGGGGCAAACTGCTTCTAGATCAGCCTGCCTCAGCTCAGGAGATTCTGCTATCACACAAAGTCTGCTTGCTTTGCTCTCCAGCCAAGCTACTGCTCTCTGTTCTGGTGAGACAGCCAAGCAATTTGTACACCAAAAACCTTCTTTT
This sequence comes from Rattus norvegicus, assembly GCF_021556685.1. Classification (NCBI taxonomy): domain Eukaryota; kingdom Metazoa; phylum Chordata; class Mammalia; order Rodentia; family Muridae; genus Rattus; species Rattus norvegicus. The sequence goes on from NC_141539.1 coordinate 62,147,175, forward strand.
CCTTTAAATCCACTGATTAGTCCAGCTAGTGGTTTCACTGTACTCACTTATAGAAATAAAGTACAAAGTATAAAATCCAATAATGTTCTATAATTAATTTGTCATAGTCTGTAAAATCATTATCATAATTATATCAAGTAATTGGCTTATTTTGTAATATTGAAAGATTGTTGAATTATTTGTATTAAAATACCAACGGATTTTAAACAGAGTTCTATGAGAAAGATATTTGGTTATTTTTAGAAAATCATTGGTACAAACCTATGAGGTCAATTTGAAAACGTTGTTACCCTTGGGGCCTGAAGCTGTACTTCAGCTCTACCGTACTTGGCCAGTATACTAGAGTACCAGACCCAATCCCCAACTCATAAAAAATGGATCATAAATCTGCAAGTTTAGGACTGAAGATCAAAGAGATGACTCAGTTCTTGTGGTTCCTTTTATTCATATTTAGAGAACAGTCTATAATGTTAATATGCTTGAAACTTTTCAACCAATCCTAATTAGGTCTGACACTTGATAAAGAATGTTAACAGTGGAAGAAACTATTGTTTGGCTAAGAAAGTCAGAAATAATATAATGGGAATCAAAGCCCTCTCCTGAGGTTCTTAGTCTCATTAGTACAAGAATTTAGTAATGGACTCAAACAGAGGCTCAAGGACAATTTTATTAGAGTTTAGAAGAAAACCCCAGGGCATATGGGCTGTACACTTCAGCAGCTACTCACGGAAGAATAGACAAGAAGGAAGAAAGCTATGGCATTCAAGCTGGCATGGAGATTGGGGGAAATGCAGTATAAATACAAATACAGAAAATATAGTATAAATATAAATACAGGGAAAATATTAATTTTGACTAATTTTCTGCCTATGTCTTTATCATAGCTTATTGTCATCCTGCTTTTTTTTTCTTTTTTTTATTAACTTGAGTATTTCTTATATACATTTCGAGTGTTATTCCCTTTCCCGGTATCCGGACAAACATCCCCCTCCCCCCTCCCCTTCCTTATGGGTGTTCCCCTCCCAACCCTCCTCCCATTGCCGCCCTCCCCCCACCAGTCTAGTTCACTGGGGGTTCAGTCTTAGCAGGACCCAGGGCTTCCCCTTCCACTGGTGCTCTTATTAGGATATTCATTGCTACCTATGAGGTCAGAGTCCAGGGTCAGTCCATGTATAGTCTTTAGGTAGTGGCTTAGTCCCTGGAAGCTCTGGTTGCTTGACATTGTTGTACTTTTGGGGTCTCGAGCCCCTTCAAGCTCTTCCAGTTCTTTCTTTGATTCCTTCAACGGGGGTTCTATTCTCAGTTCAGTGGTTTGCTGCTGGCATTCGCCTCTGTATTTGCTGTATTCTGGCTGTGTCTCTCAGGAGCGATCTACATCCGGCTCCTGTCGGTCTGCACTTCTTTGCTTCATCCATCTTGTCTAATTGGGTGGCTGTATATGTATGGGCCACATGTGGGGCAGGCTCTGAATGGGTGTTCCTTCAGTCTCTGTTTTAATCTTTGCCTCTCTCTTCCCTGCCAAGCGTATTCTTGTTCCCCTTTTAAAGAAGGAGTGAAGCATTCACGTTTTGATCATCCGTCTTGAGTTACATTTGTTCTAGGCATCTAGGGTAATTCAAGCATTTGGGCTAATAGCCACTTATCAATGAGTGCATACCATGTATGTCTTTCTGTGATTGGGTTAGATCACTCAGGATGATGTTTTCCAGTTCCAACCATTTGCCTACGAATTTCATAAAGCCGTTGTTTTTGATAGCTGAGTAATATTCCATTGTGTAGATGTACCACATTTTCTGTATCCATTCCTCTGTTGAAGGGCATCTGGGTTCTTTCCAGCTTCTGGCTATTATAAATAAGGCTGCAATGAACATAGTGGAGCACGTGTCTTTTTTATATGTTGGGGCATCTTTTGGGTATATGCCCAAGAGAGGTATAGCTGGATCCTCAGGCAGTTCAATGTCCAATTTTCTGAGGATCCTCCAGACTGATTTCCAGAATGGTTGTACCAGTTTGCAACCCCACCAACAATGGAGGAGTGTTCCTCTTTCTCCGCATCCTTGCCAGCATCTGCTGTCCCCTGAGTTTTTGATCTTAGCCATTCTCACTGGTGTGAGGTGAAATCTCAGGGTTGTTTTGATTTGCATTTCCCTTTTGACTAAAGATGTTGAACATTTCTTTAGGTGTTTCTCAGCCATTCGGCATTCCTCAGCTGTGAATTCTTTGTTTAGCTCTGAGCCCCATTTTTTAATGGGGTTATTTGTTTCCCTGCGGTCTAACTTCTTAAGTTCTTTGTATATTTTGGATATAAGGCCTCTATCTGTTGTAGGATTGGTAAAGATCTTTTCCCAATCTGTTGGTTGCCATTTTGTCCTAACCACAGTGTCCTTTGCCTTACAGAAGCTTTGCAGTTTTATGAGATCCCATTTGTCGATTCTTGATCTTAGAGCGTAAGCCATTGGTGTTTTGTTCAGGAAATTTTTTCCAGTGCCCATGTGTTCCAGATGCTTCCCTAGTTTTTCTTCTATTAGTTTGAGTGTGTCTGGTTTGATGTGGAGGTCCTTGATCCACTTGGACTTAAGCTTTGTACAGGGTGATAAGGATGGATCGATCTGCATTCTTCTACATGTTGACCTCCAGTTGAACCAGCACCATTTGCTGAAAATGCTATTTTTTCCATTGGATGGTATTGGCTCCTTTGTCAAAAATCAAGTGACCATAGGTGTGTGGGTTCATTTCTGGGTCTTCAATTCTATTCCATTGGTCTATCTGTCTGTCTCTGTACCAATACCATGCAGTTTTTATCACTATTGCTCTGTAATACTGCTTGAGTTCAGGGATAGTGATTCCCCCTGAAGTTCTTTTATTATTGAGGATAGCTTTAGCTATCCTGGGTTTTTTGTTATTCCAGATGAATTTGCAAATTGTTCTGTCTAACTCTTTGAAGAATTTGATTGGTATTTTGATGGGGATTGCATTGAATCTGTAGATCGCTTTTGGTAAAATGGCCATTTTTACTATATTAATCCTGCCAATCCATGAGCATGGGAGATCTTTCCATCTTCTGAGGTCTTCTTCAATTTCCTTCTTCAGTGTCTTGAAGTTCTTATTGTACAGATCTTTTACTTGCTTGGTTAAAGTCACACCGAGGTACTTTATATTATTTGGGTCTATTATGAAGGGTGTCGTTTCCCTAATTTCTTTCTCGGCTTGTTTCTCTTTTGTATAGAGGAAGGCAACTGATTTATTTGAGTTAATTTTATACCCAGCCACTTTGCTGAAGTTGTTTATCAGCTTTAGTAGTTCTCTGGTGGAACTTTTGGGATCACTTAAATATACTATCATATCATCTGCAAATAGTGATATTTTGACTTCTTCTTTTCCGATCTGTATCCCCTTGACCTCCTTTTGTTGTCTGATTGCTCTGGCTAGAACTTCAAGAACTATATTGAATAAGTAGGTAGAGAGTGGGCAGCCTTGTCTAGTCCCTGATTTTAGTGGGATTGCTTCAAGTTTCTCTCCATTTAGTTTAATGTTAGCAACTGGTTTGCTGTATATGGCTTTTACTATGTTCAGGTATGGGCCTTGAATTCCTATTCTTTCCAGGACTTTTATCATGAAGGGGTGTTGAATTTTGTCAAATGCTTTCTCAGCGTCTAATGAAATGATCATGTGGTTCTGTTCTTTCAGTTTGTTTATATAATGGATCACGTTGATGGTTTTCCGTATATTAAACCATCCCTGCATGCCTGGGATGAAGCCTACCTGGTCATGGTGGATGATTGTTTTGGTCATCCTGATTTATGAGGGGCATTCTCTAACCAAGTGAATAACTGCAATGCTGGGTCTCCATTTAAGATAGAGATTCTATTCTTTAGACTTTCTTTTTCTTTTATCCTAACACTAAGGAGATAAAAGTTAAATGTGTAGTTACTTTTATTTAAATCTATAGACTATGAGCTTTGTAGCTGATTTACTTATTTAAAAAAAGAAGCTCTTAAACTTTAAGGAATAAGCTCTAGAACAACTAATTTAATAATCTTTACATGAATAAATGACTTCATAGAGGAAATAAAATGTACATTGGATTTTGAAAAACATTTGATTGTGATTAGAGCAATGAAAATATATATTTCATCAAGAAAAATAGTGAAAATAGCAAAAGAATAACTATTGAATCAATGCCGTGTGATAAATTCCTTTTCAGTTTAATCACTGAAGCATACATCAAATTCCCAAAGTGAGACAATTATTAATTATAATAGAGGTAAGTCAAACAATCAAGGAGCTAATTTAATAGTATACTTAGCATAGATTTAGGGACTTAAATAGGTATATAAAAAAGTAAATAAAATTGTGACTTACAGTGCATCCAGATGATACAAACTTAATAAAAGAGAATTCACAAAAAGGAACAAATCATGACCAGAAAAATGTAGAATGAAAGTTATTTCTTCTCATTCCTGAAAATATTTATGTTAAATTTTGATTATCAGTATATTATAACCATCCAACAATATTATGTTACTTTTTCAGTGAGAAAAAATACTTTAAAATATCTGTGGGTTGTCATCCCCTATATATACATTGACTAAAAATGGAAATTTCTTAACTTAGAACTGGCCCTTTTAAACTTAAAACACTGTATTTGTTTCTTTACATTTCATTCTGACAAAATCCATTGCAGTGGCAACTCAAGGAAGGGTCAGTTCATTGACTCACAGTTCCAAGGCAGAGTCTATCATGGCAGGAAAGTCAGGAAGAAAGGGAACTGAGGCAGCTGGTCACATTGCATTCGCAGTCAAGAAACCAAGGGAGGTGGATCTTAGGCTTGTTCAAGACTCTTCCCCATTTACTCACTCCAGATACTAAACATCTAAGGAATCTAGTCATAGTACAGGGGGTCGTCCCACCTTAATAAACCTAATTTAGAGAATTTCTTACAGCTATGTACAAATAATTGTTTCAAATTGTTATTATAGATATCAAGTTGACAGTTTAGATTAACCATCATAATCCTGTCTTTGTCAACTTAACACCTCAGACATATTACTTAAAATGATAAAATTCTACTGCTACAACATAAACGTTCATTTTCATTTCAAAATTCAAGATTCATTTAGTCCATCTCCAAAAGGAGTAAATGAATGTTTAAAAGACCAAGGTCTATGGCTCTTGTGAGATGCAGATAATCCCTTAACTGTGAACACCAGTCAAATAGAAATCAACTTTTATAGTTCTAATATGCAATGGAAGAAACACTTTGGCTCTAAAAGTAAGAATCAGGCATAGCAAGAAAAGATAGGGCCATAGCAAGACTGAAAGCCACCAGTACAAACAATGGACGTGTATCTACAGTTCTGGTATCTCGAGTGTGTGATAGGCTCTTTTGAGCTCCAAAGGCTTTGGATAACCATGCCACTACCAGAGGCCTGTGACTTACATTGGCTCTTTTTTGGGCTGGCTGCATTCTTCAACTTCCCGGTATCTTTCAGCTCTAAGAACCCATCAGGTGCAGACCTATGAAGGCCTTGTACATGCTTCAACAGTCTCTGAGCTCATGTGCCTCTTTGTACTGAGTGATTTTATAAGTCATAGCAAAACATAATTTAAGGGAAAATTGATTGTTTTGATTTATTCTTCAATGGGGTCATTGCATCATGATGAAGAGCACACAGCTGCAGGAAGAAGAGGCTGGCTAGTCCTCCAAGCTCCATTTTTTCCAATGTGGAATTCTAGCCCATTGAACGGTGCCTTCTACAGTGAAGGTGGATCTTCTTTTTCTAGTCTCACAGGTATGGGAAGGGATTTGTTTCCATGATATGTCTATCCACTGAGTTGACAATTGTGATTAATGACTATAAAGATAAATCTCTCAAATGAGTAAAAAACAACAAAGAAAGAAGTTTCCTAAATCACAATTATATTTATAGTAATAATTAAGAATAAAACCATGCAAAGTTGTGTTAGGGATGAGTTTGCATTTCTTCCTTCAAGAGAAAGTAAAGTGTCAAGCTTCCCAAAAGACCAGAGAAGGCAAGAAAATGTCTGCAAATAAAGGTTTCCAAACGAAATTGGAAGGACAAGGACAGTAGTTGAAATCAGTAATGCAACATAACTTGTTCTTACCTAATGTGGAAGATGACGAGTATAGCATACTATTTATGATGGTTTTAAATACATATCTACTATATATCAATACCCAGAATAGCATATGACAAAGATTTAAAATATATCAGTTATATTAAGGAATTTGGATATATTTAGATAACTAGTATGATTAAGACAATTTTTCATCAACTCTTTAACATAAATAACCACCATCAGTTTTAGTTTCTTTTCTTTCAGTCTATGTTTTCTTTAATATATACTTTCTTAAAAGTCTAGTGATACACATACTTTTTTTTCTCACTGTGGTGGTTTGAATGGAATGACCACATAGGGTCATATTTTTGAAAGCTTTGCCCACAGTTAGTGAAAATTATTTGGTATTGATTGGGGTGTGTGGCCTTGTTGGAGAAGGTGTATCTTTAGGATGAACTTATAGGTTTCAAATGACCATACCATGCTTAGTTATCTGTTTGACTATGTTGCATGTGGGAACCAGATGACAGCTCTCAGCTACTGCTACAGTGCAAAGCCTTCCTGCCTGCTGCCATGCACAAAACCATGATTGTCATAGACTCAGTCTTTAAGACTATAAGCCCTCTAAACTCTTTCTTTTATAAGTTGCCATGGTCACAGTAATAGAAGAATAGCTAAGGCACTCACCTATATATTTCAGTATTTCTCTTTGTCACTTAATATTTTCTTACATTAGTGTAAGCTTAAATCTTAAGAATGTCAAACGTTTATTATTTACTTCGGTTATAAATAATAATCTAAATATCATGCCCTTTTAGTTAGGGTTTTACTGCTGTGAAAAGACACCATGACCAAGACAACTCTTATGAGGACAACATTTAATTGGGGCTGGCTTATAGGTTCAGAGGTTCAGTCTATTATTATCAAGGCAGGAACATGGTAGCATCCAGGCAGGCATGGTGTAGGAGGAGCTGAGAGTTCTGCATCTTCATCTGAAAGCTGCTAGCAGAATACTCACTTGCAGGCAGCTAGGACTAGAATATTAGAGAATACACACAATGACATACCTACTACATCAAGGTCACACCTACTAATAGTGCCATTCCCTGGCTCAATGTGATACCATCACATTGCACTCCCTGGACCCTGTAGGGTGATTCAAACATATAAGTCTAGGGGGACCATACCTAAACATAGCATAATACAAAATACATTGAATTCTACTTTAAACGTCCCCATAGTTTATAGCAGTCTAGTATATAATGTTAAAAGTCCAAAGTTCAATGTCTCTTCTGAGATTCATCCAATCACTCAGCTGTAAACCCCAAGGGAAGACAGAAAAACCACTTGAGTATACTCCAAACCTTGCATCTCCATGTCTGATGTCCAAACAGTCTTCAGATCTCCAATTCCTTTTTTATCTTTGTTGACTGCAACAAACTTCTTTCTCCAGGGCTGGTTCTACTCCCTGTTAGCAGCTTTCCTCAACAGATAGCCCATGGTGCTGGCATCTTGAACATCTTGGGGTCTCCAAGGCAACTTTAATGTTACAGTTTCTTGTTTCAGTGTCAGGATCCACACAAGGTCTTTTGGGTTCCTCCAAAGGGTTGGAGTCACTTCTCCAGCTCTGTCTTCTGTAGCTCAGGTTGATTCACTCCACAGCCACTGATGTTCATCCCATAGTGCTGGCATCTCCAACACACTGAGGTCTTCTGCTGCAACTAGGCTTCAGTAATAGCCTCTCACAGGATCTCTTCATGGTGCCAGGCCTCAAATCCTTTGTAGGACTCCTTCAGTTCTGGACCATCAACTAACTGAGGCACCTCTCAAAGGGCCAAACCTCAGCTTCTTTTCATGACCCTTTCATGCTTCAAAAACAATACTATCTGGGTGACTCTTGCGCATTATCAATACAGGTGCAGCAAGAGGTACAACTTTGGCTGTCTCTGGAACACAGCTTGTTTGTGTTCTCAGAAAATACTTCCTTGAGAGACTCTGCCAGAGCCTGACAAATACAGAGGAAAATGCTTGCAGCCAACCATTGGACTGAGAATAGGGTTTCCAATGGAAAAGTTACAGAAAAGGCTGAAGTAGCTAAAGGGGTTTGCAACCTTATAGGAAGAACAACAATGTCAACTAACCAGAGTCTCTAGAGCTCCCAGGAACTAAACTACCAACCAAAGAGAACACATGGAGTGACCCATGGCTCCAGCTGCCTATGTAGCAAAGGATGGCCTTGTTGGGTATCAATGGGAGGAGAGGCCTTTGGTCCTGTGAAGGCTTGATGCCCCAGTATGGGGGAATGCCAGGGCGGGGAGGCGGTAGAGAGTGGTTGGGTGGGTGGGGGAGCACTCTTATAGAAGCAGGGGGAAAAGCGATGGGATAGGGGTTTTGTTGAGGGGAAACAGGGCAAGGGGATAACATTTCCAATAAAGAAAATATCCAAGAAAAAGAAAAGAAGAAAGAAAACGCTTCCCAGAGGATTTCACCTCAGTGATGCTGGTCTTTTCTTAGTTACCACTAATTGCTTAGCTCCAGCTAAACAGCCTCAATTGTCCCAGGAGTCCCTTCTATTTTTCACTCTAAAGCCAGAGACACAAGGCTGAAGCTGCCAAGCTCTGCTGCTTGTTGGGGCTAGAACATGGCCCCCTTGTGGTATTACATTATCATGAGCTTTCTCTTTTCTAACTCCTTCACTGCCTAAGCTTTGCTGTCCTAGGTCTTGCTCTGTAGATTAACCTTGAAATTTAGTAAGGTAGGATCTTGCCTCAAAGTCCCACTCCCTTAATTTGTTATCTTCTTGAACACAGGATTCAGTTCCATTTCAACTCCTAGTACCTCTTAAATACTTAAACCATGTATTTTATATTTTTTTTCTCAGCTTGCTATGCTGGTTTAAAATGTTCTTCATGAGACTTAGCCAGAGAACAGAGTCTATGATGGGCGATTCTGAGACTTCCTTTGTCAATGCAATTAATCTGAGTCCCTTCATCTTAGTCTCAGGCAGCCTCTACACAGAAGGGTAAAAAACAGCCATGTTCTTCACCAAAATATTACAGAAACAGTCTCTAGGCCACATAGTGAAGTTCTTTGCCACTGAAACCTCTTGGGCCAGGTCTGCACCATTCAAATCACTCAAAACAAAAAAGTCTTCCATAGTTTTACTAGGATGACTCATTAAACCCCACTTAAAGCATTCCACTACTTTTCAAATACAAAATTCCAACAACATTATTCTTCCAAACAAAAGCATAGTCAGGTCTATCGCAGCAATACCTCAGTCTCTGGTACCAATTTCTGGTGTCAGAAGGAGAATTTGAACCCACTTACTAATAGTGCGATTCCCTGGCCCAAGCATATATAAACCATCACACATGCCCTGTGGCCTTTGAAGGCCACAGTACTCTGCATTCATAAAAAAGTTCTGTAGAGTACTAGGAAACATATTTTTCTCTTTTTTAGAATTAAGTTTTGAAGCCTAAAATGCCCTGTATTAAAGTAGCTTTATAATTTCATGCATTATAAACATGCTTATTTAAAATTCATGCTATGTTTTCATTTAAATTGCCTTAGTAAATTTGTATAACTAATGAGAGATCTACAGCCCACAACACAACTCCTTATACTCTAGATATTTCTACAAATATCTTTTGGGCTGTTTCTGCTGAATGCTATAAATAATGAATAGTGCTTCTTTCTCGCTTCCTCTCTCTGGCATACCCTTATCCTGAAGGTTCCGTTTCAGTTGCCTGCCAATCAATAAAACTTATTAGAAATAAAATGTCTGATGACAGATGTTTTTCACAGACACTTTCTCCAGGTAAAAATATTAGGTGCAAGGCTTCCTCCTGTGTGTTCCTGTGGAAATTCAACATTTTTATTTTATCTTTAAGCTTATTGATAAAATCAAAAATTGACACTCCCATTACTGTTTCTTTGTTGTCATGTCCCCATAGACCCTAAAGTCTGAATTCGAAAGTTCAACAGTATTTCACCACCAGAAATACTTAATTGTGAAAGTCTTAAGAAAGCTATTGCTTTATATTTATAATAACAAAAGACATTTCAGTACTTTTAAAGTGAATGCAAGTGGTCTTATTTAATACTAAGTGTGACTTTCTAAAAATACTCTTTTGTCATAAATATTCACAGTCTATGAACTTTGCATATTTACTTGAAGACAACCCTTCCCAACACTCCTCTCTTGTCTTCTCCTCTTTTCTCTCCTTTCCTCTTCCCTTCTCCTTCTTTTCCCACTTCTCTCCCCCTTCCCTCTTCAACTCCTTTCATTTTTCTCTTGTGGCTCCTTCTCTTTCCTTCTCTTCATTTAAAAACATAAAGTATAATTCAGTTGCTACTTTGCATCTTTTAAGTAACGTTTATGTCTCATTACGAAAAACAGCTTCTCCTACAGCTTAAAGGATTAAGAATTCATTGTCCTTATCTATTGAGGTTGGACCAGCAGCAGAGAGTGGCAACCTAGGTCCAATGTCTTTGTACTTGACTCTTCCCCACCAGCAGCACAATACAAATTTAGAGGTCTCAACATGAAAAGATTTTTTTTCCAAATTCAAATAGCTGACTTGAACAATTTTTTAGATAGTCTACTTTTATTTTTACTTCTATACCATGCCTTATGTCCAAGTTGAGAAACATCAGCCTGTATTACAGTAAAGCATGGAATAAATGGGCTTCTATGTATATGTGAGAAACAATGAAGTGCTACTAAACTGAAGGGTACACTGAACACCTGTACAGAGCCCTGAATTCTTCAGAACACATGCAAGAGAACTAACTGCCCTCTCCGCTCATGCAGGATTGCTGTGTGACAGCACATGGCTATATGTTCAATCCTCTGGTAGGTTTGTTTTTTCTTTTCTGAATAAGTAATGTATATGCAGGTATCAGGAAACTCAGTACTGTGAAGATATGTTTCATATGCTGAATTAGCTTAGAAAACAATTGCAGTTATTTTCACGACAGGTTAAGAAGAACCTAGGATAGTGTTGAATAAATCTTCCCTGAGTATCTGTTGGTTTTAAGGATCATGGGACTTAGAAAGGAATAAAAGTCCAGGGCTGTCTGCTTAAAATACAGTCTATTTGCTCGAAAGGATGACTTTGCCTCCCTCCCTATTACTTAGTCCATGGGAATAATTTGTTCTTCACTTTCCATCTGAAAACCTATTGTATCGATAGAGTTGGACAGGCAGGAAATGGCAACAAGAGCAGTACGCTCAGGACTTGCTCTACATAGCCAACGGGCAGCAAAAGTACAGGAAGAGCCTGTTCAGTAATGCTGACAGTGTGGCATACTTTTCTAGAACATAGCATTCTTCTAGGTTTCTATGTAGAGGTTTCTGAGATCTGCTGCTCTCTCTGGTGAAAGTATTCAGATATTAAGTTTTCATCTACTCAGTTCACTGTTGCTCTATGTTTAATAATCCTACAGCTCAAAACCCGTATAGCATACAGTCTAACCAAAAGGTCCTGTATGATGATGGTGGAAAGATACTCTGGCACTGAATCAGACCATTTGGATTTGAATCCAAATTTAGCATTAATTACTTGTGGAATATTGGGCAAGTGAGTTGCCCCTTCTAAGCTTCAGTTTACTTTTGGGAACATTAAACAGGTGACAATGTAGAACATGGAGCACAAAAAGGAATAACAAATGGGGCAGGCCTGACTTTGTACCTAATATAGAATCTATTCATAATACATTTTATTTCACTAAGATATTTAAGAAATTAAACTCTTAAAGGGACTCATATATAATGTCGCAATTAGCTTTTCTTTGTTTAAGGTTCAAACTTTAAATTACTTAACTATAAATATATAGTTAATCATTGTATATCTGTATTATTTACTGTCTCCTATCCTCTTTCTGTTCCATTAATACATAAGTATATACGTATGTATATAATTTTATATATACCCATGTGTACACTCTACTTTGATTAATAGAAGAAATTACTTGGCCCTATATCCATTGAATTCATCAGGTTGGTGGAAAAAACAGAAGATAATACTAGATTAAGAAAAGGCCGTTAGTACAAAAGCACTATTTATACACACAATAACTTTTTATGAAACACAAAATACTTTTTATGAAAGAATGGAGCTGAGGAAAATTTTCTTTCTCCTTCTCTGTATTCATTAATTCTCTTATTGCACATCTAGAGTTACGATGGATTAATAAAACAAAAAGCTACCTGACACTGCCAGCTCCAGGGTGTTTGTCTTAACCTCTGACATTTACAAGTGAAGACATACAGAGCCTTCTTTTGTTTCCTGGATAATCAGTCAGGTGTTAAAGAAGAGTTGATTCAGCTTTAAATGGCACAGTTTTCTCAAGCCTTGAGAAAATAGTGGATGGATTTTCTCCTCTTTCCATGGCTCAAATACACACGGCAGAGTCATGTCTAACTGTTTAGTTTTACAAGACTGAAAACATTGAATTCAAAGCTTAGGTTTTAGTTCAGGTTGATTCAAGTTTATTCATCATGTTTAACACTGCCTAAACTTCACAGGCAAATCGGAAATGAAACACAACTGAAACTAAACCAAGTCTTTTATTTTTTTTTGTGCCTGTGAAGGGGCCTTAATATTTCATTTTATGTTTTCAGATGGGATCTAATGAAAACGTGATTTTATACAGATTCCTTGTGTCAATTATTCACCGTATTCCTTCTAAGCCAATCTGTGCATTCAACTTGAAGCTTCATTAAGGATCAAGCCAAGTAGTCTTTACAAAGTACAGGGTTTCAGTGATGGACAGATGGCGGCTTTCATGATGTCAGGAAGTGTCAGATATTATCGTTGGCTCTGGAATGGTGGCTACTATCCAAACAGATTGGGAAACAGACAGAAAGAGCAAGAACACCATTTGTTTTATTTAGATACATTGTGAACAGAAGGAAGCAAGACAGAGCATACTTTTACACATCTTTTTTCCAGTCCTTGTGAAAACAGTTTAGGATTTGTTATGTTATATTAGCCCTTTCATTATGCAAAGGCATGGGAGAGCCAGAGAGGCTGGGGAAAGAATTTGTTTCATTGTGATTTTTCTATGAAGTTTGTTTATTTCTATTCTTTCGGAATGTGAGTCTCTTAAAACTCCTCTTTGACTGGAAGGATAAATGCTTAAGACAGAGAGAAAGGAGGTGAGGCCTTTCCGAAGTGTTTATTGCTGAGACTATGAAGAGATCATTGACTTCATGATCCAGAATGCAGGGCTCTCAGAGAAGATTAGCAAAGATCCAGTCCTCTGTCTGAAGGTGTGTCTTGGTGAAGAGCCCTAGATTTGTTTCTGTGAGAATTTAGCTCCCATAGGCAGCAAGAAGGCAATAACAGCTCCAGACTTAAAGGATCAAAGCTTCGTGCTAATCTCCCAGGAGTCCTAGGACAAGGCCTAGCAGCACACTGCTGAGGAACTTCGAACTTAAAAGGATAAAGACATTTTAAAGCACATTCAACAGACAGAACATCTATAAAAATGTTTTTGTTACTTTCTTATATTCAATTACTAAATTCCTTTCCTCCATTTCAGGAGAGGTAAATAAATTCGGCCTAATTTTGATGAGGTAGATACCTAATGACATACTCTGCCCCACAGTTATAGATTAAAATCATGTCAAATATATTGGAAATTTGGTCCCTAATACAATCCTCATATATTTAAATATGAGGAACCATACAAAATTCTTAAACATTAACAAGGGATACACATTTCTTTTTTTTTTGTTTTTAACTTTCATTTTTTTAATGGCTCAATAACACATACATACATACATACATACATACACACACACATGTATATACATACATGTGTGTGTGTGAGTGTGTGTGTGTGTGTGTGTGTGTGTGTGTGTGTGTGTGCGTGCTGGCTTTGGCTCTTGGACACATGTATATCCAGGAGAGAGAGATAGTTGGATAGTATCCCTCTACATTTTTTTTTTTATTAACTTGAGTATTTCTTATATACATTTCAAGTGTTATTCCCTTTCCCGGTTTCCGGGCAAACATCCCCCTCCCCCGTCCCCTTCCTTATGGGTGTTCCCCTCCCAACCCTCCCCCCATTGCCACCCTCCCCCCATAGTCTAGTTCGCTGGGGGTTCAGTCTTAGCAGGACCCAGGGCTTCCCCTTCCACTGGTGCTCTTACTAGGATATTCATTGCTACCTATGGGGTCAGAGTCCAGGGTCAGTCCATGTATACTCTTTAGGTAGTGGCTTAGTCCCTGGAAGCTCTGGTTGCTTGACATTGTTGTACTTTTGGGGTCTCGAGCCCCTTCAAGCTCTTCCAGTTCTTTCTCTGATTCCTTCAACGGGGGTTCTATTCTCAGTTCAGTGGTTTGCTGCTGGCATTCGCCTCTGTATTTGCTGTATTCTGGCTGTGTCTCTCAGGAGCGATCTACATCCGGCTCCTGTCGGTCTGCACTTCTTTGCTTCATCCATCTTGTCTAATTGGGTGGCTGTATATGTATGGGCCACATATGGGGCAGGCTCTGAATGGGTGTTCCTTCAGTCTCTGTTTTAATCTTTGCCTCTCTCTTCCCTGCCAAGCGTATTCTTGTTCCCCTTTTAAAGAAGGAGTGAAGCATTCACATTTTGATCATCCGTCTTGAGTTTCATTTGTTCTAGGCATCTAGGGTAATTCAAGCATTTGGGCTAATAGCCACTTATCAGTGAGTGCATACCATGTATGTCTTTCTGCCTTTGGGTTAGCTGAGTTAGGCATTTGAGCTCACACTGGAGTTTAGGATAACAGATAAAGCAGAGCAACTTTCCACATCACACCAACCTTTGAGTTTTCAATGGGACCGAAAGCACCTGGGAGTTTAAGGAGATAGAAGGAAGTCCTCAAGCATCTTTGCAAGCATCTCCGGGATGGGATCCACTCAACAGCTAGTTATTTGTAAGGCAAAACAGGTGACTCTTTCAAGCAAACTAATCAACCAGTAGGAAACATTGTTAGCTCTCCACTGTGAGGTGTGGGGGAAAAGGCTATCATTTTATTAACTATTTATTTACTTTACAACCCTATCCACCTTATCCTCCTTTCTATCCTAGCAGTTCCTCCTCCTACCCTCCCTTCCTGCCACCAATCAACCATTCTCCCCTCTTTTGAAAAAAAAGGGAATCCTCCCAGATGGGTATGAACCAGCCGTCACAAATCAAGTTGTGGTTAGACCAGGTGCATCTTCTACTATTGAGGCTAGAGGAGGCAGCCCATAAGAAGACCAAGCTACATAACAGTGACATATGTACAGAGGGCCTAAGTCAGTCCCTTGCATGCTCTCTGATTGCCCCTTCAGTCTCTGGAAGACCCAGGTTAGTTGATTCTGTAGTTTTTCCTATGGTGTCTTTGAACCCTCTGGTTCTTTTACTCCTCCCCTTCTTCCACAGGATTCTCCATACTCTACCCAAAGTTTGGCTGTGAATCTCTACAAAGGTTACCAACAGTTGCTGGGTGAAGTTTTCTAATGATGGCTATGCTAGGCTCCTGCCTTCTTTGGGTCTGTGGATTGCAGAATGATTATGCTTTTCTTTATGGCTAATATCCACTTAAAAGTAAGTGCATACCATGTTTATTTTTCTGGATTTGGGTTATTTCACTCAGGATAATCATTTTTAGTTCCATCCATTTGTATGAAAATTTCATGATGTCCTTGTTTTTCATAACTGAGTAATACTCTATTGTGTAAATGTATCACATTTTCTTTATTTATTCTCATAGGAGGGATATCTAGAATTTTTTCCCAGTTTCTAGCTATTATGAATAAAGCTGCTATGAACATAGCTTAGCAAGTGACCTTGTTGTACAGTGATGCACCTTTTGGCTATACTTCCAGGAGTGGTATAGTTTTCTCTTAAGATCTATTCCTAATTTTCTAAGAAACCACCAAATTGTTGCCTTTGTGAAAGTTTGCACTCCTGCCAGCAATGGAGGAGTGTTCTTCTTGCTCCACATCCTAGCCAGCATGAGTTGTCGTTTGAAGTTTTTATCTTATGGCTACTGATGAAATAAGATGAAATCTCATAGTTGTTTTTGACTTGCAATTTTCTGATGACTAATGACATTGAACATTTCTTTAAGTGCTTCTCTGCAATTAACTATTCCTCCTCTGAGATTTATCTGTTTAGGTCAATACCCCATTTTTAATTTGGTTATTTGATTTGTTTGAGCCTAGTGTCTTGAGCTCTTTATACATTTTGGATGTCAGCCCTCTGTCAGATGTAGGGTTTGGGAAGACATTTTTCCATTTTGCAGGCTACCATTTTGTCCATTGGATGGTGTCCTTTGCCTTACAGAAACATTTCAATTTCATGAGGTTCCATTAATAAATTGTAAATCTTAGAGCCTGAGCCATTGGTGTTCTCTTCAGGAGTTGTCTCCTGTGCCAATGCACTCAAGCTATTCCCTACTTTATCTTCTGTCTGATTTAGGGTATCTCGTTTTATGTTGAAGTCCTTGATGCACTTGAACGTGAGTTTTGTGCAGATCTATTTGCATTCTTCTACATGCAGACACCTAGTTAGACCAGCACTATTTGTTGAAGATACTTTGTTTTTCCACAATATAATTTTGACTTCTTTATCAAATGTTAAAGTGTCCATAGGTGTGTGGATTTACATTTGGTTCTTCGATTCAATTGATCAGCCTGTTTGTTTGTGTGCCAATACCATGGGATTTTTATTATTGTTTTGTAATACAGCTTTAAATTATGGATGGTGATACCTCCAGAAGTTCTTTATTGTTCAGGATTGTTTTAGCTATCCTGGCTTTTCTGTTTTTCTAAATGAAGTTGAGAACTTTTATTTTAAGGCCTATTAGTAGTCATGTTGGTATTTGATGAGAATTGTGTCGAATTGGCAGATTGCTTTTGTAAGCTGGCCATTTTTACTATGTTAATTCTGTGGATCTTTGAACATGGCAGATTTCTATTTTCTGATATCCTCTTTATTTTTTTCTTTTTTTGAGAACTTGAAGTTCTTGTCACACAGGACTTTCACTTGATTGGTTAGAGTTATATCAAGATACTTTATATTATTTGCTACTATTGTGAAGGCTTCTGCTTCCCTATTTTTTTTCGGCCATTTATTTGTTGTATAAAGGAAGGATATTGATTTTTTGAGTTAATTTTATAAACAGGTACTTTGCTGAAGGACTTTATCATCTGCTGATGTTCCCTGGTAAAATATTTTGAGGTCACTTATGTGTATGCAAATAAAGTAGTGTTAGTTTGACTTCTTCCTTTCCAAGTTGTATCTCCTTGAGTCTTGTTTTTGTTGTTGTTGTTTGTTTTTGTTTTTGTTTTTTTCTTTTACTTATCTTAATGCTTTAGCTAAAACTTCAAGTACTATATTAAATAGATATGGAGAGAAAGAGAGAGAGAGAAAGATAGATAGATAGAGAGAGAGAGAGAGAGAGAGAGAGAGAGAGAGAGAGAGAGAGAAAAGACAATCTTGCCTTGTTCCTGATTCTAGGGAATTGCCATACATTTTTCTCCACTTGATGTTGGCTATTGGCTTTCTGTATATTGCCTTTATCAGGTTTAGGTATAGGCCCTGTACCCCTGACCTCTCTAAGACTTTTATCATGAAGCGATTTTGTATATTGTAAAAGGCTTTTAAAGCATCAAATGAGGTGATCATGTGGTTTCATTCTTTATGTTTGTTTATATGGTGTATTACATGGATGGATTATTGTATGTTGAGACCTACCTACATCTCTGATATTAAGCCTAGTTGTTCAATGTAGATAATGTTTTTCAGGTTTTCTTGGATTTGACTTGAAAGTATTTTCTTGAGTAGTTTTGCATTAATGTTTATAAGGGAAATTGGACTGAAATTCTTTCTCTTTTGAGTCTTTGGTTTAGGTATCAGGGTGATTGTGGCCTCATAAAATGAGACAATGTTCTTTCTATTTCTGTTTTGTGTAATAATTTGAAGAGCATTTGTATTTAACTCGTTTTTGAATGTCTGGTAGAATTCTGTGTTAAAGCCATTTGACCCTTGATTTTATTTGTTGGGAGACTTTTTGATGGCTTCTATATCCTTAGGGAATATTTTAGATTGTCTATCTGAACTTAATTTAACTTTGGTTAGTAGTATTTATCAAAGAGATAATCCATTTCATTTTTATTTTCCATTTTTTTATAGAACATGTTTTAAATTTTCCAAATTTTGTGGAGTATAGGTTTTGAAGTAGACCTAGTGATTCTTTAGATTTACTCTGTGTTTGCTTTTAACCTTCCATTCATTTCTGTAGTAGGATAACTGGGTTCTGGTGGTTCCATATTGCCCTGGCCTTTTGTTTTGTTTTCTTTTGTTTTGTTTTGTTCATTTGCTTTTATGATTGCCTCTGACCATCTGGGTTTTGTGATTGTTATTGTTTTGGGTGCTAATTTCGGAGTTTATCTTTTTGGATGAGTGTGTTTTGCATTTTCTCCTCCCTCCAACCTCCACAGTTTCTGTTTCCTCTCAGTCTTCTGGCCTGAGTAACCAGGATTTCTGGTTGGTGGCAACTGCATCTTCAAGACTTCAGGTCCAATAGGTATCTGCTGGTTTCTTGTTGTTGTTGTTTTTGTTGTTGTTGTTGTTTTGTGGAGTTTTTTCTTAGTTTCTTTGATCTTTTTATTTGCCCACATGGTCTCTGAGTTTTGGGTGCTAACATTGCCTATAGAGTTCCCAGTATCAGAGTGACTCAGGGTCTCTCATGCTTGCATGGACTTCAGAAAAGCAGCTGGAGTTGTGAGCCAGTTAAGCCCGCTCTTGGCACCAAGCCCTGACAATATACTATTGAAAGAAAACATAGTAATACTGCTTTGGCTCCATCAGCCAGAATCCACTAAAGAGCCCATGACAAGACAAGTCACTTCTCCAGCTATTACCAGCTTCCTTCCCTATCTACTGGGGAGTCTTAGCATCACTATATCATGCTGATAAACCACTTCAACAAAGTGGCTGAATATAAAATTTTCTCAAACAAATCAGTAACCTTCTTCTTCTCAAAGGATAAACAGGTTGAGAAAGAAATTAGGGAAATGACACCCTTCACAAGAGACACAAATAATATAAAATACCTTAGTGTTACTCTAACCAAGCTAGTAAAAGATCTACATGACAAGAATTCGAGTCTCTAAAGAAAGAAATTGAAGATCTCAGAAGATGGTAAGATTTCCCATGGAGATGGATTGGCAGGAATAATATAGTAAAAATGGCCATCTTGGGAAAAGGAATCTACGGATTCACTGCAATCCCCATCAGAATTCCAACTCAATTCTTCATAGAAGGAACAATTTGCAGATTCATTTGGAAAAGCAAAAAACCTAGGATAGTAAAATATGCTCTCAATAGTAAAAGAACTTCTGGGGGAATCACCATCCCTGACCTCAAGCTGTATTACAGAGCAATCATGACAAAAATTGCATGGTATTGGTACAGAGATAGACAGGTAGATCAATGGAATAGAATTGAAGACCCAGAAATGAACCCACACACCTATGGTCACTTGATCATTGACAAAGGAGCTAAAACCACCCAATGCAAAAAGGACAGCATTTTCAACAAATTGTGCTGGTTCAATTGGAGGTCAGCATGTAGAAGAACGCAAATTGACTCATTCTTATTTCCTTGTACAAAGCTCAAATCCAAGTGGATCAAAAACCTCCACATAAACCAGATACAATGAAACTAAGAAGAGAAAGTGGGGAAGAGCCTTGAACACATAGGCACAGGGGAAATTTTCCTGAACACAACATCAATGGCTTATGCTCTAAGATCAAGAATAGACAAATGGGACCTCATAAAATTGCAAAGCTTCTATAAGGCAAAGAACACTATCAATAGGAGAAAATGGCAACCAACAGATTGGGAAAAGGTCTCTACCAATCTTACGTCCCATAGTGGGCTAATATCCAATACATACACAAAGAACTCAAGAAATTAGACTCCAGAGAATCAAATAATCCTATTTAAAAATGTGGTACAGAGATCATCAAAGAATTCTCAATTGAAGAATACTGAATGGCTGAGAAGCACCTAAAGACATGTTCAACATCTTTAATTATCAGGGAAATGCAAATCAAAACAACCCTGAGATTCCACCACACACCAGTCAGAATGACTGAAATCAGAAACTCAGGTGACAGTAGATGCTGGCAAGGATGTGGAGAAATAGAAACACTCCTCCATTGTTGGTGGGATTGCAAGCTGGTAGGAAAACTCTGGAAGTCAGTCTGGCGTTTCCTCAGAAAATTAGACATAGTACTACTGTAGGAACCAGCTATAACAATCCTGGGCATACACCCAAAAGATACTCCAACATATAACAAGGACACATGTTCCACTGTTTATAGCAGCCTTATTTATCATAACCAGAAGCTGAAAAGAGCCCAGATGTCCTTCCACAGAGGAATGGATACAGAAAATGTAGTATATTTGCACAATGGAGTATTACTACTCAGCTATTAAAAACAATGACTACATGAAATCGGTAGGCAAATGGATAGAACTAGAAAATATCATCAGGAGTGAGGAAACTCAGTCACAAAAAAACACACATGGTATGTACTCACTGATAAGTGGGTATTAGCCCAAAAGCTTGGAATACTGAAGAAAAAATTCACAGATCATATGAAGCTCAAGAAGAAGGAAGACCAAAATGTGGATACTTTATTCTTTCTTAGAAGGGAGGACAAAATACTCACAGGAGGAAATACAAGGACAAAGCAGCGACTAAAGAAAAAGTCATCCAGAGACTGCCCCACCTGGGGATTCATTCCATATGCTGCCACCAAATCCAATCACTGTTGCTGAGCAAGAAGTACTTGCTGACAGGAGCCAGATATGGGTGTCTCCTGAGAGGCTCTGCCAGAGCCCTACTCATACAGATGAGAATGCTTGCAGGTAACCATTGGGCTGACCTAGGGGACCCCAATGGAGGAGTTAGAGAAATGTTTGAAGGATCTGAAGGGATTTGCAACCCTATAGGAAGAATAGCAATATCATCCAACCAATCCCCACAAGAGCTCCCAGGGACTAAACCCTCAACCAATGTGTACAGATGGAGGGACCCATGACACCAGCTACATGTGTGACCGAAGATGGCATTGTCCAACATCAATGGGAGGAAGGTCCTTGGTCTTTTGAAGGCTTGTTTCCCCAATGTAGATTAATTCTAGGGTGTTGAGGTTGGAGTGAGTGGGTAGGAGTGGGAGCATCCTCAGAGAAGCAGGGGGAGAGACAGGGTATATGGGAGGGGGGAAGGGGTAACATTTGAAATGTAAATACATAAAATATCCCTGAAAAATAAAATTATTTTAAAAAAAGCAAGAAGAAATAGTTGTTATTCATTCAAAATAAAAATCAATTTTAATTATTTTATTTTTTGTGCCTTGACCAAACAAGTGTCTTACTAAAACACGAATAAAGAAGAGAAAAAGCCAGAACATTTAATGGGTAGTTAGTCCCAGATTGTGAGCAACAATGAGAGTAGACCCCAAAAGAAAGTAGTGTGAAACTTCCTGCCAGAGGCATCTAATTCAAGAGCTACAGAGTAGGTTTCACATCATTTACACAATGTCATGGTTTATGCAGGAAATTTTATAGCCTTAAATAAAATTAATCCTTGTTCTATCTTAGAAATAATCTAGACTACTTGACAAGTTAAAATTATGTTTGTATGGAGCATGATTTGAATATCAACCCTGGCTAAAGATGTTAAAGAACTCCTGTTATGAGAAATTTAACATTAGTGTTCCAGCCAAAGCTATTAATTTATATCAAAGAATTTAAATATCTGTAGATCATCTTAAATCTCACTTGAACTTAGACTTTCAGGAATAACACACACTGAATTTACATTTTTGTGGGATCTCAGAAGAAAATAGAATCTATACATATGTATATTATATCAAACGTAATTTTATTAAGTTTAAATGATAACATGGGGAATTCCATGTACATTAAGAAGTCACTGCCACCCTTCTGCCTGGTCCTTTCTGTGGGACAGACTGCTAGCTGTCTGCTCCCTAGAAGAGGCTATATCCTGAGGAATACCAGAGGATTTGTTGCACTCAGAGGATTTGGTAAGAACACCTCCACACACAAAGTCCCACAGCTGCTATTGGAGCCCAGTGGACTCACCATCCCCCAGAAACCCTGCCCATTGAATTCCCTTCTACCTGGTCCTTTCTGCTGGGACAAACTGCTAACTAGTCTGTTCCCCAGAAGAGGCTATATCCTGAGGCATACCAGTGGATCCACTGCACTCAGAACTTTTTATCCCACATCCCGAGGTATCCCAGGTGATCTGCTTCACTCAGAGCATCTGACACCACAACCAGGGACATCCCAGGAAATTCACTGCACTCAAGACACCACAGCTTAAAAGCATCTTAGTAGTTCCTCTGAACACTGGGCAACTGGGCAATTGACACCACAGTCTGAAGACCTCCCAGGGGCTCTGTGGCCTTCAGGACAACTGACCCAAAAGACTGAAAGCCTCCCTGTAGTGTGGCTGCACACAAGGAATCAGAAACCATAGTCCCAGTCCATTGACTCCCCCTGGGGAACAGTTTTGCATAGGACAACAGTTTGACTGCTCCTCTGAAGACCCAACAGTCTGAAGGTCTCACAGGAGATCTACTGCAGCCAGGGCAACAAATCAGCAGCTTCTCTGCCCCTGTGAATATCCTCCAGTTGGAAGGCCCCACAGGAAGTCTGCTATAGCCACAGCCACAGACCTACCAGGAGACCTGTTGCAACCCAGGGACAAAAGAGGCAGACTCCAGAGTCACTCAGACCTAGTATACACTAGGGATAATCAGATGGTGAGACAAGCGCAAGAGTAAGCAATAGAAGCCAATATACATGGGCATCATCAGAACCCAGTTCTCCCACCACAGCAAGCCCTGAATACACCAACACACCTGAAAATCAGGAAGCTGACCTAAAATCCTATCTCATGAAGAAAATAAAGTCCTTTAAGGAGGGAATAAATAACCCACTGAAAGAAATACAGGACAACACAGGTCAACAGGTAGATGCTCTTAAAGAGGAAACAAATAAATCTTTTAAAGAAATATAGGAAAACACAATCAGATAAATGAAGGATTGCATAAAGAGGTCCAAGCCTAAAAGTGGAAGTAGAAACAATAAAGAAAACACAAATGGGGGGAAAGCTGGAAATGGAAAACCCAGGAAAGAGGTCAGGAATTAGAGATGTATCACCAATAGAATAGAATACAAGAGATAGAAGAGAGAATCTCAGGGGCAGAAGATACTATAAAAGAGATTGACCCCACAGTAAAAGAAAACTCAAAATATAAAAATCTCCTAACTGAAAACATCCAGGAAATTCAGGACACAATGAAAATACCAAATCTAAAAATAATTGGAGTAGAGGAGAATGAAGATTCCCAGTTCAAAAGAACCAGAAAAATCTTCAAAAAAAAATCATAGAAAAAAACTTCCCCAACCTAAGGAAAGAGATGGCCATAAAGGTACAAGAAGCCTATGGAACACCAAACAAATGGGATCAGAAAAGAAAATCCTCTTGTCACATAATAATCAAAACACTAATCACACAGAAGAGAGAAAGAATATTAAAAGCTGCAAGGGAAAAGGGCAAAGTAGCATGGAAAGGCAGACCTATAAAAACTACATTAGTCTTCTCAACAGAGACAATGAAAGCTAGAAGAGTCTGGTCAGAGGTCATGCACAAATACAAGCCTAGGCTACTATTCCCAGCAAAACTCTCAATCAACATACGTGGAGAAAACAAAATATTGCAGGACAAAACCAAATTCAAAGAGTATCTATTTATCAATCTAGCCCTACAGAGGATCCTAGAAGGAAAACGGCAATACAAGGAAGATAGCTATACCAAAGAAAAGATAAGATATTAAGCATCTCACAACAAAGTCAAAAGAAGAGGCATAAAGCTACATACAAAGGCAAATATAACAGGAACCAACAATCATCTGTCTTTAATATCTCTCAATATTAATGGACTCAGCTCATCTATAAGAGACATAAGCTAGCAGATTGGATATGCAAAAAAGATCCAGCATTTAGTTGCAGAAAAGAAACGCACCTCAATACAAAAGTAGATACTATCTCACAGTAAAAGGATGGAAAAAGTCTTCCAAGCAAATCGTCCCAATAAATAAGCTGGAGGTACCATCCTATTATTCAATAAAACAGACTTTCAACCAAAAGTTATCAAGTGTGATAAGGAAGGACATTTCATATTTATCAAAGGGAAAATCCACCAAGACAAAGTCTCAATTCTGAACATCTATACCCCAAATGCAAGGGCACCCACATTCATGAAAATCTTTACTAAAGCTCAAAACACACATTGAACCCCACACAATAATAGGGGGAGACTTCAACACTGAATTCTCACCAATGGGCATGTCATTGAAACAGAAACTAAACGGAGACACAGTGAAACTATTAGAGGTCATGAACCAAATGGATTTAACAGATATCTACAGAACATTTCACCCTAAAACAAAAGAATACACCTTCTTTTCAGCACCTTATGGTACCTTCTTCAAAATACGCCATATGATTGATTACAAAACAACCCTCAACTGATACATAAAGATTGAAATAATCTTATGCATCCTACCAGACAACAATGGTCTAAAGCTGGTCTTTAATAACAAACAATAAAAGCAACAGAAAAACCACATACATGTAGCAACTGAACAACTTTCTACTCAGTGGTTGAAATAAAGAAAGAAATTAAAGACTTCCCGGAATTTAATGAAAATGTTGACACATCATATCCAAACTTATGGAACACAATGAAAGCAGTGCTAACAGGAAAATTCATAGCACTAAGTGCCCTGGTAAAGAAACTGGAGAGATCTTAAATTAGCAACTTAACAGCACACCTGAGAGGTCTAGAACAAAAAGAAGCAAACTCACCCAAGAGTAGAAGGCAGGAAATAATCAAACTCAGGGCTCAAATCAAGAAAGCAGAAACAAAAAGAACTATACAAAGAGTCAACAAACCAGGATCTGGTTCTTTGAAAAAAATCAACCAAATAGAAACAAGAGCAAACCCAAAAGCTGGTTCTTTGAGAGAATCAACAAAATAGATAAACCCCTACCCAAATTAACTAAAGGTCCCAGAGTCATTATACAAACTAACAAATCAGAAATGAAAAGGGAGACATAACAACAGAAATGGAGGAAATTAAAAGAATTCATTGAATCCTACTACAAAAGCTTATATACAAGCAAACTGGAAAATCTAGATGAAATAGATGGTTTTCTAGACAGATACCACATGCCAAAGTTAAATCAAGGGCAGGTAAACTTTCTAAACAGACCCATATCCCATAAAAAATAGAAGAAAAGTCATTAAAAAATCCCAAACAAAAATAGCCCAGAATCAGATGGATTTAGTTCAGAAATCTACCGGACCTTCAAAGACCTGATACCAGTATTCCTCAAAGTATTCCATAAAATAGAAACAGAAGAAATGCTTCTCACTTATGAATATCAATGCAAAAATACTCAGTAAAATTCTTGCAAACAGAATCTAAGAACACACTAAAACCATCATTCACCATGATCAAGTAGGCTTCATCCCAGTAATGCAAGGTGGGTTGAATAAATGAAAATCCATTAAAATCATCCACCATAAACAAACTCAAAGAAAAAAATAACATAATCAATAAGATAAATCGACAACAGATTTATCTTACAGATTGGAACAAAAATCTTCACTAACCCTATGTCGATAGAAAGCTAATATACAAAATAAATAAAGAACTCAAGAAACTAACCACCCAAAATCCGAAAAACCCAATCAAAACTCGGGTATAAAACCAAACAGAGAATTCACAACAGAAGAATCTCGAATAGCTGGGAAGCACCTAAAGAAATGTTCGAAATTCATGGTCATCAGAGAAATGCAAATCAAAATGACCCTGAGATTCCACCTTACACCAGTCAGAATGGCTAAGATCAAAATCTCAGGTAACAACACATGTTGGTAAGGATGTGGAGAAAGAGGAACACTCCTCCATTGTTGGTGGATTGTGAACTGATACAACCACTCTGGAAATCAGTCTGGAGGTTCCTCAGAAAATTGGAAATAGACTTACCTAAAGACTGAGAAATGCCACTCTTGGGAATACACCCAAAGGATGCCCCTCCATGCCACAGGGGCACATGTTCCACTATCTTCATAACAGCCTTATTTGTGATAGACAGAAGCTGGAAACAACCCAGATGTCCCACGACAGAAGAATAGATACAGAAAATGTAGTTCACTTACACAATGGAATATTACTCAGCTATGGCATGAACATGGATGGAACTAGAAAATATCATCCTGAGTGAGGTAACTCAGACCCAAAAGGACATGCATGGTATGTTCTCATTAATGAGGGGATATTAGCTAAAAAAAAGTACAGGTTGGGGATTTAGCTCAGTGGTAGAGCGCTTGCCTAGCAAGCGCAAGGCCCTGGGTTCGGTCCACAGCTCCGAAAAAAAGAAAAAAGAAGAAAAAAAAGTACAGAATACCCAAGATACAGTCCTCAGAACTCAAAAAGGTCAACAAAGTGAAGACCCCAAGTGAGGATGCCTCAGTCCCACTTGGGAGGGAGAAGAAGACAACCACAAGGTGAGAGTGAGGGAGGAAGGGACAGGCAAGGGAAAGTGGATGGGGATGGGGGAGAGGGGAACATAATCTGGTATTGGGTGAGGGAAAAGGACTGAAGCCCTGAGTGCCAGCAGCAAGAATGGGAACAGGTGACCTCGTGAGGAAGGAGGTTGGGAGCACCCTCCAGAATGTACCAGATATTTGGGAAGTGAGAGACCATCAGGACTCAAAAGGGAGGACCATAGATGAAATGCCCTACAGTGGGGAGAGAAAACTTGTTGAGCCCACTTCCAGCAGAAAGACAGGGCATCATGTGAGGGATGGGGTTGCTATCCCACAGTCAAAACTCTGGCCCATAATTCTTCCTGTCTGAAAGAAATGCAAGGATGGAAATGGAGAAGACCCTGAGAGAAAAAGAGTGTCCAGCAACAGGCCTAAAGTGGGATCCAGCTCAAAGGGAGGCCTCAAGACCTTACACCATTACTGTGGCTATGAGTACTCACAAAAATGGACCTATCATGACTGCCCTCCGAAAGTCCCAACAAACAACTGAGTCAGATGCAGATATGCACCCAACCAATTAACAGAAGCTGCTGACTCCTCTGTTGAATTAGGGGAAAACTGGAGGAAGCTGAGGAGGAGGGCGACCCTATAGGAGTACCAGCAGTCTCAATTAACCTGGAGCCCTGAGATCTCTCAGACACTGGATCACCAACCAGGCAGCATACACCAGCGGAGATCAGGACCCCAACACATATACATCAGGGGACTCCTGGGTCTAGGTTCAGTCAGAGAACCTGCTCCTAACCCTCAAGAGACTGGAGGCCCCAGGAATTTTAGGGGTCTGGTGGGGTGGGTGGGGTGGGGACATCCTCGTGGAGATGGGTGGTGGGAGAGGGGAGAGGTATGGGACATGGAACAGTTGGAGGGTGGACCATGGGGGGAATAAAATCTGGAGTGTAAAAATTAAAATATAAAATAAAAGTCACTGCCTCAGCGGGTCAGCTGCTTATGCAGAAAAGAAGCTTGGTCAACATTTCAGTGAACTTTTTTATTTTTTGTGTTTACAGAATGTAATTTTTTTAAAAGTCTCTCATCTCATACAAGAAACAGAGAAAACTCAGGTTAGACTCCACAGAAAAGTAGAGTTCCTAATTTTGAGACTAAGAATGAGCTTCTTCTAAGAACACACTCGAGTTAACTGACCCCACTGGTTAGTAGTGGGTGAATTTCTCCACAGGCACATCTTCTTTATGTGCTTTCTCTTTTGTCAAGTTCACCTGGGTAATTAATTGTGTAAGCTATCTCTCAAATGTTATAAATTTATATAACTTCCTTGTTTAAACCATTTTGAATGCCACTCTTGTTAAATTTCCAAATCCTACACACCTTTTTGTACATAATGTAAAATTCATCTTTTTTTGTACTGACTATAGTGTATTTTAATTTTTCCAGCAGCATTGAAAAAATAGATGACCTCAGCCTCACACCTATAAATTTTTAAAGAGAAAGTAAGAATTATTAATGCTCACACTATCATTTAGGAAACTATCTATTTTCTGAGAATAATATCTGAATCATATTATACAGAGAAAAACTGAATTACTGAAATCTGATTGTGTTAGCGTGAAATGCAGAAACAACATACCCACCAGAGAGAAGAAAATCCATCTATTTCTTACCATTGAAAACAGCCTAAATTGACATTTTAACACATTTCCTTATGGTCTGTTTATGTTTTTGGCAGAACTACATATCTTTAATTTACTTTTATGCAATTAAAATACTATTTTATTTTGGGTTTTTCTCAGTTACTATCTTCGAGTAATGAGACTGGAATTAATTTTATGCGACTTGTTGTAATTTCTCTGATATTTAATTCTCCTGTGACTTTGTTCCTCTTATATAGTCTGAAGAATGTATGGAAAGTAGCAAGGTGTCATGGCACAGTTTCTAACGTAGAGTTGACAGTAGAAAAGATAGAACATATGGGATTATCTGGGAGGGTGACCATTGGTAGAAAGCTGAAGAGAAATAGGTGCTTCGTGCTATAACTTCTCTAGCTAGGGTAGAGGAACTGTCAGCAAGACCCTAGGGGTAACTTAGGATTACTTATTTAAAATGTACACAGAAAAACTTCATGCTGTTTCTCACAGACTCTAAGTCCTAAAAATTCACTCTGACTAAATTCTGCTGGCAGTGACTGATGCCATCTCAGTCCACTCCTTGGCAAATTATTACATCAAAGGAATGGGTAGCCTAGTCCTTCACTGAGCATTGACTTCTGGAACCTGAAGGGAAAGTCAAAACTACACAGATAAACGGGAAATGAAGTTTACCTACATCAGAGTCAGAATGGCATCTCCACAGGAAGAAGGGGTAGATGTCAGGAATAAAAGTTACCAAATTCCACCTAGAGTTCATCCATGTTAATAGCTGCCTGGCTTAGACTCACTGCTTTGGGCCCTTCTTCATGTTCTTCCTCATCATCAGCTTTAGCTCTGTGTCTGCAGTTCATCTACTTCCTAACTTCTCTTTCTCTTCTCACTATACCACACTGACTGTCTCAGTGACAATTCAACGTTATTTCTGTCCCAAATTTCTCCAGAGGAAGTCTTGGATCTATGAAATTAAGAGAATTTTTCAGTTTTGATATCCTACCCTAAAACTTTACCATCAAGTTTGGGAAAGTCTTTCTCTAACTAGTCTATGTTTTACTTCATTGTAAATGGCATCTTCTCAGTTTTACTGCCTATCTCCTGGTTCTTTCCTATCAGAGTCTCTCTGCCTCCTTTGCCACCAAGTCCCCAAGTTCCAGAACCTGTGTTCCAGCAGACCTATTCATTTTACTCTTTTGTCAAAATTAGATTTTGACTCTCTAAAATTTGATCAGGTCAGTCTTACAATCAACCCCCCCCCCAATTATCCATAGCAGGTGATGTTTTAATGTTGTTGATGAAATTTTAGACTCTCTTGTCCCCTTACTACTCTAACCTCAGCTTTCAATATATAAGTCCTAAATTATTTAGCCAGCTGGACAACTTGTAATGCTTTCAATCTGTTAATATTTTTAATCACACATATGTATTAGCACATTCAATCACTTCTGTCTGGGAGACAAACTCATCTGAGTACTTGTTCTTTCTAATCACCTTCAATGTGTATTCCAAGGACTGCCTTGTAAATAGAAGAGTTTAGAACACCATTTGCAATCCTACATTACCATACTTCCCTTTCTTTCTGGACTAAAATCTCCTTAAAGTCAGTGTTTCATCACCAGCACATACATTGAGGCCTGATGCTTAATTTGCTTCCAACACAGTGTTGACTGAGTAGTTAAAGGAAAAGTTCCTATCCCATGCCCAACAAACAGCCACCCCACCCCACCCCTCACCACTCCACACCACAGAAAAACTTGGCTTTTAAAATTCACAGGACAAGTGTGTCTTTCATCAGTGTGTTATGTTTCTCTGAAGGTTTGGGGTCAGAGTCAATCAGCATTGTCCTGCTGAAGAGGATTATGTACCTCTATCTTCAAAAGTTTATTGGCATCAAATGAGGCAGTTCCTTTTTAAAGTGTCTATATTCCATCAGCCCAATCACGACAGACCGATTAGATTTCATGTTAGAGAGGAGCTGATGGTATAAAATGAGAGAACGAATCATTACCTGCAGTCGACCATTAATCTCTGTGAAATGTCCTTTCATGTAGTAGTAGTAATTGCACTTATAAATTGAAAATAGAAATATATTTATTCTAGGCTGAAGATTTCTGTTTTCTGCTATTTCAGATATATATGCAAGGTGTTTCTAGAGATGTAATGTTCTGTACTTAGGCTGATAAGACGGCTTAATACATGTTTCTCTACTCAGCATGGATAGTGGATAAGATTTCTTGCTTTATCACTTCTAACCCTCTGATCAAAACAATCATAAAAACGTATTTCATTTGAATATTATTTTAGAAAAACATATCTACATTTCCAACAGCTAATCTGCCTTATCACAATATAGCATGAGATTAAGTTTCTGGTGATTTTTATTTTATATTGTTGGATAAAAATTAGTGTCATATGAGGCAAAGGTGTACAATAAAAAGAAATAGTATTGTAAATTGGCATGTCTTTGACAGTGTTGATCAGTTATTTTTGGGGCTCCTGTAATAAAGTACTATGATGAAAAGCAGGATAAGGAGGAAAGTTTATTTGGGGTCACATTTCCAGAGGGAGAGTCCTTGATGTCAGGGGAGACAGAGCAGCAGACAGCTAGAGCACAAAGAGAACAGATCCCATTCTCAGCTGTAAATGCAAAGCAGAGAGACAAAGCTAGAAAAGGCTATAAACTCCCAAAGTCTGCTTCCATAAGGTACGTCCTACCACAAGGTTCCACCTTCCCAAAGGTCCTCTACCTCTCCAAACAACACCACTAACCAGGAGCCAAGAGTTCAAATAAGTGAGCTAATAGTGGACATCAGTCATTTAAACCACTACAGAGTATGTGGAGGGTATTTAATTTATAGGCTTTAAAACTTGGTTTATTATTTAAAATTAAGGTTAATAGTGGTTTGTTTCTATGAGGAAATAATGAATTAATAGGTTTGTATGTAAGCGACAGTTCAGGGAATTCTGACTAAAAATATCACAGTTTGGGATTTTGTTTTCTTTTTCTTTTTTCTATTGGTCTAAGCTGCTTTTCTACTGCTGTGATAGGACAATAAAGCATCTTGACCCTATCTCGGTGTTGAAAATCGTCTTATAATAGAGACAGACTAGGTCCATTCCTGTTTATATTTAAAGATGTTTCTCGATGATTGGGCTATGCCACAACTATAAACTTAACTAAAATGATTCTGTACTTCCTGTTCCAAGAAATGTCACCCATGCTTTTGCTTAAAGAGGTTGTTATGACCACCTTAAGACCATGCCTTGTTTCTGAAGGTTGTTATGACCAACTTGGTATGCTTCTGTGACCTCTGCTTCTTTGCCTGACGAACCCCCACTTGTGAATCCCTAGTCTTGATCTATAAAAAACCTTATCTTTCCTATGTTCAATCCTGATCTCTTGAACCCCATCATAGGAAGAGACAGCTTGTGTGCACAAACAAAGCTCGTTTTAATGAATTTGACCATGATTTGTGAAGGTGGTCTGTCTCCTGGCATCTGTGGGATTAACAGAAACCACAACCAAAGCAATTTACACAAGAGTTTATTAGGGGCTTACAGTTCAGAGGGTTAACGTTCATGACCATCATGGCAGGGAGTATTGCAGTAGGCAGGCAGGTCTAAAGATGGACAAGCAGCACAAGTAGATGTACAACTGTGAAGCAAAGAGAGGTAATGTGGGGGGTTTAAATCTAAAGGCCCACCTACAGCAACACACCTCCAACAAAAAGGTCATACCTTCAAATCCTTCTCAAGTAATTCTGCCAACTGGGGACCAAGTATTCAAATATATGGATCAATGCTGGGGAGGGGGACATTTTCATTCAAAGCATTACAGTGTGCTATCAGATTTTTTCATATGAAATAGCAAATAACTGAAGGTCATTTTTGTCTGTTTTCTAGCTGCCATGAGTGGAGGGAAGCACTTTCTGATAATTCCCAATCCTGATGATTATAACCTAATCAGTGTCTGACCTATGGTCAGTCGTACATACTAGTGATAGATATTAATGCAGCAGGTACTGCTCAAGAATAAATTTAACCATCAACTGAAAGATAAAAATACAGCCACAGCCTGATTCTCCTTTGTAGTGATGTCCGTGTCACACGAAAACACTCTCCTTAAGATTGTCTTTCTTTTCCTTTAAATTATAGCAGAAGTCTGGGCAAGTGGGTGTATAAGGTATAAAGGTCAATACCAATGCCCCACTGGAAGAAAAGAAAACTTGTCCAGGCTACTTTTGTCTCATGCATGATACTATACTTGGGAGAAATCCTATAGAATTTCCAGTGGAAAATTTGTTTAAATAAGTTTGAGTTATTAGTATACAAAATGAGGTTACTTACAGAAGCTGAGTCACCCTGCTTATAATCAGAATGATCTGTCCTGCTCTTTTCCTATCAACTCACATATATTCGTTACATTTCTTTTCTTTTTGTTTAAATTGGATATTTTATTTATTTGTATTTCAAATGTTAATCCTGTTCCCTGTTTCCCCTTCACAAACCCCCTGTCCCATTCCCCCTCCCCTTGCTTCTATGAGGGTGCTCCCTCACTCACCCACCTACTCCTGCCTCCCTGCCCTGGAATTCCTCTACA
This sequence comes from Rattus norvegicus, assembly GCF_021556685.1. Lineage (NCBI taxonomy): Eukaryota > Metazoa > Chordata > Mammalia > Rodentia > Muridae > Rattus > Rattus norvegicus. The sequence continues at coordinate 62,180,152 of NC_141539.1, forward strand.
TTGGGGCATCAAGCCCTCACAGGACCAAGGGTCTTTCCTCTGCCATATATGTAGCTGGAGCCATGGGTCACTCCATGTGTACTCTAGTTGGTGGTTTAGTCCCTGGCACAAAAAACAACTTAAGAGGGAAGTGGTTTATTTTTCCTCAGTATCCAGGGTATACGGTCCATCATAGCAGGAAACCCATAGTAGAGAGTGACAACATCTAGGAACTGAGAATTCAGGGCGTGGTTTCTCATATCTCAGTAAACTAGGAAAGAGAGTGATACTAAGAAGCTGGGGTTAGGACAAATTGGCAACCAACAGATTGGGAAAAGATCTTTACCAATCCTACAACAGATAGAGGCCTTATATCCAAAATATACAAAGAACTCAAGAAGTTAGACCGCAGGGAGACAAATAACCCTATTAAAAATGGGGTTCAGAGCTAAACAAAGAATTCACAGCTGAGGAATGCCGAATGGCTGAGAAACACCTAAAGAAATGTTCAACATCTTTAGTCATAAGGGAAATGCAAATCAAAACAACCCTGAGATTTCACCTCACACCAGTGAGAATGGCTAAGATCAAAAACTCAGGTGACAGCAGATGCTGGCGAGGATGCGGAGAAAGAGGAACACTCCTCCATTGTTGGTGGGGTTGCAAACTGGTACAACCATTCTGGAAATCAGTCTGGAGGTTCCTCAGAAAATTGGACATTGAACTGCCTGAGGATCCAGCTATACCTCTCTTGGGCATATACCCAAAAGATGCCCCAACATATAAAAAAGACACGTGCTCCACTATGTTCATCGCAGCCTTATTTATAATAGCCAGAAGCTGGAAAGAACCCAGATGCCCTTCAACAGAGGAATGGATACAGAAATATGGTACATCTACACAATGGAATATTACTCAGCTATCAAAAACAATGACTTTATGAAATTCGTAGGCAAATGGTTGGAACTGGAAAATATCATCCTGAGTGAGCTAACCCAATCACAGAAAGACATACATGGTACGCACTCACTGATAAGTGGCTATTAGCCCAAATGCTTGAATTACCCTAGATGCCTAGAACAAATGAAACTCAAGACAGATGATCAAAATGTGAATGCTTCACTCCTTCTCTAAAAGGGGAACAAGAATACCCTTGGCAGGGAAGAGAGAGGCAAAGATTAAAACAGAGACTGAAGGAACACCCATTCAGAGCCTGCCCCACATGTGGCCCATACATATACAGCCACCCAATTAGACAAGATGGATGAAGCAAAGAAGTGCAGACCTACAGGAGCCGGATGTAGAGCGCTCCTGAGAGACACAGCCAGAATACAGCAAATACAGAGGCGAATGCCAGCAGCAAACCACTGAACTGAGAATAGGACCCCCGTTGAAGGAATCAGAGAAAGAACTGGAAGAGCTTGAAGGGGCTCGAGACCCCATATGTACAACAATGCCAAGCAACCAGAGCTTCCGGGGACTAAGCCACTACCTAAAGACTATACATGGACTGACCCTGGACTCTGACCTCATAGGTAGCAATGAATATCCTAGTAAGAGCACCAGTGGAAGGGGAAGCCCTGGGTCCTGCTAAGACTGAACCCCCAGTGAACTAGACTGGTGGGGGGAGGGCGGCAATGGGGGGAGGGTTGGGAGGGGACACCCATAAGGAAGGGGAGGGGGGAGGGGGATGTTTGCCCGGAAACCAAAGAATTATTATTAAGTATTAAGTAAATTAAAAAAAAAAGAAAGCTTGCTCGCCAACCATCTACCTCCTAAAGCTATACTTCATTTTCTAAAGGTTCTATCATCTCCCCAAACAGTGCTGCTATTTGTAGACAAATTTATCAAGCACACAACTTTGGGTATGGGAGCCAGGTCACATTTCCTTTCTCCAATAGTATGTGACTCTGCCTCTTATGTTATCAGGTTTGTTAGAAATCACCATTAACCAAACCATCTTGTTGTTCCAGGGTTTGATAAGTTAGCAATATAATTATGAAGGTTTAAAATGTCATGTATGGAATTACTGTATGGTATAAAATAAAATAAGAGTTTTGTTATTGCTAGTAAATCCAGTTGCTATTGTGTGGTGTACTAAAGAATTAAATAGGAAAAGGAAGATGCCCCTCAGGTGGGTAGGAGTGGCTGCCATGTGCACATAAGAATGTGAGTTTAGATCCACAGCACTGGTACAAAGCTGGGCATGGTTGCCTGCACCCGTAACACCAATGCTCAACACTAAATGGAAAGAGATAGGGAATGGTGACTGCTTTCTCAGGTCCAGATTCAGCGAGAGACCCAGGCATACATACATATAGCAAATCCATCCACTAGCCATACGATAGCACACACAAAGAGAGTAGAGGGTGAGAAAGAACAAAAAGGAAAGAAAAAAGAAAGAATGAAAGAAAGAAAGAATGAATGAATGAATGAAAGAAGAAAGAAAAAGGAAAGAATGAAAGAGAAAATGTTAAACACAAAAATATTTGTCCAGACCACCCAGAAACACATGGAATGCAGCACCTTGGAAAACTGGAAGTAGAAAAAGATTGCAAATTATTTAGCAAGTTAAAAATAGCTCTTTGTTGCACCAGTGGAAGGGGAAGCCCTGGGTCCTGCTAAGACTGAACCCCCAGTGAACTAGACTATGCGGGGAGGGTGGCAATGGGGGGAGGTTTGGGAGGGGAACACCCACAAGGAAGGGGAGGGGGGAGGGTGATGTCTGTCCGGAAACCGGGAAAGGGAATAACACTTGAAATGTATATAAGAAATACTCAAGATAATAAAAAAAAAATAAAATAAAAAAAAAGAAATACTCAAGTTAATAAAAAAAAATAGCTCTTTGTTAAAAAAAAAAAGAAAGAAAATATGTAATTCAGAGGAAACAGCAACAGTCTCCATGGCTGTGCTTCCCAAATAATCTGAGATTAAGGATTGGCATTTAAAAAATTCTTCCAGAGAATGGCTTATTTACTTATTTAAAGTTAACCTAGGAAACAATGGATCTCATTATAGAATCTCCATATAACAATACATCCATGACCTTATACTCAGTTCTAGCTTTCTCCCCGAAGGCTCTATCCTGCCCTCAGGCTGGTCCTGGTCTCCAGCACAGAGTCCTTCTTTGGCTTGTATGTTCCATGCTTCCCATTAAGCTCTTTTCTTCACCCATCTTGAGCTTCCTAATACATGTGAGCAACACATACAAAAAAAGCATCTGAGAATCTATATTTTGTATGTAAGAGAAAACATGGGATCTGTCTGAGTATGGCTTATTTTATTAGTGTAATTTCATTTCTTGGGAATGTCATGATTTCATTTTCAGAGTGAAAAGACATAAAAGTATGTTTATATAAACATAGCAGGAACAAATATAACAGGGAGAAAACAGAACCACAAAAGCTACACACGCTACTGTCAAAAGTATGTGTGGTGTAGTCCCAAACTTTGTACACGTTTCATTGTAAACCAATGAACAGAATTCACACATCACTCTGCTACAGAGTTGTGTCATGTAAATTATTTTATAGGGTGACAACAGTATTGAACTTTCCTTACAAATTTTAAGTATAAATACAGCTACAAAGTTTGTTCAGCAATTTGAGTTTAATTACTGTTTGAGAATTGTGGATGTTTTTATCTTGAGAGAAAAGTTTGCCTAGTTAAATTATTTCTGAAGAATAGGATTAAGTTTTCTTTCAATACAAAATGGTTTTGTATCGTTTACAAGCCATTTTGCTTGTCATATAACCCTATTAGGATCAAGACATGTATATTCCAAGTAGCAGGAACCAATGAATTCAATGTTAATATTTTTCTAGATTGTTGTAGTAAAGAAGCCATGTTTGGTAATGTATTCAGTTTATACCTACATTCTGTACTCTGAGAAATATAGCTTAAAAAGAATACCAAATGAACTATTCAGTTAATGTTTTCTGTCATATTTTAGATAACAAATCAACGAATGAGTTTTCCAATGGATTAATGAGTGTATATATGAATGTAAATGAGAATGAGAACATTAACTAAATATAGATCACCAATAAAATTTATTAATTTGAAAACACCTCTCCTCCTTTCTTCCAGTCCTTCATTAGTTTACTCCTTCATGAAACCGATCTTTTGTAAATCTAATAAAAACAAGTGACCATGTTGTGAACTTGGATTAGAGAGTACATAAAATCCCATGTGACAATTGCTCATAATTGAGGGATAAATGCATAAAAGTAAAACACAATTGCAGTCTGATGCATTCATTTTTGGAACTTCAGACTGATTAGAAAATCACTCCATGATAGAGTCTCAGTAAAAGCACTTGAGCTCTTCCACATACTTTCTCAAGACTAGACAGATATTGGTGGAACATTTTAGTCTACAATAAAAGCAATGGGTATATACAATCATTATCAATGAGTCAGAAAAGTAAATAAAATCAATCCTTTTCCAATTCTTCAACATATAACTTTAGATAAAAACATTTAAAAAATGTTAAGCCAGTTTTTTTGCTTAAAATATTTGTGAACACTTTCACTCTCTCTTGTGCTTGGCAAGCCCTGGGCATTTTAGATTAATGAATTTCCCAATCACTTAGAGAAGAAATTTAAAACAAAGTTTACTCTCAAGATGTAACTTGAGACTGAGTTATACCTCTGTTTTATTATTCCTAATGGCACTGAGTCAATCCACAGATATTTCATCCTGCAATTTTCTACTGTTATGAAAATGCATAATGTTAATCATTGTGATACTTTATAAACTGACCATAAACCAATGTTTATAGTCAGTTAATCATCGTATTACTTTGCCTTAGGTAATTTAATACATTACCTTAATGTAGCAATCTACTTAATATACATTTTAAAGGAGTACAATAAAGGTTGTATAGTGTTAATGCATTATGCATTCTAACCCCAAATTTAAAAATACAATTGCAGTTTGGACAGAGTTCAGCTATTCATAACTCTGGTTTCTTCTGCCTTTTTCTGGGAAGAATGAAGGTTTAATGAAGGGCATCAGTTAACTGCTATTCTGTGTCTGATGATACATCTGTTCCTCAACCTGCTCCAGGCAAGAATAGCTTTTGATACCGTCAGTTTCCCACTCAGAGATCTACAATTACTCGATTACAGAACACCAAACCCCCAATTGCAAGAAGAGGAAAAAAAAACTACCCCCCAAAATAGATAATAAACTTGGAAGTAGGAGGCATTGACTTAAAGAAAGGGAGTCAGTACTTTTTGTGAAGTTACTACAAAACTCTTATTTTAAAGATTATTTTTTGGGGGTGGCAGGGAGACTATTTCTTTTATATGTATGAGTGTTTTGCCTGAATGTTATGTCTGTGCACCATGTGCACACCTGGTGCCTAAGGAAGCCAGAAGAGGGCAGCGGATAACCTGGAACTGGAGGTACCTATGTTGTGAACTACCTACCACATGGGTGCTGGGAAACTAAAACGAGGTTCTCTGCAAGAGCAGAAGTTGTTCTTAGCCAAAGAGATGTTTCTTCAGCGCCCAATTTTTGAATGAGTATTCTTAAACCTAATCATTTAAAGACAGTAGACTTGGTCACTGTGTTGTCTAATAAGTAAATTTTAGTTATGGACTACTGTGTTCCAGGTACAGGTTCATACTTTACTCTCATCTTTAATCCCCATTAAAAGGACTGAAATAGAGATTTCATTCTTGACCATAAACTTAGAATATATTATATAGCAATATGTGATTCTAATTTGAAGTTTTAGAAAGCAGAAAATGAATCTGTTGAAAGCTTTCTTCTCCTTTTTTTGTCTATGAAGACTGTGGGTATTGTCATAGATATATTGATGCTTCAATCTATAGACAGCTATTGTAGAGACTGAATTTGAGGTTCAAGGCTTGGAATTGACTGTACATCATAAAACGGTGCTTATCTCCAGTCTGGATAAAAGTCAGCTGCCTGATTCTGGGTTTTGGAAGAAGATAGACCCATTTATGGAAGAAATTTGTTAAATTCTTCTTTTATAGAAACAAGGAGCACAGGAAAATGATTTGGGAATTCCATCGTGGTGGCCAGAGAAACTAATTTCTTTTTTCATTTTCACACAGGTTCACTCTTTTCCCCACATTGAATAAGGGTTTTCAGAATTATTTATACTGAAGAAATTCATAGAATGTATTCCTTTTAAAGGAATATTTATTCTATAATATGGACTTTATTTTAGAAATCTAAAGGGTCTGTGCTAGCTTCCCATTTTCTTTCTTTTCATTTCCTACCAGATTGTGTTGAATGTTTAGACAAGTAGAACTCATGAGCTGACAAAAGGCCAATAAATTAAAAAAAAAAAATTCGGTCCCCAGCTCCGAAAAAATGAACCAAAAAAAAAAAAAAAAAAAAAAAACAAACCCTCAGCCATCAGGGAATTAATTGGAAATTACAAAAACCTTGAGATTTCTACTTACCTCAGTGAGAATGAGTGTGATCAAGAAAACAAATAATGACACATTCTGGCAAGACTGTGGGAAATGAGGAAAACCAAACCGTTGCTAGTGGAAGTGTCCGCTATTGTAACTGCTATAGAAACTGGTGTGGAGGTTCCTCAATAATTATAACTAGAACTATCATATGACCCTGCGCTAATACTTCTGAATACAAGGACCCTAGATCCTTCTCAAATGTCCATGTACACTACAGCACTATTCTCAATAGCAAGGAAGTAAACCAGCCTAGATATGTTGCTATGGGTAATGAAATGTGGCGCGCGCGCGCACGCACACACACACACACACACACACACACACACACACACACACACACACAGTGGAACTTTGTTTAGCTATAGAGAAGTAAAATTATAAAATCTGCAGGAGAATGGCTGGAGCTGAAACATATTAAGTAGGTGACTCAGTCTCAGAAAGAAAAAAATAACAATGTTTTTTCTCATACGGGATCCTAACTTTTAATATTGTGTATATGTCAATAAAGGATGGTGAGAAAGGAATTATATTCTGAAACCAGGTAGAAGACCATAAGAGGTAAACAAGAGATGTAGAAGAGAGGTAGGAGGTGAAAAGCAAAGGTCACATGTAACTTAAAGGTGGAAAAGAAGCTACTTGGTGTGGGAGGGGACAAAGGAGCCTGGGAGGATGAGGAGGGAGAGAGAAGAAAACAACAAAAGGACATTGTACTTGAAAAAGTTCATACTATAACCCAACTTTCATAGTTTTAAACGCTGTAGCAGTTAAATGATTGTAACACATTTTTATCTTTTATTTAAAAATAAAAGTTCCTTGTACAATGATATGTGTTAAGAAATCCAGTATACGTTAAACATGTGTCTTTTGTTCTAACACATGGTAAGAGGAACTTAGAGTTTTATAGATCTCAGACACAAATTCATAATATTTGTTCCCAAAGTATAGGACATCCTTTTTCACACAGGTAACTGTAATCTTCATCCGTCAGCAAAAAAAAAAAAAAAACTTCTCTTTGCAACCAATCAAAATGCAAAAGTGTGGAGTTGATTCCCATTAGAAACAGCTACAAAAAACACCTGCACAGAAGCTTCAGGGAACATTGATAAAGAAGAGATGTAAATACTGTAAGAGGCAGAGCATCCAGAGTTTGCGTCTCCTAGTAACAACAAAAGCTACACAAACTTGACTGCCCAAACATGAAGTGAACAAAGAGAGTAGCAACAAACATGCCAGACCAGATGGGGAAAAGCTTTCAAAGGCTCAACCCTACAGAAAGAATTATAGGCAACTGAGTAAAGCTGGAAACCAGAGACAAGTACTGAGGCACCTTGGGTAAAACCAAATAGTACTAGGGAGGAAAAGGCGAAAAAGAAGAAACAAGCAAACAAACACAGCGATAAAATGACTCCTAATGATACTCTGCTATACTCATAGATCAGAGTCTTATTCAGCTAACAGCACAGAAGCTCCTTCCTGCAGCATATGGGAAGAAGTACAAAGATCCACATCCACACCTTATGAGGAGAGTTAGAGACCTTGGAACACTCAGCCCTGAGTGGGATGTCTTCATCAAATCTCTCCCCTCAGGACTTAGGGAACTCTGGGGAAGGGAGGCAGTAACAGTATAAAAGCCAGCAGGGATGGATGCCATCAAGCCACCAGCAAGTCCCAGATTAAAGGAAAGCAAGAGGCTCCCAGGACCCAACAGGGATGAGATTAGCTGAAATGCCCAACAAAGGGGAGGGAGAAGCTGTAGATACCATATCTAGGGGTTAGGCAAGGCCCCTGATTAGGGCATGAGGCCACACAAAGTTTTAACCCAGAATCGCTCCTGTCTAAAGGAAATACAGGAAAAAAGAGTGAAGCAGAGACTGAAGGAAAGGCCATCCAGAGACTGCCTAACCCGGGGATCCATCCCATCAAACCCAGTCACTATTGCTGATGCCAAGAAGTGCTTGCTGACAGGAACACTGAGATGGATGTCTCCTGAGAGGCTCTGTCAGATCCTTACTGACACAGATGAGGATGTTTGCAGCTAACCATCAGTCTGAGCACAGGGACCCCAGTGGAGGAGTTAGAGAAAGGACTGAAGGAACTGAAGGGGTTTGCAACCCCATAGGAAGAACAACAATATCAAACAACCAGACTCCGCCCCCCCCAACCCCCGAGCTCCCAGGGACAGAACTACCAACCAAAGAGTAAACAAGGAGGGACCCATGACTCCAGCTACATATGTAACAGAGGATGGCATTGTCTGGCATCAATAGGAGGAGAGGCCCCTGGTCCTGTGAGGCCTTGTTTCCCCAGTGTTGGGAATGCCAGGGTGTTGAGATGGCAGTGAGTGGAAGTGGGAGCATCCTCACAGAAGCAGGGGAGAGGGGGCAACTGGAAAGGGAATGCATTTGAAATGTAAATACATAAAATAGCCAATAAAAAAGAAAACACGGAGTAGCCATTCTAATATTGAATAAAATTGATTTTCAACCAAAAGTCATCAAAAAAGATAAGGAAAGAAACTTCATATTCATCAAAGGAAAAGTCCACCAAGATGAACTCTCAATCCTAAATATGTATGCTCCAAATACAAGGGCACCTACATACATAAAAGAAACCTTACTAAAGCTCAAAACACACATTGCACCGCACACAATAATATTGGAGATTTCAACACCCCACTCTCATCAATGGACAGATCATGGAAACAGAAATTAAACAGAGACATAGACAGACTAACAAGTTAAGAACCAAATGGACTTAACAGATATTTATAGAACATTCTATTCTAAAATAAAATGATATACCTTCTTCTCACACCCTCATGGTACTTTCTCCAAAACTGACCATATAATCAGGCACAAAACAGGCCTCAACAGATACAGAAAGATAGAAATAATCCCATGCGTTCTATCAGACCACCACAGGCTAAAGCTTGAGGAAAGAACGCCACATACACATGGAAGTTGAACAATGCTCTACTCAATGATAACCTGGTCAAAAAAGAAATAAAGAAGGAAATTAAAAACTTTGAAAGAGCTTGAAGGGGCTTGAGACCCCATATGAACAACAATGCCAAACAACCAGAGCTTCCAGGGATTAAGCCACTATCAAAAGACTATATACATGGATTGACCCTGGACTTCAACTGCATAGGTAGCAATGAATAGCCTAGTAAGAGCACCAGTGGAAGGGGAAAACCTTGGTCCTGCCAAGACTGAACCCCCAGTGAACGTGATTGTTGGGGGAGGGCAGTAATGGGGGGAGGGTAGGAAGGGGGACACCCATATAGGAGGGGAAGGAGATGGGTTACAGGGATGTTGGCCCAGACACCGGGAAAGGGAATAACAATTGAAATGTAAATAAGAAATCCCCAAGTTAATAAAGATTAAGAAAAAAAAGGAATAATGAAAATGAAGGTACAATATACCCAAACTTATGGGACACAATGAAAGCTGTGCTAAGAGGAAAACCCATAGCTCTGAGTGCCTGCAGAAAGAAACAGGAGAGAGCATATATCAGCAACTTGACAGAACACCTAAAAGCTCTAGAATAAAAAGAAGCAAATACACCAAAAAGGAGTGGAAGGCAGGAAATAACCAAACTCAGAGCTGAAATCAACCAAGTAGAAAGAAAAGGGACTATTCAAAGAATCAACAGAACCAAAAGCTGGTTCCTTGAGAAAATCAACAAGAGAGATAAACCCTTAGCCAGACTAACCAGAGAACACAGAGAGTACGTCCAAATTAGCAAATTCAGAAATGAAAAGGGAGACATAACAGCAGAATCAGAGTAAATTAAAAAAGTTATCTTATCCTACTACAAAAGCCTATATTAAACAAAACTTGAAAATCTGGAGGAAATGGACAATTTCCTAGACAGATACCAGGTACTGAAGTAAAACAGGAACAGGTAAACCATTTAAACAATGCCATGACTCCTAAAGAAATAGAAGCAGTCATTAAAAGTCTCCCAACCAAAAAGAGCCCAGGTCCAGATGGGTTCAGTTCAGAATTCTATCAGACCTTCATAGAAGACCTCATACCAATACCATCCAAACTATTCCACAAAATTGAAACAGATGGAGAGTTACTGAATTCCTTCTATGAAGCCACACTCTTATAACTAAACCACACAAAGACCCAACAAAGAAAGGGAATTTCACACCAATTTCCCTTATGAATATCGATGCAAAAATACTCAATAAAATTTTTGCAAACCGAATCCAAGAACACATCAAAACAGTCATCCATCATGATCAAGTAGCTTCATCCCAGTTATGCATGGAGGGTTTATTATATGGAAAACCATCAACGAAATCCACTATATAAACAAACGGAAAGATAAAAACCACATGATCAGTTCATTAGATGCTGAGAAAGCATTTGACAAAATTCAACACCCCTTCATAATAAAAGACCTGGAAAGAACAGGAATTCAAGGCCCATACCTAAACATAGTAAAAGCCATATACAGTAAACCAGTAGCTAACACTAAACTAAATGGAGAGAAACTTGAAGAAATCCCACTAAAATCAGGGACTAGACAAGGCTACCCACTCTCTCCCTACTTATTCAATATAGTTCTCGAAGTTCTAGCCAGAGCAATCAGACAACAAAAGGAGATCAAAAGGAAATCGATTGGAAAGGAAGAAGTCAAATTATCACTATTTGCAGATGATATGATAGTATATTTAAGTGATCCCAAAAGTTCCACCAGAAAACTACTAAACCGGATAAACACATTCAGCAAAGTGGCTGGGTATAAAATTAACTCAAATAAATCAGTAGCCTTCCTCTACACAAAGAAACAAGCTGAAAAGAAATTATGGAAACGACACCCTTCATAATAGTCCCAAATAATATAAAATACCTCAGTGTGACTTTAACCAAGCAAGTGAAAGATCTGTATGATAAGAACTTCAAGCCTCTGAAGAAAGAAATTGAAGATCTCAGAAGATTGAAAGATCTCCCGTGCTCATAGATTGGCAGGATTAATATAGTAAAAATGGCCATTTTATCAAAAGCGATCTACAGATTCAGTGCAATCCCCATCAAAATTCCAATCTGGTTCTTCGTTCAGTTAGACAGAAAAATTTGCAAATTCATCTGGAATAACAAAAAAAAAAAACAGGATAGGTAAAACTATCCTCAACAATAAAAGTACTTCCAGGGGAATCACTATCACTGAACTCAAACAATACCACAGAGCAATAGTGATAAAAACTGCATGGTATTGGTACAGAGACAGACAGATAGACCAATGGAATAGAATTGAAGACCCAGAAATGAACCCACACACCTATGGTCACTTGATTTTAACCAAGGATCCAAAGCCATATAATGGAAAAAAGATAGCATTTTCAGCAAATGGTGCTGGTTCAATTGGAGGTCAGCATGTAGAAGAATGCAGATCAATCCATTGTTATCACCAAGTACAAAGCTTAAGTCCAAGTTGATCAATGACCTCCACATCAAACCAGATATTCTCAAACTAATAGAAGAAAAAGTGGGGAAGAATCTCGAGCACATGGACACTGGAGAAAATTTCCTGAACAAAACACCAATGGCTTATGCTCTAAGATCAAAAATTGACAAATGGGGTCTCATAAAACTGCAAAGCTTCTGTAAGGCAAAGGACACTGTTGTTAGTAAAAAAACAGCAACCAACAGAGTAGGGAAGATCTTTATCAATCCTACAACTGATAGAGGGCTTATATCCAAATTAAACAAAGAACTCATGAAGTTAGACCACAGGGAGACAAATAACCCTATTAAAAATGGGGTTCAGAGCTAAACAATGAATTCACCGCTGAAGAATGTCAAAGGGCTGAGAAGCACCTAAAGAAATGTTCAAAATCTTTAGTCATAAGAGAAAAGCAAATCAAAACAACCCTGAAATTCCACCTCACACCAGTCAGAATGGCTAAGGTCAAACACTCAGGTGACAACAGATTCTGGCGAGGATGTGGAGAAAGAGGAACACCCCTCCATTGTTGGTGAGATTGTTGACTGGTAAAACCATTCTGGGAATCAGTCTGGAGGTTCCTCAGAAAATTGGACATTGAACTACCGGAGGACCCAGCTATACCTCTCTTAGGCAGATACCCAAAAGATGAGCCAACATACAACAAAGACACATGCTTCACTATGTTCATAGCAGCCTTATTTATAATAGAAACCAGATGAAAGAACCCAGATGTCCTTCAACAGAAGAATGGATACAGAAAATGTGGTACATCTACACATGAAATCCTACTCAGCCATCAAAAACTATGACTTTATGAAGTTCATAGGCAAATGATAGAACTGGAAAATATCATCCTTAGTGAGGTAACCCAATCACAGAAAAACACACATGGTATGCACTCATTATTAAGTGGATATTAGCCCAAATGCTCGAATTACCCTAGATGCACAGAACACATGAAACTCAAAAAGGATGACCAAAATGCGGATGCTTCACTCCTTCTTTAAAAGGGGAACAAGAATACCCTTAGGAGGGTATAGGGAGGAAAAGTTTAGAACAGAGACTGAAGGAACTCCCATTCAGAGCCTGCCCCACATGTGGCCCATACATATACAATCACCAAAGTAGATTAGGTGGACAAAGCAAAGAATTGCAGGCTGACAGGAACTGGATGTAGATCTCTCCTGAGAGAGACAGCCAGAATAACACAAATACATAGGCGAATGCCAGCAGCAAACCACTGAACTGAGAACGGGACCCCCGTTGAAGGAATCAGAGAAAGGACTGGAAGAGCTGAAGGGGCTTGAGACCCCATATGAACAACAATGCTAACCAACCAGAGCTTCCAGGGACTAAGCCAGTACCCAAAGACTATACATGGACTGACCCTGAGCTCCTACTGCATAGGTAGTAATGAATAGCCTAGTATGGGCACCAGTGGAAGGGGAAGCCCTTGGTCCTGCCAAAACTGGACCCCTGGTGAATGGGACTCTTGGGCGGGAGAGCGGTAATGGGGGAAGGATGGTGAGCAGAATAGCCATATAGAAGGGGAGAGGGATGGTTTAGTGTGATATTGGCCTGGAAACCAGGAAAGCGAATAACATTTGAAATGTAAATAGGAAATGCCCAATTTAATAAAGATGGGGAAAAAAGGATAATAGTAGTTAGAAAACACAATCAATTAAAAACAAGAAAAAAAAAAAAAAAGAAAACACGATCTTCTAAATCAACAGGAGCCAAGCTCATATTAAGTCACAGAGATCAAAGCAGTATGCATGGGCCCTGCATGTGTACACCAGATCCCCTGCTTATGTATTACTTTTTCTCGTTTAGATTTTTATTGGACTCCTGAGTATGTAAATTGGCAGGTCTCTGATTCTTGTGTCTTTCCTTTGACTCTTTTCTCTTTGTTGTTTTGTCCTGTCCAACTACAATAAGACAGCTATTGTTTTACCTTATTATATTTTATTTTGCTATATTTTAATATTATGTCTTAGAAGCCTGTTCTTTTCCAATGAGAAACAGAAAGGAAGTGTATCCTTATAGGAGCAACTGGGAACAGTAGAGGGAGGAGAAACTGTAATCAGGACAAATTATGTGAGAAAAAAAATCTTATTTTTAAGAAAGGAAAAAAAATGAAAAGGAAACCCAAGTCAATTCATTAAACACAGAAGTCACTTTTAAAGAAAAAAAGTGGCAAAAAGAGAGTCAAAATTTGTTTTCAGTCAATAAATTACATATAGAATTAATTAGTAGCATTGGTATCAATGGTAGCAATAGCTACATCAACACTTCTCATTTATTGAGCATATATTTATGTTTGTTTCATAGATCATCTCCAATCTCATACTTGACTTTGGTAATTCTCTTTCCTGTTTCAAAGGAAATGAACAATCAGAGCAATTAACTGATTTACACATTCAACACATGGCATTGGGAACACCAGATTATAGCTGTCCCACTCGAAAGCATATGTTTGTGGGCTTAACTCATAGTGTCTAGTCACAATAACTAAATTTGCTCTGATTTCATCCAAATTTACAGTGTTCCTTATGATGTTTCTGCCACTTTCCTGCCTCAGTAGATTTGAAGATAAGAGTTATAGGAGGCATTGCTTCGGGCCTTCATATACCTTCAACACCAGGAAGGTCTCTGTGTGTGTTGTTGGTGTTGGTTTTCCTTAAATGTCCAAGTTTTAAGTACAGCTTTACATGTAAAAGGGTGATATGAAAACAAAACTTGAAAGCAATGGGGATTAAAGCTGTGAACTTTTTCAAATTGGCTCATCCTTGTGTTTGCCAAACCAGTCTGGTGGTTTGTGTCACACTCTCTGTCGTAGGCAGGCACATTGGCTCTTTTCCTTGGGAAACTGTTTACAATTAGAACTCATCCAAAAGAAAGTATTGGATAACCATGGATACCCTTGCTTCTTGCCATAGAGAGATCTAATATTTTGTAACCATATAATCTAATCATGGCTTGTGGGGACAAAAAAAAAAGAGAACAATAACGGATCAAACTAACTCAACATAAAACAACAGCATTAACTATATCAACAACAACAATGAGTTAATGGGAAGGAGTCTGCTATTTCTTGGAACCTGACATAAGTTCTCAAGGTATCTGATGCTCTGGAGCTTGGGCAGACTGACTGGGCTGAGGAAGCATTCTCTGGGCTACCCATGCATCTTCATTCTCAGAACATGCTCCCTGTGTGCCTGTCTTATTCTCTGACGTTCCTTTGGGCATATGTGAGGCTCTATGCCTCCCTTTTGTTGGAAAGTGTTAGCAAAGAGCTGTCCTCAGCCTTCCCTTCAGACCCAAAATAAATTTCCAGAGGTTTCTGCCTATTCTTGCTTGGTCCTTGCTCCTGGTCTTTCTTCTATATGTCATTTTGTCCAGGCATAGGTCATATGCCTTATACCAAGAGTCCTGGGGTGATTGCAGGCCCTTATCACCTGAAACTTTGAAGTTAGGAGAAACAGAATGTGACTGCAAGGGGACATTATCTCTAAAGGTGAGAAAGAATGATAGGTTGAAGACTGAAAACATAGATGGCAATCACCTAGACATTTGCTGTGTGTTTTCCTGAACTCATGTCCATGTCATTTGAGAGAAAAGTAACAAATGTGGTTTGTACAAGGTTGGCAAGTTGCCTACTAATTCAAAACTGATTGAGGTTGTAGTTACATTGTTAGATGCATGGAAAAGCTGCAAGTGATTGGAAATGCCAGCTGTCATTTAACTTTTGAATGACAGATAAGAGGCACAGAAATGGAGTCAGAATTGAGGTTAGGCCAAAGTTAGTCACTCCTACTGTCATATCATGATTTCTCTCTGACTCGTATGATTGACTGGTTAAATGAAGAAATAATAATACCTTGGAAGAATACTCATTCACTGAGGGCATTTGTGAAGTCCTTAATGAAGAGCTTTCTGTAGATTAGTCAATGCATCTTGATTACCAGTAAAGACAGTTAGCCAAGTTGATAAGAGTAACTCCATGACACTGTCACACTACATATACTCTTGACTGTGGAATTGAGAACAGAGTAATATAATCATAAAGCCATATATTCATAATACATCCAGAGTTATGCTGTACACACACACACACACACACACACACACCACATACTCATCCATCTGTAGTTTATAGGATGAAGACCTTACTGTGGCCTTGTATGAACTAGGCATTGGTAGCAGCTCTGTTTGACAGGTCACTGGACAGAGTTTTGACTTTCACAGGGTTTTCGTTTCAGTCTTTCCTTTCCAAATTCCACTTGCATCATCTCTATGCATTTATGAAATCTTGAACTTGGTTCCCAACACTCTGCATATAAAGACTAACCTGTAATTATCGTTTGCTTTATTTGAAAGGAGTCAAAATTGACATGTTATAATGCATGAGAGAAGATACTTGCATTTTTCTCAACTTCCTATGTGATTCAAAGTACATCTGTAGCATACATAAAATCTACAAAATTTCCATTTAATATTTCTGCAAAATGTGTAGCAGTCCAGTGAGAACAAAACATTTGAAAGGTTACTTCTACTCTCAGTATCTACTTCACTGAGCCTGTTGGAAAGAGGGTTAAAATCACTGTTAAAATTCTTCTACAAGAATTTATCACATAAAACACTGTAGCAATTCAATAAACCCTAAATTCTTTATTTCTAAGGAACAAATATAATTGTTGACCACCAGATGGCTCCCATATTTTTAAAACTTTGTCAGAAATAGTAGAAATCACACAAACAAATAACCTCAGATTAAAAGGAAGTAAAACTGAAAGGGGAAAATAACGTAACCCATGGTCATCCGATGTACAAATAGACAAGAGGGAATTTCCCTTTTTATTGACAAGTGTGTGTGCTTTGGATGTGAAGCACAGTACATAGTTCCTTTCTGAGCCCTACTCTTTCAGTAATTGTACAAGTGTAGCTTATAAAAAAAAACCCAAAAAGTATGCAGGAAAATCCCTTCACTCGAGCTTAAGTTCGATAGCACACTTGTTTCATATATTGTTTTGAACAATATAAATGTCCTATCTCATAATCAGGACTAATATTCCCTGGGACAATGTATAATTTTATTGACAGACCACCTTTACTGTCATCTCATCTATGTATCTATTTTATCTAGCATTTAGTGCTATCGTCACGATACAAATCAAAGTCCACACAACAACAAAATTTTGGACTGTGTTAACAGCAGAGCCAGCCCATGGTGAGGGTCATAGCTCCTGGAGGGACACTGCTGACACCCTAGATGATGTTTTAACTGATGTGTTCTCCGAGCCTTAATATGTAAGCTATTAAGATAATAGACCCCACACTTGTCACTTTGACAGCTTCTTTAAAGGCTAAGCTGCCCAATTTGTCTCT
Organism: Rattus norvegicus; assembly: GCF_021556685.1. Taxonomy (NCBI): domain Eukaryota; kingdom Metazoa; phylum Chordata; class Mammalia; order Rodentia; family Muridae; genus Rattus; species Rattus norvegicus. The sequence continues at coordinate 62,197,440 of NC_141539.1, forward strand.
CATTAAAAGCTGCTGTGCAGCGTAGTGATCCGTAGCTACTGAGCCACTGCACTTTCAGAGCGTACGCATCTATTTTGAGAAACATTTTTTTTTTGTCAATAAGACAGGCATATGTTTCAATGAGTCATCTTAATAGAGCAAATTCACAAGAAGGGGTGAGCTGCTCTTCCACCCTGACCCTGAATTTCCTTACCTTTCCTTGTTAGTACAAAGCTTGCCCCTGTGCCTCCTGCCACTGAGAAGGCAGTCACGGGCAGGCCGGGGCTCCTTAGCCCATATGGTTTTATTTGTGTTCCGCTGGCACAGTTATACTCATACAGTAACCAACATAAATTTTTAGTTTTATTATCACCTCTAAAAAGAGACAGAAATGTGAAAATTGAAGCCAGAAGGTTTGTATCACAGGATTAATTAGGCAGGGCCAAGTGGAGTCGCACTCCTCCTGGCAGTGAGCGCCTCAAGAAGGTGCCTGCCTGCAATTACCAAGCACACGACGCAATTAAAAACCCTGTTTCTTTCTCCCGAGGTGTTACTTGTTAGTTGATAAATCTCTTTTTTAAAATTCTCTGGGGATCTGAACTGGCTTGAGGTGCAATCTACCAGGGTAGATATTCATGAAAAATTGATTTAGCTGTAGCCCAAGTGCAATAGGTTTAAAATAAACCTGAAAGGAATGAACAGTGTGTTTCTTGGCTGACATTTTATTGGCCATTTTTTAATGCACAAAAGACTAGATAATTAAGAATTGGGACTTCATGGATCTCCACAAGGAGAAATGAATCGAATTGGTCTGCTGTCCCAGGCACTGCCTAAGTGACTGCACATCCACTGACCTTTTCCACTGGCCTTTTTGTTCAGTATATGGACAAGATGGTCCAGACAGGTCAAACGTATATGCCTCCCACAGCCCACGGCCCCTTATAATAGAAAAGTGCCTCAGTATAAAATGATTTCCTGTTGCTTAATGTAAATCCTTGCCCACAGAGATTTGAAACTTGGATCTGTTAGTCTTGTTCTCCCAAGGAACTTCTGCTTTGCGTGGTCGCTTCGAAGGCTACATCAGGGTCTTAAGATTGGAAAGATGCATCAGGGGGCAGAAGGAAGCTCCAATTGTCTTCTGGCAGCTAGTTTAAAAAGAGTGGGATTTAACCACAAGTCCATAAATCAGGCAGCCTACTCTTTCCCCTGAAATATAAATAATTTAAACATGCAGCATGCACTCCGCACCTGGTTGGAGACTAGTGCCCTATCAAGGCGTGCGAACCTGAGCTTCAGCAATGATCTCATACTTCCTGCTGAAAAGAGACGCAAAATATTTTTAAATCAATAGGATAAAACCATCGTTGTAAATGATGCAGCTCAGCTTTCGTTTCAAAATGCACCATGTACAGTGTAATGCAAGAAAGGAAGAAAGAGACCGCTGGCTTTGCTACTTCTATTTCCTTATACTGTTTCTTAATTAAGGAAATTGGTAATAATTAAATAGTGCTTTACCAATTCCTTACATCCCTCCTTACATCTTATTTATTATTTTCATATTTAAGAATTTATCAATAGTTATCTAAAAGGATTATTCAAATAGTAAAAATGCAAGTGGGGATTATGGCCTTAAAAATTTGCCAACTATTAGTCATAATAAGTTTGATAAACTGTAACTTAGAAATCTGAACTCTAGTATTCAACATTAACTTTGGCGATTCTACTGAGTGTTTTATTTATGTCTCCATTTTTTAAGGAAAAGGGAGATTCCTTTTTCCATTGTGTCTAACTTCTCAACACATTTTTACTCTTTGTTTGTGCTAATAAGTACTTATTATTGAGGCAAGTGGCAAGCTAACATTACCTTAAGAAGTTTTAGATAGATGATGAGAAATGATTTTTCCTTCCATGTCCATGAGTTAGTAAAAGACCAGAATCCAGGTTTTGCCACTCTGAAATGAACTGATTTATCTTGGTGAGGTCACTTGAAGGACACAAACATGACATTTAAGTTTTCTTCTTAGGACTCAGGCTGTGCTTTAGCCTAAGTACCTTGATTAAGTTTTAGCCTCCTTTTGGGTCTTCAATAGACATATTCTTCCTTGAAAGTTCCCCCATGTAGTTGATTGAGTCCCCAATGACTGTGATCAACCAAGCCTTAGGACTGTAAATATAACAGATATTGCCTGAGTGGTTAGATTGTAGGACAGAAGATATTTATCATCGGCAGTCAATGTTCATAATCAGTTGATACCTGTTAAGTCTTTTGTTGGAAGTCTCGATTCAATCAGGCAAGTCTTTAAAATAGGATCTGCAAATCAAAGACTGGAGGAAGCCATTGACCCAGCTCTGACTGCCCTGATGGGGCCAAACAGGGGTCCTACAGGCACTTCATGTCTGCAGTGACACAGTACAATACCTGCTTATAATTCTCAAGATTCCAGATAGTGTTTCCTGTAAGTGAGAGTTGAGAAAGTAGAAGATCCTATTGGGAACAAGTTTCAACAACTGGGCCATTTTCCAAGCCTGGTTGCCTCTTACCAAACAAAATTCCTAGTCATCTTCATTCCTTTCATGGGCTTTTAAAGTCGTGTTTCCCACTGGGTTACTTGAAATCACTGAACTTCTACAACTTTTTCTCACTTTCTGTTGCCTGTGAGAATTAACAGATGACTATAAATGGTTGTAAAATAGGAATGCACAAGTGGACATTTATTAATGACATTTAATAGAATTAATGAGACTATACATATTTTACTCTCTAGTATTAATTTGCATCAGCATAGTACTTTAGTCTACCACTGACATCCTAGGCCCACATAGGAAAATGGAGTAATTTTTTTTTGCCCGGCATTTCAGCACCTTATTTGATGATAGTGTGAGAAAAAAAATAAATGCTAAACACATGCCAGAAAGTTCACAACATGATCAGAATTTTGAAGATCTTGTCTATATTTTAAAAGATTTTCACATTTTAGTGTTATGGAAAATATCAAGCAGTAGGACCATTTCTTACAAAACTTTTTATATTTACTGTCTTAATTATCTGGCCTTCATAAAGCTATGCAAATTCTCTCCTTTATTCATGATTATGGAAATGCATTGAAAATATTCTTTTCCCTATATCCTGAAACCATGATTTTATCATTAAAAATCAAAGGGAACTCCATAAATGAAGGAAATAAAATTAGAGCTTGAGTCCTTCAACTCAGGTCTTCTCAAATCTGCTTCTATTGCTATTTGGGATGGTAATTCCTTGCAATGGAGCATAAGTGATATTGACATAGGAAGACATTTTTAGAAACATCCTTATTCTCTATCCAGTAGACATCAACAGACTTCTCCCCCAGCTGTGACAAACAAGAACAATCTTCAGATCCAGCCAAATCTTTCTCGGGGAAACAAAGTCTCTAGTAGCCCAACTACATTCTACAGGTTAGAAATCAATTGGCTTCATTTTATTTTTTAAAATTAATTCATTTTGGGGCTTATAAATTTCAATTATTTTAAAACGTTGATGTACAAATTTGTGTGGTATACTATGTGTGTAAATTATATATTGATGAAATCAAGGCAGTGAACATTTTAGTCCTTAAACATTAAATATTTAGATTAATATATAATAGTTAGCCAAATTATAGTTTTGTAGGACAGTATGGTATATCAATAGATATATATGCTAAGTACTGATGAAGCCTGGGAAATTCATTTCCTATCTCTTTCTTATGTCTTCATTTCATTTGAGAATATTTAAATAAAATATTGAAATCTGTCATTTGCTCAATTTGTTTTCTATTTTGGTGTTCCTCATTGGATCTTTTAAGCATGATAAAAATTAGAAGGGAAAGTTAAAACCTTCTAACATCTGGTTAAACATGTTCAAAGACGGCATCCAGCACATATTTCAATACACCTGTTTTCACTTTGAGAGACCTTACAAGTATAGTCAAAATATCAATGATGCTAGTGCCATGTAGGAATTACACAGGGTTGAGTTAGCACAGTGAATTTGGGAATTCATTGAGCTTATGAAAACTTCCTGATTCCCTCTACTTGGTCTAGAAATCAATGAATGCACGTGTGAGTGCTGGAAGAATCACATCTTTGTCGGGTTTGCTTGGTCATTTTTGCTTTGTTTCTTTAACTGCAATAGACACACTGAGCCTCAAGTGTAGCTTATGCTTTTCAGAAAGAGTAGATGTGCTTAATGAGTATCTCACAAACACTTTACATACAGTTTTTGTCTGGTCTTTTAATTGTCTTATTCGTTATGATTTCGTGAAAATTGAAAGTTCCCCTTCTTGCAGTAAGAAGAGAATGGAATTGATTCATTTTTTTCCATAAACTAATTCAAATACGTGAGGAAAATAGCCCGATGACAAAAATTTTGTACATATTTTAACAGAGCAACCAACACGGTGGTACATTAGTCAGTTTTTCTCTTCTAATTAGAAACTGCTCAAAGGATCCATTTTTTTAAAATTTAGATTCATGTCTTCAGAAATTTTAGTTCTGTTGTTTGGGTCTGTGGTGGCCCAGTAGCTTATGGAGAGAGCATGTGGCAGAAATGGACTGTTCACCTCATGGTGAAAAAAGAAGAGAGGGGGCTGAAGAAGTGGTAGTTCAAATATCTTCATTAAAGAAAGTTAAAAAATCTCATCCTTTTTATAGACTTTGCTTCTAAAAGGCTCCTAGACTTTACCTTACACACACACACACACACACACATACCACACACACACACACACACATACCACACACACACACACACACACACACACACACACACACACACACATACACAATACAGTGGTGCCAGGGTAGCTTGATGAGAATTAATTCCTGGATTGGGTACAAAATATTTAAGAGAAAATTTCATGACTATCTTGTTACCACATTTATCCCAATCCCTAGACTAGAAACCCTGCCACTTTTCTTTGTTGTATTTTGATCTCAGTTGAATGTGGTATCTATGTCAAAACCAGAATCAGAGTACCTTACATCCATTATCAACTGAACCTTTTGCATGGGGATGGATTCATTGATGAAAAGACATATATTTGAGGATGGTGTTATTGAGTTTCATCCATATGTTTATAAAATCTTTGGAAATTTGACAAGAAATATTTTTTTCTGTATTGTTTCACACCAGTGAGTAGATATTTTCATACTTTTGAATGTTATTAAGGAAGTATTACACAAAGTTAAAAAGGATCCACTCAAAAGGAAAAAAGAAAGCTTTACTGCTTATCAAAAAGAAGAAATTGCAGAAAGTCAAGAAATGTGCTTTACGTTGAATAAAACCTTAAATTTGCATTTCTTCTGTAGACTCTAGACGATGTATTTTAGCAATGTCACTTTGATATATCAGTAAATAATTTCCTTCAGCTCTGTGATACAGCTTAGTTATTACAAAGTCTGTTTTATGGCAAATGCTCTTTTGAGGTTACTGTGTGTTTGAACAATGGACATAAATTAGTGCCTAAATGGATGGTCTGTGGTTTTAGGATCCTTTCTAGAGAGAATAAAATATTACACATACTTTTCTATTATGCTGACTTTTACATTTTTTTATTTCTCACCATCATTTAAAGGTAATCTAAATTTTTATTATTTCTTTGCCTCTATCTCTCATGTATTTCTCTCATTTCTGTTTCTATTTCTCTATGTCTCCATCTCTGAAACACACATGCACACACACACACACACACACACACACACACACACACACAGAGAGAGAGAGAGAGAGAGAGAGAGAGAGAGAGAGAGAGATCCTTCATGATATACCAAATTTTTTGTTTCTTCAGGTGAATTTATAGGCTCTTCTCCTCTACTATGATCTTCCATGTTTACCAGATTGAAAATTTATATTCTTTAAGGCTACACTTAGCTTATTCACTAGATGATAACTCATTAGCAACCAGATCCATGTATCTCTCTCTCTTCTTCCATTGATTTCTAGGCTATGACACAATCTTCTGGATTTCCTTCTAATGTTTGCACATCCTTGAGGCTTTCTGTTGCTATCTGACTGGAAATTTGGGGCCCTAAGATGTGGGGCGGCAGGCTGTGAAAGGTACCCTGGCTTCTAATGAGATAAGGTCAGAAACCCTGGTGACCCTGAAAGGGAAGGCAGGTGTTTCCCTAAACTCCCAGGAGTCCAGGCCCCTCTCACATAGCTACAGCCCTCCCACCCCCACTCGATCCCCCTGTAGAGAAGCTTGTGGCCATCAGTCACATTGAAGCAGGACCACACCCTCCCGCATGTAGATAATGTATTCCCAAGCTCTCATACCAAGCCAATAGGAAGTACCTGCTATCAGACCATGACCCACCCCAAAACTGTATATCAGAATCCTGTGCAGAAGGATTAAATGTATTCAAGAACTACTCTGCAGTCAGAGAGTTTCTGTCATAAGAGCTGTAACACTGTCACTTGGGGAAGAGATCTGCTCTCCTGAAGTCGACTCCCCCTTCTCTGCAACCCCTCTCTGGCTAACCAGTCTCTGGCGAACCAGCCTCCTGCTGGCTCAGCCAAGCTAACATCTTGGAGCAACTGAAGCAGTAACAGGCAGCAGAGGCGATTCCCCTCCGCCCGAATTCTCTCCCCTTCACCGGAGCCCTCACACCTGGCCAGGCCAGAGATCTCTGTGGAAAGCCTCTGACACACAGGCCCACACTAGGATACAATTCTAAGTCTCTATTGTCTCTTGTCATATACTCACCAGTTAAGTCTCAGCCATTCTTTGGCATTATTAACCACGGTACGGGAGACACCTATTTCAGCTTTCTTTCTTCGTCAATAAACCACTCTAAAATTTAATGGCTTACAATGACTACTTCTCATTAGTCTCAGAGATGACTGATCTAACTTTAGTGGCTTTCTTGCTTCTTATGACTTTGACTACATGAACATAACATTCTATTGTATTGAGGTAGTTAGATGGCCTCTCCATATGTCTGAAATTTGATGTCAGTTATCGGCAATCAACTGAGACAGCAGCGCATGTACTAAGTGTGTGGATTGGATTTTTCACACTATGACGGCTGAATCCGGGGAGAAGTGCTTCACGACTGAGAAATCATAGAGTAATGAGACAGACACCATATTTTTTTTCAAAATTTTTAAGTTTATTTTATCAGATTAACTTTGTGCATGAGTATTCTTCCTGCATGTTTATATGTGTGCTTGATTCATCCAAAGGCCAGAAAAAAACATTGGATCTCATGTTCCTGAAGTTACAAATGGTTGCAAGCCAAATAGATGTTGGGTGCTGGGAACTGAAGCCTGGTGTTTGGAAAAGAAGTAGAGTTCCTAAGCATTGGTCAGTCTTTACGGCATCTTTGGGCAAAGCATGCTCTCTACTCTTCATGACATTAATAGTCACATTTCATTACTCCTTTTGGCCCAAAGTCCTGTATTGTATCATTTAAATCAGGTGCAGGCAGTAGGTATGTTGGCCTTACTACATATAAAGATACTATAAATATACTACCCTCACAAACTCAACATACTTGTCAGATGGGGACTGTGGCATCTAATAAGCATATCAATTCAAATAGCCAAGAAATAAATAATCGCTGGATAATAGAAGTATTGAAATTTAGCTAACCATGTGCCAGTTTTGTGCTTATGAGCTCTTTCTGCTTTGATGGATTAATTCCCTGAGTCTCCTGAAGTTATGTATATCATCCTTTCCCTGAAAAGTAGCCCTCGCTTACATCTGTAAAGCTTTTGTAAGGTTTGTTCTCACTATCAGAAGTTAGAACTTTAAAGATCAATTTAAAATATGCTATTAGCTTTAGTACAAGCTGAGTGTACAAGTGTAACACAAAAGACCAAAGATAGTCAAATTGATCCTTAGCATAATGGACATTGCTAAATGTATTTTAATACCTGACCTCAAATTATACTGCAAATCCATAGTGACAAAGATGACAATGTGCATGCACAAAATTGATCTGTCAAACAATGGTGCTGAATCAGAGATCCAGAGTAAATGCAAATAGCTGTGATCATTTAACAGTTGATTGGATTTCAAAAATATAAGTTAGAATAAAATGCTGTGTGTTCGTCAAAGAGGGTTGGCGAACCTGGGTATGGAAATATATTCACATCTGTCACCCTGAAAGAAAGCAATTCAAAAATGGTTAAAGATGTTAAAGTACAACCTGAATTACTGGAGTTATTGAAAGAAAACATAATGGAAAATATGCAAGATATACTGCCAGGGAATTTCTAAACAGAACTATAAAAGAGCATAAATGGTTCCAGGCATTGATAAGTGAGATATGTAAAGAGATCTTCACAGAAAAGGAAACTATGAGCAGAGAAAGCAGACAGGATGAAGACTGGTAGAAAACCTTACTAACTGTATTTCAGACAGGAGATTAGTATCTAGAATATAAGATTTACTGCAAAAATTAAACAGCCAAAGTGGCAATCAATAAATGGGCTAGTGATCTGAACACATAACCCTCAAAATAAGAGATTTCAACAGCCCATGAGTATTTTAAAAGCCTTATCTGAATACTCACACACTGGTGGATCTCTTAGCCTTCATCAGAGACTCCTCTTTCTGTTGTAGGTGACAGTTAATACAGAGATCAATAACCAATCAGTAGTATAATCAATAATGGATTGTCAAACCATCTCTAGAAGGAACATTTATACCCATATCTCAAAGGTTCAGGGATCATTGTGGAAAAGAAGACACAGAACTTGTGACCAGAGGTAGTAGACATCTGCAGTGTTTCCTGGACATGATAATGCAGTTGCACACATAGACTCACAGTAGCTGAGACTGAATGCAGAAGATCTGCATGGAATCAAGCCATCAAAATCTAATTATTCATAAGAGAGGGACTGAAGAAGTCCAACCCCTTGCAGAGGAAATACAGGCATTTGATAGATGCTGGGCTAGGTAAAGGGAAAGTAAGGTTTTTTAAAGGAATGTGATCTCTGAGAGATTGCTCTCACACTACTGGATTTTTCGACACCCTTGAAGAAACAGACATTACCAAATGGTCCCAGTGGATTTTATAAAAGGGATCCTAGAAAAGTTGGATGAAAAGCAGTGGTGGAGATAAAGGAGAAATTGAAGTGATGAGATGGTGGATGAATTTGATCAAAATATATTATATAAATGTATGAATTTCTCAAATGATAAAAAAATGAGCTTCAAATGCCCACATAGAAACAAAGAAAAATGTTCTCAACATCCTTAGCCAGCAGAGAAATGCAAATTAAAATTGGGAGTTAGCATCTCACTCGATCTAGGATAGGTATCATCAGGTAGACAACGGCAGTAAATGGCTTTGAGAATGTGGAGAAAGAAGAACCCGCATACACTGTTGGTGCATGCATGAAGAAGTATACTAATTTATCAATTAGTTATAGGAACTACTATGGAGGTTTCTCAGAAATCTAAGAATAGAACTACAGTATGAACAGAGATATGTGCATATCTATCTATATTTACTGTTGTTCTAATCACAACAGTAAGGAAACGGAACCAGCCCAGGTGTCCATCAATACATGAATGGATAATGAAAATGTGGTACATTTTCACAGTAGCAATTTACTTGGTCATAAAAAATGAAATTATGTTTTCTTTTTCAAAACATGGATATGTCTGGAAGCTAGACTATTGAGTGAGGCAACACACACTGAGAGAGACAAGCACCATTGGTTTGTTCATAAAGTGGGTCCCAGCCTTCAGTGTTTATGTACGTGAATATATTTGGGTGTGATTGTGGTTATAGGTCATAAAACTAGCAAAGAAAATCATGAGAGAGGAAAAAGTGGTTTTGAGAAAGGAGTGGAGTTGACAGAACACACAAGACTACTAAAGCTGAAGGGAAGCTGAGGGGAAGGGTGGTGTTAGAAAGCCACGGGGTAGGAAGAAGAGATCAATAAAAACACACTTTATGTTTGAAAATGTTACAATGAAGCTTAATCATGGTACACTAATTCAAAATATAACGAAATGCATAAAGTCAATTTTCCTAGAAAAGTGACAGAACTCTCTGGGAAATAAAACCTGCAAGTTTTAAATCTCGGATCTGGAGGCTTCATTGTCTAGAAGAAAGCGTTAGAAAGGTACTTTTGAATATTCACCAAATGTCAGATCTGACTGATTATCCCTAATGCTGATGTAGACCCGACTATGTGGTGCTGACTCTGAGGCTGTGTTTTGGTAGTACTGAGTTTTAGGTCTTGGTCCTGATTTCATCTTTTACTTGGAAAGTCTTTGGCTTGGGGATACTGAGAATTAGAAAAATTCAAACAAGTCCCAGACAGGAAATACTTTCTCTTGATTTTGTTTGAAAGAGGGAAGTTCTCTTTTTGCCATTTCCTCTATGTACACTTTATTTCATAAAAGTAAACCAGTTGTCACATTCAAAATTTGGCTCACAGAGTTACTCAGAGCAACTTAAAACTCTGCTGGGTTTGTTTTTATAGAGGTCATACTTGCATAGGAAATGCAGGGTATCCTTTTATCTTCGAAGACATTTTTATCCTTACTACTTCCCACCAGCAGTTTCCTTTAGGCTCTCCTATCTCCCACCTGCTTGCAATAAATGAGAGGAAGATTAGTGGTAAGTGGTTTGGACTTCTGTTGCTCTGTGAACTAATTTGTTTTGCTATCATTTACTCTGTAGCTATTGCAAAAGAGAATTTTAAAAAAAGCCAGGTGGTTATATGTCACAGTTCTGTTGCTTGGCCAGCTCCCATTACTAGGTCTTCTGCTTTACTACAAAGGAACATCGAAGAAGGCTTACTCACAAAGCAACTTAACACTGCTCATTGCCACTACCACCTAGGGCTGGGAGACCAAATCCACTTTGCCTCTGGGTTCTGGAGGAAAGTGACCTGAGATTGAAACTTCCAAAAGAGGCCCAGATGCTCTTGAGGGCTGGAGTAGAAGTAACCACCATAGTACTTTTATATCCTTTTTGTTAGGCCTTTATAACCAGGAAGATCAATTAGTAGACTATGAAGGAAGTCCACAATAAAGTCCTTTTCACAATTTTTAAAATGACAGTTTGTTGCCATTTCAAATATATTACATTTTACAGATGTCTAGTTAGATATTTCTTTTGTGTGCTTTAGTCGAGTATTATTGTGTATTTGACATGAATGCTTCCCAGGCAGAGGGCTAACTTCGTAGATATGTGACCATTGCAGTCACACAGACCTATCTAGGATCAAGGAGACTTATATTTGTTTAAAGACCTTTTATTGCTGCCTTAAATTTTAGAGTGATTTTAAACCAGAAACTGCATTTTCTTGTTCTGATAGATTTCAATGCAACGTAGCTTACACTAAACACTACCTTAAAGCCAAACTCTTCCTTCTGGAGCTCTTATTTAAACAAATGAGTCCTCTTTAATCAATAATTTCATGCCTGTCTTTGAATAATTATCTTGTATTTTCAAAGCAGTTGGAACATCTTTTCTTTTTATTAGATATTTATTTATTTACATTTCAAATGTTATTCCCTTTCCAGGTTTCCCAAACATAAGCCTCCTATCCCTTTCCTCTCCCCATCTTTTATAAGGGTGTTCCCCTCCCCAACCACCTCCCTTCCAACCCTACCCCTGACATTCACCTACACGTGGGGGTACAGGTCCTTGGCAGGACCAAGGGCTTCTCCTTACATTGATACCCAACAAGGCCATCCTCTGCTACATATGCAGGTGGAGCCATGGATCAGTTCCTGTATAGTCTTTGGGTAGTGATTTAGTAGTTGGGAGCTCTGGTTGGTTGGCATTGTTGTTCTTATGGTGTTGCAAGCCCCCTCAGCTTTTTCAATCCTCTCTCCAATTCCTCCAATGTGGTTGCCATTATCAGTTCAATGGTTTGCTGCTTGCATTCACCTCTGTATTTGACATGCTCTGACTGTGCTTCTAAGGAGACAGCTATATCCGACTCCTGTCAGCATACACTTCTTAGCTTCATCAATGTTATCTAGTTTTGATGGCTGTACATATATGGGCCACATGTGGGGCAGGCTCTGAATGGCAGTTCCTTCAGTCTCTGCTCCAAGCTTTGCCTCCATATCCCTTCTTATGAATATTTTTGTTCCCCCTTTTAAGAAGTGAAGTATCCACACTTTGGTCATCCTTCTTCATGTGGTCTGTGGATTATATCTTGGGTAATTCGAGCTTTTGGGCTAATATCCTCTTATCAGTGAGTGCATACCGCGTGTGTTTTTCTGTGATTGGGTTACCTCACTCAGGATGATATTTTCTAGTTCAATCCATTTGCCTATGAATTTCATAAAGTCACTGTTTTTGACAGCTGAGTAGTACTCCATTGTATAGATGTACCACATTTTCTGTATCCATTCCTCTATTGAAGGGGATCTGGGTTCTTTCCAGCTTCGGGCTATTATAAATAAGGCTGCTATGAACATAATGGAGCATGTGTCTTTGTTATATGTTGGGGCATCTTTTGGGTATATGCCCAAGAGAGGTATAGCTGGGTCCACATGTAGTGGAATGTCCAATTTTCTGAGGAACCTCCAGACTGATTTCCAGAGTGGTTGTATCAGCATGCAATCCTACCAACAATGGAGGAATGTTTCTCTTTCTCCACATCCTCACGTCCAGCATTTGTTGTTACCTGAGTTTTGCTATTAGCTCTTCTGACTGGTGTGAGACAGAATCTCAGGGTTGTTTTGATTTGGATTTCGCCAAGGATGTTGAATATTTCTTTAGGTGTTTCTCAGCCATTAGATATTACTCAGCTGAGAATTCTTTGTTTAGCTCTGTACCCCACTTTTGATAGGGTTATTTGGATTTCTGGAGTCTTACTTCCTGAGTTCTTTGTATATATTGGATATTAGCCCTCTATCAGATGTAGGATTGGTAAAAATCATTTCCAAATCTGTTAGTTGCCATTTTGTCCTAATGACAGTGTCCTTTACCTTAAAGAAGCTTTATAGTTTTATGAGGTCTCATTTGTCGAATATAAGCCTTTTTTTTTTTTTGCCATTGGTGTTTTTTTCAGGAAATTCTTACCAGTGTCCATGTTTTCGAGGCTCTTCCTCACTTGTTCTTCTATTAGTTTGAGTGTATCTGGTTTGATGTGGAGGTCCTTGATCTACTTGGACTTAAATTTGTACAGGGTGATAAGAATGGGTCGATTTGCATTCTTCTACATGCTGACATCCAGTTGAACCACACCATTTGTTGACAAATGCTATCTTTTTTCCACTGGATGATTTTAGCTCCGTTGTCAAATATCAAGTGACCTTAGGTGTGTGGGTTCATTTCTGGGTCTTCAATTTGTTCCACTGATCACCTACCTGTCTCTGTACCAATTATCATACAGTTTTTATCACCATTACTTTGTAAAACTGCTTGAATCGGGGATGGTGATTCTCTCAGAATTTCTTTTATTGTTGAGGATAGTTTTCACTATTCTGGAGATTTTTGTTATTTCAAATGAATTTGCAAATTGCTCTTTCTAACTCTATGAAGAATTGAGTTGAAATTTTGATGGGGATTACATTGAATCCATAGATTGCTTTTGGCAATCCCATGAGCATGAGAGGTCTTCCCATCTTCTGAGATCTTCATCAATTTCTTTCTTCCTAGACTTGAAGTTCTTGTCATACAGATCTTTTATTTGTTTTGTTAGAGTTTCACCTAGGTATTTTACGTTATTGGGGACTATTGTAAAGGGTGTCATTTCCCTAATTTCTTTATCAGCTTATTTATCTTTTGAGTAGAGGAAGGTAACCCAATTTTATATACAGCCACTTTGCTAAAGTTGTTTATCAGGCTTAGCAGTTCTCTGGTGGACTTTTGGGATCACTTTACTATACTATCATATCATCTGCTAATAGTGATATTTTGATTTCTTCCTTTCTAATTTGTATCCCTTTGACCTTCTTTTGTGGCCTGATTGCTCTGGCTAGGATTGGAGTACTATATTGAATAAGTAGGGCGTGAGTAGGCAGCCTTGCCCAGTTCCTGATTTTATTAGGATTGTTTCAAGTTTCTCTCCATTTAGTTTAATCTTGGTTCCTGGTTTGCTGTACATTGCTTTTACTTTGTTTAGGTATGGGCCTTGAATTCCTGTTCTTTCCAACTCTTTTAACACAAAGGGGAGCTGAATTTTTTCCAATGCTTTCTCAGCATCTAATGAGATGATCACATGATATTTTCTTTGAGTTTGTTTACATAGTGGATTACATTGATGGATTTCCATATGTTAAACCATTTCTACTTCCCTGTGATGAAGCCTATTTGATCAGGATGGGTGATCATTTTGACATGTTCTTGGATTTATTTTGCGAGAATTTTTCTTTTTTATTAACTTGAGTATTTCTTATAAACATTTCGAGTGTTATTCCCTTTCCCGGTTTCCGGGCAAACATACCCCTCCCCTCTCCCCTTCTATATGGGTGTTCCCCTCCCCATCCTCCCCCCCTTGCCGCCCTTCCCCCAACAATCTAGTTCACTGGGAGTTCAGTCTTAGCAGGACCCAGGGCTTCCCCTTCCACTGGTGCTCTTACTAGGATATTCATTACTACCTATGAGGTCAGAGTCCAAGGTCAGTCCATGTATAGTCTTTAGGTAGTGGCTTAGTCCGTGGAAGCTCTGGTTGCTTGGCATTGTTGTACATATGGGGTCTCGAGCCCCTTCAATCTCTTCCAGTTCTTTCTCTGATTCCTTCAATGGGGGTCCTATTCTCAATTCAGTAGTTTGCTGCTGGCATTTGCCTCTGTATTTGCTGTATTCTGGCTGTGTCTCTCAGGAGCGATCTACATCCGGCTCCTGTCGGCCTGCACTTCTTTGCTTCATCCATCTTGTCTAATTGGGTGGCTGTATATGTATGGGCCACATGTAGGGCAGGCTCTGAATGGGTGTTCCTTCAGACTCTGTTTTAATCTTTGCCTCTCTATTCCCTGCCAAGGGTATTCTTGTTCCCCTTTTAAAGAAGGAGTGAAGCATTCACATTTGATCATCTGTCTTGAGTTTCATTTGTTCTAGGCATCTAGGGTAATTCAAGCATTTGGGCTAATAGCCACTTATGAATGAGTGCATACCATGTGTGTCTTCTGTGATTGGGTTACCTCACTCAGGATGATATTTTCCAGTTCCAACCATTTGCCTACGAATTTCATAAAGTCATAGTTTTTGATAGCTGAGTAATATTCCATTGTGTAGATGTACCACATTTTCTCTATCCATTCCTCTGTTGAAGGGCATCTGGGTTCTTTCCAGCTTCTGGCTATTATAAATAAGGCTGCGATGAACATAGTGGAGCACGTGTCTTTTTTATATGTTGGGGCATCTTTTGGGTATATGCCCAAGAGAGGTATAGCTGGATCCTCAGGCAGTTCAATGTCCAATTTTCTGAGGAACCTCCAGACTGATTTCCAGAATGGTTGTATCAGTCTGCAACCCTACCAACAATGGAGGAGTGTTCCTCTTTCTCCACATCCTCTCCAGCATCTCTTGTCCCCTGAGTTTTTGATCTTAGTCATTCTCATTGGTGTGAGGTGAAATCTCAGGGTTGTTTTGATTTGCATTTCCCTTATGACTAAAGATGTTGAACATTTCTTTAGGTGTTTCTCAGCCATTCGGCATCCTCAGCTGTGAATTCTTTGTTTAGCTCTGAACCCCATTTTTTAATAGGGTTATTTGTCTCCCTGCGGTCTAACTTCTTGAGTTCTTTGTATATTTTGGATATAAGGCCTCTATCTGTTGTAGGATTGGTAACGATCTTTTCCCAATCTGTTTGTTGTCATTTTGTCCTAAGAACAGTGTCCTTTGCCTTACAGAAGCTTTGCAGTTTTATGAGATCCCATTTGTTGATTCTTGATCTTAGAGCATAAGCCATTGGTGTTTTGTTCAGGAAATTTTTCCACTGCCCATGTGTTCCAGATGCTTCCCTAGTTTTTTTTCTATTAGTTTGAGTGTGTCTGGTTTGATGTGGAGGTCCTTGATCCACTTGGACTTAAGCTTTGTACAGGGTGATAAGCATGGATCGATCTGCATTCTTCTACATGTTGACCTCCAGTTGAACCAGCACCATTTGCTGAAAATGCTATCTTTTTTCCATTGGATGCTTTTGGCTCCTTTGTCAAAGATCAAGTGACCATAGGTGTGTGGGTTCATTTCTGGGTCTTCAATTCTATTCCATTGGTCTATCTGCCTGTCTCTATACCAATACCATGCAGTTTTTATCACTATTGCTCTGTAATACTGCTTGAGTTCAGGGATAGTGATTCCCCCTGAAGTCCTTTTATTGTTGAGGATAGCTTTAGCTATCCTGGGTTTTTTGTTATTCCAGATGAATTTGCAAATTGTTCTGTCTAACTCTTTGAAGAATTGGATTGGTATTTTGATGGGGATTGCATTGAATCTGTAGATTGCTTTTGGTAAAATGGCCATTTTTACTATATTAATCCTGCCAATCCATGAGCATGGGAGATCTTTCCATCTTCTGAGGTCTTCTTCAATTTCTTTCTTCAGTGTCTTGAAGTTCTTATTGTACAAATCTTTTACTTGCTTGGTTAAAGTCACACCGAGGTACTTTATATTACTTGGGTCTATTATGAAGGGTGTCATTTCCCTAATTTCTTTCTTGGCTTGTTTCTCTTTTGTGTAGAGGAAGGCTACTGATTTATTTGAGTTAATTTTATACCCAGCCACTTTGCTGAAGTTGTTTATCAGCTTTAGTAGTTCTCTGGTGGAACTTTTGGGATCACTTAAATATACTATCATATCATCTGCAAATAGTGATATTTTGACTTCTTCTTTTCCGATCTGTATCCCCTTGACCTCCTTTTGTTGTCTGATTGCTCTGGCTAGAACTTCAAGAAGTATATTGAATAAGTAGGGAGAGGGTGGGCAGCCTTGTCTAGTCCCTGATTTTAGTGGGATTGCTTCAAGTTTCTCTCCATTTAGTTTAATGTTAGCAACTGGTTTGCTGTATATGGCTTTTACTATGTTTAGGAATGGGCCTTGGATTCCTCTTCTTTCCAGGACTTTTATCATGAAGGGGTGTTGAATTTTGTCAAATGCTTTCTCAGCATCTAATGAAATGATCATGTGGTTTTGTTCTTTCAGTTTGTTTATGTAATGGATCACGTTGATGGTTTTCCGTATATTAAACCATCCCTGCATGCCTGGGATGAAGCCTACTTGATCATGGTGGATGATTGTTTTGATGTGCTCTTGGATTCGGTTTGCCAGAATTTTATTGAGTATTTTTGCGTCGATATTCATAATGGAAATTGGTCTGAAGTTCTCTTTCTTTGTTGGGTCTTTGTGTGGTTTAGGTATAAGTGTAATTGTGGCTTCATAGAAGGAATTCGGTAGTGCTCCACCTGTTTCAATTTTCTGGAATAGTTTGGATAATATTGGTATGAGGTCTTCTATGAAGGTCTGATAGAATTCTACACTAAACCCATCTGGACCTGGGCTTATTTTGGTTGAAAAACTTTAATAACAGCTTATATTTCTTTAGGAGTTATGGAACTGTTTAGATGTTTTATGTGATCCTGATTTAACTTCGGTACCTGGTATCTGTCTAGAAAATTGTTCATTTCACCCAGATTTTCCAGTTTGGTTGAATATAGGCATTTCTAGTAGGATCTGATGATTTTTTGAATTTTCTCAGATCTGTTGTTATGTCTCCCTTTTCATTTTTGATTTCATTTATTTGGATACTTTCTCATTCCATTTCTTTCCATACACCATGAGTTTAGCATGAGTTATATTTCATGATGATTACCATAACATCAGGTTTCTATAAAATAAAACATTACCTATTGCTGATTTGAAATTTATTATGTAAAAAATGAGCAAAACAACCTTGGAACTATGGGATAATTAATCTAATTTCACACAATTTCGATCCTGAATATTTTAAATAAATTCTCCATTACCAAACAAAAGAAGCATCAGCCTTGGGGGTTTAGAATATTTAAGGTAAGATACTTTTAAAGCCACAAATAAAATGGGCCCAGGTGAAAGGATAGAAGACAGAGAAGGACTCAGATGAAGCTCACCTTAGATTTTTGGAGGGTAACAAATGATCTCGTAGATAATCTCTAATATGTATACTTCTAAATGTAGGTGAATTCTATGGAATATATTAGAGATTTGATCTGATTCCTAAGGAACAAGTAGTTTTAAATTTTCTCCTTGAAAATGTTAAATTTGTCCAGGCAATTTCATTACTGCTCAGTAGTTTAGTTGATAGCAGTTATGTCTAGAAATGTCTCCTCCTGGGGCTGCTTTTGATTTTTGCATCTCTTTTCTATGTATATCATATAGAGGCTCTAAGTGGAATATGTATACCATAGATAAGAGCAAATCTGTAAATAAATATTCCATAATTTTCTTAAGAGCTTTAGATAAGCATGCCAGCATTATATCTATATTATAAATATGCTAAATGCTTATTTATGCAATTACAACTAAAACAACTTTGCTATGTTTACTGAACGAATTTGGTAGGAACTTCTCAACAGTGATGTTTGATACAACAGCAAAACAAACCAATATTGTGCCCATCCTGAGATAATGGGGGGCATTATTTCTACCTATAAAACCATAGCATAGTATTTTTTCAGCTCCAGGTTTTTTCTCCATGTATATGAACAATTTTGTTCTGACTCCAAAACAGAAACTATATTCATCATTTTTTCATGCTAGAGATTAAAGGATATTGTAAAATCTTTATTAACTTAATACAAAAGCTATCTATAATGAAAACAAACCTTCAAGCAAGTAACAGAAATGAAGGTGTAATAGTTGATTTATTTAAAACAACCACAGAAACCCAAGCTATTCATAAAACTTGAAAATGTTCTCAAACCCAGTTAATTTTATATATTAATAGCAGTCACAAGTAGCTATTTCTGTAACTATGAATGTTGTAGTCTAGATGCTATATTTGTACACTTACATGTGTTCTTGACTTCATATGTGTTTGTACTTGTAGATACAGGTTGATTAAAGGGTTTCCTCTGGATAACCTCCTATAGTACATTGATGCTATACAATGTTCTACATTGCTGCATTAGAGAGAGCATCAATCCATCCAGGTCAAATGCCGCAGAGCATATCCTGCTCTTGTGTGGTGCTTTGAGTTCTTACAGATTTATATGCATAAAGTTATGTTTAAACTAACAAAAAAGTTATGTAACTCATTATTTTATAAATTTGAAACACATTTTAAAAATTTATTACAAATAATTGATAGTCACAACTTTTCAGGTAAGAGGACTATAGCACGTCAAATTATGAAATGCAAAACCAATGATGGAAATTCAAACTGGTGAACAAATAAGTATATATATTATATATATATATTTATATGCATATACAAATATATGCAAAGCTTTCTGAAGGAATATCATGATATCAGAGCAAGTAATCCTGAAGATGTTTATAAAAAAGTAGGCAAATTAATGACAGAGAACAAGGTCAAACTTATGGCTTTATGGCTTTTCTGCTTCCAGTCAAACCTATTCTAAGCTCATGTGTGCTATTGCCCTTTACATTTTTAAATTAAAATGAATAATTATTCAAAATACTTTAATTTAAATATAATTTAACATATTTCTGCATTCCCAAGTCCTTTCAGATCTTTTGCAAGGCAAGTTTTGACTATTTACATATAAATATTCTTTTTTTATATATATATGGCTAGAGTTTATTATAGAACAAAACCACACATCATTGCGAGCAAGGGAAAAAGGCACACTTCATATGACATGGCAAGACCAGGCTGCATATTGACCTCAGTCATGTCGCTCATGGATCCTAAATTTAGCCAGTGAAAAAAATATTTCATTAGGTATAAGGTACATCTTATATTTCCTTTTTGTACTTCTAAATATTTTATTTTTATTATTAATCTTTAATCTTTTTTTGCAGTCCAGTCGTTATCCCCCTCCTGGTTTGCCCTCTGACTGTTCCTCATCCCACCCCATCCCCTTCTGCAAGTAGATGTCACCCATCCCCATCCCAGCAGACCTCCACACTCCCTGGGGCCTCAAGTCTCTCCAGGGTTAGGTTCCTCTTCTCTCACTGAGGCCAGACCAGACAGTCCTCTGCTGTATATATTTTTATAGTACTTTTTCTTGTATCTGACCTGAGCCATCACGAGATACAGCACTTTTTCTAATAATGGGTTTCATTATGATGTCTTCTTACACCTTTAATTTTTTTTTAATTTAGAGAATACTTTATTAGTTTTTGTAATCAAACCCACGTATATAAGACCTTACATATTTAATACAGTGTGTTACCCCTGTACAAATGGAAAAAACTTAAGTTCAACATTTCTAGACCAATATGGCTGTTAATTTCTGTACAGTGCCAACTCAACACAGTAAACGGGGATACTTTTTTCGAAAGTTGACAGCACAGGTAAAGTTTCAAAAAATTCAAATTATATATCTGTATATATATATTTATATTTATATAAAAAGACCAATAATAGCAGTGTGTTATGCATCAAAAGCAGCAACAGCTTTTCCAGGTTCTGCAGTCATCTGAACAAAACTGTAGAGACATCCAGCACACTCCATTAAAAAAAAAAAGTAAAAAAACAAAACCCGAGAAAACAGCACAGTTCTGTTACTCTTGTGGTACCTGGCACCATTTTTTTTAAATTAGCTTCTCAATCATCATCTGGAAAGAAAACATTCTGAGCAACATCATTAAAAACAGCTCTGATAAAGCACGGTCACTACTACGTATCATAAAGCAGGTACAAGCTATTTTACATCCACAGAGGTATGATACAGTACTGTCCTACATCTATAATACTAGAGGATACAATTTAAAAGGCATTATTTGAGACTTGATTCTACTTTTCCAGCAGAGGGCCCAAAGGATGGTGTGACACAGCTTTGTAAAGAAACATACTCTAGACAGGATTTCCTTTCACTAGTGGCACAGTTCTAAGGATTCATTCTCTCCATGAATGTCAGCTAAAACCGTTATTAAAAAAATGAAATATCCCTAGAACAAAACCGTATAACCACCGGATTCACATGAAGATGACCTAGTGGAGACAAGCTGGACCTCACCTTACCAACAAGCTATCAAATCTGTTATGTTTAAACAGTGAGACCTCCAAGGAAGGAGATGCCAAGTAGTGCTTCAAAGCTTCGGACCACAATCAAACACAGCATCCTTTTCAACAGAAGCAGAAGCTCATCTGAATATGCTCATGGATGCTGACATCAACATTTAATCATCTCCTCACTCATCCAGGAAGAGGGGGAGATCAGTTACTACTGTACTTTATTGTGTTCAACCAAATCACCATGTTACAAAAATAGCAAGCTGCCATAATAAAAAATAAGGCTCCTCTATCCAGCACCAGATAGCATCATTTTACTTTCAAGCCTAGAAATTGCACACTTGTATATAAACCAACCGAAGATGAGGATTGAGAGTTCATCTTGGTGGATTTTTCCTTTGATGAATATGAAGTGTCCTTCCTTATCTTTTTTGATGACTTTTAATTGAAAATTGATTTTATTTGATATTAGAATGGTTACTCCAGCTTGCTTCTTCTGACCATTTGCTTGGAAAGTTGTTTTCCAGCCTTTCACTCTGAGGTAGTGTCTGTCTTTGTCTCTGAGGTGTGTTTCCTGTAGGCAGCAGAATGCAGGGTCCTCATTGTGTATCCAGTTTGTTAATCTATGTCTTTTTATTGGGGAGTTGAGGCCATTGATGTTGAGAGATATTAAGGAATAGTGATTATTGCTTCCTGTTATATTCATATTTGGATGTGAGGTTATGTTTGTGTGCTTTCATTCTCTTTGTTTTGTTGCCAAGACAATTAGTTTCTTGCTTCTTCTAGGGTATAGCTTGCTTCTTTATGTTGGGCTTTACCCTTTATTATCCTTAGTAGTGCTGGATTTGTAGAAAGATATTATGTAAATTTGGTTTTGTCATGGAATATCTTGGTTTCTCCATCTATGTTAATTGAGAGTTTTGCAGGATACAGTAACCTGGGCTGGCATTTGTGTTCCCTTAGGGTCTGTATGACATCTGTCCAGGATCTTCTGGCCTTCATAGTTTCTGGCGAAAAGTCTGGTGTGATTCTGATAGGTCTGCCTTTATACGTTACTTGACCTTTTTCCCTTACTGCTTTTAATATTCTTTCTTTATTTTGTGCGTTTGGTGTTTTGACAATTATGTGACAGGAGGTGTTTCTTTTCTGGTCCAATCTATTTGGAGTTCTGTAGGCTTCTTGTATGCCTATGGGTATCTCTTTTTTTAGGTTAGGGAAGTTTTCTTCTATGATTTTGTTGAAGATATTTACTGGTCCTTTGAGCTGGGAGTCTTCACTCTCTTCTATACCTATTATCCTTAGGTTTGATCTTCTCATTGAGTCCTGGATTTCCTGTATGTTTTGGACCAGTAGCTTTTTCCGCTTTACATTATCTTTGACAGTTGAGTCAATGATTTCTATGGAATCTTCTGCTCCCGAGATTCTCTCTTCCATCTCTTGTATTCTGTTGGTGAAGCTTGTATCTACAGCTCCTTGTCTTTTCTTTTGATTTTCTATGTCCAGGGTTGTTTCCATGTGTTCTTTCTTGATTGCTTCTGTTTCCATTTTTAATTCCTTCAACTGTTTGATTGTGTTTTCCTGGAATTCTTTCAGGGATTTTTGCGATTCATCTCTGTAGGCTTCTACTTGTTCTCTAAGGGAGTTCTTTATGTCTTTCTTGAAGTCCTCCAGCATCATGATCAAATATGATTTTGAAACTAGATCTTGCTTTTCTGGTGTGTTTGTATATTCCGTGTTTGCTTTGGTGGGAGAATTGGGCTCCGATGATGCCATGTAGTCTTGGTTTCTGTTGCTTGGGTTCCTGCGCTTGCCTCTCAACATCAGATTATCTCTAGTGTTACTTTGTTCTGCTATTTCTGACCGTGGCTAGACTGTCCTATAAGCCTGTGTGTCAGGAGTGCTGTAGACCTGTTTTCCTGTTTTCTTTCAGCCAGTTATGGGGACAGAGTGTTCTGCTTTCGGGCGTGTAGTTTTTCCTCTCCACAGGTCTTCAGCTGTTCCTGTGGGCCTGTGTATTTGGTTCACCAGGCAGGTTTCTTGCAGGGGAAAAGTTGGTCCTACCTGTGGTTCCAAGGCTCAAGTTTGCTCGTGGGGTACTGCCTAAGTCCTCTCCGCGGCGGCAGCAACCGGGAAGATCTGCGCTGCTCTTTCCGGGAGCCTCCGTGCACCAGGGTTCCAGATGACGTTTGGTGTTTTCCTCTGGCATCTGGATGTGCACAGAGTGCAGTCTCTTCTGGTTTCCCAGGCGTGTCTGCCTCTCTGAAGGTTTAGCTCTCCCTCCCACGGGATTTGGGTGCAGAGAACTGTTTATCTGGTCTGTTTCCTTCAGGTTCCGGCGGTGTCTCAGGTGCAGGGGTCCTGCCGCTCCTGGGCCCTCCCCTACGGGAACCCAGAGGCCTTATACAGTTTCCTCTTGGGCCAGGGATGTGGGCAGGGGTGGGCAGTGTTGGTGGTCTCCTCCGCCCTGCAGCCTCAGGAGTGCCCACCTGATCCCCTCAGGAGTGCCCACCTGATCCCCTCAGGAGTGCCCACCTGATCCATAAATATTCTTAATACTGATTATTTACCAAATGTTTTTTTCTATCTGAATGAGTTGAAATTAAAGTCAACTAGCGATCAATAAGTATATGCTTTTAGATATTTAATTCTACTAAACGCACATTGTTACTTATTAGGAGAATAAGAATGTAGAAATCACTATCATTTAACTCATATATCTACTGTTTGAGTTTAAGTTTATTAATGCTTTTAAAGATTAGCCTGAGAATTTCTTAAATGTAGAGTGTATAAATATAGCCCATGGAAATGCAAATCAAATTATGTTGAGATTTTATCTAACACAGAATTACTACAATCAATAAATCAGATTATAGCTTAGTTGGCGAGTACATGAAGTATGGATAACACTAATCCATCACTTGGGATAGGGTAAACACATACAGCTATGTGGAAATCAGTGTGGCAGGTCCTCAGGAAAACAGGGATTGATCAAGGACAAGATCCAGCTGCATCACTCTTTGGTATACATCCGAAGAATGCTTCATCCTTGCACAGAGACCTTTGCTCAACCTTTTTTTTTTTTTTTGAAGTTCTGTTCATAATAGCCAGAAATATGGAAATAATCTAGATGTTCCTCAACAGATCAGTATATAAAGAAAATTTAGCACATTTGCACAATAGTATATTAGCCAGTCATTTATAAAAAAGGAAATCACAAAATGCACAGGAAAATGGAACTTAAAAAAATCTTGATTGAAGTAACCCAAACTTAGAAAAACAAATATGATATATTTGCATATACATGTATATTAACAATTAAGTTGGTGATAAGCAGGCAAAAATTCATTCAAAGAAGATAAGTATAGACTAAGTGACTAGAGGGTACAAATAGTTATCATTAGGAAAAGGAAATAGAATATAGAGTTATTCATGGATGGACGAAAGACTAAGACAGCAGGATCAAGTAGAGAAAGGAAAGGAAGAGAGGATTAAAGGAAGAACTACATGGAGAGGAAGCTAAATTTAGAAGACATTTGACGGATAGTATGAAAACCCAATGAAGTAGAATTTTCCAGAAATAGATACACATATGATGACAATTTAAATGAAGCTGCCAAATGACAGGGAGACAGAGCCCCCAAACTGGACATTTCTTCTCACCAAATGAGGCTTCCAATACCAGGATTGGTTTACATCTAATTGAGTTGTTGTCCAAAGGTATCTTATTGGAACTCCCAAACCACTGGGAAAAGCAGTGACCTCTCAAGTCTATCACATTTTAACATCATAGCAATTTGAAACTGAGGTAATATATTGGGTGAAACAAGAGCTGAGGCTTCATGGCTTTTCAGTGACTTCAGCAAACTTCAGCAGCACAGTCAAGCACTGAGAAGCCTGCACGTATCTTGGAAACCACTATTTGCTTACAGTGAAATGCATCCAACAAAGTCCTTTTTTACAATTTAAATAGACTGGCCAAGAACATAGAGAGTTTGTAATATTAAATTAATTCTATAATTACTAAAAACAATGTTAGTTTTAATGTTTAACTTATTGAACATAATTTTGTATCATAGTTCTTAGAGTAGAATCCACTACTAATTTCGTAAACAAGTATATTTTATATCTACATTCAAATTCCTTATCCTCGTGTACACGTGTTAGTAAAAATAATTCATCAAATAAACTTTTTTTGTAACAGAAGGAGAAATTAATTCAGAAAGTCATACAAGGTCAAAGGGCAGGAAACAACTGACTGCTGGGTACATCTAAAATATAATTCCTATACCTTGGTTCTGGGAATATCACAGAAAAGTGGTAGAAAGATTGTAATAGCCAGAGGATCTAAATGACTTTTGTCAGACTGTGTCTTGTGTATAAAAGAGGCAAACTGCATATATAAAATCTTAGCAATATGTCTACCAAAATACTACCTGAACAATAGCAATACCAACATCTATGGGGGAAATTTCATGGTACCCTACCAAATAAGGAGCAACTGGTCATTAATGATGGCCAAGAAAGAGAACTAGTCTTTTCCAGAGAGGATGAATCTGATATCCAATACAAAGTGGCCATACTTAAATATATATATTAGAACAACACTAAAGAGACACAGCATTTGTGTAGTTGTGTGTACATGTGTGTCTATGTATATATATGTTTGTGCATGTATATAAAATGTATATGTGTGTAACAATAATAATCTAAAAAAATCATAATTTTGCACCAGAATTAAAAGGAACAGTAGATATTGAAAGGAAGATAGAGAGGGCAAAGATGATCTAAATAAAGAACATATATATGAAATTAAAAATAAATTTTATAAAAAACATTCAATGCTATAAGCAAATATAAAATCTCTTCCTGGTGATACTTTAATGTTTGGTTCATAAATAGTATATTTTCTAAAACAGTGTCTCAATTTTAATTTTTTTAAGGAAAAGAAAAAGATGCTAGGTACTGAAATAAAACCATAAATACCATATTCAGAATGTTAAAAGGGTATTGATATTCAACATACTTTGAAAATGAAAGTTTTATTTTTATTGAAAATGAAGACGATCAAGTTATATTAAATTATTTATGAGAAATATTCATGTAGGTTCTGTTCACCCGCTCCAGGAGTAGAGATTACCTGCTGCCTGTCTTTTTTTTTTTTTTTTAAATTAACTTGAGTATTTCTTATATACATTTCGAGTGTTATTCCCTTTCCCGGTTTCCAGGCAAACATCCCTCTTCCCCCTCCCCTTCCTCCCCCCCTTGCCGCCCTCCCCCCAACAATCTAGTTCACTGGGGGTTCAGTCTTCCTGCTGCCTGTATTTAGCTTTGTAAATTGTGTGGTCAGTTTATTGCTTTCTACAGAGTGCTTCTCCATCACCACATTCTTTACATTCTTCACAAGAACACCGAGTTTACACTGCAACACTATTTACTGAAGTGTTGCTTTCCCTTTGAAATTATATTTTCTCTATTTTTTAAAAAAAGCCATTATTTATAATCTTTCATTCAACAAAGATTCATTAGCTATTTACTGTCTACAAAATTATATGAGACAACACTCAAGATCCCTTTCCTTTTTACATTTTAATAACATTTAACCAATAAAGATGTTTTTGTTTTTATGTATATGTGTATATGGTGAGCATATGTGTATATGGGTTTGTATATGTGTGTGTGTATATGTATGTGTATATATTTGTGTATGTGTATGTGTGTGTGTGTGTGTGTGTGTGTGTGTGTGTGTGTGTGTGTGTGTGCTGGTGTGTACATGTGTATGTGGATAAACTTCCCTGTGGTTTAGGAGGTTAGATCAGGTCATATAGTGTCTTCTTTTTATCATTCTTGCCCCTTTCTCCTTGATGAAGGATCTCTTACCAACCCAAAATCTGTACAAGAATTTTAATCCAGAAACTTGGCTGCTCTGACAAGGGATTACATGAAAAGAACTTCCAGGTCTGTATGATCCAGCTGGAATGCAGACATGCCCTAGATTACAGTATAATTTGTCTCGAATATAAACATACCCTGAGTACATATAGACCTTTAATCCCTAACAGTTAAGGTAAGCTTAGTTTATAGAAGAAAGCAAACACATTTGAAATTGATATCTAAGTGAAGTGCAAAAGTGATAAATCAGAGAAAGATTTGACAGAATTAGTCAGAGATGGGGTATCCCCAACACACACAAGAATAGCACAGGAAAGAGAAGCTACTTAAGAACAACAAGAGATAGACTGGGTGTGTTTTTCGTACATTGTAGTTTTACTGGACAGTTTCCCAGAGAGAATGAGCTAGAAACAAGTGAACAGAACCTGTAAGGGCCAGAGAATGAGACGGGGCCAGAAGACTAGAACATATTGCCAAGTTAGTATGAGGCCAGGTGGAGTAATTTAGTCAGAAGCTGAGAGAACCTGGATTGAATCAGTCAGCTCAGAGGTTTGGACTGTATGGAGGATAGAAGTTTCCAGGACTAGGCCTAGGGATAGTTACTACAAAGAAGGAAATGCTCTGGGCTCAGCCCAAGCTCTGTAGTCACACAGATAAAATTTACATTTCCAAAAATCTTTCCATTTGAGCTAGGGCTAACTGACCACTAAGCTGTCAAGATTTGCCTGTCTTAGCTCAGCATTGAGATTACCACCGTGGATGATGGTCTTAATTTTACTTTGTCACTGAGGATTCAAACGTGGGTCCTCATGCTGATAAATGCTATTGATACATCTGCGTATTTAGAAATAAATTCCCTTCTCACCCATTAATACATTTTAATGAACATAATAAAGGAAACTAGTGTTAAAAGGTCATATTTGAAAATTTCTAAGCCTTCTCATCTATCCACACCAATTTTTGCTAATAGTGAAAACACTTGGTGGAAAAATTCAAATACCAGATCAAGCAACAAACTGCATTCTATCATTTCCTAATCTGAAATATCAGCATAATTTCTTTAATTCTCTTTGTTATTTTAAAGCTTTTAGCAGAAGTTCACCATATTTATGGGTCTGGGAATGATACTGTCTTCAGTATCAGGGCTAGCTAAACATTAACATACATCAGAGCTCTAAAACCAATGACCTATGAACCACATCTAGCTTGCTGTCTGTATTGTAAATAAAGTTTTATTGGCACATAGCATTTATTTATTATAGTAGCTGTTTTTCCTCCTAAAACAGCAAAAATAATTCGTATCTAAAATGTGTGCACCTCACACTAATTTATTTGATATTTGGCCCTTCATAGACAATGTTTTCAATCCACAATTTAAATGAAATTAATTTATGCTATATATTAATGTAATTGTTTTATAGAGTGACAAACACATATAATTTTTTTCCGGGAGGGGAGAGAATTCATTTAGCTTATAAGTTACAATCAAGGCAGTACCTTGATGAAGAGACCCATTTGCTCACAGGTTTGCAGTCAGCAGCCGTCCTATACAGCACAGGACCACTTGCCTATGGATTTACATTGTCAGCAATCCCAAAAGAAAGTCCCTATAGGCACCCATAGGCCAAACTGAGTGAGGCCACTGAAGTTACTTCTTCCCATGTATATCAAGTTGACAACAAGACAAACTAAGATAACACATAACGAATTAAAATATTTTTCACCCATGAAAACACTTCTACATCAATGTTCACAGCAAGATTATTCACAGTGCTAAAAAGCATCAATAATACAAATGTCTCCTAATTGATTCATTTGTCAAACGTGAAATACAGATGTAAAGTCTATTCTTTGAAGCTCAAAAATGTAGTAATGATAGCTGCCATTGCATGAGCAATAAAAACATCATGTAAGAGAATGCAAGCAGTCACAAAGGACTAGCTACAGCCTGATCCCATAGGAATAAATACAACATCCAGAAAAGATACCCAGAGAGAAAATTGGTTGATGCCTTTCCACGGTAGGGGAGTTGCAAGGGAAGATGAATAACTTAAGATAATTAGGGTTGCTTATAAAGCAAGTAAAAATGTCCTGAAAATGATTACAGTCAGGAGAGGACAACTCTGAATACACTTAAAATCCATTCAGTTGTTTACCTATCTTATTCTTTGGAGAAAGAGGTTCGATATCTTATCCTCCTCTCAAGTGCTAGAGTTACAGGCATGAACTTAATTCACATCTCTTAATTTGTTCATTAAATACCAATTATAAATTATTTCTTATACTTCTTGATATCAAAATAGGAGAAATTAGGCTCCTTGCCATTACAGTAGATTTCTGTGATACTTACAGTCGTCAGCTTGGCAAAATAAAGAGTGACCAGGAGATGGGCCTCTGAGTTTATCCGTGGGGTTTGTCTGGATTACAGTAATTATTTATAGTGGGTAAACTTACCTGTGGTGTGTGCCACCACTCTCTGGCTGGGATGTTGGACTACCTAAAATGTAGAAAGAGAGCTGGACATTAGTACATGATCCATCAGGGGTGGGGTGTGATGTGACTAGATGCTTCAAGCATATGCTCCTTGGTTTCCCCACCATGAGGACACCATTGGATTCTAAGCCCATTCTCTCTTTTTAAAATTTTTTTCTTGGATATTTTATATATTTACATTTCAAATGTTATCCCATTTCCCCATGTCCCATACCCTTCCCCCTGCTTCTATTGGGATGTTCCCATTCCCACCCACCCACTCCAAATTCAATGCCCTGGCACCACCCTACATTGGGGAAATAAGCCTTCACAAGACCAAGAGCTTTTCCTCCCATTGATACTGGACAATGCCACCCTCTGCCACACTAGTGGCTGGAGTCATGGGTCCCTCCATGTGTACTCATTGGTTGGCAGTTTCGACCATGGGAGCTCTGGTGAAGTTTGGTTGGTTGATATTGTTGTTCTTCCTTCCTATGGTATTACAAATCCCTTCAGCTCTTTCAGGCTTTTCTCTAACTCCTCCATTGGGGTCGCTATGTTTAGTCCAATTGTTAGCAGCCACCATCTTCATCTCTAGCAAGCCTCTCAGAGTACACCCATATCAGGCTCCTGTCAGCAAGCAATTCTTGGCATCAGAAATAGTGAATGGATTTGGTGGCAGCATATGGGATGGATCCCCAGGTAGGGCAGTCTCTGAATGACCTTTCCTTCCGTCCCTACTCCACTCTTTGTCGCTGTATTTCCTCCCATAAGTATTTTGTTCTCCCTTCTAAGAAAGAGTGAAACATCCACATTTTGGTCTTTCTTCTTCTTGGGCTTCATATGATCTGTGATTTTTTTCTTAGCTTTGGCGCTAATATCCATTTATCAGTGAGTACATACCATGTGTTCTTGTCACTGGGTCACCTCACTCCTGATGATATTTTCTAGTTCTATCCATTTGCCTAAGAATTTTATGTAGTCATTGTTTTTAATAGCTGAGTAGTACTCCATTGTGTAAATGAACCACCTATTCCATATCCATTCCTCTGTTGAAGGACGTCTGGGTTCTTTCCAGCTTCTGGCTATCAGAAATAAGGCTGTTATGAACATAGTGGAACATGTGTCCTTGTGTGTCCATCTTTTGTGTATATGCCTAGGAGTGGTATAGCTGGGTCCTCAGGTAGTACTATGTCCAATTTTCTGAGGCACCTCCAGGCTGATTTCCAGAATGGTTGTACCAGCTTGCAATCCTACCAACAATGGAGGAGGGTTTCTATTTCTCTACATCCTCGCCAGCATCTGCTGTCACCTGAGTTTTTGATCATAGCCATTCTCACTGGGCCTATACCCTTTTATTTGAGAATGAGTCCATTGATGTTGAGAGATATTAGGGACCAATAAGTGTTGCTTCCTGTTATTTTTGTTGATAGAGGTGGAATTATGTTTGTGTGTTTCTCTTCTTCTGGGTTTTTGGAAATGTTAACTTTTTGCTTTTTCTTAGGTGTAGTTTCCCTCCTTATGTTGGACTTTTCCTTCTATTATCATTTGTAGGACTGGATTAATGGAAAATATTGTTATATTTGGTTTTGTCTTGTAATACCTTGGTTTCTCCATCTATGATAATTGCAAGTTTTGCTGGATATTGAAGCCTGGGCTGACATTTTTGTTCTCTTAGGGTCTGTATGATATCTGCCCAGGATCTGGCTTTTAGGGTCCCTGTTGAGAATTCTGGTGTAATTCTGATAGGTCTGCCTTTACATGTTACTTAACCTTTTCCCCCACTCCTTTCAATATTCTTTCTTTGTTCTGTGCATTTGGTGTTTTAATTATTATATGATGAGAGGAATTTATTTTCTGGTTCCATGTGTTTGGTGTTCTGTAGGCTTCTATTTTTTTTAATTGGATATTTTCTTAATTTACATTTCAAATGTTATCCGTTATCCCCTTTCTTGATTTTAGGCTTCTGGTCTGTTTATGGAATCTCTTTCTTTAGGTTAGGAAAGTTTTCTATAATTTTGGTGAACATATTTGCTGGCCCTTTGGGTTGTGAATCTTTACTCTCTTCTATACCTATTCTTTAGTTTCAGTTTTTCATTTTGTCCTGGATTTCTTGTGTGTTTTGAGATAGAAGTTTTTTGCTTTTTGTATTTTCCTTGACTATTGTGTTGACGTCTTCTATGGTATCTTCTATGGCTGAGAATCTCTCTTCTATCTCTTGTATTCTGTTGGTGATGCTTGCACCTGTAACTCCTGTTCTCTTTTCTTTGTTTTACATCTCCAGGGGTGTCTCTCTTTGTGTTTTCTTTAATGTTTCTATTTCCATTTTTAGATCCTGGATGGTTTTGTTCAATTCCATCATTTGTTTGATCATGTTCACTTGTATTTCTTTAAGGGATTTCTGTGTTGCCTCTTTAAGGGTTTCTACTTGTTTACTTGAGTTCTCCTGTGTTTTTTAAAGGGAGTTATTTATATCCTTCTTAAAGTCCTCTATCATCTTCATGAAATGAGAATTTAGATCTGAATCTTGCTTTATAGGTGTGTTGGGATATCTGGAACTTGCTGTGGTGAGAGATTTGTTTCTGTTACTTATGTTCTTATGCTTGTCTCTGGCTATCTGGTTTTCTCTGTTGTATCTGGCTTCCAATCCCTGACTGGAGCCCTTCCTTCCTGTGATTCTGTGATCTTGGATGTGTCAGAACCCCTAGGGGATTGAGCTGCAACTGGGATGTGGACTCAGTGGGTGGGAATCCAGAGCACCTGCTCTGTTCCAAGCACAGGTACAAACAGGAAGCCTCGTAGGTCTTTAGTTAGGTGGTTACCTATGTCCCAGGGTTTCAGGAGTCCCCATTATGCAGAACATTGGGACAGGGTTTGGGAATATCACCTGTGATCCTGGATGTGTTAGAATACCCGGGGACTTGAGCTTCAAATGGGGTGTGGGCTGTGCGGGTTTGGATCCTGAGCTGAGGCTCTGTTCCCAGCACTGGTGGAAACAGGAAGGCAGGTCTCTGACTAGATGGCATCCTAGTATGAACTCTTGATTGAAAAGTATTCTAAAAGACTGGTGGCATGTAGCTGACAAAATTGTAGAGTGATGAAACTTGACTGTTGGTTTTTAAAGCCATGTGATGTTCAGATATTAACTTAGAATCTGTGCTATAATCTCAAGACCACTAGACCTGTAAACATTCATAGGCATTCTATATGTTACTCTTTGATAAAACAAGAACTCCAACATTATGGCATAGTTATCACAATTGAAAATAGATAATAAGTAGATGTGAGACTCACTTAAAAGGTAAGTCTATTTTAATCTACAGATGATGTTGAGTCAGACTTAAACCTCAGTTTTACTTTTGATTATAGTTCATGAATTCTCTTAAACAAGCAGAACAAATGAAGAGAGAAGCATCCCATCTCGAATACCAACAACCTGGTCTTTGGATTGCATATGTCAATCGAGTAGTTATTATATAGAGTGGCAATGAAGATGCTTTCTTATGATCCAAAATTTTTAACACTGAGCACAGATATGGCTCAGGGAGGCACAAAGAGTGTTAGCTGTGTGTTTGTCTTAAAAACATATTTTTTATTTTATTTTTAAATATTATTTAAATAAAAGAAAAACTAGTTTTTTTAGTCGTTAAAGTTTAACACAAGTCAAATTACTTAACAGATTTTCAAAGGTACATTAGAGAAAAAGGGTGATAGTTTGTAGAATATTATTGCTTAAGATCTTTGGAAATAAGAATTACAGGCACGAGTACTAAAAGCAAAGAAACTAAGCATGTTGACGTGCACAAGTGTGTAATCTGAGTTTTGGCTGATGCAGGGCAATTGTCCTCTTTCTTCTCAACTGTCTCAGCCCCACTGCTCTGCAAGGTGGCTGGAGCAAGTGCATCCTTGACCCAAAATGAAATGTTTCATCAACTAGTTTAAAGACTGTTTAAAAAAAAATCACGACCTGGCTTTTAGCCGCCAGTGTCCTCTGAAATACTCTGCTGATTCACAAAGCTGTCTGAGAAATTCACAATGTCGCTGTAATAGCATCCTGAATGAGGATAAAGTATCCATTTGAAGATTGGAAAATTTACTTTATTGGCTGAAAGGGTACTCCCCTTTGGTTTAAAGGAAGGCATTAGAAAATCTATTACAGTTGAATTATATTTCGCAGCTACCATCTTGTCATGTTATAATTAGTATTTCATTTTAATTGTGCTGCTATATAATTTCTTATGGAAAGATACTCAGTCTGAACTTTGAAGTGTTCCCTCCCCCCCTCTCCTTTTTCCATGTAATACTTTTCTACTTTTCTCTAGGTTCTAAAGAGAGGGTAGATATTATTAAAGTGTTAATTATGTTAATTGAGGTATTTTGTTCTTCTTAGTGATATGAAAAAAGGTAATATATAAAAATATGCTTTTTTGCTTATAAAACTGGAGTCTGGTTGTCCATGCCATCCAGAAGACTATTTTAAACAAATTTGTAATAGGACACACATTTCTCACTTATTTTAATAAAAATAATTTTCCCCCTTCCTCCCTCCTCCCTCCCTTCCTCCCTTCCTCCCTTCCTCCCTTCCTCCCTTCCTCCCACCCTTCCTTCCTTCCTTCCTTCCTTCCTTCCTTTCTTTCTTTCTTTCTTTCTTTCTTTCTTTCTTTCTTTCTTTCTTTCTTCTTTCCATAGTTTCTTCTTCCTCCTTTCCTCCAGTCCCTAGTGACCTCCACTGGATCCCCCAACCCTTCAGTCCTTCTTTTATTTTCAGAAAAGGGCAGGCTTCCAATGAATATCTGCCCACAATGGCTTACTAAATTGTAGTAATGCTAGGCACTTCCCCTCATACTGAGGTAGGATAAAACAGCTCAGTAGAATGAAAGTGTCCCTAAAGCAGGTGTAAGAATCAGAGACAGCTCCTGTTTCCATTGTTAGGAATCCCACAAAAAGACCAAGTTACACAACTGTAATTTAAATGCACAAGGTCATCCCTATGCAGGCTCCCTGGTTGTTAGTTCCGTCTCTCTGAGCCCCTATGAACCCAGGTTGGTTGATTCTGTGGGTTTTCCTGTGGTACTTTTGACCTCTCTGGCTCAGTCAATCATAACTCCTCTTCTGCAGGATTTCCCAAGCTCCTCCCAATATTGTCTATGGGTTTCTGCAACTGTTTTCATCAGTTGCTCGGTGAAACCCATCTAATGTCCATTTGGCTAGGCATCAATCTATAATTATAACAGATATGATTAGGAATCATTTTTTGTAATTTTCTATCTTAGGTCTCTGGGTTATTCAGCCTCTGAATCCTGTCCCTTCAGGTGTTGTCTTGGGTGGACTCCCTCTTATGGTATGAGTCTCAAGCTGGACACATTGTGTACTGGACACTTCTACAATACCTGTTCTACCTTTAACACATAACATCTTGTAGGCAGAACAAATTGTAGGTCAAAGGTTTTCCAGCTGGGTTGGTGCCCTCATTTGTCCACTAGAAGTTTTTCTGGTTACAAGAGATAGTCAATTAGGTTCCATATTCTCTGTTGTTAGGAGTTTCAGCTAGGACTACCCTTGTAGAGTCCTGAGAGTTTCCATTGCACTAGGTTTTGAGCTCATTCCAAATATTGTGTCCCCAGGAAACTGGAATATTACTTAGCTGATAAAAGCAATGATATCATTAAATTTGCACACAAATGGATGGAATTAGAATAAAAAATCAAATCATCCTGAGTCAACACACACCTAGAAAGACAAATATAGTATGTCATCACTTATAAGAGGATAGTCATAAAGTAAAGGATTTAAGGAGATTACTCACAAAGTAAAGGATAACCATGCTACAATCCTCAGATAGTGCAAATCTAAGTAACAATGAGGGCTCAAGGAAGGAATGCATAAATCTTCCTGTGAAGGTGAAATAATCACAGGAGTCATTTGTGTGTGTGTGTGTGTGTGTGTGTGTGTGTGTGTGTGTGTGTAAGACTCCTGGGTTCTTCTAAAATTATATATAGATATACATATATGTATATGTATATATATATCAATTTATTTCTATTTTACACTGTATTTATCAAAAATTTCTAAGAACTGCCCTATTTCCTCACCAGGACTTTATTCATTCTTTGAGGAAATATTTGCTATCACTATTACTATTTCTCTTTGCTTGTTCAAAATATGAATAAAATACTCCACCTGAACAAACTCAGTCTAGTTTTCAGAAAGCTGTCCAAGTAAGCAACTTACTTGTGCCCAAAGAATTCTGTGAGTGTTTTCTTCTCACTGAGCAGTCTGTATGATGCCTTGAAAGTTGAGATTCAATGGATAAGACATTTCAAGGCAATAAAGCAATGCTAGTAAAAACATAATTTCTTGAAAATTAAGGACTGGAAGGAAAAATTGAAAGTTCTGGAAATTTCACATTGCCTTTGTGGAGGAAACCTGGATCAAATGATGAGACTGTACCCAGTACTGAGTCAGGCCATTGAGAGCTGTGTGAAATGCTAACATACCAGATCTTATTCACCAAACTGTAAAGTGTCTCTCATTAAAGGTAAGGAAAGTCTCTTAATGGCAATGTCAAGGGCAGGTCGGAAATTGAAAAAAGAAAATACCGAGAAAATACTAGACATGTCAGTGGGAGAAAATTGGTACCTTGTTTTGAATTGCTTCTTGTGCAGCAAACTATTCTTAGTAAGAGAACATTATTATCTAATCATTGCCCTAAATGTTACGTGGGAGAAACTTTTGCCAGTCATTAGTTACTATATACCCACAGCGACCTTGGTTCTTATTATTGACTAAGTTGCACACCTCCAAGTTCTTACATTGAAGTCCAGATAGCCAATGGAACTACATAGTTCCAAAGGATTGAATTGGTAAGGCTGAGTAAGGTCTGATGTCCCCACAAGGTGGAAAGAGACACATGGATGGATAATTTTCTCTCAATGTGCCGACAGAGGAAGGGCCATATGCTGGTACAACACACAGTAACCAGACAAGCCAGGAATAGAGACATCACCTAAAACCAACCTTAACGGCTCCTTGATCTGGACTCTTTACCTACCCTGTGAGAAGATGAATTTATGTATTTAAACCAGAAGCACTCTAGTCTGTGCTATTTTGCTATGGGAGTCAGAAAAGATAAAGCCCTAGGGTGGAGTTTCTTTTTTAAGTTCCACACATCTCACCCTAGGATTTTAATCCACAGGCAGCAGTACATTCCACAGATATGGAGTGCATACCTGTTAGACTCTTCTCAACTCCTCATTTAGTTAGAAGCAGAAAAATACAGCAGAGAAACTGGCTCACATAGAAACATTTCAGCAAGTGAGGGACTTCGGTGGAAAGGAAAATGACTTACTCAATACTAAAGTCCAAAGTCAATTGTATTTGTAGCATTTCCTTAGAAGTATTTGCTCAAAATCACTATCTTGAATGCAAAGAAATACACAAATACTGGGATATGTATATGTACCAGTGAGGCCCATGACATCATGGAACATCAGTTGGGTCTGATGCTCTGGCTTCCGTGAAATTATCTTTCACATCTTGGGCTGCCATACTTTTTAAAGAAATTTATACGCCTTCATTTTCCTTCTTCTTTATATTTGTTCATATGTTATGAAAGTCAGCATTTACGTTCTATTATCTAAACCCCCAGCTTTCTTCTCTGGATTGGGAGAGTTGAACCACACTTAAATTGTTTTTTTTTAAATTTATTTCTAACTTCAGTCTATAAATCTATACTTCTGTAGACTGGAATTTCAGTTACATAGTTAACCTCTGGTAATTCTGGTTAAATGTTTCACAGCAACATAAAAGTTCCAATTGGTGTGAGTACCTTTCTAATATTATATTATTCTTTCTTCAAATATGTTTTGGGACGCATTAAATCCAACTAAGGTATAGTGTGTAGACATAGCAGTTAGTTTTCGAAGACACAGAATCCATCTAGAAGGAGGACATTTTAGATGGCAAAGACAAATATTGTTACACCTTGAAACAATCTCAAAATAAGCCTAGAACTAGTCAAGATCCCCCTAAAATAGTACATTCTTTACATGCTAGGAAATATTTTCCACTTCTCAAGTTTCCCATTTATAACACTGCATTTCCCTTAGGCTCAAAATGTAGTATGAAACCAGTAAATATTGAAAGTTTAGTGAAAGGAGTAAAGACTGATTCATAAATTTGGTATTTCCATTTATTGTACATAGGTAATCATTTACAAAGGGAAACTAACTGTCCGTCAGTATTACCATTGCTTTTTCACAAGACTTCATAATGAACAAGAAGGGGGAAAAAGACAGTAAGAAGAATAGTTTTTGTGCAGCTGTTGAATATAAATTAGCTAATTTAAAACTTGTTGGTAACTTGTCATCAGTATAAAAGGCATAATAGTCTTCAAGATAAATAATAATCTTTTACTTGTAGTTCTGTGTATTTTGTCTATTGGTCAAATACACAATTACTGCACAAAACAGCAATAGATTTTGGTGACATGGTCTCTTGTATTTGCAGTGGGCTTTGCAGAAATAATATGGGTTTGAAAATGATGACCTAAAATCATACAAGATAGCACAATGATGTAGTCTTAAAGATACAGGAAGTAATATTGGTGACTAGTGACAATAGGGAAGATTAGATATTTCTTAATCAGAATGAATGTTGACTCTGGTCTGGAGACCATTTCTTATTTGATCACGCTTGGAAAACAGCAAATGTCAGGGCCATTATTTTTTATTAACAGGATCTGGCATGGGCATAAATAGCAAATTCAACTATCTTATTTTTATGGTGGGCTTCAGAAACAAAGTGGATTGAAAAATATTATTTGAAAATGGATCATATACTCGTGCTTATAGATGAGTGGTATCAATTTTTAATAGAATATTTTAGAAGTAAAAGCCAAGGTAATTTTTTGTAAAATGCTAATGAGTCGTCTTTGTCACAAAAAGGATACTTTGTATGTCTGCCTCATCACAATTTTAATTGTAAATCTCAGGAAATGTAGAATATGAGAATTAAGTTAGGAAGTGCTCAATGGATTGCAGAGTAAATTTTATTAAATTTCTTCATAAAATAACATCGACAAATAATCTAATATAGAGCTGTCTGTGCCCTTACAAGGTATCATTGTAGGAACAAATAGGAGATTCCAAACTCAGCCTAAGTTCTCCGAGTTCATTTTCGATGATTTTGATGATTCTCTGTGATATGTATTTTAAAAATTATTTGCTTTTCTCTTTAAAGCAATAGTACTTTAAAAGAACTATAACATTTAATATAATAATATAAATTTTAGTTTAATGTTTCATATATTCTAAGGTATTAAATATAATCCCTCTTATAAAAATACAACCATATCATTTTAATACAAATTATAAGTGAAATTTCAATGGAAAAAAGAAATAGAAGTAACATGAAAATTTGAAAGGAGATCATGTGGAGGAAAAGCCAATTTCTTCATTTATATGGTCTTTCCCTATAGTTGGCCTGAATTTTGAAAGGTGTTAACTTCTGTTTTGTGTGATTCAGGTATGAAACATGCTGTTTATCAACAGTGCCTGTAAGAAAGCAGCATCCAGCTTTAGCCTCACCAGGATTTACAGTGAATTGCCACACCAGGCTTCATAATCCAGGCTCAGTAAATATTGTTTACAAGAATCTAAAGGGCGAGTCCCATAAAGATCATTCTGAGTTCCTTCACAATTATTACCTTTCACTTTTACACCTTGAGACAAAGTTTGATTTGTTTTCAGAGTTGCAGTGAACTCACTTTAGAGCCAAGGCTAGATTGCACTTATAGCAATCCTCATGCCTTCCAAAGGGCTTCAAATATAGATGCATACCAATGACCATGGCAGTTCTCATTATTACATATAACTTTCAAGCAGAAAAAAACACCATCTTGCTGATACCATTTTGACTGGGGTGAGATGAGATCTCAAAGTGGATTTGCCTTGCTAAGGACAACAAGGACTTGGAACACTTTCAAAAGTATTTGATAACAATTCTTTTGAGAATTTTCATATCTGTAGCCCGTTCATTAAAAGCTAAGGTTTTATTTTGGTGTTTGTTATCTTTTGTGTTCTTTGTGTATTCTGGGAAATGATCTTCTGTTGGATGTAAAGGTGATGGAGACTTTCACTCTGTGGCTGGTTCTTCCCTCAGTTGAGTTTCCCTTTGACAGCATGAGATCCTGTCTGCCACTTGTTTGTCTTTTATGCTGCACAGTCAGAGTTGCACTGAGAAATTATCTATGCCTATCTACTGTGTAGGGCATCCTATTTTCTCCTTTATGAGATTCAGAGTTTCAGTCTTCCACTAAGCTTTCTTATCTATTTGGAGCTGACTTGTTCAGGGTTGCAGATGAGGCTCAAGCTTTCTTCTTCTACAAGCAAACACCCAGTTTTCCCAAAACTGTTTGTAGAAAATACTGTCTTTCCTGTATAGTACACTATTTAGAGTCTTTTGGTACTCTGTAATACCAAAGGACAGAGGTAAACACCAACCCAGCTTCAAACGATTCATTGCACGTCTGCAAGATGTGTTAGTATAATGGTGGAGAGCTCCGGGGAGTAATAAAAGAAAATCTGATTGGATTTAAGGCCCTATCTCTGAGGAAAAACCCAGACCTAACACTTCTCCAGTGCTACAAATCTGAAACTAGATAGGCTAGGGGATCTATGAGTAAACCAAATAGTAAAGTTCTGGTAGAGGAACAAAGCCATAAAATGTATCCTAGCAACACTCTGCCACTCACAGAATAATTCCTTCCTCAGAGAGAATCTTCTTTCTTCAGTTGATGGGAGAAAAACAATACAGAGACCCACATCCAGACATTAGAGAGCTTGAAACACTGAGACTTTAAAGGAATGTCTCCATCAAATTCCTCCTCTCAGGGATCATGGAATTCTGCAAAAGAGGCAGAAAGAATGTAAGGGGATGGAGGACACTAGGGAATAAAGGCCTCTAAACACAGCAGGACTGATGCACACACGGATATACATAGGAACTTGTAGAGAATATGACATCAAGCATAGGGCTAACCCATGTGTTTGCAAGGTGAGGCGTCAGTGCTGAGAGGAGATGTGGACAGAAGCTCTCACGCCTAACCTAGAAGCTATCTCCAATTGTGGTGAAGGTGAAAATTTAGTTTCATCTAGGGAGTCTCATAGGACAAACTCTTAAGGATATGTCGTATACCCAGCAGTATATGTCCAACAAAAAACAAATCAATGGCACCTTTGGAGGGTTTTGTCTCATAATGTCATGTCAGGGCACTCTCTCTGCCTCTGTCTCTGTCTGTCTCTGTCTCTCTGTCTTTGTCTGTCTGTATCTCTCTCTCTGTCTTTGTCTGTCTGTATCTCTCTCTCTGTCTTTGTCTGTCTGTATCTCTCTCTCTTTCTTTGTCTGTCTGTATCTCTCTCTCTCTCTCTCTCTCTCTCTCTCTCTCTCTCTCTCACACACACACACACACACACACACATCATTTAGGTCATTTGGGTTCCTATTATGGTTCCTCATGCCTTTTCTTCTGTTTGTTTGTTTTGTCCCATTCCAGTTTGCTTGTTTTGGCTTTTTTTATTTTGTCATTATTCTTTAGATGGCTGTTTGCATTCTAAGAAGAGACATAAACCATATGGATTCAGGTGATATGGGAGGTGGGAGAACTTTGGCACACTTGGTGAAAGAAAATTGCAATCAGAATACATTGTATGCAAAAAAAGTCTATTTTCAGTAAAAGAAAAAAATAGTTGAAATTGTGTGAACTAAAGTCTGGGTCCTCTGTTATCCTTCATTAATCTTCATTCCTGTTTTTATGCCAGGACAACAACATTTTTATCACTGTATTTCTGTAGCATAACTTGATATGGGTATGGGAATGTTCTTAGTGATGCCCTTTTTTGCTGTAGAGTGCTGTTGGTTATCTGAGGTCTTCTGTGTTTCTACATGGATTTTAAGACTCTTTGTCCCATTTCTGTGAAGAATGACATGGAGATTTTAATTGGGATTGTAGCAAACTTGTAAATTCTTTTTGGTAGAATGCTTATTTTCACAATATTATTTCTTCCAGTCCAAAAATGATTATTTTCTCAAATTTTCAAAGTTTTAAAATATCCATGCAGAGGTCTTTCATCTCCTTAGTAATTTTACTCTGACTCATTTTGTTATCTTGAAGCTATTGAGAATGGACTTTTTTCTATGACTTATTTCTCACTGTGTTTGTCATTGGCGTGTAGATAGATTACTGATTTTCTGTATGCTAATTTTGTATCCTGCATCTTCACTAAAAGTAGAGGTCAGTTTTAGGGGCTTTCTGGTAAAATATTTAGTCTCTTTTATAAAAAGCATAACATTTGCAAACAAGGGCACTAACTTCCAATTAGTATTTCCTTCATTTCTGTATCTTGTCTTATAACTCCAGCTGAGATTTAGAGAATAATGCTTAAAAAAGACCATTGTACTAAGAGTTGGCAGCCTTACCTTGGTCCCTATTTTGATGGCATTGCTTCAACTTTTCCTCCATTTATCATGATATTGGCCTTTCTTATGTTGAAGTGTGTTCCCGTCAACCTTGTCCTCTCTAGGACTTTTACCATGAACTATCGTAGGCATTTTCTGCATCTACCAACATGTCTTTTTATCATATGACTTTTGTCTCCCGGTATATTTTTATGATTTATTTGCTTATATATGCTGAAACACTCCTGAATCCTAAAAAGCTAACTTGAAAACGTCAGAATTAGCATTACAACTGACATCTAAGAAAGTCTTCCTCTTTCATTAGGTATGTGAAATTCTAACCTTTGCTTGACTTATCAGTAAATTGGAGAAAATATTTAATTTAATAGACTGTTAGTATAGATTGAGTACATAACCAAGGGACTGATGTTTGATATTTCACAAATAATTTGTCTATTCTGATATACTCATTTACTTTGAAAAGTGTACTCATTTTATGTTTATCAAATGAAATGTTTAATTCATTAGTTTCTTTAAGCAATGATCTTCACATTAAAACATCTCTATATTTCTATCTAGTTTCTTCATTTACTACTGGTAAATTATGGAAAAGGTATTTTCACCTAATTACAACAATATATTGTGTGAAATTCAATGTAATTTAATCTTTTGGGAGGTGTATTATGTCTAGTATGATTTTGGGATGAAAGACTGATTAATGTTAGCTCCAATACAAACAAACAAACATGTCACAATACTAGACTCGGAGACTTATCAAGTCATTTTATTCATGGGCAATTTTCAACCCCCAACATAGTGTTTCTGACTTTAAAAGGATACAGTAACCTTTTAGGCAGGGTATTAAGATTAATTCGTTTAAATTGCAAAGTGCTTTATGCATGAAATATTGTATGAGATAATAGGATAAATATTAATAATATCCCGTCCGAAGTCCACAGACAGCCCTAGAAAGATAACTAAGAAAAATAAATTGGATGGCTTGGTATGAAACTGAAAATCTCTAATGGAAGGAAAGTTTGTTCCTACTGCGTGCAGTGCTGCATCATGCATAATGTAATACCGGGTCATTTCCAATTGTTTTAATTGCTGCAAGTAACTGATCTTTAATGCTGCTCCTGACAAGGTTTAGCTCAGCCCTAATGACTGTAAAATGGTGCCAAAGACTAGCATTATCCCCCATTGAACAGTAAATGGTATCGACCCTCTTCCCTGGGTCCATCACTCAACAGACTCCTTAACGTAATTCATGGCACAATTAACATTAATTAACTTTACAAAAATCCCTCTACTCTCTGCTGTTTTAAGACTTTAGGCATTGAAGAAGGTAAAGAGCAACTAACAGAAAAAGTTATGAATCCTCTTGCGAGAGCCATCAATTAGGGTAAGTAAAAGATTCCTAAATTTTTATAACCCTCATTTATCATTTGCCACTCCTGATAAGTTTATCCTGTGCAAAGATATCTTTAAAGCCATTCAGTATGAAAAGAACCATTCATCTCTGTACTTCACACCCACTTTAAAACCAAGAGTAGGAGCTTCCAAATTCATGTCAGAGTAAAGCAAGAGTCACAAGTGATTATTGGGCCCTAGGTGAAAACTCCCTAAGTGCCTCTCAGACACACAAGGGAAGAGCTTGGCCTTTTCCTTCTCATCTCCATCTCTGGAGAACACTTCTACAGGAATTGCATTTCTGCTATGAGTTCCAAGTGATTAACAAAGCTTTCTCTAGAATTGCAACAATAATGGGGAATCTACATTCATTAGGTATGAGACTGTACATGTATTTTCCATTTAATCATTACAGTACGTTCATATAACAGGTTGTCACAGTCATTTGAGTGAAACTTCCTAACACTATAATGGTATTTGCTTTATTCTAAGCAGCCAGATGTAATTGTCCATTAATGAT
This sequence comes from Rattus norvegicus, assembly GCF_021556685.1. Taxonomy (NCBI): domain Eukaryota; kingdom Metazoa; phylum Chordata; class Mammalia; order Rodentia; family Muridae; genus Rattus; species Rattus norvegicus. The sequence goes on from NC_141539.1 coordinate 62,241,236, forward strand.
GGAACTACCATTCAAATCTACTTTATATTCTGAATTAATGGCCTTTTTGTTATAAAGGTAGCAAATTTGGCTTTACTGCATGTGAAGTATCAGGGTAATTATACTTGGGAAGCAAACTGGAATAGCAATGGCTCTCAACGAGAAAGTATGCAGTCTTTTTTTTTTTTTTTTTTTTTTTTGTTAAATAAGAGCAGCCCAGGGCGAGGGTAATAGAGAAAGCTGATTTATCTACCTAGAAATTATGAACTTACTGCGTGACTTACATGTAGCTCAAAAAGTGCCCTAGAGAGGTCTTGTGCCTCTTAGTTACATTGAAAAGAAGGTAGCTCCTTATTCCATATATTCCTTTCATAAGTGCTCAAAGACTTCTCAGAATAATTGACTTCCATTTCACAGATTCACCATTTGTCTTAGGTGCTTCACCCTCATCATTTGGATTTTAGATCTTTCAATAGAATTAGATACGTGCAAATTTCTTTCATTAATCTTTTGCTTATATAGACCTTAAGTAAACAGCATGAATTTCTTAGCAATTTTCTTCTTTTCAAAGTTATTAGCATCTGTGTGTTTGCATGGACGAATGCATGTGTGTTTGTGTGTGTGTGAGTGTATGTGTGCCTGTGCCTGTGTGTGTGATGAGTGTCCTTACCTTTATTTGTACAAATTACATATCTGCGTTCCAGTTCCTAGAAACAGTTTTCGACTCTCTGGTAGAAAAGTTTTTCTGTGAAGTCCAACGTGCTATACAACTGTTCCAAATGTGAATTTTTAGCTAGATATAATATGGTATTAAAACCTCACAGAAATAAAAATAGAAAATGGATTATGTATCTATATTCTAAAAAAATGATGTGGTAAAGTGTGAAAATATTTCAGGACTGGAGTCTGTGTAGCAGCCTTTGAAGAACATGGAGATGTACATTTCTCCATGCATTTTCTTCATATTACTGTGTGAATTAGGTTGAATCTTGTCTTTCTTAGAAAAGAATAATTTAACCTTATTCAAACACTTTATTCAATGCATGAGAATACTGATGAGTTGAGATTTCATGTAGAGTTCAAGGTGGAAACTGAAAATGTTAAAGACTTTTTCATTTGTTAATGCATGGTTATGTTTGTTTTTAAAGCCTACTTCTAAAGAGAGATGGCAGCAAAAAATTCCAGGACAGTGACGATTTAAGCATCTAGAAATATTTTATGTTCATGTGTCTCTTACAACAAACTTTATAATGCCAACTGAATAATTCAATCATTTTTTCATACAGCACATATTAAGGTAAACTGATAATGTTCATCATAAGGAAAAATGATAAGGCGGATCCATGTTGTTCTGACCACCACACAACCTGCATATAGTCATTGCAATTATAACACAAAGACACAGAGTGACAGCCATGTGGAAGAAATGTCAAAATAATGTAACTTTATGGAGAAACCACTTAGTAGCCTAGGGTAGGCAGAGACCACGTAGAGCCATGTCACATTTAAGTAGATGGAAACAAGGATTTTGATGATGTTCTAGTCTATCCTACACTTGGAGGAGTAGATTACCTCACTAGATAGACTCTTATACTCTGTTGGTTAAAAATAGGAAACGTAGTTGATGGGGAGAAAGAGCAGAGTTTGGGAGAAGCTAGAGATGGGTAGCGGAGAATAGTTGTGATCAAAATATATTGTACAAGTGTATGAAATTCTCAAACAATAAAGAAAAGCACTTGAGGAATAATAATTAGTATAACTTTTTATTAGTTTTGGTACATAAGACTACCTCTGAAAACTCACCAGGAATTTTTACTTTGAGTTACTATTATCTGCATCTAGACCAAAAGATATTTGACTGTTTGAGAAATCATGTTATAATGTCATTCATTTTCTCTCCTAGTATTTAAGTCTCAAAATAAGAAAATTGGTGGTTATCTGTTCCACATAAAGCCCCTCTAGGTGGCAAGCATGCAAACATCCTGTTATTTTGTTCTTTTCATATTGCCATATTAATACTGAATGGGAACACAGGCCATTGTTTCCTCATACACATCAAGTCCAAAAATCACATCTATTCATCCATTCATTTATTAATTCTTTGAGACAATTTACATGATAGTGTGAGGCACATTTAAACACATTGACTCATCTCCATAAATCCTAGTGGAACAGAGAGTTACATAAAAACATGATAAGGCATTGAAAAAAAAGGCATTTTAAAAAAGCTACAAGTATAAACTTTCCTAGCAATACAGAAAAACTAATTTAAGGAAATAATATTCCGTACAGTTTTTTAATGGACAGAAGTTTAAGTGAGGGTGAGAAGAGAACATTAGACTGATGAATAAGCCAGTCAAAAACTTAAAGGTATGAGCATACAGAGTTCCTTCTGAAACTGTGAACTAGACATATAAAGAAACGACATTTATAGTAGAAATGAGATTCTCAATATCATCTGAACTCTATTTTATACCATCGTAAAACCCCACAATTTCTCTTGATGGTAATGAAGAGTAAAGACATTTAAATTTGAAACTTATATCTACAGGCTTACCTTTGAAAAAATTGACTGGAAATTGCATGGTGGTATGCTGCAAGCCAACACAAAGTCTGTTATACTTGAGCTTTGTCAATTATAAAATTCTGAGGCAACATTGACTTTGTCCCAACATTGATCATCAATTTTGCATCCAGACTACAACATAACCAAGACTTCTGAAATCATTCTCAGACATGCAAGAAATGTTTTCAATAACTCACCATAGTGATATTTTATTAAGGCAACTGCACATCAACAATTTCTAAAAATTAAGTTTTAGAAACCACAAAGAGGTATTCTTGGTATTGAAAGCCACCAGCTGCCACACACTATAACCTGAATTCAACCCCAAGGATTCATGTGGTAGAAGGACAAGAAATGAGTCCTGAAATCTTTTATCTGACCTACATCTCACTAACAATGAATTACAAATGTGACTTTTTCCAGTTAAGAAATTGTGTTGATATGAAGAGATTTTTCATGTCCTCCTTTTGATAAACACTGAAGCTAAGCATGTATGTGCACATACATCTGAATTGACAGATTTTTCTCTGCTCTCGTCTTTACCCTCTGTGTTTGTCTACTCACTGTGCAGTTCCCCTTTCTTAAACAGTTCTTACACTCCTGGTGAATCTTCTGTAGTCCCTGAATACTGTCTCTAATATTGCTTCAATTTTTTAAATGTTTCGTGTAAAGGAAAAGTATTATGAAATTCCAGGATGTTCTGGGCAAAATACATGTACAAATGTGAGATTTACTATTATTTAGCAATAACCAGTTAAAATATGGTAAGGCAGAGAATCTCATAGGAAATAATAATATGAACTAGAAATAAATAAGAGAAAGTGATAATTGAAACACTCATGAAAACCAATGAAGCAACAGTCACCATATTCACAACTTCAGATACAAGAAAGACATGATATGGACAGAGATTCTCAATCTTACAGGGATGTGATTACTGCACAAATTAATTTATAAACTCAATGCATGGTCAGCGATGCTTTTGATATAAAGTTTGCGATCTGAGTTTAAAGTTGATATAAAATTTACTAATAGTAAATAGACTTTTGAAAAAGATCAATAGTTCTATAAATCATAAAAATATTGATTTTACTTGATATATAAAGTCACTAGAACAACATAGTTTTTGCCATAGTTTTGCTCTGTATCCAGAAGCAAAGTAATAATAATAAGGAAAATATTTTAAAATGGCCTCAAATCTGCCTCTTACATTGGGATTTGATACAGACTCATGGTAGCATATTAAGTTAGAGCATACAGCAAACGTGATAAATTAATGCCCTGAGGACAGCAAGTAATTGCCTTGGCCATGATAGAATGTCCTGAGGTACAGTGTGGTGGAAAATTAACTTTATATATTAGATAGTGTAATCAGATTTCTGGGGGGCTCTAGCATAGATGCCCTTTACTGATGATGCACTAACACCAACTTCTGGGTGTGCTGGGTGATGGTCGTCCCAAGAGTACCCTCTCTGTAGGTTGGAGACACTCCACAGGCTGGAACTAGATATCTACTAACTGCATCTGACTCAGTTTCTTTGCCTATATTATCTTTTTACTCATTTCAAGAGGGTATAATTACTTATAAAATTATTCTTATTACAGTATTTGATTATCATGAGTGGACCTGAGGTAAGATTATTGCTCCTTTTTGGATGGACTATGTGATTTAACAGAGATTTATTTGTTTTGGCACCTCTGGAACTCTGGGTTGCCTGGACTTGCGGTGACATCATCCCGTGTATATGACTTATAAGTCTCTGTATCCAGAATAAATTGGAAGAGTTTTATAGCACACCTTTACCTACTTCCAGGTAATAGAGACCAGGGGAGACACATTATTTCCCACAGACCATTAACCTGTGAAGGTATGCAAATATAGAAGTCCCAGGTGACAACCCTGAAAAAAGTTTGAAGGAATAGCTTTAAGAGTTGAAGATGGGATTAAGAGCCCAGCCAACAAAATCCTTGCTGTACATGTAAGAGGATGTGGGTGCAATCCCCAGAAACCAAGAGAAAAATAAGGATAGATATGGTAACTTTGGAAAGACAAAAACAGATAGACGCTCGGGACTTGCTAGCCTACATAGCCTAAGCAGTGAGCTCTGGGTTTAGTGTAACACTGTGTTCCATAAAACAAAGTATGCGGATTCTGAGGAGCACCATCTAGTGTTGAAATCTAGCCTTAACATGAACACACACACACACACACACACACACACACACACACACACACAGTAAATGCACATCTACAAATGCCTTTTCACAAATATGCTTAAAGTTAAAGTGTGTACATTGCTAAAATATAGGCCAAAGTTATCATCTATTACACTAAACACATGTCAACAAAGAATACTATTCTGGTAGCTTTAATATCAAGACCATATTGTATGAACTTTAGAAACGTTTATATAAAAGACAGAAATTTAGACTTTTGAAATGTTTGTACCAAAAAATAGAGGTTGGGCATCAGTAAACTTCATAAAATGAAATCTCAAAGCATGGTAGAATTTAATAAAAATGTTAAACTAAGTACTTCGCCCATTAGGTATATCCACTCTGATTAAGCTCTTGCATCTATCCCTGCTGTCTGCCTACTGCTAACACATTCACTGATGGCCCATGCTTTTATAAGTGAAAAACAATGAATATATGAGGGTTAATGCATGTGTGAGGGAAATGGGGCCAGTGCTGAATGAAGCTGAAAGTGTATTTCAAATCACTTTATACATCTAAGTGTGAGACTTCTAGAGGAGACAAGATGGCTTGGTGTACTTTCTAAAGTCTTTCCATGATAAATCATTATAGACATTTGTCTTCAGTCAACATGGACACTTCTCAATTCTGGAGGCCTGAAGGATAAAATGAGGTGCCAGTAGTTCCACAACCTCCCTGAATGGAAGATAGACATTCTTCCTAGTCTCTTCCTAGCCTGTGATCACTGTTAACAGCTTCTACTATTCCTTGCTGTCTATCACCACAAGGAGAAACCATGACAAATAAGCAAGTTGGAGAGGAATGGGTTTATTCAGCTTACCCTTCTGCAACACTGCCCATCATTGAGGGAAGGCAGGAAAGGAATCTAACAGGATAAGATGGATTGTGTGAGTAGGAACTGTGGCAGAGGTTATGGAAGAAGGCTGCTTTCTAGCATGCTTCACCGGGGATGCTGTTTTATTATAGAAGGACTATCAGCTCAAGGGTAGCTAAGTCTACAATAGATCAGGCCCTTCTCCATTAATAAATAATTAAGAAAACTGCCTTAGAGCTGAGTCTTATGGAGGCATTTTCTCAACTGAGGTTCCATTCTTTTTGATAACTCTAGCTTGTGTCAAGTTAACATATTAGCCAGCAAATTTGGATACCAATTTCATCATAAGAACTCTGTCTTTGCTGGGGAAAGGTTTCAGCAGCAAAAGCGTTTGTGAGAACCTGGGATCCACACAAATGCTGGACAGACACACCAACCACCTGTAACTTCAGTGCGTAGGAGGTAGAGACAGGGAATCCAAGAAGGAACCTGGCCTCCCAGAGTAGCTGAAGGGATAAGGTAGCTCCTGGTTCAGCAAGAGACCCTGTCTCAGTAAACAGGGTGGAGAGTGATCAAGAAATTCACAGCTGGTAACTGTGGTCTTCCGTATGCCACTATACATATTTTCACCTGCATATATTCAAATACCCACACACATTCCAATTTCTGCCCCCATGCAAAATATATAGATACACACACACACACACACACAGATTTGTCTAGGTCCTCATAGAATTGTCTTTCCTTTTTAAGTGTTGATGTGTCAGATGATCTCACCCATTGATAGGGTTTACCAGTATGAGCATTTGGTTTTATCGGCAAAGATTCAATTACCAAGTGAAGGCACATTTATGGATAACAAGGGTTAAGACGTTAACCTATTTTCTTTCTTTTTTTTTTTTTGTAGGTCACACATCTACCAGATACAGTGACAAGGTTGTTGATGACCTTGAGCGAAATTAAGCAATTAAGTTCTCCGGTCTTCTCAAGCCTGCGTGAATTTTACTCTTGGTTTCACCCTCCAGGCACAAGATGTTCATAAATCTCCATATTAATCTGGTGAAGAATTTCAGAGCATAGTGCCTGAGTCCTTGTTCTACTGTGTTTCCCAGAGTTGATGTCCACAACTTTCTCTCTCATGGACCAAATTTGTCATTCCTAAGGATTCTGTAGTGTTCAAGTTTCTACAACAGTTCTTTGTCAAATAATGTGAGAAACTTTCCTTGCAGTAAGTTTCGTTTAAGGTATCTGAAAATTTAATTGGTATATCAATTGGCAGGTGCAAGTTAATTTTATGGGTACTTAATTGCTAATTTCCTATGCAAATCAATATTTGAACTTTTAATTCTCAATTGAGCATGTATTAAAATGGGATTTCAACTCCTTAAAGTAACTGAAAAATTTTTAAGTGTATTTGCGTGCCTCAATATAAACCTTCTGTTCTGGTGCCAATATGATCTGTGGCTTGAAAGCAAATCTTGTTAAAACCTTTTAAGAAGTAAATATCATTGCAGATATTTTCTTATATCTAGAAGGACAAACTTTTAGAGAAGTTTCCAAAACTCACATTTTATTTACTAATAGTTACCATGTCACAAAAGTCCAAACTAATAAATAAAAGTTAGACATTAGACAAAGATACAACCTTGGGGAGAACACTGAAGTTTGAACATGAAATGTAAGCATCATATTTATTTTAAATGCATGTACTGAAGACAATTTTGTGTACTACTTTGCTTTGCTTTCGTTTTAAGTATGGTCTTTCCGTCACATTAATTCAGATGTGGAATTTTAACTTGAAGTCTTGTGTTGATGTTCAACATTTGTATTTATCAATTAAGACATTTGGTTAATGTTTAGGTGTCTGAGTCTGATTATGGTTTTTATTTGGAAGCATTTCTGATTTAAAATTTTAGAGAAGTTTAATAGATATATTATATATGTTAGATATACATACATACATACATACATATGTGTATTTATTTGTAAAAGAGTTTCTACGTTCTGCTAACAATATTTCTATCTTTTATGGTTAATCCAGTAATAAAGCTTTGGTCTCTTTATGTACCTCAAAGTTATCTCCAACTTGAGGTCCTCCTGCCTCAGCCTTCCAAGAACTTGAATCACATAAATGTGTCACCAAGTCTGGCTATTGTATCTCTATGGAAAATATGCATGTATGTTTAAATTTATATAAATTTTCACCTTTATAAATAAAAAAGGCCATCACATTGGGATTTGTGTTGTGACTTTTAAATAAATTTCTAAGATTGTTTTTAACATTTCTGCCATTATCAGAAACTGCTATCAACCATTTTCTTGTTAAATTAGACATGGCTGTGAGATTTTGTATATGTACCTGGAGGTAAAAATCGGTTGATCTTATGGTAGGGTATTCTTCTAAGTCATATCATTTTAATCATAATCTAGATTTCAGATATGTGGTTATACATATTCAGAACACCAGAAAAACATGGCTCACTATATGTTGATGACCAAGAGGAACCTTCTAGGACTTGAGAAAGTTCTACTTCATCCTTGGATAGTCAACATGGAAATAGAGTTCAACATTACAATTATGAACTACAAAATGTTGGTACCAACAGAAGTAAGATGGAAGGCAGGTATACCGTCATAGCTTCCACCCAGATTCAGACCCCTGCTTAGTGATTACCTCAAGTAGAGAGTGTAGTCATAGATAATCGGACCTCTTTCCCACAGAATTCTAAGAAATGGGCATTGGGGCAGGAAAGAGAGTTCAGTAGTTAAAAGTATATATTGCTTTTCTAGTGGGTCTAAATTTGACTTCACTGAAGTTGGCTGTATCACAACTCTCTTTAACTCTAGCTCCAGGATCTCAGACACTCTCTTCTGGTCTCCATCAATACCAACACACAGGCAGTGTTTATCCACACCAAACATTCCTCAATGATTGGCCATGCCTGGCAGAAGAGTACAGAGGTTGCTCAAGGTCCTTCTCCACTCTACCTGTTCCCCAAGACCCAATCCTCAGGGTGGTTCTTAGTGGAATAACAGAGCACCAGATTCAGCTTTCCCTCCTCCTTATCCATACTTCCTATGTATCTAAAAGAATATACACCCCTGGCCTGTTCCTTTTCCAAACTCCAATACCAGCAAGTGCTACCCATGAGCACACCAGGCTAGCCGAATAGTAAAACAAGGACCACACAGCTAACACTGAAAACCCAGAGACAAAATAGAAACTAAGAAACAAAACATGCGCCCAACAAAGACAAACCCAGAAGGCAGCAGCAAGACCTATAATTACCCGAAACCCAGATGCTTAGACACCAGTATAAAGACACAATCAATAATAGGATAGTATGTATCCACCTGAGCCCAGCTATCTTACCACAGCAGACAACCACAGACACACAGAGAGAAACAGACACACAAACACACAAACACACAGACACACACACAGACACACACACACACACACACACACACACACAATGTCCTTAGAGAGGAAATAACGAAATCCATGAAGACACTCAAAATTTGAGGAAATGAATAAATCTCATAGAGAAACCAAGAAAAAAGCAACAGTTAACTAAAACGAACAAAACCACTGAAGACCTGAAATGAAAATAGAAGCAGTAAGGAAAAACGCAAACTGAGGGACTTTTGGAAATGAAAGTTTAGGAATGCAAATAGAAAACATAGAGACAAGCTTTATCAAAACCAGTTAAGAGATGGAAGAGCCTCAGGCATTGAAAATAGGATAAAAAATGAATAGAAAGGATAAAATGTTAAGTTCAAAGAATTTCTGACACAAAACATCCAGGAAATCTGTGACAAATATGATATGTCTAACCCTAAGAATAATAGAAATCACAAGAAAAAAAAGACACAGCTCAAAGGCTCAGAAAATATTTTCATCAAAATTATATAGAAAAAATTTCCAATGTAAAGAAGGAGATACCTATAAACATACAAGAAACTTAAAGAACACCAGATAGTTCATGCCAGAGAAGAAAATTCCTTTGTAATATAATAATCAACATATTATACATACAGAACAGAGAAAGAGTAATAAAAGCTTCAAGGAAAAAGGACCAAGTAAAGTATGTAGAGGAATTTTAGTCCAGCAGCATGGCTGCTCTGTCAAGGCATCTCATCCAAAGACCTTCTAGGTTTATACAATCCAGCCAGAACGCAAACATATTCTGAATTACAGTATCTGTCTGCTGAACCCCTGCCACTGCCACCTTAGTAGACACTTTAATCCCAAACAGGTGAAAGTAGTTTGGAGAAGAGAGCAGCTATGTTTGAAAGTAACATCTAATTGAGAGGCAGACAAAGTGGTGAATCAGAGAAAGATTTGACAGAAGTAGTCATCATAAAATATGCCTAAAATCATGAGAATAGACAGGAAGCATACTGATGACTTGAGAGAACAGCACATATTGAGTTTAACCAGTTTAGTTGATGAAGTTTGTGCAGTACAGTCGAGTTAATTTATGACTTCTATTCAGGTTGTTCATTTGTGCAGTGCAGGTCAGCAGAGGCAGTTGAAGCAAGAGAATAAGAAGGAGCCCTAAGACTAGCAAAAAATGTCCATGTTAGTTTGAGCCCAAGCAAAGCAATTTGATGAGAAGGCAGGAACCAATTTGAATCAGTTAGCTTGGAGAGGAGTTTGAACCAAAACAGTTGAGTTGAACCAGTCAGCCAGGATTCAGAAAGATCAAGAAAGTGTGAGCTTATTCATCACTAAGCCTCTGAGGTTAAAATTACATCTGGTGAATAAAAGAAACTTTTATAACTGTATAAAGGTAGATCTCTTAGAATTATACCTAACTTCTCAACAGAGACTCTAAAAGTCAGAAGGGCTTGGACAGATGTGTTCCTACTCTAAGAGACCAAAGTTGCCGCACAAATTACTATACCTAGCATAACTTTCAATCACCATAGATGGAGAAAATAAAATATTCTGTGATACAATGAAATTTAAACAATACCTACCTACACATATTGACATATACTAGGTTCAGATGGAACTGTTCAACCGAAGGGGGTTAGTTATACCTGTGAAAACACAAGGTATAAATTATTTCACATCAAGGGCTGGAGAGATGGCTCAGCGGTTAAGAGCACTGACTGTTCTTCCAGAGGTCCTGAGTTCAATTCCCAGCAACCACATGGTGGTTCACGACCATCTGTAATGAGGTCTGATGCCCTCTTCTGGTGCATCTGAAGACAGCTACAGTGGACTCAGTGTGCTCATATGAATAACATAAATTATTTCACATCAAAACAACAAAAGAAGACACACACACACACACACACACACACACACACACACACACACACACTACCACCACCACCACTAACAGTAACATCAAAACAGTAGGAATTAGCCAGCAGTGGTCATTTATATCGATACCATTGGTTCCAATTCCCTCAACAAAAGCACTGACTAACAGAATGGTTGCTAAAATAGGGTCCACCATTCTGCTGCATACAAGAAAAACACCTTAGCATCAAAGATAGCTATTACCTCTGAATAAATTAATCAAAAGAGATGGGGAAATGACATTTCACACTAAGAATCTACCAATATGATGCCTCAATTCCTAATATCTATGCCCCAAATGTAAGGTCACTAACATTTGTAAAGAAATATTACTAAAGCTTAAATTACATATTGACCCTTACACACTGATAGTGGGAGACTTCAGTGTTCCATTCTGATTGTCAGACAGATCATGCAGATAAAAAATTAAAAGAGTAATACTGTAGCTAGCAGAATTAATATACCAAATGGATCTAAGATATTCAAAGAACACTTTACCCAAACACAAAAGTATATACTTTCTTTTCAGCACTTCATGAAACTTTCTCCAAAATATTCAACACATACAATTTTGCAAAGTGTGTCTGAAAAGTTACAAAAAAAATTGAAATAACCCCCTGTCCCTTATCAGACCACCATAGATTAAAGCTGGATTTCAAAAATGGAAACAACAGAAAACCTACAAACTCATGGAAACTGGAAAATTCACTACTGAATAACTATTATGTCAATGTAGAAAAAAAAGAAAAAAAACATAGATGTTTAAGAATTCAATAAAAGTCACAAATCCAAATTTATGGAACACGGTGTAATAGATGCTAAGAGGAATGTTCATAGCACTAAGTGCTCACATAAAAAATTGGAGCAATCTCATACTAGTAAATTAAGAGAACAATGGAAAGCTCTAGAACAAAAGAAGTAACACGCCCAAGAGATGTAGAAGCAGAGTGACTAAGGGTTGGAATCAATAAAATAGAAACAAAGAGGACAACACAAAGAATCAACAAAATAAAGAGTTGATTCTTTGAGTACATCAAGAAAATAGACAAACCCTTATCCAAACTAACTAAAATATGGAGAAAGAATATACAAATTAACAAGATCAGAAACAAAATGGGGGACACAAGAACAGACATGGAGGAAATCCAGCGCATCAAAGGATATACTTTTAAAACTCTAGAACATTAGAAAATCTAAAAGAAATAGGCATGTTTTTCCATAGGTACCATTTACCAAAGTTAAATCAAGGTCATATAAACAATTTAAATACACCAATAACCCCTAGTGAAATAGAAGCCATCAGTAAAATACTCATAACAAAAATAATAGCAACAACAACAAAACCCAAGGCCAGATGTTTTTAGCTTAGAACTCTACTGGAGTTTCAAGATATGTCAAGGCCAATAATTCTCAAATTATTCTACAGAACAGAGATGAAAGGAACATTGCCCTATTCATCTTATAAGTCACAATTTACCATGTTACTCAAACCACATAAATACTCAAAAGAATAAATTACATACCATTTCCCCTTATGAACATACAGACAAAAATACTCAATAAAATACTTGTAAACTGAATTTAAGAACACACCAATGTATCACACACTATGATCAATTAGGCTTCATCCCTGAGATACGGGGTTTATTCAAAGTACCCCCATATATAAAAATTGTAAAATGCAAACAAACAAACAAAAATGCATGATCATCTCATTCTACGCAAAAGCCCCTTCATGATGAAAATCCTGGAAAGATTAGGGCTGTTTTGAAATGGAAACAACCTATATGTCTTTCAACCTAAGATAAAGAAAATTTACATTTACATAATGGAGTATTAATCAGCTGTTAAAAATGACATCCTAAAAATGTCAGGCAAATGAATAAACCAAGAAAAAAAATCCAGAGTGAGAAAACTCAGACTCAGGAAGACAAACATAGTATATATTAATTTATGAGTAGACTTTAGCTGTTAAGTAGATGATAATCAAACTACAATCCACAGACCTAGAGAGGTTAGGTAAAGATGAGAGTTCTATGGAAGATATATGTATGTCCCTAGGAAGGGGATACAGAATAGATTTTGCAGGTGAACTTGGGTATGGGTGATGATAGGAATAGAAGAGGTCAGGTAGGACAGGGAGATATAGCGGAGAGAGTTCATGTGGAGACAGCTAGAAATTAGGGTATTTGAGAAACTGTGTTTTTGATATCTTAAAGCTCAAAGCACTGTACATACTTTGAGCAGTACAAGGAATAGATTGTGATATATACTTACTAGAGATGCTGTTCAACAACATCATCTTAAAAGTAAGAAAAGTAATCTTAAATGGAAAAGATGTGTGGAAAGTGTGCCTTTTGTGAATTGTTTTGTAAAGTAAGAAAAATATGTGTTAAGATTGGTATGAAGCCGGGGTTGGGGATTTAGCTCAGTGGTAGAGTACTTGCCTAGAAATAACAAGGCCCTGGGTTCGGTCCCCAGCTCCGAAAAAAAGAAAAAGGAAAAAAAAAAGATTGGTATGAAGCCAAGGAAGCATTGAGTGAATGTATAAAAAAAAGAATGGATAATGTCCTGAGGGAATGAGTGTCCTTGAATGGATACAGCCATGTCAAGTATTAATGACTGAGTCCCATGAAAAAACTGGCAAAGCTTTCTTCTAGGTAATGCTAACACAGCTTTCCTTTGGTCCACATGTGAATGCTGACAGTCTGTAAGTCTGAATGCTTACTAATATTTGAACAGGATGTGCATAAAGTAGCAACTGATGTTTTCCATCTGAGACAGCTTGCCTTCAGAAATATCCTACACATATTACCACACCTCCCCTGTGATACCTAACACATGGTTGAAGTACTGTGTTGTCTCATAGTTGGCATGACTCCTTTAGATATTGCACTCCCCACCTGATCCCATCATTTCTACATGCAAATCTGGTCTTTCTTCTTTTGTAGTCCTAGTCATATTTGCAGGACCCAAGCCAAGTACAATGTGGTAATATGTCAGAGTAGAGGTTTTCTCTTTTAGTGGTGATGATCAGGAAGGGAACAAGGAATCTTCCTGGGTGAAAGAAACACTGTATTTCTTAATTTGACTTCTGAATTTAACCTTATGAAATTTTTCTGAAAAACAATTTATATAACTTTATGTCTAGCATGCTTCAGAAAAGCATTTCATTAGGGGCTTAGCTGTTGTCTCAGTAGAGAAGAGAACTTGTTTATAAAGCACGAGGAACCAAGTTCATGTCTCCAGTACCCACATAAGCAGCCACTGCTATGGGCCTAGTGATAGAAGGGTTGGTTGCTGGGCTTCTTGACTTCATAGCCAGGCTAGCACTAGGTTCAGGGAGAGATTATATCTCAAAACAGGTGTTTGGCAAGGAAGCTGTCTCAATGGGTAATGCATTTGCTGAGCAATCTCAAAGAAGTGGTAACCTGCATCTGAAATCTCACCTTCTTTCACAACACGAGAAGTAGAAACAGAAGAAACACCCTAAGTTCATTGGCCAGGCTACCTGGAGTACACAAATAATCTGCAGAAACCAGAGGACCCTGACTCAGTAAAGTTGAAACCAGAATAACTCACAGACGCTGTCCTCTAACAACCACACTCTGTAATGGTACATGGCAAGCACGCTTTCACTTGTATGTGCATCATGCACACACCACACACACCAGAAACAGAGGAGGAATGATAGAGCAGGTCACCTGACATGCATCTGTGGCCTCCACATGTGTCTGGGGGACTCCACCTGCACACTCTCATTTGTGCATATACTATACATATACATATGAATTCATATATGTAAATAAAAAAATTAAAAATTAACCAGGTTAGATCTCAAAATAAATACAAGAGGGTGTCATCACAATATGTCCTGTGCCCTAGTAGTATGACATTTATGGAATTATAATAAGTGAAATTTTGAAGATTTCTTTATCCCTAATTTTTACATCATGAATACATGGGATGAGGAAGCAAGCAGCACATGTTTGTCTCAGGACACAAATCAGCACACTGGGCTTTTCACACCTTTTACATGCAACAATCTCTCTCTGTGGCATTTGAAGAACTTTTAGGAATAATTGGGTAAATTTAGGGGATGGACAGAATCAGGGCATCATGCTTTGAGAAACAGTACAGAAAATTTTGAATTGGATTGGGTAATTGTTAGTAAGATTTTTTGTTGTAAACTACTAATCAAATTCAACTCAATTTGAATATACTCTTTACATTATTCATCTCTAGTGTGATGAAGGGAAACATAATATATTATATGAGAATATCCCTGTATGATGGGCATGCCCTGCATTTGGATCTATCTACAGAGGAAGTACAAGTTCTCCATCAGATGAGTCATAGCCAATCTGATGATCAGCGAGTTCCCAGCAGGGTTAGTGCACGGTGACAGACGTGTGCTGAGCCCATGCTTCAACAAGAATGATGTTATGATGTTCTTTAACACAGGCTTCTATTTAAGCACTCACTCCTAGAAGATAATGCCAAAATAATTGACCAATGTGACTGATTATAATGTTACAATTATATAGGGAAAAAACCTCTTAGCTAACATATATTACTTTAAGATAAATCAAATTGTAAGACTAAACTGATTGATGGTTTTAAAGCCAAAGAGAATATAATAGAGCTGTTCTCTATTTTTAGGTGCAATCTGTTCCTGTCTACACTGCTTAAAAATAGCAAGACATAAGGTAAGATTTCTACTGTGCCTGTGCATTTACATGTAAACAGACAGCAGGGGTTGGGCCTTATAAGGGGACTCATCAGAAATGAATATGGTCCATGATATTTGTTTCTGTTTTCTTCCAAATTTTATTCATGGTCTTTATTATGGAAATAATATTTTGAGCTAAGTGTATAACTTTAATCTTAGCCATGTGTTCTTCCCAAATCCAACTTCTTGTAATCTTTTCTATTAAATAATTTATTGAGTCCAGCCCATATATATTTTATTTAAAATATGAAAGAAGACTACCAAAGTCAAATTTAAAATCCATGAAAAGAACCTAAAATCGATGGTCAGTAGGTAGCAACTGTACATGTTGAAGTTATTGTTATCATTAATAATAATGCTCGTAACTCTACAAAATGTAAAACATGTCAAAAACAAATTTGACTCTCTATTTACCAGTTTTGCTTAGAAGTGACAGCTTTTGTATAGAATGAAATAGCTCAGTTTTTCTAACTTTGTTGCTTATTGCAAACAACAGGGGATTGTCAAAATGTCCTAGTATGAATGCCTTACATAGGAGGGTATTATTTATACATCTGAGATATAGTCTTAAGGTTTTAAAATTAACCTGCTTAGTCTTGGCCACACCCCCTTGTTCAACTCAGCTGTTCTGGCCCAGACTCCTCTCCAAGCCAACTGTTTCAAACCAGCTTCTCATGAAATTGCTCTGTTTGGCTTCAAACTCTCCCTGGCAATTTTTTCTTTTCTTCTGACTCCTTCTCATTCTGTCTTCACCAGTAACCTATGTCTATAAAACTGTTCCAGTAAAACTGCCCCTCTCTCCTCTTCCCTTTCCTGCCTCTCTCCTCTGTTTCTTGTAATGTTCTCTTAAGCCTCACTTCCTTGTGTTGTTCCCATGAGAGTTGGGAATATCCAATCTCTCACTCATTTTGATAAATGCTTTTCAGACTCATGCTTTGTCTGACCTTTATAGACATCACTTTCAAACATGGCTGCTTTCTTCTACCAGCCATGGCTGGTAGAAATTACCTTCATTTTTTTCAGAGTAAAGATGTGTGCTAAGGGCATGTCTGCATTCCAGCCAGATCTCACAAACCTAGAAGGTTTTTGGATGTGATCCAATGCCTGTTCATCCATGTTGCTGGATTAAAATCATCTATATAATAGGTTCTCTTTTGGGCCTATAAGCCATCCAACTATGGTTGTTTGGTTAGATTTACAGTAGTAACTTGAGTTTGTTTGTGTATAGTAGGAGTTTAACCAACTAGAAGGCAATTGGTTATACTTATAATGTTAATACCATAATTGCATTCATGAGCATATTTTTCTAGGGCAATCAATACTGTGTCTTGAGGAGTTCATGGTTGGGTAAGATTGGTGATGATTTTTCTTCGCATGACAGTATTATGGATGTTTTCATGTTCTTAGATATAGATTTACATGAGACTTAAAATATGCAAGTCACTAAATCATGACTTTTCTTTTTGATATAGGTATCAGGCTGGGTACACAGCTGTAACATATGCAAGCTAGCTGATTTCTCCTTTAATCTCTGTGACCCCTATGAACCCAGGCTAGTTGATTTTATGGCGTATTCTTGCAGTGTTCATGATATCTCTGACTTCCACAAACCTTTCTTTTCTTTTTCAGCATGATTCCCTAAGGTCTGCCTACTGCTCGACTGTGGGTCTCTGCATTTGTTTCCATCCATTTCTGAGTGAAGCCTGTCTGATGACAATTGGGCCAAGAACTAATATATGAGTATTGCAGAATATCATTAGAAATCATTTCATTGACTTTTGTTTGGCCAATCATGTTTGGTTTTACCCTAGGTCTGTGGGCTATCCATTCTCTGTGTCTTGACCCTCTAGGTGGGTTCCCTCTCATGGCATGGGTCTCAAGCTGGACCGCTCAGTGTGCATAATTTCTGTTCACTTCTAGCCTAGCATATCTTGTAGGCAGGAAAAATTGTAGTTTGAAGATTTTGTGGCTAGGTTAGTGTCCCAATCCCGCCACTGAAAGTCTTGCCTGGCTGGAGAAGATGGCTGATTCAGGCTTTGTATTCCCCCATTGCTAGGAGTCTTAGCTAAGGTCACTCTTGTAGATTCCATTGCACTATGTTTCTACTTCACCATTAATTCCAGTTGGTTCTGCTAGAAGTCTCTTCCTCCCTCTCCCTACCTCCAAAGCCTAATGTTCCCATCCCCAGATGCCATCAGTATACCAATAAGATCTATTCTATTTCCCTCTCTGGGAGAGTCATGCAGCCTCCATTGAGCCCTTCTCTTACTTAGCCTTTCTGGGTCTGTGAGCTGTAACGTGATTATCCTTGACAGCTAATGTCCCTTTATAAGTGAGCACATGTCATGTTTGTTATTCTAGGTCTGGGCTACCTCACTTAGAAGGATCTTTTCTAGTTCAATCCATTTATCTACAAATTTCATGATGTATTTTTTAAATAGCTGAGTAATACACTGTTTTATAAATGTACTATATTTCCTTTATCCATTCTTTGGTTGAATAACAACTGGGCTTTTTCCAGCTTCTGGCTATTATGAATAAAGTTGCTATGAACGTACTTGAGCTAGTGTCCTTGTGGTAGGATGGAATGTCCTTTGGGTATATGACTAGAAGTTGTATAGCTGGATCTTGAGGTAAACTGAATCCTAATTGTCTAACTATAGGCTTGCTGTAAATTGACTTTTTAATGTTTAGGTATGTGTCCTTTGTATTCCAGATCTCTCCAAGACTTTTATCATGAAAAGGTATTGGATTTTATCAGAGACTTTTCAGCATCTAGTGTGATGATCATTCTTTGCTCTCAGCTTGTTGACATAGTTGATTACATTGATAAATTTTTGTATGGTGAACCATCTCTGCATCTGAGGAATTTAGCCTATTTGATCATGGTGGATGATCTTTTTGATGTGTTCTTGGGTTTGCTTTGTGAGTGTTGACTAGTTTTTCAGAAATGTTCCTGAGGGAAATTGGTCGATAATTTCCTTTTTTGTTGAGACACTGTGTAGTTTGGGTATCAGGGTGACTATGGTCTCATACAAAAAATTTGATAATGTTTCTTCTGCTTCTATTTTGCAGATTAATTTGAGAAGTAATGCTAGTAACTCTTTGATAGTTTCGTAGTAGTCTGTGATAAAACACTCTAGCCTGCACTTTCAATTAATTAATTTTGTTAGGAGACTTTTAATGACTGCTTCTAATGCCTTACAGGTTATAAATTTACTTAAATTATCTATCTGATCTTGATTTAATTTCGGTTAGTGGTAACTATAAAGAAAATTGTCTATGTTTTTTAGATGACAAACTACATTTAATACCTAAGACTACAAAACCCTCACAAAAACACAGAACAACCAAAATTCAAGAATCCAGCTTGAAAATTATTTCCTGATTATAACTACTAATGCATAGATTACAAAAATAATAACTTTTATAAAATTTAAAACATTTGTATATAACAGAAGATACATAAAATGGAAATATCCATAAATCACATATCTGATAAGAAATTAATATATAAAATATCCCTGGAGTCCTTAACCACTCAAATGACATAAAGGCAAATATAATTTGAAAATAGGCAAAGAACTTGAAATATACCTTTCCAGGAAAGGCAGAGATGATCACCGAACACCCAATCATATCTGGAGTACCCATTAACTCAAAAAAACCTTATGCCTTAAATAATGGAAATATGCTATTTCCCCTTAATAAATCTATGATAAATCTTCATTTCTATTCATATATATTTTCAAACATCCTAAAACATAGAAAGATTGGTAAATCTGGCCTTTAGGTTCATGTACAATAAAACAAAGTGTCTTTTGCAGAAACATTTAGGGAAAGTCTCCTTTATAGTACCTTATGCCTATGCCTAATTAGACATCCACAAAACTAAAACCAGATACATCATAGAATAGGACATACACATTGAACAAATGCTTACATAATCCATAACAGACCTCCATCTGTGCTTCACTAACATAGCAAATATACTCCTTTTCTTTAAAATTTATTTTATCTACAATGTATTTTGATGTGTTTTATTCAACCAACTTCTGCTAGATCTTCCCATCCACATCCACCTACCCGACTTCAATCTCTCTTTCCTCCCAACATTCCCTTCTCTAAAAAAAAAGAGAAAATCCAAATGTAAAGCAAATCAAAACAAACAAACAGAGATACCCAATAAGGTAAACAAAATAAAGCAAAACAAAAAGTTTCCAAAATATATGAAATCAACTTTATGTTGACTGACTATTCCTGGTGTTGGGTTCTGCAGTAGATCATGGTAGATGTACTTAGTGACCCACTATTGGACTCAATAATTTTGTCTTTCTCACCAGCTATTACTCATATATAACTTATTGGTTAAGGATGGGACTTTTGCATTCATCTTCTCTTTCTCAGCAGTGTGATTTCTAACCTGTGTGTGCCTTGTGTATGTTTAGTGCTTGTCACTGTCTCTGAGCTCTCTATGTGCATCAGTCCTGTTGTATCTGGAAGATGCTATTTCCTTGGAGTCATCCACCACCTCTGGCTCTTATAATCTTTCATTAAAAATAAACCAGTGCCCACCGTCACTCTGGGCAGTGTATTTCTTTCTGTTATGTATATTGTTTAACTTTTGAATAGTATCTTGTTATTTTGCAAATCTATATGTTTTTGTACTTTACTTACATTAATAGGAGATTAAGAACCTGAAAATACCTGGCCATTGATACTAAGCTTGGGGGGATTAACATCACCACAATAACTTTGAAACAGCAGTAATGAACCCTGCCTGGACTCAGTCAGTACTCCCACCTTTGCTCCAGAAGACACACTGGTAAATGTATTTCCATAGCCCATTGCCTCAGACATTAGGGTGAGGCAGATGTGCTAGGCTCTGGAAGCCATGGTCAGCTCCATAACGTCTCAATTTGCATAGATTTCCTTTGTTTATCTTTTCCTCCATCTTGGTCTTCTTGAGATTATCAATTTAGACCATATGGATTTCTCTCTCTGGGTTTATGGAGGCTGTAGTAGAGAATATATTATGGTAACAAGAATAGTGACTTGAAAATGTATCTTAAATTTCCATAATTCATATTTTGATGTATAAAGCATTTTTATCTCTAAAAATTATAATTCTGGGTATTTCCCACTTTAAACTATCTTTCTAAAATATCATACTTCAGTAAGAAATTAAGTTGAGTTAAACCTAATTTCTTTATCATTAACATTTCTCTCAAACTTTCTACATCTTTACAATATAGAAAGTGAATGTTGTTATTGTAATAAGGGTAAGCTGGCCAACATTGTGGCTTTTAGAAACCCAAATATATCCCCAGTTATAGAAAAAATGGCCAGAATCCCTTGCCAGTTGTGCTGGTTTGAAAATGATTGGCCCATGTAAAGTGTTAGGAGGTATAGCTTTTCGCAGCAGGTTTTACCTTGTTAAAAGAAGTGGTTTCAGTGGAGATGGGGCTTTGAGGTCTCATATATACTCAAGTCTGGGCAGCATGATCCAGGGCTTCTTCCTGGCTGTCTGTGTTCAGCAGAATCAGTCTCCTGCTGATTTCAGATCGAGATGTAGAATTCTTGACTCTTCAAACATGTTTGCTTGCATACCGCCATGCTTCCTGCTATAATAATGGACTGAAACTCTGAAATTGTAAACCAGTCCCAGTTAAAAACTTTATGTATATGAGTTGCCTTGGTCATGGTTTCTCTTCACGGCAATAAAACCCAAACTAAGATGTTAGCTTAGGTTCCATGGGATGCAAATCCAGAAAACATGTCTGAGAATCATAGGAACTTCAGAGACTCTCATGTAGCTGAAGGTAGCATGGAGATTATAATAATGTGGACCCAGAAGAAAAGGGAAAAATAAACAAGAAAAAAATCCTAGTTCTGTGCTATTATACGCCCGTGAAGATACAAGTAACCAGTCATTTTAACTGGCGATGGGGCAATGTGACAGAGGACAGGGTGGCACAGGGGATTTCAGGGGGCTGGATCTGCTGCCTTTATGTGTTAGGGATAATCTTTCAGAGATGAATTATATTTATAACAAAAGACTGCCCTCCTTTCTATTAAACATTACCATCAGTCTTCTGCTTTCCTCTGGTACACAATATTGTGCTTTCCTCGGTACACAATACAGGTAGAGTTTCACAGGTAGAGATACTCTTATGCCTACTATTTGGATTTTTAAATCTCCAACTTATTTGAAACACCACTTCCATTTCACTCCTAATTTCTCTAGATAACAAAAGTTATTTTCTGCTCTTGAGACCTTCCTATTCTTCTGTAGTTTCCCTCTGTATAGTGTAGGATGATGGTGGGATTTCAAACAAGCAACCGGCTTCTTTTAGGATTCAGTCAAATATTGTGAATGAAGATTATCAAAGAGATTTTTTTTCTAGATGCAGTTTTTTTATAGTTCATTTGCAGATAATTTATGGGTTGAAAACCTCTCTACAGAACATTGAGCTGAATCACTTTGGTCTATGTATCAAGCACCATCAAGTTAGCACACACTGATTATTCCAGAATTAAAAGTAACATTTTCTTCTTGTCATATAAAGTTAGCAGATATCACAGCCATGTAATTTCAGTCATGCTCTAGAAACGCAGGCCAGGAGAGTGGGATGCTCAGACAGATCATATTAGATATAAAAAGACAGAAATTGGGTGTTTGTGGTTTAAGATTTCATGTTAAACAGAAGTCAGCATGATGGCTCAGTGGGTAAGGTTGTATACCATTAGGCATGAAGACCTTGACATTGATCTTTAGAATCCAAATGGTAAATGTGAGAAACCACCACCAAAATTTGTACTCTGACCTCCACATGTGCACATGATGTACAGGCATTCACACATAAAATAATAAATGCAATTTTAAAATTTTATATGTTGAGTATGTGTCTTTTGAGTCTTCTGTTACTCATCCTAAAGAAATGACTTTCTTTTTCAAAAATAATTTAATAGCTCAAAAACAATTTCCAAACTCTTTTTAAAAGCTATTTAAATTAGAATACTAAGTAGCACTTTAATAATATGGTTTGATGGTGAATGTTATATAATGCATAGTTAGCTAGATATGTAATACATTTTTCTCATAAACCATAAATGATTAAGATTTAAGAGTGAACTCCATTTTTCTTTGTGGTTTGTTTTATGAATCAGGGTCCATCTAGGCAGTCTTGGCTATATTCGAGCTAGTTATATAGATGAGGCTGGTCTTGAACTTACAGAGAGTCACCTATCTCCGCTTCCTGACAGAAGTTGGAATTAAAGGTATGAACAACCATTTCTGGCACATTTGATTTTGAATTCATACTAAATCATCAACACTTGTGCACAAAACACATTTGTAGAAGGTTTGTTGATAAGAGAAAGCAACAGTCAATATATGATTAATAGGTTCCACCAAGTTTGGTAACAAATCTAAATGCCTTTGTTACTGTTATTTTTCCCAAATAACAAGTCAGTTAGTTGATAGATCTTTGTTTTTGTTTTTTGTTTTTTATTTCATTTTTATCTTGACAGAAAGAATTATCCTGGGTTCCAAAGAGATTTCTACATTTGGAAAGTATGCAGAAGACATAATGAGAAAGTTGGTAATGAATATATAATTAAAAAAAAGTAAAATTAAGCTCCAATTCCTTTCTCTTTGTCTTCTCTCCATCAAACCTCATATCATGTTGCTATTTGGGTGACATCAGAATCAAGGAAGCAATATTTATAGAGGGATGTTACTCCAGTGATAACAGATTACATGCAGCCCTGGCAACAATCTAAGACACAGCAGGGGAGCTGTAAGAGAGCTATTTTTGTAACATTTAAAATTATACTAAATTTTAAAAAAATTCCTGCTGGGCCTCAAGCTTTAAATAACATGGTGTGGCGCAACTGATCAGACTATCAGATTCTGATAATTTATTGCAAGAAATGTAAAGGAGTTGACAAATACTATTTATGTATGAAAAGCATTTTAGGCCATTTATATAATTCAACATCTTAAATCATGCTTTCAATGGATTATAGTCTGAAAATAGAGCACTATAAAGTGGGAGCTCAGTATAAAAAGTAATAAATCAAAGTGTTCGGCTTTTGCCAAACAGTATCAAGAACCACAGCTAAGGTCTATACACATAATCTCCAACACACTATTTGCCCAATTTATCATGACAGTTGAATAAATTAGACTTGCAGTTGGCTGTTATTTAATTTTCTCTTTGTAACCCTCTTTTATGCTATATTAACTTTATTGATAGATACTTTATATAATTTGCAATTCATCCACATATAGAGTATAGCTTATTATTTTCATATATTGAATTATCACATTTTATTTTTGTTACCTTATAAAAGCCATCAATTAGCTTTTATCTCTTTTTCCCAACCAAACTGAGAGTCCTAGCTAAACACTAATTCACGTTCTCTTGCTAAGTATTTCTCAATTTTGAAGTTTCTATCTCACAATAATGTTATAAGGTACGTAGTCTTTTGTGACTTGTTTTTTTCACTTACTATTTTGTACTTACCTAGAATTATAAATCATTCCTTCTTATGAACTGGACGTGTCAATAGTAGCATGTTGGTACATTTGCCAGTTGCTAGGTATTTAGACTGTTTCTACTTCTTCTTTGTCATGACTAAAATTATTCTCAGAACTAGGTCTGAGTGCATGTGTGTAGCTGTGTGTAAATATAATTTTGTTTTCATTCTTTTTTAAATTATTTTTATTATGAAACAAGACACTCTTCCTTCTATGTTAAATGCATGTACATTAAAACAAGTGTTTAATGACTTCAATTTGCAACATAAGGATATTAATAATAGGCTGATATTAATTTGTATTTATGCAGTGAGTGGCAGTAGATGCAGAGACTTATAACCAAATAAAGGATGAAAAAGTGTTTGGGCCGAAATGGGTCATCTATAATGACCCCTCTATCATTCAGGAAGCATTGCAAAAGAGAATGGAGGATATAAGAGAGCTGTGAAATTCTGTCTTTTAGGCATGATATGGCTGTTGTACCCACAAGCTCATAGGTCCTGGGACTGCAAGAGCCAGCCCATGATTTTATGGATGTGGCCTACATGGGGCCTCACCAGTCCGTGACAACTATAAACAGCTAATGAGTACCATGGAAGCTGGGTCATGTTTCTCAGTAACACAGCTATTGGTAAGCTGTGTTTGCTGAAGTAAATATCCTCACTCCTGTACAAGCAGCCAACTTTACCTAACTAAACACAGTGGTCTCCCCCCCCACAGAAACATAAAAAGTGAAGGAAAAGTTGCTATACAAAATATAGAAGGGGCCTGAGTTACTATCTGGGAGAAAAATGTATGAACTATAAAATGGTGAAGAATAAAAACTTTTATTTGCTAGAGTTGAAAGATGTATGTTGCTCATATCATCCTAAGATGTGTTTGTTAGGCATTGCTATGAATCTGTTCACATTGGTAAAATGTAAGGACAACTTTATTTGATAAACATTTTCTTTCTTTTCTTCTTACTCTTTTTCTCCAAGGAATCTCAAGACATGAAGAAAAGTGGAATTATTGTGGAAACAAAAACTTTGACAATTGATGTTTTGATTTCTGTACGGAAATCCTGTATACCTTTACATTCAGTCCTGAGGCTCCACTGTAATGAAAGCGCCCGGTAATGCTTTCTAGAGCCACTTAATGTCCAGTTCAGCTCACATTTAACTGACTCTTGTATCTCTCTGGACAGTGATATCGTGTGTGTGTGTGTGTGTGTGTGTGTGTGTGTGTGTGTGTGTGTGTGTGTGTTAGTCTCAATATTAAAGATTTTAGTAACAAATCTGTTAGATGTTCAGATTTAATTGAAGTCATTGTAAATTCTTTGTTTAAATTCATGGGCAGAATTTGGCCCTTAGTGTGTAATTAGTATTTACTTAACATACTGGAAGTCATAATTGCAATTCTTGCTGGCGTGAGATGACCTCAGTTACAGCTAATGACTTAGACCACAGCAGCAGAAAAATTTGAAATAAAATGAAAGAAAGTTCAGAGAAGGTTTTAAAGTGGTGGCGAACTATCCTGGAATAAAGCCCTGAGGAGAAGGGGAAGGGGGGAGGACATTCCTGTTGGCCTTTTCTATCTCATGTCTCATCTCTCTGAACAGTTATTCTACATAATTTACTAGGAACGAGAAAATATTTTCTTTTCAAAATCCATACTTAATATTACAATTATATCACAAAATATAATCATGTAAAATAAGTAAAACTACTGATCCTGAAAACATGAGTAAAATTATATTTAAGGAAGTTTTTGTAAATTTTAGCTACTAAATAGACTATAGCTGAGATTACCTGACTTCCCAAAGAATGACTATATACCACATAATATTATTGTAAATTATTTTATCATATAATTATTTACAATGAGTTATCCCTGTACACCAAGGTTAATGTTTGCATTTCTATGCTCCCTAACATTTCTCTACTGCTTCCCTCTCCAAACATGATCAGTCCTCAGCAGAAAGGAGAAAGGGAAGTAACTAATACGTTCAGGTTCCTTGTGTTGAAGACAATACAATGCTGTGAGTTTTTCAGGAAAAGAAATGTCTGCTAAGTTAGATGCACATTCAGTTATATACGCAATGAAATTTCTTTTAATGTGTCTGTTCTACTTTTCCTATTTTACATATTTTAATATCAGTTAATAACTTCCAGATAAAATTGAATGAAATGGAAAGTAGTTTTTTATACTCACTTGGCAAAGTTTTAAAAATCTTTGAACCAGTTGAAATGGTTAAATATAATGGGTAATATATAAATAATAGCTAAAGGGAAAAAAATAAGATGACGGTGCCAACTAGTTCTTGCTGCCGAGCTCCAAAGAGTCTAAGAGCCACACGGACGTGACACAGGGTGACACAGCAATAAAAAAGATCTGCAGGGCCCACAGTACTTCAGAAAAACTGAGACAAAGGGGGGAGCAAGTTTCTGGGAAGATGCTTTCAAGATGTAGACCCACAAAATTGGATGGCAAGATGGAAGAACGGAGTCTCGTATGGAGAATGATTAATTTGTATTCTTTGAGGCTGCTTCTCAGCCTCAAAGTCTTGCACGTTGCAAACACAAAAGTACTTGCTTATAAGCAGAAGGGTAGGAGCCATTGAAGATGGAGGTGGGGCAGCTCCTTGGAGCTCCTGCAGGAATGGCTTATTGCTGAATAGGGCAGGCCCAAGATCAGCTAATTTCAAACTTGGAGCTTCTGTGGCTTGTCCTGCTGGGAGGAGGAGAGTACAGGCAGCAATAATTCCCACAGGCTACAAGCACCAAGGCTGGGGAGGCTGACATTGAGAGCAGAGAACTGTGTTGCAGCTAAGAGCTTGCACAGAACCTGCCCCTGGAAGCCCTGACTAGCTGCAACAGCACCCTGACTCTGAACAAGGGTAGGATATCTGAGGTGAGTCTCAGTGATGGATCAGTGTTTGTGTTGCTTCAGAAACCAGAAAACTTCCCAAAGACTATTCATGGACTGAGCCATGGCTCCAGCTGCATATGTAGCAGAGGATGGCCTTATTGGGCACCAGTGGAAGGAAAAGCCCTTGGTCCTGCCAAGGCTGGACACCTCTCTCCCCACAGTGTAGGGAAATGTTGGGGGGGGGCAGATGGGGAGAGGAACACCAGATAGAAGAAGGAGAGGGGTTGGGGTAGAGGGATAGTGATTGAGTGGTGGAGAGGCAGAATGAGAGAAATATGACAGCGTTGAAGCTGAGTAGGTCCAAGAGGGTGGCACGCAGGAGCACAGAACTTTTACTCTGACCCATGCTGTCCTGATGCTCAATCCCTCTAGTTCCAAAGACCTCGATGGTCATTGGTATCTCTGGAGATCCCCTTTGGTATCCATGGTCTGCTGCTCCAGAGATTCAAGTGGATGTCTATGGTCCTACAGCAACCAGAAGCCATGTTAACATCCCTTGCCCTGACCAGAATTACCATCGAAGGCCATATAGCTATTTTTCATCAGGCCACTTCCTGAGGACATCCTGATGTTTATACATCGTGCTTCCACATGAGGTGATGTTGTTGTGAGTGGTCTGGCATCTGAAGACGTGGTGATTTCCAGGTCCATGTCTGTGTCTGTTGTCTGATTGTAGCGGTGGTCTGTGTTGGTATCCTTGGCCTGCTTTACTACTAAGGACCATTTGGATATCTGTGGTCTTTACTGCAACCTGAAACTATGTTGATATTTGTAGGCCATGGTGCACCCTAGAACCAACTGATGTGAGTAGCCTGGGCTGCCACATGAGGCCACGTTTATGTTTATGTTCTTGGCCTATGTTGTTGCCAATGGCTGTGACGGTGTCCACTACTCGTGCAGCTTCAGAGGGGTCAATTGATGTCTATGGTCTGTACTCTCATAGTAGACCATGCTGAGGTCAGTGGCACATGCTGATTCTGAAGGCTATGTGGATCTGTGGTACAGTGCTGTTGCCAGAAAACATGTGTAAGTCCGTGATTCATGCTTCCGCTACTCTAGCCATGATATTGATGAGTTCAGATCCATACTTGAGGAAGAATTCTATGAGCAACACAAATTGGACATTTTTTCATTGTTATTGTCCTTTTCCTTTGAGGGTCCCCAAGACTGGGAAAGGACTGGGAAGTGAGGGTGCTCAGTGTTCATGATGTGAAATTTCCAAATAATCAATAGAAATATTATACAAATTTATGTAAATAAACTTAAAAACTTAAATAGAAGTTCCCATTAATAATATGCTTGCCTTTTCCCATTAACTAATAAGCATTATTTACAGATAGCCTTTGTACTGGCTAGTTTTGTGTGTCAACTTGACAGAAGCTGGAGTTAACACATTGAAAGGAGCCTCAGTTGAGGAAATGCCTTCATGAGACCCAGCTGTAAGACATTTTCTCAACTAGTGATCAAGGGAGGAGGACCCAGCCCATGTGTGTAGTGCTGTCCCTGGGCTGTTAGTCTTGAGTTCTATAAGAGAGCAAGCTGAGCAAGCCAGGGGAAGCAAGCCAGTAAGTAACATCCTTCCCTGAGCTCTGCATCAGCTCTGCTTCCTGAACTGTTTGAGCTCCAGTCCTGACTTCCTTTGGTGATGAACACAATGTGGAAGTGGAAGTATGTGTGTTTCTAGATGGGGAAATTTATGGTCACAAAGTTTGCCTGTATTTTTCCAGTGTCATACAAAAACTCTGATACACTTAACGAGGTGGATCTTTCCTAAGTATGGTCACTTACAGTGCATACAAATCATTTCAGCCAATCACGTCAAAGAAACATTAGTTTCCCGTGTTTCTTTAAAACCTGTTGGATCTGTGGGCTGAATCATGTCTATAGATACTACAGCTATGGTTATCCCCTACCTTTGACCATTCTAGTGATAGGAAAATTTCCTTTCTTTCAAAAGGTAGTTTGCATGGATGGTTCTGGGAATGGGTTCTCCTAGCATTCTACCTTCAACATGATGATTTACACTAGCAGTAAAATTGCTTCATGCTTTTGTATTGAGTAGAATAAAATGTTATTTCTCTTACATAATGGTTGTTAATAAGGAAGAGCTATTGCTATTATAGCCACTGCTAATCACATGACTTTAGCACATAGTATAAAATTACATTAACCATGATATGTGGAGATAGCACTTTGTTACTTACTTTTCAGGAAAATAATAACAACAGCAAAATATCCAAGAAGAAAAAGAGGGAAAGAAAAAAAGGAGGGGAGGAAGCTGAAGCTAATCAGTTTTCTGAACACAGTTTGATCTCCTTTGTTGAGCTTGTATAGCTTCTGAGAATATTCAAATTTAAATGTGGACTCGTAACAAATAGAAATTATAAATCAGTGATGCAAATGTGAGAATCCACTCACTCTTAAGTCACAAGAGTCTTATTTCTAGAGCAAGACCTCAAATCCCTGCCTGGAGGATATGTTGCAAGGTGCATAGCCATTGGGAAATAGGCACAGGGCATGTGATTTCTTCTC
Source organism: Rattus norvegicus (assembly GCF_021556685.1). Classification (NCBI taxonomy): domain Eukaryota; kingdom Metazoa; phylum Chordata; class Mammalia; order Rodentia; family Muridae; genus Rattus; species Rattus norvegicus. The sequence goes on from NC_141539.1 coordinate 62,270,848, forward strand.
ATCATGCAGTGGATTCATCTGCCAGCTCCTGTTTGCTCATTTATTAAATAATACACAGCATTTGCAACAGTTACAAACAGGAATAAAGCAAGGTGAAAGTCATTGGCATTCTTCTTGCGCTCTGTGATATAATATGACCTGAAGTTACATGAAATGGGGCAGTGATGCAAGAATGAAGGACCCAGAAACACCGGCCTGTGAAGGGCGCATTCTCCTTTGCCATTTGTGAAGATATGGGAAGAACACAAGTAGTCCAGTGAAGCTGGGAGCTATGCTTGGCTGATTGCGTGTGCCCTTTGGCAAGTGACTTACATACTCCGGCCTTAATCTGTACATAAGGGAAACATCTCTTTGCGTGATTAGTTGAGATTTTTTTTTTGTTGCTTATTTAGCAGGCATTTATTGACAAATATATTCTACCAAGTACTAGGTTTAGTATCAAAATTGAGAAATTAAATAGCAAATAAAAAAAGAAAGAATTTCCACCCTTACAATGTGTTGTTATTGTAGATAGAGACATGCACAATTTAAGCATAAGAGGTAATTATAGAATTGTCAAATACGCTAAGTTATATGATGGATATGTGAAAAAATAACCATCCCCTTTCTCCGTATCGGGGTGTGTGTGTGTGTGTGTGTGTGTGTGTGTGTGTGTGTGTGTGTATCCATAGCTATTGTTTTATTCTAGGCAACTGTTCTGCCATTAAACTATATCCCAGACTCTGAGTCCAACATAGATAAGGATGACAGGATGGATAATTTGATGTATAGTGAAGATACCAGTTGACCAATGACTGGAAAAGTAGGACCCATTCATAATGATTTAAGAAAGAATTCTCCAGGTAGAGATATTATCAAGTGCTAGGCCCAGTAGCTACAAAAGGCTTCTGTGAAGAGAAATGGAAATGAGCCTTTGTAGTTGAGAGCCCCAAAACACAAGCTTGCCTGGAGCTTTGACTAGATCTGAATTAGGCAATAACAAATCTTCAGTTACTTCCTTTTGATGAGATGTCCCAGAGGTTATATTCCTTGTGCCGATCATCTCATATTGAAGGCAAGAGTCAAACAAGTTGCCCTTGGACTTCGCAAATCTCTAGATGAAGCTACAAAGATGAACGGTGCACGAGGCTTCTCATCCCATCCCGACTTAGTCAGAAACCAGATGCTCCACACTAACGTTAATATAGAAGATGAATAAGGTGGTTGGAGACAGTGAGCTGTGTGTTTTACAAGAGAGAGGGGTGCAAATTACTGCATACAGCTTTGTGTGTTGGCCATAAGACCTATTTAGTGAATAAGGCAAAAACAATTGAGACTGAAAGGTCCCATGGAAAAGATCCATGTGATAAGAAGCATGGGCAGAGAGAAAAGGTAAAAGAAAACTCAGAAGGTTCTAAGAATGTCAGACGCCCCTCTTGGAGCTTGGGAGAGGATTAAACTCTCTCAGACTCTCCCAATGCCAGTGGACCTAAAAGGAACATGCACTTCAAGTAAGAGTTTGGGAAAGATGAGACTGACGATTATAGAGCAGTATTATTTTGAGACATGGATTCGTATGATTTGTTCCTTATATATAATTAACCAGAATAGTAGAGAACTAGTCAAAAAGCCTGAAAAATACTGTTATTAAAATGTACCTAATAACAGGATTTAGAATAAAGTAGTCTAGATCTCATTCAGGGTTTTTTATGGTAGCTTCATAAACAATTTGTTTAAAGTGAGAAATGTGGACAGAATGGGCTGGGGACTTTGCTCCATGACAGGAAGCACATTTCTTCAGAAACTTAGGTTCAGGTGAAAGCATACACATCTGGCAGTCCTTGTAGCTTCCTGCAACTCCAGCTCCAGGGCATGACATCTTGATGATGCAGGCACCTGTACTCATTCATGTGTACATAGCTCTCCCACCAAATACTCAAATACAACAAAAATACAAATGTTAAGATGTCTATAGGCAGATAAGCCTTCCAGACTGTAGGGTTAAAAGCTGACTTATGTCAGGGTCATATGACCAAAGGGTTTGCAGCTATTTTGTAGAAAGTAAAGAATAAGGAAATATTTGCAATTTAGAGAAACTTGAAATTGGATAATATTCAGTCACATAACACACAGTATAGGAAATACATTATGTGGGTAAAATTGTGAAATGTACGGACGCTTTACAAATGTCAATGAAAAACCTGACCAAGTGTACCTGGTCCAAGGTTCATCAAGTAAGAAGTGAAGGAACTGGACCTCTCATCCATGAAGCCTGTGGCTGGAATCACCCTTCCATCCTGGTGACTGGATTCATCCTGAGCCTTAGCAGGCCCAGCCAATGCTGTGGTATGGATATAAAGTTAGCAGACATCATGACTCCCATGACACTTCATAGGCCCAACTTCACCTTAAGGAAGGAGACTCGAATGCGACCCAGTCTCCTGGTGTCAATTATTTGATGTTTTTGACAATGATGCTGAACATTGCTTTGACAAGTTGACGGCAGTGATTCATTTCACAGATGAGCTACTTAAATATTTAATAAAAGATTCTCCTTGCCTGTATCAGAATTTGAACAAAAGTATTAGCAAAAGAGTTGCTTTTAGTGTTTATAAAAGGAACAGAGACTATACAGCAAGGTTGATATTACAGAGAGGACAGTTTCTTGTCCTCCTTCTATATTGTACCAAAGAGCAACATACCAAAAAGTCTACCAACATAATCAACATGTGTTTCACCATTGAAATATCTTTAGGTTATTCATAGGTCATTGCCAGAACCTTAAAGCTGTAGAACTTAACCAGTGGTTCAAGTTGTTTCACATTTCCAATGCCTACACTCAAGAAGCAAAGGCAGATGGATCTCTGCTTGCTTTTTTAAAGTCAGCTTGGTCTACACATTGGTTTACAGGCCAATCAGGATCCTATTGCAAAAAAAATATTGAGAGTATGGTAGTGGTTTTGGTGGTTGTGCAGCAATGTTACGGTTAGGTAAAATAAATTACTGTTGACTAATATCACCCTATAATATAATGTAACAAAAATGTATTTGTCTCACCTAACCACAACATTGTTCTTGCTGAATAACTTTTACCATCACCCATTCTCCCCTATTTTGCTTAACTCTATTTTGTTTTCTGAGATTTTCAGTATTCCTTACATGTATACTATATTAACATCACTTTCTCCCCTTTCCTATTCAGCTTCTGCCATATGTCCTCCCCCCCCCACTTAAATACATGGCCTTGTCATTTACAGTTTCTGTTTTACACACACACACATCCAACCAAGCTCATTTAGTGTTGCTTGTACATACATGTATTTAGGGCTGTCCACTTAATATTGAATAACTTACTATAGGGTTTGTCCTAAGAGAAGACGAACTCTTCTTTCTCTGCAATCAATGATCATCTGAGCTTTACATCAAGGCCCAGAGCTTTATGAAATTTCCCCCATGAACATTGATGTGCTGGCCAGTGTTTTCATTTAAACAAGCATGTTGTTGAGATTTAATGTGTCTAATACCCCTGACATGCCTACAAAAATTATGTTTTTTGACCACATCACATACCAGTTTATTATTTTATTTATGTTATTTTCTTGGGGTTAAAGATGTAAGGTGTCATGCTAATTCAAAAAAATATATGAACTTACTTCATTTATTTAGGTCACACTGCACTATAGTTCCAAAGTATAACTATTATTCTATGTCATCAACTACAAAGCATTGGTATATTTGTGGAAATAAATAATATACACATGCATAAATTTCTAGGAAGTTAGAAAATTTGATCTCATTCATGTTTTACCATTTGAAAAATCAAATTTATGAAATATTTAAATAATCTATTGCTTGAATATGTTTTATATGTATTTTCCTTCCACAGTTTTTTAAAATTAGATATATTTCTTTATTTACATTTCAAATGTTATTTCCTTTCCCGGTTTCCTGTCCATAAGCGTCCATACACTCCCCCTCTCCCTTATGGGTGTCCCTCCCATAGTCACCCCCCCTAACCGCCCCCCCCGACATTCCCCTGCACTGGGGGTCCAACCTTGGCAGGACCAAGGGCTTGCTATTCCACTGGTACCCCAACAAGGCAAGGCTATTCTTTGCTTCATATGCAGTTGGAGCCCTGGGTCAGTCCATGTATAGTCTTTGGGTAGTGGTTTAGTCCCTGGAAGCTCTGATTGTTTGGCATTGATGTTTTTATGGGGTTGTAAGCCCCCACAGCTCTTTCAATCCTTCCTCTAATTTCCTCAAAGGGGTCCTTTTCTCAGTTGAGTGGTTTGCTGCTAGCATTGGCCTCTGTATTGGACATGCTCTGGATGTGTCTCTCGGGAGAGATCTATATCCTGTCCCTTTCAGCATGTATTTTTTAGCTTCATGAATCTTATCTAGTTTTGGTGGCTGTAAGTGTATGGGCCACATGTGGGGCAGGTTCTGAAAGGCTGTTCCTTCAGTGTTTGCCTCCATATTTCCTCGTATGGATATTTTTGTCCCCCCTTTTAAGAAGAAGAGGGAGCATCCCCATTTTGGACATCATTCTTCTTGAGCTTCCTGTGGTCTCTGGATTGCATTTTGGGTAATTCAAGCTTTTGGGACAATATCCACTTATCAATGGGTGCATACCAAGTGTATTTTTCTCTGATTGGGTTACCTCACTCAGGATAATATTCTCTAGTTCATACCATTTGCCTATCAATTTCATGAAGTCATTGTTTTTGATAGCTGAGTAGTGTTCCATTGTGTAGATGTACCACATTTTTTAATCCATTTCTCTGTTGAAGGGCATTTGGGTTCTTTCCATCTTGTGGCTATTATAAATAAGACTGCAATGAACGTAGTGGAGCATGTGTGTCTGCTGTATGTTGGAGAATCAACACCCCTTCATGATAAAAGTCCTAGAAAGATCAGAAATTCAAGGCCCATATCCAAACATAGTAAAAGCAATATACAAAACACCAGTAGCTAACATCAAACTAAATGGAGAGAAATTTCAAGGAATCACACTAAAATCAGGGACTAGGCAAGGCTGTCTACTCTCTCCCTACTTATTAAATATAGTACTTGAAGTCCTAACCATAGCAATCAGACAACAAAAGGAGGTCAAGGGGATACAAATTGGAAGGGAAGAACTATTTGCAGATGATATGATAGTATACTTTTATGACCCCAAAAATTCCACCAGAGAACTACTTAACCTGACAAAGAACTTCAGCAATGTGGCTGGGTATGAAAATAACTCAAACAAATCAGTAGCTTTCCTCTATTCAAAGTTATCCTTTAGTTATCCCAAAGTAAGGAGGCTAAGAAAGAAATTAGGGGAATGACACCCTTCACAATAGTCCCAAATAATATAAAATATCTTGGTGTGACTTTAACTGAGCAAGTGAAGGATCTGTATGAAAAGAACTTCAAGACTCTGAAGAAAGAAATTGAAGAAAATCTCAGAATATGGAAAGATCTTCCATGCTCATTGATTGCAGGATTAATATAGTAAAAATGGCCATATTGCCAAAAGCAATCTACACATTCAATGCAATCTCCATCAAAATTCCAACTTAATTCTTTATAAAGATAGAAAGAGACACCCTCGGATCCCGGCCCGGAGCAGCTCTCTGCTCCCAGACCCTGTGAGAGAGAGACCCAACCGCCTGGTCAGGTGGGCACTCCTGAGGCTGCAGAGAGGAAGAGACCACCAACACTGCTCACCCCTGCCCACATCCCTGGCCCAAGAGGAAACCGTATAAGGCCTCTGGGCTCCCGTGGGGGAGGGCCCAGGAGCGGCAGGACCCCTGCCAGAGACACCACCGGACCCTGAAGGAAACAGACCGGATAAACAGTTCTCTGCACCCAAATCCCGTGGAGGGAGAGCTGAACCTTCAGAGAGGCAGACAAGCCTGGGAAACCAGAAGAGACTGATCTCTGTACATACATCTTGGACGCCAGAGGAAAACACCAAAGGCCATCTGGAACCCTGGTACACTGAAGCTCCCGGAAGAGGCGGCACAGGTATTCCTAGTTGCTGCCGCTGCAGAGAGCCCGTGGGCAGCACCCCACGAGCGAACTTGAGCCTCGGGACCACAGGTAAGACCAACTTTTCTGCTGCAAGAAAGCTGCCTGGTGAACTCAAGACACAGGCCCACAGGAACAGCTGAAGACCTGTAGAGAGGAAAAACTACACGCATGAAAGCAGAACACTCTGTTCCCATAACTGGCTGAAAGAAAACAGGAAAACAGGTCTACAGCACTCCTGACACACAGGCTTATAGGACAGTCTAGCCACTGTCAGAAATAGCAGAACAAAGTAACACTAGAGATAATCTGATGGTGAGAGGCAAGCGCAGGAACCCAAGCAACAGAAACCAAGACTACATGGCATCATCGGAGCCCAATTCTCCCACCAAAACAAACATGGAATATCCAAACACACCAGAAAAGCAAGATCTAGTTTCAAAATCATATTTGATCATGATGCTGGAGGACTTCAAGAAAGATGTGAAGAACTCCCTTAGGGAAAAACAGGAAAACATTAATAAACAAGTAGACGCCTATAGAGAGGAATCGCAAAAATCCCTGAAAGAATTCCAGGAAAACACAATCAAACAGTTGAAGGAATTAAAAATGAAAATAGAAGCAATCAAGAAAGAACACATGGAAACAACCCTGGATATAGAAAACCAAAAGAAGAGACAAGGAGCTGTAGATACAAGCTTCACCAACAGAATACAAGAGATGGAAGAGAGAATATCAGGAGCAGAAGATTCCATAGAAATCATTGACTCAACTGTCAAAGATAATGTAAAGCGGAAAAAGCTACTGGTCCAAAACATACAGGAAATCCAGGACTCAATGAGAAGATCAAACCTAAGGATAATAGGTATAGAAGAGAGTGAAGACTCCCAGCTCAAAGGACCAGTAAATATCTTCAACAAAATCATAGAAGAAAACTTCCCTAATCTAAAAAAGAGATACCCATAGGCATACAAGAAGCCTACAAAACTCCAAATAGATTGGACCAGAAAAGAAACACCTCCCGTCACATAATAGTCAAAACACCAAACGCACAAAATAAAGAAAGAATATTAAAAGCAGTAAGGGAAAAAGGTCAAGTAACATATAAAGGCAGACCTATCAGAATCACACCAGACTTCTCGCCAGAAACTATGAAGGCCAGAAGATCCTGGACTGATGTCATACAGACCCTAAGAGAACACAAATGCCAGCCCAGGTTACTGTATCCTGCAAAACTCTCAATTAACATAGATGGAGAAACCAAGATATTCCATGACAAAACCAAATTTACACAATATCTTTCTACAAATCCAGCACTACAAAGGATAATAAATGGTAAAGCCCAACATAAGGAGGCAAGCTATAACCTAGAAGAAGCAAGAAACTAATCGTCTTGGCAACAAAACAAAGAGAATGAAAGCACACAAACATAACCTCACATCCAAATATGAATATAAAGGGAAGCAATAATCACTATTCCTTAATATCTCTCAACATCAATGGCCTCAACTCCCCAATAAAAAGACATAGATTAACAAACTGGATACGCAACGAGGACCCTGCATTCTGCTGCCTACAGGAAACACACCTCAGAGACAAAGACAGACATTACCTCAGAGTGAAAGCCTGGAAAACAATTTTCCAAGCAAATGGTCAGAAGAAGCAAGCTGGAGTAGCCATTCTAATATCAAATAAAATCAATTTTCAATTAAAAGTCATCAAAAAAGATAAGGAAGGACACTTCATATTCATCAAAGGAAAAATCCACCAAGATGAACTCTCGATCCTAAATATCTATGCCCCAAATACAAGGGCACCTACATACATGAAAGAAACCTTACTAAAGCTCAAAACACACATTGCACCTCACACAATAATAGTGGGAGATTTCAACACCCCACTCTCATCAATGGACAGATCATGGAAACAGAAATTGAACAGAGATGTAAACAGACTAAGAGAAGTCATGAGCCAAATGGACTTAACGGATATTTATAGAACATTCTATCCTAAAGGAAAAGAATATACCTTCTTCTCAGCTCCTCATGGTACTTTCTCCAAAATTGACCATATAATTGGTCAAAAAACGGGCCTCAACAGGTACAGAAAGATAGAAATAATCCCATGCATGCTATTGGACCACCACGGCCTAAAACTGGTCTTCAATAACAATCAAGGAAGAATGCCCACATACACTTGGAAATTGAACAATGCTCTAATCAATGATAACCTGGTCAAGGAAGAAATAAAGAAAGAAATTAAAAACTTTTTAGAATTTAATGAAAATGAAGGTACAACATACCCAAACTTATGGGACACAATGAAAGCTGTGCTAAGAGGAAAACTCATAGCGCTGAGTGCCTGCAGAAAGAAACAGGAAAGAGCATATATCAGCAGCTTGACAGCACACCTAAAAGCTCTAGAACAAAAAGAGGCACATACACCCAGGAGGAGTAGAAGGCAGGAAATAATCAAACTCAGAGCTGAAATCAACCAAGTAGAAACAAAAAGGACCATAGAAAGAATCAACAGAACCAAAAGTTGGTTCTTTGAGAAAATCAACAAGATGGATAAACCCTTAGCCAGACTAACGAGAGGACACAGAGAGTGCGTCCAAATTAACAAAATCAGAAATGAAAAGGGAGACATAACAACAGATTCAGAGGAAATTCAAAAAATCATCAGATCTTACTATAAAAATCTATATTCAACAAAACTTGAAAATCTTCAGGAAATGGATAATTTCCTAGACAGATACCAGGTACCGAAGTTAAATCAGGAACAGATAAACCAGTTAAACAACCCCATAACTCCTAAGGAAATAGAAGCAGTCATTAAAGGTCTCCCAACCAAAAAGAGCCCAGGTCCAGACGGGTTTAGTGCAGAATTCTACCAAACCTTCATAGAAGACGTCATACCAATATTATCCAAACTATTCCACAAAATTGAAACAGATGGATCACTACCGAATACCTTCTACAAAGCCACAATTACTCTTATACCTAAACCACACAAAGACACAACAAAGAAAGAGAACTTCAGACCAATTTCCCTTATGAATATCGATGCAAAAATACTCAACAAAATTCTGGCAAACCGAATCCAAGAGCACATCAAAACAATCATCCACCATGACCAAGTAGGCTTCATCCCAGGCATGCAGGGATGGTTTAATATACGGAAAACCATCAACGTGATCCATTATATAAACAAACTGAAAGAACAAAACCACATGATCATTTCATTAGACGCTGAGAAAGCATTTGACAAAATTCAACACCCCTTCATGATAAAAGTCCTGGAAAGAATAGGAATTCAAGGCCCATACCTGAACATAGTAAAAGCCATATACAGCAAACCAGTTGCTAACATTAAACTAAATGGAGAGAAACTCAAAGCAATCCCACTAAAATCAGGGACTAGACAAGGCTGCCCACTCTCTCCCTACTTATTCAATATAGTTTTTGAAGTTCTAGCCAGAGGAATCAGACAACAAAAGGAGGTCAAGGGGATACAGATCGAAAAAGAAGAAGTCAAAATATCACTGTTTGCAGATGATATGATAGTGTATTTAAGTGATCCCAAAAGTTCCACCAGAGAACTACTAAAGCTGATAAACAACTTCAGCAAAGTGGCTGGGTATAAAATTAACTCAAATAAATCAGTAGCCTTCCTCTACACAAAAGAGAAACAAGCCGAGAAAGAAATTAGAGAACGACACCCTTCATAATAGACCCAAATAATATAAAGTACCTCGGTGTGACTTTAACCAAGCAAGTAAAAGATCTGTACAATAAGAACTACAAGACACTGAAGAAGGAAATTGAAGAAGACCTCAGAAGATGGAAAGATATCCCATGCTCATGGATTGGCAGGATTAATATAGTAAAAATGGCCATTTTACCAAAAGCAATCTACAGATTCAATGCAATCCCCCTCAAAATACCAATCCAATTCTTCAAAGAGTTAGACAGAACAATTTCAAATTCATCTGGAATAACAAAAAACCCAGGATAGCTAAAGCTATCCTCAACAATAAAAGGACTTCAGGGGGAATCACTATCCCTGAACTCAAGCAGTATTACAGAACAATAGTGATAAAAACTGCATGGTATTGGTACAGAGACAGACAGATAGACCAATGGAATAGAATTGAAGACCCAGAAATGAACCCACACACCTATGGTCACTTGATTTTTGACAAAGGAGCCAAAACCATCAAATGGAAAAAAGATAGCATTTTCAGCAAATGGTGCTGGTTCAACTGGAGGTCATCATGTAGAAGAATGCAGATCGATCCATGATTATATCCCTGTACAAAGCTTAAGTCCAAGTGGATCAAGGACCTCCACATCAAACCAGACACACTCAACCTAATAGAAGAAAAACTAGGGAAGCATCTGGAACTCATGGGCACTGGAAAAAAATTCCTAAACAAAACACCAATGGCTTACGCTCTAAGATCAAGAATCGACAAATGGGATCTCATAAAAGTACAAAGCTTCTGTAAGGCAAAGGAAACGGTGGTTAGGACAAAACGGCAACCAACAGATTGGGAAAAGATCTTTACCAATCCTACAACAGATAGAGGCCTTATATCCAAAATATACAAAGAACTCAAGAAGTTAGACCGCAAGGAAACAAATAACCCTATTAAAAAATGGGGTTCAGAGCTAAACAAAGAATTCACAGCTGAGGAATGCCGAATGGCTGAGAAACACCTAAAGAAATGTTCAACATCTTTAGTCATAAGGGAAATGCAAATCAAAACAACCCTGAGATTTCACCTCACACCAGTGAGAATGGCTAAGATCAAAAACTCAGGTGACAGCAGATGCTGGCGAGGATGTGGAGGAAGAGGAACACTCCTCCATTGTTGGTGGGATTGCAGACTGGTACAACCATTCTGGAAATCAGTCTGGAGGTTCCTCAGAAAATTGGACATTGAACTCCCTGAGGATCCAGCTATACCTCTCTTGGGCATATACCCAAAAGATGCCCCAACATATAAAAAAGACACGTGCTCCACTATGTTCATTGCAGCCTTATTTATAATAGCCAGAAGCTGGAAAGAACCCAGATGCCCTTCAACAGAGGAATGGATACAGAAAATGTGGTACATCTACACAATGGAATATTACTCAGCTATCAAAAACAACGACTTTATGAAATTCGTAGGCAAATGGTTGGAACTGGAAAATATCATCCTGAGTGAGCTAACCCAATCACAGAAAGACATACATGGTATGCACTCATTGATAAGTGGCTATTGGCCCAAATGCTTGAATTACCCTAGATGCCTAGAGCAAATGAAACTCAAGACGGATGATCAAAATGTGAATGCTTCACTCCTTCTTTAAAAGGGGAACAAGAATACCCTTGGCAGGGAAGAGAGAGGCAAAGATTAAAACAGAGACTGAAGGAACACCCATTCAGAGCCTGCCCCACATGTGGCCCATACATATATAGCCACCCAATTAGACATGATGGATGAAGCAAAGAAGTGCAGACCGACAGTAGCCAGATGTAGATCGCTCCTAAGAGACACAGCCAGAATACAGCAAACACAGAGGCGAATGCCAGCAGCAAACCACTGAACTGAGAATAGGACCCCCGTTGAAGGAATCAGAGAAAGAACTGGAAGAGCTTGAAGGGGCTCGAGACTCCATATGTACAACAATGCCAAGCAACCAGAGCTTCCAGGGACTAAGCCACTACCCAAAGACTATACATGGACAGACCCTGGACTCTGACCTCATAGGTAGCAATGCATATCCTAGTAAGAGCACCAGTGGAAGGGGAAGCCCTGGGTCCTGCTAAGACTGAATCCCCAGTGAACTAGACTGGTGGGGGGAGGGCGGCAATGGGGGGAGGGTTGGGAGGGGAACACCCATAAGGAAGGGGAGGGGGGAGGGGGGAGGGGGATGTTTGCCCGGATACCGGGAAAGGGAATAACACTTGAAATGTATATAAGAAATACTCAAGTTAATAAAAATATATATAAAAAAATAAAGATAGAAAGAGCAATTTGCATATTCATTTTGAATAACAAAAAACCCAGGACACGGAAAACTATATTCAACAATAAAAGAACTTCTGGGGAAATCACCATCCCTGACTTCAAGCAGTATTATAGAGCAACAGTGATTAAAAAAAACCTGTATGGTATTGGTACAGAGACAGGCAGATAGACCAGTGGAACAGAATTGAAGACCCAGAAATGAACCAACACACCTATGGTCATTTGATCTTTGAACATGGAGCTAAAACCATCCAATGGAAGAAAGATAACGTTTTCAACAAATGGTGCTGGTTCAACTGGAGGACAGCATGTAGAAGAATGCAAATCGATCCATTCTTATCACCCTGTACAAAGCTTAAGTCCAAGTGGATCAAGGACCTCCACATCAAACCAGATACACTCAAACTAATAGAAATAAATGAGGAAGAGTCTCGAACACATGGGCACTAGGGAAAATTTCCTGAACAAAACACCAATGGCTTATGCTCTAAGTTAAAGAATCGACAAGTGGGACCTCATAAAACTGCAAAGCTTCTGTAAGGCAAAGGACACTGTCATTAGGACAGAATGGCAACCAGCAGATTGGGGGAAATATCCTTACCAATCCTATATCTGGACTAATATCCAAAATATATAAAGAACTCTAGAAGTTAGACTCCAGAGAACCAAATAACCCTATTAAAAAATTAGGTAGAGAGCTAAAAGAGAATTCTCAGCTTAGGAATATCGAATGACCAAAATGCACTTGAAGAAATGTTCAATATCCTTAGTCATCAGGGAAATGCAAATGAAAACAACCCTGAGATTCTACCTCACACCAGTCAGAGTGGCTAAGATCAAAAACTTAGGTGACAGCAAATGCTGGTGAGGATGTGGAGAAAGAGGAACACTCCTCCATTGTTGGTGGGACTACAAACTGGTACAACCACTCTGGAAATCAGTCTGGAGGTTCCTCAGAAAACTAGACATTGCACTACCTGAGGACCCAGCTATACCTCTTCTGGGCATATACAAAAATTATCTTATAGCATATATCAGAGAGATTTGTTATGTCCATTGCCCGTTTATTCACAATAACTAGGAAACAGAAGCAACTTAGATGTTTATTCTATATGTCTACACTTTAGTAATTCTCTTAACCTCTTAAAGATCTTTAAATTAGAAGTCCCCAAATAAAGTATATCATATATTCAAAAGATATATCTGTGTATATATATGCACACATATACATATGTACATACTTATGTCTTAGTGACTAAATTACATACACATATGCAGACACACATATGATATATATGTAATATGTAATTAATATATAATATATAATATAAGCATGTATTCCAAGATTTATGAGCCTTTCCCAACCCAAAGGACAGTGAAACCCAAAGGCAAACTCCTTGGAATAAAATCAAGAAAAGAGCAAAGTAACAATGCTAAGTGTTAAAAAAATTGCAGCAGAAAATGTAAATTGTTAGTTGCTCTGACATACAACTTTTAGGAAACAATAAACACAGAACTGTGTTTCTGATATACTCATTAAATACACTGTGGAACTATACATAGATGTATCAGACTCAGAAAATAAGTTATTATTTTGAGCCTTACGTTTCTGGAACTTCACTGGCCTCTATGCATCTGCCAAAGTGTATACATCTCCTTTTTGCAGCACCTAGACAGCATGTGCTGTTATGTAATTTTGCTCTTAAGCAATCTATCTGCAATAGTACAATGTATGTTAATTTTGATTACAGTGTCAGGAGGCTAATGATATTCAGTATTTTTCAGATTTTATTGACTATCTGTATCTTTCACTTACAGAAATATGTTTTCAGATTACATTTCTTTTCTCTTAGGTTTTCATTATTTTGAAGATTTCATACATGTATATAATCAAATATGGCAATACCTATTTCCCTTTACCCTCTAACTTGCCTAGCCTCCCTATCAACATGAACCCTTTCCAACTTGCATGTCCTATGTTTATTTGTTTTTGATAATCCATTAGTTCATGGTGCGAATATGTACACAGGTGTCAGATTATCTACTGGAACATGAAAATCTTCCAGTAGCCACATCCTTAAAATGAAACGCTTTTCTCTTTCTTGCAGCATCTATCCACATATATAAAAATCCTATGAATTCCTGCTAGAGTGTACAGGTGTTTTCACTGGCCACTTAGTATTGTTTAACACATCATAGGGGCTGTCACTGAAGAAAGTGATTTTCCTTTTCTGTTCAGGCAAAGATTTCCTATAGCTTTCATCTAGTTGAAAAGTCTTGTGAAATTTCCATCAATATTTCCTTGTCCATTGATTGAATTATTATGTTTTATTTTATGTATCACATAGGACAGAGGTAAAGTTTCAACATTCTGCATCTAGATAAGTAGTTTCTCTGTGTCTTTTGTTGGAGATGCTGTCCTTTCCCCAGAGCATGCAGAAAGCACAATTGTCAGTTATCTCTAGAGATCTAGATTTATTTGTGTTCTTAATTAGTTTTACGAGCTATGTGCATCCACTTTTAGTTGCAAATGTTTTATGTTATGTGACATTGTCTTAGTTACTGTGGCTCCACACAATCTTTTAAAAAGGCGAGTTCACATTCTTATTCTTTTGATTCATTTTATTCAGTTTTATCCTTTTTTGTTCCATACTGTTTCAACTATTTATGATGTTTTATTTTTCCATATAAATTCTAAGATTATTTTTATAATTTTGTGAAAAAAATTCATTGGTTTTTTTGGATGGATATCATTTAAATCTGTGAATCATTTTGTGTTATATGATGACCTTAACAGTATTAATTATTCCTATCATAAACATTAGATAGCCTTCTATACTCGTGTCTTTTTCAATTTCATTTTATCAGAGATTTTATTTTATTTTGTGTAATGTTCTTATCTTTTGCTGTTTTCCTATATATTTGATTATTTTATAGGTATTATAGTAAGTAGGATTATTTTCATGATTTTTCTCAATAAGCTAATTATTAGTATATAAATATGCCACTATCTTGTTGACTGTGTAACTCATGTGTTATAATCGTGAACTGATAGAGCCTTTAAATTTCTTATATGAAATCTTTGTCTGCAAACAAGAATGACTTGACTTCCTTCCTATCTGTAAAATGCATTTATTCTTGTAAGCACTTATTGTATGCAGATTCATAAAGCACAGATAGGATTATATTAAGCATTCAAATCAGTATTTTAATCTAGTGATTGCACTGGTTCACATTCCTTCAAAAAGAGTGATGTCTATAAAATTGCTTAAATAGGAAATAAATAATAAATCTAGGCTTTTAAAAAAGATAATATTAAAATGCATAATGCTCTCTTAAACAGTATGATAATGGAGAGTATAAATAAATAAATTGAATTAAAATAGTACTAAAGTTAATCTCATTATGCATGAGATCTTAGGAAATAGTTTACTTAAAATTTGATATGGAGACATTTGTATATGGACAGTCCCTATTCTGGAAGATTGATTGCTCACAGACTGGGTAGTAAAGATCCAAGTGTCCATTTTTCTTTTGCCTTTATGTATTAACTTACTTTGCAACAAGAAAACAATTGTTTGTAGTGGGGAATGAGATGAGGAGAAAAGTAGATAGGATGAAATACCTCTCTTTTATATTTCTTTCTTTTTTTTCTTTTCTCTTCTGTTTTCTTTTGTGGGGGTCAGAATCGGAGCAATGGGAGTACAGGATACTCTGATATTCTCCATATGTCTTAAATTTATATAGAGACAGATTTCCCACAGCAAATTACTTTAAGCTTGACTCCGATGAGTTAAAGTTACTTTAGATCTGCCTTTTCTCTTTTGAATTTATTTTCTAAACATCTCTAAAATATTTCTCCTTAAACTCTAAAAGAAAATTCAACATCAGAATTTTCTTTCATTTGATGCACAGAAAATAGTGAAGGGCTGCTATGCCATCTTGACTGGGAGGAGACCAGCAAAGCGCTGCTTTACCTATCAGACTCTAGAGACCTAAGCTGTGATGACATTGGTCTAGGCTCCTATCCTGTTTGCTCTGCAATGTGACTTCTGAATGACTCAGGCTGCTGCAGTAAGGAAGCACATGTTATTCCATAGTTTTACACTATTTCCAACAATGAAGCTAAGCCATGCTTGTGGTTTGACTTGAAGCAGGACAAAATGTGGCATTTCATTGCTTATTCGTGTGAATTTCTACGATATTTTCCACGGTTGTTTGATCACACTGTTCACGATGGGAGGCTCATGCTTTTCTCAGCCTGCCTTGCTATTCTCTCAGAATTTTGTTGTCTTAAAAATGTTAATATGTTATATAATTGAATGAATTATTAGGAAACTAATTTTATTGTATGAACTTTTACCGTTCAGAAAAAAAATCGTACTATCTAGGAAAATACTAGACCCTTACAAATATGTGATAATTCAACACCTACAGTTGGACATTTATTCATTGTAGATGAGTTTGTCATCTAGCTCTTATTATAGTTGCTCTTAAGCAATTTAAATTATGATAATGATGGCATAACCACATAAAATATAAGAGCATTATTATATATCTGTAGACCAAAACACTATATCATGATAGTAACTATATCTTGTAATATTTAGAGTTTTGAATTTTGATGTGACAAATTGAAATATGTTGATATATATCTTGGAAAATTTTATTTCAATATAAATTGATATTTTCTTTTTTATTTACATTTCGAATGTTATTCCATTTCTAAGTTTCCCCTCCAGAAATCCCTTATCACATCCCCCTTCCCCCCTGCTTCTTTGAGGGTGCTCCACCACCCACCACTTCTAGCCTCCTCACCCTGGCATTCCCTTACATTGGGTCATCAAGCCTTCACTGGACCAAGGAAGGGCCTCTCCTCTCATTGACGCCCGACAAGACCATCCGCTGCTACATACTTAACTGGAGCCATGGGTAGCTCCATTTACGGTATGCACTCACTGATAAGTGGATATTAGCCCAAAAGCTCTGAGTACCCAATATACAATTCACAGACCATACATACTAAGCTAAAAGGAAGAAGGAAGACCATAGTGTGGATGTTTCAGTCCTTCTGAAGGAGCAACAAAATACTCAAGGGAGGAAATAGGGAGACAAAGTGTAGAGCAGAGTCTGAAGGAAAGGCCATCCGCAGACTACGCCACCTGGGTATCCATCCCACATATAGTCACCAAACCCAGATACTATTGCTGATGCCAAGAAGTGCATGCTTGCAGGAGCCTGATATAGCTGTCTCCTGAGAGGGTCTGCCAATGCCTGACAAATACAGAGGCAGATGCTGATAGCCAACTATTGGCCTGAGAACACGGTCCCCAATGGAGGAATTAGAGAAAGGACTGAAGGAGCTGACAAGTTTTGTAAACCCATAGGAAGAACAACAATATCAATCAACCAGAAAACCTAGAGCCCCAGTGACTAAACCACAAACCAAAAGGTACACATGGCGTGACCCATGGCTCTAGATGCATATGTAGCAGCGGATGACCTTGTTGGGCATCAAAGGGAGGAGAGACCCTTGACCCTGTGAAGACAGAATGTCCCAGGGTAGGGGAATGCCAGGGAAGGGAGGAGAGAGGGAGTGCATGGGTGGGAGACCCTCATAAAAGCAGTGGGAGGGACTTGATGGCGGTTTGAAGAAGGGAAACCAGGAAAGGGGATAACATTTGAAATGGAAATAAAGAAAATTTCCAATAAAAGGAAAAAAAAAGAATGGATCGATTTTCATTCTTCTACATGCTGACTTCCAGTTGAACCAGCAGCATTTGTTGAAAATGCTGTTTTTTTTTTTCCATTAGATGGTTTTAACTCCTTTGTCAAAGATCAAATGACCATGAGTGTGTGGGTTCATTTCTGGGTCTTCAATTCTTTTCCACAAATCTACTTGTCTATCTCTGTACCAACACCATATAATTTTTATCACTATTGCTCTGTAATACAGTTTGAGGTCAGGGATGGTGATTCCCACAGAAGTTCTTTTATTGTTGAGAGTAGTTTTTGCTATCCTGGACTTTTTGTTATTCCAAATGAATTTGCAAATTGCTCTTTCTAACTCAATGAAGAATTGAGTTGGAATTTTAATGAGGATTGCATTGAAACTGTAGATTGCTTCCCGGAAAGATGGCTATTTTAACATTTTTAACTATATCAATCCTGTCGATCTATGAGCATGGATGGTCTTTCCATTTTCTGAGAAATCTTCAATTTCTTTCTTTAGAGACTTGATGTTCTTGTCATACAGATCTTTCACTTGCCTGGTTAAAGTCACACCAAGGTATTCCATACTTTTGGGGCTATTGTGAAGGGTAGCATTATCCTAATTTCTTTTTTTTTTCTTTTCTTTTTTTCGGAGCTGTGGACCGAACCCAGGGCCTTGTGCTTGCTAGGCAAGCACTCTACCACTGAGCTAAATCCCCAATCTTCCTAATTTCTTTCTCAGACTGTGTATCCTTTGAGTAGAGGAAGGTTACTGATTTGTTTGAGTTAATTTTATACCCAGCCACTTTGCTGAAATTGTTTTTCAGGCTTAGTAGTTCTCTGGTGAAACTTTTGGGGTCACTTAAGTATACTATCAAATCATCTGTAAACAATGATATTTTGACTTCTTCCTTTCCAATTTGTATCCCTTTGACCTCCTTTTGCTGTCTGATTGCTTTGGCTAGGATTTCCAGTTCTGTATAAAATAGGGAGGGAGAAAGTGGGCAGCCTTGTCTAGTTCCTGACTTTACTGGGATTGCTTCAAATTTCCTTCCATTTAGTTTAATGTTGGCTACTGGTTTGCTATATATTTATTGTTTTTACTATATTTAGGTATGGGCCTTAAATTTCTGATCTTTCCAAGACTTTTACCATGAAAGGGTACTGAATTTTGTCAAATGCTTCCTCAGCATGTAATGAGATGATCATATGTTTTTTTTCTTCTTCTGAGTTTGTTTATACAGTGGAATAAGTTGATGAATTTCCATACATTGAACCATCTCTGCATTCCTGGGATGAAGCCTACTTGATCATGATGGATGATCATTTTGGTGTGTTCTTGGATTCTGTTTGTGAGAATTTTATTGAGAATTTTTACACTGATAAGCATAAGGAAAATTGATCTGAAGTTCTCTTTTTTGGTTGGTCCTCTGGGTGGTTTTGGTATCAGCATTACTGTGGTATCATAGAACGAACTGAGTAATGTTCATTCTGTTTTCATTTAGTGGAATGGTTTGAAGAGAATTGGTATTAGGTTTCTTTGAAGGTATGATAGAATTCTGCACTAAACCCATCTAGTACTGGTCCTTATTTTGGTTGGGAGACTTTTAACGACTGTTTCTATATCTTTAGGGGTTATGGGACTGTTTAGATGGTTTATGTGATCCCGATTTAACTTTGGTACCTTGTATCTGTCTAGAAAATTGTCCATTTCATCCAGAGTTTCCAGTTTTGTTGAGTATAGGATTTTGTAGTAGAAGCTGATGATTTTTTTTTAATTACCTCACTTTTTGTTGTTATATCTCCCATTTCATTTCTGATTTTGTTAATTCAGATACTGTCTCTATGCCCTCTAGTCAATCAGGCTTTATTTACCTTGTTGATTTTTTCAAAGAACCAACTCCTAGTTTTGTTGATTCTTTGCATAATTCTTTTTGTTTCTACCTAGTTGATTTTAGCCCCGAGTTTGATTATTTCCTGCTGTCTACAACTTTTGGCTGCATTTGCTTCTTTTTGCCCTAGAGTTTTCAGGTGTGCTGTCAAGTTGTTAATATGTGCTCTCTCCAGTTTCTTTTTGAAGGCCCTCATAGCTATCAGTTTTCATCTTAGCACAGCTTTCACTGTGTCCCATAAGTTTGGGTATGTCTTGCCTTCATTTTCATTACATTCTAAAACGTCTTTATTTTCTTTCTTTATTTCTTCCTTTACCAAGTTATTATTATTTTATTTATTATTAACTTGAGTATTTCTTATATACATTTCGACTGTTATTCCCTTTCCCGGTTTCCGGGCAAACATCCCTTTCCCCTCCCCTTCGTTATGGGTGTTCCCCTCCCCACCCTCCCCCCATTGCCGTCCTCCCCCCAACAGTCTAGTTCACTGGGGGTTCAGTCTTAGCAGGATCCAGGGCTTCCCCTTCCACTGGTGCTCTTACTAGGATATTCATTGCTACCTATGAGGTCAGAGTCCAGGGTCAGTCCATGTACAGTCTTTGGGTAGTGGCTTAGTCCCTGGAAGCTCTGGTTGCTTGGCATTGTTGTTCATAAGGGGTCTCGAGCCCCTTCAAGCTCTTCCAGTTCTTTCTCTGATTCCTTCAACGGGGGTCCTATTCTCAGTTCAGTGGTTTGCTGCTGGCATTCGCCTCTGTATTTGCTGTATTCTGGCTGTGTCTCTCAGGAGCGATCTACATCCGGCTCCTGTCGGTCTGCACTTCTTTGCTTCATCCATCTTGTCTAATTGGGTGGCTGTATATGTATGGGCCACATGTGGGGCAGGCTCTGAATGGGTGTTCCTTCAGTCTCTGTTTTAATCTTTGCCTCTCTCTTCCCTGCCAAGGGTATTCTTGTTCCCCTTTTAAAGAAGGCGTGAAGCATTCACATTTTGATCATCCGTCTTGAGTTTCATTTGTTCTAGGCGTCTAGGGTAATTCAAGCATTTGGGCTAATAGCCACTTATCAATGAGTGCATACCATGTATGTCTTTCTGTGATTGGGTTAGCTAACTCAGGATGATATTTTCCAGTTCCAACCATTTGCATACGAATTTCATAAAGTCATTGTTTTTGATAGCTGAGTAATATTCCATTGTGTAGATGTACCACATTTTCTCTATCCATTCCTCTGTTGAAGGGCATCTGGGTTCTTTCCAGCTTCTGGTTATTATAAATAAGGCTGTGACGAACATAGTGGAGCACGTGTCTTTTTTATATGTTGGGGCATCTTATGGGTATATGCCCAAGAGAGGTATAGCTGGATCCGCAGGCAGTTCAATGTCTAATTTTCTGAGGAACCTCCAGACTGATTTCCAGAATGGTTGTACCAGTCTGCAACCCCACCAACAATGGAGGAGTGTTCCTCTTCCTCCACATCCTCGCCAGCATTTGCTGTCACCTGAGTTTTTGATCTTAGCCATTCTCACAGGTGTGAGGTGAAATCTCAGGGTTGTTTTGATTTGCATTTCCCTTATGACTAAAGATGTTGAACATTTCTTTAGGTGTTTCTCAGCCATTCGGCATTCCTCAGCTGTGAATTCTGTGTTTAGCTCTGAACCCCATTTTTAATAGGGTTATTTGTCTCCCTGCGGTCTAACTTCTTGAGTTCTTTCTATATTTTGGATATAAGGCCTCTATCTGTTGTAGGATTGGTAACGATCTTTTCCCAATCTGTTGGTTGCCGTTTTGTCCTAAGAACAGTGTCCTTTGCCTTACAGAAGCTTTGCAGTTTTATGAGATCCCATTTGTCGATTCTTGATCTTAGAGCATAAGCCATTGGTGTTTTGTTCAGGAAATTTTTTCCAGTGTCCATGTGTTCCAGATGCTTCCCTAGTTTTTCTTCTATTAGGTTGAGTGTGTCTGCTTTGATGTGGAGGTCCTTGATCCACTTGGACTTAAGCTTTGTACAGGGTGATAAGCATGGATCGATCTGCATTCTTCTACGTGTTGACCTCCAGTTGAACCAGCACCATTTGCTGAAAATGCTATCTTTTTTCCATTTGATGGTTTTGGCTCCTTTGTCAAAAATCAAGTGACCATAGGTGTGTGGGTTCATTTCTGGGTCTTCAATTCTATTCCATTGGTCTATTTGTCTGTCTCTGTACCAATACCATGCAGTTTTTATCACTATTGCTCTGTAATACTGCTTGAGTTCAGGGATAGTGATTTCCCCTGAAGTCCTTTTATTGTTGAGGATAGTTTTACCTATCCTGGGTTTTTTGTTATTCCAGATGAATTTGCAAATTGTTCTGTCTAACTCTTTGAAGAATTGGATTGGTATTTTGATGGGGATTGCATTGAATCTGTAGATCGCTTTTGGTAAAATGGCCATTTTTACTATATTAACCCTGCCAATGCATGAACATGGGAGATCTTTCCATCTTCTGAGGTCTTCTTCAATTTCTTTCTTCAGTGTCTTGAAGTTCTTATTGTACAGATCTTTTACTTGTTTGGTTAAAGTCACACCGAGGTACTTTATATTATTTGGGTCTATTATGAAGGGTGTCGTTTCCCTAATTTCTTTCTCGGCTTGTTTCTGTTTTGTGTAGAGGAAGGCTACTGATTTATTTGAGTTAATTTTATACCCAGCCACTTTGCTGAAGTTGTTTATCAGCTTTAGTAGTTCTCTGGTGGAACTTTTGGGATCACTTAAATATACTATCATATCATCTGCAAATAGTGATATTTTGACTTCTTCTTTTCCAATCTGTATCCCCTTGACCTCCTTTTGTTGTCTGATTGCTCTGGCTAGAACTTCAAGAACTATATTGAATAAGTAGGGAGAGAGTGGGCAGCCTTGTCTAGTCCCTGATTTTAGTGGGATTGCTTCAAGTTTCTCTCCATTTAGTTTAATGTTAGCAACTGGTTTGCTGTATATGGCTTTTACTATGTTCAGGTATGGGCCTTGAATTCCTATTCTTTCCAGGACTTTTATCATGAAGGGGTGTTGAATTTTGTCAAATGCTTTCTCAGCATCTAATGAAATGTTCCTGTGGTTTTGTTCCTTCAATTTTTTTTATATAATGGATCACATTGTTGGTTTTCCGTATATTAA
Organism: Rattus norvegicus; assembly: GCF_021556685.1. Taxonomy (NCBI): domain Eukaryota; kingdom Metazoa; phylum Chordata; class Mammalia; order Rodentia; family Muridae; genus Rattus; species Rattus norvegicus. The sequence continues at coordinate 62,293,624 of NC_141539.1, forward strand.
ACCATCCCTGCATGCCTGGGATGAAGCCTACTTGGTCATGGTGGATGATTGTTTTGATGTGCTCTTGGATTCGGTTTGCCAGAATTTTATTGAGCATTTTTGCGTCGATATTCATAAGGGAAATTGGTCTGAAGTTCTCTTTCTTTGTTGTGTCTTTGTGTGGTTTAGGTATAAGAGTAATTGTGGCTTCATAGACGGAATTCAGTAGTGCTCCATCTGTTTCAATTTTGTGGAATAGTTTGGATAATATTGGTATGAGGTCTTCTATGAAGGTTTGATAGAATTCTGCACTAAACCCGTCTGGACCCGGGCTCCTTTTGGTTGGGAGACCTTTAATGACTGCTTCTATTTCCTTAGGAGTTATGGGGTTGTTTAACTGGTTTATTTGTTCCTGATTTAACTTCGGTACCTGGTATCTGTCTAGGAAATTGTCCATTTCCTGCAGATTTTTAAGTTTTGTTGAGTATAGGCTTTTATAGTAAGATCTGATGATTTTTTGAATTTCCTCTGAATCTGTAGTTATTATTGAGTAGAACACTGCTCAGCTTCCATGTCTAGGTGTGCTTTATGTTGTTTTTGCTGTTATAGAAAACCAGCCTTAGTCATGGTGATGTGATAGGATACAAGTGATATTTCTATCTTCTTGTATCTCTTAAGGCATGTTTTATGACCAATTATATGGTCAATTTTGGATAAGGTAAAATTGGTATTTTCTACTACCTTATAAAAAGTTTTTCAAAAGACAGATTATGACCATTTATTTATTTGTTCTCATCACTGATTTTGAAGCATTAAAAATAATTAAACTGATCTTATTTTTAAAATATTAATAGTTATTAAAAATAACTAAAATTGTCCATTAATAAAAATAGCACAGAAATGGTCCAAATTCTGTTTCCTAGAGGAAATCCTGCAAAGCCCATAGCATTTTATGTGTTACCTGTAATTCACTTCATAGAGTAATTTATTTATCTATTTAAGAGTCGATTCATTAATCATTTTATGAGTTCCGGATTTGATGGAAAGTAAATAGAGAGAAAAGCTGTGAAAACTCAGTAAACCTGACAAAGCTGTGAAAAGATACATGGATTGGAAAGTTCAGTAAGGAAGGACAGAGAAAAGGAAATGAAACAAAAAGAGTTCTAGCTTTAAAAAGTACTTACTTCAGTGGGTCAAGGTATTGACTCAAATATTCCAACAGGAATAGTTAATCTGGTTCAAGACATTGAGTAGCACAGGCAGAGATGTATGCTATGGAAATTATCTTTTTTTTTGGTTCTTTTTTTTTTTTCGGAGCTGGGGACCGAACCCAGGGCCTTGCGCTTCCTAAGCAAGCGCTCTACCACTGAGCTAAATCCCCAACCCCTATGGAAATTATCTTAAAGATTATAACTGCATAATCTGAGATGAAGGCATCTTTGTAGGAATGATCATAGGTTAGTAGAAGGAAAGAGCATTGGGAGTATAAAGAGAAGGAGGAAAACTATAAAAGTGTGGGTTATGAGGTGGCTATGGTATACTGACAGAGCCCTCTCAGAAGCTCTGAAACAGGTCTCAGAACTGTCTATCTGGGAGAGTATACATACATACATACATACATACATACATACATAGATATAGATATAGATATAGATATAGATATAGATATAGATATAGATATAGATATAGATATAGATATAGATAGAGATAGATATAGATATAGATATAGATACATATCCTGTGCTTCTCCTGCAGGAAGAATGGGTTGAATCCCCCTAGAAGTGGAATAACTAACTACGGTGAGCCATATCTTCATCTCACAGCTATGAACTTTCTTCCTGATTATTTTCCATCTTACTCACCAAAATTAGAAGGTTAAGGAAAGCACTGATCTTGTGATAGCTACTGTTTTATTAGTTGAAATATAATATATCTGTATATATAATGAGCAAATATAGAAATAGAAAATACATTCATTATTCTAACACAGGAAATTCCAGGCAATGGCCTACCCAATGTCCTTTGGCCTCTCCTACCATCTTGTTTTAATTGTTCCTATCGAGTCCTGCTGATTCACTTTGTGCTTCTGTTACCTTGAGCTGCAGAACCTTTGACAATTGGACTGATTGATAAATATGCTAAGACAATAGCTAAAACTTTCCCAGTAGCAAGACCTTTTTACTAGCATCATTCCACAGAGCAGATCCTAGGATAATGGCTAAGGTAATGACTTTTTAGACCAAGATTGTTTGAACTACTCCCATAGACACTCAAAATCCTCAACTTGGACTTGAAACAAATTGCTGAAGGTGTTCAAAAAAAAGATTTTAAATCGTCAAAGCTCTTGTCTTTCTGGCAGTCGTACTGTGAATAACTTTCCTCCCGTAACTTCAGCAACTGTATGTTTCCTTGGTTTCTGGGATAGGTGGACTGGATGGTCCATAAGAACTCCTGGGAATCAACAGGTTCCCTTCAGCTCCATTATTAACACATGTCACATGTTGGAAAGTATATTTTAGCTTTAGGGTAAAATAGGCCTTGCTATGATCTTGTCACTGCTGCCTGACTTGCCAAGTACAAGTGCAACAGTCACCAAAATTTCCTGGTGCTTTTATTTTACATATACAATAAGAAAATAGTCTCCAATTTTCTGGTAAAACCCTAACAAACATAGGACCTCCAAATTATCCATTTGTCAAAGTCTACTCATAAATATATTTCAAATTATCCTTATCTTAATATAATATCTATCAGTTAGAGGCTCAGACTTTTCTTGCATGAGACAAAATGTAAATTTTATTATTGGACACAGCTGTTAACTTTTTAAAAGTTATTTATTTTTATTTTATCTGGGAGTATTTGCATGCATGTATGTGTACCACCATGCAAATGCTTGCTTCCCACAGAGGCAGAATGGGTTGTACCCACCCAGAACTAGAGTTACAGATTATAGAGAGCCATATCTTCAGCCTATAGCTATTCACTTTATTCCTGGTTATTTTCCAGATTACTAACCAACTGAAAGGGTAAGGAAAGCACTGATCTTGTGACAGTGACTATTTTATTAATTGAAATAAAAATACATTATGGACATTTTAAAAGAATTCTTTTCAGTATGAAGTTGGTTAAAATATTTATAGGTAGTAAGAGTCAGAAGTTATAAACAAAGAAATTGTCATAGTTTTAAGATTTTCGTAAAAAAGGCAGCACTGAGGATACACAGCATTTTGAGATGGCCTCTAAAATAGGCCCTCAACTATACCTGATGATGACTTTCTAGATAAGTCAACGCATAATATATTTCTGCAGATTCTGCCAGGCCTGTGAATCACAAATCATTTGTGAGCATATTCGTTGAATGTATTTGAGAGATGTTTTTCTTTTTTATCATTTCTGTGATGTTACAATTATTGCCTAAAGGATCAAATATGAATATCCTTGATATGGACCCAAGAAATCTGAAATCATTCACTGAGCTTTAGGCAATATTGGTATGCAATCACAAATTATAATGAACTGAACTTGATAGAATTCTCTGAACTTATTTCTTCTCCTGTTAATATGAATGATTTCATCTCACTTCTATTATAATTACACATAACATATATGCCTGCATAGTTTACCATTGCTTAGTGGTTAAAGAAAAGTGCATATACAAATCAGTAATGTCTTCTGTGAAAATCTCACCTTTCCTTCATCTGTGACTCAAGAGGAAAAGTCCACTCCCAAAGGACACATCACCAGCACTCTACAATCACACTCACTGGGACAAGCGCTCTACCATTACAGCCACTAGGAAGACTTTGTGACATCACAGAGACCTCCGCCCTGGGGTAAACAGCTGTTCTGGGTGCTTGCCAATTGAAGCAATGGCCTAACAAAATCTGTCAACAGGGGAGCCACATCACATCCTCTTAGTCCTGCCACACCTTCTTTCTCTTCCCATTCAGCAGATCCCATGAGATACTGCAATGTATGGAAGGCCAGGAAGGGTGACGTACGTGTGAACATATGGCCCTGCCCTCCTGGGGTAAATGTACATGAAAGCATATGGTGAGGCCTCCTCCTCAGCAAGCACAAGATGGCCTTTGCCTTGGTTACATTGTTTATTTTTCCATATGGTTAAGATTGTCCAGGAAAATGGATAATTTGCATTAATTTGGTTTCAAAATTCTTTCTACATATAAATAAATATTTAGCTAGGTTACAAACAGTTGCCATTGCTTATTAAGAAATGCCTGTAAATTGTTTTCTATGCATATAAATTCTATACATAAATTTAATTATGTACATTTAAAAGTACATAGTTTAAATTATCTATTGCTTAAGGGAGCATATACAAGTCTCATGAAAAAATTTTCTGCTTAAACACATTCATTTGGATATAGATGATCTAATTTTCCATTTATTATTTTTTATGTCTTTACTTCTTTTCACCTTATTTTGTTCTCTTCTTCATCTTCCTTTTTCACATTCTTCTGAGACACAGTCTCATTAGGTTGAATGAGACAATTCCAGCCTTGACTGTTCTGGAACTGACTATGTAGACCAGACTGGCCACAAATTCACAGAGATCTACTTGTTTATATTTCCTGTATGCTTGGATTAAAGATGTCTGCTATTATTTCTAGCTTTCTCTTTATCTTCCTCAGATAATTAATTTATAAAATATCATTCTAATTTTAGTTGGGAACTAATTTTTCCAGAAAGCTTCGTATTATAAGCACATGGGTATCTTCTAGCATCTTCTTTTTCTGTCTTACTGTTTTTTATTTAAATATTTGATTAAATGAAGTATGCAAACATCATGAGGAAAAGACTACATTTAGGTTTTCATTATAGCATTGGTTCAAACTAAGGACATGTGATTTACAAATACTGAGAGAATGAGTAAAGAAAAATACACACCCAAGAAAGATATTGAAAAATGAGAAATAGAGTTTTATAGACTGTAATAAAATGAATGGTTAGCTACAGAAAAAAAATATAGCTCCTGATTAAGTGTGGTAATTTTTTAAAAAGCAGAATCAAGGAGGAATCTGTGAGTTCTGGTTTATCATATAAAGAAAGAAAAAGTGGAGAAGTTGGGAAGCACTGTTTCTTCTGATGTTCAGCAAGCAGTTAAATGCAGTGAGACTGGGCATTAGGTAAGGTGTCATGAGAGATCTTTCCTCATGTGTTTTCTTAGTGACTTCTCAACAATGGGAGAGTGAACAGGCTAGACCCTGATGCACAGTGATGACCTTCACTAGACATGGAGTACATCAGCACTTCCCCCCCTGGTCTAATTAGCCTCCGGCACTAAAATATAAATTTAAAAAAGAGATCAATATATGGGATTCTCTGAATGAGTACAGATCTGAAAATATTTTTTCTTTGTAGAGTATACTCACAGAAAGGGATTTTAGCAAAGAAAGACTTTAGTTATAAAGTGGATAAGATGACTAGTTTATTCAGGGTACAACAATCATCTTCCATCTGCTTTCGTCTAATGGGCTCAGAGACAAATGGCCCTGGTGGTAGGGATGTGAACAGAACATGCCCCAAGCATGTGGACTTTTATTTACAAACACAGAGCTGGCTATGTCAGCCATGTTTTTCTCCTTGTTATGGTTACTATTGCTGTAATGAAACACCATTACCAAAGGCAACCTGAAGAGGAAAAGAAATTCTTTGCTTACACTTCCATATCACTGTTCATCACTGATGGAAATCAGGGCAAGAACTCAAACAAGATAGGAACCCAGAGGCAGCATCTTATACAGAAGCCATGGGGACCTGCTATGTATTTGCTTGTTTCTCATGATTTGCTGGGATGCTTTCTTATAGAACCTTGGGTCACCAGCCCAAGGGTGTCCCAAATCCACAGGGGACTGGATCCTCCCACGTCAATGACTAATTAAGAAAATATTCTACTGGCTTAACTGCTTATGTCTCAATCTATGAACACATTTTCTCCACTATAAGCACTAAGCAGGACAGTAGTCACTGTTCACACTAAATTGGTCTCCATCTTGTGGAGGGTCCCCCTTTGAGTCCTGAGAGTCTCTCACCACCCAGGTCTCTGACATTCTGGAGGGTCTATCCAACCTCCTACCTCCAGAGGTTGCCTGTTCCCATTCCTCCTGTTGGCTCTCAGAGCTTCAATCCTTTTCTCCCACCCAATACAAGATCACACCCCCATTCCATTTCCCTACTTTTTTAATTAGTTGATTATCTATGTATTTACATCCCACATGCTGCCCCTCCTTCAGATTCCCATCCCAGATTTCTTCCCCCATCTCCTCTTCCTTTCACCTTTGAGTAAACAGCCCTGCCCTGGGATTCGCCCACCCTGGTACATCAAGTCTCTGGAGCAGTATTAGGTGCATCCTCCTATGCTACATATGTGTCAGGGGCCTCAGAACAGTCCATGTATGTTCTTTGGTTGGTGGGTTAGTCTCTGGGAGCTCTGAGGGAACCAGGTTAGTTTACACTGGAGGGAACCAGGTTAGTTTACACTGTTGGTCTTCAGTAGGTTTGCCATCTCCTAGAAGGCCTTCAATCCTTCCCCTAACTATTCCACGGGGATACCCAACCTCTGCCCAATATTTGTGGGATCTGCATCAGTCTCAATTAACTGCTGGGTATGGACTCTTCAGGGGCTACTATGCTAGGTTTCTCTCTGCAAGCACAACATATCATCATAGTGTGATATCCTAGTGTGATGGATTGATGCTTGTCCATAGGACGGGTCTCAAAATGGGCCTGTCACTGACCTGCCATTCTTTCGGCTTCTGCTCCATCGTCATTCCTGTATTTTTTGAACACAGGACCAATTCCTAACATTACTCTTCCCTGTAATTATTACCAATATGAAACATTAGGAATACAACTCTAAACAACATTACAAATATCCAGACACTTCAAAAATAATGATCAGAGAAAGGACTGGAAGAGCTTGAGGGGCTCGAGACCTCATATGAACAACAATGCCAACCAACCAGAGCTTCCAGGGACTAAGCCACTACCTAAAGACTTTACATGGACTGACCCTGGACTCTGACCTCATAGGTAGCAATGAATATCCTAGTAAGAGCACCAGTGGAAGGGGAAGCCCTGGGTCCTGCTACGACTGAACCCCCAGTGAACGTGATTGTTGGGGGAGGGTGGTAATGGAGGGAGGATGAGGAGGGTAACACCCATATAGAAGAGGAGAGGGAGGGGTTAGGGGGATGTTGGCCTGGAAACCAGGAAGGGGAATAATAATCAAAATGTAAATAAAAAATACTCAAGTTAATAAAGATGGAAAAAAATAAATGATTGAACTGCCCTACCAAGTAAAGAATCATAGTCACCTGAGGTATTTCCTAAAGGTAAGGGGAATACTGAATCCATAGTAGGGACGATATACATATAAATATCAATCACAGTCAGTCAACCTTACACTTACAGACATGAGGACTTCAACTGCTGTGTGCACAACATCTATTTTCCTAAGCATTTACCATGTAGTAATACATTAAATAAATATTTTTGTTTCTCACATATTCTTTGGAATATATATTTATAATCTATATTTGATTTCTATTAGTGTTTACATATTACTAACATTGTAATATAGTGATTTAGTTACAGGGTCTCAAGAAAAACAAGATTCACTAAAGACTTTGCCTCCTTTTTTTGGAGAGATTAATGACCTTTTGGTTCTATACAGCAGAGTTATATCATATTAGGGTGCAACTGCAATCTTATTGCCTTTACTTGGATACAGGTGTGGTATAATGAAATTCATACAGTGTCAAATTGATGGTGTAGACTTGTAATGCCTAAAGGTAGATTTGAACATGACAGGATTAGAGTTATCCATACAGTTTCTAAAGCATAATTTCTCAGGATATCTTGGATAGTTCTAACAGATATTTACATTTCAATCAATGGACTGAATAAACAAGCTATGTTTTGTCACCTAATGTGAGCCAGAGTTACTCAGTTATTGATATACACAGAAAACAAAGGCAAAGAAAGGCAAATTCATATTTATTCTCCCCCTCATCCTCCCTGCCTCCCTGCCTCCCTGCCTTCCTGCCTCCCTGCCTCCCTGCCTCCCTGTCTCCCTGCCTCCCTGCCTCCCTGCCTCCCTGCCTCCCTGCCGCCCTGCCTCCCTGCCTCCCTGCCTCCCTGCCTCTCTGCCTCTCTGCCTCCCTGCCTCCATTAACTCTTCTTACTTCCCTTTAGCCATTATAATTACAGTTCTTTTTATTTTAAACTTCAGGATAAGCCCCAGAAAATAATGACTCAGGAGTGATTAGAATGTTATGGCATCTGAGTCCATGGTCCTGAGACCTTGAGACTTGAACAGATTGATGTGACAGTATCAGCTTCTCTGCCTGTCACCTTGTACATGACAGACACCTCAGTCTCAGTCAGTTGTCTCACTAAGTCTCATCAAATATCTAGCTATCTATTTGTCTATCTACATGCAGGTCAGTCTGTCTATCATCTATCTATCTATCATCTATCTATCTATCTATCTATCTATCTATCTATCTATTTATCTATCTATCATCTATCTGTCATCTATCTATCTATCATCTATCTGTCATCTATCTATCTATCTATCTATCTATCTATCTATCTATCTATCTATCTTTCCATCCCTTCTCTAGCTTTAATCTCTCTCTAACATAATAGTGTTTTTTCAAACTTAAAATAGATGACTTCAAGAACTGGAAATTAATCAGCATATCTTTATAACAGTTTTGCACATATTATAAGAAAAATTTAAGACATGGTTTTGCTTCTTTCTTTCAATTTATTTCTTCTGAATTTTGAATTAATTCTTCTAATTGTATGGTAAAGTCATTATTCTAAATTCATAGTCTTCATCAGTATGAGTTTGAAAACTATATTTTTAACAAGATTTCTGCTTTAATATTTTTTCTTTCTTCATTTTCCTTTGGACTGGGCAATTTAATTCATATGCTGTTTTCAATTCTAGTATGCTGCTATGCACTTAGTACATGTGAATATCAGGCAACTAAAATACTACTTAGATATACATTTATGACAGGGATTTGACAGCTCACTACCTCCTTATTGGCCTTTCACAGGACTCTTAAAGGGCCACATTTAAGCCGAATATCATTTTACATTTGTATTCATTTATTTCTGCCCCTAGACCTAACTTAGTTGACTCAAAAGGCTTAGTGTCTCTTTAACATACAACTATATCCTTTTTAGTAGCCTTTTCATTTCTAAATAATGTTTAAGTGGTCTTTATCTTTGGCCTGCTGCCTAGGATAACTGCAGAGCCAGACAGAGAACATCACAATATTCTCTGGCAGGCTTTTTGAAGTAAATCACAAGTGTCTGCATGCTAAAGCCTGCATAGTGTTCTTTTGTTCATGTCAGAATAACTATCCAGGGAATAGATCTCTGTCCCCAAGGTCTTTGTAATGGCCATTTCAAACACACACACACACACACACACACACACACACACACACTCACTCACAAACATTTCATGTAGTTCTTATTGACTTCGGTTTGTAGCTAAGTCTCATAATGGACTTGTTCTTTTTTGTGGTAGCTCTGAGCTCAATTGCAAAACATATTTAGTTCATGTTGGGAACACCTGGCCTCTTGTTTTTAAATTGTGTTTCAACCACTGTGGAATACACTCTCTTCCTCTTTTCCTCTCTCTTTCTCTTTCTCTCTCTGTCTTTCCCTTTATGTCTCTCTGCCTCTGTCTCTTGTTTCTGTCTCTTTCTCTGTGGCTCTCTCTGCTTCTCTGTCTCTATCTCTTTGTCTCTGTTCTCTCTCTGCCTGTCTCTCATTTCTCTCTCTCTCTCTCTCTCTCTCTCTCTCTCTCTCTCTCTCTCCCTCTCCCTCTCCCTCTCCCTCTCCCTCTCCCTCTCCCTCTCCCTCTCCCTTCTCCTTCTCTCTTTATTACTCATCATACTTGGCCTTTTGGAAAAAAAGCCCTCCTATAATTTCTTATTTTTAAAAGGACTATTTAATTGAATGTAATGTATTTCTGAGGTCTCTTTTATTTGAAGCAGCATAACAAATGGTTTTTTTCCTGTGCTACAGAGTTGACATATGAGCAGAGTCAATGGTAGAAAAATCAACCAAAGGTGGGATTCTGAATACTGAAATAAATGTACCACTGTTGGATCACTGATTTGACTTGATTTCAAAAATACAGTGGTCATTTTGCCTAGGTAGTATGAGATGCTGTTTTCTTTCTATTCCACAGTTAGGTCTCTATTCACAACAACAAGACAAAAGTTTTAATTGGAGCACTTTCTTAGGAAAGAGTAAGCTATTGTTAAGAGTACAGAATCTAGGCTGGAAACAAAGCTTAGTTGTATCGCATTTGTATACTTTGCCAAGCCTTAGGTTCAATTACCAGAACCACAAAAAGAGAAGAAAGAAAAAAATGAAAAAATGAAAGAAGTAAGGAAGGAAGTAAGGGAGAAAGAGGGAGAGGGAGAGAGAGATGAAGGGGGGGGGCAAGGAGAAATGACTGGGAAACAATTGACCTAAGCTTCTGTCAAGACATGAGTTGTCACCACATGCAGTGTTTGGAAAGCTATTTAACTTCCCTCAGAAGACGTTGATGCCAGATGAACAAATATCTAGGTACTCTGTGAGTTCTCTCTGGGTTAACTATGACATTTCATATAAATCAGTTATTGTAATCCTTTATGAAGTGATTAGCTGTGACTGATTATATGGTCATTTTTGAAGAAGGTACCATGAGGTGCTGAAAAGAAAGCACATCCTTTTGTTTTAGGATGAAATGTTCTATAAATATCTGTTTAGTCCATTTGGTTCATAACTTCTGTTCATTTCTTTATGTCTCTGTTTAATTTCTGTTTCCATGATCTGCCTATTGATGAGAGTAGGATGTTGACATCTCCTGCTATTATCATGTGGGTTACAATGTATGATTTAAGCTTTAGTACAGTTCCTTTTATGAAAGTAGGTGCCCTTGCATTTGGAGCATAGATCTCTATGATTGAGAGTTCATCTTGGTCTTGGAGGATTTGAATATGAAGTGTCCTTCCTTATCTTTTTTGATGACTTTTGATTGAAAATCAATTTTATTCAATATTAGAATGGCTATTTCAGCTTATTTCTTCAGACCATTTACTTGGAAATTTGTTTTCCAGCTATTTATTCTGAGGTAGTGTATGTCTTTGTCTGTGAGGTGTGTCTCCCATATGCAACAAAATGCTGTGTCCCCTTTAAGTATCCAGTCCCTTAGTTTGTGTCTTTTTATTGGGGAATTGATGTTAAGAGATATTAAGGAATATTGTTAGGTTTAACCCTAACCCTAACCCTAACCCTAACCCCTAACCCTAATCCTAATCCTAACCCTAACCCTAACCCTAACCCTAACCCTAACCCTAACCCTAACCCTAACCCTAACCCTATTTAAGGTTAAGGAGATGTTAAGGAATATTGTTGCTTCCTGTTATTTTTGTTGTTAGAGGTGGAAATATGTTTGTGTGTCTGTCTCTCTTCTTTTGGTTTCATTGCAAGGAGATTACTTTCTTGATTTTTCTAGGGTGTAGTTTCCCTCCTTATGTTGGAGTTTTCCAACTATTATCATTTGTAGAGCTTGATTTGTTGAAGGGTATTCTGTAAATTTGGTTTTTTAAAGGAATATCTTTGTTTCCCTGACTTTTCTTAAGGGATGGGTGTGTACAGGATTTTGTGTGTCTAGATGAGCAAATTATATACTATCTAGGTGGGCAGTTTATATCCTTACCCATTGGTTGTAAGTTAATTGTGTGGATATATTGTACATTGAGTATTCAACATATAAGTCTGGGTGTAGGGTTACAGTTTGTTGAGTCTTGATATTACCAGGCATCTGGGACCAGAGTTCCCTGCTGGCCAAGGCAGCTAGGGTGACTAGCAATGGGAGAGGAGAGACTGCTGGGGCCAGAAGATAGCTATGTTGATGTGCTGTGGTGCCTGTCTGAAACCAGCCATTAAAATAAATTAAGGTTAGTTTTATATGGTGCTATAGTGCCAGGCCTAATGCCAGGGTCCAAGAGTACCAGGGCCCAGTGTGGAGTGGTGACATGCAGGAACTGGTCATGACCTTTTTTAATTATACTGAAACAATTCTATCTCCCGTTCTCTGCTAAAATCATCCCCATTGGGTCCTGGGAGCCTCTGGTTTCCTTGGCATCTAGTGGCTATCCCCAGTTCCTCATCCCCCACTGCATATTTTTATTCGATTTCCTGCCTCTCTGTCCCTCTACTGCCCCTCTCTTTTCTCCCCATCCTCTCTACCTCTCAGGTTCCCCTTCCCTCCACCACCCAGTCATTCTGTTCCCCCCTCAGTACAAGAATGAAGCATCCACACCTTTGTCTTCCTTCCTCCTAAGTTCCATATGATCTGCGGGTTGTGTCCTGGCCATTGTGAGGTTTTGAACTAATATTCACGTATCAGTGAGTACATATAATGTGTTCTTTTGTGTCTAGGTTACCTTACTCAGGATGATTTTCTAGTTTCATTCACTGGCCTGTGAAATTCATGAGGGCACTGTTTTTAATGGCTGTGTAGTACTTCATTGTGTAAATTTGCCACCTTTTCTGTATCCCTTCTTCTGTTGAGGGACATCTGGGTTGTTTCCAAATTCTGGCTATTATAAATAAGGCTGCTATAAACATAGTGGAGCATGTGTCCATTTATATATTAGAGCATCTTTTGTGTATATGCCCAGGAGTGGTTAGCTTGGTCTTCAGTTAGAAACTGTTTCCAGTTTTCTGAGGAACCTCCAGACTGATTTCCAGACTGGTTGTATCTTGAAATCCCATCAGCAAAGGAAGACTATTCCTCCACCTGAGTTTTTGATCCTAGCTATTCTGACTGGTGTGAGGTAGAATCTCAGGGTTGTTTTTATTTGCATTTCCCGATGACTAAGGATGTTGAACATTTCTTTAGGTGCTTCTCAGCCATTCAAGTTTCCTCAGTTGAGAATTCTTTGTTCAGTTCTATACGCCATTAATAGGATTCTTTGGTTCTCTGGAGTTTAACTTCTTGAGTTCTTTGTATATTTTGGATATTGTCCTCTATCTGATTAGTAATGATCTTTTCCAAATCTGTCAGTTGCCATTTTGTTCTATTAACAGTGTCTTTTGCCTTACAGAGCTTTTCAATTTTATGAGGTCCCACTTGTCCATTTATGATCTTAGAGCAAAAGCCATTGGTGTTCTGTTCAGGAAGTTTTCCTCTGTGCCCGTGTGTTTATGAAAAGGGAGACATAACAACAGAAACTGAGGAAATTAAAAAAAATCAAATCCTACTTTAAAAGTCCACATTTAACAAAACTGGAAAATCTAGATGAAAGGGAAGATTTACTAGACAGATACCAGATACCAAAGTTAAATCAGGACCAGATAAACCATCTAAATAGTCCCATAACCCCTAAGGAAATAATGGCAGTCATTAGAGGTCTCCCAACCAAAAGAGCCCAGGGCCAGATGGTTTTAATGCAGAATTCTATCAGACCTTCAAAGACAATCTAACACCAATACTTCTGAAACTAATCCACAAAATAAAAATAGAAGGAATACTTCCAGTTCTTTCTATGAAGCCACAGTTACACTGATACCTGAACCACACAAAGACCCAACAAAGAAAGAGAACTTCAGACCAATAAACCTTATAAATATAAATGCAAAAACACTTAATAAAAACTCACAAACCAAATCCGAGAACACTTCAAAACAACCATTCACCATGATCAGGTAGACTTCATCCCAGGAACTCAGGCATGGTTCAATATATGGAAATACATCAATGTAATTCATTACAAAAACAAACTCAAAGAAAAAAACTACATGATCATCTTATTAAATGCTGAAAAGCCTCTAACACAATACAAAACTCTTCATTTTGATGGTATTGGAGAGATCAGGAATTTAAGGTCCATACCGGCTTTTACTTTTTATTCATATTTATTTATTAACCATACAATGCTATGTTGGTTCAGTGTTACTGTTAACTCCTATTTTTTCTTTAGAATTACTAGATAATAGATCAATTACTAGGATGATGTTATTTCAAATGCAACAAGAAGCTTTATTCCAAATTATTGTTGGGGATCACAGAAAACTGCATTCTAAAAAGATCTTATGAATTCCTGAATTTAGATGAATTTATGAGTTTAAATTTATAAATGTACATGTTTCTTAAGAGAACACAGCCTGTAAGAGAATGGACTTTTTTTTTATATGATAAAGGTCCTTAATGTCTGATGTGTGACGAAATGCTGTAGATCCAATACAATGTTCTCGGGGTGTACTGCTTTCTCATTTCAATTTTCAATTTCTGATACTTCAAACATAGTCAAGATAATGTGGTTCTATTAGGACTGAGAGTAAAATTCTTCAGGGCCTTCTACCTACTATCAAAGACTAGGTCAATGAAGGACGGATTTTAGGAAGAGATGGAAAGTGAGTAACATTTTATCTTATTTTATCGTTATTGCTCAACTTGGTTAATCTTCACACTCCCTCTGAATATTTCTATGCTTTTCTTTTTTCTTTCCATGTTTGCTAGTTATTACTTTCACAATTTCCAATTACTCCTTTATATATCTTAGGTTTCTGTCCTGAGACATCCTAACTTTTTGCAATAATTTAAATAATATTTTAAAGATATTTGGTTATATATCTATATCTATATCTATATCTATCTATCTATCTATATATATATATATATGTATATATATATATATTTGTAGTCCTGTTTATTTGAATAACTTGGCCACTTTTATTTACCTGAGCCAGTGCCTCGCTAAGTTACCCAGGCTGACTTTGACCCCATTCCCGTACCTCCTTCACCATGGACTAGGCTGGCATTCAACTTCTGATCTTCCTTTTCAGCCTTTAGAGTAGCTGGAATTGTAGGTCTGCATTGAAAATGGACCAATTATTAGGATGTTGTCATTTTAAAGCACCAAAGAACTCAACTTCAAATTATTACTGGAAATCCTAGAAACTGGATGTCTGGAAAATTTTATGAAATGATTTATTTACACTCTTTTCTGATCACTATAACATATTTATGACATTTGTTTTGATTCTTTATTGAATAATTATAATTTCAGATTTTCATCATCATGTATTGCTGTATATAGTTGTCAGTTCTTATTTAGGTAGTAACTTTTCTGACTCTTTGTATGATAAATGTCTTTAATTATTTTATGAGGACATTTTGGGCATTACATTTGTAGATTATGCTGTGATTGTTCAAGGAGGATGCAATCTAGTAGGATAAGGGAGTCAGAATCTGCTTAATGCTGATCCAAATGAATGGAAATTCAGGTTCCCCACTTGCCCTCCACAGAGACTTTATAGGAAGGACATAGCTCATCATGAACCACATAGGATATCTCTTCTAGTAGCAGTGGCTAGCTACATGCAGGCAGCACTAGAAGGCTCACCCCTCTACTCAGTCTGTTCTGTAATTCCTTTTCAGACTAAAAGGTACATCAGCTGGGCAAGCTTGGACGGTTTGTCTACTCATATTTTGGCCAACAGAAATGAGGGTATGGTATATATATTTTGAGGATAGCTTGTAAAACAGGAGAAGAAATATCTTTCTCTTTTCTAGAGATCTGGGTAGAAGTAGCAAGTTAATCATTTCTTATAGCATGTGCTCACTTATAAGTGGATATTAACTATAAAGGAAAGGATAATCATGCTACAATCCATAGACCCAGAAAGGTTAAGTAGCAAGGAGGCCTCATGGGGTGAATTCATGAACTTCCCTAGGAACGTGGAAATAGAATAAATATTGCAGGAGGACTAAGGGCAGATGGGAACAGGAAGAGGAGAGATCGGTTGGGGGCAGGAAAAGATGGAGTGACAGAGTTCTGGCAGAGACAATTGAAATTAGACAGGGACAAGATAGAAACCTAGATCAGTAGATTCTCCCAAGACTCTACATGAATGACCCTAACTAAGATACCTAGATATGGTTGTAACCGAGTTAACAGTACCAGGCATGAGCTTTGTATTACACATGAGGCTTAAATCCAACTAGCATATCTGGTTACACACTACCTTCCTAAATTCATACTCCAACTGTAGCAGCAAGTGTATCTTACCAGGCATTATTATAACTCACATAATTTGCAACTGGGAAAGGCCACTAATTACATTATTCTCCATACTGTACACAAAGCTGACCTGGACTACGGATATTATTCAGTATGGATGTTATTTAGTTGCTAAATCTGTAAGCATGTGTTATTTCTCCAATTGTACCTGAATAGTGTTTTATTAACTAAGCTAAATAAATAAATAAATAAATAAAAACAATTGAAAATGATGATTAATTCAGAACATTCTGAGTTAAACATGGCTACTATGCAGATAGTAAGAGACTGTAGGTTGCTCAGCAATAAGTGGGATACAACCTTCCTCAAGGCTCAGAGATCATTGAAGATCAGATGGCAGAAAGAGTATTGGCACTAAAGTCACTGAGCATCTACAGTATTTGCCAGACATACAGGATCATTTCACATATGAGCTCATGATAGCTGTGACTTTATATATAAGATCAAGAGTGCTGAACCCAAGCATGAATGAGGAAGGTTCATGAAATCTCATTCCTATTGAAGAGCTATTGGCATTTGATGCTATTGCCAGTAGGGGAGGGATACTGTGCTTTCTTCAGGGATGCTGCTCCTGAATGTTTATCCTTGAGTAGGTTGTTCTTCACATACGTATATACAGCAGTATCAAATGGACCCTGGGTGTCTTAGTTACAATTTCCATTTCTTTGAAGAGATACTACAAGCAAGGCAACTCTTATAAATGACACCGTTTAATTGGGGCTTGTTTTCAGGTTCTAAGGTTCAGTCCATTATCATCATAGTGGGACTCATAGCAATGTTCATATATGCAGGGCCATGGAAAAGCTGAGAGTTGTACATCTTGTTCTGAAGACAAACAGAAGAAGATTGTGTCCCAAGGAGCTTGGAGGAGGATCTCAAAGTCCACCCCCAAAGTGACACACTTCCTCCAATAAGGACACATCTACTTCCACAAGGCCATATTTTCTAGTAGTGCCTTTCCCTGAGCCAAGCATATTCAAACCACAATACTGTGTTAAAAAGAAAAATAAAAGCATATAAATTTGAGAAGGAAAACTGGTAGGGGTATTGTGAAGGGAATGAAGGTTATGATTGCTCAAAATACATTATATGCATGTATAAAATTGCCAAGTCAAAAAACTGAACTTTTTTTAAAAGCAAGGAATTCATTAATATTCATAGAAGTACATTGAAGAATTATGTCTCATTGCTTGGTAAAACTATTTTTTAATGTTTTTATTTTTATTGAATATTTTAAGTATTTACATTTCAAATGTTATCCTCTTTCCAGGTTACCCCTTTTCCCATCCCCCTTCTTGCTTCTATGAGGATGCTCTCTCTCCCACCCACCCATTCCCACCTCAACACCCTGGCGTCCTCCTACACTGGGAAAATGAGCCTTCACAGGACCAAGAGCTTCTTCTCCTACTGATGCCAGACAATGCCATCCTCTGCTATATATGGGGCTGGAGACATGAGTCCCACCGTGTGTACTCTTTGATTAGTGATTTAGTCCCTGGGAGCTCTGGGGGGGGGGGAGTCTGGTTGGTTTATATTATTCTTGCTATGGGGCTGCAAACCCCTTCAGCTCCTTCAGTCCCTTCTCTAACTCCTCCATTGGGGTCCCGGTGCTCAGTCCAATGGTGAGCTGCAAGCATCCTTATCTGTATCAGTAAGTTTCTGGCAGAGCCTCCCAGAGACATCCATATCAGGCTCCTGTCAGCAAGCACCTCTTGACATCAGCAATAGTGACTAAGGACCGGTTGTTGGTTAAGGGTATACAAGTAGCTGTGCTCTCCTGCTAGAGCCTCAAAACAAGCACTTAAAGTAAAACTATTTTTTTTCCTTGAATCTTGTTACCTTGGTAACATGACATCTTCACTAAGACAGAATCTCAGTTGACATGAGAAAGACACTTCATCAACAGATTATAAGAGCCAATAAAGTTCTCCTAAAAGTTTCCAGGACACTATCAGGTCTCAATCAGATCTTGTACCACCCTTGATATATTAGCTTAACTCTATTGACAATTGATAAAATAAAATATATTTATTAATGAGGTTAAATTGTTATGATTTGTCTACAAGAGCAGAACAAGCAATTCAAGGTACCTAATATATTCATCATCTTAAACGCTATTCTCACAATGGTGAGAACTTTTGGAATTTACTCCTAATAATCTAAAATCAAACTATTTTTAAGTTTTTTAATTGATAAAACTATGTATTTCTGAGTCATCATGTGATTTCTGATACATTAATTATGAAATTTTCAAATAGCCTTAGCTTATCTGTATCCTGAAACATTTATGATTAACAGATTCAAAATTCTTTATGTGCTTTTTTAAAAATCCACAGTAGTACTTTACTCTATGTTCATTCTACTGTGCAACAGAACTTTTTCTACTATCCAAATGTGACTCTATCCCTGTATTTTCTAAGCTTTTTGACAATCACTGTTATGTCAATTTCTATGAAAAGGCCTTAACTGTACACACATAAGAGAGAGCATCTCTGTGCCTGAATTGTCATTTAAGGCAATGGTCTGCAGTTATAACTCTTTTATTCCAACTTTCAGAACTTTTCCTTTTTATTCAGAGCTGATGGGACTCTATTGTAAATAGTTACCAGATTGCTATTATCCATTTATTTACTGGTGGAAATTAATTTCAAGACATTTGACTAAATGAATAATCCTACAATGTTATGAGCATCAAAGTGCAAATGTATCTTAAATATTTTAATTATAAATCTTTTGAGAAAATACTCAAAAGTGGGACTGCAGAATTACATGATCATCCTGTTTCCTTGAGGAATATTAATACTTTGTTTTTGTGCAAATTGATATCATTCATCTTTTCTTGTTACTAATACTAAACATTTTCATATAACTATTGTTTACTTGCATAGTTTATTTTGAAAAATGTCTATTCAATTTTCCTGTCCATATTTTAATTTGAATATTTTTTCTTTTTCTTTTTTTTATTAACTTGAGTGTTTCTTATTTACATTTCGAGTGTTATTCCCTTTCCCGGTTTCCAGGCAAACATCCCCCTAGCCGCCCCCTCCCTTCTTTTTTCTCTTTCTCTAGTTGGCTTTCCTACATGTTTTATGTATTGACTTCCTACTAGCTGTATGGCTTACAAATATTTTCTCTCAATCTTTATTCTTCTTCTTCTTTTTTTTTCCAGAGCTGTGGACTGAACCCAGGGCCTTGCGCTTGCTAGGCAAGCGCTCTACCACTGAGCTAAATTCCCAACCCCTTTATTCTTCTTTTTAACTTCCTTTACTGTGTAGAGATTTTTGTTTGATCATGGTATCCTTTAAAACCTTATTTACATTGTATAGTGGGTAAAAGCACTTAACTGGGAATGTTAACATGTCCCAATTCTAACTGCTATTACTATTAGTCCCTGCACAGGTGTATCTAGTTTCCAAATATCACATACTGCATGTTGGGGGAGACTAACACTGATTCCATAGAAATGCTTAGCCAGAGTATGACAGTAGTGAACATCAGATATGTGACAGTTATCTTCTTGTTATTTCAATTTAAGTGGTACATCAATGTAATATTTTTGGTGTTCCACTAATAATTCACAGCACCTTCTTTGAAAGATATGTAGCTAAGTTTCAAATCAAGTCTAACACTCAAGCACAAAGGGAAATTTTAACTGCAACGGAATATAAATGTTCAGCAAATATTGAAATAAATGCTACCATAAATTATCCTTATTAGTTTTCTGGCTACAGGAAAACTTTTCTATATAACCTACAGCATCATGAGAAGGATGGTAAACTGAATCATAAAAATATTTGGTAACATTATTTTTGTTTTCCAATAGCTCACTAGACTTATTGGGAGATATTTTCAGGAATTTCAGTGGCGATCTGACAGAAAAATAAATCTTAATAAGCACTTTTGGCCTGTTTTTGTTTTGTAAAATAAGAAGCATAAACAAAATACAAATCACAGCCTTTACTTTAAACATTATAAATCTACATAATGTCAGTTTTGCTGAACACTTTTGAGGTTTCACCAGGATGTAACAACTGCCACCATGAAATCACATATATAATTGCAACTATTGTAATGTATTTAAAAGCACAATTTGTATATGAATATTTGTAACTAGGTAAATGACTAATTTTGCGATGTAGCAAGCATGACTGCCTACTAGACTGTATGGCATTAATTAATTTATTCATTTCTGTCACATTGGCAATCTGAAGTAAATACAGAGATTTGGTCATCTTTTTTTCCAAAGTCACAGTTGTTCAAGACTTGACAGATCCTCTTACCCTCAGTTATGAATGCAAATTTTCATTTACTTCAAATGTGATTGTATGGTAATGATTTTGTTATGTGATTTTAAAATCTCATATCAAATTGAGTGAATAGTTTTTTTGTTTGTTTGTTTGTTTGCCTCGAAGCATATGACTCTAGAACAGCACATTGGCAGAGAGTTCATCACATAGGGAAGCATTTTCTCCATTTATAAATCTGAAGAAATTGAAAAAATATATGTTCAGATATGCTTTCTCAGAGTTAATATGAAAAGTTACTTTGTTACTATATAGCTCTAAATAAATTTACAGACATTGTAAAATGACATTTTGGGGAATGTATTAATCCACTCTAATATTCTGAATTTCTCAATGATATCAAATTTACATCACATAATTCAATAGAAAAACAAGCAGACATTTCTTCAACCAAGAACTCATAGCTGGCAGTAGTCCCACAGGAAGGGATATGGTCTCATCAGACCATCCTTTTCCCAGGATTAAAATTTGGCTGGCCTAATATTGTGAAGGTCTTCTCCTGATAGACGCTGGTAAGGTCATAAATGCAATAATTATGTATTATCCAGAAAAATTGTTTTCTGAATGTCTCCCCATCTCGAAGTTAGTATGTGCCTTCTGCTTCCTCCTCTGCAATATCCCCTGAACTGTGAAAGGAATGATCCAATGACCCCACTTAGGGTTGAGTTCTCTACCTTAACACACTTAAATATTTCTAATTCTATTAGAAAATAAGAGTTAATCATTTCATAGTTTCATATATATATAATATATGTATACATTTCAAAAACAAATATTATTCATTAAGAATAGATTATGTGGTCCCATGAAACTGAAGATCTTCTGTAAGGCAAAGGACATAGTCAATAGGACAAATCAGCCACTTACAGATTGGGGAAAAAACTTCACTAACTCCACATCTGATAGAGGGATAATATCCAAAATATATCATGAACTCAAGACGCTAACCTCCAAAAAACCAAACAACCCAATCAAAAAATGGGGTGTAGAACTAAACCCCATTCTAGGAATTCAAGGAATCTTGAACAACTAAGAAGCATGTAAAGAAATGTTCAAAGTCCTTAGTGATCAGGGAAATACAAATCAAAATGACCCTGAGATTCCACCTTACATCAATCAGAATGGCTAAGATCAAAAACTTGGGTAACAGCACATGTTGACAAGAATGCAAAGAAAAAGAAACATTCCTCCATTGCTGGTGGAATTTCAAGCTGGTACAATCACTCTGGAAATCAATCTGGAAGTTCCTTAGAAAATCGTAAGGGATCTACCTGAAGACCCAGCTATACCACTCTTGAGAATATACCTAAGAGATGCCCCACCATGCCACGGGGCACATGATCCATTATGTTCATAGTGGCCTTACTTGTGATAGCCAGAAGTTGAAACAACCCAGATGTCAAAGAATGGATACAAAAAATGTGGTTCATTTACACAATAGAATACTATTCAGCCATTGCAAATGAAGACATCCTGAGTTTTGCAGGCAAATGGATGGAACTAGAAATTATCATCCTGAGTGAGGTAATTCATGGTATTATTAGGTATTAAAGGTATGTATTGACTGATAAGTGAATATTATCCAAAAAAGTACAGAATACCCAGGATACAATCTCCAAAACTTAAGAATGTTAATAAGCTTGAAGGTCCCAAGTGAGGATCCCTCAATTTCACTTGAGAGAAGAAAATAATCACAGGAGACACAGGGATGAAGAGATCTGGGTGAGAGAGGGGAGAGAGAGGGAGAAAGGGGGAACATAATCAGGTATTCAGGGGTGAGCAGGACTGAAACGCTGATGACCTGCAGAAAGAATGGAAACAGGCAACCCCAGGAGGTTGGGAGGAGGTGGGGAGGAGACCCTCTAGAATATACCAGAGACCTGGAAGGTGAAAGGAGCTCAGGACTCAAAGGGAGAGACATTAGATAAAATCCTCAACAGTAGGGAGATAGAAGTTGTAGAATTCACTTCCAGTAGAAAGAGATGGCATCAAGTGGAGGGATGGGGTTGCCATCCTACAGTCAAGAGCTCTGACACATAATTGTTCCTGTCTGCAGAACGTGCAGGGACAAACATGGAGAAGATACTGAGGGGAAGGATCCAAATTTGGATCCAGCTCAAGGGGAGACTCCAAGGCCTGACACTATTACTAATGCTATTGTGTGCTTACAGACAGGAGCCTAGCATGGCTGCCCTCCGAGAGGCCCAAGAAGCAGCTGAACAAGTCAGATGCAGATATGTATATCTAATCAATGGGCAGAAGCAAGAGACCTCTGTAGTTGAATGAGGGAAAGGCTGGAAGAAGCATGATCCCATAGGAAGTCTCAGCTAACCTACCCCCCTAAGATTTCTCAAACAATGAACAACCAACTAGATAGCATTAAAAAAACTGATACTAGGCCCAACACATATACAGTCAAGGACTCCCTGGTCTGACCTCAATGAGGAAAGATGCACCTAACCCTTGAGAGACTTGAGGCCCAAGGGAGTGGGGAGGTCTGGTGAAGACATCCTCTTGGAGTGGGGGAGTGTGGAGGAAGGAATGGGATGAGGAACTATAGGAGTTCAGACTGGGAGAGGGGATAATGACTGGACTATAAAAACAGATTAAAGATAAAAAGAATAGATTTGTGTGTTTCTTGAAATATATCTCAACTCCATGAACTGCCTTTATTAAGATTTAAAATGTGTATATAGACAGATATAATATGGACAAATCATTACAAGATATAAATAATATACAACATGTAGGTATATGATATTAATTTATTTCATATAAAAAGATGTTAAATACATACAAATAATACAAGCAAATTAAAATATAATTTAATGCTGCTTCAGAGTACTCAGATGGATTTTCATGTGGTCACATATTTAACTGAGGAGATCAATGCAAGGGACCAAATAATGAGTCCAATGTTTCTAATAACCACAGTATCATTTTGTCAAATCTAGTTGAAGAGTCTTTGAGTATTTAAATAAGTTTGATTGCACATAGTAAGTGCATGTGTTATAATACACTTGAAAATAACAGGTAAATCATTTACTATTATTGAAGAGAACAAGAAAATGCAATCAAAATGTCAAGGGAATTCATATTGAATAAAAGTCAACGTTCATGTTTCATAAGAATTCACATTCAGAATGAAATCTTTCTAGGTAAATCATATAAACATTTTGTTTTCAGAAAGAGTGAAAGTGGAAATGAGCTAAATAAATATGCAAAATATAATTTGACTGGTCATCTGGCAAAAGAGCATTTTCTAGGGGACAGTTGTTACAAACGTACTAACTGCCAGTGGCATTATCTCAGGTAATGCCAGGTAGTATATTACCTGGACAAAATGATGACTTGCTTTGGAAACTTATGATGGAATAATAAATAATATTTTATGCTTAGTTACCATTACAGGCTAATTAATATTCTTAACAGTCGAAGATTTTAAGCACTAAAGAAATCACTAGGAATATATATAGGCAAACTTCCTGTCTATTTTAGGCAGGCAGCCCTTTATGACAGAAACCAAGATAGGATGTTGTAAACTGCATGTATTGCCTACCTTTGTATTTTAGTACGTCAGTGCAGGAACATTTATCCAAAGGCTTGTTCTGTTATTGAAAGGTAATGGTGGGAACCAACTTCAGAACATGTAAAATGCAAGATTTTTTAATCAATGCAAAGCTATTAATTTAACCAACCCTTCCTGTAATAATATTGAGACAGACTGTCTGCCTGTTTCTACATTATAGCTAGCTTTGCAATCTGTGTAGAATTTAATGAGGTGTGTGATTTTCGTGAACTTATTGATTCTGAGAGACTCAAAGATTTTAATACTACAGAAGTTTTCATATTATTAAACTTTCATTTATCTTACATAAAGACAATAGTATTTTAGTGCCAGCTCTGAATATCTTTGAACTGCTCTTGTCCTACACGAACCAGTTCCTCTAAATTTTTGAAGCATTATACAATTTAATCTTCTATAACTCTGTCTCCATATATATATTTAAGTTAACTTGTTGGGTTTTTGTATTGAATTATTGAAAACCTGGAGAGTTGTCTTTGTAGTCTTATATCTTGCTAGGTATCAAATACCAGGTAATTTATCCTTTGGTATATTTTTATACTCTACAATGTTACTACAGCACTTCAGGAAGGTGTTCGTAAATCCCTAGCCTATTATTTTTAGAGTTGTGTCTGGTATTATTAGAGTTCTTGTTTACTGGTGTGTAACAATGAATCATATGGGATAATGTCTTGTGATCTAAAAATTGTTTGTAGACATAGTGTGTGATGCCAAGTTGTTTAAACTCATTATGTGATAAGGCTGCAGATACTTGGTCTACTTTATTATCATTATGAACTATGTGAGGGTAAAAGCTATGATGTTTGCATATTGATAGAACTCTAGTCCTAATAATTTCACCAAAATTGCTTAAAAAAGATTTTTATTTTGGAATTCAAGCAAATGTCAAAGAAAGGATTCTTAAAGTGTATCTTACAGATATCCCAAATAGTATTAGAGATCTTTCTTCTAAACTAACCTTAGGAGATATAGTGATGAAAGCTATTGCTATTGCTAGGAAATAAATGCAGAGACAAAAAAACTTGTCTTTATTTAAATTTTAAATAAAGGGATTTGGATTGGAATAAAAACGGACTATCCCATTGTTTAGATGTTTGAAAGCTTTTAGATTAACAAATAATACATATATTAATTCCTTAAATATCCATTCATTATAGCTAAATATACAATTCAGAATAGATGTGTTGATATAGAGATATTGTGAACTAGAAGTTCTTCATGTATATAGTGGAGAGTTGATAGTTTTTATGTTCATTTCCTTTTTATAACTAAACATTTTCCTCTATTTCTTATTTACTCAATAAAATCAATAGCCTACAGAATACCCGAGATATGGTCCTCAGAAATCAAATAGGTAAACAAAGCTGAAGAACCCAGCTAAGGATGCCTCAGTCCCACTTAGGAGGGAGAAGAAAGCAACTACAAGGGGGAGGGGGAGGGACCTAAGAGCAAGAGGGACAGTGGTTGGGGGAGAGTTGAACATGATCTGGTATAGGGTGGGAGGAAAGGACTGAAGCCCTGAGGGCCAGCCAAAAGAATAAAAACAGGCAACCTCGGGAAGAAGTAAGTTAAGAGAACCCTCAGAATGGACCAGAGACTTGGGAGATGAGAGACATTCAGATTCAAAGGGGGGTGACCCTAAAGGAAATGCCCTACAGTGGGAAGAAGGAACTTGTTGAGCCTACCTCCAGTAGAAAGGCAGGGCATCAAGTGAGGAATAGGGTTGCTATCCCACAGTCAAAGCTCTGACCCTTAATTCTTCATGTCTGA
This sequence comes from Rattus norvegicus, assembly GCF_021556685.1. Taxonomy (NCBI): domain Eukaryota; kingdom Metazoa; phylum Chordata; class Mammalia; order Rodentia; family Muridae; genus Rattus; species Rattus norvegicus. The sequence goes on from NC_141539.1 coordinate 62,319,396, forward strand.
AAGAACTGCGAGGATGGAAATGGAGAAGAGTCTGAGGAAAAGAAGGTCCAGTGACAGGCCCAAAGTGGGATCCAGCTCAAGAGGAGGCCCTAAGACCTGCTACCATTACTGAAGCTATGGGGTGCTCATAAAAAGGAACCTATCATGACTGCCCTCTGAAAGATCCAAGAAGCAGCTCAGTCAGATGCAGATATGCATATCAAAACAATGAACAGAAGTGGTTGACACCTCCCTTTGAAACAGGGAAATGTTGGAGGAAGCCGAGAAGGAGGGTGACCCTATAAAAGGACCAGCAGTTTTAATTAACGTGGACCCCTGAGATCTCTCAGACACTGGATCACCAACCAGGCAGCATACACCAGTTGATATGAGGCCCCAACACATACAGCAGAAGACTGCCAGGTCTGGGTTCAGTCAGAGAAGATGTACCTAGCCTTCAAGAGACTTAGGGCTTCAGGGAGTTTAGAGGTCTGGTGGGGTAGGGGGGGGAAGTATGGGATGTGGAACAGTCAGAGGGTGGACCGGGAGGGGAATAAAATCTGAAGTGCAAATATATATATATATATATATATATATATATATATATATATATATATATATGAAAAAAGATAAAAGTGTTTGAAGAAAATGAGGAACAGTATTGTCCTTGCCATGCCTACTTTCTTATGTTAATACGGATTTTTTTGAAATGTATTGTAGTTTTGACTTCTAAGCAACCAATGTCCTTGACTTGCTGTATTTTCCTGTGACTCTTTGCCTTACATCCTATTTTCCCCATTTTTACAACACAAATATTATAGTTAATTCTTTCATTCTAGCCATCTTTTAATTCCAGGTCTAGTTCCTCTTGATGATCTCCCCTATGCATCTGATTGGTTCTTATCTACACACATTCTCAACGCCTTCAGAGACTCCTTATAAGCTATAAATCTCTATGTTAGACTAGCTATTATTATTGCCTAGATGCTCTATAGGAATTCAACACTTTCAAGGTCTGTTAAATTGCCTCCCTTCCCTGAGAGATTGTATTCCTTTAGAGCTCTATAAATATAACTTTTATTCACCAGATTTAATTGTCACCTCAGAGGTTTATTGCTGAATAAGCTCACCCTTTCTAATTCTTTCTGAACTCTGGCTGACTGTTCAACTCAGCTGTTCTCACTCAAACTCTTCTCCAACTTGACTTGTTCAAAATGGGTTTTCTGGGCTTCTTACTCAATTGCTCTGCTTGGAAAAAATTGTCTCTGAATTTCATAAACTAAATGGCACTGACAGCACTGAACTGAACTCAGCTGATATCCACTGCATTTCCTGAACTCAACTGAATTGGACTCACTGAAATGCCTCCTTCTAATTCAACTCCCAACTACTCTAAACTGACCTGAATGAACTGACTTCAAGTACTCTCCCTGTGCTGATTTTAAATAACTTTTCTTACCTGTGCTGTTCACACAGTTGGATGTAGTCTATCTCTGACTTACTCTTTCAAATCTTTGTCCGATTTGTCACATTGTGTGCCCCTCAATAAGATGTCAGTTTCAAACATGGCTGTTTCCTTTCACAAACTAATTTTATCTTAAGCACGTATACTAAGAGCATGTCTGTATTTCAGTCAAAGGGATTCAAGGTGTGTGGTATGTGTACATTCCAGCTTGTTCACCCAGACCTAGGTCTTTGCATGTAATCCCATGCCATATCATATGCTGCTGGATTAAAATTCTCCTATGGAGTCTTTTTTCTTTTGACTCCCCTATCCCATCTTTATGTATAGGAATGGTGTTTTATTTTGTTATTTTTGTAATTCCTGAATCTTCTTTGTTTGCCCCATCACTACCTATGTAGACCACCAAGATCTGTAGCAGCAATAACTCCATTGCACACTTCCTGAATATTCAGCTTTCTTTCTTCTCCCTGACCTTAGGAAAGAAGAGCAAACTTTTTGGCTTTTAAAAATTTATTTTTTGTTTACTTCTCTGACTAATATCACTACTTCTCTTGGAGTTTCTTTGAGCTCTAATCTAAAGGAAGTTTAGTTTTATAATCTCACATAAATTCACTCTGTCTTTAGGCCTTCGTGATTCATTTTCAATGAACCAATATGAAATTGAACTTCAGACTCAGGCTGATTGATGATACAGAAGAAGCTAGCTTTTCTATAGAGAAACCTCTTAACAGCCTTATATTCAACTAGATTTGTCTTTATTCCTCTTTTCTGTTTTATTTTGATTGTTCATATTTCACTGTTCTACTTCCATCAATGAATGCATATACATACCATTTGTCCTAACATTCTATTTACTTGTGTATTTTCTTCAATTTAGATGTACATTCTTCAAGGATCACACATGCTTGTACATATATCCCAGATTAGTATAATGTGTGTCTAATACACATCTGAAAAAGAAATAAATGTACTGGCTAAATAATTTTCTACCTATAGTAAACCTATCTCTCTTTTTAGGTGGAAATAAATAGGGCTTATGGGTAAATAAATTCTTGAAAATATATAATATAATATATATTATATTACCAGATCTTTATGTTTATTAGACACATTGTAATATACACACATTATAATAATATATTATAATGTATGTGACGAATTATAGAATATTGACTCAACTACAAAGCTGTTTTGAAAGTGCAGGGACCCAAATTCCAATACTGTCTTCTACTGTCTCTACTTATGCCTTCATACAGGCTATATCTCAGCTCACTGAAAGGCAAGAATTGTACATATGACAGGGTTTCTGTTAGATAAAATAAGCAAGAAGCACCCAAGTACAGAGTTTATAATAAACATTTGTTACTATTCTCATTATAACCTCCTTACCTGCTTCTAGGAAGGCAAATATGGGAAGCAAAGATGTAGACCTCCTGGGATACCATGAATGAAATCCAAAGTTCATCAGAATTTAATAGAACACAGAGTCATTTCCTAGTAATATGAAAGGCAAGCAAAGTTGTATCATGAAATCCTATACACATTAGAGAGTTTTTCCTTGACATTTATAGGAAATTACTGTAGAGAAATAATAATAATGTAAGAATCCTCAAAGGTAATGGGTTATTTTATTGTAACTTCACACCCATAGATGAACTGACAAAAACAAAATTATGTTACATTTACCTGGGCTAAACACCAAGGGAGGCCAGTAGAATAACATTTTACATTGAAGTCTCAAAGAAAACTACCTATGGCAGCCTTGAACTATTTTTGGCATGCCTGTTGGTCTTTATTCTTGATAGGTTTTCCTTAGGAGGCTAGAGAATAAAATATTTTACTGATAATGATTTTTAACAAGTCTCTTTTTTCAAAATAAGGGTAGGTGCTTGAGTGCATGTGTGTGTGTGTGTGTGTGTGTGTGTGTGTGTTTGTACATATAAATACAACAACCAACAACATATGATACATTAAACATATTTAATGAGCCTAATTTTCCTTCTGATTTAATACAGCTCAATAAATGGAAACTGTGCAGTCAGAATAATGAAAAGAGGACATGATTTATCTCGTTCTGTTGGTGTCCTTCCTATGTTCTTTTGTACTGTGATTGCACTGTTGGATAATATTATTTTGTTCCCAAGGAAATATGTCCTTTTGATTAGGTTGTAGATATTCTCTCATTTGTCACTGTTATATCACGTATGCCATGTAGCAGCAGGAACTCTTGATTATTTAATTGCATGTAAGAACTCATTAAATCCTACTATCAATCTTGGGACATATGGTAAACATCACCCAATAGTGTGAGAGGTTGTAACAGTGATCTGTCACTAAGGCGAACCCGTTTTCAGCAACACAGACATGGTTTAGTTTTCTGATCATGATTATTTTTAATTGATATTGATTTACAAGTGAGGGGTCATCTAGGCATCTTAATCCACACTTTAAAATTAATAATATAACCATTTGTAATTTTATTAGAGACATAATCTTTGTACCTGATTTTCTCCAGTAGTAATTGAGTTTATGCTTTTGTGAATGCTATGCACCATATTTTGAATTCTATATTTTTCTCTTGCTAAGATTTAAACAATGCATCTTAATTAATAAAAGGTAGCAATCATTACTGACAACTGCCCATTTATAGGTATGGGGATCAGAATCATCAGATACTATTTCTGAACTGTCATTTTTTAAAAACAGCTATTTTTCCTAAGAGTCAAATCTTAAAATTTAAACTCTAATATCTTTATTAAGTGAACATGCTTTTATAAATGTAGACTTACAGCATAAGTTTAGAATTATTTAGCCCTGCATTGATGCAAGTCTGTAATGCGGGTGTCATTAGCTACTTGGTGTAAAGGTTAATTAACAATAAAGTTTTATTATACCAGTCTGTTTTTTAGAAAATCGTGCTTATTGTGATTAACAATAGGAAACCAAGTGCATTAAAAATAAAGCCCCAGTTTCCTTCTTCTGCTGTAGTAATGAGCATTTAAGCCATTAAAAAATCATATTTCTACATGCCTTCAGTATAATGTCCTGAGACCATATGTACATAGAGAATAATTAGTTCTCAGATTCTGAGAACTTCTCCAAGCTCTTGAAGCAAATATATGTAGATATTACTTAGATCTCAGGAACAATTTAGCGAGACTTCTCAGGCCTCTCAGAAGGAATAGAAAGCTTAAAGGCTCATTCTTTAACCCAGCATCCTAGCAAAGAACCAACTATGCACGTAGTGTGGAAATGGACCATAAAAGCTGGAAGGTGATTATTTCAGTTCTAAAATATTTTTAGAGTGGTGGGACCAAAATCTCAAATATACTATCAGAACAACATGTATAACCTCTCCCTTTTCCACAATAGAAGACTCTCATTAAATGTTCGTTGACTTAAATTGTGGGGAAATTACATAAACAGCAAATTATTATTGTTGCAGCGACCATACAGATTTAAGCATTGCCTTGCTAGGAGAATTATCACTTTTAATGTCTGTGTTTAACCACTTTGTAATCATTTTTTAAAATACTTAATTTTATTAACCATATTTCCCTCATTCTCACTTAAGTTTATGTGGAAAGTATGTGTGCTAAGCTCGATGATAAACAAAGCTTATCTGGACAGCGTTCAACCTACTGCTTCTGCTCTCTCTCGTATTTTGTATTCTAAACATATATGAAAAATATCAATGATTAGTCCAGTTTTACTGAAAAGGAAGCTGGGGTGCAATAAAGTTAAGCAACTTGTTCTTAGAACTAATGAATAAGCAACACCCAGACAGATACACAGTCCAGACTGAAACCACGTGACTCTGTCTCTTCAATCTTCACTCCCCATTCCGTTTCCCAGAGCTGGTAAATGTGTGGAGTCCTTGTGTTGATATTTTCTTCATCTCATTGCTAATTGGTTATGGGTCATCAGCTCACCCCCTACTTGAGGTTGGAAGTAGACACTTGGAGCATTTCAAGTCATAAACGGTACACAGACACTTGTGTCTATTAGTCAGACTTCATACACATAAACAAAAGTATAAAATAGCCGCAAAAATAATTAAGGTTGCCTGTAAAAACACAAATGGCAATTTTCTTTCACTTCTACTGTAATTTTAGAAATCCTGATTATACCTACCACTGACCATTTTTCAAACCGCGCAGGCTGAAGTCTGAGCTTAGAGAATTGTTACCCTTGAGATTGTTCTGTCTGACTCAGATTTTGTTAGTCAGACGTGTCTGAACAGACAGTGAAATCTGATGGCTTCCTATCCTTCTTACTGCTACAGAAGACAAGGATAATAGGTTTCGTCTTTGGGGAATTAAGCTTGTGTTCCTCTTCTTCCCCATCTGTACTGGTCTGCCCAGGCATGATCTTATCAGTGCCACTAGGAAGGACAATACTGTCTCTGAGAAGCATTCTCTCTCTTCTGGCACATATGCTTATCCATTTTGTGCTTCCGAGACACTTCCTCTTACCACAACGATGCCACTTAAAATCCCGTTATAGTTTGCATCTTTGTATCTCCGTTTCTCCAGCAGATGCAGAACTCCTTTAAGAACAGTTTTGTTTTGTTTTTTAAAAAAATATTTTATGCATTCTGACATATGTAAATAGAATGATGAAGACAAAAAAACCCCAGAGGCTATGGATTTGAGCAAGGGGAAGTGTGTATGATATGAGTGGGGCTGGGGAGAGTAAAGAAAGTATGATATTTATATTTTAATTTCAAAAAGGAAAAGTATAAAAAGAACACTTTATCCAAGCTTACAGAGCTTATATTTTTATAAGTTGTAGCGCTCTTTAACTAATTAAACTGACCAATGTCACACTCCAATTTATGTTTAAGTCACATTTTCCCTTTTATTTCATCTCTCTATTTCTCAGTTCACATGTTTGAACCTCACTACCCTGTCTTTATATTGTCAAACATCACATGCGTTAAAAGGGCAATATACCAATATTCATTAAATTGAATGAAAACTGTGTTCTTATTATTAATCAGAATATTGAATCTGCCAAACTCTGGGTGAAAGATTTTAGTGAATTATGAATAGTAACCATAATGCCTAATTATAAAGTTGATTGTTCACTGTTCTGGATTATTCTGTATCTGCACCAAAGAATAATAGAATTGATAGAGTAAGTGATAAGCTTACCAGAATTAGATAATAGATCCCAATACATCTGTGTGGGTTTTTTTCTATCACGAATGAATTTTTGATTTATAGTATCAAGAAACAATGCTGCCCTATGAAACCAGTGAGAAGGACAGAAAGACACAAAATCCTGTATTTGTAGCCCAGTTACTCTGGGATGCACTTGTCCTTTTATGATTAATTTAGACATTTTCACTAATAGATTCAAAGATAATTGCCAGATAAACAGCTGTGCTATCCCTGTAACAGGAGAGGAAATGAGTAAGGGATATTAAATAAGGATAAATGTTTCTCAGGTGCATTAATCTGGAAAATGGGGTTCATTGTAAGACACTCTGTCTTCCTTGGTATTTGGATTTGAAAATGAGAGTATTAAGGCACAAGGACATGATAGGGCACCATGAGAAGGCGCAAAATCAAGCGATTGTAATAGCATGCATTCCTCTGAGTGAAAAGTTCTGACCTTTTAATTATTTAGTTTTGTACTCAAACTTGATTTACATATAGAAACCCCTTAGAGTAGGGTTTCTAAATGCATTTAAGTCCTGAATCAAACCAATTTATTTCAGTGAAAATTTAGAAAATAGTAAAAGTAACTTTAAAGGTAAAAGAAATAATTAAAACAAGAATATAGTATAAGAACTACAGCATGCATGACATTTTTACAATGAAGTTCAAAGGTCTGAGACAACTATATAAGGTCATAGGCAACTGCAAAACAGGTGGCTTGTAATGCAACTTTTGTAAAGCAAACTGTGATCTAGACATCCTGTGTTTAAATATGGAGGAGGCAATCCATCAGTAGCATTAAATTTGCTCAATTTGATTTAGTGCCAAATGTAAATAGACAATTGAATCCTGTGGCTGTGTTAATAGGTTAAGTAATAACTGATATCCTTTGGCAACATCTGGGTCAAACTGCTTTCCTGTTGGATCTGCTTCCTTCACCCTACCGGAGTATGAAGAATACTGAACTTCAAACTTAGGGGATTCATGTGAGGGCTTGAAGAGAAGCAAGGGAGGGAGAAATCATATAATCTAAAAAAATTAAAAATAAAAAGAATGAATTTTGTTTGTGTAAACTATTGGCTACAAACTTTCTAGGTTTAGTTTGGGGAACTACAATACGGTAGTTTTATGACTATAAGTTGTGGCTAGCAGGATCAACTGTAACCAAAGCCATTTTAAAACACCCAAAACTCTGATGATTTTCATGCTGATAATGTTGTAGAATATTACCAGAAACCCACTAAAATGACTCAGTAGATAAAAACAGACAGAGAGTTCTAAGACTAGAGAAATGTCTCAACAGTTATGCACAATTGTTGCTCTTGCAGAGATGACGGGTTTGGTCCCACCACCCATATTCTGGTTCACAACCATCCATAGCTACAGTTCAAGAAGATTTGTCCTTCCTGGATACTAGGCATGTACATGGGGCACATACACATTATGTAAGCAAAACACTTATGCACATAAAGTAAAATACATTTTAAAAAGGGATTGCTCAGCTGCATACATGAAGGCAATAGACTGTCCTTTTATTGATTAAAAGTACACATTAAATATTGTGATATGACAGATAGTTAGGCTGCATAGGTTAATCCCCTCAGATCTTTACTTTGAGCTATTGGCATTGATGAATTATGCACTGTGACATTTAATATTTCTTATAGACCGTCTTAAAAAGCGCTGTACCTGCAGCTGTGCTTCTGGGATTTGTCTATCAGGTTAGTTTACTGTGAAGCATTCCTAATAAGGCTAGACTACTACTCAAATAAGTATGTATGAAGAATAAGTGCAAGGAGGTTGTGAGAAGACACGTGTATAAGAAGAATAGCTCAGCTGAAACACAACCGTCTGGAGCACGAGAGACTAGACACTGCTTCTGCTGTGCAGAAACATTGCTAAGGATCTTTGACACAGTCACTTAGAATATCCCATGTGCACAGTATGGAAGATCATGTTTGTAAATGTTAGGCTAACACTATTACACAATAAATTTAATTTCATATATGCCATAGGAACTGTATGAAAGCTGTTCTTGTTGCTTTTTAACAGCTCTGATCTAGTTTATTTCTAAAATTATGTTTTTTCCATTAAATTTAAAAGATCTTTGTAGGGGAGGTGAGGGGACATAGGTGGATTTTAAGTGTCCAGCTCACAAATAAGGACTTTCCTTCAGCCTCTTTGCTCACATGACTCATCTGGAAAATGAGAGACACATGATAAGGCTTAAACTAAAAATAAAACACTTAGGCAAAGACTGAGAATAACATCACACAAACGTAAGGCCTTTTATAATTGTGAAATAACTTCCACCTTTGAGAGTGTACTTTTGCCAATACTTGAAAATACAATGCAAAGTGTTTGTCTCTTGATAACAAAACTAGGATATAAGAGTTTAACTGGTTCACTTATAGAGAGTGAGCTCATTTCATGTGATCTAAGATCTCTCTGAGGTTCTTACTAACAATAAAATGTCTCTTTTTAAATTCAAAGATACTCTAAATGAGATAAAAGATATTCTAAATGAGATGAAATAAAAATTGCACTGGATTTTAAGTTTGTGTCAAAAATCTTAAATACCCTCTTGTATTTAATCACTAAAATGCATGAATACATGCTCTTTGTAATTGTATGGACTTTTTTTTCCCAGGGGAAAAGGCAGTGATGTCTAAAACAGTGGGTCAACCTTGGCCACCTAGTAACCACTGAAAGACACTAATTTTTATAAAGTTATGGGGATAAATGGGCATGTAATTAAGGAAAATGATAGAAGTGATCTGAGTTGTACAATTTTCTGACTTACAAATTACACATCATTGGAAAATACAGGTCAAAACCATGAGGAGATCTCACCTCACTAAGGTAAAAATAGCCATTATCGAAAAGCCAAGATAGCAAGTGCTGACAGGATGTGCAGAAGGGAAGCCTTGTACGCTTTGAGTGGCAGAGTTTCCATATGACTCAACAGTCCCACTTCTGCATTCCTGGTCAAAGTATTGAGACATCTATGTTCACTGTGCATTGACTATGCAATCAACTAATGATCGCAAAAAGATTTGATCTGCAAATGTAATGAAAACTATCTGGCCATAAAATGAAGGAGACAATGCATTGGCTTAGCATTGGCTAAGACATGGTACATATTGGAACCAAGTTCAGGTTCCCTGGCTGTGCAGCAAGTCCCATTAACCCCAGAGTCTTCTCTCCTTTCCCATCACCCATTGCTAATCTACACAGAGCAGCAAACCTCCTTTTCCTACCTCCCACTGTCATCATATTATATCCTAGTAAGCAGTGGGGAGATGAGAACATAAACATTGCTCTGCTTAAGAATGTAACATAGTAAAATAACTATTTTTTTCAAATTGCTTTTCAAAGGACATGAAAACGTCAGAAATTAAACTGGTTTACAAGAGATAAACATGTTTAGGAAATTGTTTTCAGTATCAGTTCTACATTTTTTAGAAAGTGATTCCTTGAAGCAGCCTCAACAGTTTCATGACTTTGAGAAGTGTTTTCTGAACTCTGATGTCTACCCTCACCCCGCTCCGTGCACTAGAATGCTTGAGTTAGAATATTAACTTAGTTTTTTCTCCTCTCCCTTCCCTTCCCTTCCCCTACCTTCCCCTCTTTGCCTCCCCTCCCCTCCCATGCCCTCCCAGACTCTCTCATCCTTTCCATTCCTCTCCCCTCCCCCTCTCTCTTCCTTCCTCTCTCTGTCCTTTTCTCCTTCCTCCCTTCCTTCTTTCCCTCCCTCCTTTCATCCTTCCTTTCTTCCTTCTCATTCTCTCCTTCTTCTTGATTTTGTCCTGAAATATTTGACATATGTATGTATGTCGGGACACAGGTCAGCCTGTGGTACAGTGCTACTGTGTAGGTCAAGAGCAACTTCAGATTTGAGTTCCCATCTCCATCCTTTTTGAGGTACTACCATTGCGTTGTTTGCCTCAGTGTACAGCAGGTTAGCTACTTGTGAGCTTCCAGGGTTCTCCTGTTCCACCCTTCATCCCACTACAGAAGCATTGAGAATAAAGACATGTGTTAACACAGCCAGGTCTTACATGATTCTAGGGGCTTTGAATTGAAGTCCTTGTGTTTACATTACAAGAACTTCACCCACTGATGCACCTCCATATCCCAACTGTCTTTTCCTTTCTCATTTGTAGCTGTGGTTGATGTTGGACACTTATGAAAAAGGTTTCATGATTCCAAAGTATCTAAAGCTTGATACAAACATAAAAACTGACAGACAGGAGAGAAATGGCCTCTGTCCTCAGTCTCAGCTAGCACAACAGTGATGCACGTAAGAAAGCACAGCAGTGATGCACGTGAGGAAGCTGATCCCTGTCTCTAACTGGCCACATTGTCACTGGACGCCTTATCACATTTACCTTTTCTTCATTTCTCCATGGAAACAAAGAAGTAAAATTGGACAAAAAGAATTGAAACCGAATTGCAGCTGAAATGTCTGAAGTGCCCTCCTGTGTCCACCATGCTGCTGCTTCCTTCCCCATGTGCACTCCTGTTATGATAAGAGTGTTTACCTCAACCACAGGTACATTTAGCAGCACCATACGGTGCATCACAAGAGGAACATTTCATACTCATTAATATCTACAGTAGCCTGTGATGCTTAACCATATCCTTTTAGTTGGCCCCATCTCCCTTATACAAGTCAACTTCATTATATCCCCTCGTGTAATAGAATGAAGGGACATCCTAGTGCCTGGACACCTATTTTTTTTGCCTTTACAGTGAAATATTCTGGTAGTAAATCTGTAACATCATGTGTGCTATATGTGGTAACATGTAGATAGTAGCTAGAGAAATAATTGTCAAATGGGCATCTATTAATAAGTTAAATTTTCTGAAAGAGATGAGACTAAAGATGGAAAACAGAGGAAAGATAAGTGTAAGTAGTAACAGAGAAGAAGACGTTTCATGGATTTAATAGTTTCACTTTGGTTATAGAAGGGGGTTTATTTCTGTTAACTACCATATGTAATATCCAGAGCAGATATATTTACAAATAAAGAAACAATGAGGAGAAAGGGCAGAATGTATGGACCATGATGTAAACACACACAGAGCATTCTCTGCTGTTTCATCGACTAGCTGAAGAGAGTTTAGAAATTAGACTCTGCACTTCATGAGTCCAACACAAGAAAGGAAATAAGGTGAGAAACATGACTAATTGTAGTACACAGAAAAACTACAGTTTCCAATATAAATGCAGAAGTAAATATCTCCTATGAGTTCATGTTAAAGGATGCGGTGCAGTGTCTTTAGTATGACATTTGTCACACATGCAGTATTAAGTTTCCAGGGAAGCTAATGATATGCTGATTCAGCAGGAGTGCTTCTCATTGGAATGCACAATCTGGTTTAATAATTTCTTTAAAAATTACAAAAATAAATGCGCTGTTGTCCACAAGAGAGGAGACACATTGATAGTATTTTAAAAATTGTGAGGGTTTTTTTTTCTCCATATGTGGACACTGGGCATGAGCAAGCATTGGACAAAAATGAGTCTGGAAGATAGCTATCCATCTGTACACAAGTGTCCTGCTCCCAGAGTTGCTGGATCCCTGTGACTTCCACATTTGCAAGACTCCAGATACCAGATCCATGGTTTCACATTCAACAGCATTTCCAAACAGATGTGTCTACATCACTTGCTCAGCTCATGACTCGGGACATTATTTTCATATTGTGCTGACAGAGGAAACAAGCTGGTTTGCTAGTGCTTCAATTTTTCCACATTGACAATTGTGCTTCTCCGTGGTGTGTTTTCCCCACTTGAGTAAGCTTCCTCCTTTTTCTCTGATCATTTACATCTACATCAAGGAATTACCATTTATCATTGTTTTAATTTTATCTAGGTCCCATTTTTACCTTGACTTTTAATTTTCTACTCTCTATGTAGAATAGTATCTAGCTCATTGACCTTAAATCTAGGAATTTCCCCATCATTAGAAATTATTTTTTCTGTTATTTTTATATTAGTTTATTTATTTACATTCCAGTATTTTCCCCCTTCAGTCCCCCTTCCCACAGTTCCTCATCCTATTCTTCCCCCCTCCCTTGCCTTCAAGAGGGTGCTTCCCCCATTGTGCTTCCCCTTTTTCTGGGGCCTCCAGTGTCAAGGATTAAGCATATCTCTTCCCACTGAGGCATGACTGAGCAGATCTCTGTTAAATATGTGCCAGAGGCTTCAGACCAGCCAACACAAGCAGTTTAAAAACAACCCCTCCCAATAGTACGAAATAACTTGTTACTAGTTAGATGTTACAGGCTGAATGTGTCATATAAGTTCCTCTAAAATGCAGTCTGCCACCTCCCTATCCCTGAGTTGATTGAAAAAAAAAGGATCCAGAAATTGTGAAGATGGAGTGTCACTAATAGGCCTGGACCTTTGCAGGTAATGCCTAACCAAGGAAGGATGATGCACAGGGAAGCAGGAGTGATGGCATGCTAAGACAGGAAGCCTCGTAGTGCAGGGTGTTCTCACAGGTCATAGTCGCTCATTATCCATCCTCATCACCTGACTCCTCATCACCTGACTTCTCATCTCACTCATCTCATCTCATCTCACCTTATCTCATCTCTGGAGCTCCATGTCACTGACTAATGGATTTTGATAACATCAAAATGTTTATTTTCAATGGAATTAGGCTACATTATTCTAGATATAATTGTATGGGAGGTATTTCACTTTAGATACAGTAATGTGTCCTGTTTCTTTAGAAAATGGATCCTTAGAAGAGTAGGTTGTTTTCCTAATTCCCATGGTTTGCCATTGTAAGCTACTATGATAAGATACTAACAAGTAAATAGTTAATAAAATTTCTTCCATGAGTTTATAGTATGTAGTTTTATACTTAGGAGTAATTGAAGCACATGTATTTCTGTAAGTTGTCTAAAATATTAAAGTGACTTTTGAACATTAAAAAATATACAGGGCATAACATTTAATATAAACATACAACTGATTCTTGTTAATTATAATTATATAAATATAATTATAATTTTGTCAATACTTTTGACAAATATAATCCCATATGAGTTAAAGGTCCAAATGAAGAAGAAAACAGGGATGAAAAGAAGAAGAGTCATAAGGACAGCATGAGGACTGAACGGGTAACCTTTATTACACAGCACAAAGAATGTCTGGGAAGCTTGAGTTTTTGTTAATTATATGCACATAGGCTTCTTTTGAATTGATAAGTTAAATGTATTAATTCTATTTTATTTCTATGTAAAAATTCATAAAAAGCAGAGATTATACACCTGGAAGATTTGTCTAAATATTATGAGGCACTTTTTTGTTGTTTTTTGGACAAAAGTTTGCAATAATCCTGAATTAATGCTAATGAACTTTGCCTATTTACCTTTTTCTTGAGCTTGATATAAAATCATTGTATCTATTGCTACTGCTCCAAATGCAATATTTGTAATCTAAGACTGAAAATCTAGCGCTCTTGCTTTTGTTTTCTTTTAAGTTAATAGTTTAGTGAGAAACTGTAAGCCTTGCCCCACCTCCCACAGTAAGTAGATTCTACTATTCAGCTTTGTAATATTTAACTTTAACCATAATTATGTAAAAGTATAAAATATCAGTGACAATTCTAATGAGCATTTCATTCATTTTAACTAAATATTACAAGTATTAACTTTAAATTTAAATAATATTTTAAGAACTAATAAATTGGAATATTTTTAAGCAGTTATCTTGAGCATAGATCATATACTTGTTTTTTTAACCAAAATCAAAATTCAGCTACTTAGAAGTAAAATAAATAATTATTATTTCTCCATAAAATGCATACTGAATTAAACTCACATATCAAAACTTTCTCTAAGCAACACATAGGAGAAATGTTATTATACACAAGTTAAAACAAATAAAATATAAAATACAGATTTTTTCCCCAAAATGTAGTGAATTTCTATTGAGTGACACTTCACTTTAAACTTTGTATGTAGTATGTCTTACCCAGGTTTGAGAGGCATTTCAAAACTAAAAACTGAAGTTGGCTTAGTGGGTATATGCTTGCTACAAAGGCACTAAGACCATAGTTCAAATCCCAGAACTTTCATCAAACCCAGCACACAAGTATATGTGTGTAATCCAGCTGTTTCTTCAGTGATCCAGGATGTACCAACAAGACAGTCCCCAGATACTCACAGCTGGAGAAAGCATATCTCTATCAACAGACAGGGCAAAGACCAATACTAGAGTTAATCTTCTAAAACCATGATGATACCATGAAACACAAGTGTCTGCAGTCACACACATGCACACACGCAAAGATAAAAAATACCCTGGACTCTAACCTCATAGGTAGCAATGAATAGCCTAGTAAGAGCACCAGTGGAAGGGGAAGCCCTTGATCCTGCTAAGACTGAACCTCCAGTGAACGTGATTGCTGGGGGGAGGGCGGTAATTGGGGGAGGATGGAGAGGGGAACACCCATATAGAAGGGGAGCGGGAGGGGTTAGGGCGATGTTGGCCCGGAAACCGGGAAAGGGAATAACATTCGAAATGTAAATAAGAAATACTCAAGTTAATAAAATAAATAAATAAATAAATAAATCAGACAATTAAGACAAAAAATACATGGATTACTTAAAATGTGTTACCTACATACTTTATATACCAATAGAATTTATATGACTTTAATATTTTTTATTTTAGATAGTATTATAGATGTATACAATAACATATAATTATATCTTTCACTTTTTCTATCATCACCTTCTCCTATATACACCCAACATTTCATATCTCATAATATGTGTGCATGATATATATATATATGTGTGTGTGTATATATATATACATATATATGTGTAAAAGAAATTGATCAGTTCAGTTAGTACTGCCTAGATATGAATAGGTGTTATAGGCTTTCTATTGTGATATGATAATCAGAACAAGAGCAATTTCTGAAAAGATTTATTTTTTTCTTATCCTTCTTTATCACAGTACATCATCAAAGGAAGTCAGAAACATTGGGGCAGTAATTGAAGCAGAATCCATGGAGTACAGTTTACTAGTTTTTCTTTCATGCCTTTCTCATCCTGACTTGTACAACTCGGGATCTCCAGCATCTCCAGCGCAGGTGTGAATCTACACTCCTCCAACCCAATACTGGCTGGACTTATATCAATCAACAGGCGTGGGACCATCCACTGCAGAATGGAAAACCTACCAATAGTCACATTCTCAAAGATGAATGATTCCCCCTCCTCCAGAAACCACACACTCTCATTAGCTTCTTAAGAATAAGTCCTAAACAACCGCTGCTGGGATACTGGCTGGCTTAATCAGGTGCAGGTCTTAGGTGGATAACTAGAGCTGCTGTGAATTCACGAGTGTGACAGATATGTCTAGAAGACAAGATTTCACAAGATTGCCCCAAAATTTTGGCTGTTTTATTCTTTCTGTTTTCTCCTCGTTAATGATTTATGAGACTTGGACATGGAAGAATGCAAATGTTGCTTTTATTTCCTCAGATCAGGTGATGAGATGAGGGCTGTACATAAGCTGTGTGAATATAACAGGCTGAGCCCAGAGAGTTCCTTTTCTGTGTTAACTATCCCTAGGCCTAAGCCTCGAAGCTTCTAGATTCAGTACAATCTAACCTTCAAGCTGACTGATTCAATCCCACTTCAGATTGAATTGACCTTCCTGACTTCGTACTAACTTGGGCAATATGTTCTAATCTATTTGGCTCCTTCTCTTTGTCTGGCTTGTTCTGCCTTCATCTGTGTCTATCTCATTCTCTCTGAAATCTATAAAACTGCCCTTTTATAACTGCTACACACACACACACACACACACACACACACACACACACACACACACACACACTACATGCCACATACCACCCCTTTCTCTCTCTTCTGGCTCTTAAGTAGTCTGTCTTCCCTGTGTTATTCTCCTAGGTTTGGGATATCCTATCTCTGACTCTTTCTGTTGAACCTCTGATTCATCACTTTGTCTACCCCTCAATTAGACATAACTTTTAAACATGGTTTCTTCATTCTACAAACTAACTTTACCATCATTGCTAGACATTAAAGTTGTGTACTAAGGGCATGTCTGTACTCCAGCTAGATGATACTGTACTTCAGGGCATATTCGCCTGCTGGTCAGGCCACATTATAAAGACTTAGATCTTTAGGTGTAATCACTTGCCTGAGTAGCCATATTATGGGGTTAAAATTCTTCTTCAGAAAATCTTGTTTTCTCCATCGAAGGTGATTAAAAGATTTCCTGGGTGTAGTAATCTGGGCTGGCATCAGTGTTTTTTTAGAATCTCCAATATCTGTCCTGGCCCTTCTTGCTTATAGAGTTGAAAAATTAGTTGTAATTCTAATAGGTCTGCCTTTAGATGTTACCTGCTCCTCTTTCCTTTGAACTTTTATATTCTGTATTTCTTTCTTTGTTCTGTATGCTTATTGTTTTGACAATTACAGGCAGGTGGACTTTCTATTCTGGTCCAATATTTTTAGTGTTCTGTAAGATTCTTGTACCTTTAAAGGCATCTTCTTCAGGTTAATAAAATTTTCTTCTATAATTTTGTTAGAAATATTTTATTGAGTTTTTTGGGCTGGGATTATTCTTCTTCTATTTCTGTTATTTTTACTTTTGGTCTTATCCTAATGTCCAAGATTTCCTTGATATTTTATGTTAGATGTTTCTTAGATTGAACATTTTCCTTGACTGACTATCAGTCTCTTTTATTGCATCTTCAATGCCTGAGATTCTCTCTTCTGTCTCTTACATTCTGTTCATGATGCCTGCATCTATAGTCACTGCTTCCTTACTTAGACCTTCCATCTCCAGGATTCCTTCAGTTTGTGTTTTCTTTATTGCTTTGACTTCCATTTTCAGGTCTTGCAATAATTCCTAGTTATACTCTCCTATACTTGTAGACAGGATTCTAGCACAGTTGTCATGGAGGAGGCAACTGATGAAAGCAAATGTAGGCACCTACAGCAAATGTTAGGCAGAATTGGGGGGATCCCGTGGGACAGGAGAGAAAGGATTGTAGGAGCCAGAGAGTCAAGGACACCACAAAAAATGCACAGATTCAACTAACCTTGGCTCATAGGGGCTCACAGAGACTGAAGTGACAATCAAAGAGCTGATATGGCTCTGAGTTAGGTCTCTGCATATATGTTATGGTTGTATAGCTTGCTCATCCTGTAGGACTAACAGTGTGAAAGGAGGCAGGGGTGACTTGACTTTTGCCAGTTTGGGGGAAACTTTTCCTTCTATTGCATTGCAGTTTCTGCCCAAATATGAGGAGACTTGCCAATTCAGTTAATATCCTTGGGAGGCCTGTTCTATTCTGAAGGGAAATGGAGGAGGAGTGGTTTAGAGGTGTCAGGGAGACATAGGGAGTGTGGGAGGGTAAGAGGAAGGGGAAACTGTGACAGTGTAATATAAGAGAGAAGGATTAGTGAAAAAATTAAATACAGGAGAGATCAAAGTCTTAACTAACTTCTCATTTTAAGTCTGTTAAATTATAATAAAAATGTGAAACATGCAATGAACATGTCTAAATTTTTATTTCACATTACTTTGAGCTCTGAGGACTTGACGCCAGAAACCTTTGTTTTATAAATATGATTGACAAAGCCACGTTTTCAGGGATGTTCTACAGAGTAAGACATGTATTTTCAAATTACTCGAAACAGGGAGACTTCTTTGTCTAATCCTTTCCATCTCCTCTATCATCCATTTACTCCTCTTAGCCATCTAGCTATCCATCCACTACCTGCTCATCCATCTAATACAATAAACTCCCCATCACGCATGCAATCTGCCCACTTATCACTCTTCCACCCATTCATCCACCCCCTTTCAAATTTGTTTACAAAGTCAAAATTTGTTGTTGTTTACTCCTTCATTCTTGACACAAAGGCTTCCTTCATTTCAGATCAGTGGGCTGCCACTTCCTTGTTATTTATTGAATACCCTCTAGAACATATGGGATGTGCTTTTAATGGAGCAAGGCAGAGTTTTAGCAAAATAATACTAAACTGAAAGTGACTATTGAGGCTCAATGAAGAGGACTCTAAAGGAGAGTAACCTTCATATGCTTTGAATGCAACTGAAGTAAACATCCAACCTTTATTTAGCACATTTTTGCCACCATTTCTCTTTACACTATCTCTAATGGGTACAGGGCACGGCCCTATTAGAGTGCCACAAGATTTTTTCCTAACACTGGGACCGAGCTCAAGTAGTTTTTTGAGTGTGAGTGAAAAGGATATTGTCAGCCAAGAAACAAAATAAAGAATTTACTGTTCATGGATGTATCAAAGAGTTAAAAATAGATTAATGTTTATTTTTAAAATTTCCACATAATACTATTGTGCCTTTTGTGATTTTTATTTGTTACAGTGTCATATAAGATGACTCGTCATCATTATAATAATATAACAATACTAGGCAAACTAGATGAAATTCCAACATGTTAAGGCTAATATGTTTCTAATTTCATTATTTTAATAGAATTAGTTGTGTGGTAATTACTTCTGGTCATATGAGATACATGAAGAATTTTCACAGTATCATTAACTAGCATTACTTGATTAACCTTCTTTTGTTAGTTTGAATTGAGTAGCATTTAGAAGGTAATATGGGCACGATCATTTTTGTTCATTAAGTATCTGTTTGTACTAGTTTATCAAGACCTTCATGCTTAATACTTGATTAAAGAAACACTAGATTATGCTAATATCTTTAGAAACATCCTGAGAATTATAGTATTTATTGGAAATTTAATCAACATTTAATTACTTATTATAGAGTAAGTAGTGATAGAAAAAAGGCTAAACCTCAAACTTTAAATCTCTTTTGAAATTGAGTTTAATCTTAGTTATTCATAATTTTATTAATTTGAATTTTAATAATAAATATTATTTTAAGCATTTCTGTATCTAATTTTTCCTTTACAAATTATTTTAACACATATAACAATGTTAAATTATATAGCATATATATGCTTTGGGAAGGAAAAAGAATGAAGTGAAAAAAATGTTTTGGTGCTTCCCCCCACTCTGCTGTTGCATGAGCTTATTGTTAGAAGCTCAGCTTTCTGACAATGGAATTCTTTCTGCCATTTCATTGAAGTGACCAGAAATTTTATTAAATGTTTCTTATGCCTAGGAAATATATATAATGTTTTATTATCAACACTACAAATATAACTTCGGAAATTAAAGTTAGGAAGTTAAAGTTAGGAAATTAAATTCAATTTACTTATTATGAGCATGGTGGTGAGTGACTAAAGGCTAAGCTCTAAGGAGGTTGACGTTAAAAGATCATTAGTGAAAGATAGCCTGGGCTACATGAGAAAACTTTGTAATCAACAACAGACAAACAAACCAGCAAACAAATAAAGAAACTGGGAACCTTTAGCAACATGAGATCATGTCCATACAAATTCACAGAGTAAGGGATCAAAAGTTTGACTTCCAAAGCTTCTATTACAACTGAATATTGTGCCCTTCATTTGAATGTCCTAGTTTTCTTTGCCGTATCATCGAGTTTTACAAAAGCTCATCATAGCAATAAAATTCAACAAGAAATATTTACAAATCAAATAATTCAGTGCATCAGTGCTCAATGAATGAGTCAAAATATAAATTTTTCTGAAATAATTTATAAGTTGAAATTTCGCAACAATTTCACATTATTTCAGAGGTTTAATCAATAGTTCCACGCATCTACCTACAAATTTCATGATGTCATTGTTTATTATGGCTGAGTCACTATTGTGTAAATCTACTACATTTTCTTTATCCATTCTTTGGTAGACAGAAATCTAGATTATTTCCAGTTTCTGGCTATTTGAATAACAATGGTACAAACATATATGACCTAGAATCATTGTAGTAGGATGAGTTATCCTTTGGGTATATTCTCAGGAGGGGTATAGCTGATAGCTTTCTCAGAATAGCCAGAAACCATCCATATTGAGGTGTTTAAACACATGAGTTGGGGAGAAGAGGGAAGAATGGATCTTTGTTTAAGGAACTTATATGAGTCCTTGCTCCTCAGATGGTTCCCAGGAAAATTTTTCCTATATGGAAGCAAAACAGCAGAGTCTTTGAGATGAGGAGGAATAACATCAAAATCACAAAAATCAACAAACTCATAGGAAGTGAGAGATTGCAAACTGGTACAATCTCTGTGGAAATCAGTCTGGAGGTTCCTCAGAAAATTGGACATTGCACTACCTGAGGACTCAGCTATACCTCTCCTGGGCAGATACCCAAAAGATGCTTCGACATACAACAAAGACACGTGCTCCACTATGTTCATAGCAGCCTTATTTATAATAGCCAGAAGCTGCAAAGAACCCAGATGCCCTTCAACAGAGGAATGGATACAGAAAGTGTGGTACATCTACACAATGGAGTACTACTCAGCTATCCAAAACAATGACTTCATGAAATTCATAGGCAAATGGATGGACCTAGAAAATATCATCCTGAGTGAGGTAACTCAATCACAGAAAAACACACATGGTATGCATTCATTGATAAGTTGATAATAGCCCAAATGCTCAAATTACCAAAGATGCACAGACCACATGAAACTCAAGTATGACCAAAATGCGGATGTTTCATTCCTTCTTTAAAAGGGGAACAAAAGTATCCATAGGAGGGGATATGGAGGCAAAGTTTGGAGCAGAAACATTCAGAGCCTGCCCCACATTTGGCCCATATATATATATATAATATATATATTATATATATTAGAAACCCTGTGTTTATTCTAAGGCTGAAAATTGTACTCAAATTACCTGAAAAATATATATATCAGGATGATAGGAACCAGAACCTGATATAGAAATACTCAATTTAATAAAAATTGAAGAAAAAAACCAAACTTTAGAAACACATAGTACTGAAACTTCAAAAAGTCATGAGAGAAAATGACGGAAACAGGTGTCTTTTCTTTTAAAATGAATGCCTTGCAAGCCTGCTTGAATTTATGGATCCTGGGGCCTATGCACAGATGAACAGAACTTTGTAGGCTTCTATTCTAAGTCAGTATTATCACAACTTTTGAAGTTTTGATATATAACTTGCCAAGTATGACCTGATTATCTTTCAAAGAATTTGACTTGTCATGAATTCTACTATGAATCCCTGAGGACCAGGATGGCATATGTCTTAGCCCTAGAATAAGAGAAATACTTACTCAAATTCCAATTCTTTAACTCTAGTAATAAATGTAAATAAGATATTTTAGCATAAAAAGAATAAAACTGCCTAGTACGTGTGAGGCACATCTCTAATGGTGTTTAAAAAGGAGCTAAACATCTCCGTGGGAATTCCTAAAACATTTATCTTTCAGGGAGTTATTTAGTTTCGCGGTCTTTGTTCTTTAACAAGCTAGAGAAAATAGGTCAGCTAATGTTATATTAATCAGTAAATTAATATTTTAATTTGTTTTTCTTTCTAGTTAAAATGCTTGCAGCTTTTCTTTTTTTTCTTTTTATTTATGCACTGGTGATAAGTGGTGTCATTATCGTATTGTACCTCAGGGCTGTGAGATAACAGCGTCCAGCAGTAGCTCTATTCTTAGGTAAGTGGGAGTTTTATCATGCCACTTACACATTTAAATGGCACACCATGGCTCCTGTGTGACAAAGTGCCTTAGAATTGAGTCATAAGATTCTCCACATCTTCCTTTGCAATCCACATCATAAAGCTATTACTTTAAACCTGAATAGTTTTGCTTAGTAGAAACACTGTGTTTATTCTAAGGGTGAAAATTTACTCAAATTACCTGAAAATATGAACAAGGGCTTCAGGTATTATTTCTAGTTTCTTGTAACAATTGACAGTCCAGGGGACAATTGGAGACAGAGGTTTGATTGTGTATATTTTGCAAGGCAATAAACTTTGTCAAAGGTTTATAAATAGAAATTTAACAAAGTCTAGTTATTCTTATTTTTGTTTCATAAAAAATTTATATTTTTCTTTGCTTTCTCTTTTCTTCTTTCTTCCCCAGCACTTTGCCATTGCAGATACTGAAGAATCAAAATGTGAAGGGCTGGAAATTTTTGTATGATATTATTTGTTTGGTGATGTTTGGCTTTCCTGACAGTTAACCTGAACTTCTTTGTTCCATTAGAACCCAAAACTGTCATGATTGGTTGAAATCTTGGCTGTGAAGACTTTAAAGAGATTAATTGAAGCTGGTGACACAGCAAGTGGCTGAAGTCTATACGGCAGTGAACACTAGCATTGTTCGGAATGGAAGGTTAAAGACTTAGCCACTGTTTCTTTGCCTTGCTATAGTTCAGCTGATATTCAACAGAAAAAGATGTTAACCTGATTTTCTGATAAATCGGGTGTTATGTTAAGATACGTAAGAATAGTGAAGTGAATTTTGAGAGATGACTGTGAAGCCCAGCCAAAGTTATTAACAGCAAATGATGTGGTGTTGATCTCTTAACATCCCATGGCCTATTTTCACTGTCTCGAAGTTTTTAGTTTCAATATGTATCGGTTCACATGTGCAGCATCATATCTCAGCTGCAGAGTACATCAATACCAACTCTTCTGTCTGCCTTGGATCAGAGGGAAATATTTCCATCTGCCAGTGTGAAAAAGGTCATACACGATTTGCATATATTCAGTCTACAGTCCCAATAACACAAACCACTGGTCCTGCCTAGAGCTGCGGCATAGCCACTGCACAACCGAGACAGAGCACAGCCACAGCAGAGTGGCAGTGTCAATGCTGCTCATATTATCACCACACAAATGCCAGGAGTTCTAAGAAGAGAACGTTGAAAATCTGAAACTCATGTGAAATGGATATTGCAGATGTTTTATTTAGTGTAATTAAATTTGTGTGGTATCTTGCTTCTAGTGAGGAAGTTTTGAATAGCAAAAGAAAGTAATGTATACTTGGGTAATTAAAGCTTACTATTTACCAATTAATAAGAATAAACACAAAGGACAGGTGTAATGTCTCATGCCTAAAATTTTAATACTCAGAAAACAGAGGCAGCAAAATTCTTATGATATTAGGATGAGAAGACTGATTACACGTCTGAGCTACAGAGTGAGACTGTGTACCAACTAACTCCCCACTCAAAGAAAACCCTCTAATATTTATATGCTGACAAAAGATGACATACATTTTTGAATGATGAACTCAGGACTATTTCCTTCTCTAGACATTTGACATTTCATATGTGTGTGTGTGTGTGTGTGTGTGTGTGTGTGTGTGTGTGTGTGTGTGTGTATGTGTGTGTGTGTGTGTGTGTGTGTGTGTGGTATGTGTATATGTGTACACATGTGCCAGGCATGGTAGATAATGCTTGTAATCTCAGCACTTGGAAATCTGAAGCATCAGAATTGTCATAAATTTGAGCCAATCTGGGCTACTATGTCAAGTTGAATCTCAACTGTCACATTTCTTTAATGGCAAAACTAGTATGTGATACTGCTAGAATCAAATTCTAAGTCTTATTTTTAGATGACATGCCTAATTATTAGACTTTTGATTAATGTTTTAAAATAATTAAGAAAGTAGATTGTGAGTAGAAAGCTCAACAGTTAAAAGAACTTATTTTTTTTCTAAAGGACCAAGGTTCAATCCAGTGCAACCATATGGTGGATCATTTTCATCTATAACTCTAGTTCCATGGGATATAGTACCCTTTTCTGGCTTTTGTATGGTCCAGGCACTCAAATGGAACACAGAAATACATGCTAGCAAAATACCCATAGGCATAAAATAAAGTTAAAATAAACAGGTTAGAAAATAAAATACAATGAAAAAACACTAAAAGACATTAATTTATTTAAAACTACATCATATATTCATCTGTCCTATAATTTTCTTAAATTTCCAGTCTATTTCTATAGCCAAATTTTTTTATACTTTGAAATAAAATCTGATCGCCTGAGTTTGTCTTATCCCTCTGTTGGATGATACATTTATATGATGAGAGAAGAGGTCACAAGGTCTGTTGAACTTTCTTTTGGGGAGTTCTCCTGAGGCAGCACCAGGAATAAATAGATCTGGCAGGAGAAAGTTACTGAAAGTTTCCTTACGCAGAGTTTTGTAACAGTTCAAGCTGGTTCGAAAAAGATTCGAGAAATGATGGCTTGGGAAATGAGAGCTGAAAGATAGAAAGCATGTTGCAATTCACGTGACTGGACAACAGGACAAGAGGAAGAGCCCACAAACTCTCATGCTCTAATTTGTCTAAGAAAGGTAAGCTATGCTTCAATTGTATATCACACAAGAGGAAAAGGAAGAGTATTAGGTAAGTGTTACTCAATCCTGATCTTCAGGAAAGCAATCTCACCCACCTCCAAGAAAAGAATCACAGAAAAGATTTTTCTCCATGGCAACCAGAAACATGGGTATAATACAAAGGGGAAATCGTTAGCTGTTTGTTGGTTGATAAAAGAACATCTAATCATATTAAAAGACATAGTACTCCAGTAACCCTTGTTTTGGTAGGTATCTAGGATAGGAAAGATTGGAAAGAGGGAGGGGTAGGTGGGCTAGTGGGAGGGAAAATGGGGAGGGAGAGAGAGAGAGAGAGAGAGAGAGAGAGAGAGAGAGAGAGAGGGAGGGAGGGAGAGAGAGAAATATTTCCATCTTTCCATCTGAATTGAGGTCATAATGGAATAGCACAATGAAATAGCCTCCTTATTAAGTTGTAACTGCAAGACACTACTCAGTGCTCCAAAGTAGAAAACTAGCAACCAATCAAATCCAGTATCATTCACAACAAAACAAAACGAATTGTAGGCTAGTGATGTCGCTCAGCAGTAAGTAGTGTTTACTAAGAAAGCTTATGTTCAAGAGCCCAATGTTCAAATATTCCCCATGGTGAAAGACAAAAGAAGAGGAGGAGGAGGAGGAGGAGGAGGAGGAGGAGGAGGAGGAGGAGGAGGAGGAGGAGGAGGAGGAGGGAGATGAGAAATAAAGCTATTTAAGCATGCAGGCCTGCTTGCTCACCTATGATCTCAGCAGAAGAGGCTGAGGAGAAGAATTCCATCCGAACAAATCTGCTTTACCATGTGAGGACCAGGACAGAGTGAGACCCTGCAGTAATGACAATGACAAAAGGCAAATAACCAAACAAACATGCCAGTGAAAACGTTAAGAGTATCATAGCAATGCCTAATGTGATTCTACTCACAGCTAATCATTCCCTACAAGGCTTCACAGTCTTTTATTTTCTTTGTAAAGGCACAAGGCAAGAGACCCTGTAACTTCAGCTTTTCACATCCCCATCCCAGGTATTAACTCAATAATAACTCAAAGTATTTACTACTACTACTACTACTACTACTACTACTACTACTACTACTACTACTACTACTACTACTAATTTACCTATTCACTTTATATCCCACACACTGCTTCCCTCCAGGTCACCCCCTCCCACAATCCTTCCCCCCACCCACATCCCTTTCTCCTCTGAGCAGGTGACCGCCCCCAGGTATCTGTCTTTTATTTACAATGTTTATGGCCTTATGCTAAACTTGCTTCCCAACTAGGTAATAACTTATTTAACCCATTTAAAGTATTGTGCATCGACTACAAGGCTAGTTACCTCTTCTCAGTTTTAAGAATCTGACACCTTCAGAGTCCAAGGTGAGTCTTCCCTGAACCTGATTATCTCCCAGAGTTCCTGTCTCTCTACCAGATGTCCCACCTTCTATTTCCTGCCTAGTGGTAAGAGACCATCATTTTTTATTGACATGTTATGCTTCTACACACTACACAGGAGATTCTCTGTGGGTCCCAGGCTACTTAAACACACTAGAAAATATTTATATCACATATTTACAGTCATGAAATGGGCAGGCAGTTACATTCTTAAGCACCCAATGCAAATGTCTTTTTATTTTTGTTGTTCAAACTAAGTCATTATGAAAGATAAATAATTATCAGACACATGATAGAAAATCTTTAAAGTGATCCATTTGTAAATATCTTTAAATTAAAAAGTATAACAACTGGAATTAGAAACAAATTACATGTACTAAACAGAAGATTAGATGTTCATAAATAGTAAACTGAAGTGAACCATGGTCTTAATAATAATTTTATCAATTTCTGAACATAAGGACAGGAGGAAAATCTCTAATGATATCTCAGTTAAGGGCACTCTGAGCTGCAACTGGAATATTGAAGAGACTAGCAAGCAGAAGCCAGATATCAGAAGATATTCAAACTTATGAGTAGAGAATTTGCAAGGATTAACATCCAGCAAACAAAGCTCACAGGAAAACACCAGCAATCACACTGGGAGGTGTGAATGGTGCGTCAGAACAGACCAATGTAGCAACTGGCAATTCAAAACTATACTTTCTAATAACTCAACAGCAAAGAATAAATTAGAATGGAAATTTGTAGTTATTTATATATACATTAAGATAGTGAAATGCTACATTGTTTTTCTTTTATCTTATCCTTGCTTTATAATCATAACACACACACACACACACACACACACACACACACACACTTTGATAAATGTTTGGAGCAAAAATGAACAATTTACCTTTTAAAGCTTATATAATCTTCATCCTTGTTTATTCATTTATTAAAATGTTCAGAAAGGAAAACTGAATTCTTATTTATGCCATATAGTATTATGAATGCATTAGGTCTTTTAATAAAAGAAACACTAATAAGAAGGCAAGTATGTGATACCTTTACATCATAAAACTATAAATTTATATTTTTAAGATTATAGAAAATCCCATGACCTAGAGAGTTGGTTCGGTGTTTAAGAGTGCTCGCTGTTCTTGTAGGGCACTAAGGTTTAGAGCCTTGAAACCACTCATAACTTTAGTTCCAGGGATGCTGACCCTCCTCTTCTGGCTTCTGAGGGCACCATGCACAGACATATGTTCAGAATAAACACTCATATGCATAAAACATGTAACTTTAAAAAGGAAAAATAGCCTAAAAATTAAAGAGATTAATATAGTGGCTAAGTAGAGCACATGCATCAGTGGTGAGTGCTTAACTAGATGACATATTAAAGCATCAGAACAGTGCCTGCAAGCAGGATCTTTCTGCAGTATGGTAAGAACAGGCAGTGAACCAATAAGAAAGGAATAAGCAGGACAAAAAAGGTGGTGAAAAGAAACAGACAGACACAAAAAACACTTGCAGAAGAAATACAAAAGACATCACCACAACCAAGCTATTTAAATATAATCCTTCAATATCAAAGAACCCATCAAAGTGAAATTCATCAGCCTTACCCATTCATCTGTCCACATATCTTAGTTGCCCACAGAGGGCTACTGATAAAGACACAAGCAAATGAACATCTTCATGCACTGCTGGAATGAAAAATTTGAACAATCACTTTTTAAAAGTTGTCTCAACTTGTCTATGTATTCCTCTTACTACTAACCTGTGTGTTAAAATGTCTATGTAGGGGGACTCACCTTTGAGTCTGGTGGTGTCAGAACTGCTGAAGTTCAAGCTGTCTCGGTGTGGGTGCAGGGGTGTCGGAGGAGGGCTGGAGCACATGAGATGTTGCCTAGAAAATATCATGAGAGAAGTAACACAGGCCCAAAAGACCACACACAGTATTGACTCACTGATGAGTGGATATTAGCCCTAAAGCTTAGGATATCCACAATACCACTCACAGACCACACGAAGCTTAACAAGAAGGGAGACTAAAGCATTGATGCTTCAATCCTACTTAGAAGGGGGAACAAAATAAACACAGGAAGTAGAGGAAGGGAGGGACCTGTGAGGAAAAAAAAGGAGGGGGAAGGAAAAGGGAGCTCAAGATCAGGAATGGGAAGAGATAGAAGTCCAGAGTGACAGGAGAATGAAGAGAAATAAGTAGCTGGGGGGTGTGGAATGGGATGAACAACTAGAAAGTTCCAGACACCAGGGGAGCAAGAGGTTCTGAGGACCAAACAAATGATTTTAGCAGAAATGACCAACAGAGAGGAGATAGAACTTGTAGAAACCACCTCCAGTACATAGGCATGGGCCCCAGTTGAGGGATGGGGTCATCCACCCATCTCAAAAATTTTAACCCAGAGTTGTTCCTATCTAAAGGAAACACATGGACAAAAAATGAAGCTGAAGGATAGGCTAAACAGAGACTGCCTCATCTTGGGATCTATCCAATCTGCAGACATCAAGAACTGCTCTGAGACAGGAGCCTTGTATGGCTGTCCTCTGAAAGGTCCTGCCAGCATCTTACAAAGACAGATGCAGATATTACTGCTAACCATCAGACTGAGTCTTGGGCCCCAATGGAAGAGTTAGGGGAAGAACTGAAAGAGCTGAAGGGATTGTATCCCCACAGAAAGAACAACGATATCAACTAACCAGACCTCCAGAGCTCCCAGGTATTAAACCACCAACCAAAGAGTGTCTACATGGATGGGTCCATGGCTCAAGCTACATATGTAGCAGAGGACTGCCTTATCTGGTATCAATGGGAGGGGAGGTCCTTGGTCTTGTGGAGGCTTGTTGCTTCAGCATAGGGAGTTGCTAAAGCAGTGAGGAGAGTGGATGAGTGGGTTGGGCAAAGGGGATGGGGGATGGGGTGGCAGTTTGTAGAGGGGAGACCTGGAAGGAGGATATTTGATAAATGTAGATAAATAAAATAACCAATTAACAAAAAAAAGGAATGATAAAAATGTATAAAGTATCATAATATATGGGAAGGGTTAGGAGGCAAGGTCTTGTTGGAGGAGTTGTGTCACTGGGTAAAGGCTTTGGACTGAAAAGATTGCTACCATTTCCAGATTATGCTCTCTCTCTCTCTCTCTCTCTCTCTCTCTCTCTCTCTCTCTCTCACTCACTCTCTCTCTCTCTCTGCCTCTCAATCTCTCTGCTTCTTGTTTTGGATTCAAAATGTGAGCTCTTACCTGTTACTTTACCTCAATCATCACGAATTTAACTCTTTGAAACTGGAAGCCAAATTAAGCGATTTTTTTTATAAGTTGCCTTGATAACAGTGTTTTGCTATAGCAATAGCAACCTACCTAGGACACATACGTACCAGAGTCTGCACTCATGACTAGCATAAAATGGTCTTTCTCCAAAGAGTGTGGTGTCAGAGGGCATCATAGCTGCACTAAGAAACATAGAGTGTAAACTAAGCTACTCAAAAAGATGGCCACAATCTCGGCCTTAATTACTGTTATATTGCTGTGAATTGGCATCATGGCCTAGGCAACTTGTAAAGGAAAGCAGACATTTAAGCATTTAACTGGGATCTTGGTTATAGTTTCAGAGTTAACTCATAACCATCATGGCAGGGAGTATGGTAGCAGGCAGGCTGGCATAATAAGTGCAGGTTGCTAGTGGCAGAAGGTGGGCTTTGCAGCTAGCAGTCTCCATAGTAAGTGGTCAGATTGCAGAGTCCATGCACCAGAAGAATGTCCCTTGTTTCCAATTATTCCATCCATTGCAGAAGAATAGGAACCTGTGCTCCCTAGTCAAAAAGTCACATGTACTGGAGAAATATCTGAAATATAATAAGATTTACTGGATTCCTCATCTTAGGGTGTTCCTAATCTCTCACATATGAAGTTCTGACCATGAAGAAACCTTTAATGTTAGACGCTCCAGTAGTGGAAAGAGAAAAAAAATACAGTCTTAGGTCTACATGCACACAGTCCTGTACACAAGGTAGAAAACCATGGCTAGGCTTACAGGATAACTGCTCAAGCTGTAACCTGAGTACCTGTTTTGGTTTGGCATGAAGCAAAGAACGAGATCTTGACTTCTCCTGCCCTCCCCTTTGCCATCATTAAAGGAAGATTCCTGAACTGAAGAGAAATGCAGAAATGTGATGACTTCTTTACCTCAGACAGAGGTTGATGAGGTTTCCAGGATTTTCCATCCTTGATTCTGAAGGAAAGCAGCCAGAGCCTTACTGGGCAAAAGGGAGATTGTGGTGTTTGGGAGGAAACAGACTTCCTTATGCAAAAAGCTTTGGAGAACTTCCCTCAGCCACAGTGGAAATGTTCTGTTTAGAATCTATAGTGATTCATCCGTAGATAACCTATGCTGTGACCACATGGAAGCAGGCAGGGGCTTGCAACTCTTGCAGAAGCTCTAGCAGCTTCACAGGGACTGCCCCAAAGTACAGAGAAACATTATGAAGATTATTGGAAACGTGGCCTTGAATAAGTGACTTCACATTGCTATAGTCCACTTACACTTAATAAGGATTTCATCCAATTGAGATTTCACCTCACACCAGTGAGAATGGCTAAGATCAAAAACTCAGGTGACTACAAATGCTGGCGAGGATATGGAGAAAGAGGAACACTCCTCCATTGTTGGTGGAATTGCAGACTGGTAAAACCATTCTGGAAATCAGTCTGGAGGTTCCTCAGAAAATTGGACATTGAACTACCTGAGGATCCAGCTATACCTCTCTTGGGCATATAGCCACAAGATGCCCCAACATATAAAAAAGACACGTGCTCCACTATGTTCATAGCAGCCTTATTTATAATAGCCAGAAGCTGGAAAGAACCCAGATGCCCTTCAACAGAGGAATGGATACAGAAAATGTGGTACATCTACACAATGGAATATTACTCAGCTATCAAAAAACAATGACTTTATGAAATTCATAGACAAATGATTGGAACTGGAAAATATCATCCTGAGTGAGGTAACCCAATCACAGAAAACACACATGGTATGAACTCATTGATAAGTGGCTATTAGCCCAAATGCTTGAATTACCCTAGATGCCTAGAACACATGAAACTCAAGACGGATGATCAAAATGCGAATGTTTCACTCCTTCTTTAAAAGGGGGAACAAGAATACCCTTGGCAGGGAATAGAGAGGCAAAGATTAAAACAGACACAGAAGGAACACCCATTCAGAGCCTGCCCCACATGTGGCCCATACATATACAGCCACCCAATTAGACAAGATGGATGAAGCAAAGAAGTGCAGGCCGACAGGAGCCGGATGTAGATCGCTCCTGAGAGACACAGCCAGAATACAGCAAATACAGAGGCAATGCCAGCAGCAAACCACTGAATTGAGAATAGGACCCCCATTGAAGGAATCAGAGAAAGAACTGGAAGAGATTGAAGGGGCTCGAGACCCCTTGTGAACAATAATGGCAAGCAAGTAGAGCTTCCAGGGACTAAGCCACTACCTAAAGACTATACATGGACTGACCCTGGACTCTGACCTCATAGGTAGCAATGAATATCCTAGTAAGAGCACCAGTGGAAGGGGAAGCCCTTGGTCCTGCTAAGACTGATTGTTGGGGGGAGGGTGGCAATGGGGGGAGAGTGGGGAGGGGAACACCCATAAAGAAGCAGAGGAGGAGGGACTAGGGGGATGTTTGCCTGGAAACCGGGAAAGCGAATAACATTCGAAATGTAAATAAGAAATACTCAAGTTAATAAAAAAAAAAACAAAAAAAAAAAAAACAAAAAAGTGAGTATACAAGCAGCAAAAAAATTATTTAAAAAATTTTTAAAAAATGAAATGGTGTGTGCACAATGGAGGTGGAGAGTAGTGAGGAACAGCCTGATGTGAGTAAGCCTATGCTGGCCCCTGAGGCCATGGTGAAACCCTGAATTATGCTGGTACTGAGGATCATGTCTGGGTATGTGGGCCAGAAGTAGTAGGGGTGTCAGTGTTGATGGACCTACATATTCAATGCAATCGCCATCAAAATTCCAACTCAATTCATAGAATAAGAAAGAGCAATTTGCAAATTCATTTGTAATGACAAAAAAATCCATTGGGAAAAAATAACATTTCCAACAAATGGTGCTGGTTCAACTGGGGGTCAGCATGTAGAAGAAAGCAAACTGATCTTAGATGTCCTTCAACAGAGGAATGGTTACAAAAAACGTGGTATATCTACACAAGGGAGTACTACTCTACTATTAAAAACAATGACTTCATGAAATTCTTAGGCAATGGATGGAATTAGAAAATATCATCCTGAGTGAGTCACAAGAGAAAACACATGATATGCACTCCCTGATAAGTGGATATTAGCCCAAAAGCTTGAATTACCCAAGATACAATTCAAAGGGCACATAAAACTCAAGAAGACCAAAATATGGATGCTTCAGACCATCTTAGAAGGGGTGACATTCTCACCGGAGGAAATACAGAGACAAAATATGGAGCAGAGACTGAAGCAAAGACTATTCAGAGACTGCTGCACCTGGGGATCCATCCCATTTGCAGTCAGCAAACCCAGACACTATTGCTCATGCCAAGAAGTGCTTGCTGTTAGGAGCCTAATATGGCTGTCTCCTGAGATGCTCTGCCAGAGCCTGACAAATACAAAGCTGGATACTCACGGCCAACCATTACACTGAGAATGGGGTACCCAATGAAGGACCATAAGAGCTGAAGAGGTTTACAACCCCATAAGAAGAACAACAATATCAACCAACAAGACCTCCCAGAGCTCCTGGGGAATAAACCACTAACCAAAGAGTACACATGGAGTGACCCCTGGCTCCAGTCACATACGTAGTAGAGGACGGCCTTGTTGGACATCAATGGGAGGAGAGGCCCTTGTTCCTGTGAAGGCTGGATGCCCCTGTGTAAGGGAATGCCAGGCGGGCAGGCAGGAGTAGGTGGGTAGGGGAGCACCCTAATAGAAGCAGGGGGAAGGAGGATGGGATAGTGGGTTTCCAGAGGGGAAACCAGGAGAAGCTATAACATTTGAAATGTAAATAAATAAAATTTCCAATTAAAATATAAATATAAAAAATTGATATGGAAAGAGCTAGACCACTGTGCGGAGCACCATTTGAAAAGCTTAGGTACTGAAATCTCCATGAGTAGAAAAGAGAGCTGATACTAGAAGGCTTCAGTTGATTTGTCCATGTTCTTCAGAATAGATTGTGGCTGTAGTGTAACCAGCTGCTTCAAGTTTCTGTTGCCTGGACTATACTCTGGCATTGTGAGCTAAAATCAAGCTTTCTTTCCTTAGAGTGTCTTTCTGTTGAGATATTTTGTTACAGAAATGAAGCTAAGCACTTATATTTCAAGATTAGCTATCATTCAAGAAATCATTTTTGTAGGGTGGTTCCCAAACTTGGTGTTAGGCAAAAAAGATAGTTTTTTTCCTCTCTAAATTATATATTGATTCATTTACTTGAGTCAGTCTTTTCCTGGTAGGTCCCTGTAACCCTCTTCCATGGGAAGACTTATCCCTTACCACGTTTGATTTCAAAACAATTCTAAAGCTAGAGTCAAACAAAGATATTTCCAGCCTCGTGTGATCTGGGAATCCTGCTTTTCAGACTACATCACTCCATTCCTCAGTTCATACATGATAAGACAGATGAGAAAGCTACATAAAAAGTCAACTAGGCAAAAGCACTAGCAAGGAAGGTTTTCTATTTAAAATATTTAAAAGTTTATTTAGAATATACTTTGATGTGATCATTTTTATTCTTAAAACAAGGAAGTTACCATTTAAAATATTATTTTTAAATAATTTATTTCTAAAACATTTAGTTTGAAATACTATTTAAAATATTATCAAAGTTAATACTAAAATCTCTTATTTCCTGAAAATAATAGCTTTGTAGTTTCATCAAGTGGTCAGGACAGTTTTTGACTCACTGAGGTTGAATGTCAGGTAATTTCATGTAATGTTCACTTTTAAAAGAGAAAGGGGATAGCAAGGCTTAGATGAAAAGTTCGGGGCATGACCTAAGAAATGTATTTATAAGGTCTGACTGCTGCAGCCAAAAATAATAACCATCGAACCCAGTGAATAATTTAAGGCCAATGAGCTAACAGTGATCTTTGCAATGGGATATTAATACGTAAATATTTTAGTCAGCTTTTTCACACCCTGCATAAAAATGCCTTGTATTTTATCTACAGTCTCACTCTAGGTGAAATTTCTGAGAGATTTTGTCTTCTCACTGAAGTCTTTATATATACATTCACACATTATAATTAAATGATTTTACTACGCAAATACATTCAAGAAAAAAAAGATTATATTTTCTAAAATATGCAGCGATGAGTCCTCAGGACATGTTTCACTTTGCACATTGGGACACCGCTGTCACGGAACTTGGTTCTTTTTATCTGGGTCTCTTTGCTGTGATGGTGTAATTTATTGAAGATAAATTGAAGACGAGACTCAGCTTTTTTGAGCATGCTCAGTTGTAACGAAACGTGGTAAACACAGAGAGGTAAACATCCAGGTAATGTTTCTATGATTTAAACTAATAGGCATAGTCAATCTCTTTTGTATTTTTTAGTGCTAACAAAATAAGCAATGGTTCTGATTTCCTAGACAAATGTTTTATTTTGGTCAATGTACTCGTGTGGTTTTGCTAAATTTTAACAAGCCACTTTATTCTTTATGATTCATTTTTTCCTCAGTTTAGCACAAAGGGGTCTCTGGCTAACTGGTAAGTCTCTTAAAATTGAAATCACAAATAAGTAATAATGACAACAACCAAGTGTCCCCAAGCCTAGTATGTCAACAGAATTTCTTATAATAAAACTATTTTATTTACATTTAGTGACTTTCTTTTTACTTTCACTTTCTTTTTTTGGTTTTGTTCTTTTACATTTTATTTACTTTAATGACTATTTTAAAACGGTACTATTAACTTGGCTAACACTCTAGAATTCTCTTTTGCTATATTTTAATATTCTTTTCTAGAGCGTTGCTTTAGTTTCTTTCTTATTGCTGAGGCCCCAACAAAAACAACTTGAGGGAGAAATGATGTGCGTTGGCTTACAGTTCCAGTGGGGCACAGTGCATTTTGGTAGGGAAGGCATGAGCCACACCAAAGGGAGGAAATAGTGGTGGGACCAAAAGGCAGGCTACTCTCCTGTACTACATCTGCACTCACAAAAGAAAAGAAGCAAGCGGAAAGGACAGGGAATCGAGTCACAAGGACCGGCTCTAAAGTCCCACTTCTGAAGACTCGCCAACCTTCCCTAAAAACGTCATCAACTGGAAACCAAACATTCAGAGGCAAGAACCTCGGCTGGGTAGTTTCCATTCGGACCACAAAAAGTATGAATTTTGCAAGAAAAAGCTTAGTCAACAGAACATGCAACTGTCTTTGTTTAAATCTGTAACAGATTAATTAAGAGGGCTTGGATGTAAAATGTCTCCAATAGGTTTATGTGTTTTCACAATTGCTTCTCACTGGAGGCCCCGTTTTGGAAAGCTTTGGAAACTTCAAAGGTGGCATCTTGCTGGGAGAAGTGGAACAGTATGCTCGGTCTTGATATTTTTCACGGTTTCTTCACTGCTTGTTCTCTGCTTCCTCATTGTCGAGACCACGTGACCGGTTATCTTAGACTTGTGTTGCTATGCCTTCTCTATCAAGATGAACTGTATTCCTTCTTAACTGTAAGCCAAACAAAACATTAAATTGTTCTTGTTAAACATTTGGTCACAACATTGAAACAAAGTCACTCCTACAAAGGCCATGCAAACCCAACCTAAGGAAATACTTTTGTACTGAGGAAGTCCTAAACTGACTAGAAAACCTCTACTTACTGCCATTAACTGTCCATTTATTCCCTTAGTCTTACCTCTGCAGACTCTCTGATCATTTCACTTCACCATGATGTTTGTTCCCTTTCCATTCCTGCTTTAAAGCCACAGAACATCCTTTATTCTCTCTTCCAAGCTATTCGTTGATGTTCAAAAACTGGAGGTTTGACTCGGTCCACCCATGTTAAGGTATGCGGTGAACATGTCAATTCTACCGTTGCTGTGAAATCTCTGCATTCAGAGAACTCTGAGAAAAACTTGTTAGAACCTTGAAGTTATTCTCTAGAGGGGGGTTCAGAGGAGGAACAAGTTCCATCCTTTGAGGGATCTCCAAGTATCTGAAGATGGCATTTTTCTGAAAATTGGCCA
Organism: Rattus norvegicus; assembly: GCF_021556685.1. NCBI lineage: Eukaryota > Metazoa > Chordata > Mammalia > Rodentia > Muridae > Rattus > Rattus norvegicus. The sequence continues at coordinate 62,355,935 of NC_141539.1, forward strand.
CTGAAGAAGAGGTCAGGTCCCCCTTGAGGGGACCCTACCAGAGTGGCAGCTTTAGCTTTCCCTTGAAATAGTACTCTATCTTAAACCATGATAGCCTTCCACTCTTTTCAGGGTTAGTTCAGCTTTCTTCCACTCTATTTTCAATCTTTTTTTCCATATCTTTTAGGTCTTAGCTTTTAGAAACTTAAAAAGAAAAAGAAAGAAAAACCCAGACTATTGTAAATCAAAGTGTTTCCTCTCAAAGCTAGAGTATGTTTCATGAATTTCAAAGATTGTTTTTGAATCCAAAAATCAAATAATTTGACTTCCAACTTCTTCCCTGAACTTCTAATGTCTTTGTTTTTCTCTGGTAATTCACTTAGCTGGCTCCTTGGCCACTCTCAAATAGTCATGTACACATGATAATAACCTGGACTTCATGTTATCAGGGAAGGGCTACCCATTCGAATGGATGCTATAAAAGTAATATAATAACATACTTACTTGCTTTGCCCAACATATACTTCCTTGGGAGAGAAATATTTTCTTAAACCAAAGAGTTAAGTTTCCATTCTTCCCAGTCAAGACATTCCCAGCGTCACACACAGAGTTCAAAGCAATTGGAATACAGAGATGATTTCAGCCTACTCAGATGTCCTTCTAGCCTTGTGCTGCACTCCATCACACAGACACAATCTAAAACTTTAGCGATAAACAAAATAAAAGGTGGAGCAAGCACTAACAATATTTCATAAAATTATATCATCACCAATATTTGGCCAAAGAAAGGAAAACCTACTGTGTCCAAAGCAATTGACCTGCATTGTGATTTGGAACTTGTAAAGAAAGTAAACTGTACACCGTGACACACTAACAAGGAAAATAAATTCAGAAATTTACATGGCATCTAACCAAATAGCTTGACACTCAGGCTACATCATCTGTACAGGATTATTGAAGAATTGCCAACCACCAGCAGAGTGTATTACCAGAGGACAAGAGAGACATTAGAGGTTGAGGGAAGAAGTTAGAAGCCAAATTATTAGATTTTTGGATCAAAAACAATCTTTCAAATTCATGAAAGATGCTCAAGTTTTGAGAGGCAACACTTTGATTTACAATACTCTGTGTTTTCTCTCATATTTGTAAAATAAAAACTAAGGGCATTTGTGCAAGTCCTAAATTGTCAAAGAAAGATCTCCACTAGATAAAGGCAATCAAATATTTTAAATGTTGTAAAGAATATTATGTTCCAATCTTTTTTTTTCATTTCCAACCATTCCAAAAATTTCATGTGTAATTTGGGTTTCCTTGACAAAACCTGTCTGTGTTCACTAGATAAGAAACTTCTTTTTATTATCTTTTAATATATGTGACATCAATATATGCGATATGTACACCATTAAGAACCACATGATATGTTCACATATTGAGCTCTGAGGTCAGATATAAGAAGTATTTACAACTCAATTTAAAGCCGTTCACTTCATAATTTGATCACACTCTTTTTCCCTCATTTTGCTAATGGACAATTTGCAAACCTGAAACATGGGCTTTACAACACTCTCTTTGGGAGTGCTGTTAAGACAAATGCTTAAACCAACCAATGTATATAGAGATCAAACATTTCATAGATGATTTTGTTTTATTGATTATTAATCCACTTTGCTCAGGCAATCCTGACTAAGACCAAAATCACTTTACAAAAATCACTGTAAGCCTGATGAAGGAGAAGCCCCAGAGCACTGTGTTACTTGAAAATACATTTAGAAGTGAAAGCAAATCAATAGTAATTATATAGCCCCAAATGGATTATCTTTTCTTATTAAAACTGTAATAGCAAGAAATAGTGTAGATAAGAGGATACTTTTTGAGATATCCAATAGTCTATTAACCTTACTTATAACACGGATATTATTGGACTCATTTTTAGAAGGAAAGTCTGATATATGAGGACCCATGTAGAAACAAAATAGAATTTTTTGATTCATTTAAATAGAAATGAGAAACTTTAAATGCTAATTTGCAACTGTACAAATAACTTCTTTCCCTGATAAATATGATACATAACAACCCAAGATTGCAGATTGACATAATACAGCCATCTTGGAAAACTAAACCTCTCTTCCTCCATCCTTACTAGCGTTGGGTGTCGAATCAGTACCAGGGGTTCTTTCCTTATGTTTGCTCTTACGTTTACACAGTGCGGTAGAAGGGTGGTGGTGGTGATGGTCGGGGGTATTTGGATTTGCATTGTTCCTGTGGCATAAGGAAATCTCACACCAACTTTCATGCCTGCTCTATCTTATGCTACGCCCTCTGATATTTCAGGAACATGTTGACAGCAAGAATCTTGGCTTGAAAATAAATTCTTTATTTCCCTAGAAATACTGTTGATAAATATCTTATTTTAGTACTACTCGAAGAATGATTATCCTGCATTAGTAGCCAGAGAGTTAAAGCAAAATCTTGCAATTAAATAGCTGCAGTAATTCCCCCTAAATATTAATCTCTATGGAATAGAAAAGAGAAACTATAGATTAAGAAATACATTATGGTATTCATTAATAAGCATTTAGTTGAACAAGCAGGAATCTAAACACAAAACCACTCAATAATTCTAGTCTTACTGCCAAGCCTAAAGTAATGCTGTGGACAAGACAGAGGTGATGGGAGGAAGTATCTACGCCACATGGTAAACAAATGAACCCCCCCCCATTCCTTTGCTCTTATTTCAAGCCTTCCTGAGCCAAATGGCATATTAGTTGTTCTGATTAACTGTTCTATTATTTTTATTCTTATTTTTCCGATGTTATGCTTCACGGAGTCATTTTTTTTCTAGATGAAGCATAAAGGAATGAAATGTTTTGTGGCTAGTTCAAGCACATTTATTACTTTCTGGCCCTTGAACCGGATTTTTCTTTTAATGTCCACAAGATATTAAGTCATAAAGAAAGAGAGAAGCCACTACATTCTTGTGGAACAGATGTTTTATTCTTAACTGTTTATGTGTGTGTGAGTGAACACAAATAAAACTGATTATTTGTCTAATTCCAGCATTATGTCTAGAGGGTAACTTTTGAACTGACCTGTTCTACACAAATAAACTTTCTCTTCTTTTCTTTCTCATGTGGCTTAATTTCCGGGAAATTAGCAGACTCTCCTACTGTTGTCGCTCCAAAAGTTGGTGTTTGGAAATGGTTTGTGGCATGTTTTAAAGAGGCAAGGCTGTTCCATTTTCCGAGTAATATCTTGGAAGATAAAACCGCCAAATCTCAATACTGAGACTTCATTTGCTTCAGCTAACCTCCAGTGAACTGATGTGGCATGGGCTTCTTCGCCTTGAATGGACCACTCTTTAATTAGAGGTGACCCACCTGGTTCTGAAGAAGCAGGGCCTTCATTTGAAAACCCTTCATTGTAAGTGAAAGTCTTTTCTTACATTTGGCAATGACCTGGCTGCCTGAAACTTTAAAAAATGACTAGGGTTTTTGCTTTATGTTCTGAAGAAATGTTCGATTCCACTTTCAGAAAACTTACCTTTAGGTGTTTAGAAACAGCATTTAAAGTCTTTTTCGACCTTTTCTTAGTTGAAGTAAATACTGCCAATTCTTTTCAGCTTTGTTCACACAAGATGCTGCATGCCTTTTAAGATTCTTTGTTTCTTTGTTTCAGGTCATCCTATGCTAGTATTACATCATTATCAGTGGGGACAGAGGGCTACACACACACACACACACACACACTGTCTAAAATTCGTATGTGTATTACTCAATACTTACTCTTAGAAATAGCCCACTTCACTCTAATGGAGCTTGTCTCCCTTCAGAAGCCTTCAAAGAACACAATTTGCTACCAAAGAAAATCTGTATTTTGACTGCACTTCTTTTGGATTTGAGTCTTGCTCCTGTAAGTGTTCCCACCAGAACCTGAGACAAATCATAACGAAGCTCTTTCTTTTACAATACAAACCACTACCAAAATTATAAACGCACATACTGCTTTAAGTATTTGGCTGGTTTTTATCTCTTAAAAAGTTTAAATACCAAAATGAAGGCATAGCATTGCATGGAGAAAGACAGGACAATGTACGTTCTGTACTTCTGAAGCTTTTAAGTTACTAACTTAACATCTGATTTGAATTGAATACACAAGACTTTATATTTGTGCAGCTTATGGCTCGTTTTCAATATATACATACTGACACCGGTACTGCAAAAGCACATTTTAATAATGGAAGTAGGGCAAAATTCTTATTTGAACACATTTTCACTATGACGTCTCCTACTATATATACTCTTGGATTTGTGTATTGTGGGCTCTTGTGTTTTTTTTTTTTGTATTGTACATGGGCTTTGTAAATATGACAGTTAAATGTATGTTTAATGCTCCTAGAGAGAACGAATAATAAGATTTCCTACAGTGTTGAGTTTAGAGTCAACTTCAGGGAACTCCAGTGGTGGTGATTACGCACTAGGCATTTTAATGTACCGACTTTCAGGAAGCAGCCTACAGATTTTACCAATGCCTTTCTCACTACATTTTAGTGTAAGCCAAAGTAAAACAGTGGCAATGTACACAGCACTCCTAATTCTTACATGATTTAGGTACATCAAGATACATAAACTTAACTTGTATGTAGGCAAACTCTCCATTTCTCCATTTTACTGTCTTCTGAAATGACATCTCTCCTACATAATCTTTACTTGACTCAACTCAAATATTAACCTGAGGTCAAGAGGAGGAGAGAGAGAGAGATGACTGAGCTGAGTGACTTCTCTAAAATTATAATGAATTTTTTGAACTCAAAATAATTTTATTATTATCCCATTTCTACTACATCATCATTTCACTCCATTTCTGAAGGTCATATGTGTGTGTGTGTGGATGTGTAAGAAGCTATACTAAAGACACAAAAGTATGGGATTTCTGTGATAACTCTTGCTTATTGAGAGTGAATTTGGACTCTACTTGAACTCATACTATACGTCATTTTCATAGGTGTGGTGAATACGTTGATTTAAGATTCACCTTTGAAATTATACTGATAAATACTTCACTCTGAAGATAAGTTGGATAACACTATTAAAATATGGAATGTTTTGTAATTCTCTGCAGTTATTGAGAAAAGCATTGAAATTTAGCATTCAGATGTGTATGAGCATCTGTGTGCATGGAGGCCAGAAATCACCTTTAGGTGTCATTCCTCAGGTAAGGTACACTTTGCTTATAAAATTTTCCAGTAACAGCTGCCTTAGTAGGGTAGTCTGGTTTGGCAGAGATCTCTAAGGGATTCCCTGGCTCTGCCCCACCAGCAATTGGATTATAAGAATATATCACCATGCGTTGTTTTTTATGCAGGTTCTGGGAACTGAACTCAAGCCTTCAACTTCATATAGCAAGCCCTTTAACAACTGAACTATCTTGCCAGTCCCCCACTTCAGTTTCTTTATGTAACTTTATTTTGCTATGTAAATGAAGCTTAATATAATTTAAGTCGAATCATTCAGAACAAATATGCAAACAGAAACAGACAATGTGGTCTGAGGGATAAGACCTGAGTGCAAGCAAAGTTAGACTTTCTCCGCTTCTCAACCCTGAAAAACAACATCAGAAAGACTTTACATTTTTTGTTTCTTATTCTAATAAAAAATAAATATTACAAGCCACCATTTAATAACTTGTAAGATTCCACTTGCTTGTTTCAAACCATGGTTAGTGTCAATGATACTTTAAAGAAATCGTTAGGTGCTGCATGTTTGGACACCTTAAGTTAGACTTTGTGTTCCATGTGTTTTCCAAAAATAAGACAGCCATGTGGTTTTGTCTTTTGAGAACTACTTCAAGGGAGAATTCTCTGACCAGGGATAAATATGGAAGTTTACTATTCAATCTGTTCTCTCTAAGATCTGTGCCTCTTCAATTTGCAATATTTTCTTCATTGAAAATATCTAACTTGAGGTTGGGGAGGTGGCGTGGTAAGAAAGGCTTGCTGTGCAATCATTAGGACCTTAGTTTCACTGCCCAGAACAGTGCTCATACCAATCTATAAATGCTGTGCTGGAGCAGGATAGGACACAGGCAGATGTTGAGCCACTGGCCAGTCAGCCTGGTCAGCATATGAGCTCTGGGATCAATGGGAGACCTTGACTAAGAGATGAGGAGTGAAGCAGAAGATTCCTGATTTCAACTTTTGATCTCCACATTCCAACACACACACATGTGTGCACACACTCACACACAACACCCCCACCCTCCCCCATACAAACCCAGAAATGTTTAACAACACTTCCTGGCATGTTATGCAGAATGTCATGTTTCTTCTAAGTGCAATAGTTCTCTCAATTCTAGTGTTACAGAGAAAATATAAGAAAATGATGAGATATATCTGAAATAACATAATCCAAAGCAAAGCATGTAATGTTTCAAATATTTACAAATTTGTATTCTGTTTGTATCTTTAGGTATAAATAAATGTCTCAAGTTTTCTTTCAACTTAACCAGTTGAAATGAACTCTCTGTACCTGGGCCCACAAAAGGAGCCTTGGCATTCCTTAATATGCATGACCATAATTCTCTAGTGATAACATTTAACTGAGCTTAAAAGGATAAAAGAGTGTACAAAGTCACTTACACAAATTGAGCGTGTATATGAAAAATCATAACAAACTTTTTCTGCAGGGAGCCAGGTAATAAATATTTTTATAATTCTGTGGGATCGAGCTTGTCATGATTATTTAATTTAGCATGAGCAGTATGAAAATAGGCACGCACAATATACAAAGGAATTGCTGTAGTTATATTCAATAAAGCCTTATTTACAAAAGTAGCATGAGCTGGAAGTGATGTCTGGCCTAGTGTCATTGGATTGTCTTTGCAAATATGTTTTCGTATTTCTATATAGTTTCCTTTTTATATAGCCCATTGTATTTTATTACATATATAATTTAATATAAGAAATTAAAACCCCTGGCTCATTGTCTAGGTCACAAGGAAAGAAATAACCATATGTCTAAAATGAGAATGTGACCCCCACAGTCTTATTGTCTAGAATAAAGTGTTTTCCCAGGAATGATCTTTTGAAACAGAGTTCAGTTTTTTACTTCTTCTTTTCTTAAATGAATGCTTTAGTCTTCAGATTTATTCTGTTTCCAATTTTCTTGTCTCAGTGGGATTGGTCATGTTCTACTGTATTATAAAGTTGAACAAATAATTATCCAAATTGCAAGGGTATTTTTGTCCTGGAAGACACAGAGATAGAGAATTATTTGTAAGTGTATAGAATCAATGGGCATATGCTTAATTCCCACGATTCACTTAGAATATTACTTTATTTTCTCATATGACTATTATGCCATGTAAGTGATTAGAAAAATAATGTAGATGTTAAAAGTGATAGGAGCAGCTATCTCCATTAGAGTTTGTTAAATATTCTAAAATATGATTTCAGTGGCAAAATAGAGAAAATATGAGAATAAAATAATCCCTGCAAACAAGTATCCTGTAGGATTTGATTAGTGGTCTGGCAAAATTTATGTGGAAATTATATTGCAACACAGGCTAATTATGTCCTTTTTCCATTTGTAAACACTCATGCCAATTCATTTACCATTTTTAAAATTTGAAATATAATTAAAGTAGTATATGTCTAAAGTTTTGTGAAAAGCTATCATAGATATACATTACTGAACTTGTTTTTTAAAAATTGTTTACATTAAACATTCCACATAAATTCATAAAATACTAAAAGTTATTAAAGTACAAATACTACTCAAGAAGTCAAAAACAGTAGAGCTACTATATGATCTGGCAAGCTTTCTCTTGTGGATATGTGTGAGGGAAATTAAATGAATAGGTTTAAGGCCTATTTATAGTTCCTTGTACTTTAAAGCATTATTAACAATGGCTAAATTACAGAACTTTCCTATATACCCACTTATAGATGAAAGGATAAACAAACACACAAACACATGCACAGGAACACATATGTACACACAGACACACAGATACACACTGAAAATGGAATTTTTTTGCCATTGGAAAGAGGGAAAGTCTATCATTCGCCACAGAATGAAAAAATCTGAAGAACATGTGTGAGAAGATCAAGACAGGCACAGAAGGACAAATACTGCATAACATTACCTGTATGGAATATGATATTGAACACTTTATTTATTAAAATTTGAGACTCTGATGATGGTTAGCAGTTGGAACTAGAATAAGAAAATATTTGCTAAAATACATAATTTTAGTAAAGTAGGAGAAGTAAGTTCAAGGTAGGTATACACAACATTGTAACTGTAGTACATACCATTATATTCTTTTAAAATACTCTGTTGATTATGGACAGTCTCATCAGAAAAATAATTATATGAGCTAATTTACATATTACTTGTATTAATTTAACCTTTCCACCATAAAAATGTATACAAACATATACATATATGTATGTGTATATATACATATATGGCATGATACATACATACATATCTTTATTATATCATGTTGAACAATAAATATATTCAATTTTACTTGCCAACTTAATAAGAAAACATCAGGTCAAAGTTATACATACATAAATAAATATAAGTAAATGTAAGCTAAATCAATATAAGTAAAATAAATAAGTACAAACATAAGTAATTTAAATAAAATGCATTAACCATAACAAACATGATTTCTTTATCAAGTGAGAAAAATAAGGTAGAATAGTAAAACATCTCAGAAAGTATTCTAAAACAAAATATTATTAAAATTTATATTTGAAATCTGAAAGGGAAGAAAAATTAAAGTGCTAAGTTTCTGCTTTAAAATATAATTTTAATTTATGTTCAAAATTATATTGTTAATGATAGATATTAAAAGAATAAAAATTATTCATCATTCTGAATATTAACTGCAAGTACAAAATGGATGCTTGAAAAATTTATTTCTCATATTGGGTAGACTTTAATTTTCCATTTCTAAAATCATACCTAAAATACTTATCATGAAAGAATTCGATATACTTATTTGAAGTAAACAGGCAACTTAACTTGTCCTGCAACAAATGGAGCAGCCTCTAAGTTCTTGAAAGATATTAAAAGCAACACAGATAATCCAGAATTTCTTGGTTGCTTTGAAAATTTGTATCCAAGAAACTCTTGTAAAATATATGTCACCTAACTTCTCCAGGATCCTGTTGGCTGCTTTGAATACTAGCCACAGTAGCTGGGGGACAGTCCTGAGGTGGGAATTCTCTCTCACTCTTTTGAACAGACACTGGCTCATTCACAGTAATGTCCAAATCCACTGGATGTGATGAGCTTGGAGAGCAATCATTATTTTAAAATCTTTGTTTTCTGCTGTCCAAATGAGACCATTTGTGCTACTTAGAATCTAAAGTTGGTGGATGCTATTTTGGGATAATCTAATTCTCTCTATTTTTTTTTAATGCTTTCAAATTACCAGGAAGTAAGCCTCATAAAATGGGACTTCCTTAAAAATGTAATTAAAAAAAAGTATACTATTTGGAAACCACCTTATTTTTTTAAAAAATTACTAACGGTTTCATCAAAAGTTACCTTTCACCTCATCCCCTGAACATTTCTTCGGCTGCAATATCGTAACAAGAACCCATACAAAGCTAGGCTCAGGCTCTGATGACATATGATCACCACCAGCTGTAGCAAGAGCCAGTCTGGTTAAAAATAACTGATTTGGCCAGAACAGCAGAACAAAGCTGAAAATCTTCTGACACCTGATCCCTTCAGCAGCTGTGGAAATCTATTGAAAGGGCTCTCCTTTTAATGCATGTGTCAGAATGCTAATTGGAAAAATGACTTCATGTTCTGAGTCATACGGTCACCTCTGTAGACCTCATTAGACATAAATGAGCACACTCAAGTCCGGTGCCATCAGTCAGGTTCACCCATGTGTTGGGAAGGAAGATTGCTCTGTATTTAGGCTCCTGGCCAACTGGGAACATCCTCAGCTATTGAAATTGGGGGCAATCTAATAGAGATGCTAGTTTAGGATCTACATTTGAGGCATGTACACCTTCATGAGCAATCAAAATTGTGCAAAATTTTTGGAACTACAGATTAACCAAGGTAAAAGAAAGAACTTTCGTCAGACTGTAAGGAGCACAAAGTGTTCTGGTGACGTAAGATATTGAAGGACAGGGCCTCATGAGTCCACAGTTGTGACGAACAGAGGAACACCTGCGTAATGAACTTTAACAGAATGAAGGCCATGAAGAGCGGCTCATAATAACATACTACTTAGTTCCGAGAGCAGTGGGAAGTCATGTGTCAGTTATATTAGCCGAGTCAGTGGGAGAGCTTTTTAGGGCAGGTACAATGGTTTGCCCTAAGACTGGAGAGATGGAGATCTGTTCTGCAAGCACAGATGGGTCTGAGTAGCTAAGAAGAAAGCAAGCAAACGAGAAGGCAGTCACAGTTTCAGACACTGTGGAAGGGATGGGGGCAATGGTGTTTCTAAAGAACAGAGCTCATACAAATGAAGCTGTCTCAGACAGCTTTGGGTCCTTAGAACCAGAATAGCAAAACAATGTTTCAGTGTTTGCCTAAAAAATTACCCAAGGGTGGACCTAAGCAACTACAAAATGCTTAGAGAATAATTTCAAGGGAAAATGAATGGTCTTCAAGGACATAGAAAATATCATTGTTAGGTGTATGTGTTAGGTTTGTGTGTATATGCAATGCACAAATCCAATTAAGTATTTTGCTACTCATTCTTTGCTACATAGAACAAAATTTTACTTTTTAATTTCACTCTCACTTTAATTTCTTTTTTATCAACATCTAATGTGCCGTGGCCTTTATCTTCCCCTCTTTTATTTGTTTGTGACATAGGAGCTTGCTAACTTAAAACACATTCCTATTCTGTTGGTTGTATCTCAAGAAAGAGCCATAGAAGTTTTACAAACCTGGAGAATTAAAGGGTATCTGCTTGAGCTCATTACTTTTGTGGTGTTCTGTGAACCTCCTGTGTGTCATTCCTAACAGACAGTACAGCAGTATTTCCTTTACCCATGCTGAAACAGTTTCTGCCTATACCTGACTTGAATCTGGTCCTCCATTTCTCCAAGCTTAGCATGATCAGTTTCATGGAGTCTGGAGTACTCTTTAGTCAGTCATGAGATTATAAGTCATGGAAGCAAGCGACATCAATGGGAGCTCTGCCAGTCAGAAAGAACTGCTTCTTTGGCTTTTAGAAGCCTTTTCACTCTAAACCTTAAAAGGTCCCTTATCTTTCAGGGGCTCTTTCAGCACTGACAAGTGTTTGCAGCTCCTCCTGACAGCTACTACAGCTGTTTTTTAAACCTTGAAACCTAGCTATTTCACAGTTTGTTTTTTCTACATTGAATTCTCTTCAAACAATGGTGTGGTTCCCCTGAACTAGTTGGATCTCTCTAGCACAGAAATTGTTATAAAGACGGTTCTCAAGAAAGCTTCTGTAACAACAATGCCAACCAACCAGAGCTTCCGGGAACTAAACCACTACTGAAAGACTGTACATGGACTGACCCATGTAACAGAGAAAAGCGTTGTTGGGCACCAGTGGAAGGGGAAGCCCTTGGTCCTGCCAAAGTTGGACCCCCAGTGTAGGGGAATGTCGGTGGTGGTGGTGGTAAGGGGTTGTGGATGGGGAGGGCAATACCCGTATAGAAGGGGAGGTGGGATGGCGTAGGGGGTTTATGGGCAGGAAACCAGGAGAGGGAATAACATTTGAAATGTAAATAAAGAAATATATCCAATAAAAAGAAAGAAAGAATGACAGAAGAGATTTCTTGTATAATATTTTCATAATTGGTTCTATCCCCCAAACCTTAAGCTGAAGGAATGCACATAAATAAAAAAAATCAATAAAAATGTGAAAAAAAAGAAAGCTTCTGTAATGCAACACTTTGGGGATCAGTGGTAGTTATCTTTTTTTTTGCAGGGTTAGGGATTGAAATCTGGGCTTACATATGTTCCACCATCTCTCTGCCACTGAGCTACACCCCCAGCTGGGAACAGGTTTGTCTCAGACCTTAGGTTTTTAGAAAGTTGGTCAGTCTCACCCAGTAAAGAATACTGTTGTAATCCCCAACACAGATGAGCTAATCAAACTACTGACAATACCATGACTTTGGAAGGATATGCTAGCTGTTTGAGATGAGTGTTAGCCAGTATTAGTGAATGAAAGGACCACAGCATGGATCACTTCACCCTACATGTGACTGGGCTTTATGTGGGGAGTGATGTTTAGCAAAACCTCATGGCTGGATTCAGTAGTGATTGTAAGGATAGTGTTGCATTCTGCCCGGTAAAACTCATCATAAGCTATCCCAGATTCACAGAGTAGGACATGGGTTTCACTGTTCGTGGGTAGACTGGAAAGCCATATTGCAAGAGGAAATTTGTATATGCTTAGAATACTTTCTGTGGCCATATATCCATAAAGCCCCACAACCTCATGGAAAGAGTTAGCGGACACCTGTATACTCCAGATTGCTTACTACTTAATGCTTTCCTTTATCTTTCCACTTCTTAGGATTAATTGTATGATATATAATGCAAATAATATACTCTGATGAAAGGTCAAAATTTTGAATATCTCTGCCTCAGCTACAACTTTGAATCAGAAGCTCAAGGTTATATTTAATGGTTTAATTAACTGTAGCTCACAAATACTCAAAATTATGTCAAAACAGTCCCGCGTTATTCAACCCGGCCAGACTACTGCTGTTAAATGCTAACCCTGATTTCACCTGAGCACTTAGAACTACAGGACACACATCGATGCTGTGTGTCTCATTATTCTTTATGACAGCTCTCTCTGTTTGCTTAGCAATTCTGTCATTATTGACTCTCAAACACTTAAGTAACTGCTTCTACAATTGTCCTCCTTTAATTTTCTGTAGCAGTCTTTTAATTCCTACTATTGTCAGATAATGACTCCTCTATATCCAGGATGAAATGGTGGCAAGCAGAAGAGGCAAATTTCATCTTTCCACTTGTGTCCCAGCTTTCTGTTGTCATGATGAATGGGTTCTTCTGTTTCTATCTTTGGTCACTTGTGTGCTAAATTAAATTTCCTCTTGCTTACTCAAGGATACTCCTCATGCATTCTCTCGGTTCTTCCTGTCCTGCTCAATCATTTCCACCGACAGACAAATATGCTTCAATGCATCTTGTTGTTAAAATATAAAAGTAAAGCAAGTTCCTGAATCCATTTGTTTAAATTCTCTCTGACTCCTGCTTGTTCATCCACTTCTTAAAAGACCTCTATATCCTGATCCTATGGACTGATTTTTTTTTCAGTTTCACTTAAGTTCAATCAGTTAGGCTTTCTACTCCATGATGTTAATAAAATTGTTTCAATAAAGTTGTAAACCCAGTCGTGCCTCTTTTCCCACCACTCTGCGGAAGCAGTTTCTTATCCACCACTTCGTTAAGGGTGGAACACTTACCTCTTTCGCTTTCCTTGCACTTCTGCTTTATGTTTAAATAATCACACGTGCATTTCTTTTCCTCATTCACTGATTGGTCTTCCTAATTATTTCTAATTTCCTAATATCTAATTTCTACTAATGTAGGTCGCAAAAGAGGTGCCTGCTCCTTTGCTGAGCTCTTGGGTTTCTTGTCTTCACTAGCTTTTCACATCCACTAGTAACCTCAAGACCCCAAAGTGAATACTATCTACTGCCATTGTCAATAACCCAAAGGAATGCACCATTAGCTCTGAGTTCTTCTTAAAGCTGAGGATTCACAAAACAAATTGCTCTTAAACATAGTTTACTCTAGCTTCCCTTTCCCCCAGACAGCAAACAGAACCTTAGTTAGTCCTCTAATGTCTCAGGCCAATCTTAAACTTATTCTAAATTTTTATTTTCTACCCATTCAATGGTACTGCATTTCAAAGCCTTGGAAAATCTACTTTTAGAATTATTTTGACACACCTGATATCCTTCCACTGATATTGCTTATATTATGTCCTTGGACCATATACTTCACATACCACTTAGAAACAATTATTCAGTTTTGTCTTTTGAAGGCCCTGAAGTTTATCCTGTCTGTTTAGATGTTGACTATCTCCCCAAGGTCCCATGTTAAAACCTTATGTCCTGGATGGCATGACTAGTAGGGGAACCTTTAGAAAATGAAGTTATTGAGTTATAAGAGGGCATCATGGAACACTGAACTTTTGCTTATTTATCTTTATTTTGTAGCTCAGGATATCAATAATTGTGTATACCAACTCCTCCAGCATCATATGCATTGCTATAGATCCAATCAGCTACTCAGTTTTTCCTGTAATTGTATGTCTAAAGATATATGCTGAATAAACATTTTCACTTTATAAGTTAATTATCTTAGATATTGTGTTCTGTTATCATAAAGCAACATCAAGACTTATCAGAGTTTTAGTAAAACTGAAACTACTTCTTATGACCCCCAGCAACCTAAATTATATCATCAAACATATTCTTGGGGTTCCTCTTCTGTCGCCCTTTCCCCAACCATAGCACTATGCCTGCAGTGGGTTTTACATTCATTGTAAATGAAGCTCTCCATAACTGATGATCCATTTGTCTTCTTCACACAATACAGATTTCTTCCAAATGTCACTATGGAGAGAATTTCCCCGTCAATATGAAACATAGAGTATTGTCCTGATGTCTTGTGTATTTTCCACAGGGTCAATATCATGCTAAATTGTTCATTAAAAGGTTAATTTCTCTAAGATTTGCATTCTGCCTCCTTTTCTTTCACTACAGAATTCACATATCAAATACTAGTACATAGAAAATATTTTAAAAATTTAAATGAATAAAAAAGAATAAATTGTAATGGCACAATATTAAAAACTTAAATGATAAATCAAATTTAAATAAGGGGGCCCAGGAGCAGCAAGTCCGCTGCGTCTGAGACACTGCTGGAACCTGAAGGGACCGACCGGATAAACAGTTCTCTGCACCCAAATCTCGTGGGAGGGAGAGCTAAACCTTCAGAGAGGCAGACACGTATGGGAAACCAGAAGAGACTGCACTCTGCCCACATCTCGGATGCCAGAGGAAAACACCAAACGCCATCTGGAACCCTGGTGCACAGAAGCTCCAGGAAAGGGCGGCACAGATCTTCCGGGTTGCTGCCGCTGTGGAGAGCTCATAAGCAACACCCCATGAGCAAACATGAGCCTCGGGACCAGAGGTAAGACAAACTTACTTCTCCAAGCGACCTGCCTACTGAACTCAAGACACAGGCCCACCGGAACAGCTGAAGACCTGTAGATAGGAAAAACTACACGCCCAAAAGGAGAACACTCTGTTCCCATAACTGGCTGAAAGAAAACAGGAAAACAGGTCTACAGCACCCCTGACACACAGGCTTATAAGACAGTCTAGCCACTGTCAGAAATAGAAGAACAAAGTAACACTAGAGATATTCTGATGGCAAGAGGCAAACGCAGGAATCCAAGCAACAGAAACCAAGACAACATGGCATCATCGGAGCCGAATTCTCCCACCAAGGCAAACACAGAATAGCCAAACACACCAGAAAAGCAAGATATAGATTTAAAATCACATTTGATCATGATGCTGGAGGACTTCAAGAAAGACGTGAAGAACTCCCTTAGAGAAACACAGGAAAACATAAATAAAAAAGTAGAAGCCTACAGAGAGGAATCACAAAAATCCCTGAAAGAATTAAAGGAAAACACAATCAAACAGTAAAAGGAATTAAAAATGGAAATAGAAGCAATCAAGAAAGAACACATGGAAACAACCCTGGATATAGAAAACCAAACGAAGAGACAAGGAGCCGTAGATACAAGTTTCACCAACAGAATACAAGAGATAGAAGAGAGAATCTCTGAGCAGAAGATTCCATAGAAATCATCGACTCAACTGTCAAAGATAATGTAAAGCGGAAAAAGCTACTGGTCCAAAACATACAGGAAATCCAGGACTCAATGAGAAGATCAAATCTAAGGATAATAGGTATATAAGAGAGTGAAGACACCCAGCTCAAAGGACCAGTAAATATCTTCAACAAAATCATAGAAGAAAACTTCCCTAACCTAAAGAAAGAGATACCCATAAGCATACAAGAAGCCTACAGAACTCCAAATAGATTAGACCAGAAAAGAAACTCCTCCCATCACATAATAGTCAAAACACCAATCGCACAAAATAAAGAAAGAATATTAAAAGCAGTAAGGGAAAAAGCTCAAGTAACATAAAAAGGCAGACCTATCAGAATCACACCAGACTTTTCACCAGAGACTATGAAAGTCAGAAGATCCTGGATAGATGTCATACAGACCCTAAGAGAACACAAATGCCAGCCCAGGTTACTGTATCCTGCAAAACTCTCAATTAACATAGATGGAGAAATCAAGATATTCCATGACAAAACCAAATCTACACAATATTTTTCTACAAATCCAGCACTACAAAGGATAATAAATGGTAAAGCCCAACATAAGGAGGCAAGCTATACCCTAGAAGAAGCAAGAAACTAATCGTCTTTGCAACAAAACAAAGAGAAGAAAAGCACACAAACATAACCTCATATTCAAATATGAATATAACAGGAAGCAATAATCACTATTCCTTAATATCTCTCAACATCAATGGACTCAACTCCCCAATAAAAAGACATAGATTAACAAACTGGATATGCAACGAGGACCCTGAATTCTGCTGCCTACAGGAAACACACCTCAGAGACAAAGACAGACACTACCTCAGAGTGAAAGGCTGGAAAACAACTTTCCAAGCAAATGGTCAGAAGAAGCAAGCTGGAGTAGCCATTCTAATATCAAATAAAATCAATTTTCAACTAAAAGTCATCAAAAAAGATAAGGAAGGACACTTCATATTCATCAAAGGAAAAATTCACCACGATGAACTCTCAATCCTAAATACCTATGCCTCAAATAAAGGGCACCTGCATATGTAAAAGAAACCTTACTAAAGCTCAAAATCCACATTGCACCTCACACAATAATAGTAGGAGATTTCAACACCCCACTCTCATCAATGGACAAGTCATTGAAACAGAAATTAAACAGAGACATAGACAGACTAAGAGAAGTCATGAGCCAAATGTACTTAACAGATATTTACAGAACATTCTATCCTAAACAAAAGGATATATATTCATCTCAGCTCCTCATGGTACTTTCTCCAAAATTGACCATATAATTGGTCAAAAAACGGGCATCAACAGGTACAGAAAGATAGATAATCCCATGTGTGCTATCAGACCACCACGGCCTAAAGCTAGTCTTCAATAACAATAAGAGAAGAACGACAACATATACGTGGAAGTTGGACAATGCTCTACTCAATGATAACCTGGTCAAGGAAGAAATAAAGAAAGAAATTAAAGACTTTTTAGAATTTAATGAAAATGAAGGTACAACATACCCAAACTTAGGGGACACAATGAAAGCTGTGTTAGGAGGAAAACTCAGAGCGTTGAGTGCCTGCAGAAATAAACAGGAGAGAGCATATGTCAGCAGCTTGACAGCACACCTACAAGCTCTAGAACAAAAAGAAGCAAATACACCCAGGAGGAGTAGAAGGCAGGAAATAATAAAACTCAGAGCTGAAATCAAGTAGAAAGAAAAATGATCATAGAAAGAATCAACAGAACCAAAAGTTGGTTCTTTTCAGAAATCAACAATATAGATAAAACCAGACTAACGAGAGGACAAAGAGAGTGTGTCCAAATTAACAAAATCAGAAATGAAAAGGGAGACATAACTACAGATTCAGAGGAAATTCAAAAAATCATCAGATCTTACTATAAAAGCCTATATTCAACAAAACTTGAAAATCTGCAGGAAATGGACAATATCCTAGACAGATACCAGGTACCGAAGTTAAATCAGGAACAGATAAACCAGTTAAACAATCCCATAACTCCTAAGGAAATAGAAGCAGTCATTAAAGGTCTCCCAACCAGAAAGAGCCCAGGTCCAGACGGAGTTAGTGCAGAATTCTATCAGACCTTCATAGAAGACCTCATACCAATATTATCCAAACTATTCCACAAAATTGAAACAGATGGAGCACTACCGAATTCCTTCTACGAAGCCACAATTACTCTTATACCTAAACCACACAAAACCCAACAAAGAAAGAGAACTTCAGACCAATTTCCCTCATGAATATCAAGGCAAAAATACTCAATAAAATTCTGGCAAACTGAATCCAAGAGCACATCAAAACAATCATCCACCATGATCAAGTAGGCTTCATCCCAGGCATGCAGGGATGGGTTAATATACGGAAAACCATCAACATGATCCATTATATAAACAAACTGAAAGAACAAAACCACATGATCATGTCATTAGATGCTGAGAAAGCATTGGACAAAATGCAACACCCCTTCATGATAAAAGTCCTGGAAAGAATAGGAATTCAAGGCCCATACCTAAACATAGTAAAAGCCATATACAGCAAACCAGTTGCTACCATTAAACTAAATGGAGAGAAACTTGAAGCAATCCCACTGAAATCAGGGACTAGACAAGGTTGCCCACCCTCTCCCTACTTATTCAATATAGTTCTTGAAGTTCTAGCCAGAGCAATCAGACAACAAAAGGAGGTCAAGGGGATACAGATCAGAAAGGAAGAAGACAAAATATCACTTTTTGCAGATGATATAGTATATTTAAGTGATCGCAAACGTTCCACCAGAGAACTACTAAAGCTGATAAACAACTTCATCAAAGTGGCTGGGTATAAAATTAACTCAAATAAATGAGTAGCTTTCCTCTACACAAAAGAGAAACAAGTGGAGAAAGAAATTAGCGAAATGACACCCTTCATAATAGACCAAAAAATATAAAGTACCCCGGTGTGACTTTAACCGAGCAAGTAAACAATCTGTATGATAAGAATTTCAAGACTCTGAAGAAAGAAATTGAAGAAGACCTCAGAAGATGGAAAGATCTGCCATGCTCATGGATTGGCAGGATTAATATAGTAAAAATGGCCATTTTACCAAAAGCGATCTACAGATTCATGCAATCCCCATCAAAATACCAATCCATTTCTTCAAAGAGTTAGACAGAACAATTTGCAAATTCATCTGGAATTACAAAAAACCCAGGATAACTAAAACTATCCTCAACAATAAAAGGACTTCAGGGGGAATCACTGTCCCTGAACTCAAGCAATATTACAGAGCAATAGTGATAAAAACTGCATGGTATTGGTACAGAGACAGACAGATAGACCAATGGAACAGAATTGAAGACCCAGAAATGAACCCACACACCTATGGGCACTTGATTTTTGACAAAGGAGCCAAAACCATCCAATGGAAAAAGATAGCATTTTCAGCAAATGGTGCTGGTTCAACTGGATTTCAACATGTAGAAGAATGCAGATCAATCCATGCTTATCACCCTGTACAAAGCTTAAGTCCAAATGGATCAAGGACCTCCACATCAAACCAGTCACACTCAAACTAATAGAAGAAAAACTAGGGCAGCATCTCAAACACATGGGCACTGGAAATAATTTCCTGAACAAAACACCAATGGCTTATGCTCTTAGATCAAGAATCGACAAATGGGATCTCATAAAACTGCAAAGCTTCTGTAAGGCAAAGGACACTGTGCTTAGGACAAAACCACAAAACCAACAGATTGGGAAAAGATCTTTACCAATCCTACAACAGATAGAGGCCTTATAGTCAAAATATACAAAGAACTCAGGAAGTTAGACCGCAGGGAGACAAATAACCCTATTAAAAATGGGGTTCAGAGGTAAACACAGAATTCACAGCTGAGGAATTCCGAATGGCTGAGAAACACCTAAACATCTTTAGTCATAAGGGAAATGCAAATCAAAACAACCCTGAGATTTCACCTCACACCAGTGAGAATGGCTAAGTTCAAAAACTCAGGTGACAGCAAATGCTGGCGAGGATGTGGAGAAAGAGGAACACTCCTCCATTGTTGGTGGGATTGCAGACTGGTACAACCATTCTGGAAATCAGTCTGGAGGTTCCTCAGAAAATTGGACATTGAACTGCCTGAGGATCCAGCTATACCTCTCTTGGGCATATACTCAAAAGATGCCCCAACATATAAAAAAGACACGTGCTCCACTATGTTCACTGCAGCCTTATTTATAATAGCCAGAAAATGGAAAGAACCCAGATGCCCTTCAACAGAGAAATGGATACAGAAAATGTGGTACATCTACACAATGGAATATTACTCAGCTATCCAAAACAATGCCTTTATGAAATTCGTAGGCAAATGGTTGGAACTGGAAAATATCATCCTGAGTGAGGTAACCCAATCACAGAGAAACACGCATGGTATGAACTCATTGATAAGTGGCTATTAGCCCAAATGCTTGAATTACCCTAGTTGCCTAGAACACATGAAACTCAAGACAGATGATCAAAATGTGAATGCTTCACTCCTTCTTTAAAAGGGGAACAAGAATACCCTTGGCAGAGAATAGAGAGGCAAAGATTAAAACAGAGACTGAAGAAAAACCCATTCAGAGCCTGCCCCACATGTGGCCCATACATATACAGCCACCCAATTAGACAAGTTGGATGAAGCAAAGAAGTGCAGGCAGACAGGAGCCGGATATAGCTCTCTCCTGAGAGACCCAGCAAGAATACAACAAATACAGAGGCGAATGCCAGCAGCAAACCACTGAACTGAGAACAGGACCCCCATTGAAGGAATCAGAGAAAGAACTCGAAGAGCTTGAAGGGGCTTGAGACCCCATATGAACAATAATGCCAAGCAACCAGAGCTTCCGGGGACTAAGCCACTACCTAAGGACTATACATGGACTGACCCTGGACTCTGGCCTCATAGGTAACATTGAATATCCTAGTAAGATCATCAGTGGAAGGGGAAGCCCTGGGTCCGGCTAAGACTGAACGTGATTGTTGGGGAGAGGGCGGCAATGGGGGGAGGATGGGGAGGGGAACACCCATGAAGAAGGGGAGGGGGAGGGATTAGGGGGATGTTGGCCCGTAAACCAGGAAAGGGAATAACACTCCAAATGTAAATAAGAAATACTCAAGTTAAAAAAAAAGAATAAAATAAAACAGTAAAAATTTTTTAAATAAGATTAAATTAACTTTATGATGAGGTGGCAAGAAGAATGAGCTTTCAGCACTTTTTCTCTTCATATTCCAACATTGCAAAGTCACATGGTTAAAGCTGAATTCTACAGGAGTCTAATTGTTCTGAAGACATTAAAGTGTTCTCAGCATGCATCTGAGAGTACTTTCAGAGGATGCATCTGACCTACAAATGCATGTTATCCATTGAGCTTAAACCTGTTCTATAAGGAGGAGATATCCGTAATCAGTGGATTACTGATTAGTGATAACACATTAAGTCATTTAAAATGTACATTTCTAAGAGGCTTTCAGTAAAATAGAAAGTCTACACTGACTGATTAAAGGACATTTGTCAATCTAAGTTGGAACAAAATATGTTGTGTTTTATACTAAATGTGGGAGAGTTTATGTTAATGGAGGCCTGTTCTGCAGTAGGTGCTGTATGATTACTTAACATCCAAAATCTACAGAATGGGTTGACGTTAACTTTTTTTTTTATTAACTTGAGTATTTCTTATATACATTTCAAGTGTTATTCCCTTTCCCGGTTTCCGGGCAAACATCCCACTCCCCCTCCCCTTCAATATGGGTGTTCCCCTCCTAACCCTACCCCCATTGCCGCCCTCCCCCCATAGTCTAGTTCACTGGGGGTTCAGTCTTAGCAGGAACCAGGGCTTCCCCTTCCACTGGTGCTCTTACTAGGATATTCATTGCTACCTATGGGGTCAGAATCCAGGGTCAGTCCATGTATAGTATTTAGGTAGTGGCTTAGTTCCTGGAAGCTCTGGTTGCTTGACATTGTTGTACTTTTGGGGTCTCAAGCCCCTTCAAGCTCTTCCAGTTCTTTCTCTGATTCCTTCAACGGGGGACCTATTCTCAGTTCAGTGATTTGCTGCTGGCATTCGCCTCTGTATTTGCTGTATTCTGGCTGTGTCTCTCAGGAGCGATCTACATCCGGCTCCTGTCGGTCTGCACTTCTTTGCTTCATCCATCTTGTCTAATTGGGTGGCTGTATATGTATGGGCCACATGTGGGGCAGGCTCTGAATGGGTGTTCCTTCAGTCTCTGTTTTAATCTTTGCCTCTCCCTTCCCTGCCAAGGGTATTCTTTTTCCTCATTTAAAGAAGGAGTGAAGCATTCACATTTTGATCATCCGTCTTGAGTTTCGTTTGTTCTAGGCATCTAGGGTAATTCAAGCATTTGGGCTAATAGCCACTTATCAATGAGTGCATACCATGTATGTCTTTCTGTGATTGGGTTAGCTCACTCAGGATGATATTTTCCAGTTCCAACCATTTGCCTACGAATTTCATAAACTCATTGTTTTTGATAGCTGAGTAATATTCCATTGTGTAGATGTACCACATTTTCTGTATCCATTCCTCTGTTGAAGGGCATCTGGGTTCTTTCCATTTTCTGGCTATTATAAATAAGGCTGCGGTGAACATAGTGGAGCACGTGTCTCTTTTATATGTTGAGGCATCTTTTGGGTATATGCCCAAGAGAGGTATAGCTGGATCCTCAGGCAGTTCAATGTCCAATTTTCTGAGGAACCTCCAGACTGATTTCCAGAATGGTTTTACCAGTCTTCAATCCCACCAACAATGGAGGAGTGTTCCTCTTTCTCCACATCCTCGCCAGCATTTGCTGTCACTTGAGTTTTTGATCTTAGCCATTCTCACTGGTGTGAGGTGAAATCTCAGGGTTGTTTTGATTTGCATTTCCCTTATGACTAAAGATGTTGAACATTTCTTTAGGTGTTTCTCAGCCATTGGGCATTCCTCAGCTGTGAATTCTTTGTTTAGCTCTGAATCCCATTTTTTAATAGGGTTATTTGTTTCCCTGCGGTCTAACTTCTTGAGTTCTTTGTATATTTTGGATATAAGGCCTCTATCTGTTGTAGGATTGGTACATATCTTTTCCCAATCTGTTGGTTGCCATTTTGTCCTAACCACAGTGTCCTTTGCCTTACAGAAGCTTTGCAGTTTTATGAGATCCCATTTCTCGATTCTTGATCTTAGAGCATAAGCCATTGGTGTTTTGTTCAGGAAATTTTTTCTAGTCCTCATGTGTTCCAGATGCTTCCGTAGTTTTTCTTCTATTAGTTTGAGTGTGTCTGGTTTGATGCGTAGGTCCTTGATCCACTTGGACTTAAGCTTTGTACAGGGTGATAAGCATGGATCGATCTGCATTCTTCTACATGTTGCCCTCCAGTTGAACCAGCACCATTTGCTGAAAATGCTATCTTTTTTCCATTGGATGGTTTTGGCTCCTTTGTCAAAAATCAAGTGACCATAGATGTGTGGGTTCATTTCTGGGTCTTCAGTTCTATTCCATTGGTCTATCTGTCTGTCTCTGTACCAATACCATGCAGTTTTTATCACTATTGCTCTGTAATACTGCTTGAGTTCAGGGATAGTGATTCCCCCTGAAGTCCTTTTATTGTTGAGGATAGCTTTAGCTATCCTGGGTTTTTTGTTATTCCAGATGAATTTGCAAATTGTTCTGTCTAACTCTTTGAAGAATGGGATTGGTATTTTGATGGGGATTGCATTGAATCTGTAGATTGCTTTTGGTAAAATGGCCATTTTTACTAAATTAATCCTGCCAATCCATGAGCATGGGAGATCTTTCCATCTTCTGAGGTCTTCTTCAATTTCTTTCCTCAGTGTCTTGAAGTTCTTATTGTACAGATCTTTTACTTGGTTGGTTAAAGTCACACCGAGGTACTTTATATTATTTGGGTCTATTATGAAGGGTGTCGTTTCCCTAATTTCTTTCTCGGCTTGTTTCTCTTTTGTATAGAGGAAGGCAACTGATTTATTTGAGTTAATTTTATACCCAGCCACTTTGCTGAAGTTGTTTATCAGCTTTAGTAGTTCTCTGGTGGAAGTTTTGGGATCACTTAAATATATTATCATGTCATCTGCAAATAGTGATATTTTGACCTCTTCTTTTCCGATCTGTATCCCCTTGATCTCCTTTTGTTGTCTGATTGCTCTGGCTAGAACTTCAAGAACTATATTGAATAAGTAGGGAGAGAGTGGGCAGCCTTGTCTAGTCCCTGATTTTAGTGGGATTGCTTCAAGTTTCTCTCCATTTAGTTTAATGGTAGCAACTGGTTTGCTGTATATGGCTTTTACTATGTTTAGGTATGGGCCTTGAATTCCTATTCTTTCCAGGACTTTTATCATGAAGGGGTGTTGAATTTTGTCAAATGCTTTCTCAGCATCTAATGAAATGATCATGTGGTTCTGTTCTTTCAGTTCGTTTATATAATGGATCACGTTGATGGTTTTCCGTATATTAAACCATCCCTGCATGCCTGGGATGAAGCCTACTTGATCATGGTGGATGATTGTTTTGATGTGCTGTTGAATTCGGTTTGCCAGAATTTTATTGAGTATATTTGCTTCGATATTCATAAGGGAAATTGGTCTGAAGTTCTCTTTCTTTGTTGTGTCTTTGTGTGGTTTAGGTATAAGAGTAATTGTGGCTTCGTAGAAGGAATTCGGTAGTGCTCCATCTGTTTCAATTTTGTGGAATAGTTTGGATAATATTGGTATGAGGTCTTCTAGGAAGGTTTGATAGAATTCTGCACTAAACCCGTCTGGACCTGGGCTCTTTTTGGTTGGGAGACCTTTAATGACTGCTTCTATTTCCTTAGGAGTTATGGGGTTGTTTACCTGGTTTATCTATTCCTGATTTAACTTCGATACCTGGTATCTGTCTAGGAAATTGTCCATTTCCTGAAGATTTTCAAGTTTTGTTGAATATAGGCTTTTATAGTAAGATCAGATGATTTTTTGAATTTCCTCTGAATCTGTAGTTATGTCTCCCTTTTCATTTCTGATTTTGTTAATTTGGACGCACTCTCTGTGTCCTCTCGTTAGTCTGGCTAAGGGTTTATCTATCTTGTTGATTTTCTCAAAGAACCAACTTTTGGTTCTGTTGATTCTTTCTATGGTCCTTTTTGTTTCTACTTGGTTGATTTCATCTCTGAGTTTGATTATTTCCTGCCTTCTACTCCTCCTGGGTGTATTTGCTTCTATTTGTTCTAGAGCTTTTAGGTGTGCTGTCAAGCTGCTGACATATACTCTTTCTTGTTTCTTTCTGCAGGCACTCAGCGCTATGAGTTTTCCTCTTAGCACAGCTTTCATTGTGTCCCATAAGTTTGGGTTTGTTGTATCTTCATTTTCATTAAATTCTAAAAAGTTTTTAATTTCTTTCTTTATTTCTTTCTTGACCAGGTTATCATTGAGTAGAGCATTGTTCAATTTCCACATATATGTGGGCATTCTTCCCTTATTGTTATTGAAGACCAGTTTTAGGCTGTGGTGGTCCGATAGCACACATGGGATTATTTCTATCTTTCTGTACCTGTTGAGGCCAGTTTTTTGACCAATTATATGGTCAATTTTGGAGAAAGTACCATGAGGAGCTGAGAGGAAGGTATATCCTTTTGCTTTAGGATAGAATGTTCTATAAATATCCGTTAAGTCCATTTGGCTCATGACTTCTCTTAGTCTGTCGACATCACTGTTTAATTTCTGTTTCCATGATCTGTCCATTGATGAGAGTGGGGTGTTGAAATCTCCCACTATTATTGTGTGAGGTGCAATGTGTGTTTTGAGCTTTAGTAAGGTTTCTTTTACGTATGTAGGTACCCTTGTATTTGGGGCATAGATATTTAGGATTGAGAGTTCATCTTGGTGGATTTTTCCTTTGATGAATATGAAGTGTCCTTCCTTATCTTTTTTGATGACTTTTAGTTGGAAATTGATTTTATTTGATATTAGAATGGCTACTCCAGCTTGCTTCTTCTGACCATTTGCTTGGAAAGTTGTTTTCCAGCCTTTCACTCTGAGGTAGTGTCTGTCTTTGTCTCTGAGGTGTGTTTCCTGTAGGCAGCAGAATGCAGGGTCCTCGTTGCGTATCCAGTTTGTTAATCTATGTCTTTTTTTTGGGGAGTTGAGGCCATTGATATTGAGAGATATTAAGGAATAGTGATTATTGCTTCCTGTTATATTCATATTTGGTGTGAGGTTATGTTTGTGTGCTTTCATTCTCTTTGTTTTGTTGCCAAGACGATTAGTTTCTTGCTTCTTCTAGGGTATAGCTTGCCTCCTTACGTTGGGCTTTACCATTTATTATCCTTTGTAGTGCTGGATTTGTAGAAAGATATTGTGTAAATTTGGTTTTGTCATGGAATATCTTGGTTTCTCCATCAATGTTAATTGAGAGTTTTGCTGGATACAGTAACCTGGGCTGGCATTTGTGTTCTCTTAGGGTCTGTATGACATCAGTCCAGGATCTTCTGGCCTTCATAGTTTCTGGCGAGAAGTCTGGTGTGATTCTGATAGGTCTCCCTTTATATGTTACTTGACCTTTTTCCCTTACTGCTTTTCATATTCTTTCTTTATTTTGTGCGTTTGGTGTTTTGACAATTATGTGACGGGAGGAGTTTCTTTTCTGGTCCAATCTATTTGGAGTTCTGTAGGCTTCTTGTATGTCTATGGGTATCTCTTTTTTTAGGTTAGGGAAGTTTTCTTCTATGATTTTGTTGAAGATATTTACTGGTCCTTTGAGCTGGTAGTCTTCACTCTCTTCTATACCTATTATCCTTAGGTTTGATATTCTCATTGAGTCCTGGATTTCCTGTATGTTTTGGTCCAGTAGCTTTTTCCGCTTTACATTATCTTTGACAGTTGAGTCAATGATTTCTATGGAATCTTCTGCTCCTGAGATTCTCTCTTCCATCTCTTGTATTCTGTTGGTGAAGCTTGTATCTACAGCTCCTTGTCTCTTCTTTTGGTTTTCTATATCCAGGGTTGTTTCCATGTGTTCTTTCTTGATTGCTTCTATTTCCATTTTTAATTCCTTCAACTGTTTCATTGTGTTTTCCTGGAATTCTTTCAGGGATTTTTGTGTCTCCTCTCTATGGGCTTCTACTTGTTTATTTATGTTTTCCTGGAATTCTTTCAGGGATTTTTGTGTCTCCTTTCTATGGGCTTCTACTTGTTTATTTATGTTTTCCTGGAATTCTTTCAGGGATTTTTGCGATTCTTTCAGGCATTTTTGCGATTCCTCTCTGTAGGCTTCTACTTGTTCTCTAAGGGAGTTCTTCACGTCTTTCTTGAAGTCCTCCAGCATCATGATCAAAAATGATTTTGAAACTAGGTCTTGCTTTTCTGGTGTGTTTGGATATTCCATGTTTGTTTTGATGGGAGAATTGGGCTCCGATGGTGCCATGTAGTCTTGGTTTCTGTTGCTTGGGTTCCTGCGCTTGCCTCTTGCCATCAGATTATCTCTAGTGTTACTTTGTTCTGCTATTTCTGACAGTGGCTAGACTGTCCTATAAGCCTGTGTGTCAGGAGTGCTGTAGACCTGTTTTCCTCTCTTTCAGTCAGTTATGGGGACAGAGTGTTCTGCTTTCGGGCGTGCAGTTTTTCCTCTCTACAGGTCTTCAGCTGTTCCTGTGGGCCTGTGTCTTGAGTTCACCAGGCAGCTTTCTTCCAGCAGAAAAGTTGGTCTTACCTGTGGTCCCGAGGCTCAAGTTCGCTCGTGGGGTGTTGCCCACGGGCTCTCTGCAGCGGCAGCAAACAGGAAGACTTGTGCCGCCGTTTCCGGGAGCTTCAGTGCACCAGGGTTCCAGATGGTCTTTGGCTTTTTCCTCTGGCGTGTGAGATGTGTGTGCAGAGAGCAGTCTCTTCTGGTTTCCCAGGCTTGTCTGCCTCTCTGAAGGTTCAGCTCTCCCTCCCACGGGATTTGGGTGCAGAGAACTGTTTATCCGGTCTGTTTCCTTCAGGTTCCGGTGGTGTCTCAGGCACAGGTGTCCTGCCGCTCCTGGGCCCTCCCCCACGGGAGCCCAGAGGCCTTATACAGTTTCCTCTTGGGCCAGGGATGTGGACAGGGGTGAGCAGTGTTGGTGGTCTCTTCCGCTCTGCAGCCTCAGGAGTGCCCACCTGACCAGGCGGTTGGGTCTCTCTCTCACAGGGTCTTGACATTAACTTTTATAGAATTCCTGTTTACTGTGCAAAGTTAGTCAATAGATAAAATTGATAAATTCAGATATTAAAAGTGACATGAAAATAAAAGATTACTAATATTTTCATTTAAATTTCTGGTATTGTAGAAGTCCAAGTTGGCTGCCTACATACCTTCTCCACACCTGCTGTTTCCCAAGACCCAATTCTCAGCTGTGGCCCTAGCTCTGTGACATAGCAGAAGCTGTGGGCTTCCCTCTCTCCCTTCATACCTCCTGCAGATCTCACAATATCCCCATGGCATCCTTTCCCAACCTTGTCACTATGAACCACAACTTAATTGGACACCTCATCATGAACCACAGTCCATGCCTGCAGGAAACCTAGTAGGCTACCAGTGGACCTTGTCTACTCTTTCTAAGGAGCCCACAAATAATCCCTTCCTGGCCCATCATTCTTTCCTTATTAATGTATCCTGACAGAAATCCCATGCTCAATCACAGACCACGACTAACAAATGACCAGGTAGATTTTCCCAGAAGCTTCTCCACTCTCTTTGCCCACCAGACCTAATACTCGGGGTCACTGTTAGTGCCACAACAGACCATCACCCTCTGGCCTCCCTTTTCATCCTCTCTCCAAAACCAGCAATTGTTCCTTATGAACACACCAACAAAACAAACAGGTGAAACTGAAAATCCTGAAAGGGAATAAACCAATGAACAAAACATGCACCCAACAATAACAAACCCAGAAATCAGGATCAATGCGTATAAAACACCTCAAAACAAGATGGCTAATCAAGGTTGTCAAAATGCAATCAATAACAGCCAGAGCAATATGTCTCTACCTCAGCCTATCTTTCCTACCACAGCAGGCCCTGAATATTTCAACATAAAGTGCAAGAAAAAGACCATGAACCCACCTATACAAAATGATAGAAGTGAACGACTCCCATAAGTAAATTAAGGAAAACACAAACAAACAATTAAAGTAAATAAATAAATTCCTTAAAAATATTCAAGAAAATAAAATAAACAGTTATGTGAATATTCAAGACCCATAAATGGAAGCAGAAGCAATAAAGAAATCACAAACTAAGAAAATTCTGGAAAGAAAACATTCAGGAATGCAAACAGGAACTGTAAAGGAAGACTCATCAACAAAATATAAGAGATGGAAGAAAAAAATCTCAGGAACTAAAGATATGATAAAGAAAATAATACATCAGCCAAATATTATATTAAATCTAAAAATTTTCTGACACAAAGCATCCAGGAAATCTGGGACACTATGTAAAGACCAAACCTATGAAAAATAGAGAGGAGGGAGAAGAATACCAGTTCAAAGTCCCAAATATATGTTTAACAAAATCTTAGAAGAAAAATTTTCTAACCTATAGAATAAGATGCTTATAAATGTACAAGATGCAGACAGAACACTGAAT
Source organism: Rattus norvegicus (assembly GCF_021556685.1). NCBI lineage: Eukaryota > Metazoa > Chordata > Mammalia > Rodentia > Muridae > Rattus > Rattus norvegicus. The sequence goes on from NC_141539.1 coordinate 62,385,460, forward strand.
AGATTGGACCAGAAAAGGAAGTTCCCTCATTACATAATAATCAAAACATTAGAAAGATATATCAAAGATAAATATTAAGAGCTGCAGAGGAAAAAGACCAAGTAGCATATAAAGGCAGACCTCTTAGAATTTCATCTGACTTCTCAATAGAGACTCTAAAAACAGGAAGGACTTGAACAGATGTGCTGCAGACTATAAGGGACCACAGATGCCAGCCTGGAATACTATACTTAGCAAAACTTGAATCACCATAGATGGAGAAAATGTTAGTTTTGATGTACAAATCCAACTATACAAAAAGGGTTAGAAGAAAAAGTCCAAACTAGGGAGTTAACTACAACCATGAAAATACAGAAAATAAATAATCTCACAGAAGGAAAGACAAAAGAACATCTCTCTCCTCTTCTCTCCTCTTCTCCTCTCTTCTCCTCTCTCTCTCTCTCTCTCTCTCTCTCTCTCTCTCTCTCTCTCTCACTCTCTCTCTCTCTCTCACATACACACACACACACAGACAGACAGACAGACAGACACACACACACACACCACCACCACCACCACCACCACCACCACCACCACCACCACCCCCACCACCATAAAAGGAATTAAAAACCACTGATATTGGTATCTTTCTAAATAAAGAGACTTAATTCCCCTATAAGAAGACACAGATTAGACAAGATGGATGAAGCAAAGAAGTGCAGACCGACAGGAGCCGGATGTAGATCGATCCTGAGAGACACAGCCAGAATACAGCAAATACAGAGGCGAATGCCAGCAGCAAACCACTGAACTGAGAACGGGACCCCCGTTGAAGGAATCAGAGAAAGAACTCGAAGAGCTTGAAGGAGCTTGAGACCCCTTATGAACAACAATGCCAAGCAATCAGAGCTTCCAGGGACTAAGCCACTACCTAAAGACTATACATGGACTGACCCTGGACTCTGACCTCATAGGTAGCAATAAATATTCTAGTAAGATCACGAGTGGAAGGGGAAGCCCTTTGTCCTGCTAAGACTGAACCCCCAGTGAACGTGATTGTTGGGGGGAGGGCGGCAATGGGGGGAGGATGGGGAGGGGAACACCCATAAAGAAGGAGAGGGGGAGGGATTAGGGGGATGTTTGCCGGTAAACCGGGAAAGGGAATAACACTCGAAATGTAAATAAGAAACACTCAATTAATAAAAAAATCATAAATAAAAAAAATAAAGAAGACACAGATTAACAATGGATGAGAAAACAAGACCCATCCTTCTGCTGCATATAAGAAAAGTACCTGAATATGAAAGATAGATACTACCTCAGGATAAAGAGTTGGCAAAAGATATTCCAAGAAAAGGGATCTAAGAACCAAGCTGATTTATTGATCTTAATATCTAAAAAAAAGACATCAAACTAAAATTAATTAAAAGAGATGAAGGACACCACATACTCATCAAAGCTCCACCAAGACAACATTTCGATTTTTAACATCGATGCCCCAAGAACAAGGATTATTTCTGCACTTTCACCAGCTGACAGGTAATCCAGATGAAGACTAAACAGAGAAAATCTGGAGCTAACTGAAACTATACAAAACTCAAAGAGTATATCTCTTTTCAGAACTTCATGGAACTTCGTTCAAATCTGACCACATTCTCAGACACAAAGCAAGTATCAGTATGCACAAGAAAATTAAAATTACTCCTGTGTTCTATAAGACCGCCATGGATTAACACTCTATATCAGCAACAGAAAGTGTAAAATCTTAAAAACTCAACAACTCTCTACTGAATAAAAAATAGATCCAGACAGAAATAAAGAAATTAACAATGCCAACCAACCAGAGCTTCCAGGGACAAAGCCACTACCCAAAGACTATACATGGACTGACCCTGGACTCTGACCTCATAGGTAGCAATGAATATCCTAGTAAGAGCACCAGTGGAAGGGGAAGCCCTTGGTCCTGCCAAGACTGAACACCTAGTGAACATTGATTGTTGGGGGGAGGGCGGTAATGGGGGGAGGATGGGGAGGGGAAGCCCTGGGTCCTGCTAAGACTGAACCCCCAGTGAACTAGACTGTTGGGGGGAGGGCGGCAATAAGGGGAGGGTGGGGAGGGGAACACCCATAGAGAGGGGAGGGGCAGGGGTTATGGGGCTGTTGGCCAGGACCGGGAAAGGAAATAACAATTGAAATGTAAATAAGAAATATCCAAGTTAACAAAGATAAAAAAATAAATTAACAACATTCTAAAAGTCAATGAAAATGAATAAACTACATACCTAGAATAATGCAGCATAATGAAATCAGTGCTAAGAGGGAAGTTCATAGCACTCAGTGCTTAAATTTAAAAAAAAAATATATATATATAATGGAAAACTCTCGTATAACCATGTACCAGGACACCCGAAAGCTCCAGAACAAAATCAAGTAAGCACACCAAAGAGTAATAGATGGCAAGACATAATTAAACTGAGGGCTCAAATCCTAAAAGTGGGAACAAAGAGAATGATACAAAGAATCAATGAAACAAAGAGTTCGCCCTTTGAGTAAACCAAGAAGATGGACAAACCTTTCCAAATTAACTAAAAGGTGGAAAGAGAATATCCAGATTAACAAAATCAGAGAAAAAAAAGAATGATATCATTCTGAAAATGAATGAATACAGAAAATATGGTTCATTTACACAATGGAATACTACTCAGCTATTAAGAACGAGGACATCTTGAGTTTTGCAGGCTGATGGATGGAACTAGGAAATAACATCCTGAGAGAGGTAACTCAGATCCAAAAGGAGTCTGAACATGCATGGTACGTTCCCACTAATAACTGGATATTAGCTAAATAAAAATACAGAATACCCAAGACACAGTCCACAGAACTCAAAAAGGTCAACAAGTTAAGGGCCCAAATGAGGAGGCCTCAGTCCTAATTGGGAGGGAGGAAAAAGCTACCACAAGGGGAGAAGGAGGGAGGGCCAGGGGAGGAAAATGGGATGGGGATCAGGGGAGAAGGGATGATCTGGTATTTGGTTGGGGAAAAGTACTGAAGGCCCGAGGGCCCACAGAAAGAATGGAAACAGGCACCCTTGGGAGGAAGGAGGTTGGGAGGATACTCTAGAATGAACCAGAGATCTGAGAAGTGAGAGAACCTCAGGACTCAAAGGGGGAGGGATCCTAGATGAAATGCCCTATACTGGGGAGAAGGACTTATTGAATCCACATCTAGCAGAAAGACAGGGAATCAAGTGAAGGATAAGTTTGCTGTCCTACAGTCAAAGCTCTGACCCATAATTCTTCCTGTCTGAAAGAAATGCAGGGCTGGAAATGGAGAAGAGCCTGAGGAAAAGATGGTCCAGTGACAGGCCCAAACTGAGATCCAGCTCAAGGGGAGGCCCTAAGACCTGAAACCATTACTGAGGCTGTGGGGCATTCACAAAAAGGGACCTATCATGACTGCCCTCCAAAAGACCCAACAAGGAGCTGAAAGAATCAGGTGCAGATATGTGCAGCCAACTCATGAACAGAAGCTGCTGACCCCTTTGGCTGAATTAGGGGAAAGCTAGAGGAAGCTAAGGAAGAGGGCAACTGTGTAGGAGGACCAGCAGTCTCAATTAATCTTGACCCTGAGATCTCTCAGACAATGGACCACCAACCAGGTAGATACACCAGTTGAAATGAGACCTCCAACACATATACAGCAGAGGACTCCCAGGTCTGGGTTCAGTCAGAGAAAACACACTTAGCCCTCAAGAGATTGGAGGCCCCGGGAAGTTTAGAGGTCTGGTGGGATGGGTGGGGTGGGAACATCTTTGTGAAGACTGGGTGAGGGGAGGTATGGGATGTGGAACAGTCAGGGGGTAGACCTGGAGGGGAATAAAATCTGGAGTGTTAAAATAAGGAAATAAAAAAAATTAACAAAGCTAAACCAAAAAAAAAAATCTATAGGGTAACAAAATGGAAAGTCTAAAGAAATGAATAGCTTTCTTGATAGATACTAATTCACAAATTCAGTATCAAATAAACAAATTAAATAGACCAACAACAATTAATGAAATAGAAATAGTCACTAAAACACTCACAACCAAATAAAGCCTAGGTCCAGATGGATTTAGCATGCAATTCTGCCCTACTTTCAAAAAAGAGTTAGTGCCAATACTCCTCAAATTATCCCAGAGAGTAGAAACAGAAGAAAAATTTCCAAGTACATGAGTCTGATACCCAAACCATATAATGACTCAACAAAGAAAGAATTACAGACCAATTTCTATATGAACATTGACAAAAAAATACTCAACAAAATACTTGCAAACTAAATCCCACAATACATCAAAAACATCATCCATGCAAATGTAGGAGCAGATAATGGGGGGAGTCAGTCCTGCTCTCATGACCTCAGGGCCAGATCTCGGCCTGCCCCAGGAGTCAAGAGGTAAGTACCTTACCTGGACACCACAGCAGAGCTGGCCCTTGTAACATGATCACAAGCATGGGAGAATTGGGCCTGACCCTTGCCCCCTGCTGCATTAGGTGATCTAGCCAGGGCAGTGCTTTAGAGCTTACTCTGGTGTAAACTTGAGAGAGCTGGAGGGATGGGCTGACCAACTCAGCTCCCACCCAGGTCCATATCCAAGGCTTAGAGTTGGCCCACCCTGACATCTACCCTTTTATGAACTTCTGGAGCACATGAAGGGATCAGTCCACAGAAACAAAGCTGCAGGATCTCCATAACACAGGGCAATAGCAGGATGTCCAATAACAGGAGTACCAATGAGAATCCAGTATTGACAGTAGAGCAGAAGCCAGAGACTTCACACCAGATGAATGACTTACATCAGTGAACATTTACAATTGAAGATGTGTGGATAAAAGAGTATATTTTGGGAAACACTATGCTAGACTATAGTTTCCATGACAAGATAGTTTTGTTTTGTGTTGTTTTGTTTTATTTTGGATGGGGGAGGTTTCTAGGATGGAGGGTAGAAGCAAAAGGATGAGTAGGATGCATGATGTGAAATTCACAAACAATCAATAAAAAGTAAAAAAACAAAAATCTTTGGGCTTTATCCCAGAAAAGCAGGAATAGATCAATATATGAAAATTATTAAATATAAACTACCATGTAAATAAACTGGGAGAAATTAAAAACTTCACATGATCATGCCATTGTGTCAAAATCCTTTGACAAAATCCAACACCCCATCATGACAGAAGTCTTGGAGATATCAGGAATATAAGGAACATACATAAACTTAAGTCAACATACAGCAAACCTGTAGCCAATATCAAGTTAAATGGAGAGAAACTCAAAGCAATTCAATTAAAATTCTTAACAAGACAACAGTGTACATTCTCTCCACGGCTACTCAGTACAGTACTTTTTGATAGAACAATAAGAAAATTGAAGGAGACCAAGGTGATAAAAGTTGGAAAAAAGGAACTCAAAGCATCATTATTTGCAGATGATATGATAGTATACAGAAGTGACCCTAAAAAATATATCAAGGAACTCCTAAAGCTAATTAACACCTTTAGCAAAGTGGTCAGATTCAAGATTAACTAAAGAAATATTACTCCTCCCATAGTACAAATTACAGAGAAAAAAATCAGGCAAACAACCCCGTTCATAATAGTTTCAAGTAATATAAAATATTTGTAAGTAACTTTAACCAAGCAAGTGAAAGACCTATATAATAAACATTTTAAGACACTGAAGAAGATATCAGAAAATGGAAATATCTTTACTACTCATAGATTAGTAGAATTTAGCATAGTAAAAACATTCATCCTGCCGAAATTCCTATATAAAACAGTACAGACCCTTAGAAGACAATTTCCAGGTTTACATGAAACAAATAAACAACAGAATCACAATGACTAAAACAATCCTGAATAAAAAAATCCATAACAACAACAGCAAGCTTCTAATAGTACACCCATCCTAATTTCAAGTCGTACTACAAAGCTAGAGTTGCAAAATGCACATGGTATTGCCATAAAAACAGAAGCATAGTCAATAAAATTTGAAGAGCTAGGCATAAATTCCCATTCTAACAGACACGTTATATATATATATATATGCCAGAAATACACATTGGGAAAAAAAGAAAGTGACTTCAACAAATAAGGCTGGTCAAATTGGATGTCTGTGTGTAGAATAATGAAAATAGATCTATACCTATCATCCTCCAAAAAAACTCAAGTCCAAGTACATCAAAGACATCAACATAAAACCTGGCACACTAATCCAGATAGAAAAAAAATGGGCCAACATCCTTGAACACATTGACACAGGAGACAACTTTCTAAACTGATCACCAATGGTGCAGGGCTAAGATCAGCAATTAATATATAGGACTTAATGAAACAGAAAAGCTTCTGTAAGGCAGAGGACATCATTCATTGGACAAAGAGGCAGTCTACAGAATGGATATTTTTACCAACTCCTTAGCCTATTGATGTCTAATATTTAAAGTATATAAATATCTCAAGAAATTAGATGTCAATAAATGAAAAAAATTAAATTGAAAATTGTGTACAGATTTTAACTGAATTCTAAATAGAGGAATCTCAAAATGGCAAGAACCACTTAAAAAAAATTCAACGTCCTTAGCCATCAGGGAAATGAGAATCAAAACAATTTTGAGATACCTTTTATACCTGTCAGAATGGAAAATTCAATAACACTAGTGACAGCTCATACGAGTATAAGGGGAACATTTCTCTGTTGTTGGTTAGAGTGAGAACTTGTATTGCCACTATAGAAATCAGTATGGAGGTTCCTCACAAAATTGGGAATATATCTACCCCCAAGACCCAGTTATACTACTCTTAGGCAAATACCCAAAGAATGCACCATCTACCACAAGGACAATTATGTCCATTGTGGCATAATAGCCAGAAACTAGAAACAACCTAAATAACTCTCAACTGAAGAATGAATAAAGAAAATGTGATATATTCACACAATGAAGAATTATTTAGCTGTTAAAAGCATGACATCATGAAATTTGAAGGCAAGTGGATGCAACTAGAAAAAAAATCATCCTGAGTGAGGTAATTCAGATCCAGAAAGAAAATAAGGTATGCATTTATTTGTAAGTAAATATTAGCTTTTAAGTAAATGATAACAAAGCTCCAGACCACAGACCCTGAAAGGTTAAGTAAAGGGTAGGGCTCCAGGGGAAAACATTGATCTCTCTGAAAAGGAGAAAGAGAATAGATTTTGCAGGTGGAACTGGAGTAGTTTGAGAAAAGAGTGGCTTGGGATTAGGTGTATGAGGAAATGGCATGGAACAAGAAAGTGCAGGCAGAGACAGCTAGAAATGGGAAATATTGGGAGGTGGCATGGAAATCTAGTGCAGTGGAACCTTCTTGGAATCTATGTGCCTGTCCTAGTGAACACTCTTAGTAAGGACGATAAAGAGTCTGCACTGGCCATCTGCTGTAGCCAGACAAGGATTTCAGTGTTTGGGATAGATTGGATTCCATTTACTTTTTGGTGAGATGATGGAGGTGTATCAGACTGGGAACACCTAAACAACTCAGGATGTTGCTAGGACAGAGGGTAGTTCTCTGGAAACTGACAACCAGGTCACTTTGCCCAGGACAACATCCACATAGGTAAGAAGGTGAAGATAGAAAGGTGAAGTTGTTGCCTTCACAGATGCTTCACACTTACAATGTAGTCTCTTTGGTGTGAGAAGGTACTCTGCAGGCTATGGAAACAGAAACTTGAACACCAGTTTAGCAACAAATCCTTCAAACATATAATATGTCCTACTTGAAAGACATGTTGGGACAATGGTGACACAGAAAATGTGGGAGTGACCAACCAATATATGGTTTAATTTAAGGCCCACAGAGAAGAGAGACCCCATCCCTAACAATCCCTGGATGGCCAACAACCAGAGGCAGGACATCCCAGAAGCTCAGGATAGAAACAAACACAACTGACAAAAGAAAAAAATCAATAAAATTGATTCCTAGTGACATTCTGCTATATTAATATATGTGCTCTGTCCAATCATTGTCAGAGATTCTTTCTTGGGTATCAAATGTGAGAAGGTTAACAGACCCACAGCCATATAATGAACTGAGAGATTTCCTAAGTAGGAGGTCTCTAAGGGAGCTGCATGACTCTGTACACGGTCCTCTGTATATGTTATAGCTGTTAACTTGGTGAAACTCCTACCAGTGGGATGAAGTACACCTCTGACTCTTTTGCCTTACTCTTGAGACTCTATTCTTCCTATTAGGTTTCCTTGTCCAATGTCTATATGAGGGCTTTTGACTTTTCTTCTTGTATCTTGTTTGGCTGTTGCCTCTTGGAACTGTTGGCTCTTTCCTGAAGAAGAAGAAATGGAAGGGGAGTGGATGGGTGGAGAAGGGAGATGGGAAAGTGCTGAGAGGAGTGGAGAGAGGGGAAACTGTAGTTTGGATGTATTTATTGTATGAGAGAGAAGCTACTTTCAATTTAAAAAGAGACAAGAAAACCCCCACTACCTAGGATTATTAACACAAGTGCTTATTAGATTCATTAATTTATCCATTAAGCATGGTCTGTAGGGTTCTGATGATCAGGTGCTTGCTAAACTCCACAGTATCACAGAACACTTTCCTCTTTCAAGCTTTCTATACTTTGCCAACAGCACATAGTTTGTAGTGCTTTCTGTTTTGGGAATGCTATACTCATATCCTCCACCCAATGCATTTTTCCCATTTCTTCTCTGGGACCCACTGACTTGTCTTTTATATGTCCCATTAAAGGGCACTTTGTAGGGGAAATGTTATCTTACTCCTAAAAGATTTTGTCCTCTTATTATCAAATTTTACAGGTTCCTCTAATTTCTTCTTTAATACTTATTTCATTTATAATTAATTGCTTTTTTATGCCAATTTCTTCCAACAAATTCTAAGCACCTAATATAGTCATAAGTGTCAAAGAAAAGCAAAAAGCACAAAGGTCCTAACCCAAAACATCTAGGAAATCCAGGACACAATGAGAAAAATAAACCTAAGAATAATAGTTATAGAAGAGAATTAAGATTCCCAACTTAAAGGGATAAGTGTCAAAGAAAAGCAAAAAGCACAAAGGTCCTAACCCAAAACATCTAGGAAATCCAGGACACAATGAGAAAAATAAACCTAAGAATAATAGTTATAGAAGAGAATTAAGATTCCCAACTTAAAGGGTCAATAAATATCAACAAGATTATAGAAGAAAACTTCCCTAATCAAAAGAAAGGGATGCCCACGAACACGCAAGAAGCCTACAGAACTTCAATACACTGGACCAGAAAAGAAATTTCTTCCATCACATAATATTCAAAACAGCAAATACACAAAACTAAGAAAAAATGTTAAAAGCAGTAAGGGAAAAAGGTCAAGACATATAGAGGCAGACCTATCAGAATTATACCAGAGCTCTCAACAGAGACTATGAAAGACAAAAGATCATAGGCAGATGTCCTACACATCCTAAGAGAACACACAATGCCAGCCCAGGCTACTCTCCATTCTGTTTGAATTAAAACAGGTGTATACTTTCTTCCACAATGGTGTTTTTCTTTTCAATAATCCTTACCTGTCTTACCTGTTTTAAAAATCATCACTGATTAATGCTGGTTTCACCTTTGGAGGAAGGAGTAATATGGTTATATCATTTTATTAGATTTTGAATTTGTCTTTAAGGTAACCTTATCTTCTGTCTCTTATACTTCTTCTTCTCTAGGAATTGACTACTTTATCTGCCTACCAAGTTCCTGTCAATTCATGATAAAGAAGAAACTTCAGTTGGTGGCTTGGGTCTTGTCCCGTGGTTCTCTGTCTTGTTCTACTCAAGGAGACAGTGAACTAGAATATAATGCTATGTCGTAGCAGTCATTTTTGGCTAAACTGTTTTGGTTCCTGGAGGGTTGCGTGTGTGCAAGCATCCAGGAGCAATCTGAATTTGCAAATGAAAGACACACTCACAGGTTCACACACACACACACACACACACACACACACACACACACACACACACACACCAGTTAATTTTAAAATGCCTCAGATAGCTCAAAGGCTGAGCAGTTCTAATTCTCCTCATGGCTAGCACACATTTCCCTCCTGTAATTCTGGCTTAATATCCTCTAATTCTGTTTTTTATTTTTGCTGCCCTGGCTCCTTCTGGGTGGGTCCCTAATTTTTGCCATCCAAGATGCTTCTCCAGCAGCCCTCTCTAGGTCTGCATTCATTCTCACCTACATTTCAGATGATTTTCCTTCAGCAGATCTAAATATGATCAGAATCCTGGCAATTTTATCTTCCTCACTTTCAGTTTCCCACCCACACAGTCTAAAAGTTCTGCCTCTCTTTCTATGACCAGCCATTTGTTGTTGGCTCTTTATTGATCTATCAAAAAACCAATTGGGGACAAGGACCTTCTGTGGTGGGACATGCAGGTTCCTGATTAATTCAAAGCATTAGTACCAGTTCTCGACACTACATAACCATGTCTTCATTATAGTTGGACCTTTCTAGTCATTACTGCAAACATACACAGAAGTCATGTCACAACACTTCAGTCTATGATGAAGTAAACAAATCACAGTGATCCTGCAGACTGTATTGGACAGTAACACCCAACATGTATTAGTCAGTTTTTATTGCTATGTTAGTCAGTTTTTGTTGTTTTAGTGAACATGGAAAACACACTTTAAGGAAGAAAGACTTACTTGGCTCATGCTTTAAAGAGTAATTCTATACTTGGCTTAATATTGATATAGGCCTGACATGAAGCTAAATTCTTAGTGGGATATGTATTGGGGTTGAGTTTATGTTACCAAGGAATGAAAAAAGAGGTTTGGGGTGTTTACAGATAAGATATGCTAAGATGCACCATTTTTCCTTGTTTTAAATTAGAGTTAGCATACAAAGTAATGTTTTTTTTACCAGACATTGTCATAGGATATGCCTTTTAAAGGCACACACTTTTGCTTTCTATGACTAGATCCCATATCCTTATAACCCATGAACTTATAAATTAAAAATTAAATCATTGATTTCACTCTCATGAACCAATAATCAATAGTGCAACCAGCTACGGTTAGTCCTCAAAACATGAGCTTTGGGGAGTGGTGGGAGGTAAGTACTTCCTATCCCACTCACAACAATAACCATTTTAGTTTGTTAAAATACATGGTAATGTGCTTACTCACAGGAAAACTATGAAAACATTTCTTAGAGTACATTTTCATTGTTAAGCTAAAACTGAAAATATGTGTTTCAAATAAAGATTTAATAAATTTTTCTGTTGTATTTAATAAGTTACTACGTCAAAATAGCCCATAAGAAAATAAAAAATTAAATTCTGGTGAATTTTTTAACTTGTGAAAACACAAGTTATCAGAATCTCAAGTAAATATTTATATCAACATTTATGTAATTAATTTTGTTGTTGACCATTTTTTAAATGTCTTAGATACTATGGAAGACATGAAAATGGTCTATAGATCCCAATGGCTTGTCGCTGCTAGCCAGTACTATTTGATAAGTACTGATTATATCTCTTGCAAATTATGAGTATCAGTAGCTTCAACTCCTCCATGATGTGTGGCTATACACTACAGCAGCTGGAACTTCATAGAGCAATGGTAGCTTTCCCTTGAAGTGATGTGTGTGCAGTGTGAAAGTATGGCCAGTTAGATCACGGGCCTGTGAGCTCTCATTCAGCTTGTGCATACCTCAAATAGATGTTTCCATTTGTAAACTGCATTGTTCTTATTTTATTTTTGAAAGACAATATCCATACAACATGAATGTTACTTTATTTATGTATTGCTCCCATCTTTTAAAGGAGATCATAACTGGCAATCATATAATATGCATTGCATTATATTATGTACAACTTGAACTTGTCCTAAGAGACCCAGAGTTGTATTTTTCTAATCTTTTGGGAAAGGCTGGAAAAGAATAAAATGAACTTTGGAGTGCATGAGAAGTGCTTTTCAATATCTGTAATCTCAATTCTCACCAGTCAAATAATATTATGTAAAACTAACTTAACTTTTTGTTTATATTGAATTAGATGGATTATATTAACCCAATATTGTAGCCTTATATAATTTGAGATACAGAAATACAAATAGGACTTTCTGTTTTCTAGAATACACCAAGAATGCTATATATTATCATTCTAGAATACACAGAATATTGTCAATAATGTCTGTCATTTTACTACTTGATTTTCAAATCCTCCCAAGGCCCAAAATGTCTTTCCTTCCTTAATAATAGTAATGTTTCTTATCTGATTTCTGATCTTATTTTGTTGATATATATCTATAATATATAATAATGTTAACATAATATATGCTTTTTCAATAATGCATTTTCATCAGAAGACTCATATTCTATTTTGTCAGTTTTGTGAATTACAAATTCTAAGCAATTGCCACAGACTTACTTAAGGGGAAATCCTCTTGAGTGCACTTAGGTATTAAACTAAAATATCAGTTCTATTCATTGAATTAAATAATAAGCATGATAAACCAATTACCACAGGAGAGCTTTTTAGTGAGTCATATAACTCCTTCATTTGAATGGGAAGACACACTGATGACATTATAAGGCACTGATTAAGCCTTAAGGTACTGAAAGGAGAAAGTGAAGAAGGTATATAGGTGGAAATGGAGCCATCTCTCTACATGTATGTATAATCTCTTCCACATACAAGAGGAAGCCAGCAACCTCTGTTTTTCATAAACTCATTTTGAGTGGTCAGTATCATGGAACACATGTGGCTGGGAACACAGTAAGCACAACAGACTTAGAAAATTTGAATACTTGCAACCATGAAGAAACCTAGAAGATAAAATTTTGACTAAAAGAAGAGTTCAATTCCCCTTCATGAAATAAGGGTGGAAAGAAAAACACACCATTTTATTCATTAACTCCTTTTGCTTTGTTAGAGGAAGGATCCAGATTCAAATTCACTATCCAGGAGAGGTTACATTGCCAACATTATTCACTAGGAAGATGCACCAGTTATACATCAACCATATTGAAAATCTCAAATGAAGCACAGTATATTTATAGCATATCTACTTTTCTCTCTTCATTTTAACTTGCAACCACCTTGAACCCATGATCTTTTCCTCTGAAGATACACACAAACACACACACACACTCACACACACACACACATATATATATATATATATATATATATATATATATATATATATATATATATATATATCCCAATTGAGTCTTCCCCATACATCCTGGTATATGAGACTGATGGTGAGGATTAGATAACCTTTCAACTGTTTTTCCTTGAAAGAGCTGATTGCCCTTCACTTCATTTGTTCCTCTACCTCTCCATCTAGGGTGGAACCTTGTAAAGTTTCCCCCATGCACACTGGTGTGTCAGTTGGTATGGACATTGTATAAACTTTGTGCAGCCATGTTGTTGACATGGTTGCAGCTTCCCTACTATATCTAGAAGACACGACCTTGCAGCACATCTCTTGGTCCTCTGGCTCCTACAATATCTCCATCTCTTCTTCCACAGTGTTCAGAGTGTCTTAGGCATAGGGGTTGGTTTGTAGATAAAAGAATTGGGACTGGTCACTGCATAGTCACTTTTCCTCTGCATTTTGACCAGTTTTTGATCTATGTAGTAGCCTACTGTTGTAAAAAAATAGGTTTCTTTGATGAGGAATGGCTGTTCCATGCATCTTTTGGTATAACGATTAGTATTTAGAATATCGTTGGGAGCTATATTGATTTAGGAAAACAGAAATGATCAGTTATAGTGTCTATGACTCTCCAGCAATAGGTTTTTGACTGGGGTTTAAAAGCCATGAATAAATTTTCTCCTATTGAGAGGCCCATAAATCCACTCAGAAAGCTATTTTTACTTTCATGATATAAGTGAAGAGAATAGCTCATGGTAGACATCTTTCCAGGATGATCATTGTAGTGGTTTGCAGCCCTTACACCTGGATATGTCTATCAATTGCTTTCCCCCTTAACATCTTGCCTAGCATTTTTTGGAAACTATGAGAGCCAGTCTTCAGGGAGCAGACTTCCAGTTCAGTTCCAGTTCGAGTCCTCCAATTATTGTATCTAAAGTTTGTGGTGTCTTCAGCAATAACATCTAACATTCAGCATCTTGGAGACAACCAAAGACAATAACAATAGATTCCATTATATTAGGAGACTTTTGGAAACCCTAACCAGCAACCCCCATGTGGGTTAACACCATTTAAACCATGTACATACACACATACACACAGCCATTCACACACACACACACACACACACACACACACACACACACACACACACACACACGATGTATTTAAGTAAGCTTGAAAAATAAGATTTCACTCTAATTTTTTCAAACGTATCTAAGGTTATAAATCTTCCTTCCCTTTCCCCTTTGTATTACTCTCATCCCCTCCCCAGTTCAGAACCTCACCAATCTTCTCCTCTCCCGTCACAACATCTGTGTCCTACTGATGGTTTTCCGCAGTAAGTTCAGCATATGTACTCAAATCTAAAGATCCAGTGTTGTGATCCACAAATAAGAGAATGTGAAGTGTTTGTCTCACTCAGTATATTTTCTAGTTCTATCCATTTATTTTTCAATTTCACACTTTCATTTTTCTTTACATTTAAATAGAATTCCATTGTGTTATGCACCACATTTGCATTATCGTTCATCGGTTGTAGATATTTAGGCTGATTTCATTTCCTGACTCTTATCAACAGTGCAGTGATGAGCACAACTGGCCAAGCATCCCTGAGGTAGAATGTCCAGTCCTTTGGGTATACACCTCAGAGGAGTATAATGGGGTCATGCTGTTTTCCACAGAAGTTGTAACAGTTTGCAATCCCACTACCAGTGGGATACTAAAGATTTTTTTGTCAATGTTATTTCTAAGTTAAAGCTAAGAATATAAAATAATTCCATTTAATAAATTTCCAGAGGCCACAAGTAGAGGTTGGGATGGAAGAAAAACCTTAGTAGGTATATTGTTCCTTTTAAGGTTTTTTTGAGGCAAAATTGTATGTTTAACTACACATGCTGGTGGACTTTAGGGAAAGAGGAGAGGATAATTATTTCTTTGTAAAATTTTGCTTTGTATGATCAATAAAACTTTCTGATATGCAGAACAAGAATGCTGAATTCATATTTTATTCTTTACTAAGTGGCATGGGACTTGCCTTGCCTTAGTTACTTACTGAGTTAACACTTGTTTCTTTCTCCTCAGAAGCTACTTTCATGGATAGTACATGAGGGAAGCAAGTATTGGCACTTTGCAAAAGCACCTGAGTCAGGGAAAGGGATAGATCTTATAGGGATATAAATCTCTGCATGTGTGGGATGGATCACAATGTAGAATTGCAATAGATGCTGCATTAGTACATGATAAGTCTCAGACTTCAAAAACCTCCATCTTTAAATGTGGTTATTATAAATATGATTATTTTCAAATCAGAAGTAGCAATCTTATGCTAACACATGTTATTCACTCTGTTAAAATCCTTGGGTTTCAAAAAAATTCTTGAGGTCATACCCAAGCAAGACCTTTGAAGAGACTCACTAGGTAAACTGAAAAATGATCTTTAACCCTATAATTGATCAAAATTATATTAATCCCTTTTTTTTCCGGAGCTGGGGACTGAACCCAGGGCCTTGCGCTTGCTAGGCAAGCATTCTACCACTGAGCTAAATCCCCAACCCCTATATTAATCCCTTAATCTTAAGAAAAATGGACAAAGTACATTAAAACAGTCTAGGTATGCATTTCATTTCTCCACTCTAAAACCAATATTATACCTTAATGATACTGTTATTAATATTTTCAAAACGTGATGAATAGTCATTGAAAGCATTTTTGGCATTTTTAAATTTTTAGTTCTGATGGTACACTAATATCTTTCTCATACATACACACACATACATGATAAAATCCTATATGTGCTTTTCTTTTCACTTAACTCTTAATTATAACTCAAGAATACTATGTTGAATATGTCTTGCATAAACACTCACAATAAAGAACTTGGTCTTCTATAGACAAAGGGAACAGGCAAATCTTCCTTTCAGTCTTCTACCTTAAAAGAAAGTTTTATAAAATAGTAATTTCAATTTTAGGAATGTAAATTCTGTTTTGATGTTAAATCTACAGTTAAATAATTCCAGAAACTATTGGATGTCACATTTTAAACTCTATTCATGGAAAAGTGTTTTGATCATCACCATTTGGAATATCTCGCTGGCACCACTCACAACGCTTTGTATATGGCACATTATAGATGTGTTTCTCACAGTCAGCATCCACCCCACAAGATCGATCCACAAAAGTGGTTTCACTCCCTTAAATATCAATAAAAGTTGACTTTGGTTTAGACATTCTAGAACTGTGAACTTTGATGCAATTTAAATTTTTTTGTTGTTCAATTAAAGCATTTGCCTATATTCCCTCATGTGGTATTAACCACTACTGTGCATCTTTCCAAGTGCACATTTTCATGAGCCTAGCATTCTGGTTGATTTATCTTGTCCTCTAGACAAGAATTAAATATTTATTCACTTAATATTTCAGTTAACTTGCATTCTCAGAAAGGATACACAAGGTTATTGCTATGCCCACCTGTTTCTCAGAAATCTTCCATAAATTCTTTCCAGTATTATACGAGTCATTGTACATAGCATACTATTTTGCTTACAGTATGTTGATAAGGTCTTGTAATTTGAGCACATCTTTCTGTAATTTGAGTACATTTTCTGAAAACATTATAGCTTATTATAATTTAATATTACATTTTGTTATTGATGTATATTATTATAGTTGACTACAGTCCATTTCTTAGATTGGACTCTCATGTTTTATTACTTTAATTAGTCAAGTAGCAACAAATTTTATATTATTAGATATCAACTCGTCTTTAACTTGTCTTTCTCTATCTGTCTCAATCTCTTTTTCGTACCTCTCTGTCTCTCCTTATATCTCTCTGATTTTGTGTGTGTGCATGTATACTCATGTTTATAAGAGTTGGCTCTTGTCTTCTACTGTATGGTTTCCTCAGAGTGAACTCAGGTTGTTAGGCCTGGCTGCATGTGCCTTTACTCACTAAAATATCATTAACCCTTAATTCCCTTTCCAAAGGGAAGTGATCTTGCATGCATTTCAAAGACATTTCTGCAAATCTAAAGGTAGACTAATGTTTTGTTAAAAGTTTAAAAGTATGCAAACACGATTGTTGTTTCTTTTTTTCATCTTAGATAACAGAGTTAATTGGATCAGAATAATGACTGACACAATTCCAGAAATGATAGACTCAGCTCTATCTTTAGAAATTAAGAGGTGGTTGCTCTGGTGGAGCAATGAATCTGGCTTTCCAGATCTGGCCTTCTATCCTGGATTAATTATAATAATCTATGTCATTTTTCATAAATATGTTTTTGAGTAGTATGGATGCTGGCTACCCATCATATAAAATTAGGATAAGGCTACCTGCATATAATAGTTCTGAGGTAAAATTATTAACCACATAAAAAGACCACCAATGTGACAACTTAAAGACTTTAAGTCAAATATTATGAGTCCAACTTGCAGTTGAGATCTACCATGTGTTTTGAACAACTATTGGACACAAAACAATTATGTGAGTCTCTCATCATATTGGCACATGCTGATTCCAGGGGACTGTATAATGCTAGATAGTTAGAACTCTTCTGGTCTCTGACTTATCACTCCCTATCTTACACTGGTTTTCACAGGCATGTTTCTCTTTCTGTAAACCATAGTCAATGAATATTTAATGGTGATGTAAATCTTGGGAAAAGAAAAGAATAAGCGCCTTGAGATGTGGTCTTTGTTTAGGGAGAATCAGTTTTTGAGAATCTAAGATAAATTTATGTTAAAACTCAAACAAAAAAAGAGAGATATTGAGGGTTCAAAACAAAGTCTGTATAAAAATCTCTCACAAGAGAAGTCATATTATCTAATGATTATTACTATTTCAGCTTTGGGCAGGAGGAACATTTTAATGCTGTGTGATGTTTTCATACAACAATTCAGATTGTCCTTCATGTCAGTCTGAAGTGGTGGCTTCTTTCTAAGATTGAAGTTTTATGTAAAGTGGGACACTAGTACTGGGCTCTTCCAGTAATTCTTGATTAAGACGAAGTCTCAGTGTGATTCTGAGTTCGCACAAGATTATGCAAATGTGGCCCAGTTGTAATTGAAAACATAAAGGAACAACAAAGTTTACCATTTTGGATAGGAAAATTTCTTGTGATGTCATTGAACAATTTTACATGAGAAGCACTATTCTAACATGGAGTAAAATAAACATTTGTGAAAAACTTTAAAATGAAATAAATCTGTAGAAATATTAAGTATGTTACTGACCTCAGCTTATAGGGATTCATTAGTTGGCAAGTCTTAAGAGCACAAGTCAAAATTTGGAGTAGCAAATAAGCAGTTGTGATGCTCACAGGCAGGTAGTATGCAGAGGCAGCCGGCAACAGACAAAAACTTATTAGACCCTGGAAGAGACTAAGGAGGAGATACATAGACTGTGTGGAGAATGAGAGCCATGTTCCATGGTGATTCCCCTGTTCTGAATCCCTGCTTGTTCTAGAGGTATCACAAATACCTAGGATCTTGTATGCTTGAAGTCAAAGCGAACGAGAAGGTGACTACTATCAAGTGACATCATGGTAGAATAGTGTACGAGCACACAAAAAGTTTGGGTGGAAACCAAAGTTGGAATAGAGAACAGAGTATTTAGGGATTAGAAAAATTAGCCACCAATTTCATCACTGTCCTTTATTTGCTGTAAAGTATATGTGGCAGACAACTATCACACTGATTTCACCAATAAATACTAAAACTGTACCGTGAGATGTTTTTGTTATTAGTTTTATGCAGAAGGATTATAATTCTTTCTTTTATTATAGTAACACAACTTTTATGTGTTCTACATAAGACATATTGCTTTTTTACTAGAAAACACATTCTAAAGGATTGAATGTCATTACCTTACTCAGTAACTTATTTATTTGATGCCATCGTGGGTATCTGTCCTGTGTAAGTTTCTTTCTTTTTTTTTTTTTTTCCGGAGCTGGGGACCGAACCCAGGGCCTTGCGCTTCCTAGGTAAGTGCTCTACTACTGAGCTAAATCCCCAGCCCCGTAAGTTTCTATAATAAAAATTTCCAAAGGAGAGAAACAAAATCCAAGTAAGACAGAAAAGTTTAACTCTTGACTTTTACAAATTTAGAGTGGGCACGTGCAGTCAACGAATCAAAGGAAGATCATGGAATTACAATTGTTTCAGAAAGGCGCATTAACGGCTCTGCTTTACTCCTTTTTATGATGTCATATTATAATTCCAGAAACTAGTACTATACAAAGAGCAGAGTTGTATAAGACCCCATGGGTCTATATCCTTGGACATCCAAGAACATACTTTAAGCACTTTAGCTGCATCTTCAAATGTTGGATGTTGGAAGGACAAAAAGACAAGAGAAATCCATATTTTTCCAATAGAGTGCAAGTGCCAATAATTCAGAGAATAATAGTGAGTTACTGGTAGATATTTGGCTTAGTACATATAATATAGATAAGGCAAACTCAGAACATAATTGTCATTTTATTTTGCATAATCTATTCACACACATTACATATGCATTTTATATATGTTTATGCATGTGTGTGCATGTATGTGTTCTTTTTGTTTCATATTGTATTTCTCTGTTTAATTTCCATGGTCCAGGTCCCAATTTGTGAAAAACATGCTTTAGTAAATATCAATAGTTAAGTAAAATAGTTTCAAAGCATCAAGAGATATTGGATTTAAAACTTTGATACTTCACTGCTCCGTGATTCTCTAAGTAAAACCAAAACCAACTCTTCATTTTCATACTTCCTGTCTACATATAACATACTATTTCAAAGTATTTGAGTAGAGGATTGGAAAACAATAACACAACAGAATTTTTGTCCTGATCTGATGAATTTTATTTTTAAATAAACACAATCATTCTTAAGATGGCAGGCTTGATATTTAGATTTGATTTTGAGATTTATATTCTAAATGTCCTTTAATATCTAGTATACTAAATACTATAATACTTGTAATGCTAGCACATGTATGTTGTAATTATCTTTTTGAAATCCATTATGGCGTATGTCATGGACTCCAGAGTAAGGTCCTAAAACTTACTGGATTACTTTCCTTCTGACTTGGAAAGAAGAGTTCCCTGACAGCAGGAACAAGTGTGCCTGATGGGCTTGGCTGAGATGAGGAAGTTTGTGGTACACAGAGAAGCAGCCCATTCCCCACAAATGTCACTGGAATTTGGAGTGATGTATGCTGGCTGACTCTCATGAAAGGAACAAGCTGATAGCTTGTGTGAATTTCCACTCCATCGAACCTGCCAAGCCTGCTCTTCAGAAGTACAAGGAAGTTTGCACTCAGCTTCCCACCTCTCCATTGTCTCACTCCTTTCTATTTTCACCTCTCTGTTCTTTGGGGGATTTTATGACAATACTGTTCTATAGTGATCAGAATCTCTTACCAAGTTTTTCAATATTATGAAAATGTAAACGACTGTACATGCTTACAGAAGGTTTAGGGTTTTTTTTCCTTTCTTTTTTTAAATTCTTTTTATTGGATACATTATGTATTTATATTTCAACTGTTATTTTCTTTCCTGGTTCCCTCCTCTCTCATTCTCCCTCCCCCTGCTTCTATGGGGATGCTATTCCCACTCACCCACTTCAACACCCTGGCATTCCCTTACACTGTGGAAACGAGCCTTCACAGAACCTAGGCTTCTTTTCCTATTGATGCCAGACAATGCCATCCTCTGCTACCTATGCAGCTGGAGCCATGGGTTTCCCCATGTGTACTCTTTAAATGGTGGTCTAGTCCTTGAGAGCTCTGGGGGATCTGGTTGGTTGATATTGTTATTCTTCCCTTGGGATTGCAAACCCCTTTGGCTCCTTCAGTCCATTCTCTGATTCCTCCATTGGGGTCCCTGTGCTCAGTCTGATGGTTAGCTGCAAACATCCTCATCTGTATCAGTAAGGATCTGGCAGAGCCTCTCAAGAGATATCCATATCAGACTCCTCTAAGCAAGCACTTCTTGGCATCAGCAATAGTGACTGGGTTTGGGGGCTATATATGGGATGGGTTACCAGGTGGGGCAGTCTCTAGATGTCCTTTCCTTAAGTCTTTGTACCTGTATTCCTAATTCTGTTTCTCCTTCTAAGAAGGACTAATGCATCCACGTTTTGGTCTTCATTCTTCTTAAGCTTCATATGGTCTATGAATTGTATCTTGGGTATTCTAAGCTTTTGGAGTGCATATGATGTGTGTTTTTTTTTGTGACTGGGTTACCTCACTCTGAATAATATTTCTAGTTCAATCCATTTGCCTAAGAATTTCATGAAGTCATTGTGTTTAATAGCTGAGTAGTACTCCACTGTGTAAATAAACCATATCTTTGTGTCCATTACTCTGTTGAAGGGCATCTGGGTTCTTTCCAGCTTCTGGCTATCATAAACAAGGTTGCTATGAAAATAATGGACAATAGTCCTTGTTATATGTTGGAGCATATTTTGCGTATATGCTCAGAAGTGGTATAGCTTGTTCCTCAGATATTACTATGTTCAATTTTCACCAGAGTGATTTCCAAAATGGTTGTACCAGTCTGCAATCACACCAACAATGAAGGAGTGTTCCTCTTTCTCCACATCCTTGCCAGCATTTGCTGTAACCTGAGTTTTTGATCTTAGCCATTCTTATTGATGTTAGGTAGGATCTCAGACTTCTTTTGGTTTGCATTTCCCTGATGCCTAAGGATGTTGAACATTACTTTAGGTGCTTCTTAGCCATTCAATATAGTATTGCTCAGTTCAAAATTCTCTGTTCAGCTTGGTACCCCTTTTTTTTGTCATTAACTTGAGTGTTTCTTATTTACATTTCGAGTGTTATTCCCTTTCCCGCTTTCCGGGCAAACATACCCCATAATTCGTCCCCTCCCCTTCTCTATGGGTGTTCCCCTCCCCATCCTCCCCCCATTGCCGCCCTCCACCCAACAATCACGTTCACTGGAGGTTCAGTCTTAGCAGGACAAAGGGCTACCCCTTCCACTGGTGATCTTACTAGAATATTCATTGCTACCTATGAGGTCAGAGTCCAGGGTCAGTCCATGTATAGTCCTTAGGTAGTGGCTGAGTCCCTGGAAACTCTGGTTGCTTGGCATAGTTGTTCATAAGGGATCTCGAGCTCCTTCAAGCTCTTCGAGTTCTTTCTCTGATTCCTTCAAAGGGGGTCCCATTCTCAGTTCAGTGGTTTGCTGCTGGCATTCACCTCTGTATTTGCTGTATTCTGGCTGTTTCTCTCAGGAGAGATCTACATCCGGCTCCTGTCCGCCTGCGCTTCTTTGCTTCATCCATCTTGTGTAATTGGATGGCTGTATATGTATGGGCCACATGTGGGTAGGCTCTGAATGGGTGTTCCTTCTGTCTCTGTTTTAATCTTTGCCTCTCTATTCCCTGCTAGGGGTATTCTTGTTCCCGTTTTAAAGAAGGAGTGAAGCATTCACATTTTGATCATCCGTCTTGAGTTTCATGTGTTCTAGGCATCTAGGTTAATTCAAGCATTTGGGCTAATAGCCACTTATCAATGAGTGCATACCATGTGTGTTTTTCTGTGATTGGGTTACCTCCCTCAGGATGATATTTTCCAGTTCCAACCATTTGCCTACGAATTTCATAAAGGCATTGTTTTGGATAGCTGAGTAATATTCCATTGTGTAGATGTACCACATTTTCTGTATCCATTCCTCTGTTGAAGGGCATCTGGGTTCTTTCCAGCTTCTAGCTATTATAAATAAGGCTGCTATGAACAGAGTGGAGCACGTGTCTTTTTTATATGTTGGGGCATCTTTCAGGTATATGCCCAAGAGAGGTATAGCTGGATCCTCAGGCAGTTCAATGTCCAATTTTCTGAGGAGCCTCCAGACTGATTTCCAGAATGCTTTTACCAGTCTGCAATCCCACCAACAATGGAGGAGTGTTCCTCTTTCTCCGCATCCTCGCCAGCATTTGCTGTCACCTGAGTTTTTGATCTTAGCATTCTCACTGGTGTGAGGTAAAAGCTCAGGGTTGTTTTGATTTGCATTTCCCTTATGACTAAAGATGTTGAACATTTCTTTAGGTGTTTCTCAGCCATTCGGCATTCCTCAGCTGTGAATTCTGTGTTTACCACTGAACCCCATTTTTTAATAGGGTTATTTGTCTCCCTGCGGTCTAACTTCTTGAGTTCTTTGTAGATTTTGGATATAAGCCCTCTATCTGTTGTAGGATTGGTAAAGATCTTTTCCCAGTCTGTTGGTTTTGTGGTTTTGTCCTAATGACAGTGTCCTTTGCCTTACAGAAGCTTTGCAGTTTTATGAGATCCCATTTGTCGATTCTTGATCTTAGAGCATAAGCCATTGGTGTTTTGTTCAGGAAATTTTTTCCAGTGCCCATGTGTTCGAGATGCTGCCCTAGTTTTTCTTCTATTAGTTTGAGTGTATCTGGTTTGATGTGGAGGTCCTTGATCCACTTGGACTTAAGCTTTGTACAGGGTGATAAGCATGGATCGATCTGCATTCTTCTACATGTTGACCTCCAGTTGAACCAGCACCATTTGCTGAAAATGCTATCTTTTTTCCATTTGATAGTTTTGGCTCCTTTGTCAAAAATCAAGTGACCATAGGTGTGTGGGTTCATTTCTGGGTCTTCAATTCTGTTCCATTGGTCTATCTGTCTGTCTCTGTACAAATACCATGCAGTTTTCATCACTATTGCTCTGTAATACTGCTTGAGTTCAGGGATTGTGATTCCCCCTGAAGTCCTTTTATTGTTGAGGATAGTTTTAGCTATCCTGGGTTTTTTGTTATTCCAGATGAATTTGCAAATTGTTCTGTCTAACTCTTTGAAGAAATGGATTGGTATTTTGATGGGGATTGCATTGAATCTGTAGATCGCTTTTGGTAGAATGGCCATTTTTACTATATTAATCCTGCCAATCCATGAGCATGGGAGATCTTTCCATCTTCTGAGGTCTTCTTCAATTTCTTTCTTCAGTGTCTTGAAGTACTTATTGTACAGATCTTTTACTTGGTTGGTTAAAGTCACACCGAGGTACTTTATATTATTTGGGTCTATTATGAAGAGTGTCGTTTCCCTAATTTCTTTCTCCACTTGTTTCTCTTTTGTGTAGAGGAAGGCTACTGATTTATTTCAGTTAATTTTATACCCAGCCACTTTGCTGAAGTTGTCTATCAGCTTTAGTAGTTCTCTGGTGGAACTTTTGCGATCACTTAAATATACTATCATATCATCTGCAAAAAGTGATATTTTGACTTCTTCCTTTCAGATCTGTATCCCCTTGACGTCCTTTTGTTGTCTGATTGCTCTGGCTAGAACTTCAAGAACTATATTGAGTAAGTAGGGAAAGAGTGGGCAACCTTGTCTAAGTCCCTGATTTTAGTGGGATTGCTTCAAGTTTCTCTCCATTTAGTTTAATGTTACTTGAGCTTTTTCCCTTACTGCTTTTAATATTCTTTCTTTATTTTGTGCATTTGGTGTTTTGACTATTATGTGACGGGAGGAGTTTCTTTTCTGGTCCAATATATTTGGAGTTCTGTAGGCTTCTTGTATGCTTATGGGTATCTCTTTCTTTAGGTTAGGGAAGTTTTCTTCTATGATTTTGTTGAAGATATTTACTGGTCCTTTGAGCTGGGAGTCATCACTCTCTTCTATACCTATTATCCTTAGATTTGATCTTCTCATTGAGTCCTGGATTTCTGTAGGTTTTGGACCAGTAGCTTTTTCCGCTTTAGATTATCTTTGACAATTGAGTTGATGATTTCTATGGAATCTTCTGCTCCTGAGATTCTCTCTTCCATCTCTTGTATTCTGTTGGTGAAGCTCGTATCTACAGCTCCTTGTCTCTTATTTTGGTTTTCTATATCCAGGTTTGTTTCCATGTGTTCTTTCTTGATTGCTTCTTTTTCCATTTTTAATTCCTTCAACTGTTTGATTGTGTTTTCCTGGAATTCTTTCAGGGATTTTTGTGACTCCTCTCTATGGGCTTCTACTTGTTCATTTATGTTTTCCTGGAATTCTTTTAGGGATTTTTGCGATTACTCTCTGTAGGCTTCTACTTGTTCTCTAAGGGAGTTCTTCACGTCTTTCTTGAAGTCCTCCAGCATCATGATTAAATATGATTTTGAAACTAGATCTTGCTTTTTTGGTGTGTTTGGATATTCCGTGTTTGCTTTGGTGGGAGAATTGGGCTCCGATGATGCCATGTAATATTGGTTTCTGTTGCTTGGGTTCCTGCGCTTGCCTCTTGCCATCAGATTATCTCTAGTGTTACTTTGTTCTGCTATTTCTGACAGTGGCTAGACTGTCCTATAAGCCTCTGTTTCAGGAGTGCTGTAGACCTGTTTTCCTGTTTTCTTTCAGCCATTTATGGGGACAGAGTGTTCTGCTTTCAGGCGTGTAGTTCTTTGTTTTTTGTTTTTTTTTTTTGTTTTTTTGTTTTTTTATTAACTTCAGTATTTCTTATTTACATTTCGAATGTTATTCGCTTTCCCGGTTTCCAGTCAATCATCCCCCTAATCCCTCCCCCTCCTGTTCTTTATGGGTGTTCCCCTCCCCATCCTCCCCCCATTGCTGCCCTCCCCCTAAAAATCATGTTCACTGGGGGTTCAGTCTTAGCAGGACCCAGGGATTCCCCTTCCACTGGTGCTCTTACTAGAATATTTATTGCTACCTATGAGGTCAGAGTTCAGAGTCCAGGGTCAGTCCATGTATAGTCTTTAGGTAGTGGCTTAGTCCCTGGAAGCTCTGGTTGCTTGGCATTGTTGTTCATAAGGGGTCTCGAGCTCCTTCAAGCTCTTTGAGTTCTTTCTCTGATTCCCTCAACGGGAGTCCCATTCTCAGTTCAGTGGTTTGCTGCTGGCAATCGCCTCTGTATTTGCTGTGTTCTGGCTGTGTCTCTCAGGAGCGATCTACATCCATCTCCTGTTGGCCTGCACTTCTTTGCTTCATCTATCTTGTCTAATTGGATGGCTGTATATCTACAGGTCTTCAGCTGTTCCTGTGGGCCTCTGTCTTGAGTTCACCAGGCAGGTCGCTTGCAGCAGAAAAGTTGGTCTTACCTGTGGTCCCGAGGCTCAAGTTTGCTCGTGGGGTGTTGCTTATGAGCTCTCGGTGGCGGCAGCCACCAGGAAGATCTGCGCCGCCCTTTCCGGGAGCTTCCGTGCACTAGGGTTCCAGATGGCGTTTGGTGTTTTCCTCTGGAATCAGTAATGTGTGCAGAGTGCGGTCTCTTCTGGTTTCCCAGGTGTGTCTGCCTCTCTGAAGGTTTAGCTCTCCCTCCCACAGGATTTGAATGCAGAGAACTGTTTATCCGGTCGGTCCCTTCAGGTTCCGGTGGTGTCTCAGACACAGCGTACCTGCTGCTCCTGGGCCCTTGGTACCCAATTATTTTAATAAGATTATTTGGTTCTCTCGAGTTTAACTACTTGAGTTCTTTGTATATTTTGGATATTAGCCCTCTACCAGATGTTGGATGGGTAAAGATCTTTTCCCAATCTGTTGATTGCTATTTTGTCCTAAATGACAATGTCCTTTGCCTTACAGGTCCCATTTGTTGATTCTTGATCTTAGAGAATAAGCCATACTAAAAGAGTCAATTTGGTAAATTCAAGAGATGAAACAATAACTTCAAAACACTAAATTTTATGGCAGGAAATGTATGTGTATGTGGTTCTGTATGTGTGTATGCACATATATGCATTGGCCCAAGATCCTCTGTTTTCTCCAAACATCTCTAGAATGGGCATTTACAATGTACAACCAATCAATTCACAGACTTTCTGCATGAAATACAATGTCAAGGCAATACCATCTGATGCTGACACTGGCCTGTGACCATCCTGCCTCCCATTTTGCTATGAGAAAAAACAACCAGAAATAAAATATTGATTTTGGTTTTTAAAAGTTTAGTAATGGGTAAGCTAAAGTTTTGCTAGGACTTCAGACCACATTTTAGTTTAAAGGAAAGAGGCATATTCAAGCTGGATCCTGTAGCTGTGAAAGGAGCTTAAAGGGGAAGCCTTTAAAAGAAAGTGGACTTCACAGATTTGGAGATCTTATGAGAAGACCAATTCTTATGAAGCAAAGGAAGATGGGGAGGAAGGGGCATATTTTGTAGATGGTCATGGGTCATGAATGCTGTACTGTGTTATTAAAGGGCTTCAGTTACTGTTCATGTGTTTGTTAGGCTCTAGTTTCTACTCCCCTGGTATTTTTTTTTCATTTTTACCTTTACTTATTTGTTTGTTTTGAGTTAAGGTATCTTTTAGAACATGACCTTACACTCCTTACTTGTTCATGTCTTTTCTTTACATGTTTCAATAATATAAATTAGTTATGTGTAGCAATGGATTTTTAAACATGTATATGATGTATTTGATCAACCATTATCCCTTCTGGTTGTCTTTGCACTCTTGCTAATCCTTTGAATTCCATATCTGTGTTTGTGCATGGAGTTTTAGAGTAGGCAATGACTTCCTCTAGATCTGGGGTAATTTGCAAGAACATGGCAGCTTAGTCATACCTGTGCTATTGAAGAAATGCCCCTTCCTTCCTTCAAAGATAGATGGGGCCCCATGACACCCTCTCTCACACAAACTTAACATGAAAATAAAATTGAAGTGAGTCATTGGTCAAAGTGATTTGCTGAAAAATGTCTTTTAGTGACATTTTTACCCATTCTTCCCACTTTGTATAGTTTTTAAAACTATATTGGATTATTGGCCTATCAAAAACTTAGAAAAATTACGATGTTAGCATATAAAATGCATATACTAGCGATTTCTGTTGCTGGGATAAAATTACCATGATCAAAAGAAAATTAAGAAAAATGTTTATTTTGGCTTATAGTTCCAGAGAGAGATTCTATAAAGCTGGAAGAGAGAGCAACTGAAGCTTTGAGATGAAGCTGTGATATCACATATCAACCTTACACAGAAAGCAGAAAGAAAACTGGAAGGGTGGCAAGGCTATAAACCTTTAAAGCTGTCCTCTAGCAAGACTCAAGCCCTAAAGTTTTCATAATCTTCCCAAACACCAATATTAACTGGGCACCAAGTATTCAAAGTCATGAGCCTGTGGGGGCATGCATCGTTCAAACTACTACCAAGCTTCAATGGTAATAATTCCATGATATTTTTTCAGAGCATTGGCTTTCAATTTCTTTAAAATGTATCTTCATGTGTTTTTTTGCAAAAGTTCAGATCATATGTGGACAGCATATGTTCACAGAATTACACATCATAGAAATAAATAAAAAGAGAAAAATGGAAAAACATATCGATAAATGTTTGCAAGAAATGCATTAGAGCATAATATAAACCAGGGCTCTTCACATCCCCATTCATGGTTAGAAGTCTGTCTTTTTTATTCTATCAACAACTCTGGTTTATTTATCGGAAATCCTTGGGCATTTTTTCTTTGCTCATTATTATTAGCATGTAATTTATAATTTAGAATATTTCCTTTGGAATCTTTTTAATTGACAAGATTACACCTCAGTTTGTAAAAAACGAAGCAGCTGTTTTCTTGAAAGATAATTTTCTGAAGCTGTTGTATGCCATAATCACACTGCAATTACACAGCAATATCCATAAAGGCAGATGAGGAATCATGTGTCCTTTTAGCTCATTAGAAGTTGCAAAAAAAAATGATAGATGCTGTCTCTTCCAGTGTGACTATGGCCCTCTATTGGCAAATTCAAATTCTGGCAGAGTTCAAAGCATAGTACAACAGTGAAAACAATGGTGTGTGTGTGTGTGTGTGTGTGTGTGTGTGTGTGTGTGTGTGTTTGTGTGTGTGTGTGTGTGTGTGTGCGTATCTGTCTGTCTGTCTTTCTGTCTATCCATTGGCTTGGGGTGTATTAAACAATTGAGGCCATGAGGTAATATATCCAGACTTTCAAAGCTCATTTGTTTTAAAATTAGGTTTTAAAGAGCTGCTTAAAATCATTTAATCTAATATGTGGTGTGATGTGGGAATTTTTTCCACACTAAACTACAGAGCCCCAATCTTTTCTCCTTCACTCACATCCACTCGAGCTATATCCATCCTTTCAGTAGAAAATCAGTTGGATCTTTTCCTTCTTCTCAGCATGGATCCTCCTCGTCAAAGCAATTGTCTCAAAAGAAATTTGTGGTTTTTAAGTCTCTTATTGAAATCAGCCATTCATCATACTTTTTTCATCACGATGATTTTTTAAGATGAATATTTATTCATATGACAAAGAAGAATCTATTTAAGTAAATTACCCAGAGAATAGATTTTCATAGGGTAAAGAATTATGTTTTATATGATGTATAAAATAAAAATTGTAGAAGATGAACTGTAAAAAGAGAACTGAAACTGTCTTAGCAATAAAGACATGTAGCTCTATGATATGCAAGTACTCACAGGAATAAAAACACTATCTTCATGATCTCTCAGACTGGCCAACAGCCTCAGAATATATTTTCACAATATTTATTTTGGCAGCATTGGCAAATGGAAATTGAATTTCATGGCCAGTTTGGTAACTAGAAACAGCAACTTCTCTGAGTCTTATGTGCTTTCAGGATCAAAAATGACCAGAGGCTTGAGAATTTTGAAATGTTTGTAATAATTCTTTCTGAATTTCTATTTTTCAGAGTAACCTGTTACTTTCCCATATAAATGGATTAATAGAGTTACTGGCTGCGTAGCAAATGCAGATAACTTCAGCTACAATGTTTCTGGATGGATGTCAGACTTTGGAGTTGAGAATTAAAATTAGTTCATTTCTTTGCCAACACTAACACAAGCCTTGACGCACATTTCCTCAGTCCCATGAAAATTGGGACAGTTTAGGTAACCACCAGGGAAGCTTGAGACCGAGTGTTCATGTCCATTTATAAAATTTGGCTTAGCATGATCCCACCTCAGTCGCCTCTTCCTTTGTTTAATTAATAGCACGATTGCCATTTTGAGAGGAGAATTTATCTCAGAAAACAAACAAATTTCAGTTGGAGCCTACAGTGCTACAGAAGAGGAAAAAACTGTGTTCCTGCAAGGATGTCTTGCTTCTCTTTCAGCACTTTTGCCAAATGTCTGTTTGCAACTCCGTGGCAATTCCTAAGTGGAACATAACTGCATAATTGACAAGCTCTTTTCCTTTCTAGCAATTTTAGTCACTGACTGCGAGCCAGTGTTGATTAGTCTTTAGCAGTTGACAAAACTATGCATATTACACATGCAGAGAGTAACCTTCCCAGTTGTCATGACAAGCACCTAGTCATATATAGAATTGAGCGCTTCATTATTTAGCCTCTTGGAGGGGAAAGTAATCTCTTCCATCTCGTTTTCCACTATTTGACTCGCTTATTTTCATAAGGCCTATTATTTGTAAGACATGTTTTAAGTATTTTTATTTATACTTTATCACTCTCAAAGGTATCCTTTGTATAATATATACTGATTATTCACTTAATGATCCTGGCACTGTTATACAAATGGAAATGGTCTGGAAGAAAACTAAATTCCTTTCTTTGTAGAGCTTACATGTCACTGGAAAGGACAGGTTATTATCCTCCATGTCAAGTGGTCCTGGTACTTACAAGGGAAATAAAGTCACACACCTACTTGACCCAGCACTCATAGAAGCTGAAGGTAGTAATGCTTGGTGGAGGTAAAGTCACCAGTTTCTGAGGCACCCCTGTCCTTCTATGGCAAACTAGATGATTAAGGCAAGATATCCAAATGTTGCTGTACGGAAATTACACACAGACCCCATGAGGGTAAATGACACTAATTCTTAATGACCTTTGACAATGTTACAAGGATCCCTTGAATTTATCCTAATACGGAGTCATATAGGAAAAGACATCTGGGAGAATATCCTGGGTTCTTCTGAATACATACAAACAAAACTTCATGGAGGCATAATGTTAAATAAACAGGCTGAACATGAGCATGGAATTAGGCAGAACTTATCTAGCTAAAGGGATATTGTAGTGATCTTCAGCATAACAATATTATTTAAATCTCTAAAACTGATGGATACCATAAAAAGTCATTAAAAAAATGAGAAAAATGAAGATGTCTGTTACATTACAATGTTTACAGGTAAATGGGGTCATACATGGAAAGGTGAAGGAGCTCACAATGGTACCTCAGAGATTAAGATCAGAGTTAGGGAATAGTTTTCAGAAATAAGAAAGCAATATTCATGGGGAAATGAGCAAGTAAAAGGAATTCTGGCAATGGCTGATTCTAGATGGAGGAAAAAGAATGCAGGTATGGGAAGCAGGGCAGGACCACTGGAGCCACTCTTCTTTTGGAAGAGCTGTTTTCTGTGTATTCTGAATTCAGTGGAATAAGATCCAAGAGGGAATGGGATAAGAGAAGGCAAACACTGCCTTTCATGGTGCCTTTCACTATGACTGATTTTGTTGTAGCGAGGATCAAAACAGAAGAGACAAAACCAAACCGAAAAACAAAGATCGTTTGTATGCCATCTTTAAGATTAAATTGCATGTCATGGAATATAGTGTATGAATTGTGTAGAAAAGCAGAAATAAAATGAATATACATTAAAAGGGTTATTGGATTAGCTTATGATATGGCCTAGGTAGGCCAATACTGGCTGCCTTTGTGCTGGTTAGCCTAAGAATTTGGTAGTTACTCAGTGTAAAAGGCTGGATAACTGAGCAGTCCTGTCTGGCACTGAAGGCCTGGTAGATTTCTGAAGGACCACTGAATCTGGGTCCTAATGCCAGTGAAGGAGGAATGGCAGTAGCACTGGCAACAGCCGCAGCAGCAAGATGCCAACAGAGTAGATAATACTGCCAGCAAGAGATGAAGGAAAGGCAGCCAAACACACAAACTCATTCCTTCCTCTTACCACCTTTCATCTGGGCTTTCACATAGAGGTGCTGCTCACATTTGCCTGGGTCTTCTCACTTCAATTAAGTAGTCAATAAAAGTCCTCACATATTCCTGACAACTTGTCTGTTAGTTCATTCAACATGTAGTTAAGTTTCTCAACAACATTAAGTGTCACAATATACTCAATGCAGATAAAGCTGCTCCAATAATATGAAAAATAATGAAGAAGATGAGATAAGGGCAGTTTTAATAGCAGCATTGCTTCTTATAAAATAACCTTTTTAAAAATATCGAATATTAAAGAAAAGTTTTGCTGGGACAGTGAGGAGATGAGAGTAAGAGATACAAGAGAGAGAAGTGAAAAGAGGGAGAGGGAAAGAAAGAGGGAGGGAGGAAGGAGGGAGACAGTCATGAAGAGCAAGACGAGCCTTCTTCTAAGAGACTACAGACAGGAAGGGAGAGGTATTAAGTATTCTACTTAAAAGATGAAACATCCTGTCTTGATAGGGATAGGTGGGGAAAGGAAGATAGCTGAAGAGCCCACGGAAGAGCAGGAAATCCTAACAGAAAACTTCAATGAAAGGGTGAATAGTTTGGGACAAGCATAATGTTGTCAAATAGAGGTATCTAAAAACAAAATTTCTTCAGATTCCTACCTGGAAACCAGATGTAACTCTCTGACAACATATGTCAAATTGGTGGACTGCCAGTCAAGATCATGCACTCGGAAACAGAAGCTGATGGAGCTTGTTGGCTTTGTAACTCTGTCAGAGTCTTATTTCTCATGCTCTCTTTACTGTACAGTACTCAAGGCTTCTCTTTGCCTACACCTAAAGCTGCTTCTCTCTAGCTCACTGCAGACATCAAGTTTTGCTTTTGGAAACACTTTTTGCCTTACCATAATTCTAACCAAAACAAAAGAAAAAAACTCACAAAAAACAAAAGTAGTACTTTTATATATAACTAGAGTTTGCTAGGTGTTTCTTGATCTTTTGGTGTGTTTTTGGCTTTGTTTTTTTTCTAGATAAGAAATAAATACTTTCTCTCTGGACCTCTTATAATATACACCAGGGACCACTCAGGAGAATATTGCTTGATGAAGCAGTGGCCAAATATACCTCTATTTGGCAATCAACCTTACTGTGGGATATTCTGTAAGATATTTTAATGAATACCAATGTAATATGCTTTGAAGCGTTAGGCTATGAAATGCAGGTTACACTCATTTTTATGTAATTATTCTTAATTTCTAATGGAAAAATGATTCTAAAATTATAACAAGCAATAATGAAACATGGTTTAATACATAAAGCACTTTCTAAGACTTTTTCACAGTTGCATTTTTTGTTTTATTTTTGCTGTTTTGTTTGTTTGTTTTTGATGTTATTGTTTCTCTTTTTGGTGGTGACAATATTTTTTCCACTTTTGTCTTTTTGTAAAAGGCTTCTTACCATAGAGTAGCTTCAAGTTATAGAAGTCCACCTGTAATTCAGGTTACTAAATTCTTGGTTTGCATTTATGAACTATCAAACCAGCCTTGCAAGATTCATCTGAAAGAGGAAGATAATAAATGCTTTAATCTTGTATATGTTTTGTTCTTCATCTCCTTCACTCAAATGCTGTATCACACAGTAAAACTTTGGATAACACACAGAGTGTTTTCCTTCCAATAAAAATAGAAAGACCAACCACTGTCCATTCACAAGCCACAAATTGCAGAGCTCAATAACATGGCAGCTTAAATAAGACCTGAACAATTTTAGTAATGGTTGACATCCCATATAGAATGGACAATCTCATAGTGCCATATCTATAATAAGTAGCTACAAGCAATTAATAACTACAGAGTGGGGAGAATAATTTTCCTTAGTCATAAGCCCCTATCAATTGGTCAGCTTGTATCAAGTGGTCAGCCACAAAAACATATACACTGGACAACAGCATATTTTTATGCAATATATTGCAATATAAGCAATAATGGATAAAGAAGAGGCCTATGAATTTGAAAGGGAGCTGGAGGTGGATACAGGAGAGAGGAGAGGGAAGGGTAAATGAAGTAATTATATTTTCATCAAAGTTTTAATAATACAGAGCTCCATCAGCTTCTGTTTCCTAGTGCATGTTCTTGACTGGCAGTCCACCAATTTGACATATGTCTTCAGAGAGTTACATCTGGTTTCCAGGTAGGAATCTGAAGAAATTTTGCTTTTAGATACCTCTATTTGACAACATCATGCTTGTCCCAAACTATTCACCCTTCCATTGAGATTTCATGTGTAGAACTTCGCCGTCAGAGTTGTGAAACGCACAATCTCAGAGACTTCCTAGGGCTCTGGCTCCTAGAATCTTTCTCCTCCCTCTCCTGCGATGTTTACTGAGCCTTAGTTGATAGAGTTATATGGTAGGTGTATCAACCGGAACAGGACAAACCAGTCACTTGTTCTCTGCATTTTGGCCATGTGTGGCTTTCTTTGATGCTCTATTTCATTTGAGAAAAGAAACTTTGTTGATGAGGGATGAAATTTATTACCATTTCTATAAGTTCCACAGTAAGTTTTGTTCTCCCTCAGGTGGTGTTGTGACCTTGGGGTAAGCTATCACTTATTTCAGTTCACTGCCTGCCTTCAGAGACACCACATACTGTCCTCAGCAGCAAGAGCAGAGAGCAGCCTGGCCTAACTAAACTGCTCCTTCAGGACATCCTAGTGCTCAGACTCCGACACTTAATCACTGAGAAAAATCCCACATTTCTAATAAATCATGGCCTCTTTTAAATTAAAAAAGTCATTTACTTTAGTTTTCTATTTTCTATTATTTTTACAATAATGTTGGGATATGAAGTTGAATTTGATTGGACCTATGAGTGCTCCCAACAAAACTAACACAAACAAAAGAGTTCTGGGATCCAAAAATAGACAAAGAATTAAACATGGACCTTCTAAGAAATGTCAACTAACAAAAGTATATCAGAGTCTAGTATTTGCATAATCTGATTGCCAGAGATAGATTGTTGAAAATATGGATGCCTGAAGATGCTTTTGCTCTGTTTCCTTAAAAATGAGTCATTTTGGTTTCCACATCCTACCCTTGTGCTGACCTAATACTCATCACACTTGACCGAAAATAGAGCAGCAATTATAGGGCAAAGAGAGGACAGAAATCAATATCTGTCCTAAGTGTAAACCATCAAAGGCATTCCACAGCTCGACGAGAAGAAAGGAAAAGATGAAGGACTGGCCCATTTTTAATCGCCTGATTTAAAGGATCAGTGATTTGTGTTGCCACACAGGAATTTGCTTTTCACTATTAACAGAACAAGTGACAACATTGAATCTAGGGAAATATTACAAATTTTAACTGTGCAAAAGCTCGGAACATCAGAAAAACGCGTTAGGTTAATTAAGTCAGATTTACCCATATTTTTCCACATTTATTTTAAATCACAGAGATCACAGAAAATATGAATTTCCCAAAGATTCCCTTCAATGCCCTTTAGGAAGCAACTATAACAGCACAGTGGAGCATTCTATGATGTTATTATCCTTTAAATGTGCTTTTTATAATAATTCTCAAGAAATTTCACTTAAGTCCTCAGCACTCACATAAAAATAAACAGGAATAGTAGTGATAATATGTGCCCCTAACACCAGTGGCCTGTGAAGACCTAGGAAAACACAGGGCGTCTCCTTTCACCTTTATGTGCATGATGTGCTCGTCTCAAAATACACACTGGAGCAACAGCATTGGAGAAAGAGGAGGAGTGGGAGGAACAAGAAAAGAAGGAGAAAGAGCAAGAGCGAGAGAAAGAAGGGAAGGAGGAGGAGAAGCAGCAGAAATACAATAGAATGGGGGGAAGTTCAGGCTTGGGCCAGCTCAGCAGAGCAAACAGTGGCTTTATGGCTGACATAGTTCAAATCAAGACTTTCAGTGAAAATTATAGTACCCTAACCCCTCAGAAAACAGCTCCACCACACACGTCTATATGAAAACCCTGTTCTCATCAGAAATTTAGATTTAACCAAAAGTACAGATTGTGACAATGGGGATGTTGGAAACCTGGCTTAAACATTTTTTTCCCAACCAATTACAAGTGCTGTACTGGATGATTCCTTGCAGTGTACTCTGAAGTACTAAAACACGATCAAACTCTCACAATCAAATAAAAAATATTTTTCCATGAGGGAAAAGGTGTGATAGTATGCACCTGCTTACAATCCAAGCATGCATCATGATGGTATAGACAGGAGGCGCCTCAAGTTCGGTGACAGGCACAACTGCATAAAAGTTGTTATGAAGTCTAATAAATTTCGGCTAGGTAAATCATCTCTTGCAATATGAATTAGAAAGAGCCCTGAGCCCCAACCCAAAGAGACCACCAAAGAAGTAAATTAATACTTTAGCCATCTGTTATTGGACTCTGGGGAATTAATGTGAAAAAATATCACAGAGTACTGGCCAACACTTCAAACTAGCTTGAAGGCTTGTAAATCCATAGTGTAGTGACTGGCAGATCAAAAGAGGATGAAAGATGCTCTATGATAAAAATAAGTAGGAAAGAAAAACAGGACAACCTTGAAGTGAGTTTTCTTTTGCTTCATGCAAACAGAAAGCATGAATTCATAAACATCTCAGCCTCCTACATCAGCGGAGACTCTGAACAAAAGCATGGCCTTCAGTGGAACAGTGTGCCCTTTTAAACAGCTTTCAGTTACTTCATGAGGCCACCTAGGAGTACAATAGCATGCTGCCCAGCCTAGGAGTGCCACTCATTCCAAGTCATTCACTCCTAAACTTCTATTTTGTTTCTTTGTTTATTTAGTGATGGGGATCAAAGCCTGGGCCTTACACTTGCAAAGTAAGCTACTTTGAACTCCAGATGGACTGGGTGATTTTTTCTAGAAGACAGCTGTAAGATACCACTATCCCAGCACAGTGCAGCACTTCCACAGATGTAGTGTCTTGAAGCAATGCCGGTATCTCTCTGGCCTGGCTTCCTCTTCAAAGCAATCTCATAGTACTCAGTTAAATACCAGAGGAAAATTTCCCTTTTATTACTTTTGCTTTGATGTCAAGTAGATAAAAATGTGAAAAACAGATTGAAAAATAAACTGGGCAGTTCAGCTTTATCAAGAACAAATACCAGAAAAGAGTTTGTCTTAGTACCCAGGGGAATATGAAAAATGAAATATTCATAAGAGAACAGTCAAGATTTTAAAATCTAAAGATTTCATTCAAACTCATTTAATGGACAATGATTTTATATCAACACTCTGGGGGAAAAACAGGTTTTCTTAAGTTCCATAAAATTCAATTACTGAATGATTCTTAAAATACAGATTGTATTTAAATCAATGCTACTGTTGCTTTGTGTCATACATACTTCATTTGTAGTCATACCAATTTATTTTTGATGTACAATGATATTCACTACATTAAAGACTTCAGGTTTGTACAGTTTAATAATGAGAATCTTGAACATGCCCTATATTTCTTATGTCTCTTCTGTCTGACACTGACAATATTATTTTCCATGTGGACACCATGTAGTTCCATCCTGTGGAGGACATGATTAATGGAACATGTGTTGAACAATAACAAATTTCATGATGCTCCCATGAAAATGAGATGTATGTCCTATTTCATACAATAATATTAAGAGTCTCTCCCCACCCATTTTACAACTATGTTTTTATTTATTAAGTAATATAATTAGGAAGAAGAAAATAGACATGAATATTGAGAGGAAAGCCACCATTTTATTTTTACCATTTCGGACTCACCAGATTTGCCTTTCAAGGCTGAGCTGAGGAACCTTCACTTAATTAAACAACACTGCAGATATGAATCATCAACAAAATGTTCAGCACCTGTTTCCAGTTTTCCCCAGGGAGCCAGAGGGAGCTAGAGGGCAGATTGAGATTTTCAATTGGGCAGTTGAACTCAGAAAGGAGAGGTAACCTGATGCTAAACTTTCCTTAGTCTTTAAATAAATCTGCTAGAACATACAGAATATGTGACTTAAGTCTCCTTTGTCAAAAACCCACTTAAAATTTTATATACTTCAGTTATGTCTATTAATAATGATAAAACTGTGAAAAACAATGGTGTCTAGCCTCAAAAGTATCTAAATGCCCAGATATTATCTAAGAGAAAGTCAGGACTGATTAACATTTATTTTTAAACCATCAAACCCAACTTCTGACACTGCTTCTCTTTTGATTCCTCGCATTAATTGCACAGAGGGTAAGGCCACACCCTGTCTTTGCCCTGACCATTTCCAGCCTACAAACTGATTCTTCTCTCACTGATTAGAACTAAAAAAAAAATAGCTAAAGAATAACTAAAGTTTCACAGGGGTATTTCAATTGTTGTATGTAAAATCTTCACCTAATCTCAATTTCAAGACAAAGAGAGAGTAAGACAAAGAGAGAGAAGAAGAGAGAGAAAGAGTCAGAGACAGACAGAGCATGTGAGAGAGACAGCTACAGATAGACAGACACAGAGCAAGTGAGAGAGACAGAGACAGAGAAAGACAGACAGAACAAGTGGGAGATACACACAGAGATATTTACCTGCAGTAATATAGTTTTTCTTAAAAATAGAAAGTAAAAAACACTCTTTCGTGAGAGCTCAGTGATCTAGATGGTCAGACAGTCTAGATGGTCCGACATAGTTATGGCAATGAAATCAACAGCTAATATTTGAGGAACTAGTACAGATTTAACAGTTTAAAGGCTATTTGCCTGTACTACTCATAGTTTATACTTTGTACATTTTCTTAAGAGTTTAATTACTCCAAAATAACTGTTCTCCCTTCCAAGTTTTGCAAAGGTATTCTATTAATTCTTTCAAAATTTCATAGAATATATTTTGCATATATTCACACCCAACTCCAGAACCAATCCCACCACTCTATCTCTCCAAAGCTATTGTTTTTTTTTTAATTATATGTGTTCTGCTTGAACGTATGTATACGCAGCAAATGTACCTGGTGCCATAGAGATCAGGAGACGGTGTCCGATCTTTTGAAACTGCAATTATGGATGTTTGTGAGCCACTATCTGGTGCTGGCACCCAAATTCAGGCCTCTGCAGAGCAATAAGTGCTCTAACCACTGAGCTGTCACTCTTGCCCCTACAAATACTTTTTAAAAGAATTAAACATTTAAAGTAAAATTCCAATAGAAGAAAAATTTACAAATGTCAGAAAACAATAAAACAATGGCAGACATGTAATACATGCCTTGAATCATAACCATGTAACAATTATATTACTATAACAATTATATCTCACAAGAAAACTAGTATCATCTAAAGACAAGTTCTAATATGCCAATCCCACAAGTGTGCAATTGTGATGGTAAGAAAGGAAACAAGACGTTTGTATAATTCTAGACTCACCCATGATACCACACAGTATAATTTCACATCACAAGAATAAAAGTACAATTTTACATGAAAACACTCATCTGTGTCTACCCTAATCAGGGGGTTCCCAGTGACAACATACAAGCACAAATCTCATGATTGGAGCCAATATTTTACAGTACTAGTTATCATCAATCTTTACCAAAACTGTTGAGCTTCAATTGAATGAGAGTTTAGAAGGAACTTCCAGAGCACAGGTCTGGGGCTTCATCCCCAGGAAGCATAAGGTCAGGAATGCAACTCCAGACAACTGTTCAAATTCTTCCATCCAGCTGATACCCTGAAGAAAAAAAAAGATTTTTCTAGATTAGGGGTTAAGGGACAGAACATCTAATGTAATTTATTCTCCTGGAGCAGCTATGATTTAAAATTTTAAAGGAAATCTAATCTTTAAAAAATTGACTATGATAAATAATAAATGACATGAGATAACATAAATTAGTAAGTACTAGAATATTCTTTTTTCTGGGATTCTGCAAAAGTAAATCTATTGGAGATTTGTTTATTTACATGTCTGCCCCTCTTTCTGCCACTTATCCATCCAGTTATTGACAGAGATAGAGGACAGAGAAGGTAGAGGGAGGACAGTGGGAGGGAGGGAGACTCGCAAGCCTGGTCTTAGTAGGTAGCACCAGTTGGTAGACGGCAAATTTTGTGCAGAGTTGCTGCAATCTTAAATCTGGAATCTTAAGGGTAGCCAGCAGGATGGAAGTCTGTTAAGATTCTATGTTCTAGTCTTAAAGAGGAAAGCTTACAAATTCAAAGATCATACACTTGTTCTTAAGACTGTCTTGCACTGAATATTTTATGTCTAATGAAACATGCAATTGTGTTACTGGCTTCATCTGTGCCTCTAATAATTTTTCCTTTCATTAATTAAAAGTGATCTTGTAATCCCCTGGTTTGATAAAGTTGTGCGTGTGTGTGTGTGGCGGTGTGTGTGTGTGTGTGTGTGTGTGTGTGTGTGTGTGTGTGTGAGTGTTTTGTGTGTGGGGGGGTGTGTTGTGGAGGGGTGGGGGTATGCCTGCCACAGTACCTATGTGGACATTAGACTAGGAGACTTCAACCTCTCTGGAGTTGTTTATCTCCTTCTATCATGTGAGTTTTGGGGATCGAAGGATCAAACTCAGGTATTTAACCTTAATGGCAAGCGCCCTTACTTGTTGAACCATCTTGACAGCCTACAATTCTTTCATTTTTGTTTCATGTATTTTTATAGTTTTTTTAGATGTTTGCAAGTCTAGATTGCAAATATAACCTTAGTAAATCAGATCCCATAGATAACATGACTTTGTATATAATGCTAGAAATTTACTTTTAAGTCTGTTTATAAGCTTGATTTAATGATTATGAGATTCTTGGTTTTAAAATATTTTTCTTGTTGTTTGGTTCAAGTCATAGTTTCTACCACAGGAGGATGATCACTTTTGCTATGTGAAGATACTTTTGGATTTAACATTGTTGCTCAGGTATAGCACAATTAGAAACTTTCATGTATAAAGTCAAATATTTATTCTGTATTAAAACTAGAAATCCAATTTTAGAACTGGAACTGGTTTAGTTTTTATCATATTGTATATTAGAACTTTGGAAGGAACACTTTAAAACATAAACATTTCTCTGAGATTTCCTGTTCTGTCTAGTTTTTGTCAACTTGACACATTATAGAGTTGTCTGGAAAGCAGGAACCACAAACTGAAAATCAGGATTCATATGATTGGGCTGTTGGTGAGTCTGTGAGGAATTTTCTTGATTGAGGATTGCTATGGGAGGGTCCACTCATTGTGGATGATGTCACCCCTTTTCAGGTGGCCCTGAGTTGTACAATGAAGCAAGCAAAAATCAAAAACCCAACTCTAACACATTTACTTTTACATTACTTGTAGTCACTGCACTAAAGTTAATTTTGTGGTATATTGAAATATCAAAATCACATAATGCTATTTTCATGTGAATCACAAGGACAAATGGCAGACAATTTTCTTGAAACTTTCATTGATTTCAAGTAGTTTATATCTGATATAATACTATAACTTCTTTGAATTTAATAATAGGTTCTTTTTGGTACCAAGGATATGACTTAAAGTTTACTTTATAATTGCAGTAATTCAGAAGATTAAGTATGTTCTTAATTTTTGCATTATAAGTAACTTCAGAGACATTGTGGTTTTCTATAATACTATTTGGGATTTGATGCTTTCGTGGTTTAAATTATAAGAATTAAAAAAAACACATGATCATAGATAATGTTAGACTATTGTGTTATGTAACAGAAATAGTTGGATGTGATAGTGTTTACTTGTCCATCTAACTCTGAAGAAGCAAAGGTAGGAAGGCCATCAGTCTGGTAGACAGGGAATTCTAGGCCAGCCTGGTTTCCTCTCTCTAAAAATGTCAAGAAACGGTGAGAAAAATGTCATCATTTTCAAGGACATCTGGGTACCATGCACAAATTTATGGAGTGTAAAGAATGAAAAAGTCACTCATATAAATGGATAAAAGTATAAAAGGAAAAAGTATTTGATATAGGAGGAAATTTTCTGAAGTACAGTATTTTTGGTGAAAGTTGGCAAACAGTGAATAATGATGCACAAACATGAGAAATAAAGAGATGAATATTCTTGGATTCTTCCAAGACACAGCATTATATTGAATATGCTTGGATTTTGCTCTTTAAAAAGCATCTAACTTCTCCCAGTTTTACCCATCGATTGTTCTAATCAGAGTAAATGCTAAATGCTTTATGTAGTCATGTCTCAAGCTGAGGACTTTCTTTTGCTGACATCCTGCTACTTTTTTCTTAGACTTAACTAATGTTGTGGTGATTCAGCCAGAGAGATACTTTAAAATGTGGTAATGTAATTATGGAGGCTTTACACAGCTGTAAGATGTGGTAGCTTACAAACTCTGAAAATGGGATGCTGACACTTTGTGTACATAAGAGATCTATATCACAGTTGACTACTGTTCATCTGGAATTGACATATATTTCAAGCCCTATAGAAATATAACATAAATATGTTCCATTTGTGATACCTATATTTCTTTCTGCTTTACAAATATTAGTCGTTTAATATAATAAACTAGGACCAAACAGATAATAGAAATATAAAACATGTATTCTCATGTTTCCCAAGTTTAAGAGAATGCTACTTTACTCAAAGCAGGTACAGTGTTCCTCTCCAGCGAAAAGCATACCAATTGGTTGTCCAGTGCCAAGCAACCTAAAAGGCATACATAGAAGTGGTAACATCTGGGATATATATTCATATACAAATAAGCAAGTTATTCTTTATTTAATGTATGGCATTTCAAATTTTAAAGAAGTAAAGCATAAGAAAATGTAAAACAATGACAATAAAATTGAACACATTTTCAGTAAAATGGTTAAAAATATTCAAGTTTACAAGAACTATTTAATAATAGTTAATGAACTATTAACTATTAACTAATAGTTCATCAATGAGCTCATCATTGATATATGTTTGGAAACTAACAAAACAAATCTTGGGAATTTTGTTTGTTATTTTTGAGGTTATATTTTAATTACAACGTTTCTCCCTTCCCTTTACTCCCCCCAAACCCTCCCATATACACCTCCCTACTCTTCTTCAAATTCATGGACTCATTTAATCAATTGTTATTGCATAGAGATGTGTATTTGTACATACTTATATATTCCAAATATATCCTGTTGAGTCCATACAGAATTAATTCTATGTATATTTTCAGAGCTGACCATTTGGTAGTGGAAAACTAATTGGTGTGCTTTTTCTGGGAAGGGCTACTTCTAGT
The DNA here is from genome assembly GCF_021556685.1 of Rattus norvegicus. Lineage (NCBI taxonomy): Eukaryota > Metazoa > Chordata > Mammalia > Rodentia > Muridae > Rattus > Rattus norvegicus. The sequence continues at coordinate 62,428,671 of NC_141539.1, forward strand.
CTTAGCTTTACTCAGTTGTATGTGATTCTTTGTGATGGGTGGAGGCCTTGTGGACTTTTCACCATCTAGTTTGGCATGTTTATTAGTGTCTCCTTGTTCAGCTCACATTCAGGCAATCATGTGGGTGAGATTTTACAGGTTTGCTTCTAATGTTATTTTGGAGATACAATCTCACAGCAGAGTACCCAATTCTCTGACTCGTTGCTTGAGCCACAATATTGCTTGAGCCTTAGGTATGGTAGTGTTTTGGAGTGTATCTACTGAGCTAGGAATCTACACTTTTGCATATTAATTGACTAAGATTTTCTGTAGTTGTCAATGACCAGCATTGGCTTGTGGAGGAGTTCTGACGAAGGTGTGTTTGAGAGTGGCTAAAGAGATGGCTAGAAGTCAGTCATGGGTCCAAGTTGACAGTGCTATAATCTGCTTGAGATGGCTCTGCAGACAACTCTGTGTAGATAGCATTTGACTCTGAAGTCTGCTCAGAGTGAGACAGCACTCTGCTCTACAGTTCTCTCTCTCTCTCTCTCTCTCTCTCTCTTCTCTTCTCTTCTCTTCTCTTTCTCTCTCTCAACATATCTCTCTGCTTGATAAAGCTCCCTCCAGCTTCTAAAAGGTCTCTGGATAGCTCATGGTTTTCTGACCAAATTTATAAAAGCTGACAGAAAAAAATTTCTAAAAGAGTTGTGTAAGCTCTCTAGTATTTTTTGGTTTTCCAACCAAGGTCAGAAATTTTAAAAATTCTAAAAGAGCTATGTTCACTCTCCAAGCAGTTCTCTCTGGGCAGCTCTCTCTTGCAGACCAAAAGCCCAGTCCTTTATTTACATATCAATTCAATTGTTTATCTGGGTTCTCTTTTGATTATCCCATGAACCAGCATTTTATGACTTTAACCCCTTGATTCCTAGAAGAAGAGAGAAAGTACATTTGTTTTAAAATGGCAAGTAAATTCAGAGATCTGCCTGCCTTTTTAAGAACAGACAATAAGCTAGCTGGGTGGAATCTGGCTTTGCAAACATTATTTCCAACATGCCTGGGCCTAAATTAGCTCTGTAGCAGGCTGACATTGAACTCAGGAATCTGCCTGCCTTTGAAAGCACAAACAATAAATTAGCCAGGTGGGATCTTGCCCTATGATCACCACTTCCTAATACTCTGTATCTCCTTTCTTAATATCTTTCTGACAAGCTGACTCACAGTGTAGCTGCCTCTGTTCTTTTAGGTCCATGAAGCACTTCATAAAATTCATATTGTATCCTTATATTTTGCTTAGCTGAGAAATTATAACTCATTATTAAACTCATGTTGTCAGAGTTCTTTCCCATAGCCTTAAAGGTTTTCCTGAAGGTCATTAGACACATCCTTGCTCCCAAGACATATTCTATCTCTGATTATCATGAAGTCACTAACCTTAGAAAAGAAGACATTCCCCAATAATTTTAGCAGGGAGAATATTTCCCAAAGGACTGACATAGAGTAAATTATGTATATTATTATACAAACAAGCCTTATGCCTGCAACATGTCATACCAGCCCTTCCACTTATCCATGAAGGAATTGGCATGTAGTGATCTCCATCTGTTGCAAAGTTTCTTCAATGAGGGGAGAAGACTACATATACCTGTGAGTACAATGACAAATGTTTATTGATTACTGTTAAGAATTATGCAGGTTTAGTAGAATAGTGGTTAAATAAGTATAATTTAACTAGCATTGAATAGTTACCTACATTTCTAGTACTAGTCATGGTATTCTTCCTGTTGAGTAGTCTTAAGCCTAATTAAAGAGCCATTGTTTACTCTCAAGATATATGTGCCACTACTGTACCTAAAAGTTTACCATGACATACTTGTACTGGCTGATTTTGTGTGTCAAACTTGACACAAGCTAGAGTTACCACAGAGAAAGAAGTCTTCCTTAAGTTAATGCTTCCATGAGAACCAGCTGTAAGGCATTTTCTCAATTAGTGATGAAGGGTGGGAGGGGCCATTGTGGGTAGTGCCATCCCTTGCATGGTAGTCTTGGGTTCTATAAGAAAGCAAGCTGAGCAAGCTGGAGGAAACAAGCCAGTAACTAACATCCCTTCATGGCCTGTGCATCAGCTCCTGCTTCTTGATTGAGTTCCAGTTCTGACTTCCTTTGGTGATGAACACAATGTGGAAGTGTAAGCTGAATAAACCTGTTCCTTCCAAATTGCTTCTTGGTCTTGATGTTTCTGCAGGAATAGAAACCCTAAGACAATACTGGTCATGGATTTGGTTCATAGGCTTCATATCTGGTTGGAACCATAGGAAGCCTCTCCCCTTCCTGAGCTTGCATGGTGCATTCTGGTATCATCAAAGTCCTTGTAGAATGGACATTCATTTAAGTTATAGCCCTGATTCTGAAGTACATAGTGTCTTCAAAACTAGAAACTTACCTTCCACCTCTAGGAAATTACCAAGGGCAACAGCTACAGACTGTATGTGTTAAGAGTCTCTTAGACAGTCCTGGCCAAAAATTCAGAAGAGAGAGGACTTGCCATATATAGTATTGAGGTTTTTGTTAGGTTGTCTTAGACTGTAAGAGAAAGCCAAGATGAGAAAAATTAATAAAACTGAGTAAGCATATTTATATATTGTATTAAGTTAGTTATAGATTTTTTATATTTTGCTGTTATGCATCATTATATATATATAGTAATTATTTTTAAGCTAAATACTTAGTAGTATAATTCTTTGTAGTGTTTTGTTCAGCCATCTGTATTGTTATTTTCTCTAACTACCTTGTCCTCATTGTCCTCTCTCTTCTTCACTAAGAAGCCCCTTTTCTCCTATCATGTTTATTCTATCATTCCCCTCTACTTTCTTCCTACCTTCTTTTGTATTTATGTCCTTTCTCCACTATTTTCCTAGTTTGCCTCCCAAATCACTTCGGTCCTGCTCTTCTCTTCCCCTTTACTTTACTCTCCTGTCACCTGAGTTTTCTACCCCACACCTCTACCTCCCTAGGGAGCCTCCCTTTTCCATGCTCCCCAATCAGATTACTTGCATTCTGACAATTCCTCTTCAGTTTTTCCGTCTTCATCTGTATTACATTCCTTTTCCCCTTAAGGAGCTTCCTCTTTCCCAATACCCTGACCGATTTTCTTGTACCCTACTATCTCCCTCTATTCCTCCTCAACCCCTCTATCCTGTCACTACTTCCATTTTACTTTCCTGGTTCTGTCGTCATTCCAGATGATGTACTCACATCTGAAGATTTCAAGCTAACAGCCTCCAGTAAGAGAGAACAGGTGATGTTTCTCTTTCTGGGTTGAGATTACCTCACTCAATATGATTTTTCTAGTTCCATAAACTTGCAAAATTCATTTTATTTTTCTTAACGACTGAATAGAATTTCATAATGTTGATTTATTACATTTTCTTTCTTTTTTAATTGGATATTTTTGTATTTACATTTCTTACGTTATACTCTTTCCCAGTTCCTGCCTCTCTCATCCCCCCTCATTTTCATTGCCTTTTTTTTTCTTACCAGTGTAGGACATTTATGTTGTTTCCATTTCTTAGCTATTGTGAGCAGAGAAGCAATGAACATAGATGAACACAAACTTGTAGAGTATAATGTCAAGTCCTTTGGGCGTATGACTAGGGGTGGTACAGCTGAATCATATGGTAGATTAATTTTTAGCTTGCTGAGAATTCTTTACACTGATTTTCAGCATGGCTGTATCAGTTTGCAATCAAACTAATAGTGAGTTAGAATTCCTTTTCCCCACATTCCCTCCAGTATTTATTTTTGATTGTTCCATTGATCCTTGTATAATGACTGAAGTAACATGGAATCTCAAGTTGTTATGACTTGCATTTTCCTAGTTACTAGAAATAATGAAGATGTTTTTTAAAAGACATTTCTTAGCTATTCTTTTTTTTTTCTTTTTTTGTGAGATCTCATTCAGGACCCAGGTTCATTTTTCTGGATGGGTCATTTGTCTTTTGACTCAATATTTTTGAGCTCTTTGTATATTCTAACTATTAAATTTATGTCAAATATATAGCTAGCTAACAATGAGTTTCTCCCATTGTGTGGCCTTCCTCTACACCCACTTGATTTTTTTGCTGTGCAGAAACTTCAGCTTTACAATTGTTGTCCTTCATTCTTAGACAAATGCAGTAAGTCCTTTAACACTTTTCTACACAGAATGTAGGGTATTTACTAAGTTTTCTTCTAGCATTTTCAGAGTTTCATTGTTTCAGGATTCGTTCCTTGATCCATTTGGAGGATTTTTGTTTGTTTCGGCACGGTGACAGATATAGATCTAATTTCTTTGTTCTATATAAAAACATTCAATTTTTCCAGCACCATTTGCTAAAGATGCTTTCATTTTTCCAGAATAATTTTAAAATCTCCATCAAATATTATGTGACTGAAGTTACAGGTGCTCATGTTTGGGTCTTTGATTTTTGTTCCACTGGTCGACATGTCTGTTTTTATAGCAGTACTTTATTGTTTGGATTACAATTCTCAATTTAAAGAAATACAATTCCAGAATTTAAGGAATTATAATTTCAGATATATCTTAAAACCAAGAATTTTAATTTCTACACTTTTTATTTGTTTGCTTGTTTTTTGTTTTATTGCTTTTTTCCTTTGTTCTCAGCAAATTCTGAGATTTTGACAATTCAGTAGACTGAGCAAATTCATATGACTTCTCCAACCATAGTGATAGCATATGACATAGAGTATCTAAATAATAAATTTAGAAAATAAAGTACTGAGGTGCAAAGCGAAACCAGTAGAGCAGGTTCAGTTTATACCTGTGAATTGTTTGTTTTGCCATTTGGGGAACAAAATCATGGATATATGCTATAGGAGGCTAGCAGCTTACCAATGAACTATATCTCTAGGTCCCTGTTGTCTGGTTTACATCTGGACAAGGACATCTACAGGACCTTCGGTCCATACATTTGTGAAAGAAGATAATTGTGCTGAAGGAAGGTAGCACTCCAAACAGCCTGGCTCAGGTCACCACTGATATTCAACACCTCACTGATTTCCATTAACTAACATTGTTCTATTTAACGTTGTCATTGTATGTATAAGATTGAAGAGATATGCATGTGCATGCAGATTTTCTTGAATTCAGGTGTTAGTCTTTGAAGATAAAAAGAAAGCATAGAGATCCTTTCCCAGGACTTAGATATTTAAGTAAATATTTTAGCTCCTCAAAATATTAATAAGGAGAATTTGTAAGCTCTGTGGTTTTTTAAAGTTTACTTTTACTATTTTTGGGTTTAAAATGACTATGTAAAAAGAATCTACCTGGAAGAATATAGCACACAGCATAGAAAAAAATAGTTGTGATTGTGTGCACTGTTGTTTTTTTACATGTTTGAGAAAAGATCTCCCTGAAAGGGTTTGGGGATTTAGCTCAGTGGTGGAGTGCTTGCCTAGCAAGAGCAAGGCCCTGGGTTCAGTCCCCAGCTCCAAAAAAAAAAAAAAGAAAAGAAAAGAAAAGAAAAGAAAAGAAAAAAGAAAGAAAGAAAAGAAAAAAGGAGCATATCCAAACCCTGTGGTCAGCTCAAAATACAAACACACACACACACACACAGAGAGAGAGAGAGAGAGAGAGAGAGAGGCAGAGTAACAATAATTAAAACAGATGGCATGAATCTGGGATCAATGGAGGGGTCAGAGGAAGAGCTAGGAGTTACTATTCTTTGTATTATACAAACAATGCAACAAAAACGTGTAGCTTTATTGTACATTGAATTCATTGCTTGTAAAAATATCTTATATTTGTTTCCCATCTGTTATGGTTTGAATAGGCTTGGCCTCTATAGACTACTGATATGTGAGAATGGTTGGCCCAGAGGAAGTGGCACTGTTAGGAGGTATGGCCTTGTTGGAGGAAGTGTGTCCCTTAGGGCTTTGATGTCTTATAAGTTCAAATCTGGCCACTCTGACACAGTCTTCTGCTGCCTGCCAATCCGGATGTAGAACTCTAGTTCCTCCAGTACCATGTCTGCCTGAATGCCACCATGCTTCCTGCCATGATGACAACAGACTAAATCTCCAAAACTGTAAGCTCCAATTAAATGTTTTCCTTTATAAGATTACTCATAGTTATAGCAACAGGCCTGCAGCCTTCTCATGCTGAGTTCTCCTGCACCTACATGATGGCTATGTTCTCCGTTTAGCTCCTCTCAGACTTGGCATCTACTTCTCTCCAGGCATGGTAGTTCTATCTTTCTCCCTCTCCTTCCTCAGCCCCTTGTTCGGGAATCCTAAAGTCTCATCTCTGTCTCTATGCCCAACCAGTTGTGCAGACAACTTTATTTACCAATTAAAACCAACTGGAGGCAGGGTCTTTCAGCATCTTGTGTGTGGATATGCAGATTGTCATGCAATTTTGGGGACCAAGTTAACATAATTAAAGCAGCATTAGACCAAATCCACAACAAGTTGTTAGTCTCTGTAGTTCCCTTTCTCTATTTAAAAAAGAATATCCCTTGATTAGAGTGAAATCTACATTTATCTGTGGGTATAAGAGTATGCATTTAGAATACAATTATATTTGTTTAGGAAAGAGGCAAGAGGATGCTCTACTATCTTCCTAGGAATGGATATTAACCAAATTTCTAGTACTGGGTATGAATTTACTTCTATTGAGCCCTAAGACCAGTAAGAGAGCTATCAGTCACTACTGAGATATAAGTGCCCCTATTAACACATTCAGGGTGGAGGTTTTCTGCCCTGGCAGTCTATTTTTTGATTTACAGGCTTCCTACTTAGAAATATTGACTGTGTTTCTCCCTTTGACAACTAGCATAGCAAATTCAGAGAATATGAGTGCTAATCCTTAAGGAGTAGACTTCCAGTTCTATTCCAGATCAATCCTTCAAAACAGTGAATATGATGGATTTTGTTATGAAAGGGAGTTCATGAACTCTATAAATTTTCTATATTATTAATTGGTGAGTAGAATATCAGCATGGGGCATGGAGCAGGCTAGAGTACTGGGTCAGCCTATTCTATTATATGGAAAACTGACCCTTTGATATATTAGTCACACTAATCTATGTCAAACTATGGTTAAGAAGACAACAAAAGGTTAAGTGAATAAATAAATCTAAAGATTTACAAACTAAAATTTAAAGATAAGAGAATGGTCTTAATTTACAACTTTCGGACCAGTATTTTTGCCATGGGGGTCTTTGGGAAAAATGAGCATATTAACCAAAGATAAACCTCATACTTAAAATTTCTAGAAGCAAACTTAACCTCACTAGATCTATTAAAATACGCATAGTTTTACATGATAATTTAGAATTACCATTTAGATGAGTACCAAATTGATCATCATCCATTAATTAATTTATGGAATTTAAAAACTTCCAAATAGCATCAAGCAGCCAAACATTAATTGGGTCTTCTCTTGAGGTGGAAGGGATTCTTTTCTTGTCTGTTGTAAATTTAAAGAGAAATAACATTGAAAACAAAAATATATTGGATGAAATGTCTTAATTGAAGTATTGTAATGACTATTGATTGCATTGCTCTGATGTGATATGAAATTGAGAGTAAAGGTCCTGACTTAACTGCATAATTAACTGATCCTAAGCTGTGAGTGCTGGAAAAAAATTACTTAAATACTTTACTGTGCAGAGTGATCTGAAGGGTGAAGAAAGGGGACAATAATTTTTGACCCCAGGTTATGCTGTGAAGGGAATCATAGGATTTCATATGTTTCTAATTGAGTAAACTTTAGAGTATACTATAAAATGTTTCCACACACAACCATGTGTCATTTAGGCATTTTGTAAACAATTCATGCTCTTTGCCTCAGAACACTAAAAAGACCAGAAGCATTAGTCTGCCCATTGCTACAGCATCTAGAAATGGTAAAACTAGAATATATCCACATCCACTCCTCTTGAAACTTAACACAGTGCTTTCCAGCTGCTTGTTTGCCCATCTTGGTAAAGTGACATCAGTGGGCCTGTCATCAGGACAAAATATCAAACAGTTAGGAATAGAAGGAGTTCACCCTAATTCTCTTTTTTGTCTGTTCAAATATGTAGCCTGGGGATATATTAGGTATAACAAGATACTAAACTATGATGCAATGATATTATTATTGAACTCTCATTAATTCCTCCTTATAATCCAGATAATCTTGTAGAACTAACAAAATGGACTGTACTAGTTGTTTGTGTATTGTTTTGATAAGATACCATGATCAGAAGCAACATATAATGCCATATGATTCTAGAGAACTAGATGCCCATAATGGTGGGGAACAGATAACTGCAGGAGGCCACTGAAGCATGCAGAGAGCTCAAATATTGACCTCTCATCTGCACATAGGAAGCAGAGGCTATGACCTCTAGAAAGGGGATGAGACTATAAACCCTCAAAGCTCACCTACAGTGACGCACTTCCTCCAGCAGGGATCTACTTCCAAAAGCTTCCACAACTTTCCCAAACAGCAACATTAATTGGGGACAAAGTACACAAATGCATGAGCTTATGACGGACAATTTTTCATTCAAAATGCCACTCGTGCAAGGACTCTTGATGCTTGAGACAAAGTGGTTGTAAATTTGGGGGGAAAAAGAGAATTTTGTTATTAATCTGAGATTGGGTATAGATGCATATGGAGTAACTGAAGGACTCATTTTTTAATGTGAAAATGACTAGAAATTTTATAAAAATCTTCATTAACTTTTGTTCAAATAAATGATCAAAAAGCCACGCATGAACTGTGTTTAACATGCAGTTGATTGTGAGAGAAGGTATTGAGAACTAAAGCTTCTTTTTTATGTCATCCTATAAACACTCCGCGTATAGGATAGCGATAGGCTCCAGACAGAATCTCAGACTTGCCTTCTTCCCTCTCCAAACTCCCTTGACTCCAGCTTGTCCCTATTATGAACAACACTGTGGAGTAATCCAACTTCATTTCCACATACCCTACAGTGTATCACAAAGTCCTGTGTTCTTTTTTTAAAACAGCAGCATTAGTTCTTATCATGTTTGTCATGACCCAAAGGCTTTTAATGGCCACTTCCCTGTGCTTCCTCTTCCCGCTTTTGCCTTCTAGAGTCACCTCTAAAAACACTGTCCATGTCCCAACACCACTTTATGCAGAATTCTCCAATTGTGTCTCATTTAACTTAAATAAATTTCGAACTCTTATTCATGAATAATGGTAGCCAACATGCTTACTCTCCCTGCGGTTTTGTTACTAATTCTGCCCTTTCAGACCAATGTGGTAACAACTCTAGACTCCATTTCCTTTGTCAGACCAAGTGTCTTTCTTCATCTAAGGATTTCAGTTTATTCTTGTCTCTGCCTAGGTTTGTTTCTCTCAGTTATCTACACTGTTGATGGCTATGTCATGATTGTGCACACCTCTGCTCAAATGCTAACTGCTCAAAGAGACTGTCTACCACTTCCTAGTCTAGCTTCCCTTTTTTCACATAAAATGATCTTCTTTATACCACTTGGAACTTTCTCCTTTGTTTAGTTTTATACTTATATACTTACATATTCTCTCTTCCACACTAGAGTATAATGTCTGTGAGTTCTCAGCCAGTCCAAAGTGTAACCCTGAGTAGTTTTTTTTCTTTAATTTTAATTTAACAAGTTTTGAAGCCTCCTTAAATAATACTGGACTATACATACAAAAAGTAATATGAATTAATGTTTATATATGCATATTTACTTTTTATAAAAGTATTTATTTGTAGAGTTAGTGGCAAAGGAAAGAATAATTAGCCTTTCATTTGGCTATAAAATGTCACAAGGCTCTCAATGTGTTTATTATATGCCTTAGGCAAGAGAGACACACATTTGTCATAATAATTCTGCATTTCTAAAATGTCATTTACATTTGCCAAATACATGAAATTAAGTCTTTATATGTCTTACAAAAGAATGATATCAATACAAAAGGTTTACTGTTTCCATTAATCCTGTGTCCTTGAAAATTAGGAAAAAAAATGTCTTGGCAAAGCTCTTCCTTCAGCCAATCAAAGCTGAAACTACAGCGCAAACTGAATGAGGTGGCAAGAACTGACTTCCTGGGAAGAGAGCTCTGACCACAAGAAGATCTGTAGCAAGCTAAAGTTATTGAGGAAAGGATATAGTGGTGTGTATAGTAAAGCCTTTATGTCTGGCTTTAAATTAAGTGTATAGTAAAGCCTTTGTGCCTGGTTTTGAGTGAAATGTTTCTCAAAGTCTTTGCTATATTTGGGCCAATCAGTAGGGGCTGAGAAATTGTTATGAGACTGAATCTTGAAGAATTTTCTGGAAGGTCTGAACGTGGTGCTACATGAGAGCTTGCAGCTACAGCAATCTTGGTTCTAAGACACTCCTGGCAAACCTGGAGTTCCTATTTTCTATAATGGCAGCCATGATCAGAAAAGATTGAGATTTGTGCAGGTTGTTTGCTCTCATGAATAGCAAAGGGCAAGATAACTGCAGTAGCTGGACTCTTATGTCCCAGCCCCAGTGAACCTTACATATTTGAGTAAAATAACCGGAGTGAGCTAGCTGGGTGTCGGTCTTCCCCAAGAGACTGTACATCTCTGTTCTTTCAGAAAATGAAGGCTTAGCATCTTGGTGAGCTTCTCTCTCTATCATGGCACTCATTGCCAACATCAATCAATAAGGGAATATACTTCCTGTTGAATGGCATTGTCATCTATTCTCTCAGAGAAAGAATAAACTACATGACTGATAAATGATTATGAATGAGCAGTATTAGAAAAACAAAAGCTTTTTTCTGTAGAAAGCAGGCACATCAGATCACAGAGAGTTTCACAGGCTAGAGTTTCACATCTTGCTCAGTTCTCCAATGACAACCTATCTATGGTGGAGTTCTGAAAATATATAAACAAGAAATTCTGATCTCATCACTAAGAATTCACAGAGGATGAATTTAGCTGAATGTACTAATTTCTGACTACCACACCTATATTTATTTTGAGCATCTGGTATAGCAGGTAGGCATTGAGGATACAAACATAAATAATGTTCCAATTGGCTGCTGGGAATCTGAAAGGGATCACTACAAGGTAGCAAGTGCTGCAGTAAGGGCTTAAGCTTTTAGAGGCTTAAGTTTCTGGAGGTACAGCTGATCCATAATGGGAGGGAATAATAAACACCATACCGGAAGTGTCCACAGAAGTAAAACAAGTCTTGACTGTATCCTAATATTCCCTAAAATATCACTGGCCTACAATGTGGCCAGTGTCTACACTGTGGAAAGTGAATGTTCTGCTAATTTGAAATGGCATGAATCAATGTGCTAACTGTACCAAATGTACTCAAGTTAATAAAAAAAAAAAGAAAGAAAATCAAAGGTACATTCATGTTTCTGTAAGGTAAATTGTAGGCAAAGTTCAATGGAAGATGAAGACTAATACATGTTATTGAGTTAGGTAAAGGAATAATTTTCCACTAGTTGTGTTATTAACAGAATCATAATGACAGCATGAGAGCTCAGTGGATAAAGGCACTTGCTACCAACCTTGACAACGTGGGTTCAATTATTAGGATCCATGTCATGAAAGGATGGAATACCTGAAAGCTGTCCTCTGCTTTTCACGTTTGCTATGGAACATATGTGCTCATATAATATACACAAATCTATGAATAGAAAAAACTTTAAGAAAAGAGAATCAGAGACACTGAAAGGTTCTGCCTTAGGAATCTGCCTGACTTCACCTGTAACACCTGACTGTTGTTAAAGTTAGTTACAAGGAAGTAGAGTTTCTTAATCTTACCCATATGGGAAGAGAACAAAACAAACAAAAACAAAACACTAAACAAAAATCAAACAAAAAACACTGTAGATAAAACAAGAGAAAGCAAGATGGACAAAATATTCAAAGGACAGCGATAGATGCCAGCCACTCTCTCTATTGGTTTATAAACAAGGTTAGATGCGAGTAATGTCCACAGGCAAAAAGATCAGATTGTATGAATTAACATTTCAAATGTATTCTAGATGTGAATATAGCAACTTTACAGTATTCTTTTCAGATGATAAATGTCATATAGTGTAAAAACTGTGTTTTGATGTCCATCGTATAGCTAACACCTACATTGGAATACCCAGCATATTACAGATTCTTAGGGACTAAGTTTCTTTCTTTCATCTTGCTTGCTTGGATGTCAGAACTGAAGATTGTGCCTAGTATCTCATACTTACTAAGGAAATGTTTTACCCATTAGCAATATGCTAATCTGGGAGTAATTGTTGTTGAATGAACAAGTAGATGGAATAAAGATGTTCTTTAAAAAAGTAACTTGAAAGTGATAGATATGAGATAGTTTATTCTCTGTGGAAAAGTAAATCATGGGTAAATTCTTAGAGGGGATGAACAATAGCTAACCGATATGAGGTCAGTGTCTTTTCAGTGATCTTAGGCATTTTAGAAGAGGAATATATGTCTGTAAACTCTACAGAAGACAGGAAAGAAAGGTGGCTGGCACTAGTTGGCTAAAGTACAGGGATCATGGAAATAATGACCACACAGGTATAATAATCTTCCTAGTACAGGGCTTTTTCTACACAACAGCAATAAGATAATGGAGTAAAAGGTTACCTTCATAAGTTGAACCCTATGTCCTTTTCAAAAATTTTAAAGTCACTTTATGAAATCACTTAAACATGAAATGTAATAATAGCATACATGTTAAGTTGTTAATGTTGTAAAATAATTTGATGGGAAGATACAATATTTCATTTCCCATTAATTCACCAAAGTTTCAATTATCATTAAAGAACTTCATACTTCATTGTAAATCTATATTGTTTGTTATGCGTTTTGAATGTTTACCTTCTCACACATCACTTGTAATCCTTGAGAAATACAAATACATGGAATGGTTTTCGATATGGGGAGTACTAGAGGGGAAAATCTCTGTGGAAAATTATTCAAGTATTTCATAAATCTTGAAAACATACATCTGTGCTGTGAAAATAGATGCACTAGGAAAGGTACAGCTGAGGAATCTGTCCTTTGGTTGCTTTGTTTTATTTTGTTTCTGTTTTGCTTTTAATTCATTGTACTTTTACCTTGAGAGTGTTTAAAAACATTGCCTTGTGGCTTATCCATATCTTAAGATTTAATTGTGAATTGATCATTTGTGTACCAAAGGAAGATAGCTTGATCAATATCAGAAATGCATCTTTTACTGAACGCATGTTTGGTAAGCACACGTTGAAAATTCCTCTTTATGAACTAAGTCATATTTCTTAGAACATTAAACCAAGAAGCATTAGATTTGACTTGTCCTGAGGATGAGCTCAGAATCAAGTCTGACCAGAGTGTCCCAAAGTGTGCCCATCTATACATCCACATCTATGAAATAAGCCCATCTAATACATTATTAACAAGGCTGCAAATTATAATGGACCAAAGATTAATTTTTTATGTGCAATATGAGTCCTCAATCTTGAACCTCCCAAGAAGCAAATGAATTTTTCTAACCCAACTGAGCTTAGAAGAAAACTAATGGTTTTATACTTTTATGAGTGGGACAAATTACTAAAATTCTTCAAAACATTAGCAACTTTTAGAAATGTATAATAATTGGACAACAAGCACAAAGGATCCATCATAATAGCACTGCTCTGTAGGTCATTCAGGATGCTGTAAACTATTGAGTCATACCTTTCTGATACACTGTCCAGTTACCAACATCTTAAAGGAAGTTAACCAACATGCTTGAAGAAATCTTAAATATTTTAAATGAGTAGGTGTTTGCAGTATTAAAACCCTTTTGCATGAAAGAATGACTAGTGTATTCTCGTATTTTGCAACTCTTATAGCCAACTTTTAGCCAAATGTCTGAAATATCTACAATACCCATGAAAGCACATGTGGGTTCCTCATTAACTCCATTTTCTGTAAAATGAAGACACAAAAGTACACATCCACATAAAAGTTCCACATGTGTGGATATACATGCAAATAAACTTTACCACAAAGTGATTTACAAACAACAATTAAGACTGTTTCTGACAGAGCAGCAAGAATACAAGCTCTGTAGAAAGCAGAGTTACTTTCTCACTCACTCTAGGTTCCAGAGCCTCAAGAAATGAGCTATATAACATATGTCTTTCCTAAGGACTCGATGAATGTTACCAAAGTCTTCTTTGATTAAAAATCACTAATCATCCAAGATGTTTGCTGTAAGTCATCATTTTTGTTTATGCTCATTTACCTAACACTAATTCTCTTTTGAAGAAGATTGATGATCTCAGAAGACACATACAAGGGTTTTAGAAATAATATCTGTGATGTTAAGCTTGGAGATAATCCAGTAGTAACACTCTGGACTCTTAAAACAATGCCTTAATACTTATTCGAAAATGGCAATGTCGCTGGCTATGCAATCTTAGCGTCAGAGAATTTCTGCTTTTCTCTAGGCTGCCTTTTCTGAGCCCTCTTAATTTATAATGACTTGAAAAACCATCATTACCATTTCTAAGAACTGAGGGCCAGATCCCTAAGATACCCACTTTGCTCTTTCATAGAGGGCCTGCCTAATAAAACGCAAGATTGCCAAAAGTTCCTGCAGGTTCCAGACAAAACCTGATGACAGGACCTCTGTTGCCTAGTCTCCCTTTGATATTTGCCAGTTAACAGACACAGTTGGTCTAATCCCATTCATACTGGCTAATCTTTTGTAATATTTCATTTCCCTGAATCTGCAGAGCCTTCCTCTACCTTCCTTTTTTTTCTGGCTTCTGTGTAAGCCAAACCTGAGTTCAGTTCACACTCTTTACCTTATAGCAGTCATCATTACCGATCACATCTGTTCTTCAACTTTAACTACTACACAGCCTTGTTTATATTTAAGGCAAGTTGCCAATTAATACTTTAGGGCCTGTGTTTTCTCATTAGTAAAATATAGTTACTAATCATCTGTATCTACTTCCAGAATTGTTGAATTAGAAATAAATATAACTGTACTTTACACAGTTATAAAATAAAATAAATATTTTAGTTTTTATTTTTGTTTATAGAGGTAAGATTGCACAATTAATAAAACTAATATGATGATTCAACATGGAAAATTTAAAAAGCCACGTAGTAAGGAACATGTACAACTTCCAGGATATTACATATCATCCAAGCAAATATATTTTGAAAACCTGAGAAAAATTTCTTATTTCCTGGGTAATAACATGCTGAATTATCAGTTTTTCTTTAAGTGTAATCATACTATTTTACATTTTCAACTTTTACTATATAGGTATAATGCATAATTGCTTTCTTAGGTTTATAAAAGCATACATAAGAGAAGCAGGAAGTATGCCTACGCTCATGAGAATATCCAATGAAGATTCAAAACTAAGGTTATGAATGCTGTTATAAGCCCCAAACCATCTACTGACCCACAACAGAAAGACTGTGCTGGCTCTGCCACTTCATGTATTTATTACCCTATAGCTGACATCTCTGACTGTCATTGACACCACAGGTTAATTCCAATTGACAAAGCTAAAATTTGAATTATTGTAATGCTCCACATAATTTGCCTATATGGTGCAGAAATTGTATAGTATTTCTATCTTTATCTCAAAACTATTGCTTGTCTGTAATAGTATTCAGATCATAGCACACTTGTCATACTTCAGATGTACCATTGAATACTGTAATTCGTACAAAAACACTTTTATCAAGCAATGAGGTAGGAAAGCAAGAACAGTCATGTTCAAAGAGTAACTGAATGTTGATAATGTCTCACAAGTGTACCTAGAGTGTACCCTATTCTAAACAATCCCTCAGAAATATGCCATGAAGTTTGTCTCCTAAGTGATGCTACATCCTATTAAATTAACAATCAAAGGTCAAAGGATTCATTGGGCACTACTGTTTTCCTTCTGCTTTACTGGCTTGCTTTATATATTTGTTCCTTGCTCATAGGTGGCAAGAAATGCAAATTGGTGCAGTAATGGCATGAATGGGTAAGAAGCAATCAACCACTTCCTGATTGGATTTTAGACTTAACTCATGGTACTGAACTCATGCCTGATACTAGAGAGCCAGGCAAGACCATGGCCAGAAAGATTTTTATAGTCCAGGAGAACCTTCTACTTCTACTTTTACAAACAATCATAATATCAAAGTGACTTTTGAAAACTACCTCTTATACACAGAGACTAGTGCAAATTTCATCCCTCATCAGAGAAGCTTGTTTAAATTAATTAAGACCTATAGGGGGTGCAGAGAATGAGCAGCTACAGAGGGCCTAATTCTAAACATAACATCTACCACAGACCCTTTCTTTTCCTGGGGCTCAGAAAGGATTGCAGGAGTGGTAGTGGAAAAATGATAGGAACTAAATTTGAAGAGAACTGCTTCAAAATAGTGTCCTCTGTATCTGAGAGAGCCATAGACCCATGAAGCCACAGCAACTGCAGTTGTTGCTCTCACAAAATCTACAAAAAATCAAACCTGTCACAAGTTTAGCAGTGATGGATTGGGCAGTGAGGAGCTTTGGCAGCTTCAGGTTGCTGAAATTTGAAGAGTCAGCTTTCTTCAAGAATGTGGCTTATGGTGCATTATCTATGACCCAGTAGATGTTTCTATATATAACTACACGGGGACAAACCAGACTGGACTTAGTGTCCTATACAAAGAGCATATGAAGTCTGAGAAGAGGGGAGTAGGGGTTGATTTAATTAAAACATATGTATAAAATTCTCAAAGAATGACTAAATATATGAGATTTTTAGATAACAAAAAATGTTGAAAAGCATTGTAATAAACTAAGGAAACAGGAGTCCATAATGATCAAAATTAGAAAATAAAGAAGAAACACAACTGTAAATTTCAAAGAAATACAAAGTACTGGTGTAGACTGCGAATAATTTTGCTTTGATAATTAGAAAAGCTAGAAAAAATAAATTGCTATAACGAGGCAGCATACCAAACGAATGAATTATGAAAAAGTGAGATGCCTGAATATACAATAATAAAGAAGATTAACTCTGTTGATCAAAATCTCACAACAAAGAAAAAAATGGTATCTAATGACTTCACTCCTGGTTTATCCAAATACTGAAAGAAATAGCACAAGTTCTCTTTAAGCCTTTCTATTCCAGTTGATGATAAGGGAACACTTTCAAGATCATTTGCTATACTAGTGTTATCATCATACCTAGCCAGATAAAGACACCAAACGTAAGCTGTGGGAAGACATCTCTGATGAGCGTTCATGCAGAACCGCTCTACAAAATGCCAGCACACAAAATTCCGCACATATTAAAAAGATCTATCACTCTGATGAAATTCAATTTACCTGTGGGATACCATAAAAACACCAGTAAGCAATTAGGAAAGTAATAACAGTAAACCCTTACATACTGATTATAACTTTAAACATAAAGAGACTAAATTATTTCATCAAAAGACACATTAGCTACACAGTTATGGGGTAGGAGGAATAAAAAGAACAGTCCTCAATGACAGTCTGCTTACAAAAACATATTTAACCGTAGGGACATACAGGGATTGGAAATGAAGTGCTGAAATATTTATTCCATGAAAACACAGCATCCAGTTCATCATAAGGTGCAATGGCTTTTATACATAGGCACATAGCTTTGGAAGCCTGCTTATCTAAAGCACCATGAACAGAACTGAGGGAAAAACAGAGGAACAGCTAACTTCCCACCCAGGGCTTCTCTTATATATCTCTTTTCTTCCACCTATTGTTTTGCTGCTCCCAAAAATAGATTCTTGCTATGTCATAACAAATATGAACTGAAATTATGCATCCTCACTCAACTTAATCTCAAGCACATTCCAACTGGTGAAATATATCGCCAAATTAAACAAAGCTTTATATTGGCCTTGTTAAGATGATTATGCATTACCTGGTGGTTTCTTGAATGGCACAAAAGACATGAAATGGTGACATGTTCTTTTAATATTTCAATTTATTGATTTCTCTGAGGCAATTAAGCTCCATGTGGTCTACTTAAAATGACCATTATGATTTCACTTTCTAATCTTAATATACATATCTCAATTAGTTTGATAATTAAGAAGAGAGTAGCTTCATGTTACACTCTGAAAGTTGAATTAATTTCCACTTTGTAAATGTCATTGTCTATTCTTCTAATAAAAACATTGTGATAGTAATTCGCATTAGAGAAATGGTAAGCCCACCTAGTGAACCAAACATAGATACATCAGAGATTTTAAAAGTACCAGAATTCAATCTCAGTATATTAAAAATAAAATAACATCAAAACATAGGAAAGAATTTCATTAACTTGTAAAATCTTCCGAATCCATATTTTCAACACATTCAGAAGAAAGTGTCATACAATTTTTTTCTTGTAACAGCATTATTGGCATGTTTATATCAAAAAGTTAAAAGATATAAAACTAATGTATATCCCATTAGCTAAGATCTAATTCCTAACTGCAAGGCTTATTATATCTTGAAAACCCACATTCCTTTCCACATTTTTGCCTAATTATTTTCTTATTTTAAAAAGGCCTAAGGCAGAAAGTTGACCATGCAATCAAGACCACTCTGAGCTCTAGAATAAGATCTAAACTAACTAGCTAGTTAGCTAACTAATAGACTGACAAAATAAATAGATAATTAAAAGAAAATTTAGAACAAACTATTATGAACAAAGAAAATGTTAGTTGCTGTTATTCTCATACTTCTAAAATCTAGGTATGCAGTGTCTTCTAAAATGTTGTGTATCTATTTTGACATATATATCTTACCATATATATCTTAACATATATTTTAAAATGCAATATACCAAAATATTTTCCATATTTTAAAATATCTTTGAGAGCATAATTCCAAGTGATTATTTTCTTAGTCTAAATAGATAGTGGTACAATTTCTAATGCTGATCACTAATTTATGGGAGCAGAATGGTTTCCAGATTCTAGTCTATCTTAACCCGAGTATGTTGTTATCTCATGATTAATGATTTGTGCAGATTTGAAGATTCACCTAGTCCTACTGCAATTTGATATACCAAGGCAGATTAATATCTCTGGGAGGCTCCTTCTCTTCTGAGGAGAATGGGAGGATGGGGGAAGGGAGATGAGAAGGAAGGACTGGGAGGAGAGGAGAGAGAGGAAGGAAGTAAACTTTAAAAAAAAAGTGAAAGGAAAATAGAAATGCAATGGAAATTCCTACTTATTGTCTTGGTGGAATATTATTACAATTAAAATATCAAATTATATAAAATATAGTATCTAATGTATGTTCTAATTTGCATTTCTGTGGTTGGCTACAATATTTGCACATGCATTTCTTTTCATATTTATAGCATTTCTTTTCAAATTAACTTTCTGTTTCATTAGTTCATTTTTCTGATAGCAAATATATATTACTAGCAGTGTATATGTATCTATAAAACATTAAAGTTACCTAATATATAGCTTTATTTTTGAAATTTTTATATTATAATTTTTACAATTAACATATAATGAATATATGAAGTATGTGTTCTGATGTTTTAATGAACATATCAGGATAATTAACTATCACCTCAAATATTTACATTTATTTGTGGTTAGGGCATGCAAAATCTTTTCTTCTAGATTATTAGAAGCATACACTAAACTCCTCAATGTAGTCAGTTACTGGGAAATGGCACAGCAGAACTTGTTCCTAACGATAGCTTCAGGACTCTTGATCAGTATCTTCTCATACTTCCCTACTTAGTCCATTTTGTAATCTCTTACAACAAATGTCCTGTTCTCTACTTTTATGAACATTCCACATATGATGAGATCATACATGTGTTTCTGTGTGTGGCTTACTTCATTTAACATGTTGTGTCGTTTATTTAGTCACATGACTCAAATGACAAGATTTCCTTCTTTCTGAATCATGTATGGCTCTCTTTGCGCACACTACACATCCCATTTTCTTTGCTCTTATATCCACTAAAGAACACCACAAATGATTATGCACCTTGGCTATTGTGAATAATGCTGAGATAACCACCAGAGCACACCTATCCCTTCTATCTACTATTTTCATTTCTTTTGATAAACTGGCAGCAGTGAGATTATCTATATGTTAATCTTGTGGTTCTCTTTTGTTTGAAAGGGACCTTGGTTAAACTAATGGCTAAACTAATTTATTTTCCCATCAACAGTTTGAAAGGATCCTTTTCCTTGTTTTTACTTTTATTTATTTTGTATTTTTCCTTTAGTCATTTTTAAATGTAACTCTATCTTCATTCACTACAGATTTATCTTTTGAAGGCTTTGTTTTACTAATATTCCTTTCTATAGTTAATGAGGATAATTTTACAAATGTTTTTACATGTTTGCATATACATTTATTCTCAAATTATTTCTTATATATATCTGATTCTAAATTTATATTACTTGTGATATATATCTTACCAATAGTTAAAAGTTAGTTGTTTATATATACATACATATATATGCATAAATGTATATATATGACATAAGTAATCAGAATTGAAAGCTATATATACTATATATACAAATATACTATTAGCTTTCAATTTTCTTTGCTTATGTTATATTTAAAAATATTGCTAAGTTCAGTAATAACTATGTTTATATGTCTAATTATACCCCATTTCTTACAGAATATGAACCTCTACAGTCACAGTTGCTGCCATGTTATGGTTGGAGAGTTTGATGTTCAGTTGGGATTCCCAACAGTCAGAGCAGAGGCTTCCTCTGACTCCTTGGTTTGTTTTACAGACCCTTTTCCTCCTACTAGGTTGCTTAGTCTCTACCCTTGCCTACTCTCACTATAACTTGTTATGTCTTTGATATCCCTGGGAGGCCTGCTCTTTTCTGAGGAGTATGTCTAGGCAGGGGGAGGAGAGGAAAAAGGAGACAACATGGTCTGGAGGTAATATATGACAGAAGAATAAATTTTAAAAACAGCTTATTAAAATTATTTAGTAAATCACTAAATTGTTTACAGTGCTAAAAAACAATAACAAAAAATAATGTATTAAAATGGTTTATAGTACTATACAAAACCAGAGAATGATACTAAGATATTTAAGTCCTCTCTACTTTTTAACTTTGTTTAATAATTCTTTAAAACTATCTAGTTATCTACCACAATGGTTGTTGGTATGGATATAATTTCTTTTAAAATGAATAATTGATATGCCATAATGAAACTCACATTTTCCAGGACCTTTGAACAGCTAACCTTTAGCTTGATTCTGAGTTTGGACTTTCTGAGTGTCTTTCTTTGCTCTGTGTTTATGTCAGGCATCCACTGATTTTCCATTTTTTAATTAGCCCACTGTGCTTCTCAGTTCTCTCCAGACAACTTGACCTGCTGTTTCCCCTCTCTCCAGTTACTCTAGGAATTTCTTGTCATACATGGCTGCTAATCACTTCGTAATAACACAATAGCTTAGTCACAAAATCACTTATAAGAATTTGATATTTGTACAATATATATTCTCAAAAGAAAAGATGAACCATATTACTTTATAAGTCTATTTTACAATGAGGTGTTCTTAGTTCTTAAACAGTATTAATGGGTTTCTATAGAGATTTTCACTTGATGATTGGCCATAAACATTTTAGAGCATATTTGGCATAGTCCTGAATCCTGGAGTGTCAAGTCTGTTTCCAGACACCTTCTGCAAGGCAAAAAGAACTGTCCTTTGTGAAGAACATGATTTTCATACATTTATGAAAGGAAGGTTAGTAACATTAATACAAGAATTTAACAATTGTCAAAGAGTGACTCTGTTCACAAACAGTGCTTTCCAATACTATTTTGAGATGGAGAGACATAGTCTCTTCCAGGGAAGAGAACAGGTGGGTATGCAACAGCAAATCATAGCCCTAAAAAATCATACATTATACAGACTAAATAGTTTGATTCATATATTTAGAAACATATGTATGCAACAACAAGGAAAGTAAAAGAGGGCATGAATTTGAAAGAGTAGAGTGAGGTACATGTTTAATTTGGAAGGAGGAAACAGAAGGGGAGACTTGATGTAATAACATTTTAATTTCCCCAAATATAAAATCTTAAAAATTCTGAATTCTCGCTATAGGAAAAAAGTAGGTTAATTGTTTTAAGATGTATTGTCCAAGCCAACTGCTGACTACCGACTCAAGAATGAGTCTAAAGATGCTGTGTCTTGCTTTTTAGAGTGATTGAAACCAAAGGTCTAACCAGTCAAACTACCTGTAGGGAAAAGGAGAGCCTCCTATAAGTTCTTCATCCTAGGACTGTCCAAGACAAAGGGAGGTCACCACTCGACATTGTGGTGCTAATTCACAATAGCTTTCTCACAGCACATCTTAACTGTCTTGAAGTCACTGATTTTCACCCAAAGGTTCTATGTGCAGAATCATAAAATAGGCAGTAGAGTATTTTGCATGAAGGATGTGTAAACACTGCACTATTCCTCACCTCCAATCCCCTTATTTGACTCAGAGTCCATGACTTCGAATTTCAAAAGGAAATAAATTGCTGCATTGTTTGGAGACACTTGGTTCTTACCATTTTCCAGGCAGAGTTTTTCTAATGTTCTTTATTTTAATTGAAGTTAATTCTTAAAATTAAAATGACATGAAATTAAAAAATAAATGAGGTACCCTTTTATTCAGCTACAAAGTACTTTTTTGAAAAATCTCTTATTTGTAGATGGATTCTAAGCAGGTATGAGCAACTTAATTTGAGGTGCTTTAAGTTTTCCAAAGTTTACAGCCATTCCCAAAAGGTTCTATAAAGTCATTTTCCAACTATGCGTTTTGAATTCACAAACACTTAAGTTCCAAGGCAGCAGACTTGTGTGATCACTTCATAAAACTCACTTGGCTTCATCGTTTCAGTAAAGATATGACAAGGCTGTTTATCAGTAGGTAATAGACAGATAATTTAACTGTACAAGCTCTAATTGGTCTAATTCACTAACTGACCTCTCGCCACTTGATTCACTAGTACAATCGAGCTCTGATAAAGCCTTTAATTGTAAATTGCACACAGCTGTGAGCTGCTTCTCACGCTGGCACAAAAACACTATCATCGACTGTTTCTTCTCTGCGACCTGCTAATTTGGAGCGTATGTAACTGTTTTTAATGCTGAAGGCTTGACATACCACAAACAGCAGATGTTGCAGCTGCCCCGAGACGCTTTATTTAATTCAATTACGTCTTTTGGAGATATGTAAAAAAGCTAGGCAAGATGAGAGAGGGCAAGAGAATGTTAAAAATGGAGCCCCTGGTTGAGGCCCAGGTGGCTCGATAGGCAAATGATTGGGTGAATGTCTAAATGATCTTTTTAATTGAGTAGACTGACGGCTAATCAGGGTCATGAAGTGTTATCACACTGATGAGCTGAGTGGAGCCCTGGGCTGCTCTGCAATTAATGCTGCTTTTGTGAAAGAAGAAAAAAAGAAAGATCATGTATACCATCTGGCAATTGTTTATGATAAAAGCAGCAGTTTGCTGCAAATTCCAGTTAAATGCTATTCATAACATTATTTTTGCTGCTGCTGAGGGCAAGGACATGAATCCCGGGCCTTTGTCTGACTTCTTATTCTCCTGCACAACCAAAACATTCATTTTCTTCAACGTGTGTTATTATTAATTACTTGGCTGCTTGCTACTGTATGGCCTGAATGATCCTCGGTTGGATACAGCAATGAGCCCAGCATACACTTCTTGGACGCTACTTTGGCTTTCCTGCCAATATATCCGATTACAATAAAGCAAAGCAACAGCACAAAGTCACGGCCAGAAAAACAGAGGATACAAGTCCAAAAAAAATTGTCTTCTAGACTGATTGATGATTAATAAGAAGGAAGACAGAGTTCTTCAGGGTCTGCATGAAGTGATTTTTCTGCACATCTCAAAGACATCAGCATTTGCAAACTCCAACAAAAGGTAGAGATTATGCAAAAGTAGCCACTTCTCATGATCTAACTTGAGAAACTTTCATGTTAGAAGAATGCTAGAACAAAAGACAGGCAAGCATAGCATGTTCCAGAGGGTCCCCACGAGGGCAGTATGAGTTTTGTGTGACACATGCTACAAAATTATACAAAATGGCTGGGCGGTTTCACCTCCAGTAACTGACAAAACAAAAACTCATTAAACAAATGATAGATTTTTAAATATAGGCCAGAAAAGGCTTAACTGTGCTTTTAAAAGGAGGAAAAAGTCAGAGAGAGAGAGAGAGAGAGAGATGGAGGGAGGGTAGGAGGGAGGAGGGAGAGCTGGCTGGCACATGTCACTCTTTAAAGTATCAAGAGTGTACACATTCAGAAGCATACAGTGAGAAAATAAAACCTGACTTGAAGTTAAGAAATCACCTTTACAGTAGCAAACCCAGGGGGAAATTCACATGTGAATATGGTTTATGAAGCCAAACTCCACCACTGTGAATCTTTCTGCTATTTCTGATGGAATGTGTATGTTTGCTGCCTTGGTAATTATAATCTAGTGGAAAATTACAGTAGTTCCTGACCCAGAGTCTACCATCAGAAAGGCAAATCATCACTAATGTAGTTTACCATGAATGTGAACCAGTCCCAGGAAACCCGTGGAGCACTATGGGAATCTACAGGTAGAGAAGATGACATTGAAGTTAACCAATAAATGCTGTTCAGTTCTGTTGGAATTGTCACTTTTCTCTATAAAGAAGGAGAAACTAAAATCATAAGTGGTTACTACAAAGTAAATATGTCAGGCTATGTGTCAGAGAAGTCCTCTGGGACATCCTTAAAAAGATTCAATAGCTGTTGAATAGTTGTGTGGATACACTGCACAAGTATATTCACAGTAAGCATGGTGTAAATATAAAAGTATAGTGTAATTTTGATATTTTAGAGAGGTATTGTATACATAGTCCTCACCAAAGTGTTGATACTTACCTTCTGAAATGATTATAGCAGAGCACTATTAGAAAGAGTTATTTTATAAAAAGTGTTTCAAAAACACAGTAAGAGTTGCCCTTGTGGCCATCAATTTTTCAAACCAAACAGTTTGTGATATCATTTAAAAGAATTTGTACAATGACAATTTCTAAAATGAATTCCAGAGGATTAAAACTCAAGTCATGAGATAACTCCCTGTTTCACTGTTACAGACACATCAACTGTGGGGGACATTAGCTGTGTGTGAAAAGATAGTGTGATAATGGCCATCATAAGGATCAAGGAAGAAAAATAATAAACAAAACCATACACCAGTCCCAGATTTAAGAAGGATAAGAAGAAGAGGAAGAGTAAAAGGAAGAGGAAGAGGAATAGGCAGAGAAGAGGAAGAAGAAGGAGGAGGAGCAGGAGGAGGAGGAGGAGGAGGAGAAAAAGGAAGAAGAAGAAGAAGAAGAAGAAGAAGAAGAAGAAGAAGAAGAGGAAGAGGAAGAGGAAGAGGAAGAGGAAGAGGAAGAGGAAGAGGAAGAGGAAGAGGAAGAGGAAGAGGAAGAAGAAGAAGAAGAAGAAGAAGAAGAAGAAGAAGAAGAAGAAGAAGAAGAAGAAGAAGAAGAAGAAGAAGAAGAAGAAGAAGAAGAGGAAGAAGAGGAAGAAGAAGAAGAAGAAGAAGAAGAAGAAGAAGAAGAAGAAGAAGAAGAAGAAGAAGAAGAAGAAGAGGAAGAAGAGGAAGAAGAAGAAGAAGAAGAAGAAGAAGAAGAAGAAGAAGAAGAAGAAGAAGAAGAAGAAGAAGAAGAAGGACACCGAGAAGAAGAAAGAAAAGACAGTAGATCTATCCATGTTGTAGCACATATCAGAAGAAAGTTTATCCAGCTAAAATTAGAGAAACAAAGACCAGAAACATATATGAAGATTAAGCACACACACACACACACACACAGAGAGAGAGAGAGAGAGAGAGAGAGAGAGAGAGAGAGAGAGAGAGAGAGAGAGAGAAGGTGAAAACCACAAGAGCCATATGGATGAAAAAAGCATTATAGTACATAAATTATTAGCAGAGACTGATGAAATCTGACTCCAGCTTTCTTCTAGAAAAAGCAAGCTAAGCAGACCCTGACTACTAGAAAAAGGGTCTGTCAATAGACCTAGAACACATCTCGCATTGTGAGAAATTAAAGAAAATGAACTAGAACAAAATATATCATATCAAAAGTCAATGTCTAATGGCTGTAAAGGTGGATGATTAGTGTCCTTTCAAAATTCTTTTGTGAGGGAAAATTATATTCATACTTGAGAGAATGTTATAGTAAAAACCAAATATTTCTAAGGTTTTATTTGCCAGGATTGTGGCTAGTTTAAATGTGTAACCTGATTTGATCTTTATAATCTTGCCATGTGGGTGATTTTATTTCTATATATCTTCAGAAATGAGCATTCAACCAAACTTAGGGAATTAGGAAGAGCACTCACCTTGATTTAAATTAGCCTCTACTTTTATAACCCTTTACTACTTAACATTATCCCTTCCCAGAAAGGTATTTGGAGATATTTTCAGATGAGTGAATTGTTTTGAGCTAAATGTTGGTTTTGTTCAATTCACATTTGCCTAAGTATTATTTTACATTTATTTTATTGGCATATTCTATTTTATTTCAATATAACTTTAACAGTACAGATATGCTAATTATAGCATCCTTAGTTAATACAGAACATGGTTTTTCTCAGGCTTTACCACTTCTAAAGTAAGAAAACCCAAAGACAGAGCAAGGAATACAATGCCATGGGGAGCTTAAGGAAAGACACTGGTTCTTTTCTCTGATTTTTCTTTTCTTAAATAGTTTATCTTTTATTTAACACTACTGACAAAGCCAAATTATTTATTCAGATACTTCACACTATGACACTTCATTAAATATGATTTATGTTGTAGGTAAAGAGTACTAGGAAACAAATTTACCAACTCTTCAAAATGTTTTTATTCCTGTTGTTGTTGCTGCTGCTGCTGCTGCTGCTGTTGCTGCTGTTGTCATTATATGTGTATCTGTGTGAGGGTAGGTGCATTTGAATGCAAGTGCCCACGGAGACTGGAGGCATTAGCTTCCATAGAGTTGGAATTATAGGCATCATCAGTGAGCTAGGGCTCAAACATGAGTACACTGCAAGAGAAATGCTCATTCTTTACCTCTGAGACATCTTTAATGCCCTTTCTTTCCCTTCCTCCCTTTACTCCTCCCTTTCTTCCTTCTTTCTTTTCCCATATAAAAAATCAGACAAAATCACTTTTAAATTAAAGATGTAGAAGACAAGAAATCCAATAAACCAATTAATTTTATTTTTTAACGGGCTTCTGAAATGACTTAGTGGAGTGATATCAGGATAATAAAAATAATACATTCAAGCCCAGTGTCTTTTACTTAAATTTGCTTCATATTCCTTGGGACATCCAATTCCCATATGAACATTCAGGTCTTGCTGTTGAAGGAAAACTCCTTCACACAGACTGAGGAAGCACCTGTGCTTTAGTCATGTGAACATTTAGTGAAGAAAAACATTGGCTGAAAGAGATGCGTGCTAAGGACTAGCCCAACAGCAGCAAATAAGAGGCCAACTTAAGGAGTCCTCTCTGGGAAAAGCACATGCAAAAAGGTTTCATAAATCTCAGTGTCAGTCAACCAAGTGATAGAATGAGGGAGGAAATGGAAAGATAGAATTTACACAACATTTTAATGTTATAGTTCACTGCAGAGGTTTGACAGGAAAGCACACACTAACAGAACAAGGCTATGACACAGTAACAATGGAGACTCTGTGAGAAAATCATCTGAATTGGGATCCAATGACAAGAAGCCTCTCCTTCCCTTTCTATTACCTTCTTGGCATCTTGAGAAGTAGGACTGAAGATCAATAGTGCATTGTATTTGAGTACTACAAAGCCTCCTCCCTCTCTGTCTCTCTGTTTTCCTGTCTCTCTGACTCTCTATCTCTGTCTCTCTCTGTGTGTCTATGTGTGTGTGTGTGTTGTGTGTGTGTGTGTGTGTGTGTGCATAATAGATACATAGATGGATTTGTCGCTATTCTTCCTTTCAAATGTGAGATTATTGTCTTTAAAACCTGCAGCCTGGGGCCCACAATGAATTAAAACTCAGTTCTGGTCTAACAGCACTAATAGAACAGGAAGTAAGCAGTTGTTTTTAGGTTATGTGGCTTACAGAGTCTTTAGATGCTAGGAAAGAATGTAAAAGGGGGCAGCCATGTTAGGTAGATTAAAGCTCAGATAGAACACAGCTTTGGGTTGAGCTCTGCAGGTTGGCTGCACAGAGGTCCTGCTGCCTGGCCAGCTCTAGCTTTGTTTCCATGTGTTCTGGGGGACTTTGGACTATATGTCAAATATCTTTTGTCTCTCCTACCTGATCCATAAATAGTAAAAAGGTGAATCACGTTCCAACATTGTCTTGAGGACTGAATGTGATGAGGTATTAGGCTCCTAGTGCCTTCAATCAGGGGTGTTGATTGGCTTTTGTCCTTGTATGGGGTTAATAGTTATATGGCATAAGGTGAGTGAAATTGTATACAATGTTCAATGTATACACATGTGTGACTCACATGTGACAGAGAAGATAAAATAGAGATACACTGAGACTATATCATAAGTGCTTTGAAAGCCAAGAAAGTATCAATCAGACTAAGGGAGTCAGTGTCAACACTGACACTGAGCCACTGAGCCACACAGAAAGATCTTAAGAACTCCCTACATCCTAAGTTCTTAGAGGTTCATAGAAGCTGGTTGAACAAAGGAGAGCAAGAAACTTGAAGAGCTTTTTTTTTGTTTTTACAAAAACAGTTGGCTGTAAATGGTGAACATTTATCTTCAACCTGTTAATCTGACAAATTCTTCCCACAAGTAATACGTTCAAAGATCCTGATAGCCAAGAACTTGCCCTCCTATCACCACAAATCTAAGTTCAAATGATACTTGCTATAAGTGAATTACAGTGTTTGTGTTAGTATATCACAGAATGACCAAAAATTCTAATAGTAAGCATTTAATGACAAAGAGGCCATTCAAGCCAAAGTACACCAGGAAAGGGAATGTTAAAATAGAGAATGATTTTTAGATTGGCACAGTTGGTTGAGCCCTGAAAAGTTAATTAGTCAGGACAAAGAAAAAAAAAGCACACATGATCACTTAAAAAGTTTTTAAAGATTATAGGAAAATTAAAGTCAAATGCAGTAAATAAAAACAATATAGAAAGAATAAATAAAGATCATGAAAATCGAAAGGTAACTGCCATTGGATTCAATGGAGACACTGCCAAATTTTTAGAGAAGTTCCATTGAGCATAAGGTCTTGAAAGCTGTTAATGGACAGTAATTAATATAAGCAATTAATATCCCAAGTAGTATGCAACATTGTGTTTGAAAACTCTTCTGTTCAATAATTTATTTGTACTGGTGAAAATTACAACAGTAAACCAGGGTCCTTGTTCTTATTTGTGTCCTAAACTCTTTCCATACTGTCCCACTTTGGCAAAGAAGCAAACCTGTGAGACCCTGAGATCAGAAGCCATATTTGTTTGCTACACCTTGTGCATATGCTACATACTTAATCTGATATATTAATGGACCGAAGAACATAGTACTATGGAAACTACATTTTCATGAGCTTTCCTATTCCATTCATCATGAAGATGACTCTTCATTTTGATAATGGCAAGCTGCAGCAATATAGATTACCCCTTTAATGCACAGTCCACAGACCCACTGTAATTATGTAAGAAATAAATGGGAGGCATATGTTCTCCAAATGTTGGCAAAGCAGTTTCTATCCAAGGAAGGGCATGAAACCACTGTATTTGTCTTATTTAGGTTCTTTGCTGACTCCCAGGCCCTCTGAGGATACAAATTTACCAATATTGTACAATATTCACTCCTGAGATAGAATAGGGAAGCCTGGAGATAATATAACATGTATTTCTTTGTCTAGGATTTTGTGATATTCCTAAAAGTCATTGTCATGATAATAATTTAGTTCCCACACACTGAGAGATCCCACATTGCAATAGCAGCTCTTCCCAGTGTGAAATGATCAAGATACCAAGAAAGAAACTTAGGAAGACTTATTCCACATTCTTCTGTCCCTCATATTAACAGTTCCTTGTAGCCACGTCCCTGTAAAGATTTGGGCTTGACCTATCATGGGGATTATTTGGCCAATGAGATGACAATAGAGGCTTACATGTTTGATTTTTTGCTAAGAGTTGGTTTTTAAGTATCCAGAAAACAGCAAGAGCCCAGGCCTGGAGAAGAGAAGAAACTTGGTCTGCAAACACACAGGCACCATGGTGATTGGACAAAATGCTGACTCATCACTGCTGGTGAAATAGAGTTAAAGAGGCAGGAACAATTAGATGTCTTGAGGATTTATTAATTCCACACCAAATATTTCTTAGTCACATTCCAAATACTACAGATAACAGTTAACTAAAACATTCTTTAAACTCAAATAAAGAGACAGATTAACCTTAAAAATAGAATTGTGTGATATATTAAGTCTTAATGAAGTCAGGCTGATTATTATGCATGTTTGTGAGTCAACTTTTGTAGTAGACATGTTTAAGCAAATCCCTTACAGAGAAAGAAAGAAAGATACCTTTTTCCCTTTTGAAAAATATAGTTATTTATTCTTCTCTCATACATTATACCAGACCACAGTGACCACAGTTTGCCCTCCTTCCTCTCTTCCCAGTCCCTCCCCTCTAACTCCCTTCTTTCCCAGACTACTCCTCCTCTGTTTCCCTTAAGAAAAGAACAGATCACCCTGGCATATCAATCAAACATGGCATAACAAGTTACAATAAGGGCAAACACAAACCCTTAGGACAAGGTTGGATCAGGTACCCAGTAAAAGGAAAGGAACCCAAAAGTAGACAAAAAGAGTCAGACAGAGCTCCCACTGATAGGAAACCTGCAAGAACACCAAGCCACACAACATCCCTGATTGTAATTTCAGTCTCTGTTTGCTTCTATCATCCCTGGGTAGTTGATTTTGTGGACCCTATTCTTGTGGTATCCTCAACATGTCTGTGTCCTACAATCCTTTTTTCCCATCTTCGGGAGGATTCCCTAAGCTCTGCCTAATCTTTCGGCATGGGCCTCTGCATCTGCTCCCATTAGTTACTTTATGAAGCCTTTCTGACAATGCTGATGCTAGACTCCTGTCTGCAAGTATGATAGAATATCATTAGGAATCATTTCATTCACTTTTCTGTCAGTTGTGTTTTGGTCTATCCTAATCTCTGGGCTATCCAGCCTCTGGGCCCTGGCCATCTAGGCAATGACAGGTGTGTTCTCTCTTTCATGGGTTGGGTCTCAAGTTGGGTCAGTGATTGGTTGACCACTCCTACTACTATTGCCACCACTACCCTGGCATATCTTGCAGACAGAACAGCTTAATTATAGGTTGAAGGTTTTGTGGCTGGGTTGGCGCCCCAGTCCCTCCACTAGAAGTCTTGCCTAGTTAGAGAAGATCGCCAATTCAGGCTACATATCCCCCATTACTAGAAATTAATCTTTTTAAAAATGATATTTAATGTGGCTACAGATCAGAGGTTAAGAGTGATTGATGCTCTTGGAGAAGAGTGGGTTCTGTTCCCATCCCTCAGACAGTGGGTCATAGGTATATATATAATCCCACACTTCTGGCCTCCATGGGTACCAGGCACACATGTGGTGTCCTTTTATGCACATACAGGGAAAATACTCATATACATAAAACAAAAGAATAAATATTTTAAAATTGAGCAGAAAAATCTGTTTTAACAGTAACCATCAGAGAATACAAAGTCATCTGGAGCACCAAAGAAGTCCTGTAGTCCCTGAAATATACCTAAGCTCCATTCTGTGTGAATTTACACACATCATTATTGTCTTGGCCTAATGATCACAAAGCCAACTGCAATATGTTGGTATTTGAAATTGCCTGCTATGGCAACATGATACATAGATACTTAGAAACTTGCCATCCCCAACTTTTGTGGCCATCAAGCACAGTATATGTTAATAGTCTATTTGAAAATGTTCTCCTATTTTTTAAATAAAGGAAAGACATGTTGTTCTGTATTTAATACAAAGTCAAATGCACTTAGATCATTGGCATGGGTGGGTCAAGAGAACAAGTTAACCTGGCAAATACTGAGTGAAGCTTTCAAATGGCACAACATAGGACCAAGGGGTAGTCTGAAGTCACATTGAGGCATGACTTTAATGCTAGGGCATTTAGGAGTGGCTAAGAAAGTGGCAGAAACCAACAGCTCAACCTGGTATTTGGCAATCAGTACTGAGTGGCTGAGAACAAGGACTCTGAAGACAGCACGAGCCTGAGGCACAAATAGTGCCAGGATCTGCAAATAATAGTCGCAGCTGCAAAGCCAAGTGTGCTGCACGGAAAAACACTGTAAGCTGCATGTCAGTCTCTCCAACACACGTGCTCTGCCTGATCCTGGTTTCAGTCATAACAGGCATCAAGGGGACACAGACCTGGCTCCCTCACACAGCAGCAGCATTCTTAAAAACTACTTTACTAATGCAATTAGTAAATATTTATTGAATAGTAATATTTATTGAACATTTCAGGTAAAGTTTGAGTAATAATTATACTTCTATGAGTGGGTTTTGGGAATCAGGAGGAAAATTTTTATTTAAATAAATCTACATCAACCTTGTATAATGCTGAGAAAATAGACATTAAATTCATAGATAAGCTAATTACTAATAAGTACACAGCTTTACATATAACAAAACATGTTGGTTGAGTCAATCAACAAATATTCTTTGAATGAATTTTATTTAAAGAAATATAGGTGTTTTTGAATGCAATGCCTACATACAGAAAAATAAATTCTTTTTAAATTTGGAAAAAGATTCTTTTCTTTTTTGTGATGTAAAATTCAATCTTTTTTAAAAAACATTTGTATTGGATTTTTTTAATTTACATTTCAAATATTAACCCCTTTCCCGGTTTTACATCCAAACCTCCTATCCCATCCCCCCCTCACCCTTGTTATATGAGGGTGTTTCCCTACTCAACTACCCACTTCCCTGCCCTTATATTCCGCTACACTGGGGGATCCAGCCTTGGCAGGACCAAGGGCATCTCCTTCTATTGGTACCCAACAAGGACATTCTCTGCTACATATGCAGCTGCAGACACAGGTCGGTTCATGTGTATACTTTGGAAGGTGGTTGAGTCCCTGGGATCTCTTATTGGCGGGTATCGTTGTTATTATGGGGTTGCAAATCTCTTCAGCTCCTTTAATCCTTTCTCTAACTCCTCCAATGTGGAACCCTTTCTCAGTTTAATGGTTGGCTGCAAGCTCTCAGGACACAGCTATATCAGGCTCCTGTCAGCATGCACTTCTCGGCATCAACAATCCTGTCTGGGTTTGGTGGCTGTATGTATATGGGCTGAATCTCCAGGTGGGGCAGTCTGTAGATGGCCTTTCCTTCAGTCTCCGCTCCAAACTTTGTCTCTGTATTTCCTCCTATGGATATTTTTGTTCCCCCTTCTAAGAAGGGCTGAAGTGCCCATAGCTCCCTGCTCCCAAACCCCATGGAAGAGAAAGCTAATCATCCAGACATGTAGGCAATCCTGAGACTGCAGGTCAGGAGAGACCTCCACTTCTGCCCACCTTTGCCCACATACCTGGCCCAAGAGGAAACTGTATAGGGCCTCTGGGCACAGGAAGATAGGGGCAGTTAAGCTGCAGGAGCCCTGCGGTCCAGACTGCACCCGGATCTGAACAGATCCGGTCAAACAGCTCCCTGCACCCAAATCCCGTGGGAGGGAGAGCTTGACCTTCAGAGGGGCAGACACCCCTGGGAAACTAGACAAGACTACTCTCTGCCCACATTTCTGACTCTAGAGATAAATGCCTAGCACCATCTGGGCCCCCTGCGAATCTGGACCCAAGAGAAGTAGGGGCAGGCCCCTCTGGTTCCCACCCACAGAAACAACTGAAAGCCAATGGACAGGAACGACTACATGCCTGAAAGCAGAACACTCTGTTCCAATAACTGGCTGAAAGAAAACTGGAAAACAGGTCTCCAGCACTCCTGACACACAGGTCTGTAGGACGGTCAATCCACTGTCAGAAATAATGAAACAAGGTAACACCAGAGACAACCTAATTGCAAGAGGCAAGCACAGGAACTCAAGCAACAGAAAACAAGACTACATGGCATCATCAGAGCCCAATTCTCCCACCAAAGCAAACACTGAAACACATCAGAAAAGCAAGATCTAGATTTAAAATCACATTTGATCATGATGATGGTGGACTTTAAGAAAGACATAAAGAGGGCTGGAGAGATGGCTCAGCAGTTAAGACCACCCGACTGTTCTTCCAGAGGTCCTGAGTTCAATTCTCAGCAACCATATGGTGGCTCACAAACATCTGTAAGGAGATCGGATGCCCTCTTCTGGTGTATCTGAGGACAGCTACAGTGTACTTATATATAATAAATGAATAAAAGGCAGAAAGAAAGAAAGAAAGAAAGAAAGAAAGAAAGAAAGAAAGAAAGACATAAAGAACTCCCTTATAGAAATGCAGGAAAATACAAGTAAACAAGTAGAAGCCCTTAGAGAGGAAACACAAAAATCCCTGAAAGAATTATAGGAAAACACAATCAAACAGGTGAAGGAATTAAAAATGGAAATAGAAGCAATAAAGAAAGCACAAAGGGAGACAACCTTGGATATAGAAAACCAAAAGAGGAGACAAGGAACTATAGATACAAGCATCACCAACAGAATCCAAGAGATAGAAGAGAGAATCTCAGGAGCAGAAGATTCCATAGAATTCATCAACACAACTGTCAAAGATAATGTAAAACAGAAAAAGATACTGGCCCAAAACATACAGAAAATCCAGGACAAAATGAGAAGATCAAACCTAAGGATAATAGGTATAGAAGAGAGTGAAGTCTCCCAACTCAAAAGACCAGTAAATATCTTCAACAAAATCATAGAAGAAAACTCCCCTAACCTAAAGAAAAAGATGCCCATAAACATACAAGAAGCCCGCAGAACTCCAAATAGATTGGACCAGAAAAGAAACTCCTCCCATCACATAATAGACAAAACATCAAATGCACAAAACAAAGAAAGAATATTAAAAGCAGTAAGGGAAAAATGTCAAATAACATATAAAGGCAGACCTATGAGAATTACATGAGACTTCTCACCAGAGACTGTGAAAGCCAGAAGATTCTGGACAGATGTCATACAGACCCTAAGAGAACACAAATGCCAGCCCAGGTTACTCTCTGGCAGAACTCTCAATTAACATAGATGGAGAAACCAAGGTATTCCATGACAGAACCAAATTTACACAATATCTTTCTACAAATCCAGCCCTATAAAGGATAATAAATGGTAAAGCCCAACAAAACAAGGCAAGCTACACCCTAGAAAAAGGAAGAAAGGAATTGTTTTGCAACAAAACAAAGACAAGCACACAAACATAATCTCACCTCCAAATACAAAGATAACAGGAAGCAACAATCACTATTCTGAGGTAACTCTCAACATCAATGGACTCAATTCCTCAATAAAGAGACATAGATTAACACACTGGATATGTAATGAGGACCCAGCATTTTGTTGCCTACAGGAAACACACCTCAGAGACAAAGACAGACACTACCTCAGAGGAAAAGGCTGGAAAACAACTTTCCAAGCCAATGGTCTGAAGAAGTAAACTGGAGTAGCAATTCTAATATCGAAAAAAATTGATTTTCAACCAAAAGTCATAAAAAAGATAAGGAAGGACACTTCATATTCATCAAAGGAAAAGTCCACCAAGATGAACTCTCAATCCGAAATATCTATGCTCCAAATACAAGGGCACCTACATATATAAAAGAAACTACTAAAGCTCAAACCACACATTACACCTCACACAAGAAGAGTAGATTTCAACACCCCACTCTCATCAATGAACAAATCATGGAAACAGAAATTAAACAGAGACATAGACTAACAGAAGTTATGAACCAAGTGGACTTAACAGATATTTATAGAATATTCTATCCTTAAGCAAAAGGATATACCTTCTTCTCACC
Source organism: Rattus norvegicus (assembly GCF_021556685.1). Taxonomy (NCBI): domain Eukaryota; kingdom Metazoa; phylum Chordata; class Mammalia; order Rodentia; family Muridae; genus Rattus; species Rattus norvegicus. Next base: position 62,464,688 of record NC_141539.1, read on the forward strand.
ACCACATTGTACTTTCTCCAAAATTTACCATATAATCAGGCACAAAACAGACCTCAACAGATCCAGAAAGATAGAAATAACCCCATGCACCCTATCAGACCCCCACGGGTTAAAGCTGGTCTTCAATAACAATAAGGGAAGAATACCCACACATACATGGAAGGTGAACAATGCTCTACTCAATGATAACCTGGTCAAGGAAGAAATAAAGAAAGAAATTAAAGACTTCTTAGAATTTAATAAAAACAAAGGTACAACATACCCAAACTTATGGGACACAATGAAAGCTATGCTAAGAGGAAAACTCATAGCTCTGAGAGCCTGCAGAAAGAAACAGGAGAGAGCATATATTATCAGCAGCTTGACAAGACACCTAAAAGCTCTAGAACAAAAAGAAGCAAATACACCCAAGAGGAATAGAAGGCAGGAAATAATCAAACTCAGAGCTGAAATCAACCAAGTAGAAACAAAAAGGACTATACAAAGGATCAACAGAAACAAAAGTTGGTTCTTGGAGAAAATCAACAAGATAGATAAGCCCTTGGCCAGGCTAACCAGAGGACACAGAGAGTATGTCCAAATTAACAAAATCAGAAATGAAAAGGGAGACATAACAACAGAATTAGAAGAAATTCAAAAAATCATCAGGTCCTACTATAAAAGCCTATATTCAACAAAATTTGAAAATCTGGAGGAAATGGACAATTTCCCTAGACAAATACCAGGTACTGAAGTTAAATCAGGAACAGACAAACTACTTAAACAACCCCATAAGTCCTAAAGAAATGGAAGCAGTCATTAAAAGACTCCCAACCAAAAGGAGCCCAGATCCAGTTGGGTTCAGTGCAGAATTCTATCAGGCCTTCATAGAAGACCTCATACCAAAATTATCTAAACTATTCAACAAAATTGAAACAGACAGAGTGCTACAGAATTCCTTCTATGAAGTTACAATTACACTTATACCTAAACCACACAAAGACCCAACAAAGAAAGAAAACTTCAGACCAATTTCCCTTATGAATACCGACGCAAAAATACTCAATAAAATTCTTACAAACCAAATCCAAGAACACATCAAAACAATCATCCATCATGATCAAGTAGGCTTCATCCCAGGTATGTAGGGGTCATTTAACATGGAAAACCATCAATGTAATCCACTGTATAAACAAAGTAAAAGATAAAAACCATGTCATCATTTCATTACATGCTGAAAAAGCATTTGACAACATTTGACACCCCTTCATGATAAAAGTCCTGGAAAAAAACAGGAATTTACATATCTAAACATAGTAAAAGCTATATACAGCAAACCAGTAGCTAACATTAAATTAAATGGAGAAAAAATTGAAGCAATCGCGCTAAAATCAGGGACTACACAAGGCTGCCCACTCTCTCCCTAATTGTTCATTATAGTTCTTGAAGTCCTAGCCAGAGTAATCAGATAGCGAAAGGAGATCAAAGAGATACAGATTTAAAGGAAGAAGTCAAAATATCACTATTTGCAGATGATATGATAATATATTTAAGTGATACCAAAAGTTCCACCAGAGAACTATTAAACCTGATAATCACCTTCAGCAAAGTGGCTGAGTATAAAATTAACTGAAATAAATCAGTAGCCTTCTTCTACACAAAAGAGAAACTACACCCTTCATAATGCTCCCAAATAATATTAAAAATCTCGGTGTGACTTCAACCAAGCAAGTGAAAGATCTGTATGATAAGAACGTCAAGCCTCTGAAGAAAGAAATTGAAGATCTCAGAAGATTGAAAGATCTCCCGTGCTCATAGATTGGCAGGATTAATATAGTAAAAATGGCCATTTTATCAAAAGCGATCTACAGATTCAGTGGAATCCCCATCAAAATACCAATCTAATTCTTCAGAGAGTTAGACAGAACATTTTGAAAATTCATCTGCAATAACAAAAACTCAGGATAGCTAAAACTATCCTCAACAATAAAAGGACATCCAGGGGAATCACTATCCCTGAACTCAAGCAGTATTACAGAGCAATAGTGATAAAAACTGCATGGCATTGTTACAGAGACAAATAGATAGACCAGTAGAATAGAGTTGAAGACCCATAATGAACCCACACACCTATGGTCACTTGATTTTTGACAAAGGAGCCAAAACCATCCAATGGAAAAAAGATAGCATTTTCAGCAAATGGTGCTGGTTCAACAGGAGGTCAGCATGTAGAAGAATGCAGATCGATCCATTCTTGTCACCCTGTACAAAGCTTAAGTCCAAGTGGATCAAGAACCTCCACATCAAACCAGATACACTCAAACTAATAGAAGAAAAAGTACAGAAGAATCTCGAACACATGGGTACTGGAGAAATTTTCCTGAACAAAACACCAATGGCTTATGCTCTAAGATCAAGAATCGACAAATGGGATCTCATAAAACTACAAAGCTTCTGTAAGACAAAGGACACTTTTGTTAGGACAAAACGGCAACCAACAGATTGGGAAAAGATCTTTACCAATCCTACAACAGATAGAGGGTTTATATCCAAAATATACAAAGAACTCAAGAAGTTAGACCGCAGGGAAACAAATAACCCTATTAAAAAATGGGGTTCAGAGCTAAACAAAGAATTCACAGCTGAGGAATGCCGAATGGCTGAGAAACACCTAAAGAAATGGTCAACATCTTTAGTCATAAGGGAAATGCAAATCAAAACAACCCTAACATTTCACTTCACACCAGTCAGAATAGTTATGATCAAAAACTCTTGGCTACAGCAGATGCTGTCGGGATGTGGAGAAAGAGGAACACACCCCTATTGTATGTGGGATTGTAGCCTGGTACAACCGTTCTGGAAATCAGTCTGGAGGTTCCTCAGAAAAGTGGACATTGCACTACCTGATAACGCAGCTATACCTCTCTTGGGCATATACCCAAAAGATGGTGCAGCATATTACAAAGACACATGCTCCACTATATTCATAGCAGTCTTATTTATAATAGCCAGAAGCTAGAAAGAACCCAGTTGCCCTTCAACAGAGGAATGGATACAGAAAATGTGGTACATCTACACAATGGAATACTACTCAGCTATCAAAAACAATGACCTTATGAAATTCATAGGCAAATGGATGGAACTGGAAAATATCATCCTGAGTGAGGTAACCCATTCACAGAAAAAAACACGTGGTATGCACGCATTGATAAGTGGATATTAGCCCAAATGCTCGAATTCCCATAGAAACACTGAACACTTGAAACTAAAGAAGGATGACCAAAATGTGGATGCTTCTCTCCCTCTTTAATTGGGGAACAAGAATACCCTTAGGAGGAGATATGGAGACAAATTTTAGATTCAGAGCCTGCCCCACATGTAGCCCATACATATACAGCCACCCAATTATATAAGATGGATGATACAAAGAAGCGCAGGCCAACAGGAACCGGATGTAGATCTCTCCTGAGACACACAGCCAGAATACCACAAATACATTGGCGAATGCCAGCAGCAAACCACTGAACTGAAAATGGGACACCCATTGAAGGTATCAGAGAGAGGACTGGAAGAGCTTGAAGGGGCCTGAGACCCCATATGAACAACAATGCCAACCAACCAGAGCTTCCAGGGACTAAGCCACTACCCAAAGACTATTCATGAACTGACCCTGGGCTCCAACTGCATAGGTAGGAATGAATAGCCTAGTAAGAGCACCAGTGGAAGGGGAAGCCCTTGCTCCTACCAAGGCTGGACCCCCAGTGAATGGGATTCTTGGAGGGAGGGCGGTAATGGGGGGAGGATAGGGAGGGGAGCACCCATATAGAAGGGATGTTGGCATGGAAACCGGGAAAGGGAATAACATTTGAAATGTAAATAAGAAATACCCAATTTAATAAAGATGGGAAAAAAGAATAGAATGGGAAAGAAAAAAAAGAAGGGCTGAAACATCCATACTTTGGTCGTCCTTCTTCTTGAGCTTTATGTGGTCTGTGGATTATATCTTGGGTAGTCTGAGCTTTTGGGCTCATATCCACTTATCAGCTAGTGCATACCATGTTTTTGTTTTTTTGTTTTGTTTTATTTTGTGAGGGGGTGACATCACTCAGGATAATATTTTCTAGTTTCATCCATTTGCCTAAGAATTTCATGAAGCCATAGTTTTTAATAGCTGAGAAGTATGCCTTGTGTAAATGTTCCATATTTTCTGTATCGATTCCTCTGTTGAGGGACAACTGGGTTCTTTCCAGCTTCTAGCTATCATAAATAAGGCTTCTATGAACAGAGTGAAGCATGTGTCCCTGTTATATGTTGGAGCATCTTTTGGGTATATGCCCAGGATGAGTATAGCTGAGTCCTCAGGTAGTATGTACCTTTCTGAAGAACCTCCAGGCTGATTTCCAGAGTGGCTGTCCCAGCTTGAAATCCCATCAGCAATGAAGGAGTGTTCCTCTTTCTCCACATACTTACCAGCATCTGCTGTCACCAGAGTTTTAGATCTTAGCCATTCTGACTGTTATGAGGTTTTGATTTGCATTTACCTGATGACTAAGGATGTCGAACTTTTCTTTACAAACTTCTTAGCCATTCAATATTCCTCAGCTAAGAATCATTTGTTTTGCTCTATACCCCATTTTGATAGGGTTATTTGGTTCTCTGGAGTCTAATTTCTTGCTTCAGAGACTCAAATTTCTTGTCATAGAGATCTTTCACTTGCTTGGTTAGAGTCACACCAAAATATTTTATATTGTTTGTGACTAATGTGAAGTATGTCATTTCCCTAAATTCTTTCCCAGCCTGTTTATCCTGTGAGTAGAGGCAAGCTACTGACTTGTTTGAGTGAATTTCAGCCACTTTTCTGAAGTTGTTCATTAGGTTTAGGAATTCTCTGGTGAAATTTTTGGGGTCACTTAAGTATACTATCCTATCATCTGCTAATAGTGATATTTTGACTTATTTCTTTCCAGTCTGTGTCTCTTTGACCTTCTTTTGTTGTCTGATTGTTCTGGTTAGGACTTCAAGTACTATATTGAATAGGTAGAAAGAGAGAGTGGGCAGCCTTGTCTAGTCCTTGATTTTAGTTGGATTGCTTCAAGTTTCTTTCCATTAAGTTTTATGTTGGCTACTGGTTTGCTGTATATTGCTTTTACTATGTTTAGATATGGGCCTTGAATTCCTGATATTTCCAAGACTTTTAACATGAAGGGGTGTTGAATTTTGTCAAATGCTTTCTCAGAATCTAATGAGATGACCGTGTGGTTTTTGCCCCTTTGAGTTTGTTTACATAGAGGATTATGTTGATGAATTTCTATATATTGAACCATCCCTGCATCTGTGGGATGAAGCCTACTTGATCATGATGAATGATCATTTTGATGTGTTCTTGGATTTGGTTTGGGAGAATTTTATTTAGTATTTTTGCATCTCACTCTAAAGCAAAAGAATATATCTTCTTAGCATCTCATGGTACCTTCTCTAAAATTGACCATATTTGTAACCCAAGTCACAAAATAGGCCTCAATAGATAAAAGAAGATTGAAATAGTCCCATGCATCCTAGCAGATCATCACAGACTATGACTGGTCTTAAATAACAACAAATATGCCAGAAAGTCCACATGTACATGGAAGCCAAACAACGCTCTACTCAGTGATATTTTGGTCAAGGAAGAAATAAAGAAAGGAATTAAAGACTTTTTAGAATTTAATGAAAATGAAGGCATAACATACCCAAAATTATGAGACACAATGAAAGCGGTGCTAAGAGGAAAACTCAAAGCTCTGAGTACCTCCAAAGAGAAACTGGAGACAGCATACACTAGGAGCGTGACTGTACACCTAAAAGCTCTAGAATAAAAAGAACCAAATACACCCAAAGGAGTAGAGAGCAGAAAATAATCAAACTCTGGGCTGAAATCGACCAAATAGAAACAAAAAGAACTTTACAAAGAATCAATAAAACCAGGCACTGTTTCTTTGAAAAAATGAACAATATAGATAAACCATTAGCCAGACATACCAGAGGACACAGAGACAGAGTATCCAAATTTGCAAAATCAGAAATGAAAATGAAGACATAACAACAGAATCTGAGAAAGTACCAAAGATTATCGTATCCTACTACAAAAGTATATACTCAACAAAACTGGAAATTCTGGACAAAATGGACAATTTTCTTGAAAGATATCAGATACCAAAGTTAAATCAGGATCAGATAAACCATCTAAATAGTCTTATAACTCCTAAGGAAATAGAAGCAGTTATTAAAAGTCTCCCAACCAAAAATAGCCCAGGACCAGATGGGTTTAGTGCAGAATTCTATCAGACATTCACAGAAGACCTAATACTAATACTGTCCTTTTTGAAGTTTCATTTTCTGCTCTCTGTCTCTGTCTCTCTGTCTCTCTCTGCCTCTCTCCGCCTCTCTCTGTCTCTCTGTCTCTGTCTGCCTCTGTCTCTCTGTCTCTCTGTCTCTGTCTCTGTCTCTCTCTCTGTATGTGTGTGTGTGTGTTTATGTGAGTGTGTGTGTGTGTTTCTTTTAAAGAATAAATATGGACTTCCACAATTATACAAAACAGTCCCTTTAAAAGAAAAGCAGCCTTTTCTAAAAGTTTTCTTTAAAATTAAACCATTTCGTTTGTTATCTAATGCAATAAGAGCATTTTCAAATACTGCTGGGGTGTTTCTAATGATGTATTATTGGTCTGTTGTTACACAGCATATAAAGCAGAAAGCTATGTTCAACATCCCAGTATTGAACTGTTGTGAGAATTTTGGTTTCTTTAAAAACCCAGTTATATTATGTGAATATGTTTTTGTTTTAATCCCAGGTGTTGGATATGAAGTTGCCTCAGATTGTCCATGACATCTAACTATGATTTGTCTTGTGCTCTGACAGGGATGTGATTCAAACAGCTGAATATAATTTACATTTGGAATTCTGGGAACACTTGAGACTTGAGAGGGTTTAAAAATGCCAGAGCCTCACTAGGCTGTGCGGTTGCTGCTCCTTCTGCTGCTTTGGTTTGTCATGTGGTCCTGAGCAAAGTAACTAGAAACAGAAATTGGATAGCCTGATGGTGAAGTTGCCCCAAGAAACTTGATGCCCTTGACCAACAGGAAGTAGTGTAATGATATCAAAGCTCCCTTTCCCTCTAACTTTCTTTCTCTCCTATATACTTGGAGGTTTTGAAGGTGAAAAGGTGGTAGACATGAGAACAAAATAAAGTAGCTAAAAGTTTTTTGTTACACCCAACATCTTTTTGGCTTATGGCACATGACCTTTGGTGATAAACTTTTCTGATTTCTTGAACACAGAAGCCAAATAAAGCTTCCATTTTCTTACTTGTAAGTATAATGATAGAGCAAATATAGGAGTGGAATATAGATTCATTAGTTATCAGAGCAAAGAAAATCAGGAAGCATTTCTCAACTGAGCCAAAGATCCACACAGCAGTGGTTATATTTGAGACATATTAGAGTATCTGTACATTTCCTGTGACTCTGCCTCAGAAAAGAAGAAAAGAGATGTTGACAAGTTAACCTCTCTCCAAACTCCCATTGGTAAGAATGTGCTCCACAGGAACACTGCCAGCATTTCTGTATTAAAAGGCTCTGCTCTCCCTTTCATTTGTTGAGGAAACAAGGTCTCACACCTCTGTGGAAGTGTGATTCACCTGGGTCCACAAAGGTAGAGGAAGCTTCCAATAATGTTAGGCTTTGGAGGCACTCAGTTCCTCCCAAGATGAAACAAGTACAGCCAAAAGCTCTTCACTGAGAGAGAACGGAGAGGCCTAAACATCAACAACCTTCCTCTTTGGGGCAGGGAAGGAGTGAATGACAAAGACTGGTCCTAAACAAATGTCTACTGTCTCCAGAAATGTTCTATGCATCTGTGTCAACACAGTCACAATTCAGCTCAACAACTAATGCCAAGTAGTATTTATGAATTTTCAAAGTACTTGGAATTTCTACGATAATATTTTTATCCATCATTTATTTTCCACAATTGGTTCAATATGCTAACCTATAGAATGGATACAATAGCATATAAATGTTTTCCATGGTAAGTGACCACTGACATTAACAAAAGCAGAGTGATTAAGAAATAAAATTAGTGTCAATCTCTGGTCTCCATTTGCAACCACGAATGCATGCATACACGTTAAGATACACATACAAGTATGAAACGTGAGAAAATGAATCCATGAAATGTTTCATTCAATTTTTACATTTTTTACACTGATTATTATTATTATTATTATTATTATTATTATTATATTATCATTTTCATTTTTATTATTGTCTGCATCTCCACATTATATGAAAAGTGGTTTGAGTAAGTATAATAGTTTCATTTTTTACATTATTGTACTAAGAGTAGATATCATAGTAGAGAAAAATAATTCAAATGTGTAAGTCTCACAGTCAATAGAAATGATTAACCTCTGTTAAAATAAAGAATGTATAGATATATAAATAAGAACATAAACCTACTGTGTGTGAAATTCCCATCCAACAGATGCCAAGCTAATTAATTTACCTTGCTTTATTCAAATATTACTAGAAATAAAATTTTGTGGCATCCAGACCAAAGCTTTAGGAATTCTGACCTATACTCCAGGACTTCTCTGATCTGATTCACTCGTGGAAAGTGATTTTCATTTTTGAAAATGATACACAGAGCAAAACCATGTTACAACAAGACCACACTTGCTATATCAATTAAATATTATGGGTGAGAAATAAATTTGTCTCCCAGTAGTTAGCGCATTTGTGATTCATTACTAGAATGTGCACTGCAGATATCTCAAAGAAAACTACAAATACTGACCCAGGAGCAAATCTTGTGCCATATATCTCCTTACCCAAATCCTGCCTGGAGAGAGTTGGTCTCCCAGGAATGCTGATACACCTAAATTCACAGGTGAGACTACCACTATTGCTCCAATCCCTGGCCAAAGAGGGATCTGCAAGGAGCCTACAGGGCACAGGACCACAGAGCAGCCAGGGACAGAATCCTGCTAGTTTTCATCTTTGCTCTGGAACTAATACAATGTGATAGCTCTCAGTACCCAAAGCCCTGGAAGAGGAAACACAAATATCTGTTAAACAATTACAGGAAAACACAACCAAACAGTTGAAGGAATTGAACTGTTCCATCCAAGATCTAAAATAAAAATGGAAATAGAAACAATAAAAACATCACAAATGGAGAAAACCCTGGAGATAGAAAACCTAGGAAAGAGATCAGGAGTCATAGATGCAAGCACCACTAACAGAATACAAGAGATAGAACAGAGAATCTCTGGTATAGAAGATACTATAGAAAACGTTGACATAACAGTCAAATAAAATGCAAAATGCAAAAAGCTCCTGACCTAAAACATCAAGAAAATCCAGAACACAATGAGAAGATGAAACTCGAGGATAATAGGTATAGAAAAGAGTGAAGATTCCCAACACAAAGGGCTAGTAAATTTTGTCAACAAAATTATAGAAGAAAACTTCCCTAACCTAAAGAAAGAGATGCCCACAAGCATACAAGAAGCCTACAGAACTCCAAATAGATTGGACCAGAAATTCCTCCTGTCACATAATAAGCACCAAATGCACAAAACAAAGAAATAATACTAAGAGCAGTAAGGGAAAAAGGTTGAGTAACATATAAAGGCAAACATATCAGACTCACACCAGACTTCTAAGCAGAGATTCTAAAAGCCAGATGGGTAAATGTCATTCAGATCCTAAGAGAACACAAATGGCAGCCCAAGTTACTATACACAGCAAAACTCTCAATTACCACAAAGGGAAAAACCAAGCTATTCCATGACAAAACCAATATACACAATATCTTTGCACAAATCCAGACCTATAAGGAATAATGGATGGAAAATTCCAAAACAAGGAGGAAAACTACACCCTAGATAAAGCAAGAAAGTAATCTTCTTTCACCAAACCCAAAAGAAATTACCCACATAAACTCAATTCCACTTTAATAACAAAAATAACAGGAAGCAGCACTCACTGGTCCTTAATATTTCATAAAAGCAATGGACTCAATTCACCAATAAAAAAGACATAGACAAACAGAACTGGATACTTAAAGAGGGCCCAGCATTTTGCTGTATACAGGAAACCCACCTAAGTGACAAAGATAGACACTTCCTAAGAGTAAAAGGCTTGAAAAAAAGTGTTCCTACCAAATGATCCCAAGAAAAAAGCTGGAGAAGCCATTCTAATATCTAATAAAATAGAGTTTCAACCAAAAATTACCAAAAAAGTAAGGTAGGACACTTTATATTCATCAAAGAAAAATCTACCAAAATGACCTTTCAATTCTGAACACCTATGCTCCAAAGTCAAGGTCACTCACAATCATAAAAGCCCACAATCATAAAAGAGACTTACTTAACCTCAAAGCACACACCTCACACAATAATAGTGGGAAACTTCAACACTCTACTCTTAGCAATGGACAGATCATGGAAACAGAAACTAAACAGAGGCACAATGATACTAACAGAAAGTATGAACCAATTGGATTTAATAGATACCTACAGAAAAATTCACCCTAAAACAAAAAAGTATACCTTCTCTGCAAATCATGGAACCTTCTCTAAAATTGACCAAGTTATTGGTTACAAAACAGGCCTCAACAGATACAAGAAGATTAAAATAATCTCATACATCCTACCAGATTACCATGAAATGAAGCTGGTCTTCAAAAACAATAAAAACAAGAGAAAGCCCACATACACATGGAAGCTGAACAACTCTCCACTCAAAGTTAACTTGGTCAGGGAAGAGATAAAGAAATTAAAGACTTTTTAGAATTTAATGAAAAAGGACCGCACAATATAACCAAATTATGGGACATATAGAAAGCAGTGCTAAGAGGAAAACTCATAGATCTGAGTGCCTCCAAAAAGAAACTGAAAAGAGCGTACACTAGCAGCTTGACTGTACACCTAAAAGCTCTAGAACAAAAGGAAGCAAATACACCCAAGAGGAGTAGATGGCCGAAAATAATCAAACATGGGACTGAAATCAACCACGTAGAAACAAAGAGAACTACAGAAAGAATCAACAAACCAAGGAGCTGGTTCTTTGAGAAATTCAACAAGATAGATAAACTCTTTGCCAGACTAACCGGAAGGCACAGAAAGATTATCCAAATTAGCAAAATCAGGAATTAAAAGGGAGACATAGCAACAGAAACTTAGGAAATACAAAAAAAATTATCAGATCCTAATACAAAAGCCTATATTCAACAAAACTGAAAATCTGGTAGAGATGGACAATTTTCTAGACAGATACCAGGTATCAAAGTTAAGTCAGGATCAGATAAACCATCTAAACTGTCCCATAACACCTAAAGAAATAGAAGCAGTCATTTAAAATCTCCCAACCAAAAGAATCCCCAGACCAGATGATTTTAGTGGAGAATTTTATCAGTCCTTCATAGAAGACCTAATACTAGTTTACTTCAAACTATTGAACAAGCAGAAACAAAAGTAAAACTACCTAATGTGTTCTAGGAAGCCACAATTACACTTATTCCTAAACCATACAAAGACCCAACAAAGAAAGAGAACTTCGGACCATTTTCCCTTAAGAATATTGACTCAAAAAAAAAAATACTCAATAAATTCTCGCAAACCGAATCCAAGAACACATCAAAATGATCATCCATCATGATCAAGTAGGCTTCATCCCAGGGATGCAGGGATGGTTCAGAATATGGAAATCCCTCAACGTAATCCATTATGTAAACAAACTCAAAGGGGGAAAAAACACACATGGTCATCTCATTAGATTCTGAGAAAGTATTTGACAAAAAAAAAATAAAAAAACAAAAAACTTGAATTCATGAGCATGGGAGTTCTTTCCATTTTCTGAGATCTTCAATTTCTTTCTTCAGTGACTTGAAGTACTTGTCATACAGATTTTTCACTTATTTGTGAGTCAAACGGAGGTATTTTATGTTATTTGTGACTATTGGGAAGGATGTCATTTCTCTAATTTCTTTCTCAGCCTGTTTATTCTTTGAGTAGAGTAAGACTACTGATTTGTTTGAGTTAATTTTATACCCAGCCACTTTGCTGAAGTTATTTATCAGCCTTAGTAGGTCTCTGGTGGAACTTTTCGGGATCACTGAAATATACTATCATACCATCTACAAATAGTGGTATTTGACTTCTTCCTTTCCAATTTGTATATCTTTGACATCCTTTCATTTTCTGAATACTTCAGCTAGGTCTTCTAATACTACAATGAATAAGTAGGGAGAGAGTGGGAAGCTTTGTCTAGTACCTGATTTTAGTGGGATTGCTTCAAGTTTTTCTCCATTTAGTTTGATGTTGGCTACTAGTTTGCTGTATATTGTTTTTACTATGTTTAGGTATGGGCCTTGAATTTCTGAACTTTCCAAGACTTTTAACATGAAGGGATGTTGAATACCTCAAATACTTTCTCAGCATCTAAGGAGATGACCATGTGTTTTTTTTTCCCCTTTGAGTTTGTTTACATAGTGAATTATGTTGAGGGATTTCCATATATTGAACCATCCCTGCATCCCTGGGATGAAGCCTACTTGATCATGATGGATGATTGTTTTGATGTGTTCTTAGATTCAGTTTGCAAGAATTCTATTGAGTATTTTTTGCGTCAATATTCATAAGGGAAATTGGTCTGAAGTTCTCTTTCTTTGTTGGGTCTTTGAATGGTTTAAGAGTAAGTGCAATTGTGGCTACCTAGAACGCATTAGGTAGCTTTCCTTCTGTTTTTGTTTGTGCAATAATTTGAAGTAAACTAGTATTAGGTCTTCTATGAAGGACTGATAAAATTCTCCACTAAATCATCTGGTTTGGGGATTCTTTTGGTTGGGAGATTTTAAATGACTGCTTCTATTTCTTTAGGTGTTATGGGACAGTTCAGATGTTTTATCTGATCCTAATTTAACTTTGCTACCTGGTATTCGTCTAGAGATTTTCCATTTCATCCAGATTTTCCAATTTTGTTGAGTATAGGTATTTGTAGTAGGATCTGAAGACTTTTTGTATTTCCTCAGTTTCTGTTGCTATGTCTCCCTTTTCCCTTCTGATTTTCCTAAATTGGATACTCTTTCTGTGCCCTCTGGTTAGTCTGGCAAAGGGTTTATCTATCTTGTTGAATTTCTCAAAGAACCAGCTCTTTGTTTTGTTGGTTCTCTGTATAGTTTCTTTTGTTACTACTTGGTCGACTTCAGCCCTGAGTTTGATTATTTTCTGCTGACTATTCCTCTTGGGTGTATTTGCCACTTTTGTTCTAGAGCTTTTCGGTGGACAGTCAATATGCTAGTGTATACTCTCTCCAGTTTCTTTTTGGAGGCACTGAGAGCTATGAGTTTTCCTCTTAGCACTGCTTTCATTCTGTCCCATAGGTTTGGCTATGTTTTGCCTTCATTTTCAATAAATTCTAAAACGTCTTTAATTTCTTTATTTATTTCTTCTTTGACCAAGTTATCTTTGAGTAGAGTGTTGTTCAGCTTCCATATATATGTGGGCTTTCTGTCGTTTTTGTTGTTATTGAAGACCAGCCTTAGTCCCTGGTGATCTGCTGGGAAGCATGGGAGTATTTCAATCTTCTTGTATCTACTGAGGCCTGTTTTGCCACCAAATATATGGTGAATTTTGGAGAAGGTACCATGAGGTGCTGAGAAGAAGGTATATTCTTTTGTTTTAGGATGAAATGTTTTATAAATATCTGTTAAATTCATTTGGATCATAACATCTATTAGTTTTTCTATGTCTCTGTTCAATTTCTGTTTCCATGATCTGTCTATTGATAACAGTGTGGTGTTGAAATTTCCCACTATTATTGTTTGAGGTGCAATGTGTGCTTTGAACTTTAGTAAGGTTTCTTTTATGAATGTAGTTGACCTTGCATTTGGAGCATAGAGATTCAGGATTGAGAGTTCATCTTGGTGAATTTTATCTTTAATGAATTTGAAGGGTCCTTCCTTATCTTTTTTGATAACTTTTAGTTGAATGTCAATTTTATTCAATATTTTAACGGCTACGCCAGCTTGTTCCTTGACATCATTTCCTTGGAAAATTGTTTTCCAGCCTTTTACTCTGAGATAGTGTCTGTCTTTGTCACTGGAGAATGTTTCCTGTATTCAGCAAAATGCTCGGTCCTGTTTATATATCCAATCTTTTAGTCTATATCTTTTTACTGGGGAATTGAGTCCATTGATATAAAGATATATTAAGGAATAGTGATTGTTGTTTCCCATTATTTTTGTTGTTAGAGGTGAAATTATGTTTGTTTGTCTCTCTTCTTTTGGTTTTGTTGCAAGGAGATTACTGTCTTGCTTTTTCTAGGGTGTAGTTTCCATCCTTGAGTAGGAGTTTTCCATCTATTATCCTTCGTAGGGCTGGATCGTAGAAGGATATTATGAAAATTTGTTTTTATTTTCACAGAATATCTTGTTTTCTCCATATATGTTAATTGAGAGTTTTGCTGGATATAGTAGCTTGGGCTGACATTTGTGTTCTCTTAGTGTCTGTATGACATATGCCCATGACCTTCTGGCTTTCATAGTCTCTGGTATAATTTTGATAGGTCTGCCTTTATATGTTGCTTGACTTTTTCCCTTTCTGCTTTTAATATTCTTTCTTTGTTTTGTGTGTTTGCTCAGGAGGGGTGCCCTGAGCAAAAGAGTTGGTGTTTGACTATTATGTGATGGGGAGTTTCTTTTCTGGTCCAATCTATTTGGAGTTCTGTAGGCTTCTTGTATGTTTATTGACATCTTTTTTTAGGTTAGGAAAGTTTTCTTCTATAAGATTGTTGGCCAGACACCGTGGGAGAGAGACCCGACCGCCTGGTCAGGTGGGCACTCCTGAGGCTGCAGAGCGGAAGAGACCACCAACACTGCCCACCCCTGCCCACATCCCCGGCCCAAGAGGAAACTGTATAAGGCCTCTGGGTTCCGTGGGGGAGGGCCCAGGAGCGGCAGGACCACTGCCTCTGAGACACTGCCTGAACCTGAAGGAAACAGACTGGATAAACAGTTCTCTGCACCCAAATCCCATGGGAGGGAGAGCTAAACCCTCAGAGAGGCAGACACGCCTGGGAAACCAGAAGAGACTGCACTCTGCATACACATTTCGGACACCAGAGGAAAACACCAAACGCCATCTGGAACCCTGGTGCACTGAAGCTCCCGGAAACGACAGCGCAGATCTTCCTGGTTGCTGCCGCCACAGAGAGCTAGTGGGCAGCACACCCTGAGCCAACTTGAGCCTCCGGACCACAGGAAAGACCAACTTTTCTGCTGCAAGTGACCTGTCTGGTGAACTCAAGACACAGGCCCACAGGAACAGCTGAAGACCTGTAGAGAGGGAAAACTACACGCCCGAAAGCAGAACACTCTGTCGCCATAACAGGCTGAAAGAAAACAGGAAAACAGGTCTACAGCACTCTTGACACACGGGCTTATAGGGCAGTCTAGCCACTGTCAGAAATAGCAGAACAAAGTAACACTAGAGATAATCTGATGGCGAGAGGCAAGCACAGGAACCCAAGCAACAGAAACCAAGACTACATGGCACCATCGGAGCCCAATTCTCCCACCAAAACAAACATGGAATATCCAAACACACCAGAAAAGCAAGATCTAGTTTCAAAATCATATTTGATCATGATGCTGGAGGACTTCAAGAAAGATGTGAAGAACTCCCTTAGTAAACAAGTAGAAGCCTACAGAGAGGAATCACAAAAATGCCTGAAAGAATTCCAGGAAAACATAATTAAACAAGTAGAAGCCCATAGAGAGGAGTCACAAAAATCCCTGAAAGAATTCCAGGAAATCATAAATAAACAAGTAGAAGCCCATAGAGAGGAGTCACAAAAATCCCTGAAAGAATTCCAGGAAAACACAATCCAACAGTTGAAGGAATTAAAAATGGAAATAGAAGCAATCAAGAAAGAACACATGGAAACAACCCTGGATATAGAAAACCAAAAGAAGAGACAAGGAGCTGTAGATACAAGCTTCACCAACAGAATACAGGAGATGGAAGAGAGAATCTCAAGAGCAGAAGATTCCATAGAAATCATTGACTCAACTGTCAAAGATAATGTAAAGCGGAAAAAGCTACTGGTCCAAAACATACAGGAAATCCAGGACTCAATGAGAAGATTAAACATAAGGATAATAGGTATAGAAGAGAGTGAAAACTCCCAGCTCAAAGGACCAGTAAATATCTTCAACAAAATCATAGAAGAAAACTTCCCTAACCTAAAAAAAGAGATACCCATAGGCATACAAGAAGCCTACAGAACTCCAAATAGATTGGACCAGAAAAGAAACACCTCCTGTCACATAATTGTCAAAACACCAAACGCACAAAATAAAGAAAGAATATTAAAAGCAGTAAGGGAAAAAGGTCAAGTAACATATAAAGGCAGACCTATCAGATTCACACCAGACTTTTCGCCAGAAACTATGAAGGCCAGAAGATCCTGGACTGATGTCATACAGACCCTAAGAGAACACAAATGCCAGCCCAGGTTACTGTATCCTGCAAAACTCTCAATTAACGTAGATGGAGAAACCAAGATATTCCATGACAAAAACAAATTTACACAATATCTTTCTACAAATCCAGCACTACAAAGGATAATAAGTGGTAAAGCCCAACAGAAGGAGGCAAGCTATACCCAAGAAACTAATCGTCTTGGCAACAACACAAAGAGAAGAAAAGCACACAAACATAACCTCACATCCAAATATGAATACGACAGGAAGCAATAATCACTATTCCTTAATATCTCTCAACATCAATGGCCTCAACTCCCCAATAAAGAGACATATATTAACAAACTGGATACGCAACGAGGACCCTGCATTCTGCTGCCTACAGGAAACACACCTCAGAGACAAAGACAGACACTACCTCATAGTGAAAGGCTGGAAAACAACTTTCCAAGCAAATGGTCAGAAGAAGCAAGCTGGAGTTGCCATTCTAATATCAGATAAAATCAATTTTCAACTAAAAGTCATCAAAAAAGATAAGGAAGGACACTTCATATTCATCAAAGGAAAAATCGACCAAGATGAACTATCAATCCTAAATATCTATGCCCCAAATACAAGGGCACCTACATACGTAAAAGAAAACTTACTAAAGCTCAAAACACACATTGCATCTCATACAATAATAGTGGGAGATTTCAACACCCCACTCTCATCAATGGACAGATCATGGAAACAGAAATTAAACAGAGACGTAGACAGACTAAGAGAAGTCATGAGTCAAATGGACTTAACGGATATTTATAGAACATTCTATCCTAAAGCAAAAGGATATACATTCTTCTCAGCTCCTCATGGTACTTTCTCCAAAATTGACCATATAACTGGTCAAAAAACGGGCCTCAACAGGTACAGAAAGATAGAAATAATCCCATGCGTGCTATCAGACCACCACGGCCTAAAACTGGTCTTCAATAACAATAAGGGAAGAATGCCCACATATACGTGGAAATTAAACAATGCTCTACTCAATGATAACCTGGTCAAGGAAGAAATAAAGAAAAAAATTAAAGACTTTTTAGAATTTAATGAAAATGAAGGTACAACATACCCAAACTTATGGGACACAATGAAAGCGGTGCTAAGAGGAAAACTCATAGCGCTGAGTGCCTGCAGAAAGAAACAGGAAAGAGCATATGTCAGCAGCTTGACAGCACACCTAAAAGCTCTAGAACAAAAAGAAGCAAATACACCCAGGAGGAGTAGAAGGCAGGAAATAATCAAACTCAGAGCTGAAATCAACCAAGTAGAAACAAAAAGGACCATAGAAAGAATCAACAGAACCAAAAGTTGGTTCTTTGAGAAAATCAACAAGATAGATAAACCCTTAGCCAGACTAACGAGAGGACACAGAGAGTGCGTCCAAATTAACAAAATCAGAAATGAAAAGGGAGACATAACTACAGATTCAGAGGAAATTCAAAAAATCATCAGATCTTACTATATAAACCTATATTCAACAAAACTTGAAAATCTGCAGGAAATGGACAATTTCCTACACAGATACCAGGTGCCGAAGTAAATCAGGAACAGATAAACCAGTTAAACAACCCCAAAACTACTAAGGAAATAGAAGCAGTCATTAAAGTTCTCCCAACCAAAAAGAGCCCAGGTCCAGACGGGTTTAGTGCAGAATTCTATCAGACCTTCATAGAAGACCTCATACCAATATTATTCAAACTATTCCACAAAATTGAAACAGATGGATCACTCCCGAATTCCTTCTATGAAGCCACAATTACTCTTATACGTAAACCACACAAAGACCCAACAAAGAAAGAGAACTTCAGACCAATTTCCCTTATGAATATCGACGCAAAAATACTCAATAAAATTCTGGCAAACCGAATCCAAGAGCACATCAAAACAATCATCCACCATGATCAAGTAGGCTTCATCCCAGGCATGCAGGGATGGTTTAACATACAGAAAACCATCAACGTGATCCATTATATAAACAAACTGAAAGAACAAAACCACATGATCATTTCCTTAGATGCTGAGAAAGCATTTGACAAAATTCAACACCCCTTCATGATAAAAGTCCTGGAAAGAATAGGAATTCAAGGCCCATACCTAAACATAGGAAAAGCCATATACAGCAAACCAGTTGCTAACATTAAACTAAATGGAGAGAAACTTGAAGCAATCCCACTAAAATCAGGGACTAGACAAGGCTGCCCACTCTCTCCCTACTTATTCAATATAGTTCTTGAAGTTCTAGCCAGAGCAATCAGACAACAAAAGGAGGTCAAGGGGATACAGATCGGAAAAGAAGAAGTCAAAATATCACTATTTGCAGATGATATGATAGTATATTTAAGTGATCCCAAAAGTTCCACCAGAGAACTACTAAAGCTGATAAACAACTTCAGCAAAGTGGCTGCGTATAAAATTAACTCAAATAAATCAGTAGCCTTCCTCTATACAAAAGAGAAACAAGCCGAGAAAGAAATTAGGGAAACGACACCCTTCATAATAGACCCAAATAATATAAAGTACCTGGGTGTGACTTTAACCAAGCAAGTAAAAGATCTGTACAATAAGAACTCCAAGACACTGAAGAAAGAAATTGAAGAAGACTTTAGAAGATGGAAAGATCTCCCATGCTCATGGATTGGCAGGATTAATATAGTAAAAATCGCCATTTTACCAAAAGCGATCTACAGATTCAATGCAATCCCCATCAAAATACCAATCCAATTCTTCAAAGAGTTAGACAGAACAATTTGCAACTTCATCTGGAATAACAAAAAACCCAGGATAGCTAAAACTATCCTCAACAATAAAAGGACTTCAGGGGGAATCACTATCCCTGAACTCAAGCAGTATTACAGAGCAATAGTGATAAAAACTGCATGTTATTTGTACAGAGACAGACAGATAGACCAATGGAATAGAATTGAAGACCCAGAAATGAACCCACACACCTATGGTCACTTGATTTTTGACAAAGGAGCCAAAACCATCCAATGGAAAAAGATAGCATTTTCAGCAAATGGTGCTGGTTCAACTGGAGGTCAATATGTAGAAGAATGCAGATCGATCCATGCTTATCACCCTGTACAAAGCTTAAGTCCAAGTGGATCAAGAACCTCCACATCAAACCAGACACACTCAAACTAATAGAAGGAAAACTAGGGAAGCATCTGGAACACATGGGCACTGGAACAAAACACCAATGGATTATGCTCTAAGATCAAGAATCAACAAATGGGATCTCATAAATCTGCAAAGCTTCTGTAAGGCAAAGGACACTGTGGTTGGGACAAAACGGCAACCAAGAGATTGGGAAAAGATCTTTACCAATCCTACAACAGATAGAGGCCTTATATCTAAAATATACAAGGAACTCAAGAAGTTAGACCGCAGGGAGACAAATAACCCTATTAAAAAATGGGGTCAGAGCTAAACAAACAATTCACAGCTGAGGAATGCTGAATGGCTGAGAAACACCTAAAGAAATGTTCAACATCTTTAGTCATAAGGGAAATGCAAATCAAAACAACCCTGAGATTTCACCTCACACCAGTGAGAATGGCTAAGTTCAAAAACTCAGGTGACAGCAGATGCTGGCGAGGATGCGGAGAAAGAGGAACACTCCTCCATTGTTGGTGGGATTGCAGACTGGTACAACCATTCTGGAAATCAGTCTTGAGGTTCCTCAAAATATTGGACATTGAACTGCCTGAGGATCCAGCTATACCTCTTTTGGGCATATACCCTAAAGATGCCCCAACATATAAAAAAGACACGTGCTCCACTATGTTCATCGCAGCCTTATTTATAATAGCCAGAAGCTGGAAAGAACCCAGATGCCCTTCAACAGAGGAATGGATACAGAAAATATGGTACATCTACACAATGGAATATTACTCAGCTATCAAAAACAACGGCTATATGAAATTCGTAGGCAAATGGTTCGAACTGGAAAATATCATTCTGAGTGAGCTAACCCAATCACAGAAAGACATACATGGTATGCATTCATTGATAAGTGGCTATTAGCCCAAATGCTTGAATTACACTAGATGCCTAGAACAAATGACACTCAAGACGGATGATCAAAATGTGAATGTTTCACTCCTTCTTTAAAAGGGGAACAAGAATACCCTTGGCAGGGAAGAGAGAGGCAAAGATTAAAACAGAGACTGAAGTAACACCCATTCAGAGCCTGCCCCACATGTGGCCCATACATATACATCCACCCAATTAGACAAGATGGATGAAGCAAAGAAGTGCAGACCGACAGGAGCCGGATGTAGGTCGCTCCTGAGAGACACAGCCAGAATACAGCAAATACAGAGGCGAATGCCAGCAGCAAACCACTGAACTGAGAATAGAACCCCCGTTGAAGGAATCAGAGAAAGAACTGGAAGAGCTTGAAGGGGCTCGAGACCCCATATATACAACAATGCCAAGCAACCAGAGCTTCCAGGGACTAAGCCACTACCTAAAGACTATACATGGACTGACCCTGGACTCTGACCTCATAGGTAGCAATGAACATCTTAGTAAGAGTTCCAGTGGAAGGGGAAGCCCTGGATCCTGCTAAGACTGAACCCCCAGTGAACTAGACTGTTGGGAGGAGGGCAGCAATGGGGGGAGGGTTGGGAGGGGAATACCCATAAGGAAGGGGAGGGGGAAAGGGGAGGGGGATTTTTGCCCGGAATCCGGGAAAGGGAATAACACTCGAAATGTATATAAGAAATACTCAAGTTAATAATAATAAAAAAAAAGATTGTTGAAGATATTTACTGGCCCTTTAAGTTGTGAGTCTTTGCTCTCATCTAAACCTATTATCCTTGAGTTTCATCTTCTCATTGTGTCCTGGATTTTCTGGATGTTTTAGGTTAGGAGCTTTTTGCATTTTACATTATCTTTGACAGTTGTGTCAATGTTTTCTATGGTATCTTCTGCCCCCGAGACTCTCTCTTCTATCTCTTGTATTCTGTTGTTGAAGCTTGCGTCTAAGACTCCTGATCTCTTTCTTAGGTTTTTTATCTCCAGGGTTGACTTCTTTTGTGATTTACTTATTGTTTCTATTTCCATTTTTAAATCCTGGATTGTTTTGTTCATTTTCTTCACCTGTTTACGTTTTCCTATAATTCTTTAGGAGATTTTTGTATTTCCTCTTTAAGGTCTTCTACTTGTTTACATGTGTTGTCCTTTGTTTATTTAAGGGAGTTATTTATGTCCTTTTTAAAGTCCTCTATCAACATCATGAAATGCAATTTTGAAAACCAAATCTTGCTTTTCCGGTGTGTTTGGATATCCAATATTTGCTGTTGTGGAAGAACTGGGTCTTGATGATGCCCAGTAGTCTTGGTTTCTGTTGCTTAGGTTCTTGTGCTTATGCCTCACCATCAGGTTGTCTCTGGTGTTAATTTGTCTTGCTGTCTCTGAAAGTGGCTTTGCCCTTCTGTAAGCCTATGTGTTAGCACTCCTGTAGACCTGTTATCTTTCAGCTGGATCTGGGTACAGTGAGCTGTGGGACTGGGCCAGTTCTGGTTATAGGCAGAAACCAGAAAAGGCCTGTCCCAAACTGCTCCTGGAGTTTTGTGTCCTGAGGCCACCAGGAGCTGTGCCCTGAGCGAAAGAGTTGGTCTCAGGTGTGTCAGTGCTCCTGAAGACTGTCTTTCAGCTCTGGGTGTAGACAGAAACTGGAAAGGGCCTGCCCCTGACTGTTTCTAGGTTGCTGTGCCCAAAGGGCACAGAAGGCACTAAGTGGGTTCCTCTTGGGCCATGAATGTAAGCAGAAGTAGTTGTCTTCTCTGAATCTCAGGATTGTTCATACTTCTGAGAGTCCAGCTCTCTCCCCCATGGAATTTAGGTAGAGAGTTGTGGAGCCAGTTCAACTCCAGGCAGAGGCAGAAATCAGATAGGAGCTTAGACTTTTTAAGCATGGTTTAAATAACACTGATAATTTCTGATCTATTGTGTTGAGAAATTCACAGATTCTAATGAAAGACACTATGTCTTGAAATATGCTAAGATCCCTTAACTTGATAGACAGCTACACTGAAGAAGTCAATACAGGCCTTGGTAAGAATGTTTTAGTAAAAAAAAGAAATATTAAAATGAGACATTTTATTATATGGCATCACAACAAGAAAAATGCAAAACAGTATTAATGTATATGCATGCACTACACAATAAAGGTCAAAACAGGAATTACTAAAACCAAATGTGGGAAAAGGAATGAGACGATTTCTCACAGAACTATATAAGCACTTAAGCGTTTGTTTTTTGTTATTTTTCCCTTTTACTAAAAACAGTTTTTCCCCTCACATGTTATATCCTGACTAATGTTTCCCCTCCTTCAACTCTTCCCATTTCCTCCCAGCTCCTCTCTCATCCACACTTGTCTCATTTCTGTGGCTTATTAGAAAACAGGCAGACTTATAAGGAATAATAAGAAAAAAAATAAAACAAAACCTAGCAAATCACAATAAGACAAAACAAACAAAGAAAAGGTCCCAAAAACCACAGGAGAAAGGGATATAAACAAAAAGACCCACTCATTCACACACTCAGAAACCCCCCAGAAATATTAACTGGAAGCCATGATATATATGCAAAGGACTTTCATGCCAAATATACAGAAAAAATATATAAACTACACAAAATAAAACTAAATGATAAGATAAAAAATTCTGACAACATTGTGAGATAAGGAACCTCCAAGGATGTTGTTCAGTCTCTCTTCTGCGGGCAATCACTGCTGGGTATGAAGCCTACCATTAAGAGCTACACGATATCTTTCTACAAATCCAGTGCTACAAAGGATAATAAATGGTAAGGCCCAACATAAGGAGGCAAGCTACACCCTAGAAAAAGCAAGAAACTAATCGTCTTGGCAATAAAGCAAAGAGAAGAAAAGCACACAAACATAGTCTCACATCAAAATATGAATATAACAGGAAGCAATAATCACTATTCCTTAATATCTCTCAACATCAATGGTCTCAACTCCCCAATAAAAAGACATAGATTAACAAACTGGATACTCAATGAGGACCCTGCATTCTGCTGCCTACAGGAAACACACCTCAGAGACAAAGACAGACACTACCTCAGAGTGAAAGGCTGGAAAACAACTTTCCAAGCAAATGGTCTGAAGAAGTAAGCTGGAGTAGACATTCTAATATCAAATAAAATCGATTTTCAGCTAAAAGTCATCAAAAAGATAAGGAAGGACACTTTATATTCATCAAAGGAAAAATCTACCAAGATGAACTATCAATCCTAAATATTTATGCTCCAAATACAAGGGCACCTACATACATAAAAAAAACCTTACTAAAGCTCAAAGTACACATTGCACCTCACACAAAAATAGTAGGAGATTTCAACACCCTCTTCTCATCAATGGATAGATCATGGAAACAGAAATTAAACAGAGACATAGACAGACTAAGAGAAATCATGAACCAAATGCTCTTAACAGATATTTATAGAACATTCTATTCTAAAGCAAAAGGATATACATTCTTCTCACCGTTTCATGGTACTTTCTCCAAAATTGACCATATAATTGGTCATAAAAGAGGCCTCAACAGATACAGAAAGGTACAAATAATCTCATGCATCCTATCAGACCACCACGGGCTAAAGCTGGTCTTCAATAACAATAAGGGGAGAACATCCACATATACATGGAAGTTGAACAATGCCCTACTCAATGATAATCTGGTCAAAGAAGATATAAAGAAAGAAATTAAAGACTTCTTAGAATTTAATGAAAATGAAGGTACAACATACCCAAACTTATGGGACACAATGAAAGCTGTGCTAAGAGGAAAACTCATAGCTCTGAGTGCCTGCAGAAAAAAAAACAGGACAGAGCATATGTCACCAGCTTGACAGCACACCTAAAAGCTCTAGAACAAAAAGAAGCAAATACACCCAGGAGGAGTACAAGACGGGAAATAATCAAACTCAGAGATGAAATCAACCAAGTAGAAACAAAAACAAAGAATCAACACAACCAAAAGTTGGTTATTTGAGAAAATCAACAAGATAAAAAAAACCCTTAGCCAGGCTAATGATAGGACACAGAAAGTGTGTCCAAATTAACAAAATCAGAAATGAAAAGGGAGACATAACTACAGAATCAGAGGAAATTCAAAAAATCATCAGATCCTACTAAAAAAGCCTATATTTAACAGAACTTGAAAATCTGGAGGAAATGGGCAATTTCCTAGACAGATACAAGGTACCGAAGTTAAATCAGGAATAGATAAACCAGTTAAACAACCCCACAACTCCAAACAAAGTAGAAGCAGTCATTAAAGGTCTCCAAACCAAAAAGAGCCCAGGTCCAGACGGGTTTAGTGCAGAATTCTATCAGACCTTCATAGAAGACCTCATACCAATATTATTCAAACTATTCCACAAAATTGAAACAGATGGAGCACTACCGAATTCCTTCTATGAAGCCACAATTACTCTTATACCTAAACCACACAAAGACACAACAAAGAAAGAGAACTTCAGACCAATTTTCCTTATGAATATTGACGCAAAAATACTCAATAAGATTCTGGCAAACCGAATCCAAGAGCACATCAAAACAATCATCCACCGTGATCAAGTAGGCTTCATCCCAGGCATGCAGGGATGGTTTAATATACAGAAAACCATCAACGTGATCCATTATATAAACAAACTGAAAGAACAAAACCACATGATCATTTCATTAGATGCTGAGAAAGCATTTGACAAAATTCAACACCCCTTCATGATAAAAGTCCTGGAAAGAATAGGAATTCAAGGCCCATATCTTAACATAGTAAAAGCCATATACAGCACACCAGTAGCTAACGTTAAACTAAATGGAGAGAAACTTCTAGTAATCACACTAAAATCAGGGACTAGACAAGGCTGGCAACTCTGTCCCTACTGATTCAATATAGTTCTTGAAGTTCTAGCCAGAGCAATCAGACAATAAAAGGAGATCAAGGGGATACAGATTGGAAAAGAAGAAGTCAAACTATCACAGATGGTATGATAGTATATTTAAGTGATCCCAAAAGTTCCACCAGAGAACCACTAAACCTGATAAACAACTTCAGCAAAGTGACTGAGTATAAAATTAACTCAAATAAATCAGTAGCCTTCCTCTACACAAAAGAGAAACAAGCTGAGAAAGAAATTAGGGAAATGACACCCTTCATAATAGTCCCAAATAATATAAAATACTTCACTCCTTCTTTAAAAGGGGAACAAGAATACCCTTGGCAGGGAATAGAGAAGCAAAGATTAAAACAGAGGCAGAAGGAACACCCATTCAGAGCCTTCCCCACATGTGGCCCATACATATGCAGCCACCCAATTAGATAAGATGGATGAAGCAAAGATGTGCAGGCTGACAGGAACCGGATGTAGATCTCTCCTGAGAGACACAGCAGGAATACAGCAAATACTTAGGCGAATGCCAGCAGCAAACCACTGAACTGAGAACGGGATCCCCGTTGAAGGAATCAGAGAAAGAACTGGAAGAGCTTGAAGGGGCTCGAGACCCCATATGAACAACAATGCCAAGCAACCAGAGCTTCCAGGGACTAAGCCACTACCTAAAGTCTATACATGGACTGACCCTGGGCTCCAACCTCATAGGTAGCAATGAATAGCCTAGTAAGAGCACCAGTGGAAGGGGAAGCCCTTGGTACTGCCAAGACTGAACCCCCAGTGAACAAGATTGTTGGGGGAAGGGTGGTAATGGGGGGAGGATTGGGAAGGGAACACTGATATAGAAGGGGAGGAGGTAGGGTTAGGGGGATGTTGGCCCGGAAACCGGGAAGTGGAATAACAGTCGAAATGTAAATAAGAAATACTCAAGTTAATAAAGATAAAAAAAAATTAAAAAAAAAAGAGTGTCTTCCCATTGAGACTCCCTTAGAGAAAACTAAATGTTCATTGGCAAGTGGCTTTCAATTAGAAATAGCTGCTGGGCTAAGGAAGAGGACTTGCGTGCATTTCTTTCAGCTCTAAAATCCCATCTGGTGCAGACCTATGCAGGCCCTGTGCATGTTGCCTCGGTTTCTTTGTGTTCATATGTTTGCTTATCCTGTTAATTTAGAGAGCCTTTCTCCTTAGTGTCCTCCCTCTACCCACTCTGGCTCTCAAACCTTTTCTACCTTCACTTCCACTCTGTCCTCTGAGTCTCAAGGAAAGGATTCAAGGAAAGTATCCATTTAGGACTGAGTGTTACCATTCTTAATTACATGTATGTGTATGCTTCTGTGTTGGGGTTTGTGCATGTGAGTACATGTGACAGTGGGGGTTAGAGGTATTGGGAGCTCAGGAGGTTTTATCTAGAATTTCACTTACTGGCAAGCGTGAGCCATCCAGTTTATTTTTTGATTTGGTAATGTATACACTGATGTTTAATTTATTCTACCAATCATATACATACTTCAGATATAGTCTTATCATGCTTTATAATATCTTGACTATACTTAAGCTGAAAGTAAGCTGAAGACTATGGGGATCGATGTTCTTTTTCTTTCTGGTATGGAGGGCAGAGGCTCTCAGCTTCCCACAGTGCCGTCTGGCTCATGTCACCTCCATGACCAGGGACAATTCCAGCCAGGTGCCATCTGTTCTGTTGGCACTTGAGGTTAAAGTCAACCAACACATGTCAACAGAGTTGTACCCTTTCTGGTGCTGGATCTCTGCCTGGGCCTGGCCTGACCAAGCTACTGACCCTGGAATCCAATACTATTCTAAATCTACCCTTACAGTCTCTTGAAGTCATGCCTTAATTATTTTGTTCTTTTTCTTTTCTTTTTAAGCCAGCACCTATTTGTGTGGGGTTTTTTTTGTTCTTTTTAACACAATAACTTTTCGTTATTCTTTGACAATTTCACACATATAAACAACGTATCTTGTCCATGTCCAAGTCCAACTTCTACTTCCTACTCTCTCTTGGCCAATTTAATATATCCCCTCTTCCTAGGTCTTGCCATCTTCTCATCCTCTCCCTACTTTTCCTCCTGTCACCCAGTGAGTTTAGTTGATGCCGCCTGTTGTAATGCTGATAGATTCCATTGACTTGATCTTGATGTTGACTCTTGAGCAGGAAGGCCTGGATGAGTGATAGTCTTAGTATTTTGTTGAAACAGACACAACCATATCAAGGATCCTGAAGCCTCACAATCAGAGGGATACCAAAGTCTTCATGGGTGGCCCAGTTCAAGTGTTGAAAGTGTGGGCAGAAAAATAGCCATCAGAGCAGACTCCTCATGGGTATTTATGGCCAGAAGACTACTTCCCAACAGAATCACTCCATTGCTTAAATAATAGAAAACTCCCCGGCAAAGTGCTTTTTCTCATTAATTACTGTAGCTAATCACCATAGGAAGAGACTAAGACTTAGGCAAGGAACCTGACTGAATAAACTCAAGAGAGATTATTTCTCAGAGTGCATTTCTAATCACTGCAACATAGTCTCATTATTATAGAACTTATTGAAGGATTGCCCTTATACTCTGTTTAGTTCACTTAATAATTCTCTGATGAAACTAACTAAAAGCAGCTCAGACAGGAAACGGTTTATTTCAGATTACTGTTTGCAGTCTCTCTTCTTCTTCATTGCTTAGTCCACCTGCTCTCTTATACAATGCAGGGCCACAAGCCCAGTGGTGTCACATCTCCCCCATGGGATGAGTCCATCCACATCAATCACCAGTCAAGAAAAGTCACCACCAACTTGCCTGTAAGCCAGTCTTATGGAGGTACTATCTCAATTAAGAGTCTCTTCAGGGATACATCTAAGTTTGTGTTAAACTGAAAAACAAAACAAAACAAAACAAAACAAAACAAAAAAAACCCAAAAACCAAAAACAAAAACAAAACAAAAAACAAAACCACAAACTCCTTATGACTTTCCTCTCTATGATCCTACAATTTTCACAATAGAATCACTTGGTGATTATACACTAAAATGTGATATTTTAGCTGTCTAGAAATAGCAAACGTGGGTGGGGAGTGGTTAAAGATGGGAGGAAACATGGAGACAAATAGGACACAGAAGCATACCTGTGACACAGCAAAAAGTAGAAAAAAGGTTGCTTTCCAACTGAATTAAAGCTCTCGTAATCTTTAAATAACAACATTAATGACAAAGACGGCCTCTTGTTCTGATGACATTGACATGAACTGAACTAGAAGCAGAAATGTTTCAACATGATAGGAGTGAAAAGACCCTTCCTTAAACTATGCATAAGGGAGGGGCTCAGGATAAGGTAAAAGGACTGAACGAAGCTTATCCTTGCTGAAAGACAATATAAAGAGGTTAAGTAATGCAGGGAAAGTCTATGGAGGAAGGACACAACTGTGACTAGTAAGGAAGAAGAGGAAAGAGACAATGCTACTCATACTGTATTTCAGAGGCATGACCCAGTGCTCTCTCTCTATATTTTTCATTCTTTTTTTCTCCATCTTTATTAAATTGGTTATTTCTTATTTATATTTCAAAAGTTATTCCCTTTCCCAGTTTCCAGGCCAACATCCCCCTAACCCCTCCTCTTCCCCTTCTATGTACGAGTTCCCCTCCCCAGCCTCCCCCCAACAATCCTCTTCACTGGGGGTCCAGCCTTGGCAGGGCCAAGGGCTTCCCCTTTCACTGGTGTCCCTACTAGGCTATTCATTGTTACTTATGATTTTGGAGCCCAGGGTAAATACATGGGTAGTGGCTTAGTCCCTGGAAGTTCTCTTTGGTTAGCATTGTTGGCCATATGGGGTCTCAAGCCCCTTCAGCTCTCTCAGTCCTTTCTCTGATTCCTTCAACGGGATCCCATTCTCAGTTCAGTGGTTTGTTGCTGGCATTCGCCTATGTATTTGCTGTATTCTGGGTGTGTCTCTCAGGAGAGATAAGCATCAGGTTCTGGTCAGCCTGCACCTCTTTGCGTCATCCATCTTATCTAGTTTGGTGGCTGTATATGCATGGGCCACATGTGGGACAGGCTCTGAATGGATGTTCCTTCAGTCTCTGTTCTAAACTTTGCCTCCCTATCCCCTCCCAAGGGTATTCTTGTTCCTCTTTTAAAGAAGTAAAGCTTTCGCATGTTGGTCATCCTTCTTGAGTTTTGTGTGTTCTGTGCATCTTGGGTAATTTGAGCATTTGGGCTAATATTCACTTATCAATGAGTGCATACCATGAGTGTTTTTCTGCGATTGGGTTACCTCACTCAAGATGATAATTTCCAGTTCCATCCATTTGCCTATGAATTTCATAAAGTCATTGTTTCCTATCAAATCTAAGAGACCCTGAGTACTCTAAACTGCACAGGAAAAAAATATGAACAATACTAAAATGTAATTGTATATTAATGTCTACTTTTATAACTAAGTTTTTCCACCTTTATGCCCTTCATTTTTGGACAAATGGATACTTTTACCACAAGTATACATAAAATATTAAGGGAAGTATTCTAATCAAACAAAATGATGAGGCTATCATTGGGCAATAAGTATTTACATGAAATGTGATTTATTTTGAAGTCCCAGCTCTTTCTTCATTCCAGAGAAAGCAGCAATAGGGAGTGGCAAAACAAAGCCAAAATATCTACTAAATTATCATAAAAATAAAATGAAATTCAATTATTTGGAAGGTGATTTTCTTTTCATTAAAACATGAGACTAAACTTTATTAAAGTAAGCAAATCGCCACAGTTACAAGTACTAAGTTTTCAAGGATATCCATTCAAAGTTTGGTTTTGGTACTGTAATTAATCATCTGCACCCTTTATTCCAAATGTTAAACACTTCAGGAACTTGGTTTAAAACTTTAATACATACTACAAAGTAACTCTTTAGATTCCTGGAAACAACTTGAATTTGTCCATTTGTGTATATAAAATATGTCACCATGAACTTATGTTTATCTCTGAAATCTGTGCCTGCTTCATGGGTTTACATGACAATATAAATCTCTTGTAATTCATGTAATTTTATGTTGAAAGCCATTTGCTTAGAAAATATTTGCACAGTCAAATGCTTTTTGTAAATTTGCAAGGAAAAAACCAAGTTCTATTTAGTAATATTTAATATTAAAAGTTCAGATTCTAAATTTAAAGCAAGATTAGTTTGTCTACAGTGTCTCAGTAGAAGCTTTTGCGTGCCTTGAATTCATTGATCTTTTATAAATTGGATAGTGATTATCTCAATGCACCTCCATAATCAAAGAGTTACTTACAATCAAATAAGTTGCAAAAAGTTATAACTTCTTATTCTGGTTATAAAAATAATTTATGAGTGCATATTGAAATCTAAAGAATTCTGATTAAATTGGGGTAAGGCCTCATTATGCACAGTCTTCTTATAAGTATTATACTCAGATTAATTTTGGCTTGGAGTCTCTTTAGTCTCCCTTGAATTTGGTTGTAATTTCAAAGATGGAAAGATTAAGTCTCCTATTCCATAACGCTTATGTAATTAGAAAAACAGAATCCTCTTTAAATGAAGTTGTTTTGCCAATGAATGGAAAATAATCTTTATCTAACATCAGCGCATACTTTCTTCTACATGTATTTAATCTGATACTCTTTCAATATTGCAAGTGCTAATTTCTGCTTTTCTAAATTTAAAATTGCCTTTAAATAAACACATTATCAGTTGATCTTCCTTTCCAAAAAGAAAAAAAGAAAGAAAGAAAACAAAGAAACAAAAACCCTTCCATTCTCTGCCTTTGGCTAACAGCATACATTAACATGAATTCCTCAGTTGCTTTCAAGAAAGACTGTGAGATACATGTGATTTTTTTTTAAACAGCAAGAACAAAAACAATTATTTTACTCCATGATTTACTAAGATTTTCATATAAGAATATTCTATTTTACATAATTTGTATTCAATTCTGAAAGAAAGAAAGAAAGAAAGAAAGAAAGAGAGAAAGAGAGAAAGAAAGAAAGAAAGAAAGAAAGAAAGAAAGAAGGAAAGAAAGAAAGACAAACAAGCAAAGAAACAAAGCAGATAAAGAAGAGGTTCACATGCACAGAAGTTTAGAACCTCATTTATGTTGGAAACAGTAAGATAACTTAGGAGGTGTAGTTTCTAATTTTTCTACTATCAGGTTACCTTAAAGTTCCCTTTTGGAATCACAAATTTTAATGACAGAACTTTTTAACGAACAAGGAACAATTTTAATGGCAATACATGAGTGAATTTTATTTAAATAAGCTGTTTAAAGTATCATTAAAAATAATCTGTTAATCTTATAGTGACCTTTGTAGGAATATCTTAAATATTAATTACATATTACTTAATTATAAACTAATTAACATTATAAGTTAATTAACATATTAGAGAGAGAAAGACAAGGAATCAGGGAATAAAAAAAAGAGAGGAAGAAATAAACCAAGATTTGAACAGAATGTGGGTAATTTATAGATGCCATGGGTAATTATTTTTTTTTATTTCTCTCCACTAATATACTCATCTTCAATAATGATGGATTGTTAAAATTTCATTTTGAAATAAGTAAGTACAATTTTATAGCCTAAAGGCATGAATATCTGCATATATGTGTATATGTGTATGTATATTATATATGCATGCATAATATATACATAATACACCTTGAAATGGGAGTGGACATAGTAGACATTTATACACACACAGATATATATTTATATATATATACATATAATTTGTTCATATATATGGATCACATACATACACATATGGTTCCATGTGTTTGAAAGAGGAATAAATATTTCACGTCCTCATTCTTGATGGAGAATTCTTTAGAATTGAGTCATAGAATGGAGACAAGACTCACACAGATCTGGATCAATGCAATTTCCTTCTGGAATTCATGTTGTACAAGGTAAACACTGTGGCCATGAGTCTTCAATCCTCACCTAACATGATTTCTACTTTCTGTTTTTAACTCTCAAAGGCAGAAACCTTGTAAGTAGATTAATTGTGATTATCCAAATTCTTTGTTGTGGATTTATATCATAGGAATGACCGTGTGAACCAAATGCTTGCCAACTAATGACACTTATATATTAACCATTATACAATTGCACATACGTTCTTGATAATAAAGGCCTTTGAATGTATATTGCTCTCTTGACTACACAGTTTTTCTATTCAACTGTTTGGCTTCATATTATCCTAAAAATTTTCCTCATGGAAAGACAAAATCTACCAAAACAACACATAGTGTTCAGGAAAAATAGAATTATATACTATGATCACTTTTTTAAAATTTTTGTTTCAATAAATGGAACGCAAATACAAAAAATAGTGAATATTGAAAAAAGTTTCATAATTACCTTGCTCTTATTCCTGTTAACAATTTAGAAAAATATTTGGATTTTAAATGTGAATATGTATGAATATTTTGTTTCCAGATGAATTAAAGATATACAACCCAGATCATCAATGGAAATGCTGGGACAGGGTAAAAATGTACTCTGGGGAAGTTGGTGGTTATAATTCAGGTTTTATAATACTTCAGTGAAGTATAAAGTGTCCCAGAAAGATTTTTCACTCAGGTCTATTTCTCATGCACTGAATGAGACACAAAGAGATAACTTGTAGGAACAAAGGCTGCAGAGCTTCCAGGGACTAAGCCACTACCCAAAGACTATACATGGACTGACCCTGGGCTCCAACTGCATAGGAAGCAATGAATAGCCTAGTAAGAGCACCAGTGGAAGGGAAAGCCCTTGGCCTTGCCAAGGCTGGGCCCCCAGTGAACAGGATTGTTGTGGGGAGGGCAGTAAGGAGAGGAGGATGGGGAGGGGAACACCCATAGAGACAGGGAGGGAGAGGGGTTAGGGGCATGTTTGCTTAGAAACCGGGAAAGGTAATAACAATTGAAATGTAAATAAGAGATAACCAATTTAATAAAGATGGAGAAAAGGAAAAAGAAAAAGAAAAAAAAGAAAAGTCACACCATCTTTCAAAGTTTTCAAGCAGGAGGAAGGAAAAGTTGAGTAGGCTTTCAGCCCTGTCAAGAGCTATGGTACAGTTATTGGTCTGTAATTCAGCATTAGTTCAGTAGTACCAGAAAAATAAGAATCTAAAAATGCATCCTCAAAAACTGTGTCTACAAATAACTGTAGAAGAGCGCCTGAAGATGAAGTGGGGCAAGGAAGACCAGAGGACAGCGAGAGAGAACGCGAGCTTTGTGAGTTGTAGGTGTTAGAACATATAGAAATTGGGAATTTTTCCACTTCTAAAGTTGTATCTTGATTTATTAATAGACAGCTATGTACATAGCAATGCCTATATTTATTGTTGCAACTGTGTCTGTCTACACTGAGAGTTGCCTATATACCCATGCTTGTGCACTTATGTAGGCAAATTCCTAATATGAAAGTTCTTTTGAGATGTTTTCACACTTTAATATTTCAAAACATTTTACGTAAGCTGGTAGTCTTTGTAGTAAGCATTTTTTTGCCTGCTGACCCTTTTCACCAGACAAAATTATTTTTTAAATATCATGATGAAAAATTTTTTTCTCATCAAATATAAAGTAACCACAAAGGGTTTCTAAAATCTGTACAATATTTTGCATCTATGTAAAAAGTATCATTATCTCTCAATGACATGCATTTTCTAACAGGAAAAGTAAACTTGATGTAATTCCACACATATTCCCATTATTAAAGTTATTAACACTGCCTGAGGTCATTTAACATCACCTGGTTCACTGATTCCTATCAATCCTACTAGTTTAACTTTTAGTCTGAAGTTACCACGAATGTGTCACTTAGAGTCGCCAGGACACATAGGAACACTGGGAAGCACTCACTGGCAGAGTTAAAACAGTGCTATTTTAATTGCAAACACATTGCATGATTAGTCAGCCCAGCAAGTCTTGCACCCGAAGGCACAGATGTCTTCTGGCTGGACCTCCTGGGCGATTGGCAACCTGACCACTTGTGCTGCTTGCTGTTACAGAGAAGACTATTGGGGAGTTATGAGCGCTCCAGTGCCCAGTGGGAGATAACTGTTCAAGGCCACTTTCAATCTTTCCATTCCTTAACACCTTTTTAAAACAAAGAAAACCATTTTAAAACTTAGGATATACTTTTTTTCCCGGAGGATAGTAAAATACAGTTTAAGGAAAGAACAAACTAAAAAGTCAGTAGCATATGGCTCACTAATAACATATGCCTGAGTGTTTCTGAAGCTCCATTTCTTGTTGTGCAGATTTCCTAATGAAGAACAGCAATGTTAAAGAGCCAGCTGGGAGGAAGTGTGGAAGGTGTGTGCCAACATGTTAGATATACCTGCTCTATCTGTCTGTCTGTCTGTGCGTCTGTCTATCTATCTATCTATCTATCTATCTATCTATCTATTTATCTCTATCCCAAATGTTGCTCCTCCTCCCAGTCCTCGCTCTTAATGTTTATTCCACCAATGCCCCTCCCCTTCACCTCTGAGAGGGCGACACACACACACACACACACACACACACACACACACACACTTCCACCCTGGTGCATTGAGTCTCTCAGGATTAAGTTCATTCTCTCCCCCTGAGGCCAGGCATGGCAGCCCTCTGCTACCTATGTTCTGCCAGGGTGCCTCAGACACAGCCCTCACAGGCTCTTTGGTTGATGGCTTAGGCCCTGATAGCTCCCAGGGATCCAGGTTAGTTGGTACTGTTGCTCTTCCGCTTCAGACTTGTCAGTTATTACATTGGTTCACGTGTTAGCCAGAGCTTGGAAGTCTAACTTTCCCAAGTAAATGTTTAAAAGACGTTTTTGATTAAAGAAAAACTATAAACACTGGTAGATGGGGCATGGCAGTTTCTCTATTTTATTGGATTGGGGTAGGTGATGACAAGCGAGAAATTCCTTGTAACCTTGGATCTCTTGGCAGTTTTAAAATAGTTGCATACAGGGCTGGAGAGATGACTCAGCTGTTAAAAGCACTTGCTGCTCTTCTGCAGGGCCTGAGTTTAGCTTCCAGCACCCATGTCAGGTTCATAACCACCTCTAATTCCTGCCTCAAGTAATTTGCTGCCCCTTTCTGGCCTCTGTGACCCCTAACACCTCACCTTTGCACACAGATACACACATATATGAATAAATAAAAATAGTCTTAAAATCTAAAATTATGTTACAGTTACATATATAATTTTAAAGTAAATTTTTATTGACAGAGTTTTACATATAATATACAACATGCTTACATATAATCTTAATTAATAACCTTTGTACTGTACTTATATAATCTGATTTTAGTTGCTATGCTATATGATCATACTCCAGCCCAGTAACTTAAGAAAAAATGTTTGCTTCTTGCTGATACTTTACCAGGCTGAAGGAATTTACACAAGGATTTAAAACTAATAACTTAGAATAAATACATTGTTCCATATTTTCTATAATGTAACCTGGTCTAGTTAAGTAATTACTTGCCTTTACTATATGAAGCATGTACTGAATAGTCAGAATATAAAATGTTCAACTTTTAGAGATACAGAAACAAAACATGATTCTTTAGAGAGAGAGAGACAGAGAGACAGAGAGAGAGGAAGGAAGGAAAGAAGGAAGGAAGGAAGGAAGGAAGGTAGGAAGGAAGGAAAGAAGGAAGGAAGGAAAGAAAAAAGAGGAAGAAATCCATAGTGTATGGGGCTGGATAAATGGTTCAGTGATTAAAAGCACTGGTTGCTATTTCAGAGGACTAGGGTTTAGTTCTCGGCACCCCCATGGTGGCTCACAAATGTCTGTAACCCTAGTTTCAATGTATTCAACACCCTCACACAACACACACACACACACACACACACACACACACACACACGAGGCAAAAGAACTATAAATATAAAATTCTTTAAATAAATCAAAAATAGAAATAAAGAAATCATAGTATATGTGGGAATACTAGTAATTTTTAAAATTACAATTTATAGTGAAAGGTATGGAAATAGGAAAATATAATAGGAAGCGCAATCACTTAAATAGGAAGTGATAAAGTTGGTAAGGCTGGAGTAAGGACATGTTTTAAATAAAAGGCAATTAAAAGATGATGTGGGTGGCCCTTGCCATGTGAGACAGAAGCGGGGCTTACAGAGAGGGCAGTCTGGTGACTGAATGGTGAAGGATGTGAGATGCAGAAGAGACACGGAGGAGACAGAGGAAATGACGAGGGCTGAGGGCTGAAGGGCCTCTTTCTTTAGAGACTGCGGTGAGAGCAGGATGCACATGGTATTTCAGAACGGTAAATGAATGGCATAGCACAATGATGCTGTTTAACAAATTTTACTCATGAGGAAATCTGAGTTCCTGGAAAAAAAAAAAGGCTCAACCTCTCCAAGATAGAACTTACTGGAAGGAAACTCAAAGAAACCAAACCAACAGGTACTAGTTCGCACAAATCTGAGAATCGGATCATTTTTATTGATTTTTTAAATGTATTGGATCTTCATATGAATAAGGGGGCGTGAAAACATATACCTCAAGAGGGTGTAAAGTACACAAAATTTAAACCTAACTAATTCTGAATTCTTGACTCTGGGAAACAGCCACGCTTTCCCACTGACTGGTGGATTGTGCTAAGCAGACGACCTGTGTCTCCGCAATGTTTTAATATATTTACACTAAAGAGAAGGGGTAGTGAGTATTTAAAAGAAGACACTTAACCCTACATCTAGAAAAGGTTCAAAATTAATTCATAACCTAAAACCTTCCCATGTCTAATCATCTCTGAATGCCTCAGAGGGCAAATCAGTTGTTGGGAGTCTCAAGACACCGTTATTACCACTGCTGAATTATTCAGGCGCGTGTATCAAAGCATCACGCTAAATTGCTTTGGTCTTATGTAAAATTCTTCTGATCTTTGGCAATCATTACTTATTTACAGCTTCCTTAATTTCCCCCCTTTGCGAAGAAAAAAAAGTTTTATTAACTATAGCTAAAAGGCAGTATTTTACTTTTACAGTTGAAAACTGTCTCTAGTTAAAAAAAAAAAAAGTTAAAACCAAAGGAGAAAAAAATAACCAAAAAAACCCTTATGCTTTCTGATTTAGAAGCAAGGCCTTCTATGTGAAAAGCAGATTATATGAACAGTTTCTTTCCTGGAGAGATATTCATAATATTTATTGTAAAATATAAATATTAGGTTTCTTTCTTCGTGTGAACTATCTGCAGGTATAGTAAATATAATTCTTTTAAAAATAAAGCTAGGATAATAGCGACAGTTAATGTTTACATTTGTTGAAACATATGTGATGATTATTTCAAGAAAATGTTAGAAAATTAAATAAAAATTTCCCATGAGATGGGAAAAATATTCAACATGTAATTTTTTTTAAACCAAAATTGGCTGCAGTTTCAGAATGAGGCTTTAAGCAGAACGGGTCTGTTTAATATGGATGTTTTCCTAAAACCTGGGCTTGGGAAGTTTGTACAAGAAAAATTGATTCTCAGTGTTCTGGTTTATACATTGATCTGCAGCGACCAATCTGTCTTTAGCTTGGAAATGGTTCCTCTTACCTTAGCAGCATCAGGAAGCGGTGTAGATAAATAGTAATGAGGGACTGTTTGTCTCTGCATTTTGTTTCCCTATGAGCGTTTTTCCATTGCTGCTGTGAGAGACTAATAAAAGGTCTTTGTAATATTAAAGTTTGAGTAGTAAAACTGAGGGCAACTGTAGTGTCGTATCATGTAAACATGAGATCAATTTTCTCTGGATATAATTTGCTCCAGAAATTAAAATGTATTTGCTACATGTGTGAGTTAACAGTAGTGTACTTTATTAATAATTGGCAGAAGTAAAAATTAGTCTGTAAACGCTTTAGAGAGACATGACTGTCAAATAGGAGCAAGCAATATGGCTTAGGCTGTCACATTTGAAACATTTTAAGGAACCAACCAGCTTAAAGATGCTCGGTGTTTATGGCCGATTGCTTTAAAAGGCGACTGCTGAAATCCTAATTAACTCCTCTGCAGTTGATTCTGGCATGGAAAAACAGGTGAAGGAATCTCGTACAAGGAGAAATCTCAGAGAAGCTTGGAGAAAACCATTTGGCGTTGGATCCGTCCTTTGCCCCTGCATCTGCCCTGCTCTCCATGGCAAACATTCTGAGACTTGTAAATAGCAAAGGAACCTCTGATGCTCCAGAGCAATCAGAACCTCGGCTATGTAAATGCTTAATGACACTTCACAGAGAACAAAAATCTGGCAAGCGATATCAGGGTACTTTACTGACAGCATCGCTACTTCACGGTTGTGTTGCATAAAGTCTGGTCCATTCATTATTATCTGGCTATCAACTGAAATCGACAAGATAGCCAGGACCCTCTCTTTGTAGATATTCATTCATCCTATTTTATGTTTGAGTATTTTCTCGGCGTGTACACATGTGCACCAAATACGTGGTTCAGAAAAAAAGGGGCTGTAGATCCCTTCGAAAGTAGAGTTAGGGATGGTTGAAAACCACTACATCAGTGAGGAGAAATGAACCGAACCTGTGTCCCCTGCAAGAGCAACAGCTACTCTTAGCCACTGAGCCAGCCAACTCTTCAGCCCCAACTTCCTCTTTTCACTGTCCTGGTTTTTGGAAAGTATATCCCCTTGGCTTAACCTCTGGCATGTGTATCTAACCTCCTGAAAGTTCTGGAGTGAAGAAGATACAACTAACCAGTACACCCCACTTTCTGTCTGCCCTACATGCTTACAAGCCCTTCTAAATGCCTGCATGATTACCAAAGGGACTCTGATTCTGTATTCAGTGTAATGCAAAACAGTCCTGACAGCAATCATGAGCAGACTTGCCTCATTGCTTGCTAAATTGTTCTCCAAGTCCCTCTGGCTAGTCCTGTGATGGCAATATCCTGTGTATCTAGAACTAATGCACAGGAAATTATAGATGCTTTCTCCAACCTTAGCCAACAAGAAAATGAAGATCCAAGTTTAAATATATAGAATACGCCTCTTACTGCCAACAGGAAGTCCTGAGAAAACTTATGCATGCACTTCCTAGTTATTGTGGAGATAGATTTTCTATTAGTAGTTGATAAATGAGTATTAGCATGTTTAAAGTCATTCTTAAACCGTTGAGACATACTTTCCTACAGAAGACTCTGTCATTCATTTTAGAATGATTTACTGTCATGTAACAAATATTTTTACATGTGTTAATCACATTCTGTTGACTCTCTCTTTAGTTCATTAGATTATTCAATTAATGATCAAGAAGGACTAGAAGCCTTGGAAGATCTAAAATTCTTAAAATTGTGTTGGTTAATAACTGATCTGAAAATTATGGAAATTGGCCTCTTCTGGAAATGTTGGAAAAATGACATCAACCCCTGACTTTGTTCTATTCTCATTCTGTACAAAGCAGAAAATTTCTTCTAAGGGATTAAGTCTCAGTCCCTAAGTTTTGTACATATATCCTCATTATTTCCTGTGCATAGCTCTAATATTCCCAGCAGCCTCTTGTTAGTTCTTCAGTCTTTCTAAAGCAAATGTACCAAAAAACACTGTACATAGAGATCATCTGAAATCTTCATGTTCATACTTCTCAAGTTGATCCAGTTAATAAAATAAAGTTGATTATCACTGTTTCAATATTAATTAGGTTCTATCCCTTTTGAATTGTTTTGTCCATATCTTAGTAAAATACTAAATATTTAAAATTACTTATTAAAATAAATCCTTTTTAACTTTTAGATTCTATTGTTTTCACATGTCCATATTCAGGTCTTTGCTTAGTGGATTTTAAAAATATAACTAGAAAAGTTTTGCCTTCCTCTTATTTCAAACTGTCATTGGCTTGCCCATGTGTTCATAATGAATTTAGACAGTTTTGTAGTGACTTATTTTCTCCATTTATTACCGAGGACCTTTTTTCTTCTAATTGTAGAAAGTAAATTATTTAGATCTATTGAGTGTGCCTTGTTGACCCACATGTGCCTTTACTCATTTACTTGTTTTCCCTATAAAATTATATGGAATATTTCTCATTTTCTTTAAAGTACCTGTGACTCTTAAAAATGACTACTTGTCCTAGATACTCCTCCAGGATTGTTTCTAGAACTATTAGCCAAGTTTCCTGAGTAGTAGTCATTTAAATGATATTAAGTTGAATCAGTAAGTATGAAAAGGAATATTAGCCATATAATACCAGCCCCATAGAATATTTAACCACTAAAATACAGGAAGATTTTATGCATATCAAGTTGCTTATCCAAAAAAACCTATA
This sequence comes from Rattus norvegicus, assembly GCF_021556685.1. NCBI lineage: Eukaryota > Metazoa > Chordata > Mammalia > Rodentia > Muridae > Rattus > Rattus norvegicus. The sequence continues at coordinate 62,505,432 of NC_141539.1, forward strand.
ATATATTCTATTATATAATAATCAAGTTACTTTTCTGTGTGTGTGTGTGTGTGTGTGTGTGTGTGTGTATGTGTATACATGTGTGAGTGTGTGTGGTCTTGCATTCATGCTATGGTCCATATGTTATAGGAAGAGTTTCCCTTCTACCAGCTATTTTCTGGGGACCAAATTTGGGTTGTGAAGCTTAGCAGTAAGTGCCATCCTCTAAGCTCTTTCAATGGCCACAGAGTAATTATAAATTGGCAACTGATACTAACAATGGCCTCTCTTTACCTTTGTTTGAATATTACCTGAAAACAACCTTCAAGTTAGAAAATATTCCTACCTACGTGCATAACAGGATATCCACAGATAAATAACTACTGCTATAGTTACTTATCTATAACAGATCAGATAACAAACACGGGAGCGATGTGTAAGTAGCACAACTAAGCATATCCTCCTTTCTGAGAGAATTTTTCCACTATAATTTTTATTTAACTTACGGATTCTACTGTACCATGTCCTCCTCATCGTTTGTTTTCTTTTGTGTATTTAGTGGAAGTTATTCTACAAAATGTGAGGCAGAAGTCTATTGCATCTATTATTTATATTTTTCTGGCTTTGTTTAACATATTTAAATGATTAATAATCATTTCTATGACCTTTTAAAATAAATGTCTCTCCTTTTATATAAAAGTAATTTTTATTCACCTGATATAATTGTCATCTGGGAGGTTTACTGCTGAATAAGATCACCCTTTCTAGTTCTTTCTGAACTCTGGCTGGCTGCTTCCACTCAGGAGTTCTGGCTCAAACTCCTCTCCAAGCTAACTGATTCAATATGGCTTCTCCCAGCTTCTTACTGGATTGCTCTGCTTGGCTCAAACTAGCTCTGGTAATTTGTTCTATTCTTTTTCTCTGGTTTCTTGCATTGAATTTCATAAATTCATGAACAAACTCAACTCCATTATACTGCGCTCACAGTACTGACTCTCAACTGACTAACTGAACAGAACTCTACTGCGCTGCCTGACCTCATCTGAACAGAACTGATTTTCTCTTCCTGTACTGCTCTTAAATAGTCTCCCTTTCCTGTTTTCCTGGGAGCTATAAATACCCTAAATCTGGCTCGTTCTATAATATCTTTCTCTGAGTCATCACTTGGTCTGCCCCTCAATTACACCTTACTTTCTTCTACAAACTTATCTTACTTATATTGCTTGGGATTAAAGGTGTGTATTAAGTGTGTATCTGTATTTCAGCCAGAGCAGTCATTTGTTGGATTAATTAAAGTTTCTCTACAATTTAGCCAATAAGAATAAATATGTATTTATCTTTTTCTGCATCTGTGCCATAAATATTGTGTGTGGTGGAAATTTTCATCCTATTATTTGCAAGCATCTTCTCCTATTCTGTAGATGAACTTTCTGCCATGTTGTTCAAGCTTTTCTGTTTGATGCAGCCCAGCTTTGCTTTTATTATTTTTTATTTTTTTGCTTTTGGTGTTATGTTTAAGACATCACTGTTAGCAAAGTATCAGAAAGCTCTTTTACTTAAGTTGTTTCTTCTCCAGGTTTTTTTTTTTCTTTTTTCTTTTTTTCGGAGCTGGGGACACCACTGAGCCAAATCCCCAACCCCTTTCTCCAGGTTTTTAATAGTTGGGTTTTGTGTTTACTTAATTTATTTTGAGCTGACTTTTATATATGTTGTAAAAATAAGTATCAATTTTAATGATTTTCTTTTGCATGTGTACAGAGACTATTCTTTCTTATTTTGGATTCCCAGAACCTGAATAAAGATCTTTTGGAGAGAGAGAGAGAGAGAGAGAGAGAGAGAGAGAGAGAGAGAGAGAGAGGGAGAGAAATTTTATATTTGGGAAATGATGATGGGGTGCTTTTTTTTTTTTTGGTCCTTTTTTTCGGAGCTGGGGACCGAACCCAGGGCCTTGCGCTTCCTAGGCAAGCGCTCTACCACTGAGCTAAATCCCCAACCCCGGGGTGCTTTTTATCTATGCATATTTTATTTGAATGACAATGATAAGAACATCCAGAAAGTATCATATCACCATACACTTAGTACAGAGAACAGAGAAGGCTTATAGGTGGCATATTTCCATATAAGATCAGCAACAATTACTTCTGTTTTCTTCTTGAAAGAAATCAAGATATTTTACTGAGAATATGATACTTAAGTAGTGATACAAGTTAAAGAAAGTGAAGTCAGAAATCACAATATTTGAGGAGACGAGAGAATGAACATGAAGGCCATGAAGCAAGTAAAATTTTAGCTAAGTACATGAAGAATTAAATCTGTGAATGAGGCTGGTGCCTTGTGCATGAAAAAGTGCAGTCCTTCATCATGGCTACAATATGACTCCAGAGTCAAGAAATTTGAAATCTTCCACCTCTTCTTCTGATGCTGAATAATAGTTCTTTACACAGTGATCATTGCAATAATTAGGTTTTGTGATAAGAGAGAAAAGATTATCTATTCACTTAGCACCGAAAGGAACTTCTTGTTACTTATGCTGTGTAGACAGATATAGCTATATGATGTGCTTCTGAGAAATGTGCATGAAAGTGCTGTGTGTTACCGTGAGCTATTGCACTGAATTGCTGACTCGAATTTTCAGCTCTTTCTTTGCACTTATGTGGAGGTTTTGCAAGGCCAAGTTTTCACAGAGGCCAATAGACTAAAGCAGCTTGCACTGCAAAGTGAACACTTGAAGGAACTGTTGAGCTCAACAAGAAACCAAACATGTGACCCAAACCCATAGAGGGCTAAGTAGTTTATGGTACCATAGTCAAATCCAACCTATCTTGAGAGGTGCAATGGTACAATAGCCAATAGTTGCTGAGTTTGATTGGGTGATCCACATTTCATATATATGTATGCAGAATACATGTGAATTTATAGAAGTAAACCAATGTCATATATATAGTTGGAAACACGTACACAAACCTTACAACATATATAATATGAACTAGTGACAAATAAACCTAATCCAGTAACTGACTCAAAATAGTATTGACAGTGATTTTGCAACATCATAATTTACTGATTTCTACTACTTTTCTGTTTGCTTGATTTAACTCTTGCTATTTAGCACAAGCTGATCTCAAATCCACTCTTTAACCCAGACTTCCCAGAACTCATGAACATTCTGCTTTAGTGATTCAAAAGCCAACACTTGAGATCCTTTTATCTTGAAATCAGGAAGAATCTATACTCAGGGCTCAGTCATAAGTGCTCTGTTTTTATAGGTCAACACGAGGCAGTGTCTCCCTGCTTTTATACACTCCTTCTGGAAGGACTGTGTTTACACAGTGATTTCTGAGGAAAGTACTTAACAACTATTTCTTGAGATTAAGTCCAGGGTAAGTTTATATTTACAGCACCATTTAGGTTTCTCAGTATAAATTATAATTGGATCAGACAGGTCAGATGGACAATATTAATTTGGTTTGTTTTTAGCTCCTTGTTTTTTCATGTTTCTTTCTCTGTTTTACTATTTTCCTTTTGTGTGTGTGTGTGTGTGTGTGTGTGTGTGTGTGTGTGTGTGTGTGTGTGTGTTTAGGAAAAAAACCCTCCAAAGCAATAAAAATTACATTTGCTGATTTATTTGGCCTACACTTACTCCTTCTCTCTTTAGTGTAGTTTAATTTTCTTAGCTAAAAACAGCCTCTCTTGACCTCTGACTCTGTCAATCTTTCCATCTCCTTGCCTGCAATAATCCTTGAACCTTTGGAAGGGGCTGTGATAGAGATGTAATAGATGTCATATTAGTGGCTGAGCTACGCCAAACATTATGTGTGTCTAACTCTGTCTCAATTTCAGAATAAATCTATAGCATATTTATTGTCATTTTATGGTTGACACAAATTAAAGAAAAGAATGGATATAGCTTGTTCAGTTTGTAACAAATAAAGGGATGTTCAATGTCTGCAATCTCAAACACTTCCCCTCCGTATATACACATAAATGTATATACATTTTTATGCTTATGTAACTTACTATTATAATAAATGAACCAAACAATATTTACACTCACATGAGCAATAGCCACATGCAATATTTTTATAACCAGCAGAATTCATGTGGAATAAAATGTGATTTCTGAAACTGGGCCTTCAGAAGGCCTTGCAGCACCTTCTTTTACTCTGACGTATTTTCATCACCGTGTAAAGATACTTGCTATAGCTTCGGGCAAATGAGATATCACACAAAGGAGGATAAAGATGTCTACCAACAACGCATCAGAAATGCATAGAGGGCATTCAAGATAATCCAGTCCAAGGTAGGATTAACCACCATCTAGCCTTATGTGATACACATGTGTATTACCGTGGCTTAAACTCCATCTAAGATGATAACATGCAGAACTATGAATAGAGTAATTATTTATTGAACTCAATTGTGTAATTTGTCTTATAACAAAAATTAACTGACACACATAAATGTATCTTTATATGGAACAAGAGAAGGCAAATAGACATTTCAAATTTTACAATGAATAATTAAGAGGAATAAAAATTTGTTTCTGCACATGAAAGAGAATGCTATTCATAGTTTTCTAAAACAGGTATGTCAGAAAATACTGACTGTTAGTAAGAGTCATTTTTGTTTCTATGCAGAAGAGTTCAGAAGTGGAATTCTTTTCTTATCACATCTTCACTCATTTCCTCTTAGTGGGAATTAGACGTTTTGAGAGAATGAGCAAGTCTATCAAACAGAAGACCTATTTCCAGACATGACATTTCTCCTGCGCCTATATTCATTCCTCCCCCTGGTAACAATGGAGCTGCAGTGGGAAAAGGATTGTGGAGGGGGCTTTGCCTCATGCAGGGTTCAGTATCGAAAACCAGTTTGGCTAAGAGGTATGGTTACTTGTTCTTATTTCAATATTGTAATGTCACTTTGAGAATTACACACCAATTTTGATATGATAATGTAATACAATAAAATTATACAATGTGTTAAGTATGTTACTGGATAACATAAGGTCCTTATTATGAAAACTAGGAGCATCTCCCAAGGGAAAATGGTGCTAAGGGTAGAATATGTTGTTAGAGTTATTTTTTATGGATAAAATTCCTAGCTTTTCTCTTAAACTTCCAATGGCCAAGACATGGGAAAGTGATTCAGGACTCTCAATTTTACATACCCGAGGAATTCAGCATTTAGAGAGAAACAGTAGTTACAGTCATTATTTATTCTCTTTAAATTGTGTTTTGGACTCTCTTGGAAGCTACACAGAGCAGCAACCCAGAGTAACTGAAGTGTAACTGATCTCCCAGATAGATCACATAGCCCTTTGACTTTGGTTATTATATATAGCAGTAGACTTTCCCCAAATATTTTTGTGCCTTCATGTTTCATCTATTTTAGCTAGAGTGGCTGTTTCATGCCAAGCTAAATGCAAATACTTGAGTTGACAGAAGCATTCTATACTGTGACCTTTAAGCCACTGGGAAGAGACTCAAAACACCTTTTATGACTTAATTGAATTAGAAACCACTGTGTATCACCTCTTTCCCAAGAAGAAAAATATACACACAACTATAGAATACCTCTCTTTCCCCATAGACTCAAATATAATGGAGAAATGTTTGTATCCCCCTACATGTACATGTGTTTTATAAAAGCTGACACAGCAAGTTCTGATGAGACGCCCTGTCAACACTGAAAGACTCTGTGTAATCGCCACAAGCAGCCACTGAACCTGGAAGAACTGCCTAATTTAGAAAATAGTGGAACCATCCATTGTGATTAAGTCAGGCCTATGTGGCCTACCTTTACCCACCTCAAGAAAAATAGATGCTCCAGCATAGTCAAAGGAAGGAAACACTGATTATTTGACCCTGTGATGACAAGCTCCAGGGATCTGCCTTAAAGAGATTGAGTAACTTAAAATAGAACAAGAAAGCAGCCATCTGGAAGCTGGTGCCACGCAGTGTATAGATCGAATCTATCTAGGCAGCAGGAGATACACCTGCAGGCTGAAAGAGAGCTACAGTGGCATATCGCAACACCTTGCAAAGTCTAGCACAGGCCCCTCAGCAGCACACATGTTCACAATGAAATTTGGTTTTAGCAAGGCAATAAGGCAAGCATACTGCTGGTGTGTCGTTCACTTGGAGGCAAATATTCACTTAGGGTAATTAGCTTAAATAGTGAGATTTTAATCATTTCATTCTCAACATAAATATTTGGCTAATCGATATGAAAGGTATTTATTTTCTCTATAGTTGGCTTTGCTTCTCAGCATTAATACTGTGTGACAGATGGCTGATGTCATCTCTGCTTGGAAGAACTCAGTTGGCAATATTAGCATGGCATATTTCTGGGGATTTGTGATATGCTAGGAGATGAAGAAAAATAAAAGAGTCCAAAAGGGTATTCCCCAAAGCAAATATATTTATATAACTTAGGAGCGTGTCTTGTTGATTCATTATAAGGAGATACATGTTCCATTTAATTAATACTTTATTTATATTTTTGGTAAATACCAAGAGTTCCCTTGTGTATACCTTTTGAACACTGGTAGTTTACAATATCACAAATGTATGATATGTTTACATTTTCTCTGTTTCTATATATGCCCAGCATATATAAAACAATCTTATTGCTGGTAATTATTAATTCGACTATATCAACAATTGTTGCATAAGTATGATAAAAAGAGATATGTTGTGTCAAACTAGACTTTTATTAGGTTTATCTGGTGAGTCCTAAGTGACTTTTATGTGGGTCCTACATTGGGGAATTCTTTTGCTGGCAAAGGGTCCACTAGTGTATCTTTCACAGTTCATTCCTCCTCCCACATATTACCAATGGCTCAAAGTGGCTTTTAAAAGGGCAAGATATAGAATCAAAACTGAGTTATGCAGTGAGGAAATCAGACGGTGGGAGTACATAATTGATTTTATTTGACAGAGGGTAGAGAAAACTCATTTGGTCAAAGTGCTTATCTTGCAAGCCTGAAGATTTGAATTTGGGTGTTCAAAATCTGCATAAAAGTTTGTAATAGTAATGTCTTTCTTATATCACAGTGTTCCTAGAGTAATATGTGTGTCAGAGACAAGAAAATCTCATGAAGCTCATGGGCCCGTGACCCATGAACAGTCTAAACAACAAAGAGCCTATCTTAAACAAAGTTCTAAATGAAGACTATCTCAGGTTTTCCTCTGACCTCCACATGAGTTCAGTGGCATATACCACTCACCCTCTCTCACATACATATCATATGTACATCATAACGGCATTAATATATTGGTGGGAGATGAACCATTTATTATAATATGTGCAGTGTATCTGGACATTCTTTTGGTCACTCAACACAGTAACTTATGTAGCTAATGTCTGGACAAATCACTGAAATAGTTAAAATGTGTTGCTGTAGGGAAAATGTGGCACGGAACACATCTGTAATGTTATGAGATCTCAGAAATAATTTGTGGAATAATAATGTGCCTCAAAGTGAGATAAATAGCCCTGGAGTCAGTGTTCTAATTGATATGCTGTAGAGAAATAAGGGACACGTCCCTGAAAGAAGAGGAATAACAGCAATGATGACAGCCTGCCATCTATCAACAAAAACTTGTGTATTTTGTTTAGCGTCTTAGAGGAGTGTGGCTCCCTGAAGAGAGAGATTCGAACTCTATTTCTCATTGTATCCTAGTTGCTCTGTTCTAGAGAATGGTAACTTTAAAAGTAAATGGGATTGTTGTGAAGAAATTGCATAAACAGGGCCAACATATGATTTTGAATTAGCGTTCTGGTAGTTGTTTTTATCCTTAAGCCTGTAGAATTTCAATAGGGAGTCATCATTTTTAAAATTCCCCTTCCTTCATTCTCATTGTTCCAGGAATTCCCTGGATGAACTACTGTATTGCTATGATTTCCATCACTTGTTTACCTTCATGATAGATTTCTAACTTCATATTCCCAATTATTGAAAAACTAAGAACAACTACTTAATCATATAAAAATATGAGTGCCAATATTTATATTTAGCACATATATATTTTCAGGTTCATAGAGGGTGTGTCTTGAAATATTTATCTTAAACTAAAATCTCATAGGCATACATATTCTATATCCAAAGGTGCCTTAGGCACTAACTCTATATTAATAACAGGCATTTTCTGATAGAGCATAAATGTAACTAATACTTTGACACGAATGCCTTTCTCTTAGATTTACTACTCTTATGTTAGAGAACTGTGCCAATAAAGCATGCCTATTTCACTTATAAGACAGTTTTAAACTTGCCTTTTTACAAAGAATAAAGTGAAACTTTCATATCTAATATTATTTAAGAGTTTTGTCACCATCAATCCTTTATAAACCTATCAGCAACAGATTACAATTAATTGATGATATGTATACCAATGTAGCTGTGTCGGCTTATACCTATGTAGTTATGTCTGCTTCTGCTTATGAAGCCATGTCTTTTTAAATCTATGTATCTATGTAAAGTCTGACCATTATAACTTCAAATATAGAGCAGGCCAGCATTTTAATGGCATGTTAAATGTGCCCTGTTTCATTCCCCTTATATTTGCTTTGCATTGCAGCTAACACCAGCCACTACAGATGAGAATGGAGATTAACAGGAAAACATCGAAGCCAGTTTAATGGTGCTGTGTGTTCTTTTTCTAGGTATGATTAAATAATCATAAGAACTTCTCTAAGGGCTAATCTGCTATATTTTCCAGATTTTCACCTTGGGGACATATTGTCCCTTGTTACTGAAACCTCGGGGACAGAAGGGGACGCCACAGGGTGGCACAGCAGGAAGCTGAAACACTGATGAAACAGTGTTCAGTTAATGAAGGCATGGCCCATGGCCTCTGCTGCTCTGCCATATGTTTGAAGAAATGCTAATGACTACAATTCAAATACCTTTTTCATCTTAACTATATGTAAATGTGTTTATAAATGCTCTCTTATAAATATACGATCACATTTTTAAAAGCCAAGTGCTAATGTTGCTTTCAACATCTATAATACACAATAATTAAAACTTAAGCAATTCTGCTTAATTATACCTTATGGGTAACTGTAATTTATAGAAATTAAGCAGAAAAACAAAGATCAACAGAAATAAAACGGCAGTTGAACAACTGAATAGTAGAGCACAATGATCATTCATTTACGGCAGCAGAATCATTGTAAGGAAAGACCACAATCCCACCCTGACACTGTTGACCTGCGAAATAGAAGGTGTTAGTGATTTGGGTAAGACATGTAGGAGCACAGCTTGAACCTATTGTGTATGGTTCATATGTCCAGTGAGGTCTCACGCCACTCCCCCAATCCAAGCATGATGCTTTGTGGAACTCTGCATTGTTGTGATTTTGACATGCTGTGGCTCACACTGGTTATTTGGTAAAGTTTGGGCTCCTTCTTGGCTGAGGTACAATGGTGCATGTAAAAGAACTGGTAGATACAGTAGTGGGTTGCCACACTATTAGGCATTTATTAAAGCTATGTTAGAGCTCAATGAATTACATCTAGGAAACTTCATCTAACTTCATCTAAACTACATTCTAAGTAGGAGAAACCCAAGATTTTCAGGCTCAAAAATCTTCCCTATATATCAATGGGGTCAACAGACACATATATTAATAGAGGTAAAGAACTACTTCTCTAGCTCTTTCAACGTTTACAATAAGAGTGTTTGCTCATCTCCTCATGTAGCACCATCCTTCTATGGACAGAAATGAATTAAAGTGAATTAAATTATTTCTATTTCTATTACTGCCTGCTGATTTCCTAATGTGCTTCGTCCTTGCCTTCTATGGAAACTGAAGAAATTTACTTTCTCTCATTCCCTCCTAATGCCTTAGTTTGCACCTTAACACATGTACGATTCACCCTCTTTCAAACTTTTCAAATGTATGAGACAGGAGGATCAATATTTTTAGTTGTTCAAGTTCACAGTCTAAGTTTTCAAATTATTTCTCCATTGCATAGGTTATAATAGATCACCAGGTTTATAAACAAGTTGCATCCCATACTAAATTCTTGTATCAGCAGCTGTCAGATTCTGTCTTGCGTTTTTGTCTACTGTTGCTTCCTTGCTTGTAATTAAAAACCTTACATCCCATAAGCTTCTCAACATGTACCTGACACAACAGGACAAATCGCTGATTCTTGAGTCCTCCTCTTGTTTTTCTCCAGAGTGTCCTGACATCTCTTGCATGTAAGTTCTGGGATGTTTGTAAGCTGATCTATATCTGCTCTTCTTGATGGCATATTTTGTTTCATAAACAGAAGAAATTAAATGTTCATTTATGCAAGAAGGTAGACTTTCTTTATTAACTGAAAATTCTACCTTTTTAAAAAGAAAAGCACACTATTCAAAAGTTTTAAGAGCAAACTAGAGAGAGTTAAAACTGCCTAACATGTTATAAAACAAATGGCAGGGTTGAGAAACATCCTCAAAGCACCCTAAGAAACATGGATGTTGAAAGCACCAGACCGATTTTGCTGAACTAGAAAACTGTCAGGGATGGTTCTCCAAATGAGCTTAGCCATGAATGAATCAGGATGTATTTTGCAACTAGCCGTCGCAGTTGACCCCTTCCCAAGGAGCATCTCGGCTCTACTCAGCTTCAGGAATATAGTAAGGGATTGTGACTGCAGAAAGACCCAGGGCTTTTTCCAGCAGAAGCCTCTTAATAATAAAAACAAATGTCATCTGATCAAGACAAAATGACAAAAAGGCAAATTCTCCTCATCTCTTTATTGAAGAGGATTACAGGGTATAATACATTCAAAGACCCTAACATCTTAAAATTCGTTTATCACACATGAATCACAGGAAAGAAGTACAAAGTCAATGCTGATAGAGCTAGACATTATTTACGGGCAATGCATTTACATAATGTTTGCATATGAATATATTACTCATGAGCATGTACTTTTATTACTTTTTTATTCTTAATGAATTTGATTTGTTTACTTTAACAACGTAGAGTGTCGTGCTTTCTACCTCTGTCTAGTGCAATTCCGGGTCATAATACATGCTGTCAGTCTACGTTTCCTCTTATAACCAATTAAAGATGAAAAGACACCCATTTGTCCTAGGGTTTGTGAAAACAATTTAATGATGCAAAGCATATGGAAATGTTCCCAAACAATGGGCAATGGCATGTCACCCAAGTGAGTGGTCTGGAAGTTCAACAACTTCTTAGGGAAACATGAACATTGGGAATAACGTTTAAGGATAGAAAATTATTAGTACCCCGGGAAGAACCTGTGTTTCTCTTTTCAAGCAATAATCTTCTCATGGTTTATTTCCCCCCTGGAGAACCATATCAGTCGAAGATGTCCTCACCACGTATTTGAATAGAAATATTACATTACAGACTTTGAACAAAGCATTGGTATTGGTGTAGGAGTGAGCTTCTGATGGCATATGTTGCAAGATACTCATGGGTACCTGAGCATCCCATCTGTGACATCCAAATTATACAAAGAGAGTACCAGGAAAATAAGGTTTTCATAGTCATTGAACCTGATCATGAAAGGAGAAGCATTTCCGGTGTCAAATACCAAGCAGAAAGGAGTGCTGCCATCTCTGACGCCTCTACCTCTTCTCCCAGGTTCCTAGCCCTGGCTTTCCCAAGAACCTTCAATAGAAAGTCACAGTACCTCAGCCTCTCTTACTAATGACTCAGGGACTCATCACTGATTAAAAGTCTTTCTGTTTGAGGACAGAAGAAATTTGAAATTCAAGGATGGAACAATCAAGAACGATGTTTCGTTTATGATTGAACAACATTTTAAAATTATGCCACATCTAAGAGTATATGAATAAAACTACTGAAAAGAAATGCAAAGCAGAAATCTTTTGTTGAGAACCAATTCTCTGCTCTAATATTTTGTAAGTTTATATTAGAAATGTTAAGTCATTCCAGTTGCCAAGATAACCACTGTTCACTATTAGAGAACAGTAGGCTGAATGATTAACATCGCCATTCATTCTTTTTCTGGGTGTCAGGAAAGATTTTCCTCATTTTTACAATTACATAAGAAATTAGTCCTCTTCCAATAAGAAATTAATGATTCATCCATCTCAATTGGTTATGAACTTAAGTTTCTCTAAAGAAATAAGGATTAAAGTAAAACGGTAGAATGACTTCTTTGTGGAGGCTTAGTTTGTTTGTGTGCTACTCTAACTGCATGCATCTTGTACTATTTCTAAAGTTGATTAGTATTTTATACATGATTGTTCATTGAGTAGCAGTCAAGAAACAAATTAATTAAAAATAGGTTAATGCTGATCATGAATATTTTAATTATGCTTAAAAACAAGAGATTAACAATATACTCACTGGAGTATGAATTCTGTGAAGAGAGTAAGCCTTCGTGTGTCAAAATTTTATGTCTGGTTTTCAAAAATATCACAAGAAGGAATTTGGCAAGCATGCATTTTAATAAAGGCACAGTTCATACACATGAATAATATTGCCAAAAAATTAATTTTGTAAAAATATGTGCAGTGATGCATAGAATATTTTAATATAAAATCACTTATAAGGTGACAATATAGCAGTGTATTGTAAACCACATGAGCCAAGAATTTTAATAGGGCTATATACATGACTTGAACTTAAAACCTGGAATTGTCAGGGAAGAGATAAAACATGATTGATTTAGTTTTCCTTTCATGGGTAACTCCTCTTTTAGAGCATTTCATACACACTATCATCATAAGTGTTTATTAACATAGGATTGCTGTACATCACCTATAATTGATAAGCAGCTGTCCTTTGTTTAGAGAATGTTCAATCAGGACAGCTAACCTTCTGACCTTGAACTATGGTATTGTTATCTACAAATATACTTGGCTAAGTTCATAGCTATCCTGGGACAACTGTCATCCAGGAGCTGTAGACTTTATGAACAACAGGCATCATTGTGTATTAATAAAGTTCAGAGAGAATAATAAAATGTTCTTTATCAAATACAGACTGTCAGTAGGTACTGAGATATATTTTGGCGTATAGTCTTAGGATAAAGTAATAAGATCTGGGCAAGCCATTCACTTAACAAAAGAGCTAAAAGAGTCATGTACATAAATAGTTACAGAAGAAGCAGGATTAAATCCTGGTGTTCTGACAATAGTTGTGGATATAATTAACACTGTCTCTTATGCTTAAAAGATTCATTGGAGCTTGTTTTTCCATCTCAAAACATTGGTAGAGAACTATTGCCTGCTTTAGCCCAGAGAGTGACAAATAAAATTAATAGGGAGGATCACGAAGAGCAGACACAGAGAGTAGTGATATTATTCAAGTTCCTTTGAAGGGAAGCCATTTCCCTTATTTATGTGTTGCCCTTTCTTTTTTTTATCTTTATTAACTTGAGTATTTCTTATTTACATTTCAATTGTTCTTCCCCTTCCCGGTTTCCTGGCCAACATCCCCCTAACTCCTCCCCCTCCCCTTCTTTATTGGTGTTCCCCTCCCCACCCTCCCCGCATTGCCGCCCTCCCCCCAACAATCACGTTCACCTGGGGTTCAGTCTTAGCAGGACCAAGGGCTTCCCCTTCCACTGGTGATCTTACTAGGCTATTCATTGCTACCTATGAGGTCAGAGTCCAGGGTCAGTCCATGTATAGTCTTTAGGTAGTGGCTTAGTCCCTGGAAGCTCTAGTTGCTTGGCATTGTTGTTCATAAGGGGTCTTGAGCCCCTTCAGCTCTTTCAGTCCTTTCTCTGATTCCTTCAACGGGGGTCCCAATCTCAGTTCAGTGGTTTGCATTCGCCTATGTATTTGCTGTATTCTGGCTGTGTCTCTCAGGAGAGATCTACATCCGGTTCCTGTCGGCCTGCACTTCTACACCTGCAGATTTTGAAATCTGCATCCTTGATTTCAAGACTTTTATAACTCAAACATTTCATAGTTAGAAACTAAAAATGGGAGCCAGTTCTAAAGTTCATAACTATAATCCTAGAATTTGAGAAGTCAAGGCAAGAGTTTGAGAAGTTGCCTCAAGCTTGAGATCAACCAGGGTTACATAGTGAATTTCAGAGTACTCCATTGTGTAGAAACTAAAGTCTCCATCCAATGGCACCTAAGAATCCTTGGTGAATGTAAGTTATGGAAGTGTAATCCTCCCATCTAATTTTCCAAGTTCTATATCAGCTTCACATTAAATTTTAGAAAATTTAAAATAAGTATCTTTTTTGAGCATTACGTTCTAGTTTCAATCATTATTTCTCTTTTTGGCTTTCTGGATTATAGTATAAAAAGAATATTCAGTAATCTGACATTCTAATTTACTTATTCAACTGATTATGCCATTGCCTGCAAGCTAAAACGAGGGATGGTATGTTGATTTGAATCTCTAAATAGTTATCAATTCAGACATATGAGAAAAAAACCTAACTCTCCTCCATTATAGAAGGCTATTCACACAGTTGTTTGTTTGTTGTAGCTATTGTTTTTGTTTTTGTTTTCATTCGAAGGGCTGAGGTATCAAGCAAGAGCAGTTTACTTGCCAGATTGCTTTCTAGAGAGTGCAGCTGGGGCAGCAGCTGTCTAGGAGCAAAATGGGCAACTGGACAGATAAGGAGCTTCAATCAGCAGTATTCAGTCACACTTATGATTCCACATTCAGGGAGACTATTAGCAATCACTATCAGTCTCTGAACATTCCATCGGGGCAGTGGGAACTTCAGCTTCTTCAACTCCATCAGTTTCTGAAAACTATAGGAGCTTCCAAACACCCAAGTCTAGTGATTTTTGGAGTACTCATCACAAAAGTCTAAACTGCCTTAAATATAGTATACCTCCTAGAAAATATCAAACCCATCCCTGAACATCAAAGAGACTTCAAAATAGCCAGAGGCTAGAAGAGATGTCACTCCATCTATGAGAAACATCATTATTGTCAGTTTTTTTCTTTTTCAGAAATTTCTCTTCAGCCCCAAAGTTTCTATTTGCGTCACCTCCAGTCTCTCCAGCCGACCACACTTGCAAACATATGCTTCAGGCATCTTCTGCAGAGCACTCAATGATCATGAAGAAGTACATCTCAGCCAGCATTGGCTGGCTATATAAGCAAGGGTCCTTTTACTTTTTGGAGCACTCCAGATCTCCCTCCTGTGGACCTTGCTGTCTCTTGCTAATCACGGTCGATCTGTTACTTGTAAAATGAGTAGAGAGGGCTCAGCTAGAACCATAAACAACAGGCACTGTCCCAGATTTCTAATCCTACTTACACCTAGCTCAAATAAAATATGATAGGAATGATTCCAGAATCAGGGGTAGTAAAGGCCATTATAAGCAGACTATAGAAATAGGAAGCAGGTAAGAAATGCTATGGCAAAATGGGACAAGAATTATCATAGGTGGAGAACTTAGAGAGCAGCATGCAGGTTCTCATCACCAGAAGAGTGTCAGAAAGCCTCAGAGACATCAGAGCTCCCCAGAAGAGGAGAACAAAAAACTCCACACCCAATTTACCAAGCTCTGGGTTGGTTTATTTTATACACCTAAGACCTAGAGGTGAAACCTGGAGGGCAGGTCCCAACATCTTAGGCTCTTAGTAGATGTCCCTGGTCCCTGAAGGAGGTAAGCCTTGTCTATTGGTGATTTTCCATCAGAAGAGAAAGCTTAAGAACCTTCAGCTTAATAATAACAATATGGTATTATTTCTATGAGTCATTGTGGCTGGAAATTATGTTCAGATAGAGGAAGACAATGGTCTCCTCTTTATATTTCAAGGAATAAGTGTCCAGCTGCACACAGTTTTGTACCTTTGTTCACAGCAGCAGTAGATCATTTCTCATGGCTCTAATTATACTTACAATTAGCTTTAGGAGATCACTAAAACCATTCAACATCTATTATAAAGGAGAGTCAAGCACAAGTTATTTAAGTGAGATGAATTACTTACAATAAAATAATAAATCACTCTTTGCAGACGAAATATATTCAACAAATATATCCAAACAGATTTTACATATAGTAATGTAAAATTCATTGACATGTACCTAATTTGATATCACTTACTTTTTCATTTTCAATAATGTTAACAAAAGGTTCAGCCATTCACTTAAAGTCTCTTAAAATAATATTTCAGGTGATATTTTTAAATTATCAAGATACTAGGACTGGAGAGACAGATGGCTTACTTGGTGCCTTGTGGAAGACCTGAGTTTGATTCCCTGCTCCCATATGATGGCTCACAAACACCCATAATTCTAGTTCCAGAAGATCAGATGTACTCTTCTGATTTCTGCAGTTACCAGGTACATGAGACACATACATATATTCAGGGAAAATATGTATACACATAAATTAAAACTAAACATTCTTAAGAAAGATGAAGATACTATCTGTTTTATCACATAAAACTTAATTCTAGGTTTTAGTATAGAACTAAGAAACTCTTTTAAAAGGTGAAAAACTATTCTGTTCCACAATATTCGTGTTAATGTAAAAGTTCAGGGCCTGCTAATAAAAATACAAATCAGAATTTATGATTAAAAAATAATTGTAAGTGTTTAAAACTGTCAAGTCTAGAGGGTATAAATTACTACCAATAAAGGACAAGAAATCTGTCCTTTAATTGTTTACTTCTGACTTCAAGCCTAGTTGATAAATCAAATGAAGGATTGTTGAATGGCTAGGGAATATTAACATAATATTAGTAATCATTAAAATTATTACCAGAAAGCATATTTCAAAGGACAAAATAAACAAAACCCAAAATTCTGCTATGCTATCATGATAACTCAACAAAAATTATTCTTTAATTTGAAAATTTTGGAGTAATAATATAAAAAACACTTACCTTAATTTTGTTGGATTTTATTTCTGAGAAAAAATGATTTGTAGATTTTAATCTATGTAATATCAAGGACTGAAAATACTATCCTAGTGACACATATTCTTTTATCAGTTTGAAGAATATACAATAGTTACAGCTCAAATTCAGATGTTATCTCCATGTTATCACTAGGAAGCCACATATGTGCATGTATTAGTTGAGTCAACTGTATAAGTCATCTTTAGTATTGAATCATGTGAGTGTTTCCTCTATAGTAGATAAATGTGAGATGCTGTAAAATTATTGTCGAATACAGTCTACACTGATTTAGAAAGTAATGAAATTTTATATGTTTTCTTAGATAACTATCTTTAATTTTGTGTTTTGTTTGGTTTTTCAAGATTGGATCTCACGCTGCATCTCAAGTTTTCCTGGAAATCATTATGTAGACCAGGCTGGACTCAGATTTAGAGAGATCTTTCAGTCTCTGCCTCACTGGTGCGGGGATTAAATGTGTGTACCACTACACCTCTGGGTTTATCCTAATCTTTAATAAGTTTAAATTTAATTTTCATTGCTGGCTGACATTCCTCCTTCTATCTCTTTACTGGCTTTAATTTGTTTTAAAATAATACATGTAAGTTTAATAATAGCATATTCCCCGATCATTTAAATGGAAGGGTAAAAGAGGAAAATAATCAATGGGCATTCGATTATAAATCACATGAAATGTGTTCTGACAGTTTTGTTCTTTGGGTAACTTTAGCTTTTAGACCAAGTGTCAGCTTCCTTTACAAATATTACATAGCCTATAAGTTAAAGTTGCTTCTTTGTGTTTGTTGTGGATAAAAATCAGGCTGTTAAGTGTGTTATACCATTAAGTGTAAATTTTATTCACACTTCTATGCTAAAAGGCACTATGGTGTGCTCTTGTCACTTACTGAAAAAACGAGGAACCAACCTAAGAATCATCATAGGGGATTGTTATTCCACAAACTTTGTTCCAAGCTCACTCACTCATTGAGGAGTTTAATTGTGAAAACAGAAACAGTACTAAACCAATGTAGGTCAACTAGATGTACCAATATCCCATCGAACCCTCATGTGCTTCTCACATTCACCAGCATAGGGCTGACCTAGCATCTCTAACCTGGCTTTTGTTTGTTTCCATTAGCAGTGTTGATTTTATCTGTGCTTTCTACATCTTGAGATACTGAAGTCCTTTTCTCTTAACATAAAGTGTTGCTAAGAAAAATGGGGGGGGTGACTAGTCAACTACCATCATCACCCTGTTAAGTACTATTTCAATTACTCCAGCAAGACTCTGTCTTCTGTGCTACTCTCCAGGTGGAGCAATAAAGTGGGAGGCTCAAGAATATTTTCTCTGGCAGTTTCACTTCACTCTGACATGAATGAACTTTTGGAAACTTAAAGCATCATTCAGCTTCAAGTATTCTGCTCCATACAGAAGTCTTGTGTTTGTGGAATACTATGATGAAAGGGGGACTTAAATGATCTTTATAACCCTTTTCTTTCTTATCCTAGAGAGTAAGGGACCAAAGAAAAGTCAGTTGGAGACTGGTAACACACATCTGAGAAGCATGTCTAATCTTCTACAGTCTTATTTTTCTGAAGCCTTAGAGCCCATAGGTACCAGTATAATCAATGTATATGTCTTGTATTATAGTAATTTTTCCATCTTTTCTTTGGAGGCTCTTAAATGTATCTGACTTGAAGTAATTTTTCTTGCTGCTATTCCTGAGAGTCATTGCTAAAACATAGTTCATTTTATTATAGAAACAAGATAGACTAATTATCTCCTGAGAACTTGCTATAATTTTGAGGGTTATGCACAAGATGTTAACTAATCACACAGCTCCCAGATATTTGTAACATGCAGTGTGACTCTGAGGTTGCATTTAAATGAGTCCCAGGCATGACTCCTGATGTGTTGCTTCTGCTGCATGGGAGAAAAAAAGGTGCATTATGCAGAGATAAATTCACAAAATGTGGTAGGTTTTGTTTTATATAAAATAGAAGTGAATTGTGTTTCCTTTTCTGTCCAGCAATTTGAAACATTTTCTAAGCTTATAGCATTTTAGTTTAATAATATTTATGGAATAAAAGGGAAATAATTGCTCATTATAAATGAGTATCAAACGAGTAAAAATTAATGAGGTTTAATATACATGTGTTAATATAAAAATCATTTCAAAAACAAATCTTCAAATATCTTCTGGCATGTGAATGGCAAAGTTTGACATTAATAAACATGTTAAATCAAGGCTACTGCCACTATCAATAAGAAACACATTAAAACCACTACAAGTTGTCAGGTTAAAGTAAAAGCTTTGAAGTACTAGCATATTTGATTTGCAAACCTAGTAATCAGGTATCATTATGTCAAAGGTAATTACTTAATTTTCAATTTTTCTTTTAAAAATATTGATATTCACTAGGAGTTTTAGTCACTACTTATTCATGTTTATGTGCCTTGATGTCTCCTTTATTTTTAAACGTGTGCGCTTGTCTGTGTATATTCTTACATACTTCACAACAATTTTTCTCCTTTCAGAAATTCTCAATTTTCCAAAATATCTTTACACTTGGAGTATCTTTAGAAGAAAAATGACTCATTTTATTAACCCTATAAGCTAAGGCATTTAGCTTTCTACGCCTCATGGAGCAGTTGAGACAGAACATTTAGGATAAATGAGAATTTACTTTTGCTTTGAAAGAATAGGGGTGATGCTGGAAGGTAGGTGGTTAAATTACTTGGAGATGGCAATAGATTCTTTTAATACATGCACCTAACTCTCAAGAGAATGGAGCCCCAGGGAGGTTAGATGTCTGGTGGGGTCAGGGTCGGGGGAGGGGGGCGGACATCCTCATTGAGACAGGGGACAGGGAGGATGTATGGGATGTGGAACAGTCAAACGGTGGGCCAGGAGGGGAATAAAATCTGGAGTGTAAAGATAAATTAAAGAGAAAGAAACAGGACTGATAATACATTCTTCTCTCATACTACACATGGTGACTACAGAAATGACCCCCCCTACCCCCGTGACTCCTTCCAGAATCTCCCACCTTCCCTCTCCCCCATATCCACTCCTCTTCCCTTTTCTCTTTAGAAAAGAGCAGGTCTACCAGAGACAACAGCCAGCTCTCTGGTAAAGGATCCAATGGGTAGCTCCAATTTAGACTCTGTCCATATAATGTCTGCCTATGGGTCTCTGCACCAGCTCTCATTGCTAGCTACCAGAAGAAGTTCCTGTGATGATTCTTAATTGTATAGAGGAAGAAATGAAAGCATTTCTCACTTATCAAATGTGTTATTCATGAGACCAGAACCCAGGAAGCAGATCTCCCATGTGCATGGATTGGCAGGATAAGTATTGTAAAAATGGCCATCTTACCAAAAGCAATCTACAGATTCAATGCAATCTGAATCAAAATTCCAACTCAAATCTTCATAGAGTTAGAAAGAGCAATTTGCAAATTCACTTAGAATAACAAAAACCCAGGATAGCAAAAGCTATCCTCAACAATAAAAGAACTTCTGGGAGCATGAACATACCTGACCTCAAGCTGTATTTCAAAGCAATTGTGATTAAATCTGCATGGTATTGGTACACAGACAGGCAGGTAGATCAATGAAATAGAATTGAAGACTCAGAAATAAACCCACACACCTATGGTCACTTTATCTTTGACAAAGGAGCTAAAACCATCCAGTGGAAAAAAGATAGCATTTTCAAAAAATGGTGCTGGTTCAACTGTAGATCAGCATGTAGAAGAATGCAAATCTATCTATTCTTATCATCCTGCACAAAGCTCAAGTCCAAGTGGAACAAGGACCTCCACGTAAAACCAGATACACTCAATCTAATAGAAGAATAAGTGGGGAAGAGCCTCAAACACATGGGCACTTGGGAAATTTTCCTGAACAAAATACCAATGGCTTATGCTCTAAGATCAAGAATCGACAAGTGGCACCTCATAGAATTGCAAAGCTTCTGTAAGGCAAAGGACACTGTTATTAGGACAAAATGGCAACCAAGAGATTGGGAAAAGACATTTCTTTACCAATCCTATATAGATAGGATAGAGAGCTAATATCAATATATACAAAGAACTCTAGAAGTTAGACTACAGAGAATCAAATAAACCTATTAAAACGGGTACAGAGCTAAACAAAGAATTCTCAACTGAGGAATATAGAATGGCTGAGAAGCACCTAAAGAAATGTTCAACATCCTTAGTCATCAGGGAAATGCAAATCAAAATAACCTTGAGATTCCACCTCACACCAGTTAGAATGGCTAAGATCAAAATCTCAGGTGACAACAGATGCTGGTGAGGATTTGGAGAAAGTGGAACACTCCTCCATTACTGGTGAGATTGCAAGTTGTTATAACCACTCTGGAAATCAGTCTGGAGGATCCTCAGAAAAATGAACATCGAACTACCTGAGGACCCAGCTATACTACTCCTGGGCATACACCCAAAAGATGCTCCAAGATATAACAAGGACACATGCTCCGCTATGTTCATAGCAGCTTTATTTATAATAGTCAAAAGCTGGAAAGAACCCAGATGTCCCTCAACAGAGAAATTGATACAGAAAATGTGGTACATTTACACAATGGAATATTACTCAGCTATTAAAAGCAATGACTTCAAGAAATTCATAGGCAAATGGATAGAACTAGAAAATATCATCCTGAGTGAAGTAACCCAATCACAAAAAATACACACATGGTATGCACTCCCTGATAAGTGGATATTAGCCCAAAAAGCTCAGATTACCCAAGATACAATCCACAGACCACATGAAATTCAAGAAGAAGGACGACAAAAGTGTGGATGTTTCAGTCCTTCTTAGAAGGGGGAATAAAAATATTCATAGGAGGAAATATGGAGACAAAGTTAGGAGCAGAGCTTGAAGGAAAGGCTATGCAGAGACTGCCCCACCTGGGGATACAGTCCATATACATACAGCCACAAAACCCAGACCATATTGCTGATGCCAAGAAGTGCATACTGACAGGAGCCTGATGTAGCTGTCTCCTGAAAGGCTCTGCCAGAACACGACAAATACAGAGAGATGCAGATCCTTACAGCCAACCATCGAACTGAGAATGGGGTCCCCATTGGAGGAGTTTGAGAAAGGATTGAAGGAGCTAAAGGGGTTTGCAACCCCATAAGAACAATACCAACCAACCAGAGCTCCCAGAGACTAAACCACCATCCAAAGTGTACACATGGACAGACCCATGGCTCCAGCAGATGATAGCTTTGTTGGACACCAATGGGAGGAGAAGCTCTTGGTCCTGCCAAGGCTTGACACTCAGTGTAGGGGAATGTCAGGGCAGGGAACACCCTTACAGAAGAAGGCGGAGGGAGGATGTGATAGGGGGATAATATCTGAAATGTAAATAAATTAAAAATCCAATAAAAATAATAAAATAAATTGTCTTTTTCCAAAATAAACAATGAACAGAGTTTCTTGCAATTGTAAAATATATTATAAATTTAGGTGCCTATGTTTTCTTCTGGAAGCATTAGTGGTTCAGGTTTCAAATTGAGGTCTTTGATCCATTTGAATATAATTTTTATACAAGATGATAGTGCAGATCTAAATTTATTCTTCTATTTATTGAAGATGTTTTCTTTTATCTGGTGCTGTACTGTGGTTTTTGTACCTCTGGCTTTTGGTTGGATGTGGGGACATCCATTCATCTTTGTTTTATTCCATTGGTCCAGTTTTGTGACAAAATCATGTTCTTTTGGTGTGAACACATGCGTGCACACACAGACACACACACACACACATACATACACACATGAATAACACTGAAAATCTTCTGTACAGGCAAATAAACTGTTAGTCAAGTGAAGATGGAATGGAAATCTTGGCCAGCTGCATATCTTATATGGTATTACCAGACTCATATTTGATGAGGCTCATATTTGCTCTGGTATATCTCTAGGCTAGGTTCATTAGAGCAAAATTCCTGGGAGCTGCAAGCAGGCCTTTGATTGGAGGTTGGTAGCTAGCTCCTAGATCAAGGTCTACTTATTGAAAATAGGATGAAATAGGCTACACAAGTTGAACTCCTGGTGAAGTAATAGTGTCCCGCGCTACGTCTCGCCAGCAGGAACGACGCGGCACACACAGGATCCTACTGCAGAAAAGCTTTAATGCGTCTTGAGAGGGAGAGCATAAGCTTACAATGCAGAGATGCCGAGTGAGGAATAACTGTCCCTTATATAGGAAACTATCCTCGCCTAGGACGTGTCACTCTCTGACTGGTCGCTGCCAATTATGCCAGATGACGTACCAAAACGTACGTGTCCCTTTGAGTAGGGAAGTTACCAGGCGCCTGCGTATTGCCCTTTTTACTAGGTGCGTTCTGCCGGATGCCGGTGCCATCTTGTAATGGAGTTTGTGAGGACAGCTCCTCACATATGTGAGGACAGCTCCTTGGACAGCTCCTCACATCTGTGAGGACAGCTCCTCGGACAGCTCCTCACATCTCCCCCTTTTCTGTTTTTTTTTAAGCAAACAGGACACCCAGATATAGGAGGGCGAAGACAGAGGTCATATCCTCGTACAAAGTTGGCGAACCTGTACAAGAGAGATACCCTTAGGCTGTTGTTGGGACCCAGGGCACTCCCGACCCGTCGCACTGCCATTTTTTGAGGGAGGGAAAACTGGGGCAGAAACCCTCATGTAATATGACATGCATTCCAGGGAGCATATTTGGTAGAATTTCCCTGTGCGATGCTAAGCTCGTCAGTCCTCATGAGCTGCTCAAGCCGGACACTCTAATCCTGTGCAATGAACCAAGGTTCTAGGAGTGCAAGAGCTGTCCAGCCGGCGACCTGTTGCTTGAGCATGGTCAACCAGATATCGGCTGATGCTCCTTGTTCAAGGGCTACAAGTGCCTGGGCGATCACTACTTTGTCCTTTCTTGTTTGAGATCTCAATTTGCAAAGCAACCAGAGGAGTAACACTAATCCACAGCAGAGGATCACTCCAAAAAGTCCCACTCCCACCCATTCCTTGAAATAAGAGACTGCTGAGGTGATCCAGGACGACAATCCCTCCATCAAAGACAGGTCCAGTCGGGTAGAATTTACTTGAATGATGGTCGCTCTCAGCTCTCGAAGTGTCTGTTCAAACTCCGAGGTCCAATTTTGTAACAGATGCTGTGAAAGACTCTTAGACAGATTAGCAGCTCGGGTAAATTTGTCATATTATATGGAGGTGACACAAAGGCCTGGGAGTTTTTGCTCACAGCCAAGCTGGGCCAGTTGCCATAGAATGTCTAATTGCTCTCGGACCAGATCTATACGTTGGTTGACAAGCATAATGCCTCCCTATATCTGAGTATTGGCCGAGGCCTGTCTGTCCCGATCCACAAAGATGGTGGCCGATAAATCATTGATAGTTTGGGTTGTCTGTACTGAATTTGACAAGGCCAATGCCGAGGCAGTAACCGAGGCAGCGACTGCTGTCGTAGCAATAATGCCAGCAATAATAGCAGAAGTACCAAAATCTCTTTTTCCTCTAAATAAGGTCATGGTCCCCGGGGTATCAACAGGGATCGGGATAAAGCGAGGCATGCGGGTAACTACTGCGATATTTTATATGAGTAGCTGTCCAGACAGAGGCAGCAGGTTTGATGTTCCCCATCCAGGAAAATGACAAAAGTCCCTTTTCGCCCTTTCCTCCAAGTAGCATCGCCATGGGCGTAAGATCAGTGCAGCTACCATTAACGCAATGTAAAGCCACCACCATAGAGAACTGTGGCGTTAGCCACAATGTCCTCCTCACCAGTTCCCCATGTGGCCTCCCTTAGCCAAGCAGAAGATTGATTACATAACATAATGCAAGGGAGATCAAAAGATGTTTTGTTGAATATGCCAAAACAAAGGCTGCCCTTAAGGGGAATAGTCCTATTTTCTTTTAGTCGTTCAACCTGTTGATCCTTAGGTAAATAGGCCAACCCTAAATCCCTGTTAGTGGTACATCACCGGCATCGGGAGTGGAAAGGTTGACATTATTCCCCATCGTAGCTCGCCCTGCACCGTTGCTGGCATCCATGGAAGAAGAGTGAGGAGGTGCAGGAGTCCCAGTCCCTTCTTGATCACTTGCTGTGATGCTCCGAGTAAGTCGTCCTGGGATCCATATGGGATTTTCATTGTCCTGTGGAAAAACACAGACAGCTCCCCTGGATCTTATTAAAACAGGATCCGGGCCTTTCCATTCATTTGTTAATACATCCTTCCATTTGACTAATTCTTTTGTCCTCTTGGGCTCTGAGCAATGTCTCTCAGCCGCTGTTTGTCCAGCTTCATCAAGATTTAAAAAATTTAAGGTAAAAAGGGCCAGAGCAGTGTCCACTCGGGGTGTTGGGGGGAGTTCTATCATAATTCCCCTTCTTTATTTTATTAAATATGATTTGAGCGTCCGATGAGCACGCTCTATGATTCCCTGTCCTTGAGGGTTGAAGGGCAGGCCCGTCAGGTGGGTAACCTGCATCTGAGCACAAAACTGACGGAATTTTTGAGATGTGTAGGTGGGGCCATTGTCAGTTTTTACACATTTTGGCTTTCCCCAAGCACTCCATGCTTCAAGGCAGTGCTGAATGACATGTGTTGTTTTTTCTCCTGTAAGTGGGGTGGCATGTAGAATGCCAGAACATGTGTCTATAGATACATGCACATACTGTAATTTTCCAAAAGTAGAATTATGAGTAACATCCATTTGCCAGATTTGCAATGGCTGTATTCCTCTCGGGTTGACCCCGATGTGAGGAACTGGGAGGAACTGGCAGCACTGTTGGCATTGGGTGACTATATCACGTGCCTCTTTTCTAGTTATAGAGAAGCGGCGGCGTAAAGTTTCTGACGTGACATGGAAATTGCCATGAAAGGCTTTAGCAGCCTCTAAAGGAGAGGCCAGGGCCACAGCTATCATTTTTGTGGCTTTGTCAGCCAAATCATTCTCTGAACTCATTGGGCCAGGGAGTCCAGAATGGGCCCGTATATGAGTAATGTATACAGGGAATCTTCTATTTAATAGGATAATTTGGATTTTTCAGAAAACATCTGCCACCTTACTAGTGGTTTTAATTATACCGGCGGTTTCAAGAATACTAACAGCACTAGCTCGGCCTCCTCCTCTGAGTCTAAGGTTTTATTTTCAGAGCTTTCAGAACTGTCGAGGTTCAGAGCTTCTAGCTCTTTCACAGGGTATAGGCTGGCTCCCCCTCCTGGTTTATGTGTAAAGGAGGAAGTGCTGGAATCTGAAAATTTCAACGCTCCCTTGTCTGCGGACTTACCGGGAGGGCACTTTTTCTTTCTTAGGACGTCTTTTTCCTTGAGCGCGCCCACCCTCTCACTACGTTCGGTTTCTGACAGACTTTCCCGGACTACCTCGAGAGTGGCCTGTCCTTCTACTACTGCTGCCTTACACGTTTCATCCTTTAAACAATTCTTAACCAGCTTCCATATAGCTTTGGTCCCTAGGCGCAGATCCTCTTCCGCCAATTTTCTGTCAAGGTCTTTTCCAAGTTTATTCCATGAGGCAATCGTAAACGAGCCTGAACAGGCAAACCAAGGCGCCATCCTCTCCACCTCCTTCACAAAGTTTTTAAGTGTTCCTCCTCCAATTTTGATGTTCCTCTGCTTTAACACTGTTTCCAAGGCCGTGACCACAGACTGTGAGGATCCCATGATGGGCCAGGAACGCCGGCGGCTTATCTACGTCCGTCTGACAAGGCGTGAGGTGAAAGGGTAGAGACGGACACGCTGCTCTCTTATGTACGGGAGTCTTACACGCGCCTCCCCAGACGGTGCCACTTATCTACGTCGGCCTTATTGCGTCCTTGCTCCTCAACAGTCAAAATCGAAGGTAAAAGGGAGCTGCGCGAAGCTCACTTATATACAAGAGACTGAGACGCGCCTTCAGCTGCTGTGATTGTCCTTTTAACAGCAAAAACGGTGAAAACAGAACATAAAGAGTAGGGTGGCTCCCAGGACAAATACTATAGCCTCAACAAATCCTTCCCAAGGCGGTGACAACCCCAGACCAAAGTCCAAGAGAGGGCTGCCTCTCCGAACGTATCTGCCTGCAGTTCTGAATCCTCCTTGTCGCCAAGGGATCTCCGAAGGTGCTGAGGATGGCGAGGTCTTTCCCGGGTTTTCGGCACCAGATGTCCCGCGCTACGTCTCGCCAGCAGGAATGACGTGGCACACACAGGATCCTACTGCAGAAAAGCTTTAATGCGTCATGAGAGGGAGAGCATAAGCTTACAATGTGGAGATGCTGAGTGAGGAATAACCGTCCCTTATATAGGAAACTATCCTCGCCTAGGACGTGTCACTCTCTGACTGGTCGCTGCCAATTATGCCAGATGACATACCAAAATGTACGTGTCCCTTTGAGTAGGGAAGTTACCAGGCGCCTGCATATTGCCCTTTTTACTAGGTGCGTTCTGCCGGATGGCGGTGCCATCTTGTAATGGAGTTTGTGAGGACAGCTCCTCGGACAGCTCCTCACATCTGTGAGGACAGCTCCTCGGACAGCTCCTCACATAATAGTATATTAATAGTTTCATTGAGGAAATGTGCACATGTGCACATTTGTGTGTGTGTGTGTGTGTGTGTGTGTGTGTGTGTGTGTGTGTGTGTGTCTGAGCATGTGTGCACACATGCAGTGACACTTTAAAATACCTTGAAGTCTGGAATAGCAATCTCTCTAGTATTCTTTTGCTCAGATGACTTTGGCTGTGTAGGGTCTTATATGATGTTGTAAGTGTTTTGATTAGTATTTCAGTGAATGTCTAAATTTCTCTTTGTAGGATGGTCATTTTCATGATATTAGCTGTACCAATACCTTAACATAAGATTACTTTCCAATTCCAGTGTATTTCATGATCTTTTAATTCATGTATCTGAAATTTTGGTTGACTTTTACATCGTGGGTTAGGTTTATTCCAAGATATTCTAGTGCCTTTAATGCTATTTTAAATATGATCTTGTCTGCCATTGCTTTCTCAGTAAAGCACTGTTGATGTAAAAAAGGATCCTACTGATTTATCTAAGTCGATTTTGTACCCATACATGTTGCTAACTTAAATTGTTTTTAAAAGTTTTCTGTTTTAACTTTGAGAATTTCTAAAGTATAGTATATCAACCTACATATAAGGCTAAATTGACTTCTCTACCTTTTGTATCTGTATTCCTCTACTTTCCTTCTCTTGGTTTATTGCTGTCCCTGGTGGTTCCAGCATTATATTGAAAAGAGCACTGCCTGGTTTTGGTGAGAATACTTGAAGTTTTGTGTACTTAGGATAATATTGGTAATGAATTTGTCACATATAGCCTTTGTTTGTTGGGATACGTCCCTTTCGTCCTACATTCTCTAGGGCTCTTTTCATGACAACATGTATTTTTCAGCAACTATTGAGATGCCTATGTGATTTTTGTCTTTAAGTTCATTTATATACTTTGTTAATTGATTTATGTATGTTAAGCTAACCTTGCATTACTGGAATAAATTCAGTTTGTGGTGGATGATATACTTGATGTTTTACTGGAAAAAAATTGCATCTAAGTTCATCAGGAATATCCGTTTGGAGTTTTATTTGTGTGGCATGTCCTTTACCTTGTTTGAGATTTAGAGTAAGACTGACACCAGACTGATTGATTCTTCTGTATCTGTTGAGATTTTTTTCTGTATCTAAGTACATGGTTTATTGTAAAGAAAGTTCCATGAGGTGCTAAAAAGTCGTGAATATTCTTTTGTGTTTGGGTGAAATGTTCTGTAAATACCTATTAGATCCATATGGTTTATAACACCATTTTATTTTTTATTTTTATTTTTTGGAGGTATATGCGTTTAATCCCAGCACTTGAGAGGTAGAGGCAGCCTGATCAGTTCAAGACTAGAGTTCAAGGCTAGCCTGGTCTATATACTGACTTCCATGACAGACCCTGTTCCAGAAAAACAAGACTAATTAATAATCAATCAAATAGACAAACAAACAAAAAACCAACAATAACAACAAAACAAAACAGAAATGGCTATTATATTCCTCGATGGAAATTTTTGAAAGTTTATTTATTCTTATTTTATGCTTTGCCTGCATGCATGCCCGTGTACCACATGTGGGCTGATGCTGTATGACATCATTTTAAGTTAAGTATTTCTTTATTTGGTTTTTGTTTGTATGGTGACAATGTGGTCTTGAAGTTAACCATACTCACTGACTCTGTGTCAATATGTGACTTAAGCTGTAGTAGTGGATTTTTTTTATGAAGTTGGGTGTCCTTGTTTGGTGCATAAATGTTAATAATTTCTTTTTTTACCTTTGATGACTGTATGGTGTCCTTTCCTATCTCATCTGATTACTTTTGGCTTGAAGTCTAGTTCGTCATGCTTCTTAGGGATATTTGTGTGGAATATGTATTTCTATCCTTTCATCCTTGCTGTTAAGGTATGATTCTTGATGCAGCAAAAGATTGGGTCCAATCTGCTACACTTTGCATTTTTATTTGGGAATTAACACTATTGATGTTGAGAGTCATCACTGAACAGTGTCGATTCCCATTATTTTATTGTTATGCTGTGGGTCTCCTCTGCATTTGGTATGCTTGTCTGATATTATTTATTCTGTGCGTACCTTTGGTGTGGTTAAGTTCTTCCACTTGAAATTTTTCTTCTAGCATTATCAAAAGATCTAGATTTGTAAATAAATATTGTTAAGTTTGTTATTTTCAAGCAATATCTTCCTTTCTCTGTCAATTGTGTTTGAATGCTTTACTGGGCATACTAATCTGGACTGGAATCTGTGGTCTCTTATAATTTGCAGAACATCTGTCCAGACATTTTTAGCTTTTAGAGTTGCCACCGAAAAGTTAGGTGTTATTCTTATAAGTCTGCCTTTATATGCCATTTAGTTCTTTTACCCTTCAGCTTTTAATATCGCTTTATATCTCCTTTAGATTAAAATTTTTCTTCTATAAATTTATTAAAAGTATTTCTTCTCCTTCCTCTATGTGTACTACTCCTAGATTTTCTCTTTTCATATGTCCCAGATGTCCTAGATGTTTTGTGCCTATGTACATTTTGTTTGTTTGTTTGTTTGTTTTACATTTTCTTTGACTGAGGTATTCATTTCTTTTATCTTGTCTTCAGTGCCTGGGATTCTCTCTTACATCTCTTGTATTCTATTGGTGAGGCTTGCTTCTAAGGTTTCTGTTTGAATTTCTACATTTTTCATTTCTTGCTTTACCTATGTTCGGATTTTCTTTAGAAATCCATTTCCACGTTCCTGTCTGTAATGGTAATCTTCATTTCCTTCTATTGTTTGTTTTTTTTCATTAGTGGATATATTAATATCCCCTTTAAAGTGTAGTGGAAGATGTAGAAACCAGCAACATGGCTGCTATGGCAAGGGATCACATCCAAAGACATTCTAGGTTTATATTATCCAACCGGAATCCAGATTCTGTCCTGGATTACACTCCCCAAATTACAACATGATCTGGTTGAAATACAAACACACCCTAACTACACACCTATAATACTTGGCAATGAACATAAGGTTAGTTTGTAGACAGAAG
This sequence comes from Rattus norvegicus, assembly GCF_021556685.1. Classification (NCBI taxonomy): domain Eukaryota; kingdom Metazoa; phylum Chordata; class Mammalia; order Rodentia; family Muridae; genus Rattus; species Rattus norvegicus. The sequence goes on from NC_141539.1 coordinate 62,535,848, forward strand.
CAGCCATGTTTGAAAGTGATGTCTAATTGAGAGGCAAACAAAGTATTAAAAATCAGAGAAAGATCTGACAGAATGAATTAGAGATAGGATACTTTCAATCTACAGAACAACACAGTGAAGAGAGACTTTTTAAGAGCAGCAAGGGAGAGAAGGTGTGTTTATCACAGTTTAACTTGGACATTTTACAGAGACAGGCTAGACATAGGTAAACAGAACAAGCCAGAAAATAAGAAGGAGTGAGATTATAGCACACTCCCAAAGTTAGTAGGAGGCCAAGCAGAGCAATTCGAGCAGAAGACAAGAGAAGCCAGATTGAATCAGTCAGCTTGCAAAATTAGATTGTATGGAGGCTAGAAGCTTCCAGGTTTAGGCCTAGAAATATTAGAACAGAGAAAGAAATGTTCTGGACTCAGCCCAAGCCATGTATTTTCACAACTTGGATATAGCTCTGATCTTATCCCTTCTTCTGAGGAAACAAATGTGACCTTTTACATTAAGGTCTACAATATACTCATATTAACTATTTTGAAGATCTTGTCTTGTGATTCAACTATATTGCATTTCTCAGGGCTTACAGTAGTAGAGACATTAGGTTTTATTGAAAGCATATTGTCTTGGCTGTTATTGATCGTGTCTTTACACTGGTGTCTAGGCATATGTGTTTGGGATTATTGTAATTCTAGGTGTTGACATACGGTCATGTCCCTGTTGGGTAGCTGTTCTATTTCTTGTTTTCTGTTTGCTCTCTCTGCATCTTAGGAAAATGTACTAGCTGTCAGTTGCCTGGAAATAAGTGTTTGTGAGAGCTTGCTATTTGTGTCCACTGTAGGACCAAAGTAGAATGTGTTTCTAGGTACTGGTAGGTAATAAGTAAATGATTGTGGGCTAGAATTGGGCTAGAGGTCTGATAAGATCCACAGGAAGGATTAAGCTGGTTGTGCCATGAGGAGCTTGCTTCATAGAACCGTGGGAATAAGGACAGAAAGGAATAAGAGGCCACACAGATGGGATAAGATGAGGAAATTGAAATTGGAGGACAACAAGAGGGCGAGTAAGGATTGCCTCGTTTATTGACTGGCATTGCCTGTGGGTTGTAAAGGAGTGCCTACTTGTGTTGGCAACTGAGACAAAAAGATCTAGATATTTTTCTTAAATGATTTTCATTGAGAATTTTACACTTTTGGTTTTATCTGTATATAGAAATGTCAAATAAAATCAGTTAAGAAAATTTTAAAATATAAAATAAGTAAAGTAGAAATAAAAAGGAAAAATGTATCTATTGCTTGGAAGTAAACACTATAGATATCTCAATATCAATACACGGATGAAACTTGCCATGCATATAATGTATTTAATTGTTTTTGAACTAATACATAATCCCTTTATTTTTCTCTATATACTCTCTACTAATGTACTTATAAGAATATAAATATGGGTAGTAGAAATTAGATTTTATGGAATAACAAAACAAAGAGGTCACAAGTTTTGATGTGTAAGAAAGGCAGTAGATCTGGGAGGAGATGAGGGGGGAATAAATATGATAAAAGACATACAAAGTGTCTTTATTTCAATAGTAAACTTTATGTATCAATTTTGTATTTTTAAATCCCAGATATTTTAATGGTTTCCAAAGATTTGTCTAGTAAATCTACCACCTTGGTCCACTCGATTCCCCAGCGCATAGGGGATGCTTCACTACTGGTTTATCGCAATGTATTATTTTGTTTTGTTTGTTTTGCTTTTGAAAACTGGATACTTTGTATGAAATATGAGAGCACTCCAGATTGTGATTCTTCCTGGAGTGCTGTTACTGTGTTTTATTTGTATTTCTTAGTTTCATGATAATTTTCTAGTTTAATTTTGTGAAGTATTACTCACAGTTTCTCAGCATCCAAATGCTCTATATTTTTCTCAGTTTTCCTACCAAAATTAGATTCCTAGTACTTATTCTTCTATCAGAATTTCCTGGGGTTGAATTTTCTATACCATCACTAAACATATAGGAAGGCATAATTTCTTTTCTGATGGACTGTATGTAAACTGTGCAATGCAATACAGGTCAAGCAATTTTCATATGTCTTCTCCAGCTTTTGCCTTTTATGGAGCCTGTTCATGTCTCACATGCCTGTACAGTATACCTTTCATTATCTATCTAACAATTAATGTATGGAAAGGCAAGGCTATATCAGCTGCCATGGTCATGTTTCTAAAAACATATAATACATTTATTTAGAAATATCCAAGGCACTATAGCAAGTCATAGATACAGGATCCCTATTACCCAGAGCATGAAGGAAATATACTTACAATAATAGCTGGCTGGATAGTAGAAATCAGAGTAAGGATCCCAGGTCATTTTGTAGAATATTTGCTGTTAGGGTAGTTTGTTTAGAGTAGCTGTAAGCTGGTGATGAATGCTTATGCTCAACTTGTTTTCTCTATTTTATTCAGGTTAGGATCCTAATCCATTGAATGGAAACTACCATGATTAAAATAGGTCTTTCTACATGAGCCTAACCTAGATAACCCCCTAAGGGACTTATCTCCTTTTGTAGCCTGTCTATTTGATAATCGGTATTCACTAATATACTGGAAAAATGAACAGCATATTTTTCTGAATAAAGTTTTTCTCTTTTCCTCTTCCTTCTTCTGAGGCAAGGTCCCATATGTTAATAATACTGACATCAAACTGAAGATGTAGCCAAGACTGACCTTGAATTTTATTATCTAAACCTTATTATCTAAAGTTCTGAAATTATAGATATGTACTTCTACAACGAACTTTTTTGAAAATTTATATGTTTTAAGATATTAAATGTTAAACATGCCAAATGTTTATACATTGTGATTTTGCTCTTGAAATATATGTCAGGTAAAAAAATAGTTTAATTATTTCAACAAAATCTAAATTTATTTAAAATTAGTTGAAATGTTATGAAATATATAGAAATCAGTTCTACTGTTGAAAATGGCAGAGGAACAGGAATGGACAGACAATGTAAATGTTTTATGCGGCAATTGGATACTAGCAGGTATTATTCATGCCAGGGCCTGAGATCCACCCATACAATATCTATAAAACATTTTCATTTTGTGTGTCTCCATCTGCTGAACTATAAGGTTTTCTTGCTAGTGTAGATGTGGTGCAGATTGTGCATCATTAGAAATATCATCTCGGAAGTTAATCAATAAAGTCCCATTGTAGATAAGTTTTAATGGTACAGAAACATTTTGTTACTATTTTAATGTCAACTAATTCCACAGTGTCAGCTTCTGAAAAGGCTTTTACACATAGGCCACTAACCTATGGTTCTGATTTTTTTTTCTTTTCTGGTATTTATTTCTTTTTCATTGTCTGTAAATGGCCACTGTGTCCTTCTAGAACAAATATATCATACATTATTTATAGGCCTAGGTTTTTTTTTTTTTTGCGGTATGTTGAGCCGTTTAATTTATATGTTTTGCAACATTTTCTACAAATGTCACTTTTCTTGAAGTCTAACACAACCATCTGCTTCCTACTAAAACCAGGAGGCCAAGAGAGACTTTGGCTGGTCACTCCTCACCCCCACTGGCTTCAAAAGGAACATTGAAAACAGATCCAAAAACAGAACTTAAGTCATAAAAAAGGAACAATTCTGAAGACTTAGACATTTACATATGTGTCATTTTATTATTTTAGTTACCATGTAGTATAAAATGAAAAAAGTAAGAAAATATAAATGACTGTTTTATGCTATGATTCTTATTTAAGCAACAATTTAAATTAAATATCTATCTTTAAATCATATTCTGTATGCATTTATTACATTATCTAACTTGTTTTATATTCAGTGAAAGAAAGTAAAGAGGTAGTTCAGCAACTGAGAGTGCCTGCTGCTCTCACAGACGACCCCAGTCAGTTCAATTCCCAGTACCCATGTGGATGGGCCCATAATCTACTGTAACTCCAGCTTCACAGGCTTCAATAATTTTAGCCCTGTGGGTACCAGCAATAACATGCTCACATACCCTATGTACACACTAATTAATTAATTAATTAGATTAATTAGAATAATTAGAAAGATGAATATAATTTTTGAATTTTACTTTTTTTAATATTCAGTCTTTTGGAAACACAAAACAATGTTCTTATTTATCTGCCTGAGGTGGTTTCTTTTTATTCTTAAACTGTACTTCATGTAGAATTATGTCTAATGATATAGTTTCCCAAGATTTAGGGGTATAATTACCTGATTGAAGGCAGCTGAGTTCTACTGTTTTCTCTCACCCTTTGGTTCTGTCCCTCATCTTCTTTCTCTGTTTCTAAGCACACCTTCTTACGTTTAAGCACTTAACTTGATCATCAGTAATTAAGGGACAATGCCTATCTTTGTTGAATCAGCTTTACAGTTGGGGTAAATAAAAAAATTTACATGCTTTTCTTCACCCATCTGCCTAGCAGTAGTTCTGATGCTACAACCAGGTCACATCTCAGTGCCCTGATCACAAGGTAACTTGTGAAACTCAAAACTAAATTTATCTCTAGATCTTAATGCTCAAGAGGAACTCTAAAACTAATTTAAGCTAAACAACTGGGGAACAAAACTGATTTTGGTCACCCATGGCCATTTTTATTACATTGTTCTGTACTTTTATTCCTTTATTGCATAAGATATGTAATATGAAGCTATGTGCTCTCCAGTTGAAAGGTCAGGTACTTCTGGGCAGGTGGAAGTTGGACTGGAGACATTCCTGGCACTTGCTCCCAACAAAGGGACTGTTCTCCTTGGATGGTTTTACTTGTGTGTTCGTTGTCCTCTGACTTTTGATTTCAGTGTTTATTTCACAGAATGATACATTTTAATTTTTCAAATTTTTATTGGATAGTTTATGTATTTGCATTTAAGATATTAACCCCTTTCATGTTTTCTCTTCTCCAGTCCCCCCTCACCTTGCTTCTATGAGGGTGCTTGCCACTGCCGCCTCAACGCTCTGGCATTCTCCTACACTAGGGAAACAAGTCTTCACAGGGCCAAGGGTTTCTCCTCCTATTGATACCCAACAAGGCCATCCTTTGCTACATATGTGGTTGGAGCCATGAGTCCCCCCATGTATACTTTGGTTGGTGGTTTAGTCCCTGGGAGAAATATCTGTTTATATGTGTTGTAATGCAAATGGAGGGGGTAAGAACATGCTCCTTGAAGTAGAAAAGACCATTTCAAAGACTAAATGAAGGAGTAATCATACTTCATTGAAGCTAAGCATCTTGGACAGGGGAAAGCTCTAAGGTTAGAGAACTGGATAAAGACAAAGAGGTTGAAGCGTGGGAAAGTCCTAGTTCCACCAATGAGGCAAGACCCATAGCTACTAAAACACAGGTTCACGTTGATAAATGTTTTTAAAGCTTTTACTGGTGATAACTACCTGGCCAAACGCATGCACAGTATTCTTCATATCCAAAGATCCTAGGATGGTGGCCCAGACTAAGGAAAGCTACAATAAAACCTGAGAAATATTTGTCAGGATCTGAAACTACTTATTCTATTTTCAACAGATCCAAGGAAAATATTTGTCATGTAAACATTTACTGGAATCAGACATAAACATGTAGCCCATATTTTTTTCAGTAAAGAAGCATGGACTTGGTCATTTTGTGTCCTTTTGCCCATGTGGGGAAATGTCTCCCATGAAAGAAGTGACTTCAACCTATTAAAAAGAAACTGGGTTGTTCTACAACAAGTGATCCCAAATTCTTCAAGTTAGAGGACATTTAGGGTTTTTTTTCATGTAACTGTTTCTTTGTTTGTTTGTTTGTTTGTTTGTTTGTTTAGTTTAACTATATACTACATGCTGACCTTGAACTTGAACCTCTACCCCCAAGTTCCAAAATAATAGGCAGGCTTAGGAGACTCATAAAGAAGTGACAACAAAAGCCTGGTAGCAAAGTGATAATTCTTTCACTAGCGAAGTTGTACTGTTGTTTGTGTTGCAAAAATCACCGGACAAAGTCCAACCTTTTGAATGAAATCTATATTTGGACCAAATCTGATTGAATCTTGTAAACTGTGGACATAATGGTGTCCTGATGTCTGTTTTTAGTCACCCAGCCTTCAGAAGCTGTGTCAATAATCAGTGACATTGTACAAATTGTCCTAAAATTTGTATGCCGCAGCAGAAGTACTGTGTCGGACAACACTAATTCATCTATTTCTTGTACAGTTAGTTCGTGAACAGATATTTAACTTTGCTTGCTATTCATGCATACCTCAGTGACTGGATTTGGGGTCCATGTGGTGGATAAACTGAGGCAGTGGGTCAGTGCTTAGAATCGCTGATGGGGATGGATCCAGATATATATTGGAGCTGCTGCCTCTGGCAGCCAGCAATTAGAGAAGTTACTGAGCAGCCTTTTCTCTGAGGGAACAAAACTTAATTTGCAGGGCTGGAACTCCTTGTGGCCAGCAGAAAACTATGAAGTCTTTTAACTCCTTGTTGCTGGCAAAAATGAGAAGGAAACACAGAAAATTCACACACACACACACACACACACACACACACACACACATATTGAATGGGTAAAACAATAGGCCGAGTCCAATAACAAATACATACATACATGCATACAGACAGATCTACAGACATTTGCACATTTACACACTGAATGGTTAGAGCAAAGCTCCAGCAAGAAGGCTCCAAGCATTTCACACATACACATGCATGTATGTGGAGCAAAGTCCAACACACACCCACACGAGCTTTACATATATACATACATACAAACACACAGTTAATGGTGGAAGGAACAGTGTTTCAACCTACACTCATAAAAACTTTACACATATAAATACATGTACACATTTGATGATGGAAGGAACAATGTTCCAGCCCTTCACACTTTATTCTTTCTTCCATAGTTTATATATCCCAGAAAAATCTTTCATGGAGCAGGAGGAGCTGAGAACTCGACAAACTAGAGAAGCCTGAATCTCTAAGGCAATTAGGAGGGTTTCAAAGCTCACCCCAACAGTGACAGACTCCCACCAACAAGGCCACACCTACTCCGATATGGTCACACTCCCTAATAGTGCCACTCTCCTGGTTAAGCATGTTAAGCATTCACAGTTCTCATCTAACAATATCTAAATGCTCTTTGTTGTTTGTTGTTTGTTTATTTGTTTGTTTGGGAAAGGATATTTCTGTGTAACAGCTCTGGCTGGTCTGGAACTCACTGTGTAGTCTAGGCTGCCTTGAACTCACAGAGTTCTGCCTAACTCTGCCTCCCAAATGCTGGTCTTAAAATGAAGAGCTTATGTAGTTTACATATGGAACTTTCTTCTCTGCCTGTGTTTGAATCAAAAGAGCTTCTGATTTCACAAACAATCCCACAATCCTTGCAACATCGTTCCTCTGCACATTCTTCAAAAGGATTTCACCTAAATCATTCTATTCGATTCTCATAAAAGCCTTGTAAAATAGTCAGGACATATACTACTTCCAGTCTGCAAGTGATTTAAGGCTGTGTGATAAGGGAATATATTGACTTCAATTCTTTTTTATAGAACCACTTTTCTCTGAAGTACTCCCACTGCTAATTAATAAATATACCTTTTCTGCCTCCATTACAGGTAATTTAACTCAAATGTTCACTAAAGATCAAAAAAGATATATTAGAACATACAGTGAAGTGAGACAAGGGGATGACAGAATTCAGTAAGAATAGAGTGCTGTGTGCTTCCAGTATTAGGGAATTAGAATTTGGAGATTATGGTCTTAATACACTTAATTTCTCATGCATCCTATACATGTATTGCTCAGTAACTAATGAATATTTATTAATTAAGGTATTTTCTGTATATTTGCTTATATAAGAATCTTGAGACCTCTTACATTACTGCCTTAATTCAGCATAAGCAGAAGTATAAATTCAGATGAAATAGATTCTGAACTATTTACACCAGATATCTCACTACTTTACACAATTGCAAGAAAAATGAAAACAACACATTTTTCTTAGAATACATTATTTTCTCATCTTAAAGCAGAATGCCATGGTATCAATTGGATGATTGACATCTTAAGAGGTGGTCCCTTTGTTGAATTTTCTGAATCTAAATAACATATCTTTGATAGTCTGAAGATTGTGAAATGAATGTGGAGAATATAAATTTGCAATTAAATTCACATGAAGGAAAGCTTATGTAGAAAATATTTAAAAGAAATAAAAGCAACCAAACCAGATATATACCTCAACAAAAATGAATGCCAGTGATGATAAAAATACAGATTCTCTCTAAAAAGATAAAAATGTAAAAGAAACTATACTTATGTGCTAATGATAAATGTTAAACGTAAACACAGCCCATTGAACTATGTAAGAGAAACAAAATATTTAGCAAAATCCTAAAATTTATATCTAATAGAAAAAAATTATAATAATTGGTTGCATGCAATCTGAAGGAACAGGAGAAAGAAATGGAAAGTCTCTCTAAGTCACACCGAAGTTAATAAAAATGAATTTGCTCTGCCTTCCTCAAAACTGCATGCTTCCGTAGAGTATGCCATCACTGATTTCATCCCTGTCTAATGTGATACTTCTTGGCCAGTTATTGAGCACAGAAATGTAGGTAGAGTTTGAAAAATTAAAATTTAAGCTATTTAAATTTTAATTAGTTAAATATTTTAATGTTCTTTGTAAATGATAGCCAGCATATTGACTTGAACAGGAAGATTTTTTTTTCCTGGAATCTAATTGGGAAAGAATAATTCTGTATTTTTCACTTGTCTTTTGATTCTGGCTAAAAATATTCTTACCTTATTCTTTATTTTTTATTTTCAAAAAAGTTACTCAAAGGGGTTAGAGAGATAGTTCAGTGGGTAAGAGCACAGACTGTTCTTCCAGAGGTCCTGAGTACAATTCCCAGCACCACCTGGTGGCTCACAGCCATTTGTGATGAGACCTGATATCCTCTTCTGGTGTGTCTGAAGATAGCTACAGTGTCCTTATATACGTAAAGTAAAGAAATAATTCTTTAATAAAATCAAAGGTTACTCAAAGTGGAAAAATCTTGTAAAAATGTTACTGTCAATAATTCTGACTGCTTCAAAAAATGGTTCCTCTCCTCTGTCCAAATTAGAGTTTAACACATATTGTCTTGATGCAAATTGAAATTTAATTAGATTCTTCTTTTGAAGGAGAGTTAAAACAGATGGATAGAGTCTTGCTGAAGTAGATCAGACAAGGCCAATAAGCAGTGTATGATGCTAGCATAGTTTTAAGAGGGGTCCTCCTGTTGCTCCCACCCTGACCCCACCTCCACTGACACCCACTGGGTGTCAGCCTTCAGTTTGTCTCATACACACACACACACACACACACACACACACACACACACACACACACACATTGATGATTAAATAAGTTCCTTGTGTTTTCTGCCATTTCACTACTTGGATGACCTTACATAAGTCATTTATTCTTTGTGCCTTTCAATTTCCTTAGTTTAAAAATTACAAAACTGGGTTAGAACAAAGAAATTAATAGACTTATGTATAGTAAAACTGAGTGATATATATTATCTAGAAATGCATGTCCTGTCTCCAGACATTCAAAACTAAAAGCATACGCATGCATACAAAATTGTCATCAGCAAGACGGCAGACTTCAAGACTCCAGACATTTTCTCCACCCACAGATATACCAAATAAATAGCTACACATGGATCAATTCCCTCTGAGGAAGTCCAGAAATAAGTTGGCAGATTCCTGCTCACTAAGGCAATTGGAGAAAAATGTTCTTATCAAAACAGGTAGGAAAAGCCAAGACATATTCTAGCTCTAAAACTCAGTATACTATCTAATTCGAAAGGAACCCCTAACTCACATCTTATTTCTTTGGATCAGTGTGGAGGCACCACATAGGCATCACCCCAAATGCCATAAGTTATAGTAGAGGATATCCCTGAACTTGCTTACTTCTATGGGTAAATGAGAACTAGAATTGCTAATCTCTAGGACCACAGAGGAAAACAAAGACCAATTTTATACTGGTGAGCATGATTCTTCCCAAGCTCTCATTAACACTTTGTACAAGGGTTAATGTCATAAAAGTTAGGTATCAGCTGAGTTAAATTGAGCATCTCATACTGTGTCATCCCCAGCTATTTTTCAATCAACTGGCCCTTAACTCACTTGCTTCTAGAATCTAATGAGAAAGATATTACCAGTCCACAAAAACTTGAACCTTGGCTTATCCCTACTAACTTGTCCTATTAAAAAAAACATGCTTCCAGTTTTCCTCTGGATGGGCACAAACATATACAGTTTTATATTGTGATCTGATTGATTGAGTCATAAAATGCCAATCTCTAAGAGCTCTTGTGAGACCTACCATTTGCTATTCTCCTAGAACTGTAGGGAACATAAGGTGGTCTAAAATAGGCACATAAGTCCTTCTTATGGCTCTTGTACCCAGCTTAATGGAATACTGGCATAAAATAAAACAAAATGTCTAGCTTTTCCCTAGAATGGTTATATTGCAGACATAATGTCCCAATAACATTTGATCAAGAGTTTCTTTAACCTTCCTAAGATTTGACAGCATCGACTGGAAGCTTCAACAGATAGGTGAACTCCTCTTTTGCACTCCCCATCTAGTTTACTGTAGTAGTAGAACCAAAACTTGATATTCTCCCCAAAAATGAGAACTAGTCTATCCTGACTTTCTTATTGCTTCCCAGGAGAGTTCCTGCCAGTGCATCTGTCCACCAGATACATAGGCCAATGAATAGGCCACCAGAACTCTAGCCCTCACTCAGGCATTGACCCCTTGCTGAACTAGAGCCCATAGCACTTCAGCCGCCAACATGGGTGGAGACCCCCTGCTCAACCACAGGCCATACTATTCAATTCCCCAATAGAAAGACAGATATTAACAGAATGGGTGCAAAAATAGGATTCATCTCTCTGCTGTACACATCATAAGCCATACACATCAAGATGAAAGATAGACATTACCTCAAAGTAAAAGAGTGGAAAAGGTTTTGTAAAGAAATTACCTAAGATACAAGCTGGTTTGTCAATTCTAATATCTAAGAAAAATAGACATCCAACCAAAATTAATCAAAAGGGACAGGGAAGAATATTTCATATACATAAAAGGAGAAATCCACCAGATTGGCATTTCATTATTCTATGTATGCCACAAAAGTAAAACATTTGTAAAACAAACATTGCTAAAGCACAAAACACACATCAATCCTCACACACTTATAGTGGCAGACTTCGATAATCTACCCTCAGCAATACACAGGTCATCTAGACAAAAATTAAATTAAACAGAGGAATACTGAAGCGATGACATTATAAACCAAAAGAACCTAACAATATTTACAGAACATTTCACCCAAACACAAAAGAATATATATCTTCTTTTCAGCATCGGAAGAAACTTTCTCCAAACTTGAGCATATACTCAGTCACAAAGCAAGTCTGAACATATAACAAGAAAATTTAAATAACCATGTGTATCTTATTAGACCACCAAAGAATAAAGCTGGATTTCAACAACCACAGACACAACAGAAAACCTAAAACTCATAGCTTCTGAAGTGCATGAATAAAAGTAATGAATGAAAACAGACAACTCTACTGAATTAAGACAGACAGACAAGAAGGAGAGAGAGAGAGAGAGGGACAGAGAGAGAGAAACAATAAAATAAATTAAAGTCCTTTTAGTATTCATAGAGAAAGAATGCACAACATATCCAAACTTATGGAACATGATAAGAGGTAAGTCCATAGCCTTAAGTGCCTATGTTTTAAAAAAAATCAAGAGATCTCATCATAACAATATGACAGGACACTTGAAAGTTCTAAAACAAAAATAATAAAATACACTCAAGAGGAGTAAACAGAAAGAAATAATCAAAATGAGGGCTGAAATCAATAAAATAGAAAAAGAAGGAACAATTTCATAAATAAAACAGAGTTGATTCTTTGAGAAAACCAACAAGATAGACAAACCGTTATCCAAATTAACTTCAAGACACAGACAACCTATCCAAGTTAATAAGTTCAGAAACGAAAAGGGGGACAATAACAGACACTAAGGAAATTCCCAGAACTATTAGGTGGTACATTAAAAGCTTGCACTCCAGCTTCATGTTTGATAAGTGGGTAGTGGTTTATGCAGAGACTAATAACTGTGCAAAGTACCTAGTACAAATAACTTTGAGAACTCAATTGTGGATATGTCATCTATTTACCAATTTCAATGCTCAGTAAACTTTGTGGAAGAGGTGTAGAAAGAATGTAAAAGATGGAAGGAAACAGACCAGATAAACAGTTCTCTGCACCCAAATCCCGTGGGAGGGAGAGCTAAAACTTCAGAGAAGCAGACATGCCTGGGAAACCAGAAGAGACTGCACTCTGCACACACATCTCGGACCCAGAGGAAAACCCCAAACGCCATCTGGAACCCTGGTGCACTGAAGCTCCCGGAAACGGCTGCACAGATCTTCCTGGTTGCTGCCGCCACAGAGAGCTCGTGGGCAGCACCGCGCGAGCGAACTTGAGTCTCCGGACAACAGGTAAGACCAACTTTTCTGCTGCAAGTGACCTGCCTGGTGAACTCAAGACACAGGCCCACAGGAACAGATGAAGACCTGTAGAGAGGAAAAACTACACGCCCGAAAGCAGAACACTTTGTCCCCATAACTGGCTGAAAGAAAACAGGAAAACAGGTCTACAGCACTCGTGAAACACAGGCTTATAGGGCAGTCTAGCCACTGTCAGAAATAGCAGAACAAAGTAACACTAGAGATAATCTGATGGTGAGAGGCAAGTACAGGAACCCAAGCAACAGAAACCAAGACTACATGGCACCATCAGAGCCCAATTCTCCCATCAAAACAAACATGGAATATCCAAACACACCAGAAAAGCAAGATCTAGTTTCAAAATCATATTTGATCATGATGCTGGAGGACTTCAAGAAAGACGTGAAGAACTCCCTTAGAGAACAAGTAGAAGCCTACAGAGAGGAATCGCAAAAATGCCTGAAAGAATTCCAGGAAAACATAAATAAACAAGTAGAAGCCCATAGAGAGGAGACACAAAAATCCCTGAAAGAATTCTAGGAAAACACAATCAAGCAGTTGCAGGAATTAAAAATGGAAATAGAAGCAATCAAGAAAGAACACATGGAAACAACCCTGGATATAGAAAACCAAAGGAAGAGACAAGGAGCTGTAGATACAAGCTTCACCAACAGAATACAAGAGATGGAAGAGAGAATCTCAGGAGCAGAAGATTCCATAGAAATCATTGACTCAACTGTCAAAGATAATGTAAAGCGGAAAAAGCTACTAGTCCAAAACATACAGGAAATCCAGGACTCAATGAGAAGATCAAACCTAAGGATAATAGGTATAGAAGAGAGTGAAGATTCCCAGCTCAAAGGACCAGTAAATATCTTCAACAAAATCATAGAAGAAAACTTCCCTAACCTAAAAAAAGAGATACCCATAGGCATACAAGAAGCCTACAGAACTCCAAATAGATTGGACCAGAAAAGAAACACCTCCCGTCACATAATAGTCAAAACACCAAACGCACAAAATAAAGAAAGAATATTAAAAGCAGTAAGGGAAAAAGGTCAGGTAACATATAAAGGAAGACCTATCAGAATCACACCAGACTTTTTGCCAGAAACTATGAAAGCCAGAAGTTCTTGGGCAGATGTCATACAGACCCTAAGAGAACACAAATGCCAGCCCAGGTTACAGTATCCTGCAAAACTCTCAATTAACATAGATGGAGAAACCAAGATATTCCATGACAAAACCAAATTTACACAATATCGTTCTACAAATCCAGCACTACAAAGGATAATAAATGGTAAAGTCCAACATAAGGAGGCAAGCTATACCCTAGAAGAAGCAAGAAACTAATCGTCTTGGCAACAAAACAAAGAGAAGAAAAGCACACAAACATAACCTCACATCCAAATATGAATATAACAGGAAGCAATAATCACTATTCCTTAATATCTCTCAACATCAATGGCCTCAACTATCCAATAAAAAGACATAGATTAACAAACTGGATACGCAACGAGGACCCTGCATTCTGCTGCCTACAGGAAACACACCTAGTAGGACAGACACTACCTTAGAGTGAAAGGCTGGAAAACAACTTTCAAAGCAAATGGTCAGAAGAAGCAAGCTGGAGTAGCCATTCTAATATCAAATAAAATCAATTTTCAACTAAAAGTCATCAAAAACGATAAAGAAGGACACTTCATATTCATCAAAGGAAAAATCCACCAAGATGAACTCTCAATCCTACATATCTATGCCCCAAATACAAGGGCACCTACATACGTAGAAGAAACCTTACTAAAGCTCAAAACACACATTGCACCTCACACAATAAAGTAGGAGATTTCAACAGCCCACTCTCATCAATGGACAGATCATGGAAACAGAAATTAAACAGAGACATAGACAGACTAAGAGAAGTCATGAGCCAAATGGACTTAACGGATATTTATAGAACATTCTATCCTAAAGCAAAAGGATATACCTTCTTCTCAGCTCCTCATGGTACTTTCTCCAAAATTGACCATATAATTGGTCAAAAAACGGGCCTCAACAAGTACAGAAAGATAGAAATAATCCCATGCGTGCTATCGGACCACCACGGCCTAAAACTGGTCTTCAATAACAATAAGGGAAGAATGCCCACATATACGTGGAAATTGAACAATGCTCTACTCAATGATAACCTGGTCAAGGAAGAAATAAAGAAAGAAATTAAAGACTTTTTAGAATTTGATGAAAATGAAGGTACAACATACCCAAACTTATGGGACACAATGAAAGCTGTGCTAAGAGGAAAACTCATAGCGCTGAGTGCCTGCAGAAAGAAACAGGAAAGAGCATATGTCAGCAGCTTGACAGCACACCTAAAAGCTCTAGAACAAAAAGAAGCAAATACACCCAGGAGGAGTAGAAGGCAGGAAATAATCAAACTCAGAGCTGAAATCAACCAAGTAGAAACAAAAAGGACCATAGAAAGAATCAACAGGACCAAAAGTTGATTCTTTGAGAAAATCAACAAGATAGATAAACCCTTAGCCAGACTAACGAGAGGACCCAGAGAGTGTGTCCAAATTAACAAAATCAGAAAGGAAAAGGGAGACATAACTACAGATTCAGAGGAAATTCAAAAAATCATCAGATCTTACTATAAAAACCTATATTCAACAAAACTTGAAAATCTGCATTAAATGGACAATTTCCTAGACAGATACCAGGTACCGAAGTTAAATCAGGAATAGAAACAAAGTAGAAGCAGTCATTAAAGGTCTCCCAACCAGAAAGAGCCCAGGTCCAGACGGGTTTAGTGCAGAATTCTATCAGATCTTCATAGAAGACCTCATACCAATATTATCTAAACTATTCCACAAAATTGAAACAGATGGAACACTACCGAATACCTTCTATGAATCCACAATTAATCTTATACCTAAACCACACAAAGACACAACAAAGAAAGAGAACTTCAGACCAATTTCCCTTATGAATATCGACGCAAAAATACTCAATAAAATTCTGGCAAACCGAATCCAAGAGCACATCAAAACAATCATCCACCATGATCAAGTAGGCTTCATCCCAGGCATGCAGGGATGGTTTAATATACAGAAAACCATCAACGTGATCCATTATATAAACAAACTGAAAGAACAAAACCACATGATCATTTCATTAGATGCTGAGAAAGCATTTGACAAAATTCAACACCCCTTCATGATAAAAGTATTGGAAAGAATAGGAATTCAAGGCCCATACCTAAACATAGGAAAAGCCATATACAGCAAACCAGTTGCTAACATTAAACTAAATGGAGAGAAACTTGGAACAATTCCATTAAAATCAGGGACTAGACTAGGCTGCCCACTCTCTCCCTACTTATTCAATATAGTTCTTGAAGTTCTAGCCAGAGCAATCAGACAACAAAAGGAGGTCAAGGGGATAAGGATCAGGAAAAGAAGAATTCAAAATATCACTATTTGCAGATGATAGGATAGTATATTTAAGTGATCCCAAAAGTTCCACCAGAGAACTACTAAAGCTGATAAACAACTTCAGCAAAGTGCCTGGGTATAAAATTAACTCAAATAAATCAGTAGCCTTCCTCTACACAAAAGAGAAACAAGCCGAGAAAGAAATTAGGGAAACGACACCCTTCATAATAGACCCAAATAATATAAAGTACCTCGGTGTGACTTTAACCAAGCAAGTAAACGATCTGTACAATAAGAACTTCAAGACACTGAAGAAGGAAATTGAAGAAGACCTCAGAAGATGGAAAGATCTCCCATGCTCATGGATTGGCAGGATCAATATAGTAAAAATGGCCATTTTAACAAAAGCGATCTACAGATTCAATGCAATCCCCATCAAAATACCAATCCAATTCTTCAAAGAGTTAGACAGAACAATTTACAAATTCATCTGGAATAACAAAAAAACCCAGGATAGCTAAAACTATCCTCAACAATAAAAAGACTTCAGGGGGAATCACTATCCCTGAACTCAAGCAGTATTACAGAGCAATTGTGATAAAAACTACATGGTATTGGTACAGAGACAGACAAATAGACCAATGGAATAGAATTGAAGACCCAGAAATGAACCCACACACCTATGGTCACTTGATTTTTGACAAAGGGGCCAAAACCTTCCAATGGCAAAAAGATAGCATTTTCAGCAAATAGTGCTGGTTCAACTGGAGGTCAACATGTAGAAGAATGCAGATCGATCCATGCTTATCACCCTGTACAAAGCTTAAGTCCAAGTGAATCAAGGACCTCCACATCAAACCAGACACACTCAAACTAATAGAAGAAAAACTAGGGAAGCATCTGGAACACATGGGCACTGGAAAAAATTTCCTGAACAAATCACCAATGGCTTATGCTCTAAGATCAAGAATCGACAAATGGGATCTCATAAAACTGCAAAGCGTCTGTAAGGCAAAGGACACTGTGGTTAGGACAAAATGGCAACCAACATATTGGGATAAGATCTTTACCAATCCTACAACAGATAGAGGCCTTATATCCAAAATATACAAAGAACTCAAGAAGTTAGACCGCAGGGAGACAAATAACCCTATTAAAAAATGGGGTTCAGAGCTAAACAAAGAATTCACATCTGAGGAATGCCGAATGGCTGAGAAACACCTAAAGAAATGTTCAACATCTTTAGTCATAAGGGAAATGCAAATCAAAACAACCCTGAGATTTCACCTCACACCGGTGAGAAAGGCTAAGATCAAAAACTCAGGTGACAGCATATGCTGGCGAGGATGCGGAGAAAGAGGAACACTCCTCCATTGTTGGTGGGATTGCAGACTGGTACAACCATTCTGGAAATCAGTCTGGAGGTTCCTCAGAAAATTGGACATTGAACTGCCTGAGGATCCAGCTATACCTCTCTTGGGCATATACCCAAAAGATGCCTCAACATATAAAAGAGACACGTGCTCCACTATGTTCATCGCAGCCTTATTTATAATAGCCAGAAGTTGGAAAGAACCCAGATGCCCTTCAACAGAGGAATGGATACAGAAAATGTGGTACATCTACACAATGGAATATTACTCAGCTATCAAAAACAATGACTTTATGAAATTCGTAGGCAAATGGTTGGAACTGGAAAATATCATCCTGACTGAGCTAACACAATCACAGAAAGACATACATGGTATGCACTCATTGATAAGTGGCTATTAGCCCAAATGCTTGAATTATGCTAGATGCCTAGAACAAATGAAACTCAAGACATATGATCAAAATGTGAATGCTTCACTCCTTTTTTAAAAGGGGAACAAGAATACCCTTGTCAGGGGAGAGAGAGGCAAAGATTAAAACAGAGACTGAAGTAACACCCATTCAGAGCCTGCCCCACATGTGGCCCATACATATACACCCATCCAATTAGACAAGATGGATGAAGCAAAGAAGTGCAGGCTGACAGGAGCCAGATGTAGATCTCTCCTGAGAGACACAGCCAGAATACAGCAAATACAGAGGCGAATGCCAGCAGCAAACCACTGAACTGAGAATAGGACCCCCGTTGAAGGAATCAAAGAAAGAACTGGAAGAGCTTGAAGGGGCTCGAGACCCCATATGTACAACAATGCCAAGCAACCAGAGCTTCCAGGGACTAAGCCACTACCTAAATACTATACATGGACTGACCCTGGACTTTGACCCCATAGGTAGCAATGAATATCCTAGTAAGAGCACCAGTGGAAGGGGAAGCGCTGGGTCCTGCTAAGACTGAACCCCCAGTGAACTAGACTGTTGGGGGGAGGGTGGCAATGGGGGGAGGGTTGGGAGGGGAACACCCATAAGGAAGAGGAGGGGGGAGGGGGATGTTTGCCCGGAAACCGGGAAAGGGAATAACACTCGAAATGTATATAAGAAATACTCAAGTTAATAAAAAAAAAGAAAGAATGTAAAAGATGACTAATAGAGAGAAAGGCAATTAAATACTATATTTTGGGTATGTTATAGATTTCACATGCATCAACTCATAGCATCTGTATTTTCCAGCACAATGCCTGAAGAGGATCAAGCCAATCAAAGTTCTAGTCTAGATAAGGTCTCTATGCATCTTATCTCATATTAGATGAGCTATACACAACGGATGTTTATGAGGAAGGGAACATCACTCTCCTTTTCTAATATCACTGTTTTTAGTCTCCCATGCCCTAATGAATGGCCACACACCTATGTGCCTATTGAAAATACAAATAAGACTCGGGGGGTGATATTAATACAAAAAAAAGTAAAAATGAAAAGAGGACAGGAAGCTGGAAAGGAGATGGGGTGGTTGACACAAAAGGGAGTGAACTACAATTAATACGCACTCCATAGGTGTGTGGATAAAAATCTTAAACTCGCCATCATTTTAAATTGTTGTGAACAGATTTTAGTACACAGTACTCTGCAATCATCCCCAATATCAACACTTGAAAATGTTGATTCTACTATACAAATCCAGTCATGTTAGTAATTAATTCCTCCTCTCTTCATGTTTGAAAATGAGTAATCTGTTTCTGTACCTATAGATTTTTCTACTGTGAACATTTTATGAGTTATTCATGCTGTAGATAATGGTCTGTGCCTGGGTAAGTTACTATATATTCTAGGCAATCTGGTATTTGCAGATGTGTCAGTGCTTTTACATCTTGTATACAGATTTCATGTACATATATAATATCAATGGTGTTGAATGAGTGATATAATAAAACATATGCTGCATTTTTAACAAAAACACAGTGACAGATATCCAGATATCAAGACTTTTAATAATTATTATAGCAGGATACAAGATTAGGAACAAAAAGCCATGAGAATTAACGGGGTAAGATATTGAAATCTGAAAGCAGATCCCAGCTACATAACCTTTACTTCTGGCCCAGGTTATAGAGGAAGATGATATTTTCTGTACATGTTCCTGAGGGTCTTAAATATTTAAACAGACAAAAAATACACTTTCATCTAAATCTCACAAAAATGTAATTATAGTAACATTGTTGACTATGTTAAAGAAAGCACAGTAAAACTTCTGAAAATGTGGCAAAATTCTTTACAAACTTAAGAAGAGAAAGGATCTTAAAATATAAACCACATTGTTCTAATCAAGGGGAGACACTGATGAATTATGTTTTGCCAACTCAAACATAATTGTGTTTTAGTAATTCAACTGTAATCCCCATAGACAACACTAAAATAATAAAAATGCAAATACCTGATAAAGTGAGTGTATACACATTTTCTCAAGGATTCTTGTTGACAACAGGTAAAAAAACTTTTTTACAAGGATTCATCTTTCTAACATGTCCATTTATTTAACATTTATTCGTATGGGTATAAACATGCACATGTGTTGAAATACAATTGCTAAAGTGCATGTGTAAAACTCAAGAAAAACTTTCAAAGTTTCTCTTTGATCAAATTCAGGTTCACCTCTTAGAGACAAATGCCTTCACTTGCTGAGCCTTCCTGTCAGTCAACACAAAGCTTGATAAGAAAATGACATAGAACTTGATTGGACAACTCAAGGAAAAGGACATCAATAAAAGCAATAAATATGTGGAAAGCTCCTCAACAATATTTATTAGGATAACAATAGAAGGCTCCAGTTACATAATTCAACAGGGATATCAGATTGGCTAAATTAATACACAAGCAAAATAAAGTATCATCATATATTTAATACAAAAATACATCTTGAATGTAACCTAGAGGAATACACATTGGCACAATTCCTGCCAAACTATTTTTTTCATGGGAGGTAATTTTTATTTGCATGTTAAAAAGGATATGCCTCTGAAGGAACTGACAATGTTCCACAAGTTTAAAGAGATGTAATAGTGTAAAAGAAGCACTGCTTTGAATTATGGGTGATAAATGAATCCCACAGAACCATATATGTCAATGTCTGTTATCTAATTTGTGTTTGTAAAGCATTCCTTTACTTACAAATATACAGAAACAATGGTCAAACAAGCATATTACTGTTTGAATCATAGCCCAGTAGAGCCAGGGTATAGAAATGCAAGTCTTTTTTTTTCCGTTTTTTCTTTATTAACTTGAGTATTTCTTATTTACATTTCGATTATTATTCCCTTTCCCGGTTTCCGGACCAACATCCCCCTTAACCCCTCCTCCTCACCTTCTCTATGGGTGTTCCCCTCCCCATTCTCCCCCCATTACCGCCCTCCCCGCAACAATCACGTTCACTGGGGGTTCAGTCTTGGCAGGACCAAGGGCTTCCCCTTCCACTGGTGCTCTTACTAGGCTATTCATTGCTACCTGTGAGTTTAGAGTCCAGGGTCAGTCCATGTATAGTCTTTGGGTAGTTTGCCAAACTACTTTAACCTTACATTAATGTGTGTGTGTTCCATATAACAACCAAATTGACTTAGATAAACAGTGGAACTTTTAACATATCGTTATTTTGGTACTAAATAATGAAATCCGTTTCAAGCTCATCCATAAAGAATTTTTGGTATAGTATGCTTACTGAAGAAATGCAGAAGAAGAATTTTACTCTGGTTATAACTACATTAAATAGCATAACTACAAAAATTAAGTAAAAATAATGACATAAAAAGTGGTACATATTGATAGAAACCATGAATGTACAATGTAGAACTATAATAAACTACAACATAGTGCTTGGGCATGTGTATTTAGTAACAAAACTGGGACCTACAGAAAGGTAAAAAACTGTATTATTTCTTGATCTTGATAGTGATTGAAATGTGTTTGTTCTCTTCATGAAAATTTATTGGGCCTTGTATTAAGTTTTGTGTTCCTGCATTTATGAATGAGGTATATCATAATAAAAATGTCTTATGAAAGAAAAGTTATGGAGATGACCCTATAATACTAAAATTCTGATACTAATAAGAAAATAATAAAGGTTAAAATATTTTGAAAGTCAAGTGAAACAAAATTTGAGATAATAGATAATGGTCTGCAATATTGATTAAATCGATTTTCCCCACAATATCTTTTTGTTTTATTGGAAGGCAGAGATCAAAACATCATGGTGAGGCATGAAAGAATAGCTCCATGTTGGAAGAAGGAAAGCAGCTCTTGTAAAAAGTCACATGACTGTTTCTGCTAATGTTAATGTAAATGCTACGCAATGCTAATTTAAACAGGTATTTAGAAGCTTAATAAAAAGTCATTTTATAAGTTGGGGGGAAATGTTATCATGCCAGACAACATGAGTATATTTAACATTATAGAAATTTATATAAATTTTGCCTCCATGACCTATTATATTCTTTCTACAATATATCATCTTAAATAATGATCTTTCATAAAGAGAATAATACTGTATTAGTCATTCTTTTTTTTTTTGTTTTGTTTTGTTTTGTTTTGTTTTTTTTAATTTTTCTTTTTTTTTTTATTAACTTGAGTATTTCTTATATACATTTCAAGTGTTATTCCCTTTCCCGGTTTCCGGACAAACATCACCCTCCCCCCTCCCCTTCCTTATGGGTGTTCCCCTCCCAAACCTCCCCCCATTGCCACCCTCCCCGCATAGTCTAGTTCACTGGGGATTCAGTCTTAGCAGGACCCAGGGCTTCCCCTTCCACTGGTGCTCTTACTAGGATATTCATTGCTACCTATGGGGTCAGAGTACAGGGTCAGTCCATGTATAGTCTTTAGGTAGTGGCTTAGTCCCTGGAAGCTCTGGTTGCTTGGCATTGTTGTACTTTTGGGGTCTCGAGCCCCTTCAAGCTCTTCCAGTTCTTTCTCTGATTCCTTCAATAGGGGACCTATTCTCAGTTCAGTGGTTTGCTGCTGGCATTCGCCTCTATATTTGCTGTATTCTGGCTGTGTCTCTCAGGAGAGATCTACATCCGGCTCCTGTCGGTCTGCACTTCTTTGCTTCATCCATCTTGTCTAATTGGGTGGCTGTGTATGTATGGGCCACATGTGGGGCAGGCTCTGAATGGGTGTTCCTTCAGTCTCTGTTTTAATCTTTGCCTCTCCCTTCCCTGCCAAGGGTATTCTTGTTCCCCTTTTAAAGAAGGAGTGAAGCATTCACATTTTGATCATCCGTCTTGAGTTTCTTTTGTTCTAGGCATCTAGGGTAATTCAAGCATTTGGGCTAATAGCCACTTATCAATGAGTGCATACCATGTATGTCTTTCTGTGATTGGGTTAGCTCACTCAGGATGATATTTTCCAGTTCCAGCCATTTGCCTACGAATTTCATAAAGTCATTGTTTTTGATAGCTGAGTAATATTCCATTGTGTAGATGTACCACATTTTCTGTATCCATTCCTCTGTTGAAGGGCATCTGGGTTCTTTCCATTTTCTGGCTATTATAAATAAGGCTGCGATGAACATAGTGGAGCACGTGTCTCTTTTATATGTTGAGGCATCTTTTGGGTATATGCCCAAGAGAGGTATAGCTGGATCCTCAGGCAGTTCAATGTCCAATTTTCTGAGGAACCTCCAGACTGATTTCCAGAATGGTTTTACCAGTCTGCAATCCCACCAACAATGGAGGAGTGTTCCTCTTTCTCCACATCCTCGCCAGCATCTGCTGTCACCTGAGTTTTTGATCTTAGCCAATCGCACTCGTGTGAGGTGAAATCTCAGGGTTGTTTTGATTTGCATTTCCCTTATGACTAAAGATGTTGAACATTTCTTTAGGTGTTTCTCAGCCATTCGGCATTCCTCAGCTGTGAATTCTTTGTTTAGCTCTGAACCCCATTTTTTAATAGGGTTATTTGTTTCCCTGCGGTCTAACTTCTTGAGTTCTTTGTATATTTTGGATATAAGGCCTCTATCTGTTGTAGGATTGGTAAAGATCTTTTCCCAATATGTTGGTTGCCGTTTTGTCCTAACCACAGTGTCCTTTGCCTTACAGAAGCTTTGCAGTTTTATGAGATCCCATTTGTCGATTCTTGATCTTAGAGCATGAGCCATTGGTGTTTTGTTCAGGAAATTTTTTCCAGTGCCCATGTGTTCCAGATGCTTCCCTAGTTTTTCTTCTATTAGTTTGAGTGTGTCTGGTTTGATGTGGAGGTCCTTGATCCACTTGGACTTAAGCTTTGTACAGGGTGATAAGCATGGATCGATCTGCATTCTTCTACATGTTGACCTCCAGTTGAACCAGCACCATTTGCTGAAAATGCTATCTTTTTTCCATTGGATGGTTTTGGCTCCTTTGTCAAAAATCAAGTGACCATAGGTGTGTGGGTTCATTTCTGGGTCTTCAATTCTATTCCATTGGTCTATCTGTCTGTCTCTGTACCAATACCATGCAGTTTTTATCACTATTGCTCTGTAATACTGCTTGAGTTCAGGGATAGTGATTCCCCCTGAAGTCCTTTTATTGTTGAGGATAGCTTTAGCTATCCTGGGTTTTTTGTTATTCCAGATGAATTTGCAAATTGTTCTGTCTAACTCTTTGAAGAATTGGATTGGTATTTTGATGGGGATTGCATTGAATCTGTAGATTGCTTTTGGTAAAATGGCCATTTTTACTATATTAATCCTGCCAATCCATGAGCATGGGAGATCTTTCCATCTTCTGAGGTCTTCTTCAATTTCTTTCCTCAGTGTCTTGAAGTTCTTATTGTACAGATCTTTTACTTGCTTGGTTAAAGTCACACCGAGGTACTTTATATTATTTGGGTCTATTATGAAGGGTGTCGTTTCCCTAATTTCTTTCTCGGCTTCTTTCTCTCTTGTATAGAGGAAGGCAACTGATTTATTTGAGTTAATTTTATACCCAGCCACTTTGCTGAAGTTGTTTATCAGCTTTAGTAGTTCTCTGGTGGAACTTTTGGGATCACTTAAATATACTATCATGTCATCTGCAAATAGTGATATTTTGACCTCTTCTTTTCCGATCTGTATCCCTTTGATCTCCTTTTGTTGTCTGATTGCTCTGGCTAGAACTTCAAGAACTATATTGAATAAGTAGGGAGAGAGTGGGCAGCCTTGTCTAGTCCCTGATTTTAGTGGGATTGCTTCAAGTTTCTCTCCATTTAGTTTAATGTTAGCAACTGGTTTGCTGTATATGGCTTTTAATATGTTTAGGAATGGGCATTGAATTCCTATTCTTTCCAGGACTTTTATCATGAAGGGGTGTTGAATTTTGTCAAATGCTTTCTCATCATCTAATGAAATGATCATGTGGTTCTGTTCTTTCAGTTTGTTTATATAATGGATCACATTGATGGTTTTCTGTATATTAAACCATCCCTGCATGCCTGGGATGAAGCCTACTTGATCATGGTGGATGATTGTTTTGATGTGCTCTTGAATTCGGTTTGCCAGAATTTTATTGAGTATTTTTGCGTCGACATTCATAAGGGAAATTGGTCTGAAGTTCTCTTTCTTTGTTGTGTCTTTGTGTGGTTTAGGTATAAGAGTAATTGTGGCTTCGTAGAAGGAATTCGGTAGGGCTCCATCTGTTTCAATTTTGTGGAATAGTTTGGATAATATTGGTATGAGGTCTTCTATGAAGGTTTGATAGAATTCTGCACTAAACCCGTCTGGACCTGGGCTCTTTTTGGTTGGGAGACCTTTAATGACTGCTTCTATTTCCTTAGGAGTTATGGGGTTGTTTAACTGGTTTATCTGTTCCCGATTTAACTTCGATACCTGGTATCTGTCTAGGAAATTGTCCATTTCCTGAAGATTTTCAAATTTTGTTGAATATAGGTTTTTATAGTAAGATCTGATGATTTTTTGAATTTCCTCCGAATCTGTAGTTATGTCTCCCTTTTCATTTCTGATTTTGTTAATTTGGACACACTCTCTGTGTCCTCTCGTTAGTCTGGCTAAGGGTTTATCTATCTTGTTGATTTTCTCAAAGAACCAACTTTTGGTTCTGTTGATTCTTTCTATGGTCCTTTTTGTTTCTACTTGGTTGATTTCAGCTCTGAGTTTGATTATTTCCTGCCTTCTACTCCTCCTGGGTGTATTTGCTTCTTTTTGTTCTAGAGCTTTTAGGTGTGCTGTCAAGCTGCTGACATATGCTCTTTCCTGTTTCTTTCTGCAGGCACTCAGCGCTATGAGTTTTCCTCTTAGCACAGCTTTCATTGTGTCCCATAAGTTTGAGTATGTTGTACCTTCATTTTCATTAAACTCTAAAAAGTTTTTAATTTCTTTCTTTATTTCTTCCTTGACCAGGTTATCATTGAGTAGAGCATTGTTCAATTTCCACGTATATGTGGGCATTCTTCCCTTATTGTTATTGAAGACCAGTTTTAGGCCGTCGTGGTCCAATAGCACGCATGGGATTATTTCTATCTTTCTGTACCTGTTGAGGCCCATTTTTTGACCAATTATATGGTCAATTTTGGAGAAAGTACCATGAGGAGCTGAGAAGAAGGTATATCCTTTTGCTTTAGGATAGAATGTTCTATAAATATCTGTGAAGTCCATTTGGCTCATGACTTCTCTTAGTCTGTCTACATCACTGTTTAATTTCTGTTTCCATGATCTGTCCATTGATGAGAGTGGGGTGTTGAAATCTCCCACTATTATTGTGTGAGGTGCAATGTGTGTTTTGAGCTTTAGTAAGGTTTCTTTTACGTATGTAGTTTCCCTTGTATTTGGGGCATAGATATTTAGGATTGAGGGTTCATCTTGGTTGATTTTTCCTTTGATGAATATGAAGTGTCCTTCCTTATCTTTTTTGATGACTTTTAGTTGGAAATTGATTTTATTTGATATTAGAATGGCTACTTCAGCTTGCTTCTTCTGACCATTTGCTTGGAAAGTTGTTTTCCAGCCTTTCACTCTGAGGTAGTGTCTGTCTTTGTCTCTGAGGTGTGTTTCCTGTAGGCAGCAGAATGCAGGGTCCTCGTTGCGTATCCAGTTTGTTAATCTATGTCTTTTTATTGGGGAGTTGAGGCCATTGATATTGAGAGATATTAAGGAATAGTGATTATTGCTTCCCGTTATATTCATATTTGAATGTGAGGTTATGTTTGTGTGCTTTCATTCTCTTTGTTTTGTTGCCAAGACGATTAGTTTCTTGCTTCTTCTAGGGTATAGCTTGCCTCCTTATGTTGGGCTTTACCATTTATTATCCTTTGTAGTGCTGGATTTGTAGAAAGATATTGTGTAAATTTGGTTTTGTCATGGAATATCTTGGTTTCTCCATCAATGTTAATTGAGACTTTTGCTGGATACAGTAACCTGGGCTGGCATTTGTGTTCTCTTAGGGTCTGTATGACATCAGTCCAGGATCTTCTGGCCTTCATAGTTTCTGGCGAGAAGTCTGGTGTGATTCTGATAGGTCTCCCTTTATATGTTACTTGACCTTTTTCCCTTACTGCTTTTAATATTCTTTCTTTATTTTGTGTGTTTGGTGTTTTGACAATTATGTGACGGGAGGTGTTTCTTTTCTGGTCCAATCTGTTTGGAGTTCTGTAGGCTTCTTGTATGTCTATGGGTATCTCTTTTTTTAGGTTAGGGAAGTTTTTTTCTATGATTTTGTTGAAGATATTTACTGGTCCTTTGACCTGGTAGTCTTCACTCTCTTCTATACCTATTATCCTTAGGTTTGATCTTCTCATTGAGTCCTGGATTTCCTGTATGTTTTGGACCACTAGCTTTTTCCGCTTTACATTATCTTTGACAGTTGAGTCAATGATTTCTATGGAATCTTCTGCTCCTGAGATTCTCTCTTCCATCTCTTGTATTCTGTTGGTGAAGCTTGTATCTACAGCTCCTTGTCTCTTCTTTTGGTTTTCTATATCCAGGGTTGTTTCCATGTGTTCTTTCTTGATTGCTTCTATTTCCATTTTTAATTCCTTCAACTGTTTGATTGTGTTTTCCTGGAATTCTTTCAGGGATTTTTGCGATTCCTCTCTGTAGGCTTTTACTTGTTTATTAATGTTTTCCTGTGCTTCCCTAAGTGTGTTCATGTCTTTCTTGAAGTCCTCCAGCATCATGATCAAATATGATTTTGAAACTAGATCTTGCTTTTCTGGTGTGTTTGGATATTCCATGTTTGTTTTGGTGGGAGAATTGGGCTCCGATGATGGCATGTAGTCTTGGTTTCTGTTGCTTGGGTTCCTGCGCTTGCCTCTCGCCATCAGATTATCTCTAGTGTTACTTTGTTCTGCTATTTCTGACAGTGGCTAGACTGTCCTATAAGCCTGTGTGTCAGGAGTGCTGTAGACCTGTTTTCCTCTCTTTCAGTCAGTTATGGGGACAGAGTGTTCTGCTTTCGGGCGTGTAGTTTTTCCTCTCTACAGGTCTTCAGCTGTTCCTGTGGGCCTGTGTCTTGAGTTCACCAGGCAGCTTTCTTGCAGCAGAAAATTTGGTCTTACCTGTGGTCCCGAGGCTCAGGTTCGCTCGTGGGGTGCTGCCCAGGGGCTCTCTGCAGCGGCAGCAACCAGGAAGACCTGTGCCGCCCCTTCCGGGAGCTTCAGTGCACCAGGGTTCCAGATGGTCTTTGGCTTTTTCCTCTGGCGTCCGAGATGTGTGTGCAGGGAGCAGTCTCTTCTGGTTTCCCAGGCTTGTCTGCCTCTCTGAAGGTTTAGCTCTCCCTCCCACGGGATTTGGGTGCAGAGAACTGTTTATCCGGTCTGTTTCCTTCAGGGTCCGGCGGTGTCTCTGGCATGTGTCCTGCTGCTCCTGGGCCCTCCCCCACGGGAGCCCAGAGGCCTTATACAGTTTCCTCTTGGGCCAGGGATGTGGGCAGGGGTGAGCAGTGTTGGTGGTCTCTTCCGCTCTGCAGCCTCAGGTGTGCCCACCTGACCAGGCGGTTGGGTCTCTCTCTCACCGGGTCTGGGAGCAGAGAGCTGCTGCGGGCCAAAAAGTCAGGGTTTTTAACTGGAAATTTATCCCTTTTTTAAATGTACATATTTGTCATTTAATTTGCCTCATCGGATTTCTTTGTACCGTAAACTATAGCTTTTGATATGTGTTGGTTTTTTGGGGTTTTTTGTTTTGTTTTGTTTTGTTTGTTCTATCAAGATGTCTCGGGAGGTAAATACATTTGCTACCAAGCCATTTGCTCCCATCAACTGCTAGAGGAAGACTCTTTAATTGAAATTGGTCTATGTACCATTCTATGAGTATAGGAGAATATCATTAGGAATCATTCCATTGACTTTTTTTTGTAGGAGAGTGGGTGATCAGTAATGTTTGGTTTTATCCCAGGTCTCTGAACTATCTAGCTTCCAACTCCTGGCCATGTAAAAATGTCTACCTATTGTGACTTGAGCCTCAAGTTAGAATGGTTATTAGTTGGCCACAGCCACAAACTTTGAGTCACTTTGACCCAGCCTTTTGTGCAAGCAGGGCAGGCAATAGGATGAAAGTTTTGTGGCTAGGTTGGTGGCTAGGTCCAGCTATTGGGAGTCTTGCCTGGTATAAAAGATGTCTTGTTCAGACTCTGTATCCTCCATTACTAGGACTCCTCACTAGGTTGATCCTTTTAGAATCCTGGGAGTATATACTGTACTAGGTTTCTACATTGCCCTCTCCTTGAACACCAGTCAACTCTCTCCATACTCTACCTTTATCACTCTCCTGCCCCAATTATATTAATTCTGTTCCAATTACCACATGAACACAGTTCATCTAGGAAATTTATTCTATTTCCCCTTTTCAAGGACCTATATACCCTCCTTAGAGCCCTCCTTGTGACTTAGCCTCTCTACATCCATGAGTTGTAGCATAATTATCCTTTACTCAATATGTAATGTACACTTATAAGTGAGTACACACCATGTTTCTCATGGGTCTGGGTTACCTCAGGTAGGATGATCTTTCCTAGTTCCATCCATTTGTGTGCAAGTTTTATGATGTATTTTTTTAACAGGTAACTAATGTGCCATTAAATAAATGTACCACAATTTCATTATCCATTCTCTCTTGAGAGACATCAAGGCTATCTACAGTTTCTGGATATTATGAGTAAAGCTGCAGTAAACATGGTGAGCAAGTATCCTTTAGTAGGATGGACCATCCTGAAGTAGAAATTTCTGGTTTCTTTGTACACTCAGTTGTGTCAAATGTTTTTTTCTGTAAACTGTTTTATGAGAGGATGTTTTGCTGAAGAAGACATGTGAGAGGATGTTGTGCTAAAGCAGACCAGTGACTGTTGCTTCCTGTTATTTTTGCTGTTAGAGGAGGAATTATATTTGTGTGACTATCTTCTTTTGGGTTTATTGAAAGAAGATACATTTCTTGCTTTTTCTTTGGTGTAGTTTCCCTCCTTGTGTTGGAGTTTTCTATCTATTATTCTTTGTAGGGATGGATGTATGTAAAACTTTAAATTTGGATTTGTCATGGAATATCTTGGTTTCTCCATCTAATCTAATTGATAGTTTTGCTAGGTATAGTAGCCTCAGCTGGTATTTGTTTTCTCTTAGGATCTATGTGATATCTGCACAGGATCTTCTGGCTTCTAGAGTCTCTGTTGAGAAGTCTGGTATAATTCTGATAGGTCTGCCTTTATATGTTACTTGACCTTTTTACCTTACTGCTTTTAATATTGTTTCTTTGTTTTTGCCTTTGGTTTTTATTATGGGATGAGAGGAATTTCTTTTCTGCTCCAATCTATTTGTTGTTCTGTAAGTTTCTTGTATGTTTGTGGGCATCTCTTGCTTTAGGTTGGGGAAATTTTCTTTTACAATTTTGTTGAAGATATTTACTGGCCCTTGGAGTTGGGAATCTTTGCTTTCTTCTTCTATGACTATTATTCTTAGTTTTGGTCTACACATTGTGTCCTGGATTTCCTGGATGTTTTGGGTTAGGAGCTTTTTGTATTTTGCATTTTTTGCCTGTTGTGTCAAAATGTTCTATATCTTCTACACCTGAGATTCTCTTTTCTATCTCTTGTATTTTGTTGGTGATGCTTGCATCTATGACTCCTGATCTCTTTCTTAGGTTTTCTATCTCCAGGTTTGTCTCCCTTTGTAATTTCTTTATTGTTTCTATTTTCATTTTTAGATCTTGGGTGGTTTTGGTCAATTCCTTCACCTGTTTGGTTGCTTTCCTGTATTTCTCTAAGGGATAATTGTGTTTCCTCTTTAAGGGTTTCTATCTGTTTACCTGTGCTCTCCTGTATTTCTTTAAGGGAGTTATTTATGTCCTTCCTAAATATTTATGTCCTCTATCATCATCATGAGATGTTTATGTCCTTCCTAAAATTCTCTATCATCATCATGATATGCGATTTTAAATCTGAATCTTACTTTTTCTGGTGTGTTGCGGTATCCAGGGTATCCTGTAGTAGGAGAACTGGATTCTGATGATGCCAAGTAGCCTTGGTTTCTGTTGCTTATGTTCTTGAGCTTGCCTCTTGTCATCTGGTTATCTCTGGTGTTAGCTTGTCTTGTAGTCTCTGAATGTAGTCTGTCCCTCCTATGAACCTGTTAGCCTGTTATCTTACATATGTTAGCACTCCTGGGAGACCAACTCTCTGTGGACAGGATTGGGTTGTGGATAATTTGGCACATGATTAGCTCCAGGGTGCAGTTGGAAACTGGAAGGATTGTGTCCCGGCTGCTTCGTGTTTCCTGTGTCCTGTGGGCTCTGGGCAGGTCCTGCTTGGGCCAGGTATTGGAGCAATAGTGGTGCTCTCACCTATGATTTAGGTGTTTCGCACTCCTGGGAAACGAGCTCTCTCTGGGTGGGTTTGTTTTGTGGAGAGCTGTGGCACAGTGTTAGCTCTGGAAACTGGAAGCTCTGTATCCAAATTTTTAATTAGTTATTTGGTGTTTTGATATCTAATTCCTAGAGTTTTTTAAAAATATATTTCAGATATTAGTTATCTATCAGATGTGGAGTTGATAAAAATCTTTTCCCAAAATGTAGGCTACTTCTTTGTCCTATTGATGGAATTCTCTGCCTAACTGAACCTTTTCAGTTTCATGATATCTCATTTATTAACTGTTGATCTTAGGTGCTTGCACTTTAAATATTCTGTAAAAATTCCTCTCTTGTGCCACTGTTTTCAAGGCTACTCTCTACTTTCTTTTCTATCAGGCTCAATGTATCTGGTTTTATGTTGAGGTCTTTGGACTTGAACTATGTGCAGAGTGTTCTATTTGCATTTCTACATGTACATATCCAGATTTACCAACGCCATTTGTTGAAGATGCTGTCTTTTTTCCCAAAGTGTATTTATCGCATTTTAAAAGTCATAAATCAAGTGTTCATGTGTTTGGATTTATGTCTAGGTCTTAAAATCAATTCCATTGATCAAGTATAAGTGCTAGTGCTTACTTACTGGGCAAGGTTACCTGATGTGGCCAGAAGGAATGAAACTAGGCCATTGGAGGGTCCACAGAAAATTTTGAGCTGCGGTAATTTTATTGAGAGCAATCATACTTTTTATATCGTTATCAGGAACAGAATATAATGGTAATTGCCAGGATCAATACAGTTGTAGTTGCCAGGATAAAACACTGTGCAAAGCTTTAGATGGTATACAAGATTAATGTCCAAGACCAATTGCCTTGTCAAACTTTCATGCTTCCTTGACGAACTAGTAAGGAAACAAACAGAAACACAAAGCAGGCTGAATGTTCTACTGTCCTAGGGAATGCATTAGTTTTCCAGGAACTGGAAGGCATATTATGCCACAGAAGCCTTGGACTCTAAACTGAAAAGCCTATGTGTTGGTGTCATTTTTTTCAAACCCTACTTTTAATAACAGTTCTTAAATGCTTGAACCTCCCTTGTAGCTCACCACCCACCATAGGTAGTGGAAAAGAAAGGTTATTAGGATATGGGGGAAATGGACCTGTTTAGAAAATTGTCTTTGGAGCAAGTCTTATCTGTGTTGTCAGGAAATCACCAGTGCAGTTCACAGGATTCAGCAGCAGCAGCACCTCAATCTTCTTGTAAACACTTCATGAATATGCCTGCAGTCCAGTACAGTAATGTTGTGATAGAAAACACGAATCAACAGCAATGACATGATCCAGCAGACACACCCAGGTCTCAGCTGAATAGGAACAAATCAAAAGAGCAGTTAGGACCAAAAGAGATGCCTGGAAAAGTTCTCCGCCATGCCTCACTCAAGAAAGTGAAGACTAGCAAACACATGAGACCAATGATACATTGCAAAGCAAGCTATGCAAGCAAGCTCCTCTCACAATTTGTTGAGTCCTATTTATCCTGCTTCCAAACATCACATGTCCTTCACAGGTCTGGCCTTATCTCATGTCTTGCCTTGGCAAGATTGACTTAGCAAAACTCTATGTGAGTTTGTATCAGCTGACATCACTGTGCCAATGGGCCTACATCTGCAGAAGTGGCAAGAAGTCATTAGAACACCACCAAAAGATTTTGGTGCATTTCTCTCTATGAAGTCATGACAAATGGAGTTCATCTGCACAATGTAAGAAGAACCGATACATTTATGTCGTTAGTAAAGAATCCATCATCATCATTTCACCTGTGTCTGCTTAAGCAAAATATTCCTTCATGTGTCTATTTTAGCAAAACATTCTTTCACTTGTGTCCACTTCAGGAAAATATTCCTTCACGTTTGTCCCAGCAAAACACCACCCAACACAACTGACTTTCCAAGGAAACCAGAAGTTTCCACTTCATATCCCCTTCTCTGTTTAAAATTTTTCATTTTCTCTAACATTAACAATCTATACATAATATAAATAATTACAAGAACTGTCACATTTTAAATAATTGGCTTATGTACAATATAGCTAAAAAACAATCTAACAGAACAACCTTAAACTTCTATCAATATACAGTAATTAAGTAAAGCCTTAAATTTCTGTCAACATGCAAAATTTATGCAAAAATATTAAATTTCTATTAAAATTTCTTTTAATATACAATAGTTTGAACAAAACAATTTTAAATTTCTATCAGTATACAATAATTAAACAAACCTTAAACTTCTATTAATTCAAACTGTAAATTTCCAACTGTAAATAATTCAACTGTAAATTTTTATCAAAACACAATAATTAAGCAAAACATTCATATATATATGCCTCTCGTTGAATTGGGGCAAAGAATTCCTGTTTGAGTCCCAGAAAAATGGTTTTTCTGAAATAAAGCTAGCTGTACCCTTTATTATCCAGTCTGTGTGTTTATCCATCTCTCCATTGTCTGTTTAGTCTATGTATTGTCCCATCTCTGTGTTTTGCCAGTCTCTGTGTGATCAGTCATTGGGGTTGCCCTCTTGAAATTGATTTGCATGCATATTTTGGAGTAATCAGTAACCAAGACAGTTTGGGAATTACCTGGGCTATTTGCTTTGTGAAGACATCCATGTCTCAGGTGATGAGAGCTTTTCCCTGGCCAAATCTAATATTTATGTTTTGTTGGCAGCCATATTTTTTATTCCCTGGTGATGCATAGGTATAATCATGTTCCCATCTTAAAACTATTACAGCTTTCATTCTAAGGTCAACACATCCTTATAGTATATGGGTTGGCCTAGTTCCTCAGTTTTTTAGATAACCCAGTGTCTCTCAGCTGTTATTGTTCCCTTTCGCCTACATTAAGAAAATAGAGAGTTAACAAAGCATTATTTAGTTTTTCTTTGGGGTTTTTAACTCTCCTATTTTGCTTTATAAGCCATCTATTTTAAGATAAGATTGGATCTTTCTATAACAGCTTGTCTTGTGGGATTATGTGTATATATGTATATTATGTATATATATACATATATATACATGTGTGTGTGTATGTATATATATGTCTGTGTGTGTGTGTGTGTGTACCAATACCATGGTTCATATAATCATATACAAAGAATTGCCTCATTTTATTGAATACATATGGGGAGCATTGTCAGTTTCAATTTGCAATTATTTCTAATAAGTGTGTAGTTACATAATCACCCATTACAGAACTCAAAGCAGTTGCCCATTGAAACCATCAGTATGTGTCAATGATATGGCATATGTATTTTGTTTTCTAAATTCTGCAAAATGAAAACACCCATCTGACAAATGTCCTTTCTTTGATACCCATAGGGTTAGTACCAGCAGGTAACAGAGTTTGGTTGCATAGAAAACACATAGGACACCTTTTTTAAATTATTTATTTGGCTTGATGCCAAGTGATGGAATTTTTTTTCTCTTTAAATTTGTCTCATTAGCATGATGTTTCTCATGAAATTTTAAGTCTTTTAACACATTGTCTATTAATAATCAGTCAATTTCATCATTTCCTTGAGCTAATTAATGGACCTAGCAAACCTCTATGAGAGAGAATAAGAGTAATATATATA
This sequence comes from Rattus norvegicus, assembly GCF_021556685.1. Lineage (NCBI taxonomy): Eukaryota > Metazoa > Chordata > Mammalia > Rodentia > Muridae > Rattus > Rattus norvegicus. Next base: position 62,570,639 of record NC_141539.1, read on the forward strand.
ATGGATAATTTCTATTTCTGATGGCCTGTTGGACTTACATAAATAACAAAATTAATTCTGAGTTATCAGGTACAAATTCAGCAGTATTTATATGAAAACCTACTCTTTCTGCCTATAAAGAATCAGTGATTGTTTTAAGAGATTCAGGATAATCTAATAACACCATAGGGATTGCATACAATTGTGACTTTTGAACGAATATATATGGATATTTTATCACCTTGCTTATTTTATCTGGCTAATAACCTGTCACCCCCATTTTGTTTGCATCAGTATAAAATGCTGGTGCCTCTGGAATTGGTGTTTTCTTTACTATATATGAAAGAATCCAGTTAGTTCTTTTTATAAACTGTATACATTTCCTTTTTGGATATTTATTATTAATTTTGCCCAAGAAATTACTGCAAGTATTTGCTAATCCTCAATCACCCATAATGATATAATCAAATAATTTTTAAAAGGGACTACAATTCCAGCTGGATCTTTTCCTTACTATTAACATAGTTTTATTCTACCCTTTACTCAGCAGTTCTGTAGTGTAACTAGAAATCAGGAATGGTGGTAAGTCTGACAGTTCTGTTACTGCTCAGGATTGTCTTACTTATCCTGGGTTTCTTATTTCTCCATATGAAGGTGAGTATTATCCTTTAAACATCTGTGGAGAATTATATTGGTATTTTTATTTCGATTGTATTGAATATGTAGATTTTTTTGTAGTATGGTCACTATTACTATGTCAATCCTATGAATTCGTGAGCATGAGAGATTTTTCCTTCTATATCCTCTTCAATTTCTTTTTCAAGAATTTAAAGTTTTTATCATATACATCTTTCAGCTGCTTGGTTAGAGTTACCCCAGGATATTTTATATTTTTTGAGGGTATTGTGAAAGATGTTTTTTCATTGATTTATTTCTAAATTGGTTTGTCATTTGTTCTACTTAATCTTGTATCCTGCCCCTTTCATGAAAGAGTCTATCAGTTTTATAGTAGTTTCCTGGAAAACTACTATTTTGAGGGGTTAATAATGTATACTACCACATCATCTGCAAATAAATATACTTTGACTTCTTCATTTCCAATTTGTATTTCCTAAATCTTGAGTTGTCTTATTGATCTAGGTAAAAATTCAAGTCCTGTCTTGACTAGAGATGTAGGGAGTAGACAACTTTGATAGATTATATTGACTTATTTTTATATACTGAACCATCCCAAAAACACTGGGATGAAGACTACTCATTCATGGTGAATGATTTTTTAATGTGTTCTTCAATTATGGTTGCACGTATCATGTTAAGAATTTTCACATCTATGATCATAAGGAAATTGGTATGTAATTCTCTTTTGTTTTTGAGTCTTTATGTATTTGGGTACCTGAGTAACTGTAGCCTCATAAAATGAAATGAATTTGACAATAACTTATGGTTTCTATATTGTGGAATAATTTGAGGAATATTGGTGTTACTACTTCTTTGAAAATCTGGCAGAACTCTGTGGTAAAACCATCTGCTCTGGGGTTCTTTTGTTTTTGTTTTTGTTTTGTTTTTTTGTTGTTTGTTTGTTTTATTTAGTTTTGTTTAGATTTTCAAATTTTGTGGAGTATAAGTTTTAAAGTACATTGTTATAATTCTCTGTATTCCTCTGTGACTGTTGTTATGTCCATGTTTTAGTTTCTTCTTTAGTTAACTTGGATATTTGCTCTCAGTCTTTTAGTTAGTTTGGCCAAGAGTTTATCTATCTTGTTGATTTTCACAAACAACCAACTTTTTTGTTTCATTGATCCTTTGTATTATTCTCTTTGTTTCTATTTTCTTGATTTCAGTACTAATTTCCTGGCAGGTACTCCTTTTTTGTGGGAATATTTCTTTACATTCTAGAACTATTAGCTTTGCTGTTAAGTTGCTGGTGTGACATCCATTTTTTTAAATTAGGTATTTAATTCCACTTATTATTGATTTCATTCTATACTATAAGTTTGGGAATGGTGTGTTTTTATTTTCATTAAATTCTAAATTGTCTTGAATTCTTGTCATTATTTCTGTCTTGGCCTATTTTTTCATTCAATAGAAAATTGTTCAAATTCCATGAGTTTATTAACTTTCTGTTGTTTCTTTTGTTTAAATACAACTTTAATTTGTGGTGGTCTGATAGGATGCTGAAACCTATCTCAATTTCCTTGTTATATTTGTTTTGCTTCTGAGTATGTGATTACTTTTGGAAAAAGTACCATAAGGTTCTGCAAAAGAATATTCCTTTGTGTTTGGGTGAAATGGTCTATAAATATCTGTTAGGTCCTTTTGGTTTATGACTGTAGTTAGAGTCATTTCTCTGTTAAGTTTCTGTTGTTCTAGATGACCTGTTCTGGTGAGAGTGGCAAACTGAAGTCTTCCAATATATTTTTCTTAGATTTACCAGTGTTTTTTTAGTTTTTGGTTTTGTTGTTTTTGTTGTTGTTGTTGTTGCTGCTGTGGTTGTTTGATTGATGTATTTATTTCTTCCATTATATCTTCAATGACTGATTTTCTCTCTTCCATCTCTTATATTCTATTGGTGAATCTTGCCTCTCTAGTTTTTATTCAAATTCCTAATGTTTTGTTTCCAGAATTCCCTTGGGATTGGTTGTTGTTGTTTTTGTTTGTTTGATTGATGGCTTCTATTTCCATTTTATGTCCTCAAGGTTTCTAGTGGAGGACTGGATTGCATTCATTTGAGTTGTTGGCCAAGGAAGTCCCAGGGAAGTTCCAAACAACTCAGTCTGGCATTAAGATAAATTGACAGCAGAACCCCATTGTCAAGGACAACATTCAAACAAACTACTGAACATGAAGAAGTCTTGCTGGTGCCTACATGGAGACTTCACATCTATGTTGCAGTCTCTTTGGTGAGGGATTATAGACTACCAAAAGAGAAATGTAAACAAGGACCTAGACACAAAACCTTTGACCTACAAAATATTGTAGGGGAGTAGTAGCACAGAACTTGTGGGATAGTCTAGCAATGTCTGATTTGACTTAAGTCCAACTGTAATAACACTGCTAGAATCATTACTCTTGTGATTCATACAATTGTTAACAAGGATTATTTGAATACAAGCACTGTGAAATTATGGCAGTTAATTGGGAAGGGATTACTTTTAAATTACTAAAATGTGGGTACTATAAAGATTTTAGATACATTAAAAATGGAATGATTCTTGTTTCATGAGAAAAAAATAGAACCAAATATCACTTAATGTAAAATCTTTACATTTGCTTTTACTGTGAAGTTTTATGTAGACTAAAGTTGACTACAGGTAGCAAACCTGGTAAGTAAAAGTAGATAAGAAGCAAACAACTTCAGTTGATTTAGTTTTAGGTTACATAGAATAGAAATCTTTGCACTTTAACAATTCAACTGTTAGTAGCCAAGGAAATAAGCAACTTTGTAAGAACATTATTAAAGAGAATTATTAAAGAATATTATCTTTAATTATTAATAGAAATTTTATCTCCAATAATTCAGTAAGGTGCCAGTCTTTGCAAATTGATATTCAGTGAGTAGTCAGAGTGTTATAGATTTGATATGGAGGTGTGGAGGAGGTTGAAGGACCTGAAGCAACATAGAAAATGGCCATCTGTACTTACATGACTTGTGCTCAATTAAATTTATCAACACCACATACTTTCATTAGAACAAAATTTATAATATGTCCTTAAATGTTACAAAAATATTTAAGTATAAATATGTTAGAATCAACATCTGTGATTACTTAAATCAACTGACATCAACATATTAAATAATTAAATAAATGTGCTTTCTCTAAGGAATATCTGATTGAGACACTGCCCAAGTCAGATTACCATGTTGGCATGTATGTGAGGAATTGTTTTGATTGTTAGTTGGCATTGACCATTGTGGGCTATATAAGAAAGCTAGATAAATAACAGGGAGCAAGTCACCAAACAGCATTCCTCCATGGTCTCTGTTTCAAGTTCATTCTTTTGTTCCTACCTACCCTGACTTCCCTCAATAATTGCCTGTAATATATAAACTGAAATAAACCCTTTTCTTTCTTAAGTGACTTTTGGTCACTAAGCTTTATAACAGCAATAGAAGTGGAACTATAATACAGTTTTGTCTCCCTCCCTAATGTACAAATTGCAAAAATTATCAATAAAATTCACAAAAGTGGTATCAAGATCACATCAGAAGATCATTCATTATAAACAACTTGGCTTCTTTCAGTAAATGCAAGGTTGCTTCAACATATGTAAATAGTAAATACAATTCATCACATTAATAGACTTAGACAAAATTTACATGATCAAGTCAATAGACCCATAAAAGATCTTTGACAAAATCTAATATTACTTTAGGATAAAAGTTAGGGAAATAGTAGAGCTAGAGGAAATGTAGCTCAACAAATAAATACTATACAAGAGAGCATTCTCACTAACACAGGACTCTTACAAGTATCCACTTATTTCATCCCTATTTAATACAGTGTTCAAATATATTAACTAGAGTAATGATGTAAAATAAGGCAATAAAATGGATATAAAGATGAAAAGAAGTCCAAGTATCTCTACTTGCAGATTGTATAAGTCTATAGATAAGAAACCCAAAAGATTTTATCAAAGTCTTATGTTGCATAAATACTTTCAATGGAATGTTGGGATAAAAATTCTCACACAAAAATGAATAACTTTCCTAATAATAGACACATTGATAGGAAAATCAAAATAAAGTTTCATTTGTAATATCCATTTTATACACACACACGTGTGTGTGTGTGTGTGTGTGTGTGTGTGTGTGTGTGTGTGTGCAATGTATGAGAAAGATGCATATATCCTTACCAATTCACAGAACTCCAGAAGTTCATGCTGGTGTCTGCGTCCACCTATTATTAACTCATTTTCCCAATAATTTATTTTTATTCACTTATATTCAATCACAGCCCCCACTCCTCTCCTCTCAGTCCCACCTTTGCAAATCTTTCACTCCCAATGCCTCCTCCATTTCTCCATAGAGAAGGCAAGAACTACCCCCTTGGAAACCACCCCAAGCAGGAACATCTAGTCCCAGCAGGACTAAGCACACCCCCCCACTAAGGCCCAACCATGCAGTGCAGGTAATGGACAGGGATCCAGTGGCAGAGAATAGAGACCAAGACAGCTTCTCCTCCACTTGTTAGGTGACCCACATGAAAACCAAGCTCCACATCTGCTGCAAATGTGTAGGGACCCTAGATCCAGTCCCTGCATGAGTCTGTGAGCCCGCATATGCCCAGGTTAGTTCACTCTATTGGTTTTCTTGTAGTGTCCTTGACCCTTTCAACTTACTCAATTCTATCCCCCACTCTTCCTCAAGACTCCCTGAGCTCCACCTAATGTTTGGTTGTAGACCACTGCATCTGGTTTCATCCACAGCTGGATGAAGCCTCTCAGGGGGCAGTTAAGCTTGGTTCCTGCCTGTAAGCATAGCAGAGTATCATTAGTAGTGTCAGGAGTTGACTCTGTCACATGGGATGGGTCTCAAGTTGGAAAAGTCTTTGATTGGCTGTTTCCTCGGACTCCGCTCCATCTTTATCCCAGCATATCTTGTAGGCAAGACAAATTTTGGGTTGAAGGTTTTGTGGGTGAATGTATGTCCCACTACTTCCTCTAGAAGTCCTACCTGACAAAAGGAGATGGCCACATCAGTCTCTATATACCCCTCTAGCAAGAACATTAGCTAGGGTCTCCCAACCCTATAGACTCACAGTATTCTCCATTGTCCCAGACCTCCACCTTGTCCCAATATGCCCCCTACCAATTGTCATTCTCACTTTTAGCTCTCTCCCACTGATCTCCATCTGTTTATCATCCTTGCTCTCCTCATCACCCACTCTTCTATCTAGTTCCTTCTCTCCATCCACCTCCGATGACTACTTAGTAGCCCCTTCAAAATGAATTTATGAGTGCTTCTTTGAGGCCTCCTTTTCACCCAGGTTTTTGGGTCTGTGTATTGTAGTATGGTTATCTTTATGATATGCCAACCTATAAGTGAATACATACCATACCTTTCCTTCTAACTCTGGGTTACCTCACTCAGGATGATATTCTCCAGTTCCATCTATTTGCTTGCCAAATTCATATCTTTGTTTTTAATAGATGAATACCAGTCTACCGTGTACAACCACTTTGTAAATTAATTGATCTGTTTCTCAAAAAAAAAACTGGGAAAAGTTTCACTTCAAAACCCAGTTATACCACTCCTGGGCATATACTCAAAAGATGCCCCACTATACCACAGAGACAGTTGTTCAACAATTTTCATAGCAGCTGTATTCATAATAGACAAAAACTGGCAACAACTTAGATGTTCCTCAACCAAAGAATGGATGAAAAAAATGTGTTACATCTACACTATTTGCCTATAATTTACTCATTTTTGAGGCCAAGTCTTTCTGAACCTGTAGCTCACTGATTGGTTAGAATTGCTGGACAACCTAGATATGTTGTGTATAAGAACAGGTGAAATTTACTGTAAAGACCAATTCATTTTAGGAGGTTCATGAGAGTGATGCACTAGGGTTCTCTAACCCTTTCAATCAACTCTGAATTTGGCACAAACAGATAAAGTTTTTGATATATGTTCTTTAAATATGATCGATATCTGCCTATCATATTCTCTATCGTCTGAGTAGAAATGAAAATTCCAACATAAAAATGTACAGAACTTCTACTAGTGTGTTTAGATCCTAGCAATTATCACACTGAGTTTAGCACTGAGTTTATTGGCCATTTTCCAATATGTGTTGCCCTTATATATTATGGCCCTCATGTAGGAAAAATGCTTTCTCTGGGGATTTTTCTCTTTCCATACAAATACACCCACCCCTGGGCATTGTAATATGCTGCTTATCTCTCTCTGACACCAACTGGTACTTACTTCTCTTTAATACTGCTAGCATATCTTGCTGGTGATGTGTTCACACAATACAGATATAAATAACATAATTGGTTGAGCACATAGATAAGATTTAACATAGTAAGTCAATTTCAGTTGTTCCAGCTATTCTTTTGTAGCATATAAGTAAGCTGCTATAATGCCCTAAAAGATAAAATAGTGGCTTTATATATCATTCCTATTAAAATAAACAACTACAATTTTTATACAGTTATATTTAATTTCCAAGTATGTATGGGAATTAAAAGGTACATATGAATAGGTCTATATTGAAGTTTTTATAAGGAATCTCCAATAACAGTACAACTTATATATGTGACAAATGCAGTCAAAGGTAATAGGGTCACTTGAACTGGATTAAAGAAAAACCTACATATTGTAGTATTAGAAAGGGGGAGGGCAGTAATGGGGGAGGATAGGGAGGGGAACACCCACATAGAAGGGGAGTGAGAGGGGTTAGGAGGATGTTGGCCTGGAAACCGGGAAAGGGAATAACATTTGAAATGTAAATAAAGATGGAGAAAAAAGGAAGGATTAACTGATTCAATTTTTCTAAAATTGATCATTTTCATTTTTAAAAATTATTAAATATGTGTATATGTGTGTTTGTGTATTTACTTCTTTGGTGGTCTTCAGAGAGGCAAGAAAAAATCTCTTAGTCTCCTGGAGCTTCAGTTAAAGGTAGATGTAAGCTGCCCAATATGGGTGCTGAGAACCAAACATGTCCTCTGCAACAGCAGTCCATGGTCTTCAGCACAGAACCATCTCTCTCTGACCACAAAAATTGTTTTAATGCTAACTTAGCACAGATGCTCCTCTACTAAGAAGTAAATAAAAAGTGGTCATTTAATTAACAAATAATAGTTGTTGAAAGAAAGAGACTTTGAGTCAGTTGAGTATGGTCTAATTGAGAGGAAATCTTTCTAAGTTTTAAAAAAGGAGTAAATGATAGGTTGGATAAGAATAGACATTCTAAAATACTTTGGACAAGACTCTCAAGAGGCCCCTCTTGACATAGCTCTTAATATGCATGTTGAAGTTCATAGCTCACCACAAACTTTTCCATGTATTTTTTTCAGACTCAAACAGCTGTGGAAGACATTGAGATGGATTCAGTAAACAAAAAGCAGTCAACCTCCCATCACTCATCATACCCATCTTTTGACTCATTTCCTACATGAAATATTCTGTCAGCGATTAAATTTACTATCATCAGTTAGCTAAACATACACTCCATGGAGGCTGTTTTGTAATCCATTTAGCAAAATATGAAAACTGTCCTTTTTTTCAGTTTCAACATATGCTGTATTTATCAAATGGAAGCAACTTCATTTTTTAATCATTTAAGAAAAGCAATACAACCTTGGAGAGTTTTTACATGGATTTTGAAGAATGGCCAAAACTTGACAATATGTAACTATAGCTTTTTGGTTATTGATGAAGCACGAACAATGCACTCAAACATCAGGTGTTGTGTTTGGAAAACAGGTAGATATAAAGAGCCATACTATAATGGAGAGAAGGTAGAAAGATAAATCAGGAAACACATACTCTTTTCAGACTTCCAGTTTTCATTGTGACCTAAGTAATACCAGTTCATTTTTCTATCAGATTCATTTCGATAATAGAGAATATTAGTGTTAGAGTATCCCTGAATAAAGGGCATATGCATGACTGCTTTAAAAAGATAAGTAGGTCAGGGAACCTTGCAGAAGAGAAGGCAGAAAGAGTGCAAAAGCCATATGGGGGAAAAGGTAACCAAGGAAACAAGACCTTTTAATTCAACAGGGTTGAAGAACATGTGAACTCCCAGAGAATGAGACAATATACATAGGGTCTGCAGAGATCTGCACCAGATGGGCTCCTAGAGATGAAAGGAAAAGTGGACACACTCCCACACCCATAACCCAGAAGCTGTCCGGTTGAGAAACACTTGTAAAGGAAAATTAAATATTCTCCAAGAGAGTTTCACTGAGCAAACAAACTAATCTTAATGGCAAGCCATATGCCCATCAGTAGACAGCAGCAGAGGACAAATTCAATGACACCATTGGAGGTTTTTAATCTTATATTGACATGTTAAAGAGTTTTTCATTTTTTAAATTTTATCTTATTTTTTATTTTAATTATATTTATATATAATATTTTTGTCTTACAGGTTCATTTCATTTTGGGGGTTCTTTTTTATTCAGTATTATTAATTAATAAATGGAATTTTACATTTTTATTGGATATTTTATTTACATTTCAAATGTTATCCCCTTTCCCAGTTTCCCCTCTGAAAACCCAGTATCCCATCCCCCCTTCCAATGCTTCTATAAGGGTGCTCCCCCACCCACCTACCCACCCACTCCCACCTCACCACCATGACATTCCCCTACACTGGGGTATCAAGCCTTCATAGAACCAAGGGCCTTTCTTCCCTTGATGCCAGATAAGTCCATTCTCTACTACATATGCACCTGGAGCGATGAATCCCTCCATGTATACTATTTGGTTGGTGGTTTAGACACTGGTAGTTCTGGTTGGATGATATTGTTGTTCTTCCTATGAGGATGCAAACCTCTTCAGCTCCTTCAGACACTTCCCTACCTTCTTTATTAGAGTCTCCATGCTTAGTCCAATGGTTGGTTGTCAGCACCTTCATCTGTAATTGTCAGGCTCTAGCACAGCCTCTCAGGAAACAGCTATATCAGGTTCTTGTCAGCAAGCACTTCTCAGTATCAGCAATAGTGTCTGTGTTTGGTGTCTGTAGATGGGATGGATCCCCAAGGTGGGGCAGTCTCTGAACAGTCTTTCCTTCAGTCTCTGCTCCACAAATCATCCCCATTTTTCCTTTAGACAGGAGCCATTCACGGCTAAAAATTTGGAAATAAGTGGGTGGCACCATCCCCCAACAGGGGCCTTGTCTATCTTCTAGATATGGTCTCTATAGGTTCTCCCTCCCCTTTGTTAGGCATTTCAGTGAACTCATCCTTGTTAGGTCCTGTGAGCCTCTTGTTTTCCTGGCATCTGGTACTTTCTGGTGGCTACTCCCAGTTCCCCATCCCTCATTGTCACACAGTTCTGTTCAATTTCCTGACCCTCTTTATATTATTCCTGTCTCCTCCCCTACCTGATCCTGCCCCCCTTTTCTCCCTCCTCCTCCTCTCTTCTTCCCAACTCCCTCCCATCCTCTACTGCCTGGGAGTATTTTGTTCCCCCTTCTAAGAAGTACTGAAGCATCCACATTTTGGTCTTCCTTCTTCTTGAACTTCATATGGTCTGTGTATTGTATTTTGGGTATTCTGAGCTTTTTTGGGCTAATATCCACTTATCAATGAGTGCATACCATGTGTGTTCTTTTGTGACTGGGTTACCTCACTCAGAATGGTATTTCCATTTGCCTAAGAATTTCATGAAGTCACTGTTTACAATAGCTGGGTAGTACTCCATTGTGTAGATGTACCACTTTTTCTGTATCCATTCCTCTGTTGAAGGGCCATCTGGGTTCTTTCCAGCTTCTGGCTATTATACATAAGGCTGCTAAGAACATAGTGGATTATGTGTTCTTGTTATATGTTGAAGTATCATTTAGGTATATGCCCAGGAGTGGTATAACTGAGTCTTCTGGTAGTACTATGTCCAATTTTCTGAGGAACCTCCAGACTGATTACCAGAGGGGTTTTACTTGCAATCCCACCAGCAATGGAAGAGTGTTCCTTTTTCCACATCCTCACCAACATGTGCTGTCACCTGAGTTTTAGATCTTAGCCATTCTGACTAGTATAAGGTTTTGATTTGCACTTCGCTGATGACTAAGAATGTTGAACATTTCTTTAGGTGCTTCTCTGATGGTCGATATTGCTCAGTTAAGAATTCTTTGTTTAGCTCTGTACCCCATTTTTAATAGGATTATTGGTTTTCTCGAGTCTACCTTATTGAGTTCTTTGTATATATTAGATATTAGCTCTCTATCAGATGTAGGATTGGTAAAGGTTTTTCCCCAATCTGTTGGCTGCCATTTGGTCCTAATAACAGTGTCCTTTGCCTGACAGAACTTTGCAATTTTATGATTTGGATAAAATTCCATTTGTCGATTGTTGGTCTTAGAACATAAGCCATTGATGTTCTGTTCAGGAAAATTTCCCCTATGCCCATGCGTTCGAGGCTCAGTCTTCTTGTTTAGTGTCTTTATGGGCTTCTTGAGTGTGCATATCAGTTGTTCTCTACAGCTATACCTGTTTCATGTGACTTTCCCTGGATCTTTTGACCTTCTGTTTGTTTCATCTATTCTGATGTGTTAGCTTTTCTATTATTTTATTTCATTTTATTTTATTATCATCCCATAGAACCATTTTTTTTAATAAAAGTCTAAAAGGCAAGGGAGGTGGAGATGAACTGGAAGGGAAAAAAGCTATTTTCAATAAAAGTGGGAAAGAGTTGAGGTTAAATAAATAAAACTAAACGGAAAATTATTTATGGTGGGTAAGATACTAAAAATATATATCAGTTAGAATAAGCTTCAAGACTCTTTGCTTCAATTTCTTAAAAAATAATATAAATGTTAGAAAGATATGACCATGACTTATTAAAGAGATTATAAATTAATAAACTAATTTTTGTTCTTAGTATTTCTTTTAGTTTTTGAATAGGTAGTGATTTATAATTATAATATTTTTATAAAATATTCAAGTAATACTGTCCATGCTTCCTTTCAGACTGACAGATATTGCTTCATCATAAGGACTCATTCCTTAGGTTAAGTTAGGTTATTATTTTGCTTTTTTATATCTAAATGTGAAATTTTAAAATTAGTAAGCAAAATTGGTGAAATAAAGCATTAGAAGGCATTAAACTGACTTGTAATAGCATCAGTCAGTACTTGGATATGTCTAGGGCATCCAAATTTTCTAATTTCTTTTTAGATATAATCTTACTCAGGTAATAGACATCTGCAAAGTAGCTCACACTGAAAGTCAGTGGAAATGTCACAAAAGTTTTTGCTAAAGGAAGATCTAAACACACTGACAAAACCATACAAAGTTGCCCTCTGCTTGTTCTCACAACTTTTTTTAACTGGGAAGGTAAGAGAAAATGCAATTAGAGTAACCCACTAAGAGCTCTATCTGCCACCTGCCATTCTCCGATGCCTGCTGATAAAAGTGAGTTTTTAACTTGCAGATTTTCCTTGATAGACTAGAATTAGGAAAGTTTTCCTCTAAAGAGATGCTCCAGCTGCCACATGGGGATAAATATAGATCAATCAAATCAAAGTTTGGCAATATGGAAGTGAAAAAGGCATTTGATCTGTCCCACAGACTTGTTATTTGCATAGAAATAAAATAATTAACTCATTTGTTCTTTTTAATCTTCCAAAGTTTAGTTATGTGTTTTAAAATAAAATGTTATTTGACCTGATTGTTTCTCAGTGCTCACTGGAAGGGCAGCCTTGACTGAGCTGTGTATGCTGACTATGTGAGAGTGGGATTGTTTTCTCAGCCATGAATGCAAGTTATCAGAAGACAATAGTATATCCCATTATTTCCTTGGCATATTCAGACTATGACTATAAGTCATGATTTATAGTTACCCTAGACATTTCAAACAACACAGAGGAATAAGACTGATAAATTGTTTAGCAATTAAAGTGTGTAAACTCTAGTTAGAATTCAAAACAACTAAGTAATGTCTTTTTGGTTTGGAACTGGGACAAGATTCTAGCCACAAGATTATTTAGTCCATTTCACCATTCTTTAACAGAAAATAATGACTGGTATACAAATAAAGATGTCTGAATTATGAAGTGTCATGCGTTGAAGTTTATTTTTAATTAAGAAACTAGTATTATAAGACATATATAAAAGTCGGTGTTGGTGATCATTTGTCATTACACGTGACATTCCTAGATATCCTGACAGATCTCAATGCTTTTATGGGAAAAGGAACTGTGCTGATATTACCTCCCCAAAAAAGGAAATTTATATGTAAAATTGGAAATATATCAGGTTAGGTTTTTAGTGGAAACATGCCTGGTTATTTTGAACATTTAACTATTTCTCGGTTGCTAAATAGAAATTTCCCTACCAACCTGATCAATATTACAGGAGTTACCTTACCCAATTCTCTCTCTCTCTCTCTCTCTCTCTCTCTCTCTCTCTCTCTCTCTCTCTCTCTCTCTCTCTCTCATGTGTGTGTGTGTGTTCGTGTCCATGTGTGTGTGCCTTTATATGCGTGTATTCACAAACCATTCTTTCTAATTACCGCTCCTCAATTAAAAAAGGTACACAATATGTTGTTTGCTCTTGCTACAGTTTCTCTTTTACTATAGGGATCTGGTTGATTGATCTAAGAAAGTTGTTTGAGTAAGAATTCTAATTTTTTTCAATGTACAGACACTGAAGGAAAAATAAAAGTAGAAAGATATAGAAATATAGGAAGACAATATAGAGAAAGTTGTGTGTGTGTTTGTAATTGTCATCAGATGATCAGTAATTTTCACAGGATTCATATAATATATATATACATATATATATATATATGGACACACACAGAAAAAGAGAGAGAGAGAGAGAGAGAGAGAGAGAGAGAGAGAGAGAGAGAGAGAGAGAGAGAGGAATAGAGAAGAACTGGGGAAGGTGAGTCCTGTAGTGTGACACTGATCAGGTTGGTGGGGAAATCTTTATTTAGCAACACATATATATGTGCCTTCAGATATTCAGTAATTTTCCCAGGACTCAACCCTGCTGAGAACATAACATGCCCTTTCACCAGGAAAGACTAAAATGTAATTTTTAATTGCCCCAGGACATGTCATAGGATCTAGAAAAGCACTAATTTCTAACAGTATCTGACCTGAGACAGAAAAATTGTTATGTGAAGCTCGAGATCAAAAATGTTGTATAGATCAGGAGTAATTCACTTCACCAAAGCACCCTGTGGTAAGACCTAGGTATCTGGTCTTCACTTCATACAGAGCCTTTTAATTCATTTCTTGAGCAATATCTGATTAATCTTCACAGTAGCTACAGTCAGTCAAGATTATTATTTTACATTATAGGTGAAGTGACCGTCGTAGCTCTTGACTCACTGGGAGTCAGCATAAGATCAGTAGCAGAGATGGTGAGCTATGGGGGTTTTATTGTGGCTGCGAAGATGTCATAGGGTGAATTGGGAAGGCCCACTTTCAAACTTTCAAATTTTTCCTGTCCTCTTTCACTCCTTGTGCTTAGCAGAAAATTATAGACTGGGTGTCATTATGCCAGTTTAATACACTATAATAAGGAAGATTCAAATTGAAATGTTTTTTTGTTGTTGCTAAAATATAGGACAAGGTAAAGTTGTATTTTTCTCTTATGACTGTCAAATTTTAATAAAAAGCAAGCACAAATATTTGAAGGCTTTATATTAAAAAAATAGACATAGCTTCAATCTGGTTCTCAGAGGTATAAATACTTCTGGGTCCTGTAGAATATCTGTATAAGAAAAATGGGGTGACAGAGAAACAGTGATGTAGAATGAAAAAGGGAGAAAAAAAACCCAAGATGTTATGAATTTCTTTTAAACCTTAAAAAAAAGCTGTGTAAAAGTTTCTCTCACTGATGAAATGAGCTCTTTACATATAAATTATATTGTAATAACAGAGCTCCTGGGTAGAAAAGAGTTCCTTCTCCTGCTGGCAAAAATTAAAATAATCACAGATGGCTAATGATCAAAAATATTGACTGACAGCTCTGAAGTATAAGACATGGGAATATTCACAGAGAGATGAGGATATTCCCACTATTTCTTAAGCCAATACTTAAGCTTGGTTCAAGAAATCCATGAAGTCTTTCCTACTACATATTTATATGCAGGGTATTTCATTCCACTTTACAACGCACCGTATTTTCTCTGAGAGCCCCTGCCAAAATCTAATGGAATCTTACATGCTTGTAATTGTATTTATATTTGGGACAAAATGCTGGAAATCACAAAGGAAAGGTGGTATGTAATATGGATTGAGAGACTACAAAGCCCTTACAACTCTGACATCAGAAGATAAGTCTCTCATTTTGAGAGATCTGTCTTGGGGAATTAGTCTGTTAAAAAAACCTCAGTGGGTGTTAACAAAAATAACAAATGATGGTACCAAGGTCTGTTACATGTCAAATATAAGCATGTCACTCGTTTAATTTGATCTCATAGTTCATGAAGCATATTGCATTAGCTTTCATATTTTTCAGAACAAGAACCCCAGTGCTGGAAACCAAGACAATTCATATACCACAGCTCGTAAGTACCAAACTGGGGCTACAAATACGTTTTCAAACCTAATGGATGCTAAGCCCAAATATAGCTATTGCAATATTTATACATTTAGGACATAAATTGTCAGGTATCCAAAGTAAGATACAACAAAACACCACAGTCTACATTACTTCAGACTAACTGTCATAAGAAATTTAATAATGTATAAAAGTATGTTGCATTTGGGGGATGGAGACATTATCCTATACTTGGGATGCCAATATTATATACATATTATGTACATGAAAGGTATACAAGAATTCATGGATAACTCAAATAAGCTAATTCATATAAGATGTGTGTACACATACACAAAAGGAAAAATAGGTCTGTTCAGTTTGGGTCCACGTTATCAAACTAAGCCATAGAAGAAAGTTTTGACAGATGTCTGCAATTTTGCTAGACAGGAAGAAGTTCGAGATGATAAGTTTGGCTGCTCATATTAAGAGCACAGGCTAAAAGAAACACCAAAAATAATGCAGATCAGGACTGTTTAAATGGTTATTACGTACCTGTTGACCATGCGTACTGAATGAGCAACTCCACGTTAGCTGAATTTGACTTTACATTATTATACTAAATACCTTACATCCTGTCAAAAGCATAGTACCAATGTTTACAAAACTAATGTTGTAGATATCAGGAATACTTTATGGAAAGTTATTTTTAAAAGGTCCCTTACAAAGCACACCTTCTGGGTAGAAATAGAATAAAAGGGTTATTAAAAGGCATCACATTAAGAGCACAGGCAGAAAGACATGCCAGTACTAATGCAGATGAGAACTGTTCCGATGGTTATTTTATGCTGTTCTTTTCCCAACTCCTTATAACATATGCTTTCTTCCTTTGGGTGTTACTTGTTCCATCTAAAACATTTGCAAGTCAACTGACTGTACTTCACAATACCCTGAAATGAGGAGAAGCATGAGAAGCATGCCTGAGGCGACAGAAAACTGAGCTCAAGCTCCACTTCTTCAAGTATATTTGATGAATGATGTGACAAAGGAATCCTAATTAAGGCTGAAATCCTGAATACTAAGCGAATTGGAAGTGTCACTACATTCATCTTCTCCAGCGATAACACCGGTCTGCTTCTCCTTAGCCAGCTCTTGACTTGGGGGGAAACCTTTCCTTGTATATTTTTCCTTCTATCAAGTGAATCTTACCCACTCTCAGTCAAGACAAAAATATCTGAAAATGTCTGTTTCCCTTCAACTGTTTGTTTGTTTGTTTGTTTGTTCTACCATCCTACAAAATCTATGCCAGATGTTTTATTTTTACATTTAACTTCAAGAGAAAGAAAGAGCAAAAGAAAGAGAGAAAGAAGAGAAAATGTTTTGTTCCTATTATGTCTCACAATTTTATACACAATAGAAAAATTGTAAGAAGAGTCCATTGTTTTGAGTAGTAAAACAAAATTGCTTCAAAAGAGGTGGGCACTACAATAGCATTTCAAATTCTCTGCTTATAGGCCTGAGGAATATCCACACGTGAGTACAGTAACAATTTGTGGTGAGTTGCTTGATATTATTCGAATTCATTGTACTGACTTTTGAATCGTTCTTACCAGAAAAATCTATTTTCCCTAATGCTATGATTGGGCCCCATATTTCATGTTAAACATTTGTATCAGTTGTAAAATTGTTTTACTTTTCTGGTTCATTCTATTTTAACCACATTTTTATTTGAAGTTAAATTACCTTAAGTAAATTGGAAGCTTTTCCAGTGTGTGTTTGAAACAAACTGTAACTGAAATCCTCGTTTCCTGAAAGGTTTGTGCAACTCACAGCAGTGTATAAATATTAATGTTTTTAATTCTTTACAACAGCTCAGTGAGTCAGAATTGTCCTCACTGCGTAGGGAAAGAGACAGCAGCTAGAGTACATCTCTCACACTACTACGCTCCTTAAATGTTTACACTGTTGACTCTTTTATGTCTTCATTATTGGTTTCTGAGGCCGAATTTAGCTGGTTGGGAATACCTCAGATGGGCTGGATACTTCAGTACTCCTTAGAAGGGAAAATAAAATACTCACAGGAGGAAATACAGAGGCAAAATGTGAAGCAGAGACTGAAGGAAAGGTCATCCAGAGACTGCCAAACATGGGGACCCATCTCACATACAGTCACCAAACCCAGTCACTATTGGGGATGGCAAGAGGTGCATGCTGACAAGAGCCTGATATAGCTGTCTTCTGAGAGGCTCGGCCAGAACCTGACAGAGGCAGGTGTTCACAGCCAAGGCTCCCCAGTGGAGTATACATGGAGTGACCCATATCTCCATCCGCATGTGTAGCATAGAATGGCATTGTCTGGCATCAGTGGAAGGAGAGTCCCTTGGTCCTGTGAAGGCTCAATGCCCCAGTATAGGGTAATCCCAGGCAAGGAGTGAGAGTGGGTAGGGAGCACCCTCATAGAAGCAGGGGGCAGGAAGATGGGATAGCCAGTTCCTGGAGGAGAAACCAGGAAGGGAGATAATATTTGAAATGTAGATAAAGAAAATATCCAATACAAAAATTAAAAAAAAAGCTGTTTGTCTATGTCTCTTGATTGCTGCCTACTCTGGCTGGAATAAATATAATGGGTCCTCGAGTTCTTTCTGATCTTGTAATCTCAAGAAGTGCTTCCCTCATTGCACAAATTTGTTTCCTACTTAGAGCACTAAGTTTCTGTGAGACTTCACATTCTGATATGTGGTTAATATCAGTTACCTAAAGTATATAAGGATAACAGCTGATGAGATTTGGGGACTTCAAGTCACCGTTAGTATAGCTTAATTAGAATTATTTTAAGGTTGAAATCCTAGACATTTCCACTGATCATTCCAAGTCAGGGGTTCCTTTCCAACAGTGAAAGGCTACAAAGACCACATCCACACTAACATTTCCATGACAGTTTCATCCTACTTGTCCATAGCCACCTAGTTGTATCATCTAAACAACCAGATTTGAGAGGAGAGAATATCCATTCAGCACCAACTGCCACACGTCAGATTGTATCTTCCATCTGAAAATAATTTAATAGAATAAACATAGTAAAGTGATATTTGAAATGGTATGTCATGCCATAATAGAAACAAAATTTGAAAGGAAGATAGAGAGGTAGAAATAAAAGTGTGTTAATTTATTCATTTGCATAAATAAATATCTATAGATCCTGAATGGTAGATGCTACTGATAATTAAAGGAATACAGAGTATGATTTCATATAAATTTGACAAGTGAGCATTAGAAAGAAGATGTGTGTGCTGAACATCTACATACAAATATTCCATATATTTTGGGGAAGTATTTACTATTCATTTAAGCCTTGCACAGAAACTAATACTTTACTGAAACAGGGCAATATCATATTGATGGTTAGTGTAGGTGAGTTTTTAAATTTTTCTTTTGCTATCATGTAGCAGTAACAGTAACAGACTTCATCTAATAAGAAATATTCTCAGCATGTAATTTTCACTTAACCCTGGCTATGACTAATAAGAATGGTTTCCAATACAAAGATAAAATGAAGTACCAAAATTTGATTCATGCAGGAGATAGAAACTTCCTTGGTTTTTCTTTTTTCTTTTCTTCTTTTTATGTTTTGGGTTATAGCCATTAAACCTACATGGATTAAACAAATCATGGTAAGTATCCTTGTGGTTTTTATTTGTTAATTATATCACATTATATGGAAGGTGTGTACATAACCCAAGGTATAACTATCAGAAGTCAAAACTATCATGTTACATATGTCAATCACACAGAAGTTTCTACCAAGACAGACACCCCTACCCACAATTCTGTATGAGAGTTCAAGCTAAAGGAAGCATGAAACACTGAGCTTCTGTAGTACTATCAACTGGGTGTGGAAATTTGGCGCAGAAGGAGTCAATTCACACACCAGGCATCTGCCCAAGATGAGGTCTCACATAGAGTCTTGAGAATGATAATGATCTGACTACACCAGAACACCTGCTTCAGGAGTGCAAGAGTGTGGGCCAGCAGGGAGCCAGGGGTGAAGAGGAAACAGGAAAACTGGCATATAAAGAGATCATTAATGGCATATGACAGGTAAGGGCAAAAATACTATTTCATCTAATTAAGCAGATGTCATATCCTTAAGTAAAGAGTAGCACAGTTCTGAAATATGAGAGTGCGCTTGAATGCTGAATGTCCTATGTTGGGCATCTCAGTACCTCTCTACTCATTTCTATTCTTTGATGAATCATACTTATTCACTGATTCATCATTGTACTGAACATTATTTGAAAAAAATGAACATCTAGTTCTTCACATTTAAATTGTAAATAAGTGATAGGAAACATAAAATGCAAATAAAAAGTATATTTATGAGAAAACATGAAATATGACAATATTAATAGGTTAGCCATATTAAGTTAAATGCAAAAAACATACCAAAAAAGTTTAATAACAGTACTCACACAGTAGAACTGGCAGGTAGGTACAAGGCAGGTAAAAAGCAGACACAAAAAGATATCCTACCATTCAGCATCTATAGTACAGTGTAGACACAATCTGCATCAAACCAATGACAGCAATAGCAAGAAACTTCTCCCTGACTTCCCAGCACATGACCTACACCTTATTTTTATTTCACGACTTATTTTTAAAACTTTTGATATTACACAATAATTACATCATTCTACTTGTTTTCCTCTTTCCAAACCCTCTGCATATCCTCTATTATTGTTCATAATCATGGCCTCTTTTTCTTTAGATGATAGATAGACACACAGACAGACAGATAGATATACAACAGGATAACATATATATGCCTCTCAATGTAAAATACATATCTATATATAATATATATACATATATAAGATATATGGAGAGAGAGAGATGATTATAAAAATTCAACTCGCTCAGTCTGTAAAATATTACCTGTATGTATGCTTTTGGGACTGACCATTTTGCATTGGACAAGAAATTAGCATGCTCTTCTAGGCAGAAGACTTTTATTTCTCATGCTCTTCAGAATTTCATAGTTACTATAGTTCTTTAACTAAGATTGAGACTTCTCCCATTCAGGTAAGCATATCTTTTCTTGTAATTATTTCAGAGGTCATGGTTTGCCAGGCGTGCTGTTGTTCATGCCCTATCTTTTAAACAATAACCAACTGAATGCAATTAGTACTACCCATATGCACATGGATGTTGAAATTTTCATGGAGCATGAGCAATCCATGAACACACATTCAAAGAAAAGTTATTCTCCTTTCTCAGCAGCAACGAACTACCAATAGCTCTTCTACAAGATTATTTTGATAAAACTAAGTAAGTTTTTACAAGTTATTTTCTTGTTATAAGTCAAAATACTCAGATAAAACCAACTTAGGGGAAAGGGGATGCTATTTTGCCTCATTACATAGCAGAAAATGTGTCAGATTCATGAAGCAGTTGATTCCATTGCATCCATAGTCTGGGAAAATAAGGATAAAAGCTAATATTGGACTTGTTTCTCCTGTATATGCAATCATAGACACTTCCTAAGGAATCGTGCTATCCATACTTATGGTGGATGTTTCTACTTCAGATTTATCTAATATAGAAAATATCTCAGAAATATCCAGAAATTTTGTCTTCAAGATAATTCTATTTCTTTTAAATTTTACAATAAATCTTAATCATCAGAACTGTACACCTTGACGAGTTGACACCTAAACTTTCAAGTTATATTCTATTACTCCCTGTCTCTAGTGATTAGTTGTTATAACTAAAATGTATTTGATCCTATTTCAAATGCCTTCTAAAAACTTTCAGCACTTCCAAGACTGTTTCAAAACTTCAGCAAAGTGGTTGGATATGAAATTAACTCAAACATATCAGTAACCTTCCTCTACTCAAAGGATAAACAGGCTGAGAAAGAAATTAGGGAAATGACACCCTTCACAATAATCACAAATAATATAAAACACCACCTCGGTGTGACTCTAACCAAGCAAGGGAAAGATCTATATGACAACAACTTCAAGTCTCTGAATAAAGAAATTGAAGAAGATCTCAGAAGATGGAAAGAACTCCCATGCTCATAGATGGGCAGGAATAATATTGAAAAAAATAAGCCAAAGACACTACATGGACTGACTCTGGGCTCCAACTGCATAGGTACCAATGAATAGCCTAGTAAGGGCACCAGTGGAAGGGGAAGCCCTTAGTCCTGCCAAGACTGAACCCCCACCCTGTGAACGGGATTGTTGGAGGGAGGGCAGTAATTGGGGGAGGATGGGGAGGGGAACACCCATATAGCAGGGGATGGGGGTTAGGGGGTGTCAACCTGGAAACTGGGAAAGGGAATAACAATTGAAATGTAAATAAGAAATACCCAATTTAATAAAGATGGAAGAAAAAAATAGCCATCTTGCCAAAAGCAATCTAAAGATTCAATGCAATCCCCATCAAAATTCCAATTCAATCCTTCATGAGTTAGAAAGAGCAATTTGAAGATTCATTTGGAATAACAAAAAACCCAGGATAGCAAAAACTATCCTCAATAATAAAAGAACTTCTGAGGGAATCACCATCCCAGACCTCAAGCTATATTACAGAGCAATAGTGATAAAAACTCTATGGTGTTGGTACAGAAACAGGCAGGTAGATCAATGGAACAGAATTGAAGACCCAGAAATGAACACACACACCTATGGTCACTTGATCTTTGCCAAAGGAGCTAAAAATCATCCAGTGATAAAAATATTGCATTTTCAACAAATAGTTCTGGTTTAACTGGTGGTCAGCACGTAGAAGAATGGAGGTCAATCCATTCTTATCACCCTGTACAAAACTGAAGTTCTAATGGATCAAGGACTATTAGAACTTCAAATGGATATTAGAGCAAAAGCTTGGATCACCCAAGATACAATCCATAGACCACCTGAAGCTCAAGAAGAAAGACAACCAACTGGTGGATGCTGCAGTTCTTCTTAGAAGGGGGAACAATTATATTCACATTAGGAAATTCGGGGAATAAGTTTGGAGCAGAGACTGAAACAAAGGTCATCCAGAGAATGTCCCACCTGGGGATACAGCCCATGTACAGACACCAAACCCAGATAATATTGCTGATTCCAAGAAATCCATGCTGACAGGAACCTGATATAGCTGTCTCCTGCAAGGCTCTACCAGAGTATGACAAACACAGAGGCAGATGTTTGCACCCAGCCATTGAACTGAGAATGGGGTTCACATTGGAGGAGTTAGAGAAATGTCTGAAGGAGCTGAAGGGAATTTCAACCCCAAAAGAACAATATTAATCAACCAGAGTTCCCAGAGACTAAACCACCATCCAAAGAGTACACATGGACAGTGCCAGATGTTTATGTAGCAGAGGATGGCCTTGTTGGGCATCAATGGGAAGAAAGCATTTGGTCCTGCCAAGGATCAATACACCCATGAAGGGGAATGTCAGGGCGGGAAGGAGAGAAGGGGTGTGTCTGTAGGTGGTAGAACACCCTCATAGAAACAGGGGGAGGGGAGATAGGATAGGGGGATTTATGAACAGGAAACCTGGAAAGGGGACAACATTTGAAATGTAAATATAAAAATATCCAAAACAAAACCTCTAGAGTCCAAATACTTTCTGATGACTCAATATTCAATTAATTATGACCTCTCATAAAATACAATCAAGTTATATAATTCTAATATTCAATAGAACAAAATAAATATTCAAATGAAAAAAGGATTAAAAAATGACAAAGAGAGCTGGAGACCCAACCTCGCTGATCCCGGCCCGCTGATCAAACCCCTTGGGAGAGAGAGCTCACCAGCCAGACAGGTGGGCACTCCTGACACTGCAGAGCAGGAGAGAACACCAATACTGTCCACCCTTGCCCACATCCCTGGCCCAAGAGGAAACTGTATACGGCCTCTGGGAACCGGAAGATAGGGGCATTGGAGTTGCAGATCCACCATGCTCTAGACACCACCTGGACCTGAAGGGACCAGATCAACAGTTCACTGCACCCAAATACCGTGGGAGGGAAAGCTAAACCTTCAGAGAGGCAGACACACCTGGGAAGCCAGAAGAGACTACACTCTGCCCACATTTCTGACTCCAGAGGAAAACACCTAGCGCCATCTGGGACCCAGGTGCACGGGGGCTCCTGGAAAAGCCCGCGCAGGCCCTCCTGGTTGCCACCCTCACAGATAGCTCAAAAGTAGCCCCCCCATGAGCAAATTGAGCCCACAGGACCACAGGTAAGACCAACTTTTCTGCTTCAAGCGACCTGCCTGATGGACTCAGGACACAGGCCCACAGGAACAGCTGAAGACCAGTGGAGAGGAAAGACTACATGCCCGAAAGGAGAACACTCTGTTTCCATAACTGGATGAAAGAAAACAGGAAAACAGGTCTACAGCACTCCTGACACATGGGCCTATAGGACAGTCTAGCCACTGTCAGAAATAGCAGAACAAAGTAACACCAGAGACAATCTGATGGCTAGAGGCAAGCACAGGAACCCAAGTAACAGAAACCAAGACTACATGGCATAATCGGAGCCCAATTCTCCCACCAAAGCAAACACGGAATATCCAAACACACCAGAAAAGCAAGATCTAGATTCAAAGTCATATTTGATCAGGATGCTGGAGGATTTCAAGAAAGACATGAAGAACTTCCTTGGAGAAACGCAGGAAAACATAAATAAACAAGTGGAAGCTGATAGAGAGGAATCACAAAAAATCCCTGAAAGAATTCCAGGAAAACACAATAAACAGTTGAAAGAATTGAAAATGGAAATAGAAGCAATCAAGAAAGAACACATGGAAACAACCCTGGATATAGAAAAACAAAGGAAGAGACAAGGAGCCGTAGATAGAAGCTTCACCAACAGAATACAAGAGATAGAAGACAGAATCTCAGGAACAGAAGATTCCATAGAAATCATCAACACAACTGTCAAAGATAATGTAAAGCAGAAAAAGCTACTGGTCCAAAACATACAGAAAATCCAGGACTCACTGAGAAGATCAAACCTAAGGATAATAGGTATAGAAGAGAGTGAAGACTCCCAGCTCAAAGGACCAGTAAATATCTTCAACAAAATCATAGAAGAAAACTTCCCTAACCTAAAAAAAGAGATACACATAGGCATACAAGAAGCCTACAGAACTCCAAATAGATTGGACCAGAAAAGAAACACCTCCTGTCACATAATAGTCAAAACACCAAACGCACAAAATAAAGAAAGAATATTAAAAGCAGTAAGGGAAAAAGGTCAAGTAACATATAAAGGCAGACCTATCAGAATGACACCAGACTTTTCGCCAGAAACTATGAAGGCCAGAAGATCCTGGACTGATGTCATACAGACCCTAAGAGAACACAAATGCCAGCCCAGGTTACTGTATCCTGCAAAACTCTCAATTAACATAGATGGAGAAACCAAGATATTCCATGACAAAACCAAATTTACACAATATATTTCTACAAATCTAGCATTACATAGGATAATAAATGGTAAAGCCCAACATAAGGAGGCAAGCTACACACAAGAAAAAGCAAGAAACTAATCATCTTGGCAACAAAACAAAGAGAAGAAAAGCACACAAACATAACCTCACATCCAAATATGAATATAACAGGAAGCAATAATCACTATTCCTTAATATCTCTCATCATCAATGGTCTCAATTCCCCAATAAAAAGACATAGATTAACAAACTGGATACTCAATGAGGACCCTGCATTCTGCTGCCTACAGGAAACACACCCCAGAGACAAAGACAGACACTATATCCAAATATGAATATAACAGGAAGCAATGATCACTATTCCTTAATATCTCTCATCATCAATGGTCTCAATTCCCCAATAAAAAGACATAGATTAACAAAATGGATACTCAATGAGGACCCTGCATTCTGCTGCCTACAGGAAACACACCTCAGAGACAAAGACAGACACTACCTCAGAGTGAAAGGCTGGAAAACAACTTTCCAAGCAAATGGTCGGAAGAAGCAAGCTGGAGTAGCCATTCTAATATCAAATAAAATCAATTTTCAACTAAAAGTCATCAAAAAAGATAAGGAAGGACACTTCATATTCATCAAAGAAAAAGTCCATCAACATGAACTCTCAATCCTAAATATCTATGCCCCAAATACAAGGGCACCTACATACATAAAAGAAACTTTACTAAAGCTCAAAACACACATTGCACCTCACACAATAATAGTAGGAGATTTCGACACACCACTATCATCAATGGACAGATCATAGAAACAGAAATTAAACAGAGACATAGACAGACTAAGAGAAGTCATGAACCGAAAGGACTTAACAGATATTTATAGTACATTCTATCCTAAAGCAAAAGGATATACATTCTTCTCAGCTCCTCATGGTACTTTCACCAAAATTGACCATATAATTGGTCAAAAATCGGGCCTCAACAGGTACAGAAAGATAGAAGTAATCCCATGCATACTATCAGACCACCACGGCCTAAAGCTGGTCTTCAATAACAATAAGGGAAGAACGCCCTGTGGAAGTTGAACAATGCTCTTCTCAATAATAACCTGGTCAAGGAAGATATAAAGAAGGAAATTAAAGACTTCTTAGAATTTAATGAAAATGAAGGTACAACATACCCAAACTTATGGGACACAATGAAAGCTGGGCTAAGAGGAAAACTCTTAGCTCTGAGTGCCTGCAGAAAGAAACAGGGAAGAGCATATGTCAGCAGCTTGACAGCACACCTAAAAGCTCTAGAACAAAAAGAAGCAAATATACCCATGAGGAATAGAAGGCAGGAAATAATCAAACTCAGAGCTGAAATCAACAAAGTAGAAACAAGAGGGACAAAAAGAAGAGTCAACAGAACCAAAAGTTGGTTCTTTGAGAAAATCAACAAGATAGATAAACCTTTAGCCAGACTAAAGAGAAGACACAGAGAGTGTGTGTCCAAATTAACAAAATCAGAAATTAAAAGGGAGACATAACTACAGAATCAGAGGAAATTGGAAAAATCATCAGATCCTACTACAAAAGCCTATATTCAACAAAACTTGACAATCTGCAGGAAATGGACAATTTCCTAGACAGATACCAGGTACCAAAGTTAAAACAGGAACAGATAAACCATTTAAAGAACCCCATGACTCCTAAGGAAATAGAAGCAGTCATTAAAGGTCTCCCAACCAGAAAGAGCCCAGGTCTAGATGGGTTCAGGGCAGAATTCTATCAGACCTTCATAGAAGACCTCATACCAATATTATCCAAACTATTCCACAAAATTGAAACAGATGGAGCACTACCGAATTCCTTCTATGAAGCCACAATTACTCTTATACCTAAACCACACAAAGACACAACAAAGAAAGAGAACTTCAGACCAATTTCCCTTATGAATATCGACGCAAAAATACTCAATAAGATTCTGGCAAACCGAATCCAAGAGCACATCAAAACAATCATCAACCATGATCAAGTAGGCTTCATCCCAGGCATGCAGGGATGGTTTAATATATGGAAAACCATCAACGTGATCCATTATATAAACATTCTGAAAGAGCAAAACCACATGATCATTTCATTAGATGCTGAGAAAGCATTTGACAAAATTCAACTCCCCTTCATGATAAAGTCCTGGAAAGAAGAGGAATTCAAGGCCTATACCTAAACATAGTAAAAGTCATATACAACAAACCAGTCGCTAACATTAAACTAAATGGAGAGAAACTTAAAGCAATTCCACTAAAATCAGAGACTAGACAAGGCTGCCCACTTTCTCCCTACTTATTCAATGTAGTTCTTGAAGTTCTAGCCAAAGCAATTAGACAACAAAACGAGATCAAGGGGATACAGATTGGAAAAAAAGAAGTCAAAATATCACTATTTGCAGATGATATGATAGTATATTTAAGTGATCCCAAAAGTTCCACCAGAGAACCACTAAAGTTGATAAACAACTTCAGCAAAGTGGCTGGGTATAAAATTAACTCAAATAAATCAGTAACCTTCCTCTACACAAAAGAGAAACAAGCCGAGAAAGAAATTAGGGAAATGACACCCTTCATAATAGACCCAAATAATATAAAGTACCTTTGTGTGACTTTAACGAAGCAAGTAAAAGATCTGTACAATAAGAACTTCAAGACTCTGAAGAAAGAAATTGAAGAAGACCACAGAAGATGGGAAGATCTCCCATGCTCATGGATTGGCAGGATTAAATTAGTAAAAATGGCCATTTTACCAAAATGATCTACAGATTCAATGCAATCCCCATCAAAATACCAATCCATTTCTTCAAAGAGTTAGACAGAACAATTTGCAAATTCATCTGGAATAACAAAAAACCCAGGATAGCTAAAACTATACTCAACAATAAAAGAACTTCAGGGGGAATCACTATCCCTAAACTCAAGCAGTATTACAGAGCAATAGTGATAAAAACTGCATGGTATTGGTACAGAGACAGACAGATAGACCAATGGAACAGAATCGAAGACCCAGAAATGAACCCACACACCTATGGGCACTTGATTTTTGACAAAGGACCAAAACCATCAAATGGAAAAAAGATAGTATTTTCAGCAAATGATGCTGGTTCAACTGGAGGTCAACATGTAGAAGAATGCAGATCGATCTATGCTTATCACCCTGTACAAAGCTTAAGTCCAAGTGGATCAAGGACCTCCACATCAAACCAGATACACTCAAACTAATAGAAGAAAAACTAGGGCAGCATCTCGAACACATGGGCACTGGAGAAAATTTCCTACACAAAACACCAATGGCTTATGCTCTAAGATCAAGAATCGACAAATGGGATCTCATAAAACTGCAAAGCTTCTACAAGTCAAAGGACACTGTGGTTAGGAAAAAAAGGCAACCAACAGATTGGGAAAAGATCTTTACCAATCCTACAACACATAGAGGCCTTATATCCAAAATATACAAAGAACTCAAGAAGTTAGACCGCAGGGAGACAAATAATCCTATTAAATATGGGGTTCAGAGCTAAACAAAGAATTCACAGTTGAGGAATGCTGAATGGCTGAGAAACACCTAAAGAAATGTTCAACACCTTTAGTCATAAGGGAAATGCAAATCAAAACAACCCTGAGATTTCACCTCACACCAGTGAGAATGGCTAAGATCAAAAACTCAAGTGACAGCAGATGCTGGCGAGGATGCGGAGAAAGAGGAACACTCCTCCATTGTTGGTGGGATTGCAGACTGGTACAACCATTCTGGAAATCAGTCTGGAGGTTCCTCAGAAAATTGGACATTGAACTGCCTGAGGATCCAGCTATACCTCTCTTGGGCATATACCCAAAAGATGCCCCAACATATAAAAAAGACACGTGCTCCACTATGTTCATCGCAGCCTTATTCATAATAGCCAGAAGCTGGAAAGAACCCAGATGCCCTTCAACAGAGGAATGGATACAGAAAATGTGGTACATCTACACAATGGAATATTATTCAGCTATCAAAAACAATGACTTTATGAAATTCATAGGCAAATGGATGGAACTAGAAAATATCATCCTGAGTGACATAACCCAATCACAGAAAAACACACATGGTATGCTCTCATTGATAAGTGGCTATTAACCCAAATGCTTGAATTGCCCTAGATGCATAGAACATATGAAATTCAAGAGGGATGACCAAAATGTGAAAGCTTCACTCCTTCTTTAAAAGGGGAACAAGAATACCCTTGGCAGGGAATAGAGAGGCAAAGATTAAAACAGAGACAGAAGGAACACCCATTCAGAGCCTGCCCCACATGTGGCCCATACATATACAGCCACCCAGTTAGATAAGGTGGATGAAGCAAAGAAGTGCAGGCTGACAGGAACTAGATGTATATCTCTCCTGAGAGACACAGCCAGAATACAACAAATACATAGGTGAATGCCAGCAGTAAACCACTGAACTGAGAACGGCACCCCGTTGAAGGAATCAGAGATAGGACTGGAAGAGGTTGAAGGGGCTCGAGACCCCATATGAACAACAATGCCAAGCAACTAGAGCTTCCAAGACTAAGCCACTACCCAAAGACTATACATGGACTCACCCTTGGCTCCAACCTCATAGGTAGCAATGAATAGCCTAGTAAGAGGGTTGGGGATTTAGCTCAGTGGTAGAGCGCTTGCCTCGGAAGCACAAGGCCCTGGGTTCGGTCCCCAGCTCCGAAAAAACACCAGTTGAAGGGGAAGCCTTTGGTCCTGCCAATGCTGAACCGCCAGTGAACGTGGTTGTTGGGTAGAGGGCTGTAAATGGGGGATGGATGGAGAGGGGACCAGCTATATAGAAGTGGAGTGGGAGTGGTTAGGGAGATATTGGCTCGGAAATTGGGAAAGGGAATAACAATCGAAATGTAAATAAGAAATACTCAAGTTAATAAAGATAAAAAAATAATAACAAGGAATGAGTGAACCAAAGCAGGACTAAAACTCAGTAGGGCAAACTTCAAATCCTGTAGATCAATGTTCAACATCTACAGCTTCTCATGGCATTATCTAAATGACTTTGTAACCCTCACTCTCTATTTCTGATATTTAAATCACACATAGGCTCCCATTTGACCTATCCAACTCCTGACATGCAGCTTTCCTTAGTGGCTAACCCATAGTTCTAGAATCTTCAATATCTTATGGTCTCCATTGCAACTTGAGTTTTATCTTGAAAGTTTCAGACTTTCTTCCCAGGGTCCTTGTAAAAATTCTTGTCTTGCCACACATTATCTGATATTAGCAGGAAATCTAGAACTACCGTGAAAGATTGCACAGTCCTTAATTGTATGCCCATCACGTTGCAAAACCTGTACTATATACCTAATGCTGCCTAATCCTGATGCCAATTAAGAACAGTACTTATCCTTGGGAAATAATTCTATCATTTTGTGTGTGTGTGTGTTCACTCTGGGCTTCCTTAGGAAGTTGCGTTGGAGGAAGAGGCAATGTTTTCCATGTTATCCTCAGTTTAGGCTTTCTCCTTACAGAAGATATTGAAT
This sequence comes from Rattus norvegicus, assembly GCF_021556685.1. Classification (NCBI taxonomy): domain Eukaryota; kingdom Metazoa; phylum Chordata; class Mammalia; order Rodentia; family Muridae; genus Rattus; species Rattus norvegicus. The sequence goes on from NC_141539.1 coordinate 62,600,812, forward strand.
TGTTGATGAATATAGTCCTGCCCTCAGAATACCATTCTTGTTGTCTCAGTGGAGAATGCAATTTCTCTCTATTAACAATAATCTCTGTAACAATTATGTACCTTGATAATGACATCAATTCATAATTTTACTCACCAAACTAGGGAATTTTCTTTCTATCTTTCTGTTCTATTCTGCACTCTTTCACACACACACACACACACACACACACACACACACACACTGACACCCTCTCTGTCTCTATCTGTCTTTGTGTCTCTATCTGTCTTTGTGTCTCTGGCTCTCTCTCTGTTTCTCTCTACCTCCATACATGTAAGCTCACACTTGTAGCTAAGCAAAATGTCATATATTGAATGCTCTTCTATCTTAAAATTCCTGATGCTAAACAAATGCACAAATTAATACATTACTGTTATAGTCAGCCTCACTCAATTTCTCATGACACGACAGAATAGAGCTATGGTCCTTGTCAGAATATTCCACAATTGCTTTCTAACTCAGTTTGCAATGGTCTTTATTCCCCTTTGAAACCTCGTGACCCTGGTGTCCAATGTCCACATTCTCTTAGCCTTCTGGTCATCAAAACTATCCTCATTTTCAGAATGCTACAGCTTTCTAGCCCAGGTTTAAATTCCCCCACATTCTCCTTCAAATTACTTATCACTAGTAAGGCCCCAGTTCTAGGTACCAGAGCTCTGTATTAGTTTTTGTTATCATTGCTGTGACAAAATATTCTGAGTAAAGCAACTTAAAGGGAAAAAGGTTTATTTCACCTTACATTTAGGGAGTACAGCCCACTGTGACAAAAGGCAAGGTAGTAAGGACATGAACCATGAAGCTGCACTGAGTGCTGGTGCTTAGCTCTCTCTCTTGTCCTTGAGTCAGGGATCTTAACTCATGGGATGTTGTCCCCCACATTCACAATGACTCTTCCTACCCAAATTACTTAATGTAGATAATGTCTCCTAGTCACGTTCAGAGTCATGTCTCTGCATTCTAGATTCCACCAGTTACCAACATTACCCTTTACATTGGCCATTTTCATTAGTTCTTTTTTTTGCAACAACATGTTATTATAAAAGTTTTTTAGATGACAATATTTCCTATGAACAATGTCAAATTGATAGTGTCAAACTGTAAGCCTGTAGATTGTTGCTAAAATAGCCTATAATAATTCAAGGAACCAGCACAGTGATGAAACTTACACAGTGGATGAAGAAGTCTTCCACATAAGATTTACAGCAGCACTCCCTGGCTAGAAATTCCATGCCAGTGCTCATTGACAATACTCAAAAGCACTCCCCTCACTTTCTGTTAATTCAACAAAATAGTCCTTTAAAATTATGTGTCTGCAATTGTATCCTCTGGAGGTAATGACTATGTTATTAACCTTAACTATAATAACACATTATCACCATTTAGTTTCAGTTAGTTAATTTGTAAAACAATAGAGAAGATTCTCTAAGTAAGAATCTCTTACTCCTTATTGGCACTGAATAAATACAGTGACCCTCACTGGAAATGGCAGGGACCTGAGAAAGAACAGCAGTTTTCCACAGAGGATAGAGTTGGAGTTGAGGCGTTTCTGGGGAACTCAGAAACCAAAACAGATGTAATCAACCTTGAGGCATATACTAACAGAACTCACAGCTATTTAGGGCCTTGGGTGAAGGGTATATTTACTTTCTCCAGAACTTTATTTAACTTATTGACTATCACAGGAAATTTCTTATATGACTACTGTGGTCACAACTCTCCCTAGAAGCAACAGGGAAACTGATGATATTTTTGTTGTTGTTTGTGTTTTTAATGAAATATAAACCTTGAAATACTTTAATTCTCACAAATAATCAACTCTTGTGAAAAACAAAGTTCCAAATCATATTTTCCCCCTCTGGTTTTTCCTTCAGGTTTTCTCAGACTAAAAGTTAGATTCTGAAGCCATTGACTTTAAATCACAAATGTGGATCTTATTTTGTAAGTAACTGAAAATCACTACTCCATGTAAAATTCTTCTCAAACCTTTGGTACTTGAAAAAGCCATCAAACAACCACACACACACACACACACACACACACACACACACACACACAAACGCACGCACACACACACATATATGTGATATATATACATATATACATATATATATAAAACAAAATTGACAATATGAAAATATCACAATAACTATGTTGTCCATAGAACTGCATCAAATATAAACCTGGTAGACGTAATTAACTTCTCTATAGTTTTCTGTGAATTCTCAGGAGGTCAATAAAATTCCAATGATGACTGTATCTTGTACTTTATTATGTACCAGCAAAAGTGTTGAACATTCATTCAAGTACAACATTTTTTTATCTTTATTAACTTGAGTATTTCTTATTTACATTTTATTTACATTTCAATTGTTATTCCCCTTCCCGGTTTCCAGGCCAACATCCCCCAACCCCTCCCCCTCCCCTTCTCTATGGCTGTTCCCCTCCCCATCCTCCCCCCATTACCATCCTACCCCCAACAATCACGTTCACTGGGGGTTCGGTCTTGGCAGGACCAAGGGCTTCCCCTTCTACTGGTGCTCTTACTAGGCTATTCATTGCTACCTATGAGGTTGGAGCACAGGGTCAGTCCATGTTTAGTCTCAGAATTTTTAAATAGGATAATCATATGTCAAATTGAAAACAAATGAGAATGTAGAACACAAAGCAGACAATGAATTTTCCAACTGCATTAGGAAACATAAACATAATGTGTATTGGTGAGACTTTATGAATACAGCTTCTAACATCATTAGGAGACATAATCTCACAGGAAACTCAGTGATCCTTTTGCTCTTACAATCTCTCTACCCCCTTTTCCCCACATTCCCTGAAGTGGGTATGTCCATTGACACTGAGATTTGCAAGTTTTCATTTTGATTTGATTGTGATTTCCATAGTGGCTTTCATCTACTGCAAAGAGAAGTTGCTTTGATGAGGTGGCTCATGCCAAACTGAACAGGGAAAATCAAAACAGAGAAAAAAGGGGCTGTTAAGAGCACTGACTGTTCTTCCACAGGTCCTGAGTTCAAATCCCAGCAACCGCATGGTGGCTCACAACCATCTGTAATGGAATCTGATGTCCTCTTCTGGTGTGTCTGAAGACAGCTACAGTGTACTCATATAAATAAAATAAAATAAATAAACCTTTAAAAAACAATTAACCATCATGATGTTTAAAAAAACAGAGAAAAAAGGAGGAGCGCAGATTGTGGGTAAATCACAAACACTGGACATTGAGTTATTTATATTGTTTGGTGTTGGTTTTGCTCTGGTCAAATTGTGACTATGTCCTGACTTTTCCTTTTTGAAGTGAGAATGTATTTAATTTAATTTTTAATTTTATAGAAGCCCATAGCCGTAAGACTCTGAACTTTTAAAGCCAATTTTGGATTTTTTAAAACAGATTGGTTATTTTAATGAGACTACAGTTTTAGTGTGTTTCAATTTATAAAGACTATGGGACTTTGAAAGTTATTTATATTTTATATGATTATATTTATATTACTATGCCACCTTAAGGGTAAATGGGAAAGAAAAGGCTCCAATTGAAAAGTGATATGTTTGTGTAAGAGTATTTCTTTTTCTGGCTAGTTCTATGTCAACTTGACAAAAACTAGAATCATCAGAGAGTAAGGATCCCTAACTGAGAAAATATGTCTATAACATATGTCTATAAGCAAGCCAATAGGGCATTTTCTTAATGATTTATAGAAGAAAGTCCAGCCCACTGTGGATATTGATATTCTTAGGCTGATTTCCTGGGTTCAATAGGAAAGCAGGTTGAGCAAGCCATATTGGAGCAAGTCAGTAAGCAGCACTCTTCCATGGTTTCTGCATCAGTTCCTGCTCCCCCATTCCCCTACCTCTGCTTCCCTATTCTGTTTGAGTTCTTATCTTGACATCCTTTGATGATAAAATGGGATGTAAAAGCATAAGCTGAATAGGCACTTTCTTTCCCAAGTTGCACTGGTCATGATATTTCATCATAGCAAAAGTAACACTAATTAACACATACCTCTAAAACAGATTCCAAAACACATTATAAGTTTGCCTCAAGATATCAAAAAAAAAAAAATCAAGGGAAAGAGAAATACCTAGATTCAAATCTCTGTCAAGATCACAGTCTTGGTCTACGTAAAGATTTAGACCAGGTTCTTGAACTAACTAACCCCAAGTCCAGTAGCCAACGGTACTTTTTCTAGGCATTTATCACAGTTTGGCATACTTAATTTATCAGGAATGCAATTTTGCAATAATGGGTAAAAAGAAAAACAAAAACAAGGAAATAAAAAAGGAAAGGAAGGAAGAAAGGAAGAAAAAGAGAAAGTTAACTTCTTTGTTTTTCTTGTACCAGTCAATTGCTATTGTTAAAATAATATGCTATTCAGAAGCCATTTTAATAAGTCCAGTGTGTGCTTCCATATCCTAACCCCCAAATCAGACAGAAATCTCCTGCTCTACCAGAGGCCGTTCCAGATCCCAAAATCCCACTAACAGACCTCCACAACTTTTTCAGTATTCACATTCAATACTATTCATAATTCTGCCAATCCTTGCCTTGTCCCAGACCCAACTAAGACGCAACCCTTTGCTCAACCATACCAACTAGAAGCCCAGAGAGGAAACAAAAACCAAGCAGCAAAATACCCAACCAACAAAGACGAGAACCTCAGCCTAGGATCACAACAATCCCAAATGCCTTGATGGCATCACAGAACGCAATCAACAGGCAGTGCAAAGTGTCAGCACCATAACCCAACTATCCCAATATTCTAACACAGTTGAAGACAAGAAAAAGACTTTAAAATAAACTTTATGAAGATAACAAAGATCCTTAAAAAGGAAATAAATCTTTTTTAAAAATCAAGTCAAAGAGAGACAAGCAAAAAATGAAATAATAAATAAATCATTTAAAGTCAAGAAAGAAAAGAAGACAAAAACAAAAAAAAAGGTTGAAGGAAATGAAGAAAAGTGTTGAAAACCTGGATGGAAATATAATCAATAAGCAAAATACAAATTTAGGAAACTCTAGAAATGAAAATTTTAGGCAAGCATACAGGAATTACTGAGGTAAAGAGGAAACCTGTGTAAACAGAACAGATGGAGAGAATCTCAGGAGTTGAAGTTACAATAGCAGAATCATTGTTCAAAATAATACTAAAACAAAAAATAAATCCTGATACAAAGCATCCAGGAAATCTGGGACATTATGAAAATAACAAACCTAAGAATTGTAGGAATAAAGCATGAAGAAAAATACAGCTCAAAGACATAGAAAATATTTTTCATCAAAATCAGAGGGGAAAAAAATGGACCAAAGAGCAAATGGATATAGTCAGCTGGTGTAGTCATTGTAATATCTAACAAAATAGACTTCAAACCAAAATTAATCAAAAGAGA